>NC_090376.1:134619985-135916570 GCF_036365525.1 Heterodontus francisci | reverse complement strand
GAGGTGTCTCCAGCTGCTTCAGTTTGAGCTCAGGATTTCCAAGCTTGTTGGGGGGCTGGAGTCATTGCGGAGCATCAGGGAGCAGGAGAGTATCCTGCATCATACCTTCCAGGAGGTAGCCACCCCACTGGCAGTAAGAGTTCAGGATACTAGATGGGTGGCCCTCCGGAAGACTAGGAAGAGGCAAGAGGTGCAGGAGTCTTCAAGGTGTATGCCACTGTCGAATAGCTACTCAGCATTGGAGACTGCTGAGAATGACGATATGCTGAAGGAGTCCAGACCATGGCACAAATGGGTAAGGGAATGTATAGGAAGGCGCAGCAAAGTGTAGAAATGCTGTTGTTATCGGAGATTCATAGTCATTGGGACAGATAAGCATTTCTGTAACCATCTCTGTGGGTTCCGCACAGTGTATTGCTTCCCAGGTACCAGGGTAGAAGACATCACAGAAAGGGTGAAGGATATTCTGCAGGGTGGAGGGAGTGAGCCAGACGTTGTGGTATGTGTTGGTACCAATGACATAGCAAGGGCAGGTATTGAAGTCCTACAGTCAGATTTCTGTATATAGAGAGAAGGTTAAAGAGTAGGGCCCCGAATGTAGTAATCTCTGGATTATTCCCAGTGCCACATGCTAATGAGAGTAGAAATAGGAAGATAAGGAGGATCAATGTGTGGCTTGAAACATAGTGCAAGAAAGAGGGCTTCAGATTTTCAGGGCATTGGGACTAGTTCTGTGGCAGAAGGCACCTATTCAAAACTGAACTGGGAACAATGTCATCATGGGGAGGTTCACTAGTGTGGTTGGGGAGGGGGATTTAAACTAAATTCGCAGGGGGTGGGCACCAGTGTATAGAAGCAGAAAAGAGGAATAAGGTGCATAATGTGAGATTGGGACAGTACTAGAGAAGGGAGTAGTTCCATATTAGATCAGAGAAGACTGAGAAGGATTACGAAGACTGCAAAGACAGGATTGCAATGTATGTATGTAAATGGACAAAGTGTGGTGAATAAGTTTGGTGAACTGCAAGCACAAACAGCCATATGGGAATATGATGGAAACGTGGCTTAAAATGATGAGGACTGGGTGCCTAATATACAAGGATATAAAGTGTTCAGAAAAGATAGAGAAGGACAAAAGGGAGGTAGGCTGGCAGTACTGATTAGGGAAGACATTGTATTGTTGAAAAGAGGGCATGTCCTTGAGGGGGCAAGGACAGAATCCATTTGGATAGAGTTGAGAAACAAAAAGGGTATGATCATGCAACTAGGGGTATTCTACAGGCCTCCAAATAGAGAGAGAGAGAGAGATATATCGAGAGTGGAGCAAATCTGCAAGGAAATCACAGAGATGTGCAAGAACTATAGGGTGGTGATATTGGGGGACTTTAATTACCCAAATATCAATTGGGATAATGTTAGAATACAGGTAAAGGAGGGGGAGGAATTTCTGAAATGTGCTCAGGAGAACTTCCTTGATCAGTATGTTCTTGGCCCAACTCGGAAGGAGGCCTTGCTGGATCTGGTGCTGGGAAATGAGGTGAGCCAAGTGGACCAAGTGTTTGTTGGGGAGCACTTGGATAATGGTAATCATTGTATTACAAGGTTTAGACTCATAATTCAGAAAAGCAAGGAACAATATTAGGTAGAACAGCTAGATTGGAAGAGGGCTAATTTCAATGCGATGAGAAGGGATCCAGCCAGAATAAAATAGAACCAAAGAATGACAGGAAAAAGTGTAATGGAACAATGGGTTAGCTTTAAAGAAGAGATGCTTCAGGTTCAGGCTAGGTACATTCCCTCAAAGGCGAAAGGTCGCAGAAACAAAATCAGGGCTCATTGAATGATGAAGGAGATAGAGATTATGTTGAAACAAAAAAAAGGTGCTTGGTGCATATCAGGTGAATTCTTCAAATGAGAGCCAGGCTAAATACAATAGGTTGAGAGGGGAGGTGAAAAGGAAAATAAGACTGGCAAAGAGAGAATATGAGAGCTGAATAGCAGTCAACATAAAAGAGAACCCAAAAATCTTCTACCAGCCTGTAAATAGTAAGCAGGCAAAGAGAGGTGGTGTAGGTCCTATTAGGGACAAAGAGGATAATATATGCTTAGAGACAGAGGGCAAGGCAAGAATACTTAATGAGTACTTTGTATCGGCGTTTAAAGCATAGCTACCTGACCCGAACCCAACCAGACCCGACAACATGTGTCAGGTTCGGGTCAGGTTGGGTCTCTCTTCCGGGTCCAGCATTCGGGCTCGGGTTGGGTCGGGCTGGACGTGGACACTTGGAATATTCATAGCCAGGCTCTCAGTGTGGACAGTTTTTGCAACCCATTGGTCTGTAAGAAATTAAATGAAAACCAACTCTATTTACCTCCCAGATATATTGAATGGGGAGAAAGTCCCAGTCTATCTCTCAGACACAGTCAATGCAGTTTAGCATCAGTCTTACCATTATTAATCGCTTTCTTCTTGCCACGCGTAATCGGGTACTGGTAACGATGGCTTTTGCAGCGTTTTGTAGTCGGAGACAGCGAAGTCATTTTCAGTCTCTCTGGAACTGAAAGAAACAGCATTTTGTGAGCATTTTATGTTCTAGCGTGTGTTATATCCAAGCTCCTTGTGTCAAATGAAAGCGAACAACTCATAACTAGCAATGCAGGGACCCTGCGGGAGGGGGTTATTTATATCAGATCTAATGTTATCAAATTACTACAAATCCAGTTCCGACTTTGTTAGACTTGAGAATGATGACAAGTCATGACAATAACTTCTGTAAAAATCAATCATCCAGTAAGTAGAACAATCTGAACCAAGAGCACCCATTCTAAAACTCAATCACAAAACCTTAGGGAAAACCAGTATAATTGGAATATACAGAGGAGTTCCTACAGTTAAATTACTAATTTTGAAAATGGCAATTACCCAGAACAAATGTTTATGAAACAGGAATATCTGAAATCACAACTGTACTGATTTCTGAAGGCCTTTATAATGAATCTGCCACTATATCTTTTGCAGATCCTGATGAAAGGTTATCAGCCTGAAATGTTAACTCTATTTCTCTCCACTGCCTGAGCCGCTGACTGTTTCTAGAACTTTCTTATTTTGCTTTATTAAGGTTATTTTTGTAATGTTACAGTTTACAGTATCCAAATTCTAGATCTCCTTACCTACAGTCGCCACACTTCCATCTCCCAGCAGTATGGTTTGAGAGGACAGCATTAGGCAGTGATAGGTACCATTGTTGAAGAAGCGCAAATCCATAATCGTTAAACTGAATGACAGTCGGAAGGAATCTCTATTCAAAATGAACCATTCATTTATTCCATCTCCTTGGGCCTGTTTATTCAGGACACTGGCCTAAAGCCTGGCTACCCGACCAAACCTGACTACATGTGTCGGGTTCTGGTCGGATCGGGCATTTAAAAAAATTAAAGGGCTCGGACCCAGATTGGGTCCGGGTTGGATGTGGTTGGGTCAGGCCTGGGTCGGGTTTCAATTTTATACCTGAGCCAAGCTTTATCGGTGTTTACTAAGGAAGAGGAATCTGACCAAATATCGGTAGAAGCGGAGAGGTTAGAGGCAATGGATAGGGTAAAAATTGAGAGTGAGGAGGTACTGGAAAGATGGCTATGATTAGGTTAGATAAGTGATCTGGTCCAGATGGCTTGCATCCTGGTTGCTAAATTGGATAGACACTTGAAGAAGATCGAGTGGGGGAGTGGGACTGACTGGATCGCTCCGTGGAGAGCTGGCATGGACTCGATTGGCCGAATGGTCTCCTTCTATTCTGTAAATGGCTCTAAGGGCTGAATTTTGTGCCTACAGAAGCGTTTCCGGCACGCAGACGAAAAGGCACGGGGAATCCCACCTCGGACAGCTGGCACGCCCCCCACCCAGAATGATTCTACGGTGCTGGGCCAATTCGCAGTCTGGCACCAGGATCCACATTCCTTCAAAGATGGGGATCCCACCTCCAAGAGCTGCTGGCCAGTCAGAGGGAGAGGTGGCCACTGCCTGTACTACACCAGGTCTGGGACCCAGGCCCAGTGCTGGAGACCGGATCTTTGGAGTGAGGCAAGGTGGGGGGGGGGGGGGGGGTAAGGATGGACATTCAATGTAGGGGAGAGTGGTTCAGGGAGGTGCAGGTTTTCCCAGCAGGAGCCTTCCATTGGCCACAGATTGCCTACGGAGGAGGAACCCCTAAGCCCACAGGGAGGTCACCTTGTTTTACTTGCCGACCTCCCCATGTGGCAGAGGCCACCCCCCACTGCTGGTTAAATCTCAAAGGTGGCAGGACAAGGCCCTTATATGGTCGTTAATAGACCACTTAGGGCCTCAATTGGCTTCTGAGTGGGAAGGCCATCTTCAGCCTATCCCTTCCCCGACAAAATTGCTTTGTGATTGGGAGACGATGGGCTCTCCGACCACATCTCCTATTGCAATCCTATGGCCCCCCTGCCTCCGAATCTGTCTCGGGGGTTAGGTCCATAAAATTCAGCCCTATGAATCTACAACTCTATATAAGCAACATCTTACAGTTTTCAGTACACTGCTCAATAAGGGAGGTCACTGAGGTTCCCTATACACAGTAAGATAGGTTCACCTCATTCACTCTTGCCAAAGACAAGCAGGCAGAGTGAGAATAATGGTTTGCATGGATTGCAACTTTCCCTATGGTGCAGGGTGCATGCACTTTGCCACCTGTGCACCTCATGTGAACTCATGGGACCTCCTGCCCCGTAACGGACATCTCTCCTTCTTTTTCCACCAAAGCCTCTAGTACAGCATCTGAAAACCTTGGTGCCCACTCTCTCATATATTCAACATTGCTCAAAGTATCAGAGTTCAGACTCAGGTTTCAAATGACTCCCACCACTTCTTGCAGCCACAGTACACCTCCTGAATAGATACTACCATCCGCCACATGCATGCCACTTTCCAAAGCAGCTATAGACATGGCTGAGTGGGTCAGCTTAGTGTTCGACCTGGTAGCACAACCTTCTCTGATGTACCTTCTTCCAAACATATCAGTGATGTTGCAAATCCAATCTCAGGTGAGACATCAAGCAGCTTGTACGATACATGACTCAATGTAGCTCCCCAGTTCTGAAGCTCATCAAACATAAGAGCTGTTGCTATCTTTGATGAACAAATCGAGATGAAATAATTTGCTGACTCATGAAATAAAATACTTGTTTGCATTTGTCTACATTTCATGCAAAAATCATTTATTTTTGAATGCTCGTCTGCATTTGTTTTCTCTCATGAATATGTCAGTTATTTGAAATGAAAATTGCCTCATTCAGGATGTATGGTGCCCCAAGGCATGAAAAGGCCTTACGCCATCACTTGAGGTCAATGTAAATCATGCTTTTTTTAATTAGACGTCCTTGAATTAACTATTGTCATTTATTCTACTAACTGAATGTAGGCTGACTGTAACTTGTTCCATCCATGAAAGATCTGTTGAAAAAGCTAATGGCAGTAAAGTTGATGGCCTTAATCACTTTAAGGAAAACAGTCTGAATAATACTCAAACACCCATTCACTTTGCAACTGCTAATCTATTTCATTCAGAATTGTGTAATCAGCTTAAAGCATCTTAGACATCAGACTTAATTTTCCTGACCTTTTGCCCCAGGGAGAACTCAATTCCAGAATTGCTGGACCTCTGCCCTGTTTATATTGCCCCAGGTTGTCTGGGCCATCCTGGCAATAAAGGAGGGGACAATTTTAGCCTGCACCTGTTGCATGCACTGGTCAAATGAATGGAAGGGACATTCCCTGGCTCACTTTCCAGTTTGTCCACTTACTATGGTCTGGCCCCTGACCCCCTAGTGACTGTAATATAATGTGGTGTAGGTTGTTGCTAGGTAGATGTGTTATTAGGCTGTAAGTATCATTACAAGATGTGATGTCACAGATTGTACAGAGCCTTGTTTGAGGAGTATTGTAGTGTCAGCTGCAGATGATAGACCTTTTATAAATTAACTCCAGTTACCTTAACCCATAGACTACTACCTTTATTCGGTACAATGAGTATCGTAACTTGGATATTATATGGTGGCAACGGATAAGTGATTGTGGAGGAGAAGCAATGATAACATTGAGAAAACAGGAGATGGAAAATTCATTGCCCTTGCCTGAGGCTTCGAGCAGTTTGAGATGTACCATTCGGCACAGATTTAGCACCAAGACCAGACAAAGAGCAGGTCAGTACATTGTTATCCGTCATGGGGGAATGTGCAGATGACATTCTCATAACCCAAGGAATCGATGAGAAACAAACTACTTATGCTGAAGTCATGAAAGCTATAAAAGGGTATTTCAAGATCAGGAAAAATGTCATCGTTGAATGGGCAAAATTTAATAAGAGCACCCATAGAAAAAGAAAATGCTTTGGATCATTTATTAATGGCCTATACAAGATCGCTGATAATTGCGAGTATGGAAGCTTGCATGAGGAATTGATTCAAGATAGAATTGTAGTCGTTGTTATTGATGATGTGCTGTCAGATCAGCTACAGTCGAGGGAAGACTTGAGTTTACAAAAAGATAGTCAGCTAAGCAGACGTGGGGGGTTAGAAAATATAACCGACCCATAGTTCAAGGGGACGGAGAGAGTCTGATCTCGAAGACATTAGACTGAGTGGAGTTTGTGAAAAAAAACTGAATGGAATGGCGCCAAAAAGCCCGAAAGGTGGGAAAGCCATCCAGAGGCAGCAGCACTGAATAGCAGTAGGTGTGGCCGAGAGAGGGAGGCGGAATGTTTCCTATGTAGAAAAAGGGACATTTCCAGTTGATGTATCGTAGCAAGAAGCAAATGCTGCAGACCAGCAAAGGGACAAATTACTTAAACAAGGGAATAAATGAGGTACAAGATGAGCAAACAATTGAAACTCCTTTCTGAGGAGAAATACAAGGAGCAAATGAAAATTGCTGGACAGCAGATATCATGGTAGGAGAAAATAAAACTAGCTTTAAGTTAGACACAGGAGCATTGGATAAGGAACCACGGCTAAAGAAGAGAAGCTTTAGAACAACAAACAAGAAGCTATATGGGCTTGGAGGCATAGAGCTGAAAGTTATAGGGAAACTGAGAATGACTTTAAGATACACGAATAAAGACATTCCCAAAGCGTTGTATATTATTAAGACTCAGAGTTGTTCATTACTCAGCAGGAAGGCATGTGTCAACATACAACTGATATGTAGGGTAGAAGAAATTAAGGGACAAGGGAACCAACCAAGAGATTTTAGACCTGAATTCCCAAAGTTATTTAGAGGATTGGGTAAATTGAAGACAGTATATCACATAAGTTTGAGGAAAGAGGCAGAGCCTGTGTGTTTATTTGGACCAAGAAACATCCCACACCCACTCCTGGAAAAGGTTAAAAAAGAAATAGAAGAAAAGGAAAACCCAAGGAGTGATATCAGCAATAACTAAGCCAACTAGATGGTGTTCAGGTATGGTTCCAGTAAAGAAACCAAATGGATCCATAAGAATCTGTGTAGACCTTACTGAACTTAACAAAGCAGTAGAGAGAGAGGGATCCACCCTATGGCATCAACGGATGAAAGTTTAGCAAAACTAGGAAAAAGTTCCATATTTGCAAAATTAGATGCAAACAGTGGATTCTGGCAGTTATCATTGGACAAAGAGTCTAAGTTGTTGACAACATTTATTACACCATTTGGGAGATTCTGTTTCAACAGGTTACCATTTGGTATAACATCGGCACCAGAGATCTTTCAGAGAATGATGTCAAGAATCTTGAATGGCTTAGAGGGAATAATCTGTCACATGGATGATGTCCTCATTCATGGAGCAAACCAGAAAGAACATGACACAAGAGTAAGACCTGTATTACAAAGACTAGAAGAAGCAGGTCTCATGTTAAATGACAAGGGTGCATTTTCACAGACCGCAGTGAAGTTCCTTGGTCACATAATTGATGGGTCAGACATCAAGGCAGATCCACAGAAGATGAAGGTAATAAAAGATTTCCCAGAACCAAAGAACATAACAGAACCACAAAGATTTATGGGAATGCTGAATCAGGTAGGCAAAATCTTACCAACTTTAGCTACGATAAATGATCCCTTGTGAGAACTGCTAAAGAGCAGTAATATGTGGTACTGGGGAGAAAGCCAGAAAAAATCCTTTGAGAAAATCTATGATCCAGAGTTCAGGATCATAATTGCAGCAGATGCATCAGCAACAGGATTAGGTGCAGTTTTGTTTCAAATGTAAAAGAATGGAAGACACAGACCTGTGTATTTTGCTTCTCGTTCGGGAACTGAAACCGCACAGAGATATGCAGTTATTGAGAAGGAAGCGTTGGCAGCAATGTGGGCATGCAAAAAATTTTCAGACTATGTATTGGGCATTAAATTCAAGATTGAAACCAACCACAAGCCACTTGTGATATTGAATTTGAAAGAGCTAACAAAGTTACCTGCAAAGGTACAAAGATTTCGACTAGTACTAATGAGGTTTAATTCGACGACCTCATATGTTCCAGGTAAACAACAAATAACAGCAGATGCGTTATCAAGAGCAACAATTGGAAGACCTAAAGAAAGAGATGTCTTACTTCTGCAGAAAGTAAAAGTCCTTGCTTTAACAATAGCCAAGAATTTGCCAGCAACAGCTAAAAAATTGAATGAAATCAGAAAGTTGCAGAAAGAAGACAAGGTATGTGATAGAATAAGAGAATATTGTCAAAATGGTTGAGCCAGCATATATGCCACATAATGTAATTTTAAGGAAATATCACGAGCATAGAGGCCATGGGTATTGTGTATGATTTTCTAGTCTACGAGGAAAGATTGGTCATCCCAAGAGCTTTAATATTGGATATCTTGGAGAAATTACACCAAGGTCACATAGGCATCATTATATGTAAAGCAAGAGCAAGAAACTCAGTCTGGTGGCCTGGGATATCAAACGATATTGAAGAAGTGGTATCTCAATGCATTACATGTGCCACTACCAGCAAGAGGTGAGAGTGCCACTTTCCGTCCAGACCACAGGAGTGTCTAGAAATGGACCTCATTGAGCATAGAGAGAAGATATTCCTTATTGTTGTTGACTATAACTTGAGATGCATTGAAGTTAAGCTACTACATAGCCAGAGTTCAGAGACTGCGATCAAATCTTTAAGAGAAACTTTTGCTACACACGGCATTCCAGATTGTTCTACACCACTTCAGAATGGATTAGCCCCAGATGAATTATTAATTGGAAGAAGATTGAAGACACAACTTCCTATTCTGGCAAGTACACTAAAGCCACGAGTTAGTGCAGCAGACTTGGAAAAAGTGAGGGAGAGAGAGGATAGAGCTCAGTCAATTCAAGCTGAGAATTATGATAGATGCTACAGAGTGAGAAATCTGTCAGACATCCAACCTGGAGAATCGATTTGTGTTAAAGATCAGAATAGATATGGGGAAGTGATAGAGAAATCACCATATCCGAGATCATATGTTGTCCAGACTGATCAGGGGATGATAAGAAGGAACCGAAGATCATTAGTACCAGTTCCACAGAGAAACAAATGGAAGAAATGCAAGAGAATCAGTCATCAGAGAGAGTTGATAAACCGGTGATCCAATTAACAGCAGACAACCCAGAGAACAACCGAGATGGAGAACTAGAGTCATCAAATAGTTCCACTTAAATACAAGAAAGTGAAGATGAAGAACTAAGAGACTCTAAACCCCAAACATCTTCAAGTGAAAGGAGAAAGTGTTGCGGCAGAGTTGTGAAAACGGCATAGCGTTACTTAACCTGATGAATGAAGCAAGAGACTTGGGGGGAGGTGTTAGTATAATGTGATGCAGGTTGTTGCGAGGTAGTTATGCAAATAGACTAGAAGCATCATTACAGGATGTGATGTCATGGATTGTACAGAGCCTTGTGTGAGGAGTATTATAGCGGCAGCCATAGATGACAGACATTCTGTAAATAAACTCCCGTTACCTTAACCCACAGTCTACTATCTTTATTCGATATAAAGAGTATAGTATCCTGGATATTACACTGACCAGAGGGTAAACAGGGTTCCTGGGGCAGTTGAGAGAAACCAAAGTAGGCCGATTTTTATTTTTCAAATTATCTCAGAATTTTGACAACCAATCAGAACCTTTTAGCCACCAATCTCCATTGGAACCAGTAGGTACCAATCACCTAGGCTTGAAGCACAGTTGCAGCCCTTGCGTGCCAGCACTAGGCCCTTTCAGAGGCATGTCCACGTGAAGAGTAATCTCAGGCCTTTTCATTAACCCCAGGAAGGAAATCGCAACATTTCTGGGACTAAACAGCATCAACGCTCTTCCAACTGGATTTAATGGGCCGCCCACCCCCCCCTCCCCAGGAGATGGGGCTAGAAGGCGGGGGTGAGGAGGTGCCCATAGAATTGCGACAGGAGGCAGAGGGCGGAGGGCCTGTCGCCTTCTTGTCGCACATAATTAGGTCAGGAGCAGGCTAGATCGACGATGGCCTTTCCACCTAGAGGCCAATTGAGGCCTTTGAGGCCTATTAACAGCCACTTAAGGGCCTCTTCCTGCCTGGAATTAAGCTAGTGGGGGTGGGGGGGAGTGGTGGCCTCTGCCATGTGGGAGGCTGCCCAATAAAACGAGGCATCCTCCCCACAGGCTTGGGGGGTGGGGGGGTCCATCCTCCGTGGACAATCTGTGGTCCACAGTGGGCCCCCCGGCAGGAAATAGCCCACCTCCTTCAACCACCCTTCACCAGGAGGGCTACCCCTCCTCACTTACCTTGAGTCCAGGTCTCCAGCGCTGGGCCTGGTTCCAAGGCCACCTGCAGTACTGGTAGTGGCCACGGCTCCTGGTGGTGCTGCTGATACTACTGATTGGCCAGCAGCTCTTGGAGGTGGGATTCCCATATCTAAAGGGACAGGGACCCTGGCACTGGGCTGTTAATTGCCCGGGAGCTGTTAAATTGAGCCATGTACTCTGAATGGCTCCACTAAATCCAGCCCTTCAGGTACACTGCTTAGTGTCAGAGCAGGGAAAAGCAGAGGAAGATCTATCTTATAGTGGCAAACAGGTACTTAACAGGACTATGTAAATTTGAATTTCTTTCTTCTCTTAGGTTAATTGCCTTCCTAATACAGCCTGTATTCAGCATTTAATCCATTCCAGTTCCATATGGAGTATGTCTCTATGGGCCATTTTAATAGGACTGACTGCACCAGTATCATCCAACAGTAGGTAATGACAAAATTTATCCTTCAAAATTGCAACTGTACATTCATCTCACTGTCCTGCCTCTTAATTTTGAGTTTTATTGGTACTGCTTGTCATCAACGCGAAGTAATAACGCCAAACTGCCAATAACCATGATGTCTGTGACTTATCAACCAAAAAAGCTTTGCAACTTCCAATGTGAAATCCACCCAATCATAAGATGAAATGGATAATCTAAGCCTTGGTTTCCTTTTATCCAGAGTGCTTTAGCTTTCCTAGTCTGAAGTTGAAATACTGAAAGTGAATGAGAAATGGTTAAAATTTTATCTTGGAGGTTCTTGCAAAGACATATGATATTCTGGATCATCAACTCCCTCCACACAGCACACTTACTTGGATGTGCATAGTTTCCAAGCAAGTGAATCATGGATAATTCTACGGAGGGTTGAAAGCTCCTCAGACCTGTATCTGAAGTGAGCAAATAGTTTTTAAAGGCTATATACACCAGCACAACAAACACACACAAGCATTGGCAGATAAAGTGTTAACGATGGAACTTGTGCATCAGGAGGATAGGGTGAGAAAAAAAACAGCAGGTACGGTCCCTGTTTCAGCTGCCACTAAATAGTTTATTTGGTGCTGCAGTTCTAATTATTAGATATTAATGAATCTTTGTTGGAAATTTAGATCCATCTGTTCCTTGTTGATTGTTCTCCCTTCATGAAAACAGGGAGTCCAGGCACTTTGTGTACTCTAGCCGAAGTAAGCTTAACTCTTAATTTAGTATCTGTGGAATTAGCATGAAGATATCCCTGCCAGACTGTTTTTATGACGAGTACAGCATTGTAGATATGCTTATAGATATGTGTATAGATTGTAAAAGGCTTAACTAGTTGGTTCTTGCAACCACATGATATTATTATCATGTGATCACTACACATCAATCACATCCTGCCAATTAACACCAACAACCTGTATTTATATTGTACCTTTAATGTAGTAAACATACCAAGGTGTGTTACAGGAGCGTTGTCAGGCTAAATATAACACAAGTCACATAAGAAGATATTTAGACAGTTGACTAAAAGTTTGGTAAAAGGGTTAAGATTTTAAGGAGATTCATAAAGAAGGAGAGAAAGGTGAAGAAGTCTAGAACTTAGAGCCTAGACAGCTAAAGGCAAGGCCACCAATGACTTGAGTCCAGGAAGTTCAGCCTATAATTTGGGCTGACGCTTCAGTGGAGTACTGTTGGAATGCTGCATTGTCAAGTGCTGTCTTTCCGATGAGGCATTAAACCAAGGCTCCATCTGCCCTCTCAAGTGGGTGTAAAATATCCCTTGGTATTATTTTGAAAAAAAAGAGTGGAGTTGTTCCAGTGTCATGAAAACGTGCTATGCTGAATGATGCTTTTTAATTCATCAGTTGGACACCTACATTAAACTTTGAAAAGGAAAGCTTGAATCCTACATCAAACTTTTAAAGAGCTGACAGCTAAGATGGCCACCACAATTTGCAGTGAAATACCTCACATTCCAAGGCATTGAAGTGGAGATGTATGTCTAAATACCTTGCAGCCAGAACAATGGCTTGAAGAGTTGAGTAAATTATTTGGTGTTTCCCTCATTAGCAAGACATTTAAAGCCATCTTGGAGCATTCATACTAATTGAGATGTACCTCCAGGGGATAAACATTGAAACTATAAGACCTGAGAGAGATTTGGGATTCTTTGACTTTGGATCTCATCAAGGTGAATAAAAGAATACACTGAAAGAATCATGTGTCAGTCTCCCTAATCTGTATGAACACCTTGAGGTTCTGTTACACACAGGAGACAAGCTTTGAGAGCTAATCAGTGCAGGACCCCAGTGGGGCTGTCTCTCTCTCTCTCTCTGTCCAGGTTATACTGCAAGTTACAAACCCTGTCGATGGCTACGGAACATCCAATTCTAGCATTGCTACAGAGACCCCGAGGGTGGGGGTGGGGGGTGGGGGTGGTGGCAAAGAAAGCCACCGGCATCACTGTCTCCAAGAAAACCCTAAACCAGATGGGCCAGCTGCAAGTGTACTTCTACCAACCAGAAACTTCAAGACCAGGAATTCAGCCGGAAGACAACTGAATTACCAGACCCCACAGACAGTATATTATTTTTATTTGCTCTGGACGCTAATCTAACCAAACTATTCTTCATCACTCTGTAACCTATTTGTGTGTGTGTGATTCTCGTGTGTATGTGTGTGTGTGTGTATGAAAGTTGGAGCATAGTTTATTATTTTACTTAGATCGGGTTTTCATTTAAAGAACAATCAACTAACCTCTTTCTTGTTTAAACTCAAGAAAACCTGTCTGATTAGTTATTTTATGATCATAGCACAAAAAGGGTTAAACACTCACTGAATTGGTAAGCACAGTCACAGTTCAAAAGAAATAAACCCTATTGTGGTCAAACAAAGAGAGAGACAGGAGGAGAGCCTTTCGACCCCCTCCTCACCTAATCGTAACACCAGGGATAGGAAAGATGAAAATTTTAAATGTGAGGCTTTGCAGGATCAGGAGCCAATGCAGATCAGCGAATACAGTGGAGATGGGTGAATGGACTTGGTGCGAGTTGAGTTATGTGCAGCAGAGTTTTGGATGAGTGAATTTCATGGAATCAACAAAAGAACAAAAAAGATTTACTGTGTTTTTGTTCCTACTTGGCATTATTTTAAACTATTTTCTTTCTTCCTCTCTGTTCATGCCCCCTTCTCCTTTCTCCATCCTGTTTATCAGTTGTTTCCGTGCCCAGCAACAATCTCAGTCTAGTCCCAGAAGTTCAGCCCCAACATTTTTTTTGTGTGAGATGTTAAACAAAGCTCTGTCTACCATCTCAGATGGATGTGACAGATCCCATGACACTAGCTGAACCACAGGATGAGAATTTTAAGTTTGAGGTATTGTTAGACTGGGAGCCAAGGTAGATCAGCAAGCACAAGAGTGATGGATGAATGGGACTTGATGTGAGTTAAGAGTTCTTCCAATGACCTGGCCAACATTTATTGCTCAACCAACACCCACTGTTTGTGGGACCTTGCTGTGTGCAAATTGGCTGTCACATTCCCTAACTTACAAGACTGACTACACTTTAAAAGTACTTCATTGGCTGTACAGTACTTTGGGACATTCTGGGATTGTAAAATGTGCCATATAAATGCAAGTTAATTCATTCATTCTCCTCCAGTCTAAGGCTTGCATTCAGCCTAACCTTAATCTTCTGGTTTGACATTTTCTTACATTTATACTTACATGTCTGGGAGATCACTCTGGCCCTGATAATTTTCTGCTGTATCTATCTTTTGCACGAGCTTATCACTGCTCCAGCCAGAAACCAGCTATCATTTGAAGGAATTCAGCAATCAGCCTCCATCACACGAGATGACAGCCTGTTCCAAAGGCTCATTATTCTCTGGGAAAAAGAACCACTTTCTGATGTCTAACCTAGATCTGGCCTTATACAACTTAAAATTATGACCCCTGGTCCTCATGAACCTATTTAGTTAGAACAGAAGTGGGACTGAAGGGTCAACATTAGTAGATTTAGCATTAGAATGTATTAATAATCTTAAAAGAAACACTGTAGTTGTGAGGGACGCTTTGGCCTGATGAGATACTTGACCATTATTCTGGAATTGTACAATTCAGTACTTAATTGCCTCAAACAGCCTTTGTAAACTTGCTTCACTAAAAACAGAGATTAGTGGAAATTAGAGGCGAGACAGGCAACAGTAAACCATGGGAACTAGCAGCGTCAAGGTTGGGGGCTGAGATAACAGAAAACATTTGTTGGAGTCATACAATCCAGTTCATTGGTCAACTCGTAAACCTGGTATGTGTCGGGGGTAGTGTGATCAATGAATAATGACTATTGTATCCTATGAATGCGTGCTGTGAACTCTGTATCATTGAAAAGGCTCTCAGGAGGTAACTGAAGTCTTCTCCTTTGCATATGCTTGAAATAAAGTCTTTATTTGCCTTAATCCCATCGACTCGAGAGTGGTTAGATTTTTCCACAACAGAACAAACTATCAACTCAAATACAATCTATTCCCTTCATCATTTTATAAACTTTGATCAAATCACCCTAATTCTAGGCTTCTCTAAAATGTAGAATCTCAGTTCTTTTAGCCTATCTTGATAATAAAGATACTTAATACAGGGAGAGTGCAAGGGATAAAGAAAAAGAGTCAGCGATGCACAGGGATCCAGATATGACGATGAAAGTGTGTGTGAGTCAGAGAGCGAGAGAGAGAGACAGAGAGAGGAGGAGTGGAAAACAAATGTAAAAAAGAGAGGAGGAAAGAAAGAATTAGAGACCAGGGGCAGCATGTTCCCCATGGACTTCAGGACCCTACCATCAGGCTCAAGTGTGGGTCAGAAATCTGCACTGTGGGGAACAGTCACTCATCTGTGATTTTCTCTAAATTAACCAATTGGTGGCCAGAGGGAGGGTTTGCCATCCAATCAAGTACGGCAGGTGGGCTCACGAAGCTGGAGAATGCCTCTGGGGACCTGAAGGGTGAATGGAAAATTCCAGTCGGCCTCTGACAATAGACCTTAATTAACCCTTAATTAGCTGAATCAGCTACCCGCTGCTTGCCTGCGGGAAAATGGCATGGGACAGGATGGAGCCGGGGAACCGGCACGCTGGCTTGTGACGTGAATTTTCACAACCACCTGCCTTCATGTCCACCCCATGCACACATTTGAACAAGCAGTGTTTGAACAAGCAGTGGGAGACTTACAAGAAGGGAGAGAATCTGTCATTTTAACAATACTGTAGGAGATCAACTCGCACCCCATTTTTTTGATTGAGCCAGTGTGGTTCATATGGTTCAGTTAATCTTTTATTCTGAACCTAATAGGGTACAAATAAGAGTTGTTTAGATTCGTGCACAAGAGAATTTACATTACATCAGTGGGTGAAGACACCACCCATTATGCCATTCCGATTCGACCCCATTCTGTAAAGAGTTTTGTTGATCTCAGAAAATCTGCAGCTGAGGCTCTTCAATTACCTTCAGCACCTCAGGCTGGGGTGAGGTAAAATGGTCTGGATTCTCATTCTAATAGTACTCAGTCACCTGCTGGTAAGTGTATATGTCTCAATATCAGGTGGGGGCATGATCAAGCCTGGCTGAGATATCTCCAACAGTTAGATAGCCTTACATTCTACGAAAAGAAAGGACTTTTTATGAAACAGCCTTCATAAGCTGAGCTGAAATTTAGGATTTTCTCTGCAATAACAATGCACTGCGGCTAAAATTTTGGTTCCCTTTTCTTCACTGTTTGTTTTATTGATCTTTTACAATTTATTGCTTTAGAATCATCAGGACTTAGTTTACCTCCTGCTGTAAAAAATCTCCAAGCAGCAGCAAGGTCACCTAATGAAAAAAGTATCAAAGAAAGCAGATGTAATGTGCTTACGCATTTGATTTTCTGAGAGGACTGTGAGGCAGAATGTCAGGAAGGTGGGTTAGCATTACTGGACCTTAATAATAGAAGACTATGGCACTTTTAAATAGCTGCAGTGTAGAAGTAACATATGATTCATTTATATTATAAATGAATCCGGCAGGGAGCTTTTACTAATGCCAAACCAGAAATCAATGGGGTTTGGATGCATTCATACAGTCTCTGCGCATTCAGCCACAACTGTGGTACTCAATCTTATTTTAATCACTTGTGCTGGCATGTTCAAGTATTGATGCATTTTTGCCTCTTGGTTCTGTCTAACAGTCTTGTAGGAAATCACTGCTTTGGCTTTTGAGTTTAAAGCTATATATGATCTTGTACCCTGGCACTAGCTGTGTTGTACACCTTGATTTGAAACAAGGCTGTCATTTAGAAATTGGGGAAAGATATTTTTCACATTCTTCTGTGCTGTTCTTGTTCCATGTTCTTTTATATTATGAAGTCTAGAGCATATGCTACGGCTGAATACCAGACTTATCTGACAAGAATGCTAGCTGGTGTCAGTAGCCAATCATCATTGACCTTCTTTATGGGTGTGTTAATGATGCTGCTTTTAAAAAGTCCTTTGGTCTTAGCACAGGCAGTGCAGTAAATATCAATTCAACATACACGTGGCTTTCTTAGGTTTTGATTTTTTTAAGACAGCTATCAAATTATTACATATTATAAATAAGCATTATTTGGATAGTTATGAATTCATAACATCAATGTTAATCATATTTGTCAACCATGTTTCACAGGTATTTCTCCCAAAAGTTACTAAGATAGCAAAAGGATTTAGGTTCACTCTTAAGAAGTTCACTCTCACTACATTAGTGGTGTTTGGTGAATGCATGACAAATCAATATTTTCCATTGTAAAGTATCTTATCTTAGGCAGACAATTTAAATAGAGCTTCTGATTCTCAGCCCCAATTTGAGGCTGGTCCACATTGTTTTTTATTACAGAGATTTTAAAGAAGTAACACATTCACCCCCAATTTTTCAGTGCAATACTGTACTATTCCTCTTTATTCACAATGATACTATTAAGTTCAGTTACCCATTGCTCTATCTTGGTTTCATCACATGTTAGCCACAACAATCCTAAGATACAGTCTCAGTAACACATTTTTTTGGTGGTATTCAAGATTTAGCTTATTTTTGAAACAGCTAAGATATTGGGCTATGTTTTCCTCTTTTTTAATACAATCTCAGTACTAAAAGTCAGAAGAAGTGCAGGGATAGTGCAGGAAAATGGTGTTAAAGTAGAAGATCAGCCATGATCTCATGGAACGGCAGAGTGGGCTCGAAGGGCTGAATGGCCTACTCCTCATCCTATTTCTTATGTTCTTATAAGTGGCAAAGAAAAGTAGCAGCAATATTCCACCAGTTGAGAAGGGTTGTGGTATTTTTGTCTTAATACCCAACTTTCTTCTTCCTCAGGTACAAGTTTAGAGGTAAAAGTATGGTACTTTGCATCAGGAGCCTGAGGTAGCCCTTATCTTACACTGCTAAACCTCCAGAGACCTACTGAAGGCCAGGTATCATCAGCCATGGCAAGGTCAGCCTCTCCCTTGATGCTTTGACAAAGATGTTCAGTCACTTAGGAGGGCTGAGGGAAAGAGACTGACTTTAACCTATCTCCAATAGGTCACTGATCAGCAGAAAAACATCCTGAATAATTCCAATTAGATCTCTGAAGCTCTTAAAGAGAGCTGCCTGTATTCCAGCCTCATAGAAGGGAGACTAAAAGAGATAACCTCCTGACAACTGGTGCCCACTACCTCAACAGCAGCTGTTGTGGTTGTTATTCTTGCAGCATCTACTCTTGTAGATGCTTTGGTTCAGAGCCCCTGTTGCAGTTTGTAAGGAAGGTGTCACTTGCTCCAGCCTCGACTGCAGACCCATGCCGATCTGCATCATAGTGCTACAACTGTGAGTAGACAATATCCTATCTGATTCACCATCTGCTGGATAATCCTGGATATCTCATAGACAAGCTCAACATGGGTTAGGTATCTGCAGGAATCTAACTTTTAAATGCAGGATCTCTAACATCCTAGGTCCCCACAACCACCTCCACCCACCACCCCCACCCCACCCCCCCGCCCCCCACCCCAACTTAACCAACGCCCTGGACAGCTATAGGTGCTGTAAATGGAACATTTCAAATACAAGTTGAAACATTTGAACCTGATAGAATATAGGCAGCAAAATAATGAAGCATTTATTCTGCAAGTATGTAATTACGTGGGATGAAATGATAAACCTTCTTGAATAGAGCATCAGGGATCTTTTTATACAGTGGTGAGCTCTGGCTGATTAATATGGCAAAGGCCATGAAGTACAGATCCAGTTGTAAATAAATTCAAGGTCGCGATGACTTTGACTGGTATCGATAGCTGTTCTCCTGGTGGAAGTGGGCTGCAGTTGACATATGCCTCGATTGCCTCCATGTGTGACACTGGACACTGACACGCAGAGAAATTTAAGTAAGACCTTTGTTACAATCAGGTGAGAATGGGTCACAGGGCTCCCCTCTTGTTCTTCTCCTGTTTGACCGCAACAGGGTTTATTCCTTTTAAAATAGTGGATGTGCTTCCCACTTCAGTGAGTATTTTACCTTTTTCCTTTTTTGTGATCATAAAAGAACCAATCAGACAGATTTTCTTGTGTTTAAACAAGAAAGAGGTGAGATTATTGTATGTAAACAAACTAAACCCAATCTAAATAAAATAATAATACTACGCTACACTTTAACTCACACATGCACATGAGAATCACACAGACAAATAGAGTACAGAGTGATAAGAAATAGTCTTGTTTTGGATTGGAGTCCAGAACAAGTGAAAATAATATACAGCCTGTGGGGTTTGGTAGTTCTATGGTCTTCTGGCTGAAGTTGCGTACTTTGTGGCTGGTCCACCTGGTTTAGGTTTTTTTTGGAGACAGAGTTGTAGGTGGCTTTCTTCCCCGGGGTCTCTGTCTGTAGCAATGGTCGACTTGGGTGTTCCACAGTCACAGACAAGTTTCAAACTTGTGATGTTATCTGGAAAGAGAGAGAGAGAGACACACACACACATATACACAGCCCGACTGGGGTCTTGTCTGCTTAGCACTCAAAGCTTGTCTGCTTCAAAGTCTCAGGAGCTTGTCCTTTTGCAAATGACTGCTAGTTTTTTTCACAGATGGGAAGGCAGTCACATGAATGTCCAGTGTACACATTTGCATTAGATTAGATTTGTATTTAGGTATTTTCAATCTCTCTCGAGTCTCATTGTTTCAGTATTCACCCTCTGGAGCTATAACTCCACTGCTAATGTTCCAAGAAGGCTTTGAATGTTTTGCCATTAGAAGTGAAGCTCTGAGCTAATTCCAAATGCATGAGGCATTGTCATGGATGCAACCTTGTTAAATATGCATCTCCAATTCGATGTTCTGGAATGTGAGGTATCTCAATGCAACTTGTGGTGGCCATATTGGTTGCCAGCTTTTTGAAAGTTAGCTGTAGGATCCCAGCTCCTTTTTAAAAGTTTAATGTAGGTTTCCAACTGATGAATTAAAAATCCTCATTTGGTATATCAAGTTGTATTGACACCTTCCATAAATGCAAGCCCGAGTGAGTGGTTATCTGCATGTAGGGAACATACATCTTCAGTGGTGCCTCACTCTAACTGCCTCAAATCCAGCCTCATCCACCTACCCATCCTCTTTCTCCTCAAAACATAAAAATAGGAAGATTCCCATTGGGAAATCTATATTCCTAGTCTGCACTGTAATTTCTGCAATTGGGAACATTGGAACATAAAATTGACCAAATGGAGCAGTAGCAGCCTTGACAAACATCCACAGCGTCAAACAATGAAAATTGATATTCAAGCAAAGTAACACCAGCCTTGAACTCCATACAAGCAAAATGGCCCCTTTGATGTGGCATCCACTTCAAGGATACCTCTTTGCAGCTCATGCTGCATCTAATATAAAAAGAAAAACTTGCATTTATATGACACCTTTTACAACCACTGGATGTCCTAAAATGCTGTACAGGCAATGAAGTACTTTTTTGAAGCGTAATCACGATTTCATTTAAGGAATGTTCCAACCAATTTGCGCACAACAAACACCCACAAACAGCAACACGATAATGATCAGTTAGTCTGTTTTTGTGATGTTAATTGAAGGATAAATATTGGTCATTACATCAGGGATAACTCCCCTGCTCTTCTTTGAAATAATGCCACGGGATCTTTTACATCCACCTGAGAGAGCAGAGGGGACCTCAGTTTAATGTCTCATCCAAAAGGCAGCACCTCTGACAGTGCAGTATTCCCTCAATACTGTACTGGAGTGTCAAACTAGATTCTTGTGCTCAACAGCAAAATACTGTGAATCCTAGAACTCTGAAATAAAGACAGAAAAATCTGGAAGTACTCAGCAGGTCTGGCAACATCTGTGGAGAAATAGGGTTAATGTTTCAAATTGATGACATGTCATTAGACCTGGGAAAAGTTAGAAATGTAATCGGTTTTAAGCAAGTGAAAGGGAGAGGGTGGTAAAAGAGCAAAAGGTCTATGATAGGGTGCAAGACAGGAGAGATTAAATGGCAGAAGAACTGGTCATGTAAGGCCAAAGGGAGTGGTAATGGGGCAAGAAAAGAAACAAAAAAACAAAAGATGTGCCTTGAGCCAGTGTGCTGCCGTCCAAAAGCAAATACAAGAGAAAAATTGAAACATGCAAAGGAAAGGAAACAAAATGGGGGCAGAGATTATGGTCAGAAATAGTTGAACTCAGTGTTGAGTCCAGAAGGCTGTAAAGTGCCTAAGCGAAAGATGAGGTGCTGTTCCTCGAGCTTACATTGAACTTCATTGGAACATTGCAGTAGGCCAAAGACAGAGAGATCGCCATGAGAGCAAGGTAGAGAATTAAAATGACAGGCGATGGCTAGTTGGGGGGTGGGTCATGCTTGTGGACTGAATGGAAGTGTTCCGCAAAGCGGTCATCCAATCAGCATTTGGGCTCCCCAATGTAGAGCTGACTGCATTGTAAGCAGCAAATACAGTTTGCTAAATTGAAAGAAGTACATGTAAATCACTGTGCATGCAAGATTGCACAGCGCTTCTCATATCTCTTCCTTTTTCCTCAACCGAGGATTCCCCCCACCATGGTTGACAGGACCCTGGATCATGTCTGTTCCATTTCCTGCATTTCTGCTCTCATCCCTTTCCCTCCCTCCCAGAACCATGAGAAACAGCACCTCGTCTTCCAATTAGGCACACTACAGCCTTCTGGACTCAATATTGAGTTCAATAATTTCAGACCATGAGCCCCATTATTTTTTGTTTTGTTTTTATTTATATTTTCTTCTTTTTTAATTATTTAATTTTTAACCATATGCTAGTCTTAAATAAAAGCAAAATACTGCGGATGCTGGAAATCGGAAACAAAACCAAGAAATGCTGGAACCACTCAGCAGGTCTGGCAGCATCTGTGAAAAGAGAAGCAGAGTTAACGTTTCGGGTCAGTGACCCTTCATCGGAACTGACAAATATTAGAAAAGTCACAGGTTATAAGCAAGTGAGGTGGGGGTGGTGCAAGAGATAACAAAGGAGGTCTAGATTGGACCAGGCCACATAGCTGACCAAAAGGTCACGGAGCAAAGGCAAACAATATGTTAATGGTGTGTTGAAAGACAAAGCATTAGTATAGATTAGGTGTTAATACACTGAATATTGAACAGCAGCAAGTGCAAACCTGAAAAAAACAGTGGGTAAGCAAACTGAACAGACTAAGATGAAATGAAATAAATGCAAAAAAAAAAATGTAAAAAGAATGTAAAAAAAAAGGAAGAAAAAATGACTAAAAATAAAAGTAAAATGGGGGGCTGTCATGCTCTGAAATTATTGAACTCAATGTTCAGTCCGGCAGGCTGTAGTGTGTCCTGGGATTGCTGCAGTGTTCCAGTGAACATCAACGCAAGCTTGAGGAACAGCATCTCATTTACCGATTAGGCACACTACAGCCTGCCGGACTGAACATTGAGTTCAATAATTTCAGAGCATGACAGCCCCCCATTTTACTTTCATTTTTAGTCATTTTTTCTTCCTTTTTTTTTACATTCTTTTTACATTTTTTTTTTGCATTTATTTCATTTCATCTTAGTCTGTTCAGTTTGCTTACCCACTGTTTTTTTCAGGTTTGCACTTGCTGCTGTTCAATATTCAGTGTATTAACACCTAATCTATACTAATGCTTTGTCTTTCAACACACCATTAACATATTGTTTGCCTTTGCTCCGTGACCTTTTGGTCAGCTATGTGGCCTGGTCCAATCTAGACCTCCTTTGTTATCTCTTGCACCACCCCCACCTCACTTGTTTATAACCTGTGACTTTTCTAATATTTGTCAGTTCCGATGAAGGGTCACTGACCCGAAACGTTAACTCTGCTTCTCTTTTCACAGATGCTGCCAGACCTGCTGAGTGGTTCCAGCATTTCTTGTTTTTGTTGCTAGTCTTCAACTTGTTTTTCATGCTTTTGCTTTTGTACAGAGCTATTCATTATTATGCCATTAGCACTCTCTCTGGACTCATGCTTTGTTTTTTGCTACAACTATTTAGCACTCCATTTGCATTCTGTTCCATGACATCTCTGTCATTTAATCTCTCCCCCCTCTGCCCTATCAGACACTTTCCTTCTTTTTCTTCTTGTTCTTCTTCCCCCCTCCCCCTTTCCCTTGCTCAAAGACTCACATTTCTAACTTTTGCCAGTTCTGATGAAGGGTCAGAGACCTGAAACATTGACTCTGTTTCTCTCTATACAGATACTGACTGACCTTCTGAGTATTTCCAGCACTTTCTGTTTTCATTTCAGAGTTGCAACCTCCGCAACATTTTGCTCTTGTTTCCGACTTTTAGGGAGTTGTGAAGGACTCTGCGGTGGATGGAACATCAGCCAGATTGTTTAACATTTCTGAGCTTCTAGACAATCAGACTACAAAGCAGTTGGTTAAAGCAGCAGGCCAATGAGCCTGGACTGAGGGCTAACTGTTGGTGAATGACTTATGGCAGCTGTCTTTGGTGACTGAAAAGTTATCAGCAGAAGCATGCCATCAGGACAGTAATGGGCAAGGTAAAGGTTGTTTGAGAGGTGACAAGACCAAATCATTAAAGGTAAGATTGCATAGCTCGCTATCAACAGGACTTCATTACGTCATTATCTGCATCCTGGGGGACAGAACATGAAAAACTACCTGAGGAAGATTCTAATTTTGTTGTACTGTGAGACTATGAAATGCCATCTTTGCTTATAAGACTATTTCGAAGATCCATAAGAACTATCATTGTTGCATCTGCTAATTAACATGTGACCTTTAAGGTATATGTATAATATATATACTTATCTTCTTCTTTGGCCTCCTTGTCTCGAGAGACAATGGGTAAGCGCCTGGAGGTGGTCAGTGGTTTGTGGAGCAGCGCCTGGAGTGGCTATAAAGGCCAATTCTAGAGTGACAGACTCTTCCACAGGTGCTGCAGAAAAATTTGTTTGTCGGGGCTGTTTCACAGTTGGCTCTCCCCTTGCGCTTCTGTCTTTTTTCCTGCCAACTGCTAAGTCTTTAGACTCGCCACACTTTAGCCCCGCCATTATGGCTGCCCGCCAGCTCTGGTGATCTATATATAACTGATATTTAACTGTTCGTTCATGTTTAATTTATATTGGTTTTGGTTTGAGTGTTACACCAAAATTTATAAAAGTGAAATCCTGTCCGTTTGATTTTAGGTTTCCTAAATTGGGGTCAGTCACTGGATTCAATTATTTTGATTTGTTGGTGGTGTCCACGGGGATCATAAGACAGATTAACACCTCATTGGATTCATATAGGGATAATTTCACATCTCTCCACTATAACATTATTATAAGAAAGAAAACAACTAATTTGCAATTAAAATCTGTTCTCGATGGCAGAATTACAAAATGGTAGATCAACATGTGAATTAAATATGCTTAGTTCCCGAAATCTTGGCAAATGCTTGAAGAACTCTCAAAAGGTCAAGATCACTGTGAAGCAGATCAGAAGCAGTGTAAGGCAGACTGAGATCACTGTGAAGCAGACCGGGATCAGAACAGTGTGAAGAAAACTGGGAGTATTGTGAAGCAGACTGGGATTGGAGCAGTTGGTGGCAAATCGAGATTACTGAGGTTCAGGAGCAGCATGAAGCAGACGGGCATCACTATTACGGAGGTAGGGAGCAGCTGTTTGGTGAGTAGCTGGTGAGTCTTTCTTTTTTTCTTAAGTAGAAAGTTTAATAGTCCGGTGGAGTGCACATCCTGCTCCATATGGGAACTCCAGGACACTTCCCATGTCCTGGACAACCACATGTGCAGGAAGTATCGTCAGCTGTGGCAGCTCGAGCTCCGGGTTGCGAAGCTTAAGCGGCAATTGGTGTCACTGCGGTGCAGCCGCGAGGCTGAGAGTTTTGTGGATAGCACATTTATAGATGTGGTCACCCCGCAACTTAAGAGTATGCAAGCAGAGAAGGAATGGGTGACTACCAGGCAGTCAAGAAGGACCATGTAGGTAGTGCAGGAGTCCCTTGAGTGCATCTCATTCACCACCCAGTATTCCATTCTGAATACTGGTGAGAGTGATGGTTCCTCTGGGGTGTGCAGTCAGAGTCTAGACCACGGTGCCACAGCTGGCTCAGCTGTACAAGGGGGTAGGAGGAAGATTGGAAAAATAATAGTGATAGGGAATTCTATAGTTAGGAGAACAGACATGTGTTTCTGCGGCTGCAGACATGAATCCAGGATGGTATGCTGCCTCCCTGGTGCCAGGGTCAAAGATGTCATGAAGCAGCTGCAGAGCACTGTTTGGAGGGATGATAAGTAACCAACAGTCATGGTCCACATTGGTGCCAATGACATAGATAGAAAGAGGGATGAAATCCTGCAGGCAGAATTTATGGAGCTAAAAAAGAAATTAGCAAGCAGGACCTCAAAGGTAGTAATCTCCGGATTACTCCCAGTACCACGAGCAAGTGAGTTTAGAAGTAGAAGGATAGAGCAGATGAATGTGTGGCTAGAGAAATGGTGCAGGAGGAAAGGCTTCAGATTCCTGGTACATTGGAACTGGTTCTAGGGGAGATGGGACCTGTACAGGCCAGCCGGGTTGCACCTGAGCAGCGTCAGGACCAATGTTCTTGTGGGGCAACTTGCTAAGACTATTGCATAGGGTTTAAACTAACTTGACAAGGGTGTGGGAACCAGGAAGTAAATTTAGAGAGGAAACCAAGGTGCACAGAGAATTGGGAGAGACAGATATCACTAGAGTAGGATATCGTAAGGCATTAAGTTAAGTCAATGTAAGAGGAAATGCAATAAAGTCTAAATTAGATTTACTGAGCATGTATTACAGCTATTACAGAGATGTGGTTGCAGGGTGACCAAGACTGGGAACTCAATATTAAAGACTATTCAACATTCTGGAAAAATAGGAAAAAAGGAAAAGGAGATGGGGTAGCTTTGTAAATAAGGGAAGGTATCAGTGTGGTGGTGTGTAGTGATATAGGTGCAATAGATCGTGATGTGGAATCAGTTTGGGTGGAAATAAGGAATAGCAAGGGGAAGAAGTCACAGGTGGGAGAAGTCTGTAGGCCCCCGAAGAGTTGCCTCGCTGTAGGACAAAGTATAAATCGGGAAATAATGGAGGCGCGTAAGAAGGGCGTTACAATTGTCATGGGTGATTTTAATCTGTATATTGACTGGACAAATCAGATTAGCAGAGGTAACATGGAAGACGAATTTGTAGAGTGCGTCATGGATTGTTACTTAGAGCAATACATTGCAGAACCTACCCGGGAACAGGCTATTTTAGATCCAGTAATGTGTAATGAGGTAGGATTAATAAGAGATATCGTAGTTTAGGATCCTCAAGGGGTAGCGATCACAACATGGTAGAATTTCAAATTCAGTTTGAGGGTGAGCAACTCGGGTCTCAATCCAGTGTCCTCAACTTAAACAAGGGCAATTACAGAGGTATGAAGAAAGAGTTATCTAAAGTGGGAATAGAATAAGGAGAAGGTCAGTGAATGAGCAGTGGCAGACATTTAAGCAGATATTTCATAACGCTCAGCAAAAATTTATCCCAGTTAAAAAGGACTCGATGAGAATGATGAACCATCGTGGTTAACAAAGGCAGTCAAAGAGTATCCAATCAGAAACTAAGGCATACAAAGCGGCGAAAACTCGTGGTAGAGCAGAGGATTGGGAATTTTTAGGAACCAGCTGCGGATGACTAAAAAGCTAATAAAGAGGGAGAAAATTGATTATTAAAGTAAATTGGCTAGAAATATAAAAACAAACAGCAAGAGCTTCTATGGGCATATAAAAAGAGAGTAGCTAAAGTGAGTGTGAGACCTCTGGAGGATGCGACTGGAGAATTGATAACAGGGAACAGGGAAATGGCAGATAATTTAAACCAATATTTCGCATCGGTCTTCATGGTGGATGACACTGTAAACATCCCACAGATATCAGATAAGCAAGGCGCTAATGGGAGGAAAGATCTTATAACAGTCTCTATCACGAGGGACAAAGTATTTGACAAACTAATGGGACTAAAGGCAGACAAGTCGCCAGGACCTGATGGCCTACATCCAAGGGTTTTAAAGGAAGTGGCTGCAAAGATAGTGGAGGTATTGGTCAAAATATTCCAGAACTCACTGGATTCTGGGAAGGTCCCAGCAGATTTGAAAAGTGTTAATTTGATGCCCCTGTTCAAGAAGGGAGGGAGTTAAAAGTAATAAACGAAAGGACAGTCAGCCTAACATCGGTCATTCGGAAAATGCTAGAGTCCATTATTAAGGAAGAAATAACAGGACATTCAGAAAAGCTTAACGAAATCAAACAGAGTCAACATGATTTTGTGAAAGGGAAATCATGTTTGACAAATTTGCTAGAGATCTTTGAAGATATAACTAGCAGAGCTGACAATGGGGAACTGGCAGATGTAGTGTATTTGGATTTCCAGAAGGCATTCGATAAGATGCCACATAAAAGATTATTGCACAAGATAGGAGATCATTGTATTGGGGGTAACGTATTAGATTGGATTGAGGATTGGTTAACTCACAGAAGACAGAGAGTCGGAATTAATGGGTCTTTTTCAGGTTGGAAAGACGTAACTAGTGGATTGCCACAAGGATCAGTCCTCGGGCCTCAATTACTTACTATCTATGTTAATGATTTGGAGGAGGGGGCAGAGTGCAATATATCCAAATTTGCTGATGATACAAAAATAGGTGGGAGGGCATGTGATGAGGGCATAAGGAATCGGCAAGGGGATATGGATATGTTGAGTGAGTGGGGAAAAACTTGGCAGATGGAGTTTAATGTAGGAAAGTGTGAGGTCATGCACTTTGGTAGGAAGAATCAAAAGGCCGACTATTATTTAAATGGAGAGAGACTCCAAAATAGTACAGCACAGAGGGATCTGAATATTCTTGTGCATGAAACACAAAAAGCTAGCATGCAGGTGCAACAAGTAATTAAGAAGGCAAATGGAATTTTGGCCTTTATTGCTAGGGGGTTGGAGTTGAAAAATAGGGAAGTCTTGTTACAACTGTACAGGGTGTTGGTGAGGCTGCACCTGGAATACTGTGTACAGTTTGGTCCCCACATTTAAGAAAGGATATACTGGCATTGGAGGCAGTTCAAAAGAGATTCACTAGGCTGATTCCTGAAATGAATGGGTTGACTTATTAAGAACGGCTAAACAGGTTAGGCCTTTATTCATTATAGTTTAGAAGAATGAGGGGTGATCTTATTTAAATATACAAGATTCTGAGGGGGCTTGACAGGGTAGATGCTGAGAAGATGTTTCCACTAGTGGGGGAATATCGAACTAGGGGACATAGTTACAGAATAAGGGGCACTCATTTAAAACTGAGATGTGAAGGAATTTCTTCTCTCAGAGAGCAGTGAATGTCTGGAATTCTCTACCCCAGAGAGTTGTGGAGGCTAGATCCCTGAAAGTATTTAAAGAGGAGGTAGATAGATTTTTGAAATATTGGGGAGTTGAGGGCTATGAGGAACTGGCACAAAAAAGGAGTTGAGGTCTGGGGCAGATCAACCATGATCTTATTGAATGGCACAGCAGGCTTGAGGGGCCAAATGACCTACTCCTGCTCCTATTTCTTATGTTCTTATGTATATGAATGCATGGAGTGTGGTAAATAAGGTTGATGAGCTGCAGGTGCAGATGGCTACATGGAAATATGATGTTGTGGTGAGAATGGGGACATGGCTCAAAAAAAGGTAGGACTGGATACTAAATGCTCCATTTTACAAGGTCTTCAGAAAAGATGGAGAAGCAAGGTAAGAAGGAGGGGTAGCTATATTGATTAAGGAGAACATTACAGTGCTGGAGAGAATGTCCTAGAGGGGTTAAGAGCAGAATCTATTAAGTTAGAGCTAAGGAACAATGGAGGTACCATTACATTGCTGAGGGTATTCTATAGGTCACCAAATAGTAGGAAGGATTTGGAGGAACAAAATTGCAAGGAAATTACAGGGAGGTGCAAGAATTATAGGGTAGTTATAATGGGGGACTTTACTATTGTAATACAGACTGGGACTGTAATAGTGTAAAAAGCAGAGAGAGGTAAGAGTTTTTCAAGTGTGTTCAGGAGAATTTTCTACATCAGTATGGTTCCAGTCCAATAAGAAAGAAGGCATTGCTAGATCTGGTTCTGGGGAATTAAATGGGTCAAGTGAATCAAGTGACAGTAGGGGAACAGTTAGGGGACAGTGACCATCGCATCATAAGGTTTCAGTTAGCTATTGAAGAGGACGAGCAGCAATCCAGAGTAAAGATAATTAATTGGGGGAGGGCCAACTTCAATGGAGCAAGAACAGATCTGGCCCAAGTAATTTGGAATCAAAGATTGGAAGGAAAAACTGTAACTGAACAATGGGTTGCTTTTAAAGAGGAGATTGCTTGGGTACAGTCAAGGTACATTCCCATGACGAGGAAAGGTAGGGCAAACAGATCCAGAACTTCCTGGGTGACAAAATGATAGCGAGTAAGATGAAGCAGAAAAAGGGTGCATGTAGAAGGTTCAGATGTGAAGTGAGAAAACAAATAAGAGAAACAAAGAGAGAGTATGAGAAGAGACTTGTGGCTAACATAAAAGGGAATCTAAAAATCTTCTTTAGGCACATAAATAGTAAAAGGGTTGAAAAAGGAGGAGTGGGGTTGATTAGGGACCTAAAAGGGGGATTTATGCATGGAAGCAGAGGGCATGGGTGAGGTACTAAATGAGTCCTTTGCACCTATCTTTACCAAGGAAAATGATGTTGTCCAAGTCATGGTAAAGGAGGAAGTAGTTGAGACACTGTATAGGCTAAAAATTGATAAGGAGAAGATGTTAGATAGGCTGGCTCTACTTAAAGTTAATGTCACCAGGACCGGGTGAGATGCATCCAATGATACTTAGGGAAGTAAGGATGGAAACTGCAGAGGCACTGGCCTCTTCCAATCCTCCTTAGAAATAGGTGTGGTGCCAGAGGACTGGAGAATTGCAAATTGGACATCCTTGTTCAAAAATAGGTGTAAGGATAAGCCCAACAACTACAGGCCAATCAGTTTAACCTCGGTGGTGGGGAAACTTTTAGACATGATAATTCAGAACAAAATTAATAATCACTTGGACAAATGTGGATTAATTAATGAAAGTCAGCATAGATTTGGTAAGAGAAAATCATGTTTATCGAACTTGCTTGAGTTTTTTGATGAGGTAACAGGTTAATGAGGGTAATGTGGTTGATGTGGTGTACATAGACTTCTAAAGGCATTTTGATAAAGTGCCACATAACAGGCTTGTCTGCAAAGTTAGAGCCCATGGAATAAATGGAATAGAGGCAGCATGGATACAAAGGTGGCTGAGTGACGGGAAACAGAGAGTAGTTGTGCAAGGTTGTTTTCCTGACCAGAGGAAGGTATATAGTGGGGGTCCCCCGGGGTCAGTGTTGGGACCTCTGCTATTCTTGATATTTATTAATGACCTAGACTTGGGTGTACAGGGCACAATTTCAAAATTTGTGGATGACACAAAACTTGAAAGTATTGTGAACTGTGAGGAGGATAGTGATAAATTTCAAGAGGACATAGACAGGCTGGTGGAATGGGTGGACAAGTGGCAGATGAAATTTATTGCAGAAAAATGTGAAGTGATTCATTTTGGTCGGAAGAATGAGAGACAATATAAAGTAAATGGTACAATTCTAAAGAGGGTGTAGGAATAAAGGGACCTGGGGTATATGTGCACAAAGCATTGAAGGTTGTAGGGCAGGTTGAGGAAGTTAATAAAGCATATGGGATCCTGGGCTTTATAAATATGGGCATAGAGTACGAAAACAAATAAGTTATGAAAAACCTTATAAAACACTGATACATCCTTAACTGGAGTATTGTGTCCAGTTCTGGGCACCACACTTTTGATAGCATGTTCAGGCATTAGAGAGGGTGCAAAAAAGACTCAGGAGAATGGTTCCAGGGATGAGGACTTCAGTTAATTGGATAAGTTGGAGAAGCTGGGGCTGTTCTCCTTGGAGAAGAGAAGATTAAGGGATATCATTGAGGTGTTCAAAATCCTGAGGAGTCTGAACAGAGTAGATAGGGAGAAGCAGTTCCATTGGTCGAAGGATACAAAACCAGAGGACACTAATTTAAGGTGATTGGCAAAAGAAGCAACTGCAATATGAGGAAAAACTTTTTTACGCAGCAAGTTGTTAGAATCTGGAATGCACTGCCTGACAGTTTGGTGGAGGCAGATTCAATCAAGGCCTTCAAAAGAGAACTGGATAATTAACTGAAGAGAAAATATTTTGCAGGGCTATGGGGAAAAGGCAGTTGAGTGGGTCTAGGTGATTTTCTCTTGCAGAGAGCTGGCACGGACATGACAGGCTGAATGGTCTCCTTCTGTGCTGAAACCATTCCACGATTCTATGAAACGCTGTCAAGCCATAGTTAGACAGCTAGATAGATGCCTATATAGAGGTACAGACTGCTGAGTACAATTTTGTCAATTAAAACTTTTGTGAATCATTTATTCAGGTCTGGACTGACACTGTTTCCTGCTTTCCACTTAGATCTCAAGAATTATCAGAGTTAATAATCCAAAATAGCACATAAAAATTTATCACATTGGTAGCCGTTTGTATTTCCAATCATTGATTTGATAACAGTATATTCAGCTTGGAAATTACTGTTATTAATATGTGTGCACAAACAGCTAATACCTTAACGTCATTTCTTTGTCCACAATTTTACAAAAGGCATTATTCAGCTATATTTTAAAAGATGATAATCCACCATTACAATGGCAGACAGGGATACATACCTCTTAACAGTATCGTGGGATATCTAGGGCTTCCACTCAGAAGAGGTGGCAGAACTTATATCTGTAATAGGAACAGTGCAATAATGGCCCTCCTACTGCAATGGTCCAAATAGCTCATTTTAGGTGTCCCAAAAAGCTGATGGTGGACCTTGCACCTGGACATCTCTTGGAGAGGACAAGGCAATGAGGTAATAAGAATCCAAAAAGGTTATTTCACTTTTTTTCAGTGACCATCATTTCTTTTGCCTGCGGGGCCTTATGGCTACTATTCTCCAACAAAATCCAGAAGGCAACGAGGCCAAGTTTACAACTGTAGGTCTGAGATGCTTACAGCTCTTTCTTTCCAGGGCTAGGCCTTTTTAGGGGATTCAGCCAGCAACAGTGACAATTTGTATAGTTCATTTAACACAGACAAACACCTCAAGGCATTGCACAGAAGCATAATCAGATGAAAATTGATGACTATCCAAAGAGGAGGTGTGACTAAAGGTTTGGTCAAAGAGGTAGCTTTTAGAGTGTGTCTTAAAGGAGGTGCAGTGAGGGAAAGTAGCAGAGAGATGTACAGAGGGAATTCCAAAGAGTAGGGTCAACCTGCCTGAAAGCATGGCTGCCAATTATGGGGTGAATTAATTTTGGGATCATGTCAGAGGTCAGAGGTGGAGAAACACAGAACTCTTGGTGGGATGTAGACTGAAGAAGATTATAGAGATAGGGAGGGACAAGGCCATTAATTGAATTGAACACAAGGATGAGAGGTTAAAATTTGAGGCACTGGGAGCCAATGTAGGACAGTTACATTGGTGATGTAGGTGAATGGGACAGTATACAAGTAGCATGGTGGAGGATGGAAGGCCGAGCAGGACAGTGTTGGAATAGTTGAATCTTGAGATGGCAAAGATATGGATGTGGGTTTCGACAACAAATGAGCTAAACAGATGCAGAGATGGGTGATGTTATGGAGGTGCAAGTAGGTGGCCTTTGTGATGGAGTAGATATGGGGGGTCAGCAAACTAGTTTGGAGTCAAATAAGATACCAAGGTTGTTAACAGTCTGGTCCAACATGAGGCAATGACCAGTGAAGGGAATGGAATCAGTGGCAAGTGTCCAGAGTTTGTAGTGGATAGCAAAGTCAATGTTTATTTCTTCCCAGTGTTTAGCTGGAGAAAATTGCTGCTTATCCCGGTCTGGATGTCGGGCAAACAGTCTGATAATAGAGATGCTGCAGAAGGTTCAACAGATTTGGTAAAAAGATAGAGCTAGGTGTCGTTAATGTACATGTGAAGCCTAATGCCATGTATTTGGATCACATTGCAATAGGCAATATGTGAATAAGCAAGCGGAGAGAACAAAGGATAAGTCCTTGAGGGTCCTCAGACGTAGTGGCACAGGGGCATGAAGTGATGTCGTTGATGGAGGTTAACTAGCTATGTTTGGATAGGTATGAGTGGAACCAAGCCAGGGCAGTCCCACTGAGCTTGAGAATGGAACAGAGGTGCTGGAGGAGAATGATGTTGTTCACTATGTCAGATATTGCAGAGAGATCAAGAAAGATGTAATGTGATCGTTTACAGTGGTCACAGTCACTGACAATGTCAATCAAATCGACTGTGTTTACAGCTGTTTCAGTGCAGAGCAGGGTTTGAAACCTGATTGAAGAGATTCGAATATAGAAGGACAGGAAAGATGGGTGCTGGCTTGGGAGGTGATAACATATTGAACAACTTTGTAGATGAAAGGGAGTTTGGGAATAGGGTGGTAGTTTGCAAGGTCAAAGGGGTTGAGAGTCGTTTCTTTTGAGTAGGGGTGTGGTGATGCCAGTTTTGAAAGAAAAAGGTTTGTACCTGAGGAAAGGAAACTATTTATAATGCGAGCTAGCATGTGGATCCAGAATGGGAAGTTGCACAGTTTGCAACTTAGTGGGAATGAGGTCAAGAGAGCAGAAAATGTGTTCTATGGACTAGACGAACTCGGAGAGTGCAAGGGGGAAAGATAGGAGAGAAATTGGAAAGCAACATAGGTTCAGAGGTAGGACATGGAAAAGTTTGGGGAGACATTTGGCCCAGTGGGCAAGGGAAAGGAGGGATGTGGCAGAAGCAGCTGAATGGATGGTCTGAATCTTAGTGATGAAGATGTCCATCAGTTTCTCACACTTGTTGGAGGTGAAGGTGGAGGGAGCAGGGGAGAATGGATTAAGGAGATGGTTGATCATGGATAAAAGAAACTTGAGGTAATCTTTGCTTTCCACAATGATCATCAATTGGTCAGCAGTTTTGGTAGAGGGAGCAAGGCCTGATAGTGCTTGATGTGGTCCAGCCAGATCTGTCAATAGACATTTCAGATATGATCTGGTCTTATACCTTGAACTTGAGGGACCAAAGATGGGGGAAGATACCAAGGGGAATGACCAAGCTGGGAAAGAGGAAAAACGTTATGGGGACATGGATGTCAAGGGTGGATGTGATGGAGTGATTAAGATCAATCTCTTCAGAAGAGTCATTGGGAATGAAGGGCTCACCACATTTGGTTGCTATTTGGCCTGGAAAGGTGCAGCATGCTTTGAGTTGGGAAAGTGGGGGAGGGGGAGCGGGGAGGTCAGTCGAAATCATCCCCAATATTTTATCCTTAAGTTATGAATTCCTTTATGTTTTTAAAATAGCCAATTATTGAAAGAAATTAGTAGATTTTCAAGGGAAATGTGCAATGCCGAATTTCATTGTAATTCCTAAACGTTTTGTTTGTTGGAAGGCTAAATCAATACATTGGTTGGCATCCTTCCAGCTACGAAAGATGATAAATAAATCAATGCAAAGGCATGACATATTGAATAGAACATTGACACAGAGCAAGTTAAAACAAGGACACTATGAAACATTGATACCCAATGTGTTGGTATATATGTTATGTACAGTTGTGTGCATTGACCTGAAATACTATATTATCAGACTGCAATTATTTAGCACAAAGCAATACTGAAACATATCGTCAATAAATATTGTACAGTGCAACCATTGTAATATATATCTTCCACATTAAAAGAATGATCATACTTACAAAGAATTAATGTTTACCCTTTTTTAAACTTCTTGATGTATTGACTCAACTTTGCTGCTTTTTGGAATCCAACAAGTGTTTGCTCAAATAACATGTATCAGACTAAGTCATGGTAAATGAATAAATAGGGATAAGTACAATTATAGCTGTAAACAGTGATGCAATGCTGCAGTGCAACTTGTGGTAAGCAGTATGCGTAGCATTTAAAGCATATTTGTCCCCAGTCCATATCATACTCCCTGCCTCCTAATGACCGAAAACGTGGGAATAGTTTATCTGTTACTTCATTTGTTTACAGTGTAAGCAAGGGTGACCTCATACTTTTGTAAGAAAAACCACTGGAGGATCTTGTAGGTGGCATCTTTTCCAAGCTTTCTAATGTCTTTAGATACTAATTCCATGTTGTCACCATTCCTCTCTGAAGTTTTGGAACAATTCTAACCCAGGAAATTCAACATCATTGTCTAACATTTCCTGAGCATTTTTCCTAAATGAATCACTCTGATTAATTCGATGAATTGGCTTGTTTTCAGTGCTTAAATTGCTTAAAGTGCATTATTGCACTTTATTTTCTTTACAAAATCTTAATTCACAGTTAGCTGTAAAGTAACAGAAAAAGGTTGACGGTGCCTTCCAATGCAGCTATTCATAATTATCATGAAGTAACACAAAAGGAGCCTTAGGACAGGCCAATATATCCTGAAAAGCCACCGCTGTTCTACACTTCTGTGTAAAGTAAAAAGGGTAAAACCATTAAAGATGGAAATATGAAAGTTAAGAAAGCAGAAACTTCTGTAATTATGCAACAAGTCAGTCAGCATCTGTGAAGTGAAAAGCCCTGTTTGTAACCCAGCTCGGCCAAAGGGAACAGTCCAGACAATTGGGTTGGGTGGTGGGGAGAGATTAAACCAGTTTTTTTTATCTTTCATGGGATGTGGGCATCGCTGGCAAGGCCAACATTTATCGCCCATCCCTAATTGCCCTTGAGAAGATGGTGGGGAACTGCTTTCTTGAACCACTGCAGTGCTTGGGTTGTAGGTACACCCACAGTGCTGTGAGGAAGGGAGTTCCAGGATTTTGGCCCAGCGACAGTGAAGGAACGGTGATATAGTTTCAAGTCAGGATGATGTGTGGCGTGGAGGAGAACTTGCAGATGGTGGTGTTCCCATGCATCTGTTGCCCTAGTCCTTCTAGATGGTAAAGGTCGCAGGTTTGGAAGGTGCTGTCGAAGGAGCCTTGGTGAATAGCTCAGTGCATCTTGTAGATGGTTCACACAGCTGTCACTGCGTCAGTGGTGGAGGGAGTGAATGTTTAAGGTGGTGGATCGGGTACCAATCAAGCAGGCTGCTTTATCCTGGATGGTGTCGAGCTTCTTGAGTGTTGTTGGAATGGCATTCATCCAGGCAAATGGAGAGTATCCCATCTACAAACATTCACTCCTTCCACCACCGACGTACAGTGGCAGCAGTGTGTACCATCTAGAAGATGCACTGCAGCAACGCACCAAGGCTCCTGAGACAGCACCTTCCAAACCGCCGGCCTCTAGCAACTAGAAAGACAAGGGCAGCAAATGCATGAGAACACCACCGCCTGCAAGTTCCCCTCCAGGTCACACACCATCCTGACTTGGAACTGTATCGCCATTCCTTCACTGTCGCTGGGTCAAAATCCTGGAATTCCCTTCCTAACAGCACTGTGGGTGTACCTACCCCACATAGACTGCAGTGGTTCAAGGAGGCAGCTCACCACCACCTTGTCAAGGGCAATTAGGGATGGGCAATAAATGTTGGCCTGGCCAGCGACGCCCACATGCCATGAATGAATTTTTAAAAATTACACTTCTGACTTGTGCCTTGTAGATGGTGGACAGGCCTTGGGGAGTCAGGAGGTGAGTTACTCGCCACAGAATTCCCAGCCTCTGACCTGCTCGTGTAACCACAGTACATAATTGGCTTGTTCAGTTCTGTTTCTGGTCAATAGTCACCCCCAGGATGTTGATAATGGGGGGGATTCAGCAACGGTAATGCCATTGAATGTCAAGGGGAGATGGTCAGATTCTCTCTTGTTGGAGATGGCCATTGCCTGGCACTTGTCTGGCACGAATGTTACTTGCCACTTAACAGCCCAAGCCTGAATGTTGTCCAGGTCTTGCTGCATGTGGGCATGGATTGTTTCCTTATCTAATGAGTTGTGAATGGTGCTGAACATCGTGCATTCATGAACGAACATCCCTACTTCTGACCTTATGATGGAGGGAAGCTCATTGATGAAGTAACTAAAGATGGTTGGGCCTGGACAATACCCTGAGAAACTCCTGCAGTGATGTCCTGGGACTGGGATGATTGACCTCCAACAACCACAATCATCTTATTTTGCGCTAGGTATGGCTCCAACCAGTGGAGAATTTTCCCCCTGATTCCCATTGACTCCAGTTTTGCAAGGAGTCCTTGATGCCACACTTGGTCAAATGCTGCTGGAGGCAAATTGGCTGCTGCATTTTTTACATTACAACAATGACTACATTTCAAAAGATTCTAAAGTGCTTTGTGCTGATGTCATGAAAGATGCTATTTAAATGCAAGTCCTTTTTTCTTTTTCTTCCTTTTCCGGCTTCTCATTTACCCACTAAACATCTGAACTACAGCAGCAAGGAAAGTCAGTGCTGAGTTAGCTAATCTCAGCCTGAGGTAGTAATAGCAATGCTCTAATCGGCCTCAGCCTCCTGTGTTCTCATGGGCAAAATGCCAAGTCCCTTTTTCCTGATTGCAATCTGTTGTGCCTTCCTGGAAATGGGCATGTGTGGATATCCAGTGAGGACAGGATCAAGCTGAACTGGTTGAAAAAAAACATTCTCAAGTGGCCTACTAATGCGTACTGTCAAAGCTTAAACAAGGGGAATGCTCATTTGGGTGAGCGACAAGGGGAGCAGTCATTCCCCAGAAAGGAGTCGCTGCTTTCAAGGAGAACAGAGAAAATTAAAATGAAAATAGACTTTTCTTCTTCCCGCTCCCTCCTCCCATTACTTTGAGTTTGGTATGCAACGCAAATCCAAAAATCTATTACCACTGCTGATATTACACTGGGATATGATGAAATGGCCGAGGCATTGAACAGGTATTTTGTATCGGTCTTCACAGTGGAGGACATTAATAACATGCCAGTAATTGACAAAGAGACGAACGTAGGTGAGAACCTGAAAACAATCATTATTACGGAAGAGGTAGTGTTGGGCAAGCTAATGGAGCTAAAGATTAATAAGTCTCCTGGCCCTGATGGAATGCATCCCAGGGTACTAAAAGAGATGGCGGGAGAAATAGCAGGTGCACTGACGGTTAATTTCCAAAATTCGCTGGACTCTGGGGTAGTCCCAGCTGATTGGAAAACAGCAGATGTGACGCCACTGTTTAAAAAGGGAGGTAGACAAAAGATGGGGAATTATAGACCGTTTAGCTTAACCTCTGTAGTGGGGAAGATGCTTGAGTCTATTATCAAGGAAGAAATAGCAGGGCATCTCGATAGAAATTGTCCCGTTGGGCAGACGCAGCATGGGTTCATGAAGGGCAGGTCATGCTTGACAAATCTTTTGGAATTCTATGATGACATTACAAGCAAGGTGGACAATGGGGACCCAGTGGATGTGGTGTACCTAGATTTCCAAAAGGCCTTCAACAAGGTGCCGCACAAGAGGCTGCTGCATAAGATAAGGATGCATGGCGTTAGGGGTAAAGTATTAGCATGGATAGAGGATTGGTTGACTAACAGGAAGCAGAGAGTGGGGATAAATGAGTGCTATTCAGGGTGGCAATCAGTCACCAGTGGTGTGCCTCAGGGATCGGTGTTGGGACCGCAATTATTTACAATTTATATAGATGATTTGGTGTTGGAGACCACGAGTAGGGTGTCAAAGTTTGCAGATGACACTAAGATGAGTGGCAGAGCAAAGTGTGCAGATGACTGTGAAACCTTGCAGAGGAACATAGATACATTGAGTGGGTGGGCAAAGGTCTGGCAGATGGAATACAATGTTAATAAATGTGAAGTCATTCATTTCGGTAGGAGTAACAATAAAAAGGATTATTACTTGAATGGTAAAAAGTTGCAGCATGCTGCTATGCAGAGGGACCGAGGTGTCCTTGTGCATGAATCGCAGAAGGTTGGTCTGCAGGTACAGCAAGTAATTAGGAAGGCAAATGGAATTTTGTCCTTCATTGCTAAAGGGATTGAGTTTAAAAGCAGAGAGGTTATGTTGCAGCTGTATAAGGTACTGGTGAGGCCGCAACTGGAGTATTGTGTGCAGTTTTGGTCTCCTTACTTGAGAAAGGATATACTGGCACTGGAAAGGGTGCAGAGGAGGTTCACTAGGTTGATTCCATCGGAGTTGAGGGGGTTGGCTTATGAGGAGAGACTGAGTAGATTGGGATTATATTCATTGGAGTTCAGAAGAATGAGGGGGGATCTCATAGAAACATATAAAATCATGAAGGGAACAGATAAGATACAAGTAGAGAGGATGTTTCCACTGGCAGGTGAAGCTAGGACAAGAGGGCATAGCCTCAAGATAAGAGGGAGCAGATTTAGGACTGAATCCAGTGAAGTAGTTGACGCTTCTTCAGTAAACGTCTTTAAAGCTAAGGTAGATATCTTTTTGAACAATAAAGGAATTAAGGGATACGGTGGGAGCGCGGGTAAGTGGATCTGAGTCCACGAAAAGATCAGCCATGATCTTATTGAATGGCGGAGCAGGCTCGAGGGGCCGGACGGCCTACTCTTGCTCCTAGTTCTTATGATCTTCTGATTTTATGATATGGGATCAAAATAGAGCCCATATTTGTGTGCATCTGAATTAGTTTAACACAGTGGACAATCGCACCAACATAGAGTTATAAGTGGTACAACAGTAATAACATTATACTCTCCCAAGTGTCTATACGGTTGTCTCATTCACAGACCGAGACCAAGTTTCTTGTTTTCTGTTCTTAGATAATCCAAGCTCATGGCAGTCATTGAATATTTTGGTTTAACCGGGATCACAACCATCTCTGCAGCTGATTTAACATTGAAGGCATTGCATCAATTGCATTTCACTGTATTACTGGAAAGATGATTAATTTGAAAAGCAGAGGATCTGATGCTTGGATGATGTTGGCAGTATGTATTTTTGTGCCTCAGCATAAATGTATAATTTCATCCTGACTTTGTACTGCATCATTAATCAGTAATTTTGATTTAATATTAAAATTACTGATGAATGAGGCTTCTGGCATGCTTCTGCATTACCTCTGTGCACAGCATGAATGCCAGAAGGGACTTGTTACCCTGTGTAAATCTGGGTGGGGGCTGCAGGAGGGGAAAGGGGTTCATTTTGTTAGATTAACGTTTTTTGTGGAAATATGAGAAGAGTTACTTTTCTTTCCGGCAATGTTCTTTTCATTTGACAACAAAATAAACCAGACGCTGCATGATGCAAAGTTTTAGAACATTGTCCTTTCATCTCAAATTTAATGAAGATCACTGAGATGAAAGTCTACTTTCTTGGCTGACTATAAAGGTTCCTATGCTGTTTTACTACATGAGCAGTATAAAAAAGAAAACGCAGGCAAATTAAGTGGCATTAAATCTATGCCTCTTCACTTACTCCAGGCATGTTGCACAGTGGATCATCTACTTCTGTTGAATTCTTTAAGCACCACCAAGCATGCTCAAACCAAAATTTGGAAAAAACAAATGGAGAATTCGGTGAGCCTGGTTCAACCTCCCTTCCCCTCATAAATATACATCAACGTCTTCACCAGTGCCACTTTAGATGGTGCAAGGAACTGATTTGCAATGCTTCAAGAATCAGACAAAAATCTTTACTTCCGGCCTACTGATGCCAATTTAAAAGTTAATGACTCAGTTCCATACTAGGTGTTAGATCAATCAAGTAGATTACTCCAAATTATATAGGTTCAGACACCAGAGATAAATCAACTAATTATTTTTATAAATATCAATATAGAGTATGCAAGTTGCATATCCATACTTACAAGCAGAATATCCATCAGGGTGCTATGTGCAAGTTTCCAGTATGAAATATCCAAGAATTACTGAAAGTGAGCCTATTTATGTACCTTGGTGGGCAATATCAGATGACAGGTTCAGGAAATAGCATTTTGGAGGTTGTTGTCATGTGATCTTTATATATCATATGCAACAACACCAGTAGATGGCAATGTCACAATCGATGCACCCCATACCAGAATAACAACAACTGAAACCTAGATTTGTTGGGGGTAAATTTAACTTTGAACAATAGTGTGAAATGGATCTGCTGCCCAGCATACATCTCTCCCAATGTTCCTGTTTATTGATGTCAATGCATAGGAAATTGGGAGAGAGATGTATAAATCTATCTAACTGAGCCTTGAATAGATTCAATGACCCAGCCTCCACTGCTCGCTGGGGAAGAGAATTCCAAACACTAGCAACCCTCTGAGAGAAGAAATCCTTCCTCATCTCCATCTTCAATGGGAGACCCCTTAGTTTTAAACTGTGCCACCTAGTTCTAGATTCCCCCAGGAGGGGTGACATCCTGTCAGCATCTACAATGTCAAGCCCCTTCAGAATCTTTTTTTTAATTCATTCATGGGATGTGGGCATCGCTGCCCAGGCCAGCATTTATTGCCCATCCCTAATTGCCCTTGAGAAGGCGGTGGTGAGCTGCCTTCTTGAACTGCTGCAGTCCATGTGGGGTAGGTACACCCACAGTTCTGTTAGGAAGGGAATTCCAGGATTTTAACCCAGTGACAGCGAAGGAATGGCGAGATAGTTCCAAGTCAGGATGGTGTGTGACTTGGACAGAAACTTACAGGTGGTGGTGTTCCGATGCACTTGCTGCCCTTGTCCTTCTAGTTGGTAGAGGTCACCGGTTTGGAAGGTGCTGTCTAAGGAGCCTTGGTGCGTTGCTGCAGTGCATCTTGTAGATGGTACACACTGCTGCCACAGTGCGTCGGTGGTGGAGGGAGTGAATGTTTGTAGTTGGGGTGCCAATCACGCAGGCTGCTTTGTCCTGGATGGTGTCGAACTTCTTGAGTGTTGTTGTAGCTGCACCCATCCAGGCAAGTGGAGAGTATTCCATCACACTCCTGACTTGTGCATTATAGATGGTGGACAGGCTTTGGGGTGTCAGGAGGTGAGTTACTCACCTCAGGATTCCTAGCCTCTCACCTGCTCTTGTGGCCGTGGTATTTATGTGGCTACTCCAATGCAGTTTCTGGTCAATGGTAGCCCCTAGGATGTTGATAGTGGGGGATTCATTGATGGTAATGCCATTGGATGTCAAGGGGAGATGGTTAGATTCTCCCTTGTTGGAGATGGTCATTGCCTGGCACTTGTGTGGCGCGAATGTTACTTGCCACTTATCAGCCCAAGCCTGGATATTATCCAAGTCTTGCTGCATTTCTACACGGACTGCTTCAGTGTCTGAGGAGTCACGAATGGTGTTGAACATTGTGCAATCATCAGCGAACATCCCCACTTCTGACTTTATGATTGAAGGAAGGTCATTGATGAAGCAGCTGAAGATGGTTGGGCCCAGGACACTATCCTGAGGAACTCCTGCAGTGATATCCTGGAGCTCAGATGATTGACCTCCAACAACCACAACCATTTTCCTTTGCGCTAGGTATGACTCCAACCAGCGGAGGGTTTTCCCCTTGATTCCCATTGACTTCAGTTTTGTTAGGGCTCCTTGATGCCATACACAGTCAAATGCCACCTTGATGTCAAGGGCAGTCACTCTCACCTCACCTTTTGAGTTCAGCTGTTTTGTCCATGTTTGAACCAAGGTTGTAATGAGGTCAGGAGCTGAGTGGCCCTGGCGGAACCCAAAATGAGCATCACTGAGCAGGTTATTGCTAAGCAAGTGCTGCTTGATGGCACTGTTGATGACACCTTCCATCACTTTACTGATGATTGAGAGTCAGCTGATGGGGCAGTAATTGGCCGGGTTGGACTTGTCCTGCTTTCAGTGCACAGGACATACCTTGGCAATTTTTCACATTGCAGGGTAGATGCTAGTGTTGTAGCTGTACTGGAACAGCTTGGCAAGGGGCACAGCAAGTTCTGGAGCACAGGTCTTCAGTACTATTGCTGGAATATTGTCAGGGCCCATAGCCTTTGCAGTATCCAGTGCCTTCAGTCATTTCTTGATATCACTTGGAGTGAATCAAATTGGCTGAAGTCTGGCATCTGTGATGCTGGGGACTTCAGGAGGTGACTGAGATGAATCATCAACTCGGCACTTCTGACTGAAGATTGTTGCAAATGCTTCAGCCTTATCTTTCGCACTGATATGTTGGGCTCCCCCATCATTGAGGATGGGGATATTTGTGGAGTCGATGTTAAGGACTCCCAGGGCAACTCCCTGGACCCGATGAAGTCTCATGGCATCAGGTCAAATATGGACAAGGAAACCTCCTGCTGATTACCACTGTATACCACTGTGCCGCCACCTCTGCTGTGTCTGTCCTGCCGGTGGGACAGGACATACCTGGGGATGGTGATGGCAGAGTCTGGGACATTGTCTGTCAGGTATGATTCCCTGAGTATGACTATGTCAGGCTGTTGCTTGACTAGTCTGTGAGACAGCTCTCCCAACTTTGGCACAAGCCCCCAGATGTTAGTAAGGAGGACTTTGCAGGGTCGACAGGGCTGGGTTTGCCGTTGTAGTTTCCGATGCCTAGGTCAATGCCGGGTGGTCTGTCCGGTTTTATTCCTTTGTATTTGACTTCGTAGCAGTTAGATACAACTGCGTGGCTTGCTAGGCCATTTCAGAGGGCATGTAAGAGTCAACCACATTGCTGTGGGTCTGGAGTCACATGTAGGCCTGACCAGGTAAGGACAGCAGATTTCCTTCCCTGAAGGACATTAGTGAACTAGATGGGTTTTTACAACAATCGACCATGGTTTCATGGCCATCATTAGACTAGCTTTTTAATTCCAGATTTATCAATTGAATTCAAATTCCACCTTTTGCTATACATTTAAATAAGATCATCTCTCAATCTTCTGAACTCCAATGAGTATAGGCCCAACCTGCTCAACCTTTCTTCATAAGACAAACCCCTCATCCAAGAAATCAGCCTAGTGAACCTTCTCTGAACTGCTTTCAATGCAAGTATATCCCTCCCTAAATAAAGTGACCAAAACTGTACACAGTACTTTAGGTGTAGTCTCATCAATGCCCTGTACAACTGTAGCAAGACTTCCCTATTTTTATATTCCATCCCCTTTGCAATAAAGGCCAACATTCCATTTGCTTTCCTAATTACTTGCTGTCCCTGCAAGCTGACTTTTTGTGATTCATGTACAAGGACACCCAGGTTCCTCTAAACCACAGCATTCTGCAGTCTCTCTCCATTTAAATAATGTTCTGCTTTTCTATTCTTTCTACCAAAGTAGACGGCCTCAGATTTTCCCCCATTACACTCCATCTGCCAGATTTTTGCCTTGTCACTCAACCTATCTCTATCCCTTTGCAGACTCTTTGTATCATCCTCACAATTTGCTTTCCTACATATCTTCAAATGATCAGAAAATTTGGCCACAATACAGTCATTAAATCCTGACATTAATATAGGCCACAAGTAGTTGAGGTCCTAGAACTGATCCCTGTGGCACTCCACTAGTTGCAGTTTCCCATCCTGGAAATGACCCATTTATCCTGACTCTCTGTTTCCTGTTAGTTAGCCAGTCCTCTATCCATGCTAATAAATTACCCCGACACCATGAGCTCTTATGTTGTGTAGTACGCTTTCATGTGGCACCTTATTGAATGCTTTTTTGGAAATCCAAATATGCTACATCTACTGGTTCCCCTTTATCAACCCCACTTGTTACATCCTCAAAGAACGCTAATAAATTTGTCAAACACTATTTCCCTTTCACAAAACCAAGTTGACTCTGCCTGATTGTATTGTGATTTTCTAGATGTTCTGCTACTGTCTCTTTAATAATGGATTCTAGCATTTTCCCAATGACAGACATAAGTTAACTGGCCTATAGTTTCCTGCCTTCTGTCTTCCTCCTTTCTTGAACAGAGGTGGTACATTTGTGGTTTTCCAATCCACTGGGACCTTTCCAGAATATAGGGAAATTTGGAAGATTACAACCAATGCATCCACTATCTCTGCAGCCACTTCCTTTAAGATCCTTGGATGCAAGCTATCAAGTCCAGGGGACTTGTCAACCTTTAGTCCCATTAGTATTCCCATTACTTTTTCTCTAGTGATAGTGATTGTTTTAAGTTCTTCCCTCCATTTTGCCTCCTGATTTTCTACTATTCCTTGGGATGCTTTTTGTGTCTTCTATTGTGAAGATGGATACAAAATACTTGTTCAAACCCTCTGCCATTTCTTTGTTTCCCATTCTTAATTCTCTTGTCTCACTCTCTAAGGGACCAGTGTTTACTTTAGCTACTCTTTTCCTTGTTTTTACATATTTGTAGAAGTTTATACTGCCTGCTTTAAGATTTCATGCATGTTTTCTCTCATAGTCCATTTTCTCCCTTTTTTTTAGTCATCCTTTTCTGGTTTCTAAAATTTTCCCTATCTTCTGGCCTACCACTACTTTTCACAGCATTGTACACCTTTTCTTTCAATTTGATACCACACTTAACTTCCTTAGTTAGTCATGGATGGTGCATCCTTCTGGCAGGGTCTTCCTTCTTAAATGGAATGTATCTTTGTTGAGAGTTATGAAATATCTACTTAAATGTCTGCTACTGCTTCTCCACTGTCTTACCTTTCAACCTATTTCCCCAGTCCATTTTAGCCAACTCTGTCTTTATACCCTTGTAATTGCCTTTATTTAAGATTAAGACACCAATTATGGACCACCTTTCTCACCCTCAAATTGAATGTGAAATCCTATCATGTTATGATCACTCTTGCCTATAGGATCCTTTCCTATGAGGTTTTTAATTAATCCTGTCTCATTACACATTACCAGGTCAAAAATAGCCTGGTTCTTGGTAGGTTCTAGAAGGTATTGCTCTAAGAAACTGTCCAAAATACACTCTATGAACTCATCCTCCAAGTTAACTTTGCCAATTTAATTAGTCCAATCAATATGAAGATTAAAATCACCCATGATTATGGCTGTTTCTTTCTTGCAACCCCCCATTATTTCTTGAGGTACTACTCCTATCGGTGACTTTTTTTCCTTTGCTATTTCTTATCTCTATCCAAACTGATTCTACATCCTGGTCTTCTGAACCAAGATTATTTCTCACTACTGTACTTATCTTTCCTGTCCTTCTGAAATGTCAAATACCCTTGAATATTCAGGTCCCTGCCTTGGTCACCTTGCAACCAAATCTCTGTAATGGCTATCATATCATACTCAATTATTTTAATTTGTATTATCAATTCATCCATTTTTTAAGGATGCTGTGAGCATTCAGATAAAGTGCTGCTTACGTTGCATTAAATTGACTCTTCCTGATTACTTAGCATTCTGCTGAGGAATTCTAAAAACCTAATCTTAACCATGTGTTAGCCTCTATCACACAGAACACATTCTCATAATACAAAAGATATGAATACTGACTTCTGTGTTGTTAAATTATTTATCCTATTATATTATACACTCCCTTACATTCAGCAGTGAATTTTACAATTATATCACTGAAGGAGCTACCTTCTGTCCCTGAAATTGTAGCATTTAATACTAGTGTATGAACATCATTCTCAAGTTTTTCTCAGCTATTTGATGGGTCGACATCAAAGTTTTCCTGGCCTTTTACCTCTGGGATTTAGGTTCAAATACAGGCCAGATTGATGAGACAAAAATTTCCTGTTTGCTGACTGCAACTCACCCCTTTGAAATGAGTTTGAGCAGTCTTATCGAGTTCCTAAAGGGCATTAGACTATTAATTTCACTGGTTGCAGGATGGCTGGTGTGGGAGTGTCTTACTAGTACAGCAAGAAGCTGCTCTTCAAGAGCTGAGGGATGTTATTGGAGTTAAAGTTAAGGGAGTGTTGCTCGGCAACTGGCTATGCTCTGCCTGACCTGGGAGTACTCGATGCCGACACTGGGTTCCAATCTCCAGCATTAACATCCTTTGGCTTGATAAGCACTTAAAATAAAATAAAAAATAAAAATATTATAAAGCAATGGATATCGCATGTTATTATACGGTTCTAAGTGATGGCACATGAGAAAAGTTGATGAGGAAAAGATGCTAACAGCAGAAATGAGTTAAAAACATAAAGGGCTTGAAATACTCAGCAGGTCAGGAAGCATTTGTGCAGAGAGAAGCAGAGTTAACATTTCAGGTCTGTGAACGTGGGAAATCCAGAAGTACATGAAGCTTTTTAACTCAGCCACCTCATTATTATTTTAATTCTGGGTTTCCCATCCAATCAGCAGCAGCGGGAATGATGTTGATCAGCATGACGCAATCTCAACTCCAGCTTAAAGAGACAATCCAAACAAGCAAGTTAAAGGAGTTGGAGTTGGCTTTCAAGACTGGAAAATGCTGAGCCACATTCCATGGATGCCGTCCTGGATGTGCTGCTGGGGGCTGTGAGGAGCTGGAGGGAGATATTATTCCAGAGCAGTGGGGAGAAGAAGCCTGCTGCTGAGACAAAGAAGGCATCATTGGAGGTTGCCAAGGAGGTCAGCAACAGGAGGGTAATGGTTTCTGACGCCACCTGACACAGGAACCTGATCCACCTGAGATGTCAAGGAAACTCAACTTCTGCCGGCACACCCTGTTTCGTGGTTATTGCCTCCTGTGAGCTGTGCCTCTCTGCTGCTCCCCTCTCTCCTGTGCAGCTACAATTCTGAAAGCAGCAGGTTTCTGTCGGTGTTGCTGTTGCTAAAGTTATCATCTTGGTCCTCATCCGAGGTACAATCTAAGGCAGCATAAGCAGCACCCATGTTGATGTGATTGTGCAAATCTCCAAAGTGCAGAAATTAACTTCCAAATCATAGGACACCCTTTGCCACACACAGGTAAGAAGGTAGCTGTGAGTGCTGAGTATTGGCATATTTTGCTGAGATTGATTCAACCCCCTCGTTTGCTGCTGTGCACTTGCCTTGCTTTCAGTTGTGAGTTTCAGGAAGCCCAGGAAACCCATGGGCCTGATGTTAAGGTCAAAATTATGTTTCAAAATCACTCTAATTAAGTGATTATCATATTATAATTAACAACCCACCCCTCTTGAGGGGATTGCAGACTTGCATATTCAAGTTAAATGTAGAAGTCAATGTGTTGTAGCTGGCTTCCCAAGACACTGATATGTTTCCAGGTTTTAATCCCCCACCTGCACCCAAACCCACATGGTCTTCCAGGCTAACTTTCAGCCCAAGGAATCTGTTCACTTTCCAGTTGGCATGGGAATGCAGGGTGCTGCAAGCATAGGCGCATTGGGTGACCAATAATGGGAGACTAGGGTGCGGACAGTGGAGGCAGAAATCATGTGAAGACCAGGAATATGTCCAATAAAGTTGGCAGACCTAGGTTCAAGAATGGAAACAGCTGGGATACGTTTCATGGCCCTACACACAGAGGTACATGGAAGAAGCAGAGGAAGATGGAGGAAGTGCTAGATAGACAATGTCAAGAGTGACTTGTCACTGAAAGGGATACGAAAGGGATTTAAGCAGCCAGGCTATTTCAGAACTGACAACAGTGGAGTGAATTCCTTCGCTGCTGAGTTGACAGGAATTTATTAGTACTGGTAGGAATAACATAAAAAGCCTGCACTGAAATAGTGGAGGGATGAATTTAAAACCAACACATTAAGCCTTTGTCCACTTGTACCCCACTGTAATTTCAGGCCCATAGTTTCTGAGCAATTAAAGGTTAACATACAGAAAGCCAGAGGAAATTACATTTCTCAACATGGATGTTGTGTAAATGTCAATGGTTTCATGGGACAAACTGCTGAGAAAATAGAAATCTCATTTGGTTGTTTATTCTGATGTGTTCCATTCACATTTACACCAAAGTTGTGTTGAAGATATTCTCAGGTATGAATTTCAGTTTTCACCCCAATGCTTCATCGTTTAGTAATAGCATCCCAACTTGTCCTGTGTTTTTTTGTTAATTCATTATTCTTCTGATGGAATGCATAAACACATCATCACTCTTAAAAAGGACAAATTTCTATGCAGATTATAAAGCCTGGCTTTGTAAAGGGTCAAAACTGAACAAAATATGACGACATTGCAGCTCAGCATCAGTAAAAGTCACAGTTGATTGATCAGACATCGGAACATTTAAAGTAGGGATATCCAAAATTTTTCAATGTCTTAAACCATCTTGGGGATGCTCAAGGTCGAATGAGGTGATCTTCAAAGTACCTAAAGGAGAAAGTGTAACTAAATCCCATTGATAGTTTGTTTTTAATCTTAGTTGTATTGATTTATATTTTAACCACAACCACTTCAATGACAGCTGTACCTCTGCACACAGCCAAAGGCTGAGGCTGCATTTCAAAAAACATATATTATTTAATTTTAGTACTAAGCTAAGCCTGTTTGAAATATTTCACCTCTGTGCATTTTGTTGTAAATCTGTGATTGATAGGTGGGGGGGGGGCACAGGATATAAATTGAACCAGAGCCAATTGGTATTACATTGATACAGGCAGCCTGCTCCATTGCTATTCCCCCTTAATGTAGGCCATCAGCAAAAAGAGAAACAAATTAACAAGATGCAACCAGAAGATATTAATAAGCCAGCCTCAACATGTGCATGTTTCCTGTGATCATAGTGCCAAATCCAGTTGGAGTGGCTAGACTATGTGGTCTGAATTCTCTAAAAAAAAAAGCCCGTTGCCGAAATCAGTCAGACCGCACACCAGAGAGCCGCCGCAATTCCAAGTGCCTCCCTATCCCTGATCATGTGGAGGGGGCAGGCTGTCCGTCCCCAGCAATGACGTCAACTCCCTGTGCGCAGGCGCTGATGTCATTTTTAAAGGGCTGTTAGCATTACCAGCAAATTTAAATATTTAAAGTTAAATGGCATTAAAAAATCAATACCTCCCTTTTGCCCCTCTCCCACCTCCCCAGCAACAATTAAATTAATTATTAGCCCTTTCCCCCCACCCCCAAACACTTACCTTTACCATCTGACCTTTCCCCCCAACAACTGCACAAACTTTAAACTATAACCCTTCCCACCATCTCCTACACCCGTGACGTTAATTTGACACTGTCCCCCCTCCACCCCTGCACTGAGAAAATTACCTCCTCCCCCCTCCCCGCCAGCGTTGCACCTTGTTTCCACGGACAGGGATCCGAAGGCACGCAGTGCCAGCCACCGGGGTGAAGATCACAGCGGGATTTCAGGAAGCGACAGGAGAGTCATTAATGCAGGTAATTCAATTTATTTAAAGATTTAAATTGTGGTTCCATCGTCGAGCGGTGGGGGGGAGGGGGGCGGCGGCGCCATGAGGCCTCACCGCTGACGGCAATATCGGGCCGGGCCTTATCCGAGACCATCTTCAGGCCTCCCTTGCCACAGATCCTGACGTCGAGGGCTCTATAGATTCCATCCCAGTGTCAACGACATAAAGAATGAATGAAGTGACCTTGAAAGGCAAACAGCAAATGCCTCATCTTCTTGACTCATAAAGCTTGCTTTTAGAAGCCTGGTAACACAGTGACTGCAGGCACAAAACTGTGATTCTTCCCAGGCAAGGGTTGTCCCACTTCAAGGTGCTACTACTTGAGCTGTGCAATGCCATAACTTTAAGAATAATGCGCAGGTTACTCTAATTTGCAATTGTTGTGTACTATGCCTGTATGACATTGTTATCCCATCATCTATGATAGTGGGTGCGTGGCAAGTGTATTCCCAGCTGTAGAAAACAAAAGTGATGGTAAAACTAAAATACCTAGCAGCAACAAGTTTAGCATTTGAGTTCTGCTGGGTCGTTGCATTTTTATAGAAACATTTTCTCTGTTATTTATGGAGTCACCCTTTCTATATAAAGCATGTAGATAAAATGAGCTTCCTAATATCACGTCCAAAAGGTTTGCAACCAGCCTGATAGATGTGGCAAATCTGTCGTTGGGGGCTAAGATTCCCCTCGTTTATCTCCAGTTAATCTTACAAGCTGATGCTTTAAAGCATAAGCCGAGGTTCACTGAACGTGAACTGGGAGGCTTACTCGATGTAAGTTGCCAGGGATTTTAAAGAGAATTGAACTCTAGCAGTATCTCTGTGTGCACTTTGAGGGGAGGAAGGAAGATCTGCTCGCCTTGGCTGTTGCCAGTCTGCAGCTAAGCTTTCTATGCTTAGGTATGTGCAGCATGTCCGTCGGGCAATAGTCTGAGCATTTTATATCAGGCAAACAGAATCTCTACTTATGTGGGTCTCTATGTTCGTGGGATTGGAACTCTTAGGCACCGTTATGGATTTTTTTTGTGTGCAGATCAGACATCTGGCTGACAAAAAAAAGGTCTCTTGTGATTATCTTTAATGTCCTGCAGTTCTGTCAAGAAGTGAAATGCAATAGTCTCAGCGGTAGTAATACTAGAGCTATGATCAAGTATTTTACCCTTTGTTATTTTGTAATTCCTGAAATACATAAAAGAGGCAACTAAAATTACTGAAAATAATTACTTAATATTGAAATTTAAAACCTGTACCAAAATATTAAAAATGAAAAGGTCTGAACCAGTTGCACAAAATGACGTGAGTTATCAGGGAAATAGTAAGAATTCCACTTGAGTATTCATTCCAGACAGCTGTCTGCTGCATGTACTCTGGCAGCTAGTAACATCACTCTTACTGATCATAAAAATTAATTATAAGTATATATTCCAAGTCTCTTCCATCTATAGTGTTATTAAACCAGGACTTATTCAATGTTTTTATGCAGTATCAGCATCAGCCATAGAAAATGTCTAATTTAAAGGAAGTATTTCATAGAGTGCAAAAACTTCTTGCCTTTATGCATTTTCGAACAGACAGCTGATGTTTTCTAAAGGGGCTTACAAAATAACCAAATTTTCCCACACCGCAAGTTCCCCAAAAACAAGAAACTTGATGATTTCTGTTTCTTTTTTTAAAAAAGTGCAGCTACAATTCAAAATCAACTTGGGGGCAATTCTGTGGTCCTGTCACAGTGGCAGTGGGACTGAACACTGGCCTCACTTTCCCTGAGGTCAGCCCAGTTAAATAGTGAAAGCAGTGATGGTGGTTGTGTAAATAGTTGGAAATTTAAGGAAATGTGTCCACTAAAAAGTGACTGCATAAAGGGGGTGGAATTGTCAAGTCTTTGGAAAAGCTGAAAGTATATATTTTATTTTTATTTATCCTTTGATGAGGGAAAAAAACTGGCAGGCTGAAAACAAGCAAAAGGGAAACCAATGTTGAGGAACGAAATGGAATCTGTGGGTATATCAGCTCTTGCAATGTGCATCAGCCCTCTGATGCTTGACTGGGATCTTCTTCTTCGGCAGTCCCTCAGGAATGGGGATGACTTTCTTCCACTCCAGGGTTGTGGGTCCTTAGGTGACTGAATAGTCCAATTCTGGATCTACACACTCTGCTACAGGTGGGGCAGATGATGTTTGATGAGGTGAGTGGATGGGATGGTCAAATTTCTGATTGCTCCTTACACTGTTTATACTTGGTTACTGCCTGGGCATGTTGACATTGTTCGAACTGTCTGGCACCTTCACGGATGCTTATTCTCTATTTTGAGTAGTCTCAGGCAAGAGATTCCCACAGATCAGTGGAGATGTCACATTTTTTTCCAGGGAGGCTTTAAGAACATCCTTGTAGCATTTTCTCTGCCCTCCTGGTATGAGGACTGAGATGGGGACACAATAACTGTCAGCCTGGGAGTCCCTACCCCAGCCGGACTGTCAACTGCCAAGAAAGGTCAGGACTCAACATACCTGGATTCCAGTTTAATTTGCAGCCCTTACACAGAACTTCTTTCAGACGTGATGGGAGAGCCATTGTTATTTGACCCATATTTTCTCGAAAATAATAATAACGAAACTTGCTTTACTGTCATTCTCTTTGAAAATTCTTTTCCAAATGTGTTCTCTGCCAGGTCCACCTTTCTCTTATTTCTGCAACAAGCCACCTCCACACAATCAGCATAATCTGAATCACCGTGAAAAAATGTAAGGGATATATGCCAATTAAATAATAATAATGGTTCTGTTCATCATGTCAGAGTTCCTGTGTAACACAGTTCTGCATCACATTTTCTGATTGGAAAAATGTCACATTCCTCAAATAGTAACAAATTTAAAATCAGTAGGTATGAAATATATGCTTTGAGCCACCTTCACCTAGGGAGGATGTTTGCAGAGTGTCCATGGATTGGACTGGTTCTGGATATTTTCATGAGTTTAAGTATACTACAGATACACTCTTACCACAACTATATACATAGATATATGTATATATATAGTTAGAAGTCCTGTACCTACTTCTCTCACCACTTTGTCGATAGTAGATGCTATGCCATGGTTTTTTTTGTCCAACCTAGCCCAATCCTACAAGCACTCCTTCATGTTCACAGTTGAAATAATGAGAGGGCATGACAAAATAAGCCAACCATATTCACAGCTTGTTTTGAAGGCCAAAGAGATGAATTTCACCAAATCTAGAAGTGTTAGTTAAGTGTCTGCATTGTGGTAAAGGACAGGAAGCATCCGTGTTCTAGCTCTTTAAGAAAAGAAGCTCGATCAAACATTATTTAGCATTTTAATTACATTACATTTCTGACTTAATTTAAATGCAAATGCCCTTAATATGCAATTATCAAAATCTGAAAAGCACATTACATTTGATGAAAGGCTATGATACATGATTTCAATAAGTAAAATAATTACACCTTGTGTGTGGGGACATTTTTAATGAGCCAACTTGTACGGAACTTAAATTTGAAGTTAGTTAAACTGAATTACGTTAGTTTATAAACAATGATTTTGACAGCAGCCATTGGCAAAATGTGCAATTCTGAAAATGCTCTGCCCACCCCTTAAAATGAATGTGATACTGAGCTGTACAAACCAGTCCCAGGATCTATTTTTGGTCATCACTGATCAAGCTCAACTCAGTCAGATTAACATCTGGGGTGCTGCAAATGGCAACCCGAAATGTTCAGCTTGTGAAGGAAAGTGAGGAGCGACAGGTAGAAATGGTGCCTGCCAGTAAAAATGTTAAAAACAGAAATATAGGGAAAATCTCCTTTTTACTGAGGTGGTTTTGAGCCTGCAGAAAATGAAGGTGGTCATTGTTGAAGTAAAAGGTCACACTCAAGCTGTTTAAATGGAGATAGCTGTAAGTGTGAACCTGGCAAAAATGACTGCAGTTGCTTAGAGATATTTGGAACAAAGACAAAGAAAGTGCATCCATCATTCCAAATATTATTGTAATTACAGCCTGCAGTTCACATAGGCTGAACTAAATTCATGACCTGTCTGCACCGCAAGAAATTAGGTAATCTTTTTCACCACCCTTCCATTGTGGAGAAACCATAAGGAAGACTTCTTGTGGGACACCAAAGTAACTTGCACTGTGATAAATGATAAAATCTATACAGTGAATCAATACTCTGACTAGAACTGATATGCATGCTGCATTGGAGCACATGATAGTCTGTACTTGATACACATGGCTGTCTGCTTGCTTTTCCAAGTTTTAACAAGTGCATGTCTTGTGTGTGCGCCAAGGGAGGGCAACTCACAAAGACTGAGATCAGACATTCATTAGCAGAAAGCATCCAAATGTGAAACAGTTGCCTTCCCTTTGAGAAGTTGGTCCTAGGCACTTCATGTTAGCCAGGAACTGAGCGCTTCCCGGCAAGTTGCATCACACATTCCACCAGGCACCAGGGTTGCCAACTCTGTATTCCCAGAGGTTTCATCACATGACCTCCCGCCTCCAACTGCTCCACCCAGCCCAGTCAAACAGCCTTTTTCCCCATCTCTAATATTTTTATGATGAACAATGGAAGTGTTCAAAGAAAATGAAAAAAAATACACAAAGGCTCGGATTTTGCATTAAGAATAACAGTGAAGCTATCAGCATTCATTGTTATTATGGAGTAAGTCAGACAGCAACATCTGGCATCCGCACATGCTGAGACAAAAGTGGAAATCAGGAAGTTGCTGTCTGATTAGCCCTGCTCCTCCACATGCTTCGTTACATTGGAACCACTTCGAGAGACTTGGCATTAAAGCACATGTAGGGTGTGATGTTGCTGTATGTACTCACTAGTTACCTAATAAACACACTAGAAAAAGTTAGGGTTTGTGCTTTCAGGTGTAAGAAAATATTTAATTATGTGATAAATCTTAAATACTGCCATACAACCTCTCTGACACTGAAAATTAATATTTATATGTCCGGAGTCTCGTTCCTTTGGATTTCAATTGTTGTGGGAGATTTTAAAAATAAATGTGTTTTACTTTTTTCATTCTGTCTCTTTTATCTCTCTCTCTTTCTTAATCCCATCTTTCTTTCCCTCACTTTATTTTGTTTTTTTGTACATGATTTTACGTTGAATTAAATATTCTAACTCACACTTCCTGGTTTAGACTCTGCATGTCTTACTTCTTCAGTCTGATTGGTTGAAGAGATACACTGTTGCTTGCCCTGTTCACACATGCTACGGAGCCCCTATAGAAAGCGTAACACTGAAAAAGATCTCTAATTACTGCTCAAAAGTCCATGAAAGGTCTGTGAACAGCTTTAGTGTAATTAACAACAAGCACCATTCATTTGCCAATGACCAGAAAATCCAGGGTATTATTGTTTGATGCCCCTATGATTTTTCTCCCAGGTTGCTTGCAGAATTGTCAAGAGATTAATCCTTAACTCCTGGAGGTTCCATGACAATCCTGGAGGGTTGTAAACTCTATCCACACTGGCGACATCACAGCACTTAACAACGTGGGATATTGAGACCGACAATTTGATGAGGGAGGACCAGGTTAAGCTCTCATAATGAGAGAGGAGCAGGTTGGTGGTAGAGTCAAGGAACAGAAAAGTGCTGTCCCAGGTATGGGGATCAGTCAAGAGATGGCTACCCTACTGAGCCTGTCTTCAAAATGGAGTTGTTTAATGAGCAACATGTTTTCATGGCATGTGCTGATTGTGCACTAAATACCCTGTGAGGATGTCAGAGAATGAGCAATGGTGCATCTCTGACATTGCAGGAACAAAGCATGAATTATCTGCACAAGTGCAGTGGACCAAAGAGCACAAGTCAACTTGAAAGTAATCTTGACAGAGGGACCTGGGGGGGTGGGGCCGGGCTGGGGGGGTGGTGGGGTCTGGTAGAAATTCAACTTCTGAAATAACTCAAAGCTGGTTATAATGAATCAGTAGCTCATTTTACATCTTATATTAGTTTCCCTGAGGTTAATCAAAAACAATATTGGGTGAGGTTTGAAATGGGCTGTTGATTCACTATTGGCCATTTTGCACCAGCAATGAAGTCACATTTTATTGCCACAATTTCTCACAAACCATGGCCCACAGCAGCCTGTCAACATACTTCCTGTTCATACTCAGGAAGCTGTTACCCATGCCATTAGGTTAGACAATAGGAGAAGCATGGTGGTAACCATTGGAGGATCTCCATTTGTAAAGTAAGAAACTTTCAGCATTTAATTTGTGGCAGCAGTTTTTATTTAAAGATATGTTAAAGCGTGAACTGATGGTAGGATGATGCAAGAAGGCAATTAATCTACAGCAAATGGAAATGTATAATTGCCTCACCAATCATCTGGCTGCACCTTTGTTTCCTCCATTTCCTCCCCCTTATCCTCATTCTCGTTCCCAGTTACTGCTCCACCATGGTCCTGCTCTTCAACCTGTTGCATGCTTACTCATTTTTGTAATGAAAGGTTATGCAGCACACTGTAGGCCATGGAAGCCTAAGTGGTCCAAATATTGGAATGATTGTTTAGCATCCCATTGGTGTGTTCTACAATTATGGTTGAGGCATAAACCTTATTGTATTCCCATTGTTTGAGACATTTTTGCTGGGATCATTAGTTATGGCCACAGAACAGACCCTTACTCTCCTAGCAGCCATCTATCCAGATTATGTGAGTCTTCAAATACTGCGAGTACCATGGCTTACCCTATAATGAAGGCATCATGAGTGCCTCCAGAATAATTAACAACCCTGCTCGTTCCCAATGGCTTTTTGCTGGTGCTATGGAGCCTCATCGCACTGGCGCTATTTTGTCTGTATCTTGGCTTGAGATGCAGCTCCTTTTGATCTAGGCAACTGAAAATTTCAGGAAGTAGGCAGTATATTTTGGCATGAACACTAATAAAGAAAATATAATGTAATATTCTCATTGAATAGTTTCAAATGCTGAGCAGCAGAAGTACCATAGTATGCATTACTACTATAAAATAAGAATTGGTGCCTCATTGAGCATCACAGGACTGTGACTTACTTTTCTTTTGTATTCATTGACTAACGTTAACCCAAAGAAGCTGGTCATCAAAAAGTAATTACGAAGAAAGAAATATGTACATTTATATTGGTATGACCAGGTGAGAAAGGTGTCCAGCCTTCACCTGGTCTTACTGTAACAGGGTTTTATTTTAAGCGCACTGTGTTTTGAACTCCCCCTTGGTGAATCCTTGTTCACCGCTTTCCAATTATAAAGCAAAGAAATGAGCACAAACAGGCTTTCTTAGGATTAAAGAAGAAAGGAGAAATTTATTAAAACTTACACTAAAAACTCTAATTTGGTTAACACCTACGGATACACGCCGTACCCCATGCTAGCATGCATATGTGATACGTACATGCATATTGGGACAGAAAAGAGCAGAAGAAAAAAAATAAGTGGAAATGTTTGAGGCGTTTTTGGTTACGGGTCTTCGAGCTCACTGTATAGTCCTTGCTTGTAAGTAGATCTTGCTTTTCGTTGGGGCCCAGTATTCTTCTTAAACCTTGTTCACTGTAGGAGACTTTTCTCTCTTCAATGGATTCTGAAGCTGGTGAGAAAGAGATGGGAGCAGAGAGGAGAGACTCTTTTCAATCCAGGAGGCAAGAGTTTTCTGCCAATTCAAACATCGTCTCTCCAATTTACAACTCCCCAAGTTGGCCAGCGGGGTGGTCACGTGGCCGATGAGTTTGACCAGGTCTGTTCTGTGTATTGGGAGCAGGGGATAGCTCCTTTGTTCCAACACTGTCTGCTAATATGCAAAAATTACTTTCCGGCCAGGGCCCTGGCAATTCCTTGTAACAGGCCTGCTCTTGTTCCCAGCAACAATTTGAAATTTAGTGTCCATGTGGAGAAATTAATGTCTCATTCTTGGCAGGTGGGGGTCTGCATGACAATATCCACAGGCATCCAATGAATTACTTTTGAAGTGTAGGCACTTTTGTTTTGTACAAAATACGGCTGCCATTTTGCACAAAGCAAGGTCTCAGAAATGGAAAATCAGATGAAAAAACATTTAATTTGTTTAGATTGTACCAATAAGGATTGTAGGAGAAATTTTGGACAGGATGTGGGTTTTTCTTCAAACAGTGCCAAGAGAACTTTAACTTGCAGCTGAACGGACAGACTTGTCCTTGGTTTAACATCTCTCTTATAAAGGAGGAAATGTGAAGTGAATTGGATAATTTTACAGCAATAAAAAAGCTTCAAATAATTTATAAAACAACACAAAAGAACTGTTCACTGTATCTGTCACCTAAAAAGCTTCATGTAGACTTACCTGTTCAATGAATGATATAAAATAAAATAAAAGAATAACTTTTTATGCTGAGATTTCATGTCAGGAAAAGATTATGGGCTAGAAATCAGATCGTCCCATTTTTTGGGCACAGGGGTTGTGATCTGTAACCTGACTGCGCTAATTCTTATTGAAGTGAACACCATGCAATTTTGGTGTACCCACATCCTCTCAATGATTGTAATATTGGGCTGAATGGCTCTGGTACAGCTGACCTCTCCCAAATACTGTCTGCAGCTCTGTGCTCTGCAGGGAAGTGGGGAGAAGGGCAGGCAGCATTGTTTACAAGCCATATGGTCCAGCTGGCCTTCCTTTCTTAAAGGCAGACTCCCTTTTAAAGGGAAGCTGCAGTGCTGAAGTGAAGGCTGCTGTTCAAAAAAAACATACTGGACCTCATCCTCACCAATCTGCCTGCTGCAGATGCATCTGTCCATGACAGTATTGGTAGAAGTGACCACCGCTCAGTCCTTGTGGAGACGAGGTCCCGCCTTCACATTGAAGATACCATCCATTGTGTTGTGTGGTACTATCACTGTGCTAAATGGAATAGATTTTGAACAGATCGAGCAATGCAAAACTGGGCATCCATGAGGTGCTGTGGGCCATCAACAGCAGCAGAATTGTACTCAACCACAATCTGTAATCTCATGGCCTGGCATATCCCCCACTCTACCATTACCATTAAGCCAGGAGACCAACCTTGGTTCAATGAAGAGTGCATGAGGGCATGCCAGAAGCAGCACCAGGAATACCTCAAAATGAGGTGTCAACCTGGTGAAGCTACAAGACAGGACTATCTGCGTGCCAAACTGCATAAGCAGCATGCGATAAACAGAGCTAAGCGATCCCATAACCAACAGAGCAGATCTAAGTTCTGCAGTCCTGCCACATCCAACTGTGAATGGTGGTGGACAATTAAACAACTAATGGGAGGAGGTGGCTCCACAAATATCCCCATCCGCAATGATGGGGGAGCCCAGTACATCGGTGCGAAAGATAAGGCAGAAACATATGAAACAATCTTCAGCCAGAAGTGCTGAGTTGATGATCCATCTCGGCCTCCTCCTGATGTCCCTAGAATCACTGATGCCAGACTTCAGCCAATTCGATTCACTCCACGTGATAGCAAGAAACGACTGAAGGCACTGGATACTTCAAAAGCTATGGGCCCTGACAATATTTCGGCAATAGTACTGAAGACCTGTGCTCCAGAACTTGCCACGCCCCTAGCCAAGCTGTTCCAGTACAGCTACAACACTGGCATCTACCCGGCAATATGGAAAATTGCCCAGGTATGTCCTGTACACAAAAGGCAGGTCAAGTCCAACCCAGACAATTACCACCCCATCAGCCTACTCTCAATCACCAGTAAAGTGATGGAAGGTGTCATCAACAGTACCATCAAGTAGCACTTGCTTAACAATAACCTGCTCAGTGATGCTCATTTTGGGTTCCGCCAGGGCCACTCAGCTCCTGACCTCATTACAACCTTGGTTCAAACATGACAAAACAGCTGAACCCAAAAGGTGAGGTGAGAGTGACTGCCCTTGACATCAAGGTGGCATTTGACTGTGTATGGCATCAAGGAGCCCTAACAAAACTGAAGTCAATGGGAATCAAGGGGAAAACCCTCCGCTGGTTGTAGTCATACCTAGCGCAAAGGAAGGTGGTTGTGGTTGTTGGAGGTCAATCATCTGAGCTCCAGGACATCACTGCAGGAGTTACTCAGGGTAGTGTCCTAGGCCCAACCATCTTGAGCTGCTTCATCAATGACCTTCCTTCAATCATAAGGTCAGAAATGGGGATGTTCGCTGATGATTGCACAATGGTCAGCACCATTCGCGACTCCTCAGATACTGAAGCAGTCTATATAGAAATGCAGCAATACCTGGACAACATCCAGGCTTGGGCTGATAAGTGGCAAGTGACATTCGCGCCACTCAAGTGCCAGGAAATGACCATCTCCATTAAGAGAATCTAACCATCTCCCCTTGACATTACCATCGCTGAATCCCCCACTATCAACATCATAGGGACTACCATTGACCAGAAATTGAACTGGAGCAGCCATATAAATACTGTGGCTACAAGAGCAGGTCAGAGGCTAGGAATCCTGCGGCGAGTAACTCATCTCCTGACTCCCCAAAGCCTGTCCACCATCTACAAGGCACAAGTCAGGAGTGTGATGGAAAACTCTCCACTTGCCTGGATGGGTGCAGCTCCGATAACACACAAGAAGCTCGACACCATCCAGGACAAAGCAGCCCACTTGATTGGCACCCCATCCACAAACATTCACTCCCTCCACCACCGATGCACAGTGGCAGCAGTGTGTACCATCTACAAGATGCACTGTAGCAACACACCAAGGCTACTCAGACAACACGTTCCAAACCCGCGACCTCTACCAACTAGAAGGACAAGGGCAGCAAATGCATGGGAGCACCACTACCTGCAAGTTCCCCTCCAGGTCACACACTATCCTGACTTGGAAATATATCGCCGTTCCTTCACTGTCACTGGGTCAAAATCCTGGAACTCCCTTCCTAACAGCACGGTGGGTGTACCTACCCCACATGGACTGCAGTGGTTCAAGAAGGCAGCTCACCACCACCTTCTCAAGGGCAATTAGGGATGGGCAATAAATGCTGGCCTGGGCAGCGCCGCCCACATCCCATGAAATAATTTTTTAAAAATGAAATGGGAAGATTACAGGAAGCATAAAGGCACAATACCCAAGGGAGCATTCTCCCAGGTTTAGCAATACTACCTTGGAGGCTCTACTGATTGAGGTGGAGTCCAGGAGGGAGGCTATGTTTTCCCAGGGGGTAGGAATCTCTCATGCATGAGCCTGATGTGGGAATGTGAGCGGGTGACCAGGGAGATCAATGCCTGGAGTCTAGCACCAAGTACATGGTAACAGTGCTGGAAAAAGTACAATGATCTCACACTGGTGGTCAAGGTGTGTGAATACATCCAAACATTACTTCTCATTTGTGTCTGTCTTCACAAGTTGCATACCAGAAATAGAGGGTAACCTAGGGGCTAAAAAGAGTGAGGAATGAAGGTAATTAATATCAGTAGAGAAAAAGTATTAGAGAAACTTAAGGAATTAAAATCCAACAAATTCTCAGAACCTGAGAGCCTACATCCCAGGATTCTAAAAGAGATAGCTGCAGAGATAGTGAATGCGCTAGTTATGGTTTTCTAAAATTCCCTGGATTCTGGAATAGGCCCAGCAGTTTGGAAGTTCGCAAATGTAACACCACGATTCAAGGAAGGAGGGTGAGAGAAAACAGGAACTACTGCCTAGTTAGCCTAACATTGGGAAAGTGTTGGAATCTATTATTAAGGAATTCTTAACAATGCACTTAGAGGGCTGAATTTAGTGAGCTTGCTGCAGGTCCTGGGGGTGGACCCGGATGTGGGCGCCATTCCCGCTTGTCACGTGGGTGGTCAGACCACTGCGATCACGCAGCTGGAGATCACTTTGCATAATAGAGGCACGGGGCCCATTCAATCGTGGGTGGGGTGGGATGTGAGACGTCTCACTGAATATGTCCCAGGGAAGCATCAGGTGACAGCTGGTGCATTATCGAGAGCATCAAATGATCTACCTGAACTGGGAGATGTCTAATTCTTGGAGGAAGTGAAAGTCTTTGCTTTAGCTATAACTGAAGATTTGCCAGCAACTGCTCAAAGGTTACGCCAAATTAGAAATCTACAGAAAGAGGACGAAGTCTGCAAAAAGTAAGACAGTTGTGCCAAGAAGGTTGGCCAGAATATACGCTAAATAACCCAATCCTGAGAAAGTATTATGAGCAACAAAGCCCTCTTACTACTGTTGGCGACTTACTAGTCTACAACAAAAGACTAGTTATTCCTAGGGCTTTAAGGTTAGGCATCCTACAGAAACTACACCAAGGGCACTTAGGAATCACTAAGTGTCAAGCAAGAGCTAGGAACTTGGTATGGTGGCTGGGGGTTTCCAAAGAGATTAAAGACATGATCTCCAATTGTATTACATGTGCTACTACCAGACAGGACTCCAGAGAGCCACTGATGTCGTCTTCGTTTCCGCCCAGGCTTTGGGAGTGCCTATGAATGGACCTGTTTGAACATAAAGGGAAGATTTTCCTCATTCTTTCCTTTCTTTTCTTCTTTCTTTGGCCTCCTTATCTCAAGAGACAATGGATATGCACCTGGAGGTGGTCAGTGGTTTGTGAAGCAGCGCCTGGAGTGGCTATAAAGGCCAATTCTAGAGTGACAGGCTATTCCACGGGTGCTGCAGAGAAATTTGTTTGTCGGGGCTGTTGCACAGTTGGCTCTCCCCTTGCGCCTCTGTCTTTTTTCCTGCCAACTGCTAAGTCTCTTCGACTCACCACATTTTAGCCCCATCTTTATGGCTGCCCGCCAGCTCTGGCGAACGCTGGCAACTGACTCCCACGACTTGTGATCAATGTCACAGGATTTCATGTCGCATTTGCAGACGTCTTTAAAGCGGAGACATGGACGGCCGGTGGGTCTGATACCAATGGCGAGCTTGCTGTACAACGTGTCTTTGGGGATCCTGCCATCGTCCATGCGGCTCACATGGCCAAGCCTTTTCCTCATTGTCGTTGATTATTACTCTAGATGGGTTGAAGACAAATCATTACATGGCCAGAGTTCTGAAGGCATAATAAAGTCACTAAAAGAGACTTTCGCCACACATGGCATTCCAGACCTCGTGATTTCTGGTAATGGTCCACAATTCATGAATGAGGCCTGCCAGCAGTTCGCAGAAAAGTATAGGTTTGTTCATGTTACGAGTTCACCGAGGTACCCCCTGGGCAATGAGGAAGCAGAAAGAGGCGTTCAAACCATGAAAATGCTACTGAAAAAGGAGGATTTTCAGCGAGCTCTGTTAAACTACCAATCAACGCTACTCCAGAATGGGCTGGCTCCTTGTGAGTTACTAATGGCTAGGAGGTTGAGGACACATCTACCCACACTCCCAAGCACCCTTCAGCCACGTGTCGGTGCAGAGGACTAGGAAAGGATGAGGGAGAGAGAAGAAAAAGAAAGGTCACCTAAAACAGAGACTCCTGATAGATGTTAGTTACACAGCAAAGAACCAAACAGACCTACGACCTGGAGAGTTGATTTGGATTAAAGATCAGAGTCGATATGGGGAAGTGATGGAAAAATCTCCATATCCTCAATCAAACATCGTCCAGACAGACCAAGGATGGATAAGGAGAAATAGAAGATCTTTGGTCCTGGCATCTCCGGAAGAAAAAACAATTGATGAAATATCAAGAGAATCAGCTAGCAGAAAGAGCTGATGAACCGGTGACACAACCAACAACATATAACCTTGACAACAATGAAGGCAAAGAACATGAGTCATCTGATAGTTCCACTCACACACAGGAAAGTGAGGAAGAAGAACTGAAAGACTCAATACCCCAAACAAGTGAAGGAAGAACACACTAGCAGAGTCGTGAAAACCCCACAGAGTTACAGACCTGATGAATGAATTCAGTGACTTGGGGGGAGATGTAGTATCATGTGCATAATCTGTTTCTGGGTAGATTATGTATATAGGCCTTAAGCATCATCACAGGATGTGATGCCACATGTCTGTACCTCATGCTGCTCAGTGTTCATGTAGATATCCTAGTAGGAAGACCCCTATAAATAAACTCCTGTTACTTTGACCCAGTGTCTACTTTCCTCATTTAAAACTAATACCTCACTGACAAGACAGTACAATAGGAGGGCCAGCCTCTGGAACGGGAAGCTAAAGAAGGATGCAGAGGGACACGTCAGCTAGTTCCTGCATGCAGAAGAAGCTACCCTCTAGAGAAGGCCTCAAGTGCCTTCAAGGATGGATCCTTGAAGACAAGGTCCATGCACTGAGAACATAGCTACTGACACCTGTGAGGAACCCATGCCCAGATGCTGAGGAAAGGTACAATGCTTGTCACGGGTCAACCATATCATGGTGGTCTGCTGTGCACTGCATAATCTGGTGCTACAGATGGGTGGAGGCTTTGACCAGTGCAGACATCGTGGACTAAGATGTCTCCTCTGATGATAAGGATGTGGAGGAGAATGCTGCCCAGGCAGTGCCAGATGAAGGGGCCCAGGCACAGCAGGAAAGGCGCCATGACAAATGCACAAGGGAAACATACGATGCCTTTATACATTCACATTTCCTCTGACCCTTTCCATCTTAAACAATAAAGTCATACCTTTAAGCAACCCTGTTGTCGCCTCCTTCCTTCTGCACTGCAGAACCCAGGTGCACTTCACACAGTGGCAAGGCCGAAGCATTGTGAGCTTGGGGCTTGGTCTATCGCTTCCAGTCCCTTGGGAAGAAGGTTTCAAATGAATTCCCAAAGGTCATCAATAACAGAAAGGAGACATTGGGCTGCATTTTATGGGTCCCCTGGGACAGGTTCGGAGGCGGGTGGGGGGGCGGTGGGGGGTGGGGTGGGCCATAGAATTGTGAGAACCCATCGCCTCTCCAATTGCAATGCAATTTTGTCGGGGGCAGAATAGGCATTGTGGCAAAGGTGGCCTTCCCATCCAAAGGTCAATTGATGCCCTTAAGTGGCCTTTTAAAGTGACCTCCCTGCGAGCTTCAGGGAGGGGGAGGGGGCCCTCCTTCATTGGCAATCTGTGGCCCATGGAGTGCCCTTGCTGGGAAAACCTGCAACTCCCTGAAACCTCTCCCACTGCACTGAATGCCCACCCTCCCATCCCCCAGTCTGGCCACAGCGACCCCGCCTCACTTACCTTAGGTCCTGGCTCCAGCCCTAAGCCAAGGTCCAAGGCGTCTGGCAATACTGGCAGTGGCCACCACTCCTCGTGGTGCTGACGATACTACTGAGCTGCTGGGCCTGTGATTAGCCAGCAGATCTTGGAGGCAGGATCCCCGTCTATAAAGGGGCAGGGATCCTGGCACCAGACTGTTAATTGGCCCAGCGTCGTAGAATTACTCCCAGGATGCTCGAGGGAGCCGAGTTGGGGATCCCCCTGTCTTTTTGGCCCGGCGCCAGGAGCCTTGCCCTGGGCACAAAATTCAGCCTGTAGTGAGTGAACATCATTATTTTATCCTGCATCACAACCAATGCACTACTACCCATTTTGATTGCCTCTTCACCCGTGATCCTCTGAGTGCGTCTAGGTGGTCTTCTTAAATCTTTTCCAGGTGCTCCTATGTGGTGCTCCCCCTATGCTGTCAGCTGAGATGAGGCAGGCTATTGACCTTGCTGTCCCCTGGCTTTGGATGACCTTGGCAGTTGCCTCTGGATGCCTGTAACCTGCAGGACCCTGGCATACTGAGGGACACCTGCAAAGGTTCAGGGACCATCTCTCTTGGTGGGGTGATGGAAGCACTGGTGTCACAGGCAGAGGAACTTTTGAACTACTGTCCACATCAGGAACATCCTGAGAGGATAGTGTTATGGCCAGGTGAGGAGGTGGTGTCTCAGTCTCCCCTCTTGCCCCTTCCTCTTATTTGTCCACAACGGGGTTTACTCCTTTTAAACAGTGGTTGTGCTTAGCACCTCTGAGTGTTTTACCTTTTTCCTTTACTGTGATTATGAAAGAACCAATCGGACAGGTTTTCTTGAGGTTAAACAAGAAAGAAGAAAGTTTATTACACTTAACACTCTAACCCGATTTAAAAATATCAAAAATATGCTGCACATTCACTCACACATTCGCACAAGAATCATACACACACAAATAGATTACAGGAGGGAAAATAGATTTGGTGGTTTGATTAAAGTCCAAAATAAATCGATCTTAAACATAGTCTGTAAAGTGGGTGATCCAGTAGTCCTTGGCTGAAGCTGTATTCTTGAAGTTCTCGGTTGGTCAAAGTGTATTTTTGCTGGCTTGCTGTGCTCAGGGCTTTCCTGAAGGCAGAATCTCTAGTTGACTCTCTTCCTCTGGTTGCTGGCTGTAGCAGCCTGTAGGCTTGGAGGGTCCCCCAGTTGTAGACAACTTTTAAACTTGATGTTTTCTGGGGAGAGAGAAAGAGAGAGAGAAAGGGAGGCACACAGCTTTCTGCCATTGCCTACTCAGTTTCTGCTTGTCTTCTGTCTGTGTCACCAAACTTCTAGTTTCTTCAGAGATGAAAAGGCAGTCACATGGTTCTCTCAATCCCCTTTGTTTCTACAAAGGTTTTTCTGGTATCTTCTAATGAAATTCAAAGTTCTACATGCCCTAAAATGCCCATTCACACTTGGAGGTGGTTGGTTCTTTCAAAGTCAATGGGCTGGATTTTATAGAGCTCTCCACGTCAGGATCCATGGTGGACGGGGCACGAAGATTGCCTCAGATGAGGCCCACCATAGACCTCGCGTGTGAGGGCCCGGATTGTTATTGCCAGCGGCAGTGAGGCTTCATGTTGGCACCCTGCCTCTTGGTGATGAGACCTCCATTTAAAGTAATTAAAATAAATGAATTAATGAGACCTACATTCCCGCTGTCTGTCCCAGTGTGATCTTTGTGCTGCTGGCCGGCACTCCCGCACCTACAGATCCATGTCCAGGGAACTGAGGCGGAACACTGGTGTGGGGGGGGGGGGGTGGAGGTAAGTTTCTCAGTGCAGGGGAGGGAGAGTGGGGGTCAAAGTAATATCATTAATGTAGGGGATGGTGGGAAGGGTTATAGTTTAAAGTTTATGTACTTAGGTGGGGGGAGGTCAGGTGGACAAGGTAAGTGCTTTGAGGGGGAAGAGGGCAAGTAGTTAACTTAATTGTCATTGGGGAGTGTGGGAGAGGATTAGAAAAAAAACATTTCCTTAAATGTTTCTTTAAATATTTAAATTGAGTGGTAGGGCTCGAAGCCCTTTAAAAATGGCATGAGTGCCTGCGTACAGGCAACTGACACCATTGCCGGGGATGGACAGCCCGCCCCCTCTACGTCATCAGGGCGGTAGTGGGGTGGCGGGGGGGGGCCCGACTTGGTGTTAAGGTTTGAAGTTCTGTTTATGGATGATAAATACCTGGTAGTTCAAGATAATAGGATGAACAGGTGTTGGGTATCAATTAGTTAATTATATTCAAGTGTGTATATATAAGGAAGAGCCAGCCAGCATTGGCTGTGGTTTGGAGAGCAGAAGTAAGCTTTGTGGCAAGCAATAACCAATCTCCACCAAAGCATCCTAGTCTCAGTGTCTTCTTCACAAACAGGCTTGGAATTTTTCTCTAACATTGGTAGCAGAGAATGGTTGCCTGAAACGGAAGATTGGAGACTAAGATTTGTTTTCAGACAGGAGATTAGAATTGGAGTTTTTTTTTCTTTGTAAAGGCTGCATTTGGAGCCTGGGCCCCGCACGGGCTTGGCCCCCCACAGTCCTCTAGCTGCCAGTGACCTTGGCTGTCACAGCCTCCGTCAGCTGTTCAGGCGCACCTGTGCTGTGCTCTTTAGGTTGTGTGCCTGAATCTAAACGCATGTGACTACCCATCAATGTGAGAATATCAGTGCTGGTGGAGGATCTAGGGTAACAATGTGCCAGTGCACCCTCTGAGGCTCCTTCCTCCTTCTTAGAGGTGGCCGACTGACCCCCAGCCTATTCAGGTCCCCTTTCTTGTTGTTCATCTTGACCTGCTTGAGAAATCAGGGACATTAAAGGGTTAGAGTCTGCCCATCATGCCATTCCAACCACCCCAAGTGTGCAGCTCCATTGATTCAGTGGTGATCACATGCGCAGCATGGCTGTTTGGTAGCAGATACACCCTTGTGCCCCAGGCGATGTTGACTCACTCTCTTGGGTAGGCGCTGCTGCCTTGCCATCAGCTATGGCATAACTGCCTACTTGCCCTGCCAGTTCCATGGCCGCCTCCTCCATCGAGGTGAGGACATGGAGATAAGGCACTCCACCACCAGCCTTGGAATGCTTCTTTCTATTGTGAGCTGTCTTCTTCTGCAGACACAATGATGAACAAAGTTATTCTGCCAGTGGGGAAAAGCCCCAGACCTCTGATGCAGATATTCCAGTGGGCCATGATGGGGGCACACATATGCCTCCTGCATGTGGGCCCCCTCAAGGGACTGTGCAGGGGAATGCATTGAGAGACAGACTCCTCTCACTGAGATGCAGTCATGCCTCAGGCAGTATTTCTAACTCCATAACCCCATTACCCATGGCGAGATGGTCACTCCTTCTCCACCAGTCTCTCGATCCGCCACTAGCTCAGCTCAAAGGGTGGGAAGTGTATGGAACACTCACCTTGGCAGACTGGATCAGGTCATTGATTGTTTTCTGGCACTGGATCCAGGTCCTGAGGGGATGACCCCATGCTGCTGACCTCCTCCGCTATCTCCATTCAGGCTTGCTTAGTCAGGTGGGCTGGTCTCCTCCTCCCATCCCTGGGAAAGAGGACCTCCCACCTTTCCCTTGTAGCCTGGAGGGGAGTCTGGAGGGAGGCATCGCTGGACCCTGCATGGCCCCTTCACCTTCAGCAATGCTGTGCAGGCCATGCAGGAAGTGGCCAGCAGCACAGGCTGCACAAGAGAAGTGGTATAAGGGCTCTGTAATGGCACTACACATTGCAATTTCTAGCACTAAGAGTTAATATTAGATGATAAGAGTCTTCACAAAAGGTCTTAGTTACGCAGTAAATTTCTGGGTATTCATTAACTGACAGTCAAAAAGGAAAAGTGCAATTTAATGAATGGCACACCTGAGTTCTCATTAAGATTGAATTATTGACAGAATGTCATTTGACAGTCATATTTTTGCATGTGAACAAGTCATTATTTCTGCATATTTTCATGGATATTCATGAATGATCAATAATCGGTTCAAATGGCTAATCAGATTAGATAACCTCAGTCATGCTGGTTCTGTGAAATAGCACTACAGTATGAATTAGCAATGGGTTTTCTTCCATTCCTTGCTTACTTTTGAGCTGTAATTGGTCCCTAAAGCAGAAAACAGAGCTTTCTTTTCTTTGTGACCATTTTATCCACAATAGATTTATACATCTGTACAAGAAAGATACATTCACTAAAATTTCAGCATTAGGAATACAAACAGTTGCGTTTATCAAAATAAATGAATGAAATATAGAACTCAGGAAATAGAACAAAACTTTTTCTTCCCCTTATTATAATGATTTCATTATCATTGTTGGCAAAATATTACTTGTCAGGCAGCTGACTGTGGTAATATTAAGCGTAAGAATTTACACTTAATTCTTACTTAATCCGATTGGTAAGAATACCATAGGATCATGATGTCCCAGTCACGTGTTACAATTTGTATTAGAATATTATGATAAAACCTTGCTCCTTAAATATTAAACTGCCTTTTTTTCTTTTACTTTCAGTATTTACAATTGATTAAATGAAAGTTCCTGCATTCATATGTGTGTTTTTTTTTTAATCGTGTATACGATAGTGAAAGTGGCAGTGACTTCTCTTGTGCTGCAGAGTGAGGTTAGTAATATAAACCTTCTGTAGTAGTATCACAGCAGTGTGAAACATAACCTTTGTGGCTATGGGTTCTGTGATGCCTAGCTGAATTCATTAAAGATAATTCATGAATGCTGAAGGAAATTTAATGAATTTCCATGGGTGACAGTACATGAACGTCCATAATATTTCAGTAAGTAGTTCATGGTCATTGATACATCTACAAAACTTTAAATGGCACCTTTTCAGCTCATGGATATTTATATTCAAAATTAAAGTATGCAGTCCATCAAAAATCCATGAAATGCAGTCAGAAGCAAACCAACTTCCTTGCACTTCTGAGTGAAATAGCCCATGAAGTGCATTAATCTGTAGGGAGATAACTTTGCATTTTTATGAATATTCCCGAGAGTGAACAACAGTCATGAAACTACAGCACCATAAAAGGGCAAAAATAAGAATGATTATTTTTCCTTATATTTTTATTGGAAGCAACTCAACAAATGCATTATGCATCAATGAAGTTTTCCTTTCCCCAAAGTCCCCACAGATATTATTTTGCAACAGTGAAAATAATCATAATCATAAATCCATGTGAAGTAACTGTCAGAGATTCCATTCATACTCCACAAACAAGTCACCTCATAAAAACAACTATCTTTCTCTGCATCACTGTCACAAGGACAAAGGAAGGGAGAAATCGAGAGAAACTAGATCAGTAAGAAGAAAGATTTGTATTTACATAGCATCTTTCACAACCTCAGGATGCCCCAAAGTACTTTACAACCAATGAAGTACTTTATGAACTGTAGTCATTGCAGTAATGTTGGAAACAGGGCAGCCAATTTGCATACAGCAACATCCCACAACAGCAATGTGATAATGACCAGATAAATTGTTTTAGTGATGTTCATTGAGTGATAAATATTGGCCAGGTCACTGGGGAGAACCCTCTTCTCTATTACAAAGTAATGCTATGGGATCTAGAACATTCATCCGAGAGGGCAAATGAGACCTTGGTTTAACACCTCAAAGATGATTTCTCCAACACTGCAACACTTCATCAGTGCTGACGTGTCAGCCTAGATTTTGTGCTCAAGTCTCTGGAGTGGGGTTTGAATCCTCAACTTCTGACTAGGATGCAAGAGTGGTCCCAACTGAGTCATGGCTGAGACACTGCTGGCTGAATTTTACCAAGACTGCTGAGGTCCCACTGCTGGGGGCAAAAGCGGAAGGTGACTCCGTTAGATTGGCAGCAGGACTCAGAGAGGCATCTTCCTGGCAGTGGCCAATGAGGTGGCCACCGCCGGGGCTGCCATCCCTATTAAAGAGGTCGACCCGCCCCCAAGAGCTGCCGGCCCAATCAGAGGGCCAGCAGCTCAACAGCCTCAGCAACACTAACCCTCGTGGGGTTGCACCTGCAGGATGAAGGCACATTAATGGCCATGCATACTTGAAGACAGGTAAGTGGGGTCTGGGGATGCCAGGGCCAGGCAGTTGTGGTGCCTGCAATTGTGGTGGGGACTGTTGCTGAGGCAAAGCAGCACTGTTGCCACGGTGCATCCATTGCTGCCGGGAGGCCCCTTCGTGGGTCATGAAGTGCCCAAAAAGGAGGGCCCCCTCCCTGCTGGAGCCTGTTGGCAGACCACCAGGTTGCATTGGATAGTCTCCCCACAGGATGGCAAGTCCCCCGCTGCAGGCAAAATGCCCGCAGTAGCAGGAGGAGTCCTTTAATTGGCTAGTTAAGTGGCTCAATTGGACTCCTGGTGGGCAGCATATCCTGCAGCTTTCCTGCCACTGGCAAAATGGCATTGTGACAGAAGGACATCAGGCATGCCGCACCCACCCAATGCCTTCTGGCACCATTTTGCCAGCCTTCCAGCCCTTCAGCCCGGCTGGTAAAATTCCAGCCAGCATTTTATAATTGAAGAAACCTTTCCTTCCTGCAGATTGTTCCTATGTCCAGAAGAAAACAGCATCAGGCCCAAATGTGCTTACCACTATCCTTTGGCTGATTTGATCCCTGCCAACCATTCCATCTCCTGGGCAGGTCAAAGACCAGCAGCAAATTCAGCAGCTCTTTATTAAAAATTATTTTCTGACCCATCATGAATGAGCGGGTAAACTCTTTGAGGCCCCAACCCCACAAATTATTTTCCGGAATGATTTAATCATCTTCCATATGCTGTAATCACCTTGTTTTCTAGAAATTCATCCAAAGCCTTCCTGAAGAACTCTAAGAAATGAATCTCCACTACTTCCTCCAGAATCCTGTTCCACCAGCCAATTAACCACTAGGAAAAGTAGAGCTACCAGATGTCCAGCTTCATTGTTCCCTCGGTCTGTGGCCCTGACTTCTATCTGACTCAATTACCTCAGATATGCTGCCTATTTGCATCATGTCAATGCTTTTATTAATTTCAAATTCCTGGATTACATATTCTCTCTAAGCCTTCATCTCTCCAGCAACTGCAAATGCAACATAATAAATCTATTTATATTCATCTATTGTCCTTCTCTGCAACTTCTCCAGAGTCCATGGGGGCAATTTTAACCCGAACTCGCCGGGCAGGAAACCCATGTGATCAGGAAGAATGTTGATTTTACGCCCCGCCAAATGGGGGCAGTTTTAAACTATCCCACTGGTGGGGAAACTAACAGGATTGGGTGCAATGCTGGTTTTACATCCCACCCAATTTTACTCTTCATGGAACTCAATGAGCAATATTCAGAGAGTGTATAATCAGCATTCCACCCGATCCTGTGGGTTTCCCACCTGATCAGATGGGGTAAAATTTCCCCCACAATGTCGGTGGAAGAAACCAAAACTGGACACAATACTCCAAATAAGTTGATATAAAAAAATTATGCAATCCTATTATTGTGGTCCTACTTTTTGTAATTAATAGGCCAGGTAATACAGATCAGGACCCAGCTTGCTTTGGATGTGACCTTCTGACACGGAGCTTGAACTTACAATGAGCTGCATGAATGAAACAAGCTCAGCCATATTTTACTATGAGTACAATATTCTATATGTAATACTTAGAGGTAATATATAGAATCGTGTACTGGTAATGATCCAGTCCTTCAAGAAGGCTTTGAACTTAAGAATAGAAGACATAGGAAAGGAATAGGCCACTTAGACCCTCAAGCCTGTTCCGCCATTCAATGAGATCATGGCTGATCTGCGACCGAACTCCATATACCCACCTTTGTCCCATTTATAATAATAATACTCAGTTTTTGTCTGTCCAGTTGACAGTTTAAGGACCATGTCTGTTATTGGGTTTATTTGGTGGGCCTTGCCTGGCACACACAGAGGCTGTTGTGTGCACAGAGAACTGGAGTGCATGACGCATGTGCAGCTGATAATGGTTGGTAGTGGCAGGGTGGTGGGGTGGGGTTTGGTGGAGAACAAAAACAGTGGAAGGTAAGGGGAGCCCAACAACAAAGTTACCCTATATTGTTTCCATGAGGGATGGGATGGAATTAATGGGAGGGATGGGGATGACATGGAATGGGGATGGCATGGGAGGATGGAAAGAATGGGATGGGGATGATATGAGATAGATGGCATGGGAAGGATGGAATAGTATGAGATGGGGATGGCATGGGAGGGAGGGGATGGCATGGGAGCAGTGGATAAGACGATGGAATTGGAAAAATGTCAGGGACAATTATTTGTCACGGCTTATTATTCGAAAGCTAATCTTTGTGCTAAAAATGAAGATTCACTAGATTTTCATGAACACATTTTAGAAAAGCTGTCAGGTGAATTAAAAGAATACATCAGTGCTAATTCTAGATACAAAGAAGATAACAGTCTCGACCCTCCAGAGTTTCCACACAGTCTAACTCCAATGGGCACCACACAAACATAGGCCTGAACTTTACCCTCGTCAGACAAGAGCCGTCCACCGATGAAAAGGTCGGTGGCGATCCCTTCTTCTCCTGGCCTGGGGATCCAGACTGGATTTTATGGTCCCCAGGCCTTAATTGTATCAAGCTTGTGTCCTCAGTACCTTGCTCTATGGCAGCAAGGCCTGGACAACGTATGTCAGCCAAGAGCAAAGTCTCAATTCATTCCATCTTCGCTGCCTCTGGAGAATCCTTGGCATCAGGTGGCAGGACCGCATCTCCAATACAGAAGTCCTCGAGGCGGCCAACATCCCCAGCATATACACCCTACTGAGCCAGCGGCGCTTGAGATGGCTTGGCCATGTGAGCCGCATGGAAGATGGTAGGATCCCCAAGGACACATTGTACAGCGAGCTCATCATTGGTATCAGACCCACCGGCCGTCCATGTCTCCGCTTTAAAGACGTCTGCAAACGCGACATGAAGTCCTGTGACATTGATCACAAGTCGTGGGAGTCAGTTGCCAGCGATCGCCAGAGCTGGCGGGCAGCCATAAAGGCAGGGCTAAAGTGTGGCGAGTCGAAGAAACTTAGCAGTTGGCAGGAAAAAAGACAGAAGTGCAAGTGGAGAGCTAACTGTGTAACAGCTCCGACAACCAATTTTATCTGCAGCGCCTGTGGAAGAGTCTGTCACTCTAGAATTGGCCTTTATAGCCACTCCAGACGCTGCTCCACACACCACTGACCACCTCCAGGCGCTTACCCATTGTCTCTCGAGACAAGGAGGCCAAAGAAGAAGAAGGCCCTAATTGGTCTGAGGCGGGAAGTCCCACCTAATGGAGCCGCCGGTCAAACAGCAGGCTGGCAGCTGTTCATCCCAGCAGTGCCACTGGGAGCGGCGGCCACTGCTGGGACTACAACCCAGCTTCGAGAAGAAGAGGAAGGACGGCCCCGGGAAAAGATAAGTTTTTGGGGCCTTGCTGGGGGTGATTAGTTGGGCCTTGGTGAAGCAAGGGTGGTTCACTGGGGGGATGGGGGTGGCGCGTATTGGGCATTAGGGATGGTTGCGGCATCAGAGGCAGCCCTCTGTCGGAAACAGGGTAGCTGATCAGGAGGGCCCACCTCCCCTCAGGCTATCAAAAAGCTGCCTACATTTAACAGGCAGCTATACTTGGGCTTGAGCCACCCACCAGCCAAGAGCAAAATCCCCGTGGCAGTAGGCAGAGGCCCTTAAGCGGCCATTAACCTGCCACTTAAGGGCCTTGATTGGTTTGGGGCGGGCCATTTCTCGCTGCCGCCATCCTGCATAAAATGGCAGCAGAGGCGGGAGCGGGTTGGAAAGGGCCCCCCCGAGCTTCCCACTTCATTTTAACCCACCGTCCCCCCACATCCCCCACACCATCCCGCTCTTTGTGGGGTGGCGGGGGGGCGTAAAATTCCGGCCATAGAATCAAGGAAGGAACAGTTATTAGGTTGCTATGAACCTTGACTCCTAAAGAAGAACTTTGTCATGGAAACAGATTGGTAGTTAGGAAGCTGTTATCTTTAATGATATTTGCTTAAATTATAACGGGCAGATTTCAAGGAAACAGAGTGTTTATTCCTCAAATAATATTGAGCCCATCAGATGTAAACTTGCCTTTTCAATTCAGAAGAAAACAGTTCCCAACATATTCTATGCCTATGAACAAGTCACAGGGCCAGACTATTGACAAAATTTGTATTTATAATTCTAGGCCTGTTTTTACACATGGACAGCTTTATGTAGCTATTTCCACAGTGAGAAGTTTTGATTCTGTTAAAGTCTTTGGTCAAAGTCTTTGGGCAGCACAGTGGCGCAGTGGTTAGCACTGCAGCCTCACAGCTCCAGTGACCCGGGTTCAATTCTGGATACTGCCTGTGTGGAGTTTGCAAGTTCTCCCTGTGACTGTGTGGGTTTTCGCCGGGTGCTCCAGTTTCCTCCCACAGCCAAAGACTTGCAGGTTGATAGGTAAATTGGCCATTATAAATTGCTCCTAGTGTCGGTAGGTAGTCGGGGAATTGTGGAGATCTGGTGGGAATATGGGATTAATGTAGGATTAGTATAAATGGGTGGTTGATGAGCCTATTTCAGTGCTGTATTTCTAAAAAAAGATATAACTAGTTATCGTGGATTTAAAGAATTCTGTTCCAATGAAGATACGAATTTGACTGCAAATAGGTTGCAGGTCTCTGCTAGTATCTCTTATAACCATTTGCTAACAAAAATCTATCAATCTCAATTTTAAAATTAACAATGAAGCTCGAATGATTTGCCATTTTCAGAAGAGAGTTCAACACTTCTACCACCCTTTGCATGAAGAAGTGTTTCCTAATTTCAATCCTGAAAGGCCTGGCTCTAATGTTTGGACGATGACCCCTAGAACAAAGAACAAAGAACGGTACAGCACAGGAACAGGCCATTCGGCCCTCCAAACCTGCGCCGATCTTGATGTCTGCCTAAACTAAAACCTTCTGCACTTCCGGGGACCATATCCCTCTATTCCCATCCTATTCATGTATTTGTCAAGATGCCACTTAAACATCGCTATTGTACTTGCTTCCACCACCTCCCCCAGCAGCAAGTTCCATGCACTCACCACCCTCTGTGTAAAGAACTTGCCTCGCACATCCCTCTAAACTTTGCCCCTCTCACCTTAAACCTATGTCCCCTAGTAACTGACTCTTCCACCCTGGGAAAAAGCTTCTGACTATCCACTCTGTCCATTCCACTCATAACTTTGTAAATCTCTATCATGTCACCTCTCCACCTCCGTCGTTCTAGTGAAAACGATCCGAGTTTATCCAACCTCTCCTCATAGCTAATGCCCTCCAGCTGGTAGAAATAGTTTCTCTCTATCTGCCCTATCTGTTCCCCTTAATATCTTGAAAATTTCAATCGAATCACCTTTAACCTAAATTCCATACAATCCTAGTTTATGTAAGTTCTCCTCATCATTTTATCGTTGGAGTCCAGGTATCATTCTCGTACATCTACGCGGCACTTGTTCCAAAGTCGATATATCCTTCCTAAGGTGTGCTGCCAAGAACTGCTCACAGTATACCAGGTGTGGTCCAACCAGGGCTTTGTATAGCTTCTAGTCCCTTGCTTTAGATGAATGCCTGGAATAGAAGGTGATTACAGCATACAGAAGATGAATAAATCATTCTGGAAAATAATTTGTGGAGCTGGGACCTCTTAGGGCTTACCTGCTCACTCATGATGGGTCAGAAAATTATTTTTTTAAAGAGAACTTCTGAATTTGCTACTAGTCTCGGTGGGCTATGCAATAGGTTGGCATCCTTCCATCTATGTAAAATGATGGACACGCAGCAAACAATCCATTCAGGTGGGGTGAATTCTCTTGGTGCACCTTTGCTGATGGCTGTAATGGACAATCCTTGAGAGACAGGTTCTGCCACAAGTGCTGCACGTGAAGCTGCCAAATGACACTGTCAGTTGTTGTTTTTGATATTGACGCCTGTTGCCAAGCTGCTGTAGCAACTGATCGTCATAGTAGTGCACGCCAGTTCACAAGATGTGTCGCTATTTCCTTCTTTTCCCAGCTAGTGACAATAGTAGACATTTAGGGCCTTCATGTCACACTTGCAAGCATCCTTGAAGCGGAGCTTTGGGCGTTTCACTGGTCGTCTGACCCCGGCTACCTCTTCATACAGAAGGCCCTTGGGTATGTGACCACTTTCCACCTGTGGACATATTCGATCCACTGAAGCCACCGCTGTTTGATTTGTGCCAACACATTTGGGAGCTCTGCCTTTGAGAGGACTGCCACATTTATGATTTTGCCCTGCCACCATATACCCATAATGCGCTGCACAGTGAAGATGGAAATTATTGAGCTTCTTTTCCTGGTAGCTATAAGTTGCCCATGTTTCACACACCTATCATTGATGAACTTGTTCTCTATCAGCCATTTACTTTACTATTTTTTTTTCTATCAGTCTAAGGAATATCAGCACAAAACATCCTTAAGTAGAATACTAAAAAACAAACAAAATAACAAAGAACAATTTCTTACAACACTTTACTAATTTCAATAATTGTTAACTATAGAAAATGCAAAATACATCTGACTGGGTTCTTTTGACATTCGGTGATAGTATAAAACTTGAGATATCAGCTCCACCACTCTTTCAACACCTCTCCCAAGTTTGGTTTCTGCTGACTGCATTGGAAATGTTCATGAGAAGTGTTTAATGGATGCAAAGCCAATATCACACATTTTGCACTCTCGTCCAAACGTTCAAATTACTCCTAAAGATGCATCAAATCCTCCAGACGTTGCTTTGGCCTCTTCGGTTTTATAAGTGTAATATAACAAAAAGTAACAATGCCATCTCACAGTTATACTGAGAAGTCCCCATGCCTGTTCCTCAATGTCTTTTCCTTTTGTCATGCTGACATTTACATTTTAATGGACAGTTTTCCAACTATGCACTCTCAGAAGGGAGCTTTGCTCATCACAAGTGTATATCAGGAATTCAGGGTTGCACAACCCCTTTAGACGGAAAATTGGTGCACAGCTTTGACCTGAATTTCCATTATACACTCCCAGTGGGCAAATTTTGTGCCTACTTTTAAAATTATTTTTAAAGCCAATTTAGGAATAGTAGAATGTTTGATGGAAAGTAAAAGAATTTTTACACTTCCTCAGCAATATGCACAAATTGGCACTAAACTAACAATCTTGCTTAGAGAAGCCAAAAAGATAGGCAGCTTGGGAAATAAACAAAATCACACTGGAGTACTCTTCTGAATTTGAGGCTGAAGCATGTTACTGAAGCAGAGTAGAGGGAGCTTTACATTATATCTAGCTTGCCTTACCTAACCTGGGAGTACTTGACACAGGCACTGACATCCGTCAAAGAGCTCGGATATTATCAAAGTAACAAATTTATTTTGTATGTCATTCTCTTGATTTCTTTTCTGGTGAAACAAAAATGCATTCCCTGCTCAGGAACAGGTAGTCCACTGAAAGTGTTGGTTAGATAATGTATCAGGTAAATATTTTATCTCCCAATAGATAGATATATATTTATGATGCCGATTTATTATAGCTTATCCCTTTTATCACAACTGTCTTTCAAATGTTTATAGATGAACTGACCGACAGCAATCTCTTAATGGATTCAGTGAATGAACACATTTAGTGTATAGCTGATAAATTACCACGCAGAGCCTTGATTTAATTTGTCTGACCATATTTATCAAATGCTGGGTTTAATTTTAAGAGACGGAGCTTCTTGGATGAACACCTGTTGTAAATATTTGGCCCCTCTACATGCCTATTGGCAAAATAATATCAATATACTAATCCAAGTTGCTATTTCCCTTTGCCTGTGTAGTTGGATTTCAAAGAACTGAAAACTGCTGTACGTGGGGGTGAGCTTTTTGGAGTCACTCTGGGTGCAACTGTGAATCTGTTAAATGCCAATAAAAGAGGTTCAGATATTGTCTTATCTTTTATAATCTCCTGTAGTAGAATTGTGTCTCCGAACTGAACTTTAACTGTTTATTTTAAACTCAATTGTCCAATATATTTCTGATCAATATCTTAATTCTGTTCTGCAAAGTATAACACATTGTTTTTTGCTGCTATGAAATAATGCTGATTGTAATTCTGACAAAGTCAGTTTAACTAATGCTCTTATACACAAGGTACACAGCAATTTTCTTTTACTTGAATAAACTTTTATTAATTACTGTATAATAATAATTAGCAAGCTAGCAGTCATGAAATTTTCTGTGGTTCTATCAAAGCAGTAATGTCCACTACACACCATCACAGTGTACTGCTCTGGTTCTCTCTTTCTAAATCTGTTTTCTTTCAACTCATGGTGGATCTGTCTGAATCCTTCTATCTAGTTTTATTCTTGATTGTACTGAGCCTTGACTGAGGAGAGAGGCATTTAGCTAGATTATGAACAAAAGGAGAAAGGAGAGAAAAGATGCCCTAGAATTCAATGACATTGCACCCATGTTACAGGTGTAAAACAGGCACAAAGTTATCGAATATGGCGCGTGCCAGGCGTGTGCCCATGAGCTGCACTGCCAGATTGGCATAGGCATCACAAGGCACATCCAGGACCCATGCCTGAAACATGGATTATGCCCTTTGCAAATGCAAATAAAGGGCCTACACCTGTTTGATGCCCCCTTCGTAACATTGGCTTGCCCTGAAAGTAGAAGCAGCTGTGTTCAGGCAAACCCGGTTTATATGGGACCGATTCAACATTTCTTAAAGACAGCTGCAGACTGCCACCAAAAAGGTATGTTTTTAAAAAAATGTTTAAAAAAGTACTCTAAAAAGATCCAAGAATGTTCCTCCCAGCTCATTGTTAAAACCATAGGCAGCTATCTGCTATCATGCAAGCTCGAGGAACAGCATCTCATTTACCGATTAGGCACTCTACAGCCTGCCAGACTGAACATTGAGTTCAATAATTTCAGAGCTTGACGGGCCCCCCATTTTACTTTCATTTTTAGTTATTTTTTCCTTTTCCTTTCTTTATATATAGATTTTTTTGTGTTTATTTTATTTTATTTCATCTTAGTTCAGTTTGCTTACCCACTGTTTTTTTCATGTTTGTACTTGTGGCTGTTCAATTTTCAGTCCGTTAACACCCTTTCTGGACTAATGCTTTGTCTTTCAACACACCGTTGACATGTCTTTGCTCCATGAACTTCTGGTCAGCTATTCTGTGTCCTCATCCTAGCTACACTTTCTGCTTTGTTATCTCTTGCCCCACCCCCACTTTACTTGCTTATAACCTTTTACATTTCTAATATTGACCAGTTCTGAAGAAGGGTCCCAGAGGACTGGAGGACTGGAGAATAGCCAATGTTGTTCCTTTGTTTAAGAAGGGTAGCAAGGATAATCCAGGAAATTATAGGCCGGTGAGCCTTACGTCAGTGGTAGGGAAATTATTAGAGAGGATTCTTCGGAACAGGATTTAGTCCCATTTGGAAACAAATGGACTTATTAGCAAGAGGAAGCATGGTTTTGTGAAGGGGAGGTTGTGTCTCACTAATTTGATTGAGTTTTTTGAGGAAGTGACGAAGGTGATTGATGAAGGAAGGGCAGTGGATGTTGTCTATATGGACTTCAGTAAAGCCTTTGACAAGGTCCCTCATGGCAGACTGGTACAAAAGGTGAAGTCACACGGGATCAGAGGGCAGCTGGCAAGATGGATACAGAACTGGCTCGGTCATAGAAGACAGAGGGTAGCAGTGGAAGGGTGCTTTTCTGAATGGAGGAATGTGACTAGTGGTGATCTGCAGGGATCAGTGCTGGGACCTTTGCTGTTTGTAGTATATATAAATGATTCGGAAGAAAATGTAGCTGGTCTGATTAGTAAGTTTGCGGATGACACAAAGGTTGGTGGAGTTGCGGACAGTGATGAGGATTGTCAGAGGCTACAGCAGGATATAGATCGGTTGGAGACTTGGGCGGAGAAATGGCAGATGGAGTTTAATCTGGACAAATGTGAGGTAATGCATTTTGGAAGGTCTAATGCAGGTGGGAAGTATACAGTAAATGGCAGAACCCTTAGGAGTATTGACATGGAGAGAGATCTGGGCGTACAGGTCCACAGGTCACTGAAAGTGGCAACGCAGGTGGATAAGGTAGTCAAGAAGGCATACAGCATGCTTGCCTTCATCGGTTGGGGCATAGAGTATAAAAATTAGCAAGTCATGCTGCAACTGTACAGAACTTTAGTTAGGCCACACTTAGAATATTGTGTGCAATTCTGGTCGCCACACTACCAGAAGGACGTGGAGGCTTTGGAGAGGGTTCAGAAGAGGTTTACCAGGATGTTGCCTGGTCTGGAGGACATTAGCTATGAGGAGAGGTTGAATAAACCCGGATTGTTTTCACTGGAACGACGGAGATGGAGGGGCAACATGATAGAGGTTTACAAAGTTATGAGCGGCATGGACAGAGTGGATAGTCAGAAGCTTTTTCCCACGGTGGAAGAGTCAGTTACTAGGGGACATAGGTTTAAGGTGAGAGGGACAAAGTTTAGAGGGGATGTGCGAGGCAAGTTCTATACACAGAGGGTGGTGAGTGCCTGAAACTTGTTACCGCGGGAGGTGGTGGAAGCAGGTACGATAGAGACGTTTAAGAGGCATCTTGACAAATACATGAATAGAATGGGAATAGAGGGATACAGTCCCTGGAAGTGCAGAAGGTTTTAGTTTAGGCAGGCATCAAGATCGGCTCAGGCTTGGAGGGCCGAATGGCCTGTTCCTGTGCCATATTGTTCTTTGTTCTTCTTTGTTCTGACCTGAAATGTTAACTCTGCTTCTCTCTCCACAGATGCTGCCAGACCTGCTGAGTATTTCTAGCATTTCTTGTTTATATGGCAGCTATCTGCTATTGGTTTCCCCCACCCCCACCCCCTCCCCCAATCCTGATCTACTGCCATTGTCCCTCCACTTACCCCTCTTCTCGATGCCGCCTCCCTGCCGATCGCTTACTCCCCTCTCTTTGTCATTACCCTCACTCCCAATCACATACCACCCCTCTTTCAAGATGTAGCAGAGATCGTCTTCACCAGCGAGCTGCCTGGTGATGTCCAGCAGGTATCTGCAGCACGCTAGTCTGATGTAAATGTGGCTCAGGGGTCATTCCTACTTTCTAGGCCAAAAAGGCTAGAAACAGGGTCAGACCTCTTAGGATAGGGTCTTCTGATTTGGTCCATGGTCAGGGACAGGAGGGTGTGACTGCGAGTGAGGCAGGTACGGGGACCCAGAACGTAGAAGTGGAGGAGCCTCAGCCTTTGCAATTATCTAACAGGTTTGAGGTTCTCTCAACCTGTATGGATGAAAGCAGGGGCTGCAAAGTGGATGGGTGAACTGAGCATGGCACCATGGTACTGGAAGCCATTCAAGTGGGAGAATAAATAGAAATGCAGTAGTAGTAGGGGATAGCATAGTCACGGGGATAGACACAGTTCTCTGCAGCCAGGTGCAAGAGTCCAGATGGCTGTGTTGCCTGCCCAGTGCCAGGGTTAGGGACATTTGCTGTGGGCTGGTGGAGAACTTACAGTCGGAGGACAAGGATCCAGTGATTGGGATCCATGTAGGTACCAAAGACATAGGTAGAACTAGGAAAGAGGTTCTTCTGAGGGAGTATGTGCAGCTAGGGTCTAAATTGAAAAGCAGAACCTCGAAGATAATAATCTCTGGATTATTACCTGTGCCACGAGCAAATTGGCAGAGGGTAAATAAGGTTAGAGAGTTAATCGCATGGCTCAAAGATTGGTATGGGAGAAATGGGTTTCGATTCATTGGACACTGGCACCAGTACTGAGGAAAGTGGGAACTGTACAGTTGGGAAAGTCTTCACCTGAACTGTGCTGCAACTAGTGTTCTGGCGAGTCGTTTAACTAGGGCGGTAGAGAGGGCTTTAAACTAAATAGTGGGGGTGAGGGATCAGGATAGAGAAAATGTGATGAGTTGAGTAGAGAAGGCCAAGCAAGAGAGCAAGGTAGCAACAAGGGAAATGATGATCAGAGTGTGGCAGGAAGGGACAGAGGGTAAAAACCTGAGAGTGCACCAGCAGATAAGACTAGAACTTACAAAAATAGTAAAAAGACAGATCTAAAGAATCTGTATCTGAATGCATGTAGCATTTGTAACAAAGCAGATGAATTGACAGTGCAAATAGTAATAGATACATATGTTCTGATAGCCATTACAGAGACACGGCTGCAAAATGATAAAGACAGGGACCCGAATATTCAAGGGTACATGACATTTCAGAAGGACAGGAAGCTCGGAAAAGGTGGAGGGGTAGCTCTGTTAATTAAGGATGGCATTGGTACAATAGAGAGAGATGACCTTAGTTTTGAAGATGAAGATGTAGAATCAGTTTAGGTAGAGATGAGAAATAGTAAAGGTAAGTCATTTGTGGGAGCATCTTATAGGCCCCCTAATAGTAACCATACTGTAGGATGGGGTCGACAGGATGAAATAATGGGGTCTTGTGAGAAATGTACAATGATAATCATGGTGATTTTAATCTAGATATAGATTTGGATAGGTCAGTAGAGATGCAGCGGCAGACATTTAAAGAGATATTTCAGAATACTCAGAAAAGTTACATTCCAGTGAGAAAGACTCTTAAGGGAAGGACGCTCCATTCACAGCTAACTAAGGAAGTTAAAGATAGGATTTAATTGAATAAAGCACATAACTCTGTGAAGTTGAGTGACAGGTCAGACGATTGGGCAGAATATAAAGAATAGAAAAGAATGACTAAAAGGTTAATAAGGAAGGAAACATTAGAGTACGAGAAAAAGCTAGCTAGAAATATAAAAACAGATAGAAAGAGTTTCTAGAGGTATTCAAAAAGGAAAAGATAAGTAAAGTGAGCATTAGTCCTCTGAAGAGTGAGCCTGGGGGATTAATAATGGAAAATAAGGAGATGGCAGATGAACTGAACAGATATTTTGCATCTGTCTTCATTGTAGCCGATACAAATAACGTCCCAGAAATAATTGTGATTCAAGAGTTGAAAGAGAGGGAGGAACTTAAAACAATTACCATCACCAGGGAAAGGTTATTGAAAAAATTGTTAGAACTAAAAGCTGATAAGACCCCAGGTCCTGGTGGACTTCATCCTAGGGTCTTAAAGAAGTGGCTGCTGAGATAATAGATGCATTGATTTTAATTTTCCAAAATTCCCTAGATTCTGAAAAGGTTATAAAATAGCAAATGTGACTCCTCTATTTAAGAAAGGAGGGAGACAGAAAGCAGAAAACCACAGGCCAGTTAGCTTAACTTCTGCCATAGGGAAAATGCTGGAATCTATTATTAAGGGGGTTATAGCAGAGCACTTAGAAAATCTCAATGCAATCAGGCAGAGTCAACATGCTTTTATGAAAGGGAAGTCAGGTTTGACTATTTTATTGGAGTTTTTTGAGGAAGTAACAAACAACTTGGATAAAGGGATACCTGTGGATGTGCTATACTTAGATTTCCAGAAGGCATTTGACAAGGTGCCACATCAAAGGTTACTAAGCAAAATAAGCTCATGGCATTGGGGATAACATATTAGTCTGGATATTGGATTGGTTAGCTAACAGGAAACAGAGAGTAGGCATAAATTGGTCATTTTTGGATTGGCCAGATGTGAAAATTGGAATGCCAGAAGGATCAGTACTGGGGCCTCAATCATTTACAATTTATATCAATGACTTGGATGAAGGGACTGAATGTATGGTTACTAAATTTGCTGATGATCCAAAGATAGATAGGAAAATAAGTTGTGAAGAGGACATAAGGAGTCTGCAATGGGATATAGATAGATTAAGCTAGTGGGCAAAAATTTGGCAAATGGTGTATATTGTGCGAAAATGTGAATCTGAAAGAATAGTAAAGCAGCATATTATTTAAATAGAGAGAGATTGAAGAACTCTGAGGTAAAGAGGGATCTGGGTGTCCTGATACATGAATCACAAAAGGTTGGTATGCAGATACAGCAAGTGATTAGCAAGGCAAATGGAATGTTATTGTTTATTACAAGGAGAATGGAATATAAAAGTAGGGATGATTTGCTACAGTTGTACGGGGTATTGGTGAGACTACATCTATAGTTTTGATCTTTTTTAAGAAAGGATATAAATGTGTTAGAGGCAGTTCAGAGAAGGTTCACTCAACTGATGCCTGGGATGGGGGGCTGGGGGGTTATCTTATGAAGAAAGGTTGGACAAGTTGGGTCTGTATCCATTGAAGTTTAGAAAAATGAGAGGTGATCTTATTGAAACATATAAGATCCTGAGCGACTTGACAGGGTGGATGCTGAAAGGATGTTTACCCTTGTGTGAGAGACTAGAACTAGGGGTCACAGTTTATAAATAGGGGGTCACCCATTTAAGATAGAGATGAGGAGAATTTTTTTCTCTCAGAGGGTTGTGAGTCTTTGGAACTCTGTTCCACAGAGTGGTGAAGGCAGGATCATTGAATATTTTTAAGGCAGAGGTAGAAAAATTCTTGACTAACAAGGGAGTCAAAGGGTATTGAGGGTAAATAGGAAAGTGGAGTTGAGGCCACAATCATATCAGTCATGATTTTATTAAATGGCAAAGCATCCTCGAAGGGGCCGAATGGCCTACTCCTGCTCCCAGTTCACATGTTCATATGCTCATATGTTCTTTTGATATGTTGGGTTGCCTTTGGAGAAGAGGAGGATGGAGTTAACTGTAGCAATATAACATATTTCTGAACAGCCAAATCATAAGCAGCATGAGAGAAAACATGGCAACAGGTCAGTTGCACAACCTTTGTGGTGCAGATGAAGGTTAAGAAAGAAAGGATAGAAAAAGAAGTAAAAAAAGAACTTGCGTTAGTATAGCACATTTCCTGACCTCAGGATGTCCCAAAGTGATATACAGCCAACCAATTACTTTTCAAGTGTAGTCAGTGTTGTTATGTAGACAATCTGGTAGTCAATTTGTGTGGAGCAAGGCCCTACAAACAGCAGTGAGATAAATAACACAACAATATATCTTTTGATGTTGGTTCATGAATAGTTGTTGGCCAGAAGGCTTGGACACCTCTCCTGCTCATGTCTGAATTATGTCATTGAATCTTATACATATACCTGGGCAGGCAAATGAGTCAGTTTAACATGTGATTAAAAAGGCATCACCTCGGATAATTGCACAAAGTATTTACTCATAAGAATTATTTTTTCATAAGTAGTCATAGCAATGAGAAAGGAGGGAAAATCATATATTCAGCATAACAAGGCTTAAGTACTGGGAAGAAAATGAGAACTGAAATGAATACAGTTCGAAGCCAATTAAAACTTCCACTCAAAGCCGAGTGAGGGTTTGATCGATCAGTACTAATGGGCTATGTTATTCAGTTTTCTTTTTTGGCTTCTCCAGAGACCCATATTTGGTGCATTCTCACAACTCACAAACTGATCTAAAGATATCAACTTCAATGGGCTGGATTTTACCTTAGGCGGAAGGGAATTTGCCACCGGCGAAAAGGTTGGTGGCGAACCCGCTACCGCCTAGCCCAGGGATCCACCCCACATCTTACGGGTTCCTGGGCATTAATTGTCCCAAAGTGGGACTTCCACCCCCTTAAGGGAGGAGGTCCCATCTCATTGAGCTGCCGGCGAATCAGCAGGCCGGCAGCTCTTAGTCCCAGCAGCGTCACTAGGAGCAGTGGCCACTGCTGGGACTGCAGCACAGCCAACCAGATGGAGCCAGGAGACAAGGTAAATTGGGTGTGTCTCACCAGGGACATCGGTTCTTCCCTGGTGAGGCTGGAGTGGTCGCTTGGGGGGAGGGGGGTGCGCCTTGGGTCCCAGGTGGGTTGGGAGGCAGGGGCAGCCCTCAATCAAGCACCCTATGCCCGACTTCCATTGCCCCCCCAACCCGGCGCATGGAAAGGCTGGCAGCTATCACTGGGCAGCTTTTCACGTCCCCAACATGCCCGCTTGCCATGGATAAAATACCCGTGGAGCTGGGTGAGGGCCCTTAATTGGCCACTTAAGGACCTTGATTAGCCTCAGGCTAGTGGGCCGTTTCCGCCGGCCCCGTAAAGTTGACCGGAGGCGGGAGCGAAGCGGGTAAGCCTCCCGGAGCCTCCTGCTCAATTTTACGCCGTCCCCACGACACCATCCGACCTGTTGGGGTGGCGTAAAATTCAGCCCAATATCTTTTGAGTGCCCTAATCAATCTCTGAAAGAGAACTGGTACCTAAAACAATGATTTTTTTTATTCATGGGATGTGGGCAGTGCTGGCTAGGCCGGCATTTATTGCCCATCCCTAATTGCCCTTAAGGAGGTGGTGGTGAGCTGCCTTCTTGAATTGCTGAAGTCCATGTGAGATAGGTACATCCACAGTGCTGTTTGGAAGGTAGTTCCAGGATTTTGACAGTGAAGGAACGGCAATATAGTTCCAAGTCAGGATGATGTGTGACTTGGACGGGAACTTGCAGGTGGTGATGTTCCCATGCATCTGCTGCTCTTGTTCTTTGAGGTGGTAGAGGTCGCCGGTTTGATAGGTGCTATCTAAGGAGCCTTGGTGCATTGCTGCAGTGCTTCTTGTAGATGGTACACACTCCTGCCACTGTACGTGGGTGGTGGAGGGAGTGAATGTTGTGGATTGTGTGCCAATCAAGTGGGCTGCTTTGTCCTGAATGGTGTCGAGCTTCTTGAGTGTTGTTGGAGCTGCACCCACCCAGGCAAGTGGAGAGTACTCCTGACTTGTGCCTTGTAGATGGTGGACAGGCTTTGGGGAGTCAGGAGGTGAGTTACTCGCCGCAGGATTCCTAGCCTTTGACCTGCTCTTGTAACCATGGTATTTATATGGATACTCCAGTTCAGTTTCTGGTCAATGGTAGCCCCTCGGATGTTGATAGTGGGGGATTCAGTGATGGTAATGCCATTGAATGTCAATTGAGATGGTTAGTTTCTCTCTTGTTGGATATGGTCATTGACTGGCACTTGAGTGGCACAAATGTTACTTGCCACTTATTTACTTATTTACTTGCCAAGCCTAGATATTGACCAGGTCTTGATGCATTTCTACATGGACTGCTTCAGTATGTGAGGAGTCGCAAATGGTGCCAAACATTGTGCAATCATCAGCGAACATCCCCACTTCTGACCTTATGATTGAAGGGAGGTCATTGATGAAGCAGCTGAAGATGGTTGGGCCTAGGACACTACCCTGAGGAACTCCTGCAGTGATGTCCTGGAGCTCAGATGATTGACCTCCAACAACCACAACCATCTTCCTTTGCACTAGGTATGACTCCAACCAGCAGAGAGATTTCCCCCCGATTCCCATTGACTCCAGTTTTGCTAAGGCTCCTTGATGCCATACTCGGTCAAATGCTGCCTTGATGTCAAGGGCAGTTCCTCTCACCTCACCTCTTCAGTTCAGCTCTTTTGTCCATGTTTGAACCAAGGCTGTAATGAGGTCAAAAGCTGAGTGGCCTTGTCGGAACCCAAACTGAGCATCACTGAGCAGGTTATTGCTCAGCAAGTGCTGCTTGATGGCACTGTTGATGACACCTTCCATCACTTTACTGATGATTGAGAGTAGACTGATGGAACAGTAATTGGCCGGGTTGGACTTGTCCTGCTTTTTGTGTACAGGACATACCTGGGCAATTTTCCACATTGCCGGGTAGATGCCAGTGTCGTAGCTGTACAGGCTAGGGGCACAGCACGTTCTGGAGCACAGGTCTTCAGTATTATTGCTGGCATATTGTCAGGACCCATAGCCTTTGCAGTATCCAGTGCCTTCAGTCGTTTTTTGATATCAAGCGGAGTGAATCTGTAATGCTGGGGACCTCAGGAGGAGGCCGAGATTGATCATCAATTCAGCACTTCTGGCTGAAGATTGTTGCAAATGCTTCTGCCTTTTCTTTCGCACTGATGTGCTGGGCTCCCCCATCTTTGAGGATGGGGATATTTGTGGAGCCACCTCCTCTAGTTAGTTGTTTAATTGTCCAACGCCATTCACGGATGGATGTCGCAGGACTGCAGAGCTTAGCGCTAATCCGTTGGTTATGGGTTCGCTTAGCTCTCTCTATTGCATGCTGCTTATAAAGTTTGGCACGCAAGTAGTTCTGGGTTGTAACTTCAGCCGGTTGACACCTCATTTTGAGGTATGCCTGGTGCTGCTCCTGGCATGCCCTCCTGCACTCTTCCTTGAACCAGGGTTGGTCTCCTGGCTTGATGGTAATGGTAGAGTGGGGGATATGCCGGGCCATGAGGTTACAGATTGTCATTGAGTATAATTCTGCTGCTGCTGATGGCCCACAGCGCCTCATGGATGCCCAGTCTGGCATTGCTAGATCTGTTCAAAATCTAACCCATTTAGCACGGTGATAGTGCCACACAACATGATGGATGGTATCCTCAAAGTGAAGGCGGGACTTCGTTTTCACAAGGACTGTGCGGTGGTCACTCCTACCAATACAATCATGGACAGAAGCATCTGCGGCAGGCAGCTTAGTGAGGACGAGGTCAAGTATATTTTTCCCTCATATTGGTTCCCCCACCACCTGCCACAGACCCAGTCTAGAAGCTATGTCGTTTAGTACTCCGCCAGCTCGGTCAGTAGTGGTGCTACCGAGCCACTCTTGGTGATGGACATTGAAGTCCCCCACCCAGAGAACATTTTGTGCCCTTGCCACCCTCAGTGCTTCCTCCAAGAGGTGTTACAACTAAAATAAATGCATACATGAAACACAGACCCCAATTTTGTGAGAATGGTTTAAAAAAAACGTAGAGTTGTGTTGTTCTGTAGCTCATAGGCTGAATTTTGAAAAGCGAGTCTCTCTCTCTTTACAATAATAAGAGCTTATATTTATAAAGGACCTTTAACATAGAAAAATGTACCAAAGAGCTTCATAGAGGTATACTAAAATAAATGGAGGCTGAGTCTAAGAATGAAATATTAGGAGAGATGATAAAAAGTTTGGGCAGAGATGAGTTTTCAGGAGGATGTTACACAAAGAGGAAGTGAAGTAATGGGGGAGTTAAGAAGGGAATTGCAGAGCTGAACGCAGAGCTGGAGTTGTCAAGCTGAAGGACAGAGATAGGGATTAAAAAGACCATAAAGGATTTAAAACTAGAATTTTTTATAGAACTTTAAATTAGAGGCTTTGGAGGAGTGGGGGCCAATCCTGAGTGAGGATAAGTGTGGGGGTGAGCGAAACCTGATGCGAAACAGGATACAGACTGCAGAGTGTTGGATGAACTGATTTTGTGAAGAAGGTAAAATGTGATGCCTGTCAAGAGAAGATTGAAATAGCCAAATCTAGAGGTGACCAAGGCATGGGTGATGGTTTCAGCAGCAAATGGGTTGAGCTAAAAGTGGAGGCAGGTGGAAATAAGTTGATTTTGTGACAGCAGAGGATATGGGATGGGAAGCTCAGCCCAGGTCGACTAGGATACCAAGCCTGCTAATAGTCTGGTGCCACCTGAGACAATGACAAGGGAGAGAAAGATGGAGAGGGAACTGAATTTGTGAGGATGACTTTGGTTTTCATAATGTTTAACTGGAGGAAACTGCAGCTCCTCCAAGATTGGATACTGAACAAGCCATGAAATGTGAGAGTTCTGTGTCGTCATCATACGTAGGAGCTGACCACATGTTGCGGATGATGTTGCCAAAGGTATAGATAAGGAAAAGGTTGTGGGGGGTGGTGTGCAAAGATTTAAAATTTAAGTCATATTTGTTATCCCAGTGAGGGAGTGGGAAAAGAAGACATTACTTGAGATTCTCTGGTTACAATTTGATAGGTAAGAGTGGAATCTGCAAGGGCTGATAGACAATGAAAGAGAGACATTGGAGAGAGATGTCAATGGTTGAAGACAGGGCAAGGAGGAGGAGAAGGAATATTACACCAAGGTCATAGAGGATGTTATTTGTGATATTTGCTGCTGTGGCAAGGTGATTGAAGAAATTCAAACAAAGAGTTGTGGGAAAGATGGGCATAGATTTGGAAGATGACAGCATATTCACTTTGGAGAAGAAAGGGAATTTGGAGGTGGGTCGATAGTTTTCAAGAACAAAGGGCTTGTGTCTTTTTTTGGGGAAGAATATGATAACAGTGCTTCTGAAAGGAAGGGAGACATTACCTGAGGAGAGGGAAACATTTACAATGTCAGCTCGTCTGAAGGACGGGAAGGGAAGTGGTGATAGTGACAGTTAGTTGAAATGGGGCCAAGGAAGCAGGTGATAGGGCTAACAAATGAAAGAAGGTGTTGAGAGAAGAATGAGAGAGATAGGTTGAAGGCTAGGGCAGTGATACAGTAACCGAAGAAAAGAGAACCACGTATAATGTCAGCTGGCATGGTGCCAGACAGGGATGTTCCATGATCAACAGTTTAATAGAAACGTGTTTAAGTTGGGAAAGGAATAAGTCTTACAGATGAGATGAATTTTGAGAGGATATGAAAGGAGATGGGAGGGAAATAGACAGAGAGACTCAAGTTTAGTGCTAGGGCAGGGAATGAACTCTGAGAGGAGGATTGACTTGATCAGCAAGGGCAAGGATGGAGGGAAACATCAGAAACAGTTGAATAGAAGCTTTGAATTTTAATGATAAAGAAGTTCATGATGAGGACATTCTCGCACTTTGTGTTGGAGATGAAGGTAAAGGGAGCTCAGGATTAACCTGGAGTACTGGTAGTTTCGGCAGGGGAGAGTGAGGCATGATAACACTTAAACAAAAGGAAAATACTGAAGATGATGGAAATCTGAAATAAAAACAGAAATAGACAGCTGGTCAGGCAGCATGTCTGGAGAGAGAAACAGAGTTAACGTTCTGATGAAAGGTCCATCAACCTGAAACCTTAACTCTGTTTCCCTCTCCATAAATGATAACACTTGATGTGGTCAAACCAGATTTAGATGGCTAGACCAGCTGTGTGTCAGATAAGCTCAGGTCTTTTGTATAAGGCTACTGGCACAGAAAACCTGGCCTGTGAGGCAGCAGCACATAAATGTTTGTGGATCACTATAAAGTCATAGAAACATAGGATGCTTACAGCACAGAAGGAGGTCATTCAGCCCATCAAGCCCCTGCCGGCTTGCTCCAAGAGCAATCCAGCTACTCCCACTCCCCCACCCTTTCCCCACAGCCCTGCATATTTTTTTCATTTCAAGGAATGAAATACGAAATTGTAATGGTGGTGACAAAAGAGTCTAATTGTTCACAAAGGCCCAGAAGTGAGATGGGCAACAGTGAAATAAAAGCAAAATACTGCAGATGCTGGAAATCTGAAATAAAATAGTCGGTGTTCAAAATACACAGCAGGTCTGGCAGAATCTGTGGAGATAGAAACAGAGTTAACGTTTCAGGACTTTTCATTAGAACTGATGTTTTTTGATGAAAGGTTACAGACTTGAACTGTTGGGCTGGATTTTACCTTAAGAGGAAGGGAACTTGACATCAATGTAAAAGTTGGTGGCGAACCCACTTCTACCTAGTCCAGGGATCGTCCCACATCAGTGCTCCGGTTTCTTCCCACAGCCAAGGACTTGCAGGTTGATAGGTAAATTGGCCATTGTAATTTGCCCCTAGTATAGGTAGGTGGTAGGGGAATTGAGGGAAAGTGGGGATGTGGTAGGAATATGGGATTAATGTATGATTTGTATAAATGGGTGGTTGATGGTCAGCACAGACTTGGTGGGCCAAAGGGCCTGTTTCAGTGCTGTATCTCTAAAACAAAACTAAAAAAACCAAATCTTGCCCCTGTCATTCGTCAGTTTACAGCTAGAAGATATCAAAAACAGCATTGCATGTTAGCTTGTGCCTGGGTTATTTGCTTCTTCTCAACTACCCAGCCACATGAAGGCCTGGGGAAACCCTAAAAAAAAATCTCTGTTTTACTAGAGTTTAATGTGCTTGTATAGCAGTGCACGGTCACTAGATCACAACAGAAGTTCTACAGTTCACTGTGAACAAGCCTCAGCTCTGAAGCTCCAATATCATGGCATAGAACAATACTAATTCTGTAGAGATTTGATTCTTCTTGGCTCACTTCCAAGCTGATGAAGACACTTGTAAATGAACTGACTCAAAATCAATTTCCTATACCAAACAGAGTCGAAAAGACAATGCAACTAATCTGCTAGGCGAGGTAAGTTTAGGACCCCACCAGCCCCACTTCCCCCCCCCCCCTCGTTAACTGTGGTCAACAATTAAGCGGGAATGAGATTAAGGGTAAAGGGGATCAGTCTTGTGGATGAGATTTGAGAATATATAAAGGGAGATGGGAGGTAAATAGAGAGAAACTCAGGTTTAGGAGCATCAAATAGTTCCAGGTTATAGAAGTGTGGAAGAGGGTTTGGTGGTGGGGAAAGAGAGGTAGGGATGGAGGTGTGCAACATTGTGAAGGTGAAAAAACTATCTCAATGACAGTTTGTTTGTGAAAGAGGAAGTTGAATCTGGGGTTAAGTGATAGCGCAAGGTTCCATAGCTCTTAGCTAAGCCTACATGACAATAGGAGGAGATGAGCTGTAGTTGAAGGTATGTAGGTGTTTTCAGGTGCCGAAGAGACTAGGTTCAGTTTTGCCAATGTTAAGTTGGGAAAGTTTTAGCTCATCCAGATTTTAATGTTCATAGACAGCTGTAGACAGTGGCAACAGCCATTGGGTTGATGGAGAAGATACTAAGGCAGGACAACCAGCATCAGAAAGTGGACTTCATGCTTCCTGATAACACCATCAAAGAATGGCCTGTCAATGATAAAAAATAAGGAACCAAGTCTGAAATCCTAAGATACATAGAGATGACTGCGTGGATGTGGAAAGAGAAACCATTTGATGATTGTAATCACTGGTGCGACGGTTACAAGTTGAAACAGAAGGGAGCAGTCCCACTGAGATAGAACATAGAGAAGAGAAGGCAGAATTTCCTCTGCCACTCAGCCTGAATTTGCACATAATCCAGGAGGATGAGGGAAGAAATTAGGTTAGGGAGATCAAGCAGGCATGGCTTGCTTCAATATGCAAGGAGTTGCAAATATAACTGAATACTGTACAATCATCAATGAACATCCACACTTCTGACCTTATAAGAACATAAGAAATAGGAGCAGGAGTAGGCCATTCAGCCCCTCAAGCCTGCCCCGCCATTCAATAAGATCATGGCTGATCTGTCCCAGTCCTCAACTTCTCTTTCGGGCCTGCTCTGCCTAACCCTCAACTCCCCGAGATTTCAAAAATCTATCTACCTCCTCGTTAAATACATGTGGTGACCTAGCCTCCACAACTCTCTGAGGCAGAAAATTCCAAGATTCACCACCCTCTGAGAGAAGAAATTCCTTTGCATCTCAGTTTTAAATGTGTGCCCCCTTATTCTGCAATTATGTCCCCTAGTTTGAGATTCCCCCACTAGTGGAAACATCTTCTCAACATCTACCCTGATGGAGGAAAGGTCATTGATAAAGCAGTTGAAGATGCTTGGGCCTTGGATACTGCTCTGAGGAACTCCTGCAGCGACGTGCTGTGGCTGAGATGATTGGTCTCCAACAACAACAACCATCCTCCTTTGTGACTCCAGTCAGTGGAGAGTTTTCCCCGATTCACAATTACTTCAATTTTACTAGGGCTCCTTAATGTCACTCTTGGTAAAATCATGCCTTGAAGCCAAGGGGCAGTCACTCTCACCTCACCTCTGGAATTCAGCTCTTTTGTCCATGTTCAGACCAAATCTGTAATGAGGATTGGAGCCGACTGGTCCTGGCAGAACCAAACTGAGCATTGGTGAGCAGATTATTGGTGAGTAAGTGCCGCTTGATAGCACAGTCAACAACAACTTACACCAGCTTGCTGATCATTGAGACGATAATTGGTCAGATAGGATTTCTCCTCCTTTTTATGGATGAAATACCTGGGCAATTTTGCACTTTGTCAAATAGATACCAGTGTTGTACCTGTACTAGAACAGCTTGGCTAGAGGTGCAGTTAATTCTGGAGGACAAGTCTTCAGCACTGCAGCCTGGATGTTGTTGGGGCCCATAGCCTTTGCTGTATCCAGTGCGCTCAACTATTTCTTGATATCAATGGAGTGAATCAAATTGACTGAGGATTGGCTTCTGTGATGGTGGAAACCTCCGGAGGATCACCCATTTAGGACTTCTGGCTGAAGATCGTTGCAACCTTCAGCTTTGTCTATTGCACACATGTGCGGGGCTCCACCATCATTGAGGAGATGTTCATTGAGCTTCAGTGAGGTTGGATGGATGTAAAGCCTGTCCACATATACAGGTGAAGGGAGTGGGTGGAGGGCTACACTACTGTAAGGCACAAATCACAATAATGTATCATACAATGGATTCCCTAGTCATTTTGACTTAGCACCACTGAGCACAAGGAACACCATAGAGTTCAGGATGTCCAGCTTTGCTATGATCATTACGCTGCTTTATCTAGTGTAATTGGTTGCATAACGATTCATTTGTCAAAGCAGCAAGTTCAAAATTAAAGAAAAACAGTAATATGCCTCAGTACGGTGCCCCAACAATTTCACTCCCCTCCCCACCCTAACGTAAGATGGGCAAACCAGTGCCACAGTAAATAGCGCTTGTGCCTGCCCAATTGAATCCTAACTATGAAAAATTGACTAGTATCAGGGGCACAGGTGAAAGTAATACCTGACCAATAGATGAGTGAAAATATTTTTTTTGAGGAGGGGGTGCATGATACCCGTGATTTTAAAAGATGAAAAGACCAATCGAGAGGACAGAGTGTGCTGATGATGGCAGTGATCATGCCACTAGAAGGGGCAGTTTGTCAGTCAGGAGCTGGGAATGGAAGCGACAAGGAAACAGCTCATGTGCTTCATTGAAAAGATACATTTAATGACGATGGGGAGATGGAGCAGAGATTGTGAAATAAAGGGGAAATACCTCAGGAAGGAGGGAACAGCAAAAGCTTTGGACAGAGAAAAGTCAGAGACAGCAGAACAGATGCCTTTAATTTAGGAAGTAGGAAGCAATATGTTGACTCACCCCATGATTCCAAAGGCATTCTAGAAAAAAAAACACATACACATTTTTGAACTGATGTATTTGACTTTTGTTTCTCTCTTCGGATAACTCCCATTGTGACGTTTAATACTAATGACTGTCAAAATGGCTATTCGGAGCCTGAAGTGCTAATGGAGATGGAAAATAACTGGACTTGTTTTCACTTTGCACTCAGGATATTGGAAGATTGTAGATACTGCTCAATTATATGCTTTTCTACTTGTTTCACTTCAACTCATTTTTCTGTAAGAACAGAGTATAGGGATCAGAAAAGCTAAGGCAGTAATGAGTATAAACTGCAGTGCTAGAAGTTTGCTAGATCTTCAGTGTAGTTAGCAAATGCTGCAGCAACAGGATCATTAAGGTGCTCCTATTGACAGAATGACATAACAAGTGAGATATTCTAATTGCACATTATAAAATGGTAGTTGTCATAAAATATATGCACTGTTAAACACACTAATTGCACTTAGCAAAAAACTGTCACATTTACTTTTGTCCAATGCTTTTTCTCCCACTTCAAGGAACATACATTGTTCATATGTAAAAATGGAAAAAAGTTTGATTTATCCTTTTGCCCTTCCTTCAACATCATACATTTATTTATTTTATATGGACATAAGGCTCTTTCAAGAATGAAAAACACCATAATCGTGTGAATATTATGCTACCTTTAGGGAGATTAAATACAAAATGGAAAAGATTTGAAGGAATGTAATTGTATCCTCCCAAGCAGAAGTGGTACATCTCCAGGTCTTGACCTTTAGTTATTAAAGTTTTTATCACAAATCTCCACGAGTATGGAATACCTAAATTGTTAATCTAATAGAGAATAAAGATTGATTGTACTAAGGCATGCATTATGTCAGTTTGCCGTCTTTGATATTCTAGAGGTATAGTCCATGCATTATTTATATTGCACTTTTATGATTGTGCCATGTTAGCTGTGTTCGATGGTTGTGCGCTCATGACATCTAGTGGTATAATATAGTCTTGGCTAAATAAGGAAGAAAGTTTTGCTTTGGCCCTTCTAAAATGGTTAAAGTTATTGTAAGTTTTAAATCAAATTATTAAAGTGAAACAGAGTAATATGGAGCATATAAAGAAAGGTTACTTGAAAGACATGCAATTTGTAAACTTGTAATGTCCTCATGATGTCCCAAAACACTTTACAACCAATAGCCTATATTTAAAGTGCATTCACAGTTAAGTAGACAAATATAGCAGCTATTTTGGACACAGAAAGATCCCACAAACTGCAAATGCACAAGAACTTGCATTTATGCAGTGCCTTTAACATTAAAAGCTGAGTCCGAAGTTGCTCCACAGAGGGTTAAGGGCAAAATGGATGCCAAGCCAAAACAGGAAAAGCTGGGACATGGAGGTGAATTTTAAGGACGGTCTCAAAGAGAGATTTAAGGAGGAGAGCGAGGTGGAGAGGCAGTGGTATTGAGGAATTCCAGGGTGTGGAGTTGAGGCAGCCGAAGGCACGGCCTCCAATGGTGAGGTAACAGTAGGGGCAATGCACCAAAGGATAGAATCAGAGTGCTCAGGAACAGCTGGTAGTATGGTGAGAGGAGGTTGAGGAGCCACAGAGGGACGAGACCATAAGGAAATTTAAAAACAAGGGTGATAATTTTAAATTGGAGGAATTGATGAACTGGGAGCCCATGTAGATCTGCAAGGGCAGGGATGATTGGTGAGAGGGATTTAATGTGGAATAGGATACAGGCGGCAGAGTTTTGGATGAGCATAAGCTTACACAGAGTGGAAAATGGGAGACTGGCCAAGAGAGCATTGGAATAATTGAATCTGGAGGTCACAAAGGAATGATTGATAATTTCAGCAAAAGATGGGCTGAGGTAGAGGTGGATCAGGATGGTACAAAGGTGGAAGTAGGCAGTATTTAGGATAGTAAGGATATGGAGTCGGAATTAGGTACATGGATGATATTAGAATGAAGGGTAAGTAATTAGTTTGATCTTAGAGTAGGTTAAATGTTCGGCACAACATCGTGGGCCGAAGGGCCTGTACTGTGCTGTACTGTTCTATGTTTTAAATTGAGGTTAAGGTCGAATGGGACACTGAGGTTACAAACAATCTAATACAGCCTGAAATCATAGTCAAAAAAGAGAATGGAATCAGTGGTGAGGGTACAGAGTTGTGGCAGGGTTGAAGATGATGGCTTTAGATTTACCAATGTTCAGCTGGAGGAAATTGCAGCTCCTCTGAGACTGGACAGGACAGGTAGTGAAGAAATAGAGCTGGGTGTCATCAGCACAGATGTGGAAGCTAACCCTTGGTCTGTGGATGATGTTGCCTAATGGCAGCATGTAGATGAGGAAGAGGAGGGAGCCAACAATAGATTCTGAAGGTGCCAGTGTGGGCTGAGAGGAGAAGCTGTTTCTGGGGTGCTCTGGCTTCAATCGGATAGGTAGAAGTGGAAGCAAGTGAAGGCAGTCCCACTGTGCTGATAATGGAGGAGAGACATTAGGGGAGGATAGTGTGGTCAACTGTGTTGAGAGGTCAAGGAGAATATGAAGCCATAATAATCATGGTCATAATCACAGGGAATGTTATTTGTGACTTTGGTTAGGGCCATATCAGTGTAGTGGTGGGGCAGAAATCTGCTTGGAGAGATTGAAACACGGAGCTGTGAAAAAGATGAGCACAGATTTGGGTTATGACAACACATTCAAGGACTTCAGAGAAGAAAGGGATGTTGGAGATGGATGATAGTTTGCAAGGACAGAAGGGTCGAGGGTGGAATTTTTTTGAGGAGGAGGTAATGGTAGCAGCTTTGATAGTGGGGGGGTAATATCTGAAGAAAAGGAACCATTTATTACCAGCTATCATGGGGGGTCAGGCAAGGAAGTTGGGTGGTTAGCAATTTAGTGAGAGTTAGTTCAAGAGTGCAGGAGGCAGGTCTCATGAACAAGCTGAGTTGTAAAAGGGCATATGGGGGGAGATTGGAGAGAAACCAGAGATAGACACAGTTTCAAGGCTAGAGTACAGGGGAAATTGGGGTGAGGTTGGGCATGGTTGGAAAGGGGAAGGGGGAATCAGTAGAGGCAGCTGAATGGATGGCCTCAATCTTAGTGACAAAGAAATGCATGAGCTCCTCACACTTCTTCGAGTTGAATGTGGAGGGGAGAAGTATTTAAGGAGATGGTTGGTGGTGGAGAAAAGAAACTGGGGTTTGTACACTCCATATGACACTGGAGGGTGTTTTTGGCAGAGGAGAGTGAGGTCCATAAGCACTTGATGTGTTCTAGCCAGATTTGAAGATTTGATCATGGATGGAAAACAGTTGTGCACCAGATACCTTCAAGTCTGTACCCCTTGGATTGAGAGAGTGAAGATGGGGGCCATATCAGGGGTACCGAGCTTAGGATGTGGCTTGAGGGGGGCATTGACAATGAAGATTTTAAAGGAGAGGTGAGAGGGGTGAATCTAGGTGAGGAGTTCTAAGGTGGAGAAGGTGGCAGTGGGTTGTTCAGAGTTACCTCACCATCATGGCAGTTTGGCAGGGTAGGTGCTGGGAAGTATAACCGGGAAGAGTGACTTCAGTAAGAGGCAAGACCATTACCCATGAGTCAGCTTTCAGTCAAAAGCAAGATGTCAGTCATCCATACTGAGATTGTAAATGACAAGGTCCTTGTTCATGAATAGATGAACTTTCAGAAGGGGGCAATGCAAACAGGCAGTGATTAATCTCCTGGCATAGTCCAAGGGGGAATTAGTTGGTGCCTTGGGTATGATGGGAAGGAAGTTGGTACGGTTAACCCCCAGTGATTGCAGTCGGAAGGAAGGTCGCTGAGAGAGGAGGGTGGAGCTCATAAGGACAGGTACTTCAATTGGCTTGCCAGGAGAGGAACAAACGGTACTGTGAGCTGATTCAAGGGGGATTCAAGCCTGAAACCGCAGCAGCAGTTGAGTAGGAATGCAGAGAAGTAATAAAGGTTTAGAAAGGGTTTCGGGGAACAAAATACCCAAGAAGGGAGAAATGAAAGATGGCATAGCTGTACAACAGGAAGGAGAGGAGGCAGGAAAGAAGGGCACAAGACGGATCTACAGAGTCAAAAAAAATTGAGGTAATGGACTCAGATCATCTGTTTTGCTGTGCTGCTAAGGGAGATATATTGACTAGAACATTGGCAGAACTCTCTCAGCATCTGTGAATAGGTGACATGGGGTCTTTCACGGCAATCTGAGCAGGCAAACCAACCATCAGTTTTATTTCTCAACTAAGGGAATACGCTCACGGACTTCAGATTTCACAAAGTCCAAGTAGTTTATAACTGTTAGCTGAACAGTGAGGTGACATTGAAGTCATAAATCACCTCACTTTATTTATCACTTTTATACAATTAACTGCAAAATTTCATGGGATTGTTTAATCAGTTTTAGGCTTTCTCTGTTATCCAATAGAAGATTCCAATGTAGCTGAAGGTGACCAGCATACTGTCACTGCTGTAGAGTCACATCTACACTGAAGGATTAACAAGTTTGATATTACAGTTAGCAAGATATCACTTTCCTTTAATTACTGCTAAGCTCTACACTTGGAATAAATTTGTAAATTACTGTAGAAAATAAAGTAATTATTACACTGTTGACCTCTCATGACATCAGTTATAATTGTGAAAGGATTTCTGTCTTCACTTGGAAGATATCTTCATCATGATTTTACTTGATCAACCCTCTCAGCTCATTTTTTTCAGATGTTTCAAATACAACTTAGTTGCTAAGACTTCATCTTTGAAATATTTTGCTTGCAGGTTTGTAGATAATCATCCCATTTCTATGTATTAATATTATCATACATCTGTTTGATTTTATTTCTCAGTTAAGCAATGGCTTAATTTTAAAATTCTCATCCTTGTTTTCAAATCCCTCCATGGCCCCTCGCTCCCCTGCCCCTATCTCTGGAATTTCCTCCAGCCACCAAACCCCCTGAGATCTGCACCAATCTAATTTTGACTACTTGAGCATCCTGGTTTTAATTGCTCCACCATTAGTGGCTGTGCCTTCAACTACCTGGGTCCTAAGCTCTGGAATTTTCCCCCAGACCTCTGCGCCTCTCTACCTCACTTTTCTCCTTTAAGACACTCCTAAAAACCTATCTCTTTGACCAAGATTTTGGACATCTGGCCTAATATCTCCTTATGTGATTCAGTGGCATATTTTATTTCATAATGCCCCTGCGTAGCGCCTTTGGACGTTTTATTACGTTAAGAGTGCTATAATAAATACAAGTTGTTATTGATATGAACCTCATTTAAAAAATTGCCAAAAAGATGCAAAACGTGACCTTTCACGTGGAAAAAATATCCCGAAACAGAAAAGCCACTGACCAGCAGCTCCAGTAGCATAATCCATTCTAAATCTTGTTCAAATAATGCCTACTCTTCTAGCATCAAGTAAAACAAAGTGACAATATTATGTTACCTGCACTAAATGTAGAGCAGGCAGTTCCACAGTAAATAGTGCCAGAGAATGGACCTAGAAGGTTAACTATGCCTGAGTGCGTGGTGTGGAGAAGGGACAGCAATAATGGTGTTTAGCAATCGAAGGAATGTTGACTCCTCATCCAAGCCTGATGTTTATATATTTACAACATATAAAAGCTTTTTCCTACATCATTTACCCTTCCTAATAGCAGTATCTCTTCTGCACAAAATATAAGGGTAACATTTTGTTTTTACTGGTAATCTAGTGGAGCACATCGCTATATGACACCTGACAAATTTTCTCTCCTTTGGTCTTGAAATGAAAGACGAGGTGACGCCCCCCACCGCCCCCCCCCCCCCCTCCTCCCCCACACCTTCCAGATTAACTGTTGATCCAGCAAAAATGGAATCTACCTTTCAGTATTGTGTTAAAGAAAGAACATTTTTGCCCACATAAGAGTTTGCTCCAATGCTGTGTAATTATTATATTGCCACTGCATTGGCAGAATTTCAGAGCTTATAATTTTACATTTCTTGTCACTTTTATATTAACCTTAGGACATTATCATTTTAAATCAAATCATTTAGCATGCATGGAGCTTTAAGTGTAGCTTTATATTAACTCTTGGGTTGATCTGAATGCTTGAGGTTATTCTTTTCTGAGTGAAAAGGTGTTTCTATTTGATAATTAGTCAGTTTAATTCCTGAAATGGTTTTATTTAAAACGCTTTTTTTTAATCCAGCTCTATCTTACAAGTCATGCAAGAAACATTGGCTGAAGATTAAAAACAATTTTGTAAAAAGCTTCAGCAGTCATCTTGGTAGTAAATGCCAACAAATTGTTAGCATTGGATTGCAATGGATTTCTGTCTCACACAAAAACATTGCAATTTAAAATGCCCCTACATGAATAAATTCCATCACTTTGCATTTGCTGCAGTTACTTTGATGCACCTTTTGGTCAAAAAAAAAGAACTAAAGTGTTGGTATTTGATGGAACAGTCATAAATAAAGAAAACAAATCACTCAAGGAATCAAATTGTTATTGACGCGTCTTACTTAATTTACTACTTTGAGAGAAAGGCTGAAAATAAATGCATGAGGGAAATATAATAAATCATATTTGAGAAGGAAAATCATTTGCACTGCATTTTATTGCAATGCATGTGTTATACATTGTGGGCCCATCTCTTAAACATGAACACTATTTTTCATTTTTTTACTCAACATGAATAGTGGGGACATCATTTTGAAATTGTCTATGGGTTCAACTCCAGCGATACAAAGATACAAAGCCCAGGTCAATTCCAGAGATAAAAATCTAGGTCAACTTCAAAGGTGTAAAGCCAATGTCAGCTCCAGGGATACAAAGCTCAGGTCTACCACAGCAATACAAAGTGCTGGCCAACTTCAGCGATACAAAGCCAAGTTAAGTCAACTGCCTTTGGTTCCACATAAGACTAATAACAAGAAACAGCATAAAGACTAAGCAGGTGCATGGACAAGATAAATGAAGCACCAGCTTTCTTGATGTCAGAAGTATATAACGTGCCATTGCATATCTATAAAAGTCTGATATAGGTGCCTATGGACAGATCTTCCTTTGTAGGGCTTGGGCATAAAAGATTATTAAGAAGGAGGATGCAGAAAAGTATCCAGAGGAGAGCAGGAGAGTTACACACCTACAACATTCCACCCAATAATTTAAATAGAGTCTGATTATGAATCACCCGAAAATTAATGGGGCCCAATTTTCCTACCACGATGAAAATTGACTTGTGCTGAGCTGAATCTTAAGGGTCATTTACCCATAATGTGGGAAGTGGGGTGTACTCAATTTTTCAGTCTGAGCACTGCTCCTTATTTAGAGTAAGTTATGCAATCTACAGCTGCTCAATGCATTTGCATTATTGCAGTCATTAGTTCTTGCTGTGGGAGAAGGTGAGGTCAAAGGGATCTTACCAGCGCCAGTTCAGTGGCTGAGTATCTACATGCTTACCCTAAATAACAAGAGGGTACTGCACACCGACTCTTAGCTTCTCCCTGCAGACTCACCATAGCAATGTGTGGGACAAAGAATGAGGACAATAATGATGATGAGGAGCAGGAGAAGCAGAAAGGGATTTATTTCTCTCGCATCACTTTTTTTTATCCATTCATGGGATGTGAGCATCACTGTCAAGGCCAGCACTTATTGCCCATCCCTAATTGCCCTTGAGAAGGTCGTAGTGAGTCACTTTCTTGAACCGCTGCAGTCTATGTGGTGCAGGTACATCCATAGAGTCGTTAGGGAGGAAATTCCAGGATTTTGACCCAGCGACAGTGAAGGAACGGCGATATAGTTCCAAGTCAGGATGGTGTGTGACTTGGAGGGGAATTTGCAGGTGGTGGTGTTCCCATGCTCCTGCTACTCTTCTAGGTGGTAGAAGTTACAGATTTGGAAGGTGCTATTGAAGGAGCTTTGGTGAGTTGCTGCAGTGCATCCTGTAGATGGTACACACTGCTGCCACTGTGCGCTAGTGATGGAATCGAGTAGATCTTTAAGGTGATGGATAGGGTGCCAGTCAAGCAGGCTGCATTGTCCTGGACAGTGTCGAGCTTCTTGAGTGTTGTTGGAGCTGCACTCATTCAGGCAAATGGGGAGTTCTCCATCATACTCTCGACTGTGCCTTGTATATGGTGGACATGCATTGGGGAGTCAGGAAGTGAGTTACTCACCGCAGAATTCCCAGACTCTGGCCTGCTCTTGTAGTCATAGTATTTATATGGCTGGTCCAATTAAGGTTCTAGTCCAGTTTTCATCTTGATTCCCATTGACTTAAATTTTGTTAGGGCTCCTTGATGCCACATTTGGTCAAGGGCAGTCACTCTCCCCTCATCTCTGGAATTCAGCTCTTTTGTCCATGTTTGGACTAAGGCTGTAATGGCGTCTGGAGCTGAGTGGTCCTGGCAGAAATCAAACTGGGCATCAATCAGCAGGTTATTGCTGTGTAAAATCCACTTGATAACACCTTTTCTGACACCTTTCATCAATTTCCTGATGATTTGGCCATTGCTTGATATCATGTGGAGTGAATTGAATTGATTGAAAACTGGCATCTGTGATGTTGGATATCTCCAGAGGATGCCATGATGGATCATCCGCTCGACACTTCTGGCTGAAGATGGTTGCAAATGTTTCAGCCTTGTCTTTTGCACTGACATGCTGGGCTCCCTCATCATTCAGAATGGGGATGTTTGTGAAGCCTCCTCTTCCCATTAGTTGTTCAATTGTCCACCGCCATTCATGATTGGATGTGGCATAGCTTTGATTTGATCCATTGGTTGTGGGATTGCTTAGCTTTGCCTATCACATCCTTTTCCGCTGTTTAGCATACATGTTGTAGCTTCACCAGGCTGGTACCTCATTTTTAGGTATGCCTGGTGCTGCCCCTGGCATGCTCTCCTACACTCTTCATTGAACCAGGGTTGGTCCCCTGGCTTGATAATAATGGTAAAGTGAGGGCCATGAGGTTACAGATTGTGGTGAAGTACAATTCTGCTGGTGCTGCTCATAGAATCATAGAATGATTACAGCAGAGAAGGCTATTCAACCATCCTGTCCATGCCAGCTCTCTGCAGGAGCCACTCGAGTAGTTCCACTGCCTCGCCCTTTTCCCTTGCCCTGCAAAACTTTTCATTTCAAATAATTATCCAATTCCTTTTTAAAAGCCAAAATTGAATCTGCCTCCACTACCCTCTCGTGCAGTTCATTCCAGATCCTAAGTACTCACTGTGTAAAAAAGTTCTTTCTCATGTTGCCGTTGCTTCTTTTGACAATCACCTTAAATTGGTGTCCTCTGGTTCTAGACCATTCCGCCAATGGGAACAGTTTGTCCCTATCACCTCTGTCTAGACCCCTCATAATTTTGAATAGTTTTATTAAATCTTTTCTCAACCTTCTATTCCCTAAGAAGAGCAACCCTAGCTTCTCCAGTCTATCCATGTAACTGAAGTCCCTCATCCATGGAGCCATTTTTGTAAACCTTTTCTGAACCCTCTCGAAAGCATTCACAGTGTGGTTGCCCAGATTTGGACAGAATACTCCAGTTGAGGCTGAACCAGTATTTTATGAAGATTCATCATAATTTACTTGCTAATGTACTCTATGTGCTGGATTTTACATCGAGCGGATGGGAGCTGGCCACCGACGTAAAAGTTGGTGGCGAACCCGCTTCCGCCTGGCCCCGGGATCCGTCCCACATTTTACAGGTCCCCAGGTTTTAATTGCTCCATTGATCTGCCGGCCAATCATCAGGCCGGCAGCTCTTAGTCCCAGCAGTGCCACTGCAGCCCATCTGAGGACATGGAACCAGGACTACAGATAAGTTAGGGTTGCCTCGCTGGGGTGATCGGTCGCACCCTGGTGAGGCAAGGTGTGGGGGGAAGGTGGGGGGCGTCACGGGTCCTGGGGGTGGTTAGGGAAGCGGGGTGGCCCTCAATCGGGCACCCTGTACCTGTTTGTCAGGGCCCACCCCCAGGGCATTGAGAGGCTGCCAGCTTTCACTGGGCGTCCTCCCGGAGCCTCTCGCTCAATTTTACGCCATCCCCACTGCCCCCCCCCCCCCCCACCACTGCCACCATCCGGCTCGCTGGGGTGGCGTAAAATTCCAGCCTATGACTCTATTTATGCAGCCCAGGATACAGTATGGCTTTTTAACCACTTTCTCAACCTCTCCTGCCACCCTCAAAGATTTGTGCACATACACCCCCAGTTTCCGCTGCTCCCGCACCCATTTTAGAATTGTACCCTTTAATTTATATTGCCTATCCTGGTTCTTCCTACCAAAATACATTACTTCATACATCTCTGCGTTAAATTTCATCTGCCACGTGTCTGCCTATTTCACCAGTCTGTCTATGTCCTCTTGAAGTCTATCACTATCCTCCTCACAGTTCATGTTACTTCCAAGTTTTGTGCCAGTTACAAATTTTGAAATTGTGCCCTGTACACCCAAGTCTAGGTTATTAATATATATCAAGTATATATCAAGTACCGACCCCTGGGGAACCTCACTGTATACCTCCTTCCATTCTGAAACATAAATGTTCATCTCTACTCTCTGTTTTCTGTCACTCAGCTAACTTTCACATGCTTTTATTCCATGGGCTTCAATTTTGCTGACACATCTGTTATGTAGCACTTTATCAAGCTCCTTTTGAAATCCATATATACCGCATTACCCTCAAACCCTCTTTATTACCTCATCGAAGATCTCAATCAAGTTAGTTAAACATGATTTGCCCTTAAGCCATGCTGTCTTTCCTTAATTAATCCATAATTGTCCAAGTGATTATTAATTTTGTCCCGGATTAGTGTTTCTATAAGCTTTCCCATCATTGAGGTAAAATTGACTGACCTGTTGTTGATGTGTTTATCCTTACACCTTTTTTGAACAAGGGTGTAGCATTTGCAGTCCTCTGACACTACCCCGTATCTAAGGAAGATTGGAAGATTTGCCATCCTTGTTTCCCTCAACATCCTCGGTTGCATCCCATCTGGTCCTGGTGACCTATTGACTTTAAGTATAACCATCCCATCCAGTATCTCAACTACTTCCTCTTTCACTATGACTTTGTCACTCCTACCAATGCTGTCATGGACAGACGCATCTGCGACGGGTAGATTGGAGAGGATGAGGTCAAATAAGTTTTTCCCTTGAGTTGGTTCTCTCACCACCTGCCACAGGCCCAGTCTGGCAGATATGTCCTTTAGAACTTAGCCAGCTCAGTCAGTTGAGGTGCTACCGAGCTACTCTTGGTGATGACATTGAAGTCCCCCACCCAAAGTACATTCTGTGCCCTTCCTATCCTCAATGCTTCTTCCAATGTGGTGTTCAATGTGGAGGAGCACTGATTCATCAGTTGAGGGACAGCAGTAGGTGGTGATCAGCAGGAGGTTTCCTTGTCCATGTTTGACCTGATGACATGGGACGTCATGGGGTCCGGAGTCAATATTGAGCTCTCCCAGGGTCACTCCCTCCTGACTGTATACCACTATGCCACCATCTCTGGTAGGTCTGTCCTGCTGGTGAGACAGGACATACCCAAGGATGATGATGGAGGAGTGTGGGACATTGAATGTAAGGTATGGTTCGGTGTGTATGACTATGTTAGGCTGTTTCTTGATGAGTCGGTGGGACAGCTCTCCCAATTTTGGTACAAGTCCTCAGATGTTAGTGAGGAGGACTTTGCAGGGCTGATGGTGTTGAAGAAAAATACATAGCTATTCCATTATACACTGGTATTTTTTATATATATAATTGACAGCAAGATTGTCTAATCATAGAGCACACAAACCCTGTCTTCTCCTTGTGTCCAATGATGGCAGCATTAGCAGACTCCTAACACTGACCTGTAGAAGTCTGCAAGAGCTGTATCTTCTTTGAGTTGTACGCATTCTTTCACCTTTGCAACATAGACAAGGGGATAAAGCCCTTTTAAATTCCCTGCACTATTTGAAGCCATTTCCTCCCTGACACTCTGTCATACACTGTGTACTGATAGGAAATGACACCAGAATTGCATTTTAATGAACTATTATTCATCACCATTAGTCTGCAGTTTCTGCAGAGTGGCACACAGAATTGTGGTTAGCATTAGCGTTATTGTCAGTGTGGGATTTGATAAACAACTATACCTTAAGTCTTGAATCAATACAAAATGGAACATCCCTGCTGTAATGTGCTGGAGATATTTTAGTTTATTCTCCCCTTTCCAAATTGGATATCACTTCTCGTTTTGAATGATCTCTTAGTAGTACAAAGAAGGTAAAATTGTTTGAGTCAATGCTTATTTTATTGTCCATATTCAGGCTTTGTCAGGCCACATGTTTAACTTTCTTGACCTTTGTTTGCAATAGAAAAACACACGTTGAAGTGCTTCCGAAGGCCATAACACAGTGAGAGGGGTTCATTGCCATTATAAATGCAGGAAAATAAAGTATGAACACTTGATTTGTCTTTTCTGAATCAGAATGACATAGTTATCTTGAAAATCAGCCCTATATGTTTTCTTTAAAATATGCACAGATGTAACCATTTCTTCCTGGTTTCAGTGAGTGAAGATACCCGATAAATATACTCCTCTGGGAAAAAATTCAAATGAATAGCATATTTCCTTATTGAATCACCACAACACATTTGTGAGCACACACTGCAACTGTATCAGCTTTTATTTTACATCATGTTATGGTATAAAAGCAAATCCAGTTTTTACCAGAAATATAAATTTGTTTGGATTAGGGCACAAATCACCTTGTCCCATGTGTGTTATATTGACACAACCAATGCAAAAGAAACACAAAGATTATAGAGTCCTGCTGCAATTTTCTTGTATTAATCTTTCCTCCAAGGTGACACAGTGTCTAGTCTATCTATCAGGCAATGACCCTATGTATTTTGGCAGCTTTCTGAGCAAGATAAGATGTGGTGCAGATAGCAGGTTCTACAAATGTATTTTTGAGGATCTACAGTAAAACACAAAGTTTTGTTTAAGGTTATGCAATAATTTAAATTAAAACATTGTAGATCGAACAAGCAGTGGAATAGTGGTGAGATTTGGCAGTAGATGGAGAGACAGTGGCAGTGAGAAATCTACTAATAGAGGGTAAGGCACTGGGAATGAGCAAGTTGCCAATAGTAGGAGAGACAGTGAAGCATAAGAGTCAGGAAATGACAAGTCCATATGAACTTAAGAACCTGACAATAAAAGCTTACTATACCTCACACACTTACTGTTCTCTCATTTTTCTTGTGTCTCCTGACTCTGCTGCCTCTCTCTCATTGCTGCAGCAGGTGAGTAATTCTGTTGAGTTGGTGATTCAAGTTCATGGCAGCTGAAAAGTAAGCAAGATCTGCCTACAATCAAGGACTCTACAGTGAGCTTGAAGAACCGTAACAAAAACTCTTCAGATATTGCCTCAAACTTTATTTTTCTTCTCTTTTCTGTCTCCATTTGCATGTGTGTATCGCGTATGCATGCTAGTGTGGGCACATCGTGTATCCAGAGATGTCACCCATAGAGGTAAGTTGAAGTTTAATAAATTTCAACTTTTCTTCTTTAAACCTAAGAAAACCTGTTTGTGCTGGTTTCTTTGCCTTATAATTGGAAAGAGGTAAACAAGGATTCACCAAGGCAGAGCTAAAATCATGGTGTGTTTAAAATTAAACCCTGTTAAGGTAAGATCAGCTGAAGGCTGAGAGGGACCCTGAGACACCTTTCTCACCTGATCGTAACAGAAATTTGAGTGCTACTGTCCTGGACTTTACATACAGACAAATGAGAGAAATTGGAAGTGGGAAGCCAAATTGTTCCCAATCAAAAAAGAGCAATATTTCAATACAGGTTTTCTTGTGGTTGTGTGTGCTTGAATACTAACATATCTGCAACTGAAGCTAGTAGCTCCGCAAGGCAGGGTGAAGTAACTTGGGATAAGTTTAAAAGCACTGTCTATGGAGGAGTTGAGGAAAATGACTGAGTAGTGTTGCAAGGCTAGGAAGTACGAACTCCTAAGACTAGTGGCCAACCATTTTTCCTTGAATCTGAAGAAGCAGAAACAGGGTGAGTAGTAGACCCAGACAGGGTACTGCTAGCAAAGATACAATTGGAACAAAGGAAACTTGAATTAGAAGACAGAGAAACTGAAAGAGAAAGGGAAAGCCGGGAAAAAGAAAGAGAGGCAGGAGAGGGAGAAAGAATGGGCCTTCCTGAAGAAACGTGAAGAAAAAGAAAGACAGGAGAAGGAACAAGAGAGAGAGAGGAGAGAAAGAGAAAAAGAATATTCCAGAAAGAATGCGAAGAAAGAGAGCTGAAGGGTCTTGAGTTAACCAGGGAGTGACAGAGTAACCCCAGCGAAAGCATGACCAATGTGGAGGAGCGTATTTCAGGTCTGGGTACAGAATTGTTAAAACTAGCTCAACTAATTCGAAGATTCAATGAGGAAGATGTAGAAGTATTTTTTGTGTCCTTTGAGAAACTGGCAAGGCAGATAAAATGGCCAGCTGAGACCTGGCATCTCTTACTGCAAAGCAAGCTAACTGGAAAAGTCCATGAGGTTTATTCCCTGTTGCCAGATAAGAGTTCATCAAATTATGAACTGACAAAAAATGCTCTCGGGGGATATGAATTAGTACTCGAAGCCTATTGCCAAAAGTCTAGAACCCTCAAGAAGCAAGCTATTCAACTTATCTGCAGTTTCAAAGAAGTAAACAGCTGGCTTTTGACCAGTGGCTTAAAGTACAGCTCAGCAATGAGAATCTCAGAGAAGTAATTCTGTTACAGGAAGTTAAACACTCTCTCACACTCTCCATAAAGATCCATGTCGAGGACCAGCGTATCCAGAGAGCCCGGTAAGCAGCCGTTCTAGCTGATGAGTTTGCTTTAATTTGTTTTATTTTATTTTATTTATAAGTCGTTTCCCGGGGAGAACCTTTCCTAATCACCTGCACAAATCTGAAAAGGACAAAGGGTGGGAAGGTGATAGGAGCCCAAGCAGTCCTGGGAGAGAAAGAAAAGCAGAAGAGACAGGGGGCCCTCCTCTAGCCAAAAAGAAAAGTGCTGTGAGCAGCAAGAGTGAGACCCAGAGACCTATGTGCTTCCATTGTAATAAAGCAGGGCATATAAAAGCTGACTGCTCAAAACTAAAGAGAAAAATGGTAGGGTTAATCAGGGCACACCCGCTCAGTGAAAACAGGAACCTGATGGAAAGCACAGCGGAACAAGCTATGGCTTTAACTGGAGACCCAGGAATCTTACTACTGCAAGTGCAGGAAAATCTAATTGGATTCCTGAAGGTTATTAGGGTTTTACGTCTGAAGGGAAAGCAATCCCATACCCCTCAAGTGGGGCAAGCCCATAGTAATTCTCAGGGACACAAGGATCACTAGATCCCTTTTACTGGGAAAAGGCCTGACCTTTTCCCCCAGAGAGTGCAGTGAACACCAGAATGGTGGTGAATGGTATTAGAGGGCAGTGTATGCCTGTACCTGTACACCGGGTGCACCTGGAGCGTGACCTAGTTTCGGGACCGGTGAACGTAGGGATTGTCCCTAGTTTGCCTGTGGACGGGGTTGACCTGCTCCTAGGTAATGATCTGGTGGGGGTGAAGGTGGTAGCCCCGTCAGTGGTGAAAGGAAGACCGCAGGAGGTCAGAGCAACTGGGCAGTGGCATGACAGACCCCTGTAGTTTCCCTGAATGTGTAATGGATCAGACCATGATCAAACCAGCTCCCCCAGAGGAGAGTGCATTGGCACTGCAGGCATATGACCAGGTCTGTCTGTCTGAGACTTTCTTTGGAAAGTTAGGAGACCCAGGGAATGAATTAAATGGATTTTCCCTAGCTGAGGCTCAGTGAGCTGACCCAGTATTGCAAGAGTTAGCACAAGCTGCCCAGTCTGAAAGTGAAGCAGAGGGAGTCCCTGATTGCTACTATTTAAAGAATGAGGTACTGATGAGGAAATGGAATTCTCCTCACAGACCTGAGAGCAAGGAGTGGGCAGTAATACACCAGTTAGTGGTGCTGCGGAGGTACTGGAGAGAATTATTAAGAAGGGCCCACGAGACTACCATGGCTGTACATGCTGGTATACGAAAGACCAAAGCCTGCATAAGACAGCAGTTTGACTATCCAAAACTCCACAAAGATGTAGTGGAGTACTGCAGGAGTTGCCACATGTGCCACGTTGAGGGGAAACACCAACCTCCAGTTAGACCCGCACCCCTAAGTCTAGTGTCAGTGTTAGGAGGACCCTCCACCTGTAGTGTCTCCCACCCGCCCTCCTCCTCTAACCAAAAAAAAAAGGACTCGGTGGTGTGTAGATAAGGTAAGGCTTTTTCTATTTCTTTTTTTTTTTCTGTGTGATTGGTAGAAACTTTTCGTTCCTTTTTCATTTATCTAAGTTAAGACTAAGTTATGCTGAAGATTAAAAATGGCAGGAGATCTCAGAACCGTGTTATGCTCCTCTTGCTCAATGTGGGAGCTCAGGGACATGGCTGATGTCCCTGACTCCTTCACGTGCAGGAAGTGTGTCCAGCTGCAGCTCTTGTTAAACCGCATGACGGCTCTGGAGCTGCGGGTGGACTCACTTTAGAGCAACCGTGATGCTGAGGAGGTCGTGGATAGCACGTTTAGCGAATTGGTCACACCGCAGATTAGGATTGCTGAGGGAGAAAGGGAATGGGTGAACAAAAGGCAGAGAAAGAGCAAGAAGACAGCGCAGGTGTCCCCTGCGGTCATCTCCCTCCAAAACAGGTATACCGTTTTGGATACTGTTGAGGGAGATGGCTCACCAGGGGAAGGCAGCAGTAGCCAGGTTCATGGCACCGTGGCTGGCTCTGCTGTTCGGAAGGGCGGGAAAAAGAGTTGAAGGGCTATAGTCATAGGGGATTCGATTTTAAGGAGAGTAGATAGGCGGTTCTGTGGTCGAAAACGAGACTCCCGAATGGTATGTTGCCTCCCAGGTGCACGGATCAGGGATGTCTCAGATCGGCTGCAGAACATTTTGAAGGGGGAGGGTGAACAGCCAGTTGTCATTGTGTACATAGGCACCAATGATATAGGTATAAAACGGGATGAGGTCCTACAAGCAGAATTTAGGGAGTTAGGAGCCAAGTTAAAAAGTAGGACCTCAGAGGTAGTAATCTCAGGACTGCTACCAGTGCCACGTGATAGTCAGAGTAGAAATGAAAGAATAGTCAGGATGAATGCATGGCTTGAGAGATGGTGCAGGAGGGAGGGGTTCAGATTTTTGGGACATTGGGACCGGTTCTGGGGGAGGTGGGACTATTACAAATTGGACGGTCTACACCTGGGCCGGACTGGAACCAATGTCCTTGGGGGTGCTTTTGCTAACGCTGTTGGGGAGGGTTTAAACTAATGTGGCAGGGGGATGGGAACCAAATGAGGAGGTCAGTGGACAGTAAGGAGGAAGTAAATAAAGCCTGTAAGGAACTAGATAATGAAGTCAGCGTGACTAAGGGAAAGAGTAGGCAGGGAGCAGATGATGAACGCAAAGGGACTGGTGGTCTGAGGTGCATTTGTTTTAATGCAAGAAGTGTAGTAGGTAAGGCAGATGAACGTAGGGCTTGGATTAGTACCTGGGAGTATGATGTTATTGCTATTACTGAGACTTGGTTGAGGGAAGGGCATGATTGGCAACTAAATATCCCAGGATATCGATGCTTCAGGCGGGATAGAGAGGGAGGTAAAAGGGGTGGAGGAGTTGCATTACTGGTCAAAGAGGATATCACAGCTGTGCTGAAGGAGGGCACTATGGAGGACTCGAGCAGTGAGGCAATATGGGCAGAACTCAGAAATAGGACGGGTGCGGTAACAATGTTGGGGCTGTACTACAGGCCTCCCAACAGCGAGCATGAGATAGAGGTACAAATATGTAAACAGATTATGGAAAGATGTAGGAGCAACAGGGTGGTGGTGATAGGAGATTTTAATTTTCCCAACATTGACTGGGATTCACTTTGTGTTAGAGGTCCAGATGGAGCAGAATTTGTAAGGAGCATCCAGGAGGGTTTTCTAGAGCAGTATGTAATAAGTCCAACTCGGGAAGGGGCCATACTGGACCTGGTGTTGGGGAATGAGCCCGGCCAGGTGGTTGAAGTTTCAGTAGGGGACTACTTTGGGAATAGTGATCACAATTCCGTAAGTTTTACAATACTCATGGACAAAGACGAGAGTGGTCCTAAAGGAAGAGTGCTAAATTGGGGGAATGCCAACTATACCAAAATTCGGCAGAATCTGGGGAATGTAGATTGGGAGCAGCTGTTTGAAGGTAAATCCACATTTGATATGTGGGAGGCTTTGAAAGAGAAGTTGATTAGCATGCAGGAGAGACATGTTCCTGTGAAAATGAGGGATAGAAATGGCAAGATTAGGGAACCATGGATGACAGGTGAAATTGTGAAACTAGCTAAGAGGAAAAAGGAAGCATACATAAGGTCTAGGAAGTGGAAGAAAGACGAAGTTTTGAAAGAATATCGGGAATGTAGGACCAATCTGAAACGAGGAATTAAGAGGGCTAAAAGGGGTCATGAAATATCTTTAGCAAACAGGGTTAAGGAAAATCCCAAAGCCTTTTATTCATATATAAGGAGCAAGAGGGTAACTAGAGAAAGGATTGGCCCACTCAAGGACAAAGGAGGAAAGTTATGCGTGGAGTCAGAGAAAATGGGTGAGATTCTAAACGATTACTTTACATCGGTATTCACCGAGGAGAGGGACATGACGGATGTTGAGGTTCGGGACAGATGTTTGATTACTCTAGGTCAAGTCGGCATAAGGAGGGAGGAAGTGTTGGGTATTCTAAAAGGCATTAAGGTGGACAAGTCCCCAGGTCCGGATGGGATCTATCCCAGGTTACTGAGGGAAGCGAGAGAGGAAATAGCTGGGGCCTTAACAGATATCTTTGCAACATCCTTAAACACGGGTGAGGTCCCGGAGGACTGGAGAATTGCTAATGTTGTCCCCTTGTTTAAGAAGGGTAGCAGGGAAAATCCAGGTAATTATAGACCGGTGAGCCTGACGTCAGTGGTAGGGAAGCTGCTGGAGAAGATACTGAGGGATAGGATCTATTCCCATTTGGAAGAAAATGGGCTTATCAGTGATAGGCAACATGGTTTTGTGCAGGGAAGGTCATGTCTTACCAACTTAATAGAATTCTTTGAGGAAGTGACAAAGTTGATTGATGAGGGAAGGGCTGTAGATGTCATATACATGGACTTCAGTAAAGCGTTTGATAAGGTTCCCCATGGTAGGCTGATGGAGAAAGTGAAGTCGCATGGGGTCCAGGGTGTACTAGCTAGATGGATAAAGAACTGGCTGGGCAACAGGAGACAGAGAGTAGCAGTGGAAGGGAGTTTCTCAAAATGGAGACGTGTGACCAGTGGTGTTCCACAGGGATCCGTGCTGGGACCACTGTTGTTTGTGATATACATAAATGATTTGGAGGAAAGTATAGGTGGTCTGATTAGCAAGTTTGCAGACGACACTAAGATTGGTGGAGTCGCAGATAGTGAAGGGGACTGTCAGAGAATACAGCAGAATATAGATAGATTGGAGAGTTGGGCAGAGAAATGGCAGATGGAGTTCAATCAGGGCAAATGCGAGGTGATGCATTTTGGAAAATCCAATTCAAGAGTGAACTATACAGTAAATGGAAAAGTCCTGGGGAAAATTGATGTACAGAGCGATTTGGGTGTTCAGGTCCATTGTTCCCTGAAGGTGGCAACGCAGGTCAATAGAGTGGTCAAGAAGGCATACGGCATGCTTTCCTTCATCGGACGGGGTATTGAGTACAAGAGTTGGCAGGTCATGTTACAGTTGTATAAGACTTTGGTTCGGCCACATTTGGAATACTGCGTGCAGTTCTGGTCGCCACATTACCAAAAGGATGTAGATGCTTTGGAGAGGGTGCAGAGGAGGTTCACCAGGATGTTGCCTGGTATGGAGGGCGCTAGCTATGAAGAGAGGTTGAGTAGATTAGGATTATTTTCATTAGAAAGATGGAGGTTGAGGGGGGACCTGATTGAGGTGTACAAAATCATGAGAGGTATAGACAGGGTGGATAGCAAGGAGCTTTTTCCCAGAGTGGGGGATTCAATTACTCGGGGTCACGAGTTCAAAGTGAGAGGGGAAAAGTTTAGGGGGGATATGCGTAGAAAGTTCTTTACGCAGAGGGTGGTGGGTGCCTGTAACGCGTTGCCAGCGGAGGTGGTAGACGCGGGCACGATAGCGTCTTTTAAGATGTATCTAGACAGATACATGAATGGACAGGAAGCAAAGAGATACAGACCCTTAGAAAATAGGCGACATGTTTAGATAGAGGATCTGGATCGGCGCAGGCTTGGAGAGCCGAAGGGCCTGTTTCTGTGCTGTAATTTTAGTTTAGAGATACAGCACTGAAACAGGCCCTCCGGCCCACCGAGTCTGTGCCGACCATCAACCCCCCATTTATACTAATCCTACCCTAATTCTATATTCTTACCACATCCCCACCTATTTCCCTACCACCTACCTATACTAGGGGCAATTTATAATGGCCAATTAACCTATCACCCTGCAAGTCTTTGGCATGTGGGAGGAAACCGGAGCACCCGGAGGAAACCCACGCAGACACAGGGAGAACTTGCAAACTCCGCACAGGCAGTACCCAGAATTGAACCCGGGTCGCTGGAGCTGTGAGGCTGCAGTGCTAACCACTGCGCCACTGTGCTGCCATTTTCTTTGTTCTTTGTTCTTTTGTTCTCCAACAGAGGGCTGGTGAACTGTAAGGGACCCCCACCGAGAACAAAAGGGGACAGGCGGGCACAAGGCTGGCAAATGTTTAGAAAGAGAAGGGGAAAAAGTGACCAAGACGGCAGGATAAAGGAAGTCTGGGGGGAATCCTGGATGAAAACCCCTACTGTCCAGTCAACCAACACTGAAAAATTTGAAAAATTAGACCCCACATCCTCCTATGTAAATGCAGACACTAGAAATTGCTAACAGCATTTACAGGAACCTGCAGAGACAAAGAAAGAACTCTCGGGGGCACAGAAACTGTGAGGGTGATGCCTCATCTAGTCGAGGTGCCACAGAGGAGTGCAGTAGAGTCTGCACAAATACCAGCAGGCAGGAGTGTCCTCTGGGACAAAGGGGAGATTAGCAAAGAATCCTCCCCCACAGTCAGAACCAAAGGAACAACCCAACCCCCTAAAGTCAAAAGGCTTTGCATGACTCAGCAAAACACTGAAAAGGAGTTCACAATTGTCCCACCCCTACTGACTCTCCTGATCAAAAATTACAACTCAGGACTAATTAAACATAACCATCAATGACACCCTAGGCAGCCATGGAAATGGGCAAACAGAAGAGAAACTTCCCCAAAAAAGAACCACATGTTTACTGGGATGCCAAATGGGGTGGTGGTGGGTGGGGGGGAGGGTGCAGTTCTAATAAGTTTGGGGATTTGTGCATGAATGAGTGAAATGCATGTTTTTTTTTCTGTATCATATTTTTTCTCGACCGTTTTATGAAATGCGCCTTTTCTCAAATCACATTTCATTCCGCTGGGTGTGGGGGTGTGAAGGTGTCATGCTAGGCCCCCAACTGCCAACAATGAGGCACATTAATTTTGTCATGAACATTGATTTTAAACTGTTACTGGAGTGAAGAAAGGGCTTGTTAAACAGATCAGCCGTGGCTGGAAAGACATTTGCATATGAACAGATTGTGCTTGGAAGGACAAAGGACCATTCCCTGACACATTCAACCCACAATGGACCTTGATCACCAGGTATTGCGTGTAAGCTGAGCATTCCAATGACTGCTAAGGTGATACAATCTAAGACATGGTCAGCCCAGTTAGTCACATGACTAACCTGCTTGGCAATCTGGGGTTTTTCTGAATTGTACAGACAGTTTGAACAGAGAGTGTCTGGTTACTCCTGAACTGAGAAGATCTCTCCTGTCTGCTCCCATCTTGTTCTCACAAGCCTCTGAATCCACTGGAGACACATGAACCCCAAGAGAGAAGAATCTCCTGCAGTGAACAATGTTTAAGAAGAATACTGGCTCCAACGAAAAGCAAGAACTACCTACAATCAAGGACTCTACTGTGAGTTCAAAGAATGGCAACAAAACCTCTTCAGGTATTGTCTCAAACTTTTCCACTTTTTTTCTTCTGCTCTTTTCTGTCTCTATTTGCATGTGTGTATTGCATATGCATGCTAGCGTTGGTGCGTTGTTTATCTGTAGGCGTCAACCGAATTAGAGTTTAAGTTTAATAAATTTCAACCTTTCTTCTTTAAACCTGAGAGAACCTGTTCGTGCTGGTTTCTTTGCCTTATAATTGGAAAGCAGTGAACAAGGATTCACCAAGGGGGAGCTAAAAACAGTGTGTTTAAAATTAAACCCTGTTTTAAGACCAGGTGAAGGCTGAGAGGGACCCCTAAACACCTTTCTCACCATAACAAAGTACATTTTCATCTGTAGTTCACCTCATAATTTCTTGTTTAATGAAATCTAGAACAGCTATATTTTATATAGTTACTTTAAAGTGTATTAGTAACATGAAATTTGACCTCAGGAATAATATTGCTTTAAAATTAATATGTTTAAACACAGAAAACTCATTGTTCCAAAATTAATGCAGTGATAAAATTAAGAAATTAGTTCAGAATTAAATTAACTCAGGTTACACTTTTGAATAATTGAAAGTTGTTTTAAGTTTCAACTCAGACATTTTTACATCAGTCTATAAAGCACCATTTTAATAAAAAAATATTTTATCACAAAATCAGTTTACAGTTAATCAAAAATAATTTGAATAAATCACCTCAAATCCTGTTTCAGAAGGTTTGGTTTAGGGAAAAGATCACATTGTTATTCAGTAATACATTATTTCATCTAAAATATTCAAATATTTTTAAAGTATAATAACTTTGCCTTGGATGGATACAAACTATGAAACAAATCTTTCTGGAATATATTTTTCTACCTCTTGCCTAACAAAACTGATCTTCTGTAAATTTTAAACAATATAAATAGTAATAAGTATAAATAGGTGCAGAATCATTGAGTATTTGTTAATGTGATTTAAATTAAATTGTTATTCTGTAATTTTTCCATGGTAAAATTTTACTGTAAAGGTATAATTGTCTATGGACAATTTTCTGCTTTTCACTTGATCTGATGATTGCACTTCTGAGAAACATCAAAGAAAAATAAATCATTGGGCAGATGGTATGAAAATCGATATCCTGAAATTACAATTCAGTACCAATTCAGGTGAAAATTACTTCCCTGGCTTCATCAGCACTCAAATCTACTAAAATTCAGTCACGCTTTGACTTTTGAGTGGTGGAAAGCAAATATAGTATAATGGTGAAGGCATGAATACTGAGATCTACAAGAAGAATTCCTTCATCTGCATCATCAGCAGTTCTTACCTGGTATGGATCCAGCATATTCGAGCTGTAGGAAAACATCCAGAAAATACACCGGCCATAGTCTTGACATTTGTTTCAACTCAACTTTGGTGAAAAATTGGCTCACAATGTTTCATAAAGTTTCATAAAGTAACAAAGATTAATTAATCCAGAATAAAGCAACACTTGCAAATCGATCTCATCTCACATATCAAATAACCACTGCTCTTCTTCATACACACATTAGAGTCATAGAGTCATCGAGTCGTACAACATAGAAACAGGCCCTTCGGCCCACCGCGTCCATGCCAACCATAATGCCTATCTATACTAATCCCACCTGCCTGCATTAATTCTATATCCCTCTATGCCTTGCTCATTCAAGTACCTGTCCAGATGCCTCTTAAATGTTGCTATTGTTCCTGCCTCCACCACCTCCTCAGGCAGCTCATTCCTGATACCCACTATTCTTTGTGTGAAAAATTTACCCCTTTGATCCCCCTTAAACCTCCTCCCTCTCACCTTAAATCTATGCCCTCTAGTTTTAGTCACCCCTACCATGGGAAACAGACTCTGGCTATCTAACCTATCTATGCCTCTCATAATTTTATATACCTCTATCATGTCGCCTCTCAGCCTCCTTCGCTCCAGGGAAAACAGACCCAGCCTATCCAATCTCTCTTTATAACTCAAGCCCTCCAAACCAGGCAACATCCTGGTGAATCTTTTCTGCACCCTCTCTAGCTTAATCACATCTTTCCTGTAGTGCGGCGACCAGAACTGCACACAGTACTCCAAATGCGGCCTAACCAACGTTATGTACAACTGTAACATGACGTCCCAACTCTTGTACTCAATGCCTCGGTCGATGAAGGCAAGCATGCCATACGCCTTCTTCACTACCCTGTCTACCTGTGATGCCACTTTCAGGGAACTATGTACTTGCACCCAAGGTCTCTCTGCTCAATAACATTCCCCAGGGTCCTGCCATTCACTGTATATGTCCTGCCCTGGTATAACTTCCCAAAGTGCATCACTTCACACTTGTCTGCGTTAAATTCCATTTGCCAATCCCTTGCCCACTTTCTCAGTTGATCTATATCCTGTTGTAACCTTAGCCAACCTTCTTCACTGTCCACTATACCACCAATTTTGGTGTCATCTGCAAACATACTAATCATGCCCCTTACATTCACATTCAAGTCATTAATATATATGCCAAACAACAGAGGACCCAGCACCGATCCCTGCAGCACATCACTGGTCACCGGCCTCCAATCTTAAAAACAACCCTCCACTATCACGCTCTGCCTCCTATCACCAAGCCAATTTTGTATCCAATTTGCTAGCTCACCCTGGATCCCATTTGTTCGAACCTTCTGGACCAGTCTACCATGCAGGACATTGTCAAAGGCCTTGCTAAAGTCCATGTAGACAACATCCAACACCCTGCCCTCGTCAATTCTCTTGGTCACCTCCTCGAAAAACTCAATCAAATTTGTGAGACATGATTTCCCACACACCAGGCCATGCTGACTATCCCTAATCAGACCATGCCTTTCCTGATGCATATAAATCCTGTCTCTTAGAATCCCTTCCAATAACTTTCCCACCACTGATGTAAGGCTCAGCGGCCTGTAGTTCCCTGGCTTATCCCTGCTGCCCTTCTGAAATAAAGGCACAACATCAGCTATCGTCCAGTCTTCCGGTGCCTCACCCGTGGCTAACGATGATACAAAAATCTCTGCCAGGGCCCCAGCAATCTCCTCCCTTGCTTCCCATAGCATCCTAGGATACACCTGGTCAGGCCTTGGGAATTTATCCACCTTAATGCGCTTCAAAACCTCCAACACCTCCTCCTTTGTAATGTTGATATGCTCCAGGATATCGGTGTTCCCTCCCTTGAATTCACTAGCTTCCATGACCTTCTCCATGGTAAATACGGATGAGAAATATTCATTTCAGACCTCGCCCATTTCCTGTGGCTCCACACATAGATTGCCACACTGATCCTTAAGGGGACCTACTCTCTCCCTAGCTACCCCTTTACTCTTAATATACTTATAGAATCTTTTAGGATTCTCCTTTATCTTATCTCCCAGGGAAATCTCATGGCCCCTTTTCGTCCTCCTAATTTCCTTCTTAAGTGTAGTCCTACATCCCCTATACTCCTCGAGGGACTCACTCGATCCCAGCTGCCTATACCTGACATATGCCTCCTTCTTTGTCCTGACCAGACCCTTAATATCCCTCGTCAACCAAGGTTCCCTAAACTTGCCAGCCTTGCCCTTCAATCTAACAGGAACATTCCAGACCTGAACTCTTCCTATCTCACTTTTAAAAAGCCTCCCACTTGCCAGAAGTCCCTTAACCTGTAAACAGCCTCTCCCATTCAACTTTTGAGAGTTCCTGTCTGATGCCTTCAAAACTAGCCTTCCCCCAATTTAGGACTTCAACCTGAGGACCAGTCCTATCCTTTTCCATAACTATCTTGAAGCTAATAGAGTTATGGTCACTGGTCCCAAAGTGCTCCCCCACTGACACATTAACCACCTGCCCATCCTCATTTCCTAAGAGGAGGTTGAGTGTAGCCCCTTTTCTAGTAGGGTCATCCACATACTGCTTCAGAAAACTATCCTGGACACACTTAACAAATTATTCCCCATCTGATCCATTAGCACTAAGGCAGTCCCAGTCAATATTAGGGAAGTTAAAATCACCTACTATTACTACTATAATTCCTACACCTATCTGTGATTTCCCTACATATATGCTGCTCCACTTCCCTCTGACTATTGGGGGGCCTATAGTATAATCCCATCAAAGTGATCACCCAATTCCTATTTCTAAGTTCTACCCATATGGCCTAGCTGGACATTCCCCCCGGGATATCCTCTCTAAATACTTCCATGATGTCCTCCCTAATCAATAGTGCAACTCCCCCTTCTCTCTTACCTCCACCTCTGTCATGCCGGCTAGATCGGCACCCCAGAACATTGAGCTGCAAGTCCTGCCCATCCCTCAACCATGTTTCCATAATAGCTATAATATCCTATTAAGTACAGAAAATGTGATAGATAGCAATGCAACATAGAGAGGTATATAAAAACATCCTCTGGTGTTACGGTCAAGTGAGGAGGGGTAAAAGGGCTTCCATCTTTTCCCTTTCCATGTTTTGCCACAACAGGTCTAATTATTTTTAAAATAGATGTAGGTGTTTGATTCTTGTTATGATCATAACAAGTAAATAATCAATCAGACAGGTTTTCTTGAATTAATAAAGAAAGAGGTTAACTTTATTGTACCTAAACCAAACTAATAAAAATAATAAACAGTACACACACACACACACACACACACACACACACACACACACACACACACACACACACACACACACACACACACACACACACACACACACACACGAGGTTTGCACACACACAAATAGGTTACAAAGTGGGGAAAGGTAGATTGGTTGAGTTGGAGTCCATAGAAAAAAAAGGTATAGTTTGTGGCGATTGGTGATTCAGCTGGATTCTAGCTGAATCCTGTGGTCCTGAGGTTTTTAGTTTGAAGAGATAGATGGATGGTTTGATGGGTCTCTTGAAGACAGTGATACAGATGATTTCATCCAACAGGGTTTCTGATTGTAGCCGGAGTATGCAAAGATGGTCAGTCAACAGACAGGATTTGAAAGCTTTCAGGCCAGAATAGAGAGAGAGGGAGAGACCCCCACTTGGGTCTGCATGTGTCAGAGTCCAGTTGCTTCTTCTCTGCTTAAAACGCATATGGGGAGGGGTTTGTCACATGACAGTCACTCAGTGATTCAAGACATAGCAACGAGCAGTATTTCTCTCTTGCAAAAAAGAAAAAGAACAAGCAGTTCCCTTAAACTTCTTTGGTCTTGGTTCTTGCTGGGAAATGCAGCCATTTTGTTTCCCTCCTCACAAGCATGGCAGTGGAGGATACAGTGTTCCAAATTAGGTGATCATCTTAAACTGCTAGCAAAGTAATCTTCTGTCTTTTTTAAAATGTCTTTTTAAAAAAATATATAAATTCAGATCTCCAGTCAGTGGATGAAAGATAATTGTTAGAAGGAAGGAAAGAGAGAGAGATTTACAGGGCTGAATATTATGGGACCCCCTGAGACGGGTCGGAGGTGGGGGGCCCATAGAATGGTGATGAGAGGCGGGGCGGAGGGTCCATCGGTTTCCTGTTGCAATGCAATTTTGTCGCCCAAAAGACACATGAGGCCCTTAAGAGACCTATTAACAGCCACTTAAGGGTGGCTTGAGCTGCTGGCTTGAGCTGCTGGCTTGAGCTTTTCTCCTCAGTGGGTAATCTGTGGCCCATGGAGGACCCTGCCAGCAAATAAAACACCTCCCTGGACCCCCCTCCACCCCCACTGTATTAAATACCCACCCTCCCCCCACCCCTTGTCAGGGCCTTGCGGATTGGCCCCGGCTACCCTGCCTCACGTACCGGAGGTCCAGGTCTCCAGCAACGCATCCGGGACCAAGGCTGTGAGATATTTGGATATCTCTTGTATTTTTGTTATACTGTGAATCATTTGTTAATATCTCCTGCATTTCTGTTCATAAGAAAAATGTAACCGGTTGTGATGTTGACGAGCGTGTGGAGCTCACCCGGTGGTAAAAACGTAGAGGCAAAGGACACTGGGGTGAAGGGAGGAGAATTCTAACTGAAGACATCATCGCTGGGGTTCATATTGGACTTTTTAAAAATAAAAGACAATGTAACTGGACAAGGACCACCACATACACACACACGCGGACAGACGAGTCACGACATGCCACTGATGTGGTAGCCTGAGCTGTTAAAACATCTTGCAGTCTGTCTACAACCACTCCCATGGACAATGGCCTTTTGAAATATGTGTGAATAGTTTCCTTCTTGCCTTATCAAGATGCAGATATCACATCCATGATGGTATGCACCTAAGATCCCCCCTGCTGAGACAATGATATGACCACATGCAGGTGGTCTTGAATAGCCAGGGTAGGATTGATAGGGCATTGAAACCCAATCGGATGACCCAATCGGTGGGGGAGGGGGTGGAATGTTGGCTTTTCACATTAGGGGATGGTTGGTTCCCTTTCTTCCTGACTGTGGGGGGGTGGGGGGGGGGTGGTGGGAGGATTCTTTACTAAACTTCCCTTTGTTTTCTGCGACACTCCTGCATGCTGGTATTTGTCCAGATTCTACTGCCCTCCCCTGAGGTACCTCGACTAGGTGAGGCATTACCCTCACAGTTTCTCTTGAGGATGTTCTTTGTCCCTGCAGGTTTCTGTAAATGCTGTTAGCAACTCTGGTGGGGTGCACCTGGTTTCTGCATTTACATAGGAGGATGTGGGGTCTAATTTTTCAAACACTTCGAGGTTGGCTGACTGGAAGGTAGGGGTTTTCCATTTGGGAATCCTCTCGGGTCTCCTTTAATCTGTGCTCTTTGTTCTTTTTTCCCCTGTCCTCTCTAACTTGTTGCCAGCCCTGTGCCAGCTCTGCCCCTGTCCAGCCAGCACACCTCGTGCTGCTTCTAGCTTCTTCTCTGCCTAATACCAATGTGACTATTACATCACTATCACAACATTGGGAGGGGTTTACTCTCACTGTCTCAAACGTTAACCCTTTCAGATCCTTATACAATACCGACAGAAATGAAAATTATGCAACATTAACCAAGATATCTGCCATAGATTGCAATTGCATATCATTAGTTACTTCACTGGCAAAAAATATCCTACTTGGACATTATAGCCTGTAACAAAAGTAACGCTTTATCTTGCATCAGAGGGAAATTTTCTGTATTTTTACATGACTTCAATTAGTCAGATCAAAGCAAATTGGTTCATTATATTTTTCAGAACGTTCCTTTGACTTTGTCATGATGGTAGCTCGATATACAAACTGTCCAGAGAATGCCCACAGTTTCTACATGAAAGTTGACAGGTTGTTTGAGAGATAAATCAGCCTGATAGTGTAGCATTTTATGATAGGAATAATTAAATTAATTGTACTTCAGAAAAAAAAGAGTAGTTTACTTTCATCCTGAAATTAGACATTAGCATATTTCTGTTGCAGTTAGGTAGCAAAAGCAACTGAATTGCAAGATGGCCAGAAGAGTGCCATTCTCACCACATCTACTTAAATGTTAGAAATGGTCAATATCTTCAGTGTATGACCAATGAGAAGAAATTGTCTGACCTTCAAATGTGACTGCTTCCACATTAAAAAAAAGAAACGTATAATGGGACAGAAGACCATGGGTTATCCTTGTTTTACACTGCTACTGCCAGATGAGACAGCTAAATGGCAGACTACCCTTGGAGCCATCATCAAAAGCTATGAAAAAGAATCACTAATATTTTAGATTTTTTATTGACTTTAAGCAATTATTTATGGTACGCCATAGGTATTGGGCTGCTTCGGGTTGAATTGCCACAGGGTTTCATTTATTTATGACAAAGCCCTGCTCTCCATGCAATTGTAGATGGCAGAGGATGTCTGTTTTGAGTTCGGACCACCAGGGAGGCTGACAGGGGTAGGTCAACATCCCAGGAAGGCAATAGAGTTCAAGCATTAGGAAAATAATTATGTTGGTGCCTCACTCTTGGTCAAAATGGGCAAATATAAGGTTGTCCCTGGTATTCCGTGCATGTCTCTCCATGGCCCTGGCACCCATTAAAGGGTCATTCACATTCATGGCCTCCTCCTCAGGCTCATTAATTCATCCTCATCTGAGGAGCAGTGGTGCTCCTCCTGCTCATCCTGTTGCAACAGATGTTTGTGTTGCATTGCCAGGTTGTGCGGTGCACAGCAGACTAAAACTATGCGCAACACCCTCTCTGGTGCATACTGCAGAGCCCCTCCTGATGGGTCAAGGCAGTGGAAGCGCATTTTCAGCGAGCCAATGGTGTGTTCGATGATGGCTTTGGTGGAGGTGTGAGCTGCAATGTATCGCTGTTCTGCTGCACTCCATGGATGTCTCACTGGCTTCATCAACCATGTCTGCAGGGGATAACCCTAGTCACCCAGGATCCAGCCATCAACTTAGGCTGGTGCATCAAAAGTCTCTGGGAACTGTGCGCTTCGCAAAATGTATGCATCATGACAGCTCCTTGGGAAACAAGCACAGATCTGCATGATTGTTTGCCTGTGGTCACAAATCAGTTGTACGTCCAAAGAGTAAAAACCATTGTAATTCACAAATGTAGCTGGCTGGTCCTAGGGAGCTCTACTGGGCACGAGTGCAGTCGATCACCCCTTGCACTCTAGGGAAATGAGCGATGGCACCGAAGGCCACTAACATTGACACCTGGCTGTCCTTGTCTACTGAGAAATAAATGAAATCAGTGGCATGACAGAAGAGGGCATTGGTCACATCCTTTATGCACCTATGTGTGACAGTCTGTGAGATGCCACATATGTTGCCTATTGAACCCTAGAAAGCACTGCTGGCAAAGAAAAATGAGTGGCACAGTCACCTTGAAGGCCAGTTGCATGGGGTTCCCACCAAATCCATGTGGCTGCAGCTCTTACTAAACGATCCCACAAATCTCAGTGACCATTTCCCATGAGACCCTCAGAGGTCTCTGTCATTGCCTGTCCAACATCTGAAGGTGGTTATTCCTTGTCCTAAGGATGCTGTAACGACTAGGTGAGAAAGGGATCTCGGGCTCCTTCTCAGCCTTTACCTGGTCTTACCATAACAGGGTTTAATTTTAAACACACATTTTTTTAGCATCCCCTTGGTGAATCCTTATTCGCTTTCCAATTATAAGGCAAAGAAACCAGCACAAACAGGCCTTCTTAGGTTTAAAGAAGAAAAGTGACATTTATTAAACTTAAACTTAAACTCTAATTTGGTTAACACCTACGGATGCATGACGTGCCCACGCTAGCATGCATACGCGATACACACATGCAGATAGGGACAGAAAAGAGCAGAAGAAAAAATAAAGTGGAAACATTTGAGGCAATCTCCATGGAGGGTTTTTTGTTACTGTGCTTCGAGCTCGCTGTAGAGTCCTTGATTGAAGATATGGTCTTTTCACTGGGGTCCAGTATTCTTCTTAAACCTTGTTCACTGTAGGAGACTTTTCCCTCCTGGGGTTCATGTGTCTTCAATAGGTCTTGGAGTTCTGTGAGAAAGAGATGGGAGAAGACAGGAAAGGTTCTTTTCAATCCAGGAGTCAAAAGCTTTATGCCAGTTCAAACACTGTCTCTCCAATTTAAAACTCCCCATGTTGGCCAGCCAGTTAGTCATGTGACCAGCTGGTTTAACCAGTCCTAGCTTTTGTGGATTGTATCACCTTAGCAGTCTCTGGAATGCTCTACCTTACACCTTCAACGTCTGGTGATCAAAATCTATTGTGGGTTGAATGCATCAGGAAATGGTTCTTTTGTCTCCACAAGCACTGTCTGTTAGTATGCAAATGTTTTTCAGCTAAGTGTCTGGCAGCCCTTGTAACAGGCCTTCTCTTCTTCCCAGTCAGTTTAAAATCAATGTTCATGTGACAATATTAGTATGCCTCTTTCTTGGCAGGTGGGGGCCTGCATAACAATGCATTGACACATCAGCACCCGTCTTCTATGATGCCTTCCCTGGATGGCATCATTCTCAGCATCCTCCCTCTCTGATTATGCATGCTGCTGGTATTGTGGCCTCTGCCACTGAGTGGCAAGAGCCCTCCTTTGTAACATCCTCTCCTCCTGCTCCCAAGCTTGTAAAAATATTGGCTTTATGAGACCCATGTTATTGTAGCAATATACCTGGTTGAATGAGACGGACAGTGAAATGAGACCATGTTTCACCATATTTTTCAACTACTGACCTCATGAACAAAGAGGTTCTCAACTCCTTCTATTACCTACAGCAGCATCTCCACCCACCCAACACCGGCCTCTTCCCACTTCGATCTGCACTCTTGGCATCCCCACGTATGTTTTCTTCTCCTTTTGCAAAATAGTATGCATCTGCTTTGAGACAAGATCCTTCACCTTCCACCCTCCTCCTACTATCTTCCAGCTTGCTCCCATCACCCTTGACCCACCCAATATTACCTTACACCTTCCCTCTGTGACCCTCGAACCTCCCCCCATTACACTGGACCATGTAATTATCGAAGTGTATATGCCATCACTCCCTCCTGTGCCTACACCCATCCCCATCGCCCTAAATCCTCCCATCTCATCCTTAATGTTGTTGTCCAATCTGGTGCCCTGTCCTACAAGGCATTCCTTTACCCAACCATGACTCTGGACCTGCCCCCCCAACTGAATCCCACTGCCCCCTGCGACTGTGACTGTTCCCTCCACTAGCCAGCACCCTGAGTTTGCCCCACCAGACCCCACTGTAGGTAATACTAAGCCCTCTCTTTAGATCCATCATTCACCTTCACTTCATTGACTGTTCCACTCCAACCCCCCCACTACCACCTCCACACCAGAACGCTAGGTCCTTCCCTGCTTCGCACCTCCAGACACCCGATCTCCACCCTCTCCAACACCAATTCGCCGTCGCCAGCCCCGAGCTTGGAGTGAATCATCCATTCCAATGTTTCCCTCCCTTGTGCCTAAGAGATCAAGAAAGAAAACCACTGACCTCAGGCACAAGTGCACAAAGCTGACTGGTACACGCCACTTTTAAGCTAACATGAACCGGGTTCCACGAGATTCCTGTGCACTGCTAACTGAATCTGGCAGGCAGGACTTAATTTCAATTAATTATAAGGTAATGAGTATTCACGATATGCAAATGTATTAAAAGTTGGAACCTGCTACAGGACGGCATGAGGCCCAACCTGTCACAAACACACGACTGACGTCATCTCCACTTCTGAACCCGCAGTCGGGAAATCAAAGTATTACCTGCTGCTGAATTAAGTCACCCTGCCTGCCACAATTCCCAGCTTTGCAGGCCCAACAAAATTCCCCGCTGTGGAATTGTTCTTTAAATAAATTTGACTATTCATTTTAACCTCCCAGTCCGGCATTGTATTGACTGTGTTTTGGAGTGGAGAGGAGATTATAGTGGTAATTCCACTTGATGTATCCTAATGCATTTAAAGGATAATTGTTAGTGTTATGGCTGGTTATCCTATTGTTCAGCATCCAGTCTTGGTCCATATGTGAAATTGTCTTTTTGCTAAGAACATCAGTTAAAAGTGTTGGAAGAAAGCCCGAATCATAGCACAGATATTACGCGTTACCGTTGACCCAAATACAAATATAGAATTTATCGAGGAAGCATGCAATTAAAACTATTCTATATGTAAAATAAAGTATATTGGACTGTCACCTGAAATATTATGAACTTTGAAATTCTGCTGTGGGAGATTAGAAGATGAACTCTTTAGATTGTCATGTAAAATTTCTCTCACAGCTATTACAGGAGAACCATGAAACTGTTTAAGTTAAATATATTAAAACAAGAGAGGAATTTTAGGCAAATTCTTTAGCCAGTTTCCCACATTGTAATTTCAGTGCCTTGGTTCATCAATTTATTGTAGCTCCTCGTGTGCTGGATAATACACTACACATTAATGTGAAGTGATTTTTGTTCATTTATTCTTATCTTTGATTCATACTTCAGTTTCTGGTGACTTTTAAAATTTTCATGTTCACGTTCACATTTCCAGAGCTGCTGAAGGCTATAAAAGATGAGAATGTGAGGGAACAGACTGGGATATGAGCAAAAAGTTAGAGGAGAAAACCTGAACATAGAAACAATCCTGTATTCCAAAACTAATCTGAACAGAGATGAGCAGATAGATAGGAGAATGAGACTGCTATGGGGACCACTGATATCAAAATCTACAGAAATTGCAGTGGCTGGAAATCCATGTTTATGTTACCTGAACAAAAAAAAAGCTGCATTAAAAAATTAACACTTGAAATATGTTTTAATTTTCTGCGCAGTCAGGAAAATTGAATAAGAAAATTCTATTTGACCACCCTTTCAGTATTAACAAATTAGAATTTTGTTAGACTGTATACGGAGTGCATGCAATGATATTAAATATAACATAATTAATTACTTAAATATACGTAAGCTAGGATTTAACACATTAAATTGTGGAGACCTTTGCCTGAGGAATTTAATGACTTTAAAAAAAAATGCAGTGTGGTTTCCATGGTAATGAGAAGATTGCATACCAAATACTGACAGTCAAACATAGAGCGATTGAATGGTGTGAATATGTACCATTTTGTGGTAAAGAATTACCCTCAAATGGCTATTACAAGAACTTAATAAGATTTGTGGGAGCAATTGTGTGGTTATTTTTTTTTCTTTTGCATTATAGGTTGTCAGGAGCCTTTTCAGCAATTATGTAGGCACTGCCAATTTCCAATGACCATCACTATAGGAGCACAATAGATTTCCTCAGAGAAGCAATGTTTATTTGTTGGAAGAGAATCAAAGTAGGTCAGGCTGCACCGATTGCCGGTACACTCACACCAGAACCCATAGGTAATGGTGCATGCATCATTTGTCTTTTGAGCAGGTCACATTCAGGAAGGCAGAGGGGTCCTTCTTTAAATATGCAGATCAGGGCCTGATGACATCTTTGGCATCCGAGCTGCAATTTTAATCAGAGGCTTGAGTGCAGCAGCGGTGCCAGCTTCCCCATCAGGCCAGGCTTGCTGAGAGGTGAACAGTGGAACAGAAGAGGTGCAGACAGGTAATTAATTAAACTTGGTTTTAGCTTTCCTTGTTGGCCAGGATCAGGAGAAAGCCTTGTGCCTCCCTTGCTTCCTTTCTCACCCTCACTCTCCCCAATTGCATACAGAGACACCCACCTATCGTACCATTTACCTGGGTCCCTGGCTATGACCTCCTGCTGCCGAATTCTTGATCCTGCCTACAGATCAGGTAGTGGATCAGACTGGGTGCAGGCAGGTCAGTGAAAAAATTTATGGTGAGGCCCGGCCCTTTAGACCATCCCCGGGGCTCGCCTGTACTGTAACATACTTGCCCCTCCTTTAGAATCAGGGCCAATGTCACTTAAAGAGCTACTTCTGTTTCTCTTTTCTCTGTATAGCTCAGTGGTTTAATATATGCACTCAAGTGCTCCAATTAAATGGATCTTAAGAGGGTCAGGTATATCTGATAGGAACAATAAAATAAATTTATTCATAGATTTTCCGAGGATTTTCATATCTTTTGATCATTTGCGGTGATTTTCAATTATTTTCTTTACAAAAAATTCTTCAATGAATTGCTCCTGGTCTTGAAAAAAGGAATGCCATTAACTCGGGGCTGAATTTTTGGGGCCCTCTGAAGATGGGAATGGAGGGGGGGTGGGGGGGATGCACTGAAAATACCGCTGCCAGGTGGCATGTCAATTTCAAGGCACTGGTCCCAGTGCCGAAAATATTCAGCAGCGTGGGTGAGAGGGTGGGACAGTAGTCCCACTCTCCCTCCAATTCAGGCCAATTTACACTGTTTAGAAGCTCATTAGGAGCTTTTAAGGGGTTGCAGTTCTGATTTTTAAAGTGCTGGGCAGGTTACCATAAGAGGGTCAGTGGGGCAAAGTGGGACTGGGCACTTGGTAAAGAAATGCCCTGAGTGCAGGTACAGTGAGCAATGGAGGCTAGACCCTCAACACAGAATGGACCACTGAAGACGGAGCTATCTGAAGATGACCAAAAACCAGTGTCAAAGGAGACTGTGACTCTCCAGGCAGATGGTCACAGACATCCGTGCCCTCATTGTCAAAGGCCTTGCACCTCGCAGCACTGGTCACCATGGCTTGCCAGTGGCTGTAAACTCATTGTGACCTTGAACATCTTCACGTCTAGCTCCTTCCAAGGATCAGCTGTGGACCTTAGTAGCATCTCAAAAATGGATGCACACCACTGCATCTCACTGGTCACTGATTCCCTCTTTGCCAGAGCTGGACAGCACATTCCTTTAATGATAGGCATTGGGTTTCGCCTCCATTGCTGGATTCCCCCAGGTACAGGGCACCATCGATTGCAGTCACATGGCCATTAAGGCTCCCAGCAACTGGTAAGTGAGAACCATCAACAGGAAGGGCTTCCACTCCCTCAAGATTCAGCTGGTCTGCAATGGCAACAAGAGTCTCCTCCATGAATGCGTTCACTTTCCTGGCTGCAGCCATGACTCCTTCATCCCCCGCCAGTCCAGGCTGCCTCAGATCTTCACTCCAACCCTCAAAATACATGGATGGATCCTCGGGGACGAGGGAAATCCCTTGAAGAGACAGCTACTAACCTCTCTGAGTGAGCACCAGACAGATGCACGGAGGTGATGCAACCAAATCCACCTGCTCACTAGGACATCCATTAAACAGGCCAACAGGCTTTTGAAGATGCCTGGACCAGTCAGGTGGTGCCTTCCAATACCCTCCTGCAAGGGTCTCAGTCATTGTGGTGGTTTGCTGCACTCTCTATAACATGGCACTCCAGAGAGGTGTAGAACTTGAGGACGGTGAGACCTTGGAAGGAGACAGCTTATCGGGGGAGGAGCAGGAGGTAAGAGAAGAGGAGGAGTTGGAGGGAATGGGAGATGACGCCGAACAGGAAGATGATGCTGAAGAGAGAGATGTGCCTGCTCCTACCACCCTCCAGGAAGAGGACTTCCCTCCTCTCCCGTAACGCCTCCAGGTTGGTATTGATGAGGTGAGGAACTGCCCTGTCTGGGTGCCAGGCCTCCAGCTCCCTTGTGATATCTCACTTCCCTCTGGGGCTGTGGAAAGCTTTGACACAAACCGTAGATCTCTCCCTCAGGACAACCAGCAGCCGCAGTGATAGCTGCTGTGGGAGTCCAAATGAGTCCCACACTTCATCTGACCCGCCTCTGTTCCCGCCCCCACTGGCTCTAACTGGACAGGAAACCCATCTCCATATCACTGAAGGCCTCTGTCCCGTGAAAGTCTGAACTGTAATCTGTTTCCCACTGGAGGTGGGTTTCTGACCCAAAAACAGACCCAGCTCCTGTTTTCTGACTCTGTGGTGAAAATTCAGCCCTAGATTTCAAAAATAACTATTCATTTACTGTTTGCAGGAAGATTTATTTCGTGTTTAATTGAAATATAAATCAGTTTTTTTAAATTGCAGACTTTAAATGTTTCCAGTTTCTTTGAATTGTTCAGCCATGAGATTGCAATGTGCGGTAACAGATATGATCACTTAACACATTTGTTGGAAATTTCATTTTCAACTATTTTAGCAGAGGCATTTACCCAATTAAAACAAATGGATTAATACCTCTGTTTGATTTCATAGGGTGGATACAGAGGGCAGAATTTTCCGGGTGAGCTTCAGGACCCCGTTGTTGGGCTCAAATGGGGGTCAGAAGCCCACACTTGGCTGGATCCTATGGTCCTGTCACCGGGAACGGTGGTGGGTGAAGAAAATGGCGGCCCGCAAGTATGGGCCATGTGCCGCCGCGATGTAGCGTGCGGCGACGCATTTGAATATGCCGGCCAGGCCACCTCTACCCACCCACAATCACGTGGAGGGGGAGGACTCTGTGACGCCAACAACAGCGCAGCTGATTTGTGAGCAGCTGCAGGCGCCATCTTTAAAAGGCAGCCAGCCCTGCATGAGATCTCTTCCTACATTTTGCTTGTGCTGCTGGAGCAGAATGTCCAGGAGTGCCTGCAGCAGAGCAGCAGCTTTCAAGCAGCACCCCGGGGATGTCCAATGTGAATGGCGGACAAGGAAGGAAGGGTGGCCCCACAGTCAGTAATGCCGCCCTGCTCACTCTCTTCCAGGCTGCAAGGGAACGGCGGGAGGTCCTTTACCCCAGCCATGGCAAGAAGAGGTCCTCCCATCTGACCAAGCAAGCCTGGTCGGAGATCGCAGAGGAGGTCAGCTGCCGTGAGGTCATCTGATGAGACTGGGTCCTGTGCAGGAAGAGGGTCAATAATCTCATGCGATCGGCAAAGGTAAATGACGTGTTGCAGAATAGCTCCGTTTGACCTGGGTGTCCCCACACAGTATGTCACGAGGTGCCACTGCCATGTCAAAGACAGGGAGGTTGGGGAGGATTGATGCCACATGACTGGCTGCATATGCGCATCAAGTCACCCTTGTTTGCATCTCAGAGCATGTCATACCCATGACAAGGTGAGTCCGTATACTGAACTTGTTGTTGGAGCGCCCATGTTGTTATCAGTGTCATGTTGATGTTTGGCAATGTTCAATATCTGCATCCTTGCTCCTCAGGTGAAGAGGGCCCACAATAGTAGGGAGGTGTGTAGGAGCAGTGGCAGGGTGCCAGACCTGAGACCACTCGCGCAAGCCAAAGAAGAGGTGCTGGAGCTAGCCGGGAACCAGGGAGCATTTACCATTTTGAACATGGAGCTTGGGGTCCTGGGAGAACAGAGTGATTTTTGACAAACACAATGTTTCCAAATAATATTACATATGCAGATACTATGTTGTCATCATTGCGACATTTGTACCATAAAAAACTAAATGTCTGTTGTTCACATTGTGTCTTGCAGGGCGACGTTCTGAATCGGCATTGGAGACCCTGGAGACTTCTTCCACCTCTGAGGAAGAGATAACCTCAGAGAACACAGTATCCCATGACACTCCTGCACCTTTCACCAGTGTAGATACACTCACCTTGGTGGGAATCCATTGGCTTTAGAATCTGGGTCACAAGCTGATGAGAGCACCACACACACAGCTGGCTGAGGCTGACACAGCCAAGGCCTCTGACACTCAGAGGACTGTGGGTGGCCGGGCCTATGCTGAGCCCCTGGCTGATGATGAGCCTCTGGTGTCGACAGCACAGGTCATGCTGGAGTTGCAGGGAGAGTTAAGGAAACATCTGGTGGAGATGTCAGAGGCCATGCGCAGCCTTGAATGGATGGTGGGGGAGACCATCCAGGCCATGACAGCTGCCATTTGCCAGACATTTGAGTGGATGGCCTCATCCAGCAAGAGGTTGGCGACCCTCATGGAGAGCCAAATCCCACTGATACGCGCAGACCTGCAAACACTCGCCCCGGTCATGAGCTCAACACAACAATGGCAAGACAAGAGAGGAACAAGGGGCCTAGAGCATGCCAGTAATGCTGGAGAGACAGATGTCACAGAGGCTTCAGACGACATGAAGGATGTGTGTGGTGTGGGGAGTATATGTTGCAATTCAGGGATTGTGGAAGCGCTCAATGATCAGGCTTTATCTTGCATCCCTTGCTCATTGCTCGCCATGTACGCCCTCCATCAATGCTCGCCGTGCTCCCATGCATGGCTGCTGCTGAATGCCTTCTATGCCCTCATCATCTGAGGATGTCTGCTGCTCCCGTACCTCATCATCCTGCAAGGCCTCCCCACTCTGTAATGCAATGTTGTGCAGAACGCAGCTTACAGAAACGATGCACCCAACCCTGTCTGCTGGGAAACGGAGGGCCCCACCTGATCTATCAAGGCAGTGGAAGCACATCTTCAGCACACTGATGGCCTGCTCAACAGTAGCTTGTGTCAAACCGTGACAGGTATTGTATCACTCTTCTGCATTGCTGCTGGGGTTCCTCACCAGTCTCAGAAGCCATGTCAGCAAGGGGTAACCCTTGTCTCCAAGAATTCGCCCTTGGATCTGAGCTGGTGCAGTGAATAGCAGCAGCACCTTGGACTGGCGCAGGATGAAGAGTCATGGTAGCTGCCTGGAAAGAGGGCACACACTTGCATGAAGCCCTTCCTGTGGTTGCATACTAGCAGCACTTTGAGCAAGTAGAAGCCCTTTCTATTGAGGTATGTAACTGGTAGTTCCATTGGAGCCTAGATGGCCACATGCATGCAGTCAATGACCCCTTGCACCTGTGGAAATCCCACAATGGCCCCAGATCCAATGACCCTCTTGGCCTGACTCTCAGAGTCCGTTCTGAAGCGTACATAGTCACTGGCCCTACTGTACAAGGCATCGGTGACCTCCCTGATGCAGCAGTGTACTGCTGATTGTGAAACTCCACACAAGTCACCGATGGATCCCTGGAATGATGCGGAGGCGTAGAAGTTTAGAGCCATGCCATTTTCAGGGCCACAGGCATACGGTATCCACCAAAGCCCGTTGGCTGCAGGTCATCATTCAGCAGTGCACAGAGATGCGTCACCACCTCTCTGGACATCCGCAGTCATCTCTGACACTGGTGCTCTGACATCTGCAGGTAAGTTATCCGAGACTTAGAGACCTGTTGCCGTCTCTGGGCTTGAATGCGCCTTGGTGACTGCTGCTGCTCGCGTCTGAGAGCTTTGACATGGGCTGCACCTGCCTCTTGGTTCCGTCTGCGGTGTATATGCCTCATCACGGCACGATGATCCAGAAAGACAGGGCAGACCATCCCCATCTCTACTCTGGAGGTCAACTTCATAAGGTCAAAGGCACCTATCTGAGCAGAGAGTTATGTGAATTGATGCTTCGGCTGTGTTCTGACATGAGCTGTATGGTACGGCATGACATTGCCCGAATTAGCTTTAAATAAGAGTGGGGCACCATGAGCACCCTCATGTCATTCCAATTGCCTGGATTGGATCACTGGCAACACGAGACTGTAACGTTTAACATTTGTGTCCTCCACCCCACATACAGGAGGCATCCACTTCCATTGATTCTCCCCCCCCCCCCCACCCCCAAACATCATTGCCCGCCTGCAGGGTCAGCCCCCTACCCACCCTCCACCCCAGACTTTTACGGGCGCAGAGTAGCGCCCTTTCCGGAACAAGTGTACGGGGTACCCCCCTTCATGATTGCAGAGTTGAGACCTCCTTCAGGCAATTTAACTCGGCTTAGCAAAGAACAGCAGAGCAGGACATTACTTATCAACCTTCACAGGCTCTGAGGACTGACGCTTTGGTAACCCCGGCTTTTCTGTGATGTGAAAGTAAAGGCATGTGAGTGCCACATGTCCAGCTGAAGATCATAAATTGATGGTTGAATCATACTGGGATGAATATTAATGTATGCATAGAAGCTATTTAAATATTTAAAGTTGGGTTCCATCACCGAACAACGGGAGGGCCACTACGGAGCCTCGCCGCCGCTGGGGAGATTGGGCCTGGCACCCCTGCCATCGGCTCTGTGGTGGTCCACTGCCGGAACGATCTTCAGTCCACCCCTGTCATGGAGCCAGTTGTCTGGAACTCAGCCCACTGTGTGCAGAATAGTCACCCGGCAGTGATTTTTCCTGAATAGGTCAATTAGTGGCCAGGACGTGGGCTTACTGTCAAATTAAGGAAAGCGGGTGGGCTCTTGAAGCTGAGAGGCCACTAGGAGGCCCTCCAGTTTGGGAGCAGCAGCAGAATGGCAATGGCAAGTAAGTAAGAGAGAAGTCGCTCCAAAATGGAGGCGCCCTTCCTCCAACATTTTTACATTTAGAATAAAAAAATAGCTTTAGCATCTGGGCCACCAAGATGGAGGGTGAACACTTCCACAGGCTGGCCTGTGGCTGCAGCAGGAGCCAGACAGGCAGGGTGTATCTCTAAGCCTGTCTGGAGCGCTGCCCCACTGCCCCAGTCTGCCGCGGGGAGGCCTGCTACATGCAAGAATTCTGTGATCCTGTGATGCCACACCCCCCCCCCCCAAACTGGGCCATTTTTCTGGATGCAGGATGGGGGGGGTGCGGCAGAGCTTCAATTAAGCCACTTATGGAGCCAGGGAGCCAGTGCACTGGCTGGCAGTGCAAAATTCTGCCCACTTCTATGCTTGCCCCTATTGGAGCCTAAAAATTCAGCCCAGACAACTTATTTCTTCTGATGGGAAAAGCAAAATTAAGAGGATAGAACCTTAACATTATTGCTCGGCCATTCAGGAGCAAAATCAGGAAGCACCTCTTCACACAAAGGATGTAGAAATCTTCAGACAAAAGGTTGTGCATGCTGGGGCAATTGGAGCTTTCAAAACCCATATTTAATCGATGTTTGTTCGGTAACGTTATCAAGGGACGTAGAGCAAAGGGGGAGAAATGGAGGTGGGGTGCATATCAACCATGCGCTACATGAAAGATGGAGGAGGCCCGGGGCTACTATGATCCTAAAAGTAGGGAGTAAGTTCAGGTGAATATTTTAAGTGAATTGTTCCACATTAGGGTTTTTATGCTACTTAGTTTCTTTGGATTCAACATCACTGGCTACTCCCATAAATGAGCTTTCTAGTCTCTGTAAGCTAGACTGAGCATTTCCCTGCCCAACATCTAGCTATTGAGACATGCGGTCAACTAGAGAACCCTTGTCGGTGCATTCCCTTCTTAATACATACAGCAGGTCTTGCGACATGATCTCGCAAACTTTGGTAGGCCAAAGTACTTAATTCAGACCAAAGTTCAGGTTACAAATCACTGGATACATTGATTGAATATTTAAACAGAGAAAAGAACAGTGCTCAGTACAAACAGTATACTTGCAGTAATTGCAAACTTCACTATTCATCTTAAAATGTCAAAAACAATACAAACTCTTCTCCTGCACTAGCACTCAACATAAAGCAGACCTTGACTCACAGCTGGTCACTTTTTACGTGACTATCCTCTATTCTCCAATGACCCTAGTATCTCAGACAGCCTCAGAATGATTACTGAACAGGCCACAGGCTGCCAAATATAAACCCATAACTAGCAGGTCCTGATGACAGGACTGTCCCTAAAATGGACTACAAAAGAATGAAGGCCCTGCCCCTCTCTCGCAAACCTGATTCAAAATCTTCCTCTTAGCTATGAATATCAGCATTATTAATATAAAATGATCCACAGGATGTTAAGTGCATTGGATGTTTGCTGTTAGCACCCTTTGAACCTCAAGAACAGCGAGTACAGGATATTAACATTTATTCAAACAGCTACCTGGGACCTTGCTGAGACAGAATAGTGCCAAGGGCTCTGCATGTTACAAATAATTACATATTACACCATCTCTTGCTCCACAGCTAAAACAGATGCAAATCAACATCTATGAAATGGCCTATAACCTGTCAGTCCCTCCTGTGCAGCTTGTGAAATCGGTTAACTGTTGCTAATTTAACCCTGTGTGCACCACGATGTACAAAATAATACAATAAATGGTTCATTATTGTCACAATATGTTGTAATACCACATTTTTATATTTATAAACTGTTTGCAAATTTTATGAGCTCTTCCTTCAATTTCTTAGCTTGGTAATGATTCCTGGGACTGATGCAATATTGGGGGCAATTTTAAACCAGCCTGTATGTCGATAAACTGATGGGATAGGATACAATGTTAATACTCCCCAACCCATATTCACAGCCACCCCATTGACCTTACCATCTCATGTTGTCTTGCTAGTCCCATTATACCAATTACAAATAAGGTCATCTCTGATCACTTCCTTGTATCACTCACCATCCACATCCCCCTTCCACACCCCAACCCTACCACTTCTGTGTCTACTCCTGGACAAAACTATCCCCCAATTCACTTACAACTGCACTTTCAAAATCCCAACTCTCTAGCCTTTGGCCATTCGTTTGCCATAACATTTCTGCAGATACTGATTTGCTTAACCACACCCTCACATTCACCTTTGATTACCTACTCCCCAATAAAACCATTACTCTCTCTCACCCTGGCCATTCCTGCAGTACGACCCTCATCTCCGTTCCCTTAAGTCCAAGGGATGCAGACTTAAAAGGATATAGCGGACAAACTGGTTTAGCTATCCACCACCAGATCTGTCTGGACCGTATAAAGCATTACCGGGTCCTGCTCTCGTCTGCTGAAACTGCTCACTATTCCAGGATCATACTGGAATGCAAAGATAACACACAGCTTCTTTGCCCTACTGAAAACCGTCTTCTGAAACCTTTCTCCCTGTCCCCTGCACTCTCATCTCCAACAATAAGTGCGAGGAGCTCATGGACTTCTTTGTCACTAAGATTGGGACAATCAATCAGCTGCCTTTGCCATGTCCCTCCCTTCTACTAATCCACCAGGCCAAAATTCCTCAAAAGTTCCCCCTGCCCTAGACTTGAACTAGCATCTTTCTCTATTTTCTCTCCTATCTCCCCTCACACCTTCTCCAAGCTCATCTTATCCATGAGACCCACTTTCTTCTCCTTGGACCCTATTCCCACTAAACTACTAAACTGCTGACCACCCAACTACCTCTCCTGGTCCTCCTGTTTGCTGGTATAGTTAACAGTTCTCTTGAGGTGTTGTCCCTCTCTCCATTAAATCTGCCATCAATCACCCCCTCCTCAAAAAAAAACACTTGACTCCACCATCCTTGCAAACTACTGCTCCATCTCCAACCTCCCTTTCCTCTCCAAAGTTCTTGAACATGTTGTCACCTCCCAAATCTGTTCTCATCTTCCCTAACTTTGAATCCCTCCAATCAGGTTTCTCCTCCTACCATAGTACTGAAACAGCTCTTATCAAAGTCACAAATGACATTCTATGTGATTATGTCCTTCTCAACCTGCCTGCACCCTTTGGTGCAGTTGACCACACCATCCTCCTCCAACGCCTCTCCACTGTCGTTTATCTGGGTGAGACTTCTCTCACCTGCTTCCATTCTTATTTATCTAATCGTAGCCAGAGTATCAACTGCAAAGGCTTTCCACCCTGGCACTGTTACCTCTGGTGTCCCCCAAGGATCTCTCTCTGGCTCCCTGCTATATCTCATCCACATGCTGCCCCACTGCAACATCATCTGAAAACACGGCGTTTGATTTCACATGTATGCTGACAACACCCAACTCTGCCCCACTACCACCTCTCTTGACTCCTCCACTGATGCAAAACTATCAGGCTGGTTATTCGTCATCTAGCACTGGATGAACAGAAGTTTCCTCCAATTAAATATTAGAAAGACTGAAGGCATTGTTTTCATTCGTCACTCCAAACTCCATTCCCTAGCTACCGACTCCATCCCTCTCCCTAGCAGCAGTCTGAGGCTGAACCAGACTGTTCACAAACCTGGTGTCATATTTGGCCCTGAGGTGAGCTTCCAACCACACATTCTCACTAAGACCACATATTTCCACCTCTGTAACATTGACTGACTTTGTCCCTGCTTCAGCTCATTTGCTCTGAAGCTCTCATTCATGCCTTTGTTACCTCCAGACTTAACCAGTCCAATGCTCTCCTGGATGGTCTCATACATTCTACCCTCTGTAAACTTGAGGTTATCCAAACCTCTGCTGCCCGTGTTTTAACACACATTCAGTCCCGTTCACCAGTCACCCCTGTGCTCACTGACCTACATTGGCTCCTGGTCAAGCAACATCTTGATTTTAAAATTCTCATCCGTGTTTTCAAATCCCTCCATAACCTCGCCCCTCCCTATCTCTAAACTCTCCTCCAGCCCCACAACCCTCCAAGGATCTGCGCTCATCTAATTCTGGCCTCTTGAGCATCCCGATTTCAATTGCTGCACCATTGGTGGCTGTGCCGTCAGCTGCCTAGGCCCTAAGCGCCGGAATTCCCTCTCTAGACTTCTCTGCCTCTCTACCTCGCTTTCCTGCTTTAAAACACTCCTTAAAACCTACCGCTATGATCAAGCTTTTAGTCATCTGCCCTAATATTTCCTTATGTGACTCTGTGTCATTTTTTTAATAATGCTCCTGTGAAGCACCTTGGGACGTTGTATTACATTAAAGGTGCTATATAAATATAAGTTGTTGTGTTTTACACTCTGATTTTACTCTTCATTAAAGTCAAATAAAAGCTGCATTCCAGCCCGCCACATGGATTTCCTACCCAGCAAGTTAGGTTAAAATTACCCTTTAGATTAATTGTATTTTTAAAAGTATAGCGCACAGCAGTTCAAAATTTTTTTCTAAGTACCACTGCAGATGCAAGATAAAACTATAAAGGACGTGCAACCATGTGGCAATATGTGGACACTAACGTACTACAATTTTGAACCAATCTGTTTTCATTGTACCTTTACGCTTTATAGAATCATAGAATCACAGAAAGTTTAAGGCACAGAAAGAGGCCACTTGGCCCATCATGTCTGTGTCGGCCGCAAAACGATCCACCTATTCTAATCCCACCTTCCAGCATTTGGTCCGTAGCCCTGCAGATTACGGCACTTGAGATGCATATCCAGACTCCTTTTGAATGAGTTGAGGGTTTCTGCCTCAACTATCCTTTCAGGCAGTGAGTTCCAGACTCTCACCACCCTCTGGGTGAAACAGTTTTTCCTCATCTCACCTCTCAGTTTTCTACCAATCACTTGAAATCTATGCTCCCTTGTCACTGACTTCACTGCTAAGGTGAATAGGCCCTTCAACGCCACTCTATACAGGCCCCTCAAAATTTTGTACATTACAAACTGATCTCCCCTCAGCCTTCTCTGTTCCAATGAGAACAACCCCAGCCTATCCAATCTTTTCCCATAGCTGCATTTTTCCAATCCTGGCAACATCCTCATATTTCTCCTCTGTACCCTCTCTAGTGCAATTACAACCTTTCTGAGGTGACCAAAAACGCACACAGGACTCAAGTTGTGGCCTAACCAATGATTTATACAGTTCCAGCATAACCTCCCTGCTCTTATATTCTTGACCTCGGCTAATAAAGGAAAGGATTCCATATGCCTTCCTAACCACCTTATCGACCTGTCCTGCTACCTTCAGGGATCTGTGGTCATTCACTCCACTTCCTCTACACATCTCAGTATTTTCCCATTAATTGTGTATTCTTTTGCCTTGTTTGACCTCCCTAAATGCATCATCTCACACTTCTCCAGGTTGAATTCCATTTGCCACTTTTCTGCCCATCTGACCATACCATCAATATCTTCCTGCAGCCTACAGCTATCCTCCTCACTATCTACCACAAGGCCAATCTTTGTGTCATCTTCAAACTTCTTGATGCCCCCTACATTTACGTCCAAATCGTTAATATTGTTATGACCAGGCGAGAAAGGGATCTAGGGGTCCCTCTCAGCCTTTACCTGGTCTTACCGTAACAGGGTTTTATTTTAAACACACCATGATTTTAGCTCCCCCTTGGTAAACCCTTGTTTATCGCTTTCCAATTCTAAGGCAAAGGAACCAGCCAAACAGGTTTTCTTAGGTTTAAAGAAGAAAAGTTGAGATTTATTCAACTTAAACTCTAGTTCAGTTAACGCCTACGGATACACGACGCGCCCATGCGAGCATGCATATACGATAAACATGCATGCAGATAGAGGCAGAAAAGAGCAGAAGAAATAAAGTGGAAAAGTTTGAGGCAATATCTGAAGATGGTTTTGGTTACTGTTCTTCGAGCTCGCTGTAGAGTCCTTGATTGTAGGTAGGGCCCAGTATTCTTCTTAAACCTTGTTCGATGAAGGAGACTTTTCTCTCTTGAGGTTCACGTGTCTTCTGTCAGTCCAAAGGCTTGTGAGAAAAAGATGGGAGCAGACAGGAGGGGTCCTCTCAGTCCAGGAGCAAGCAGTCTCTTTATCAAACTGTCTCTACAATTCAAAAAAAAACTCAGGTTGCCCACCAGGTTAGTCATGTGACCAGCTGGTTAGTCCATGTCTGTTTGTGGATTTGGCCATCTTATCAGTCATCCTGGAATGTGAGCTTCCTCACCTTCAATGTCTGGTGATCAAAGTCCATTGTGAGTTGAATGTGCCAGGGAATGGTCCTTTGTCTCCACAAGCACCATCTGTTAGTATGTAAATGTTTTTTCCAGCCATGGCTGATCTGTTTAACAAGTCATTTCCTCGTTCCAGCAACAGTTTAAAATCAATGTTCATATGGCAAAATTAATATGCCTCATTCTTGGCAAGTGGGGGTCTGCATGGCAATATATATCACAAAAAGCAGGGTACCCAGTACTGAGCCCTGTGGAATGCCACTGCACACAACACTCCAATTGGTAAAAAAACCCCATCAACAATTACCCTTTGTTTCCTACCACTGAGCCAATTTTGGATCCACATAGAACATAGAACAGTACAGCAGAGTACAGGCCCTTCGGCCCATGATGTTGTGCCGACCCTTTAATCTACTCTAAGATCAAACTACCTACATACGCTTCATTCTACTATCATCCATGTACCTATCCAAGAGTCGTTTAAATGTCCCGAATGTATCTGCTTCTACTACCACCGCTGGCAGTGCATTCCATGCACCCACCACTCTCTGTGTAAAGAACCTACCTCTGACATCTCCCCTAAACCTTCCTCCAATCACCTTAAAATTATGCCCCCTGGTGGTAGCCCTTCCCGCCCTGGGAAAAAGTCTCTGGCTATCCACTCTATCTATGCCTCTCATCATCTTGTACACCTCTATCAAGTCACCTCTTATCCTTCTTCACTCCAATGAGAAAAGCCCTAGCTCCCTCAACCTTTCTTCATAAGACATGCCCTCCAGTCCAGGCAGCATCCTGGTAAATCTCCTCTGCACCCTCTCTAAAGCTTCCACATCCTTCCTATAATGAGGCGACCAGAACTGAACATAATATTCCAAGTGTGGTCTAACCAGGGCTTTATAGAGCTGCAGCATAACCTCGTGGCTCTTAAACTCAATCCCCCTGTTTATGAAAGCCAACACCCCATACGCCTTCTTAACAACTCTATCAACTTGGGTGGCAACTTTGAGGGATCTATGGACGTCGACCCCAAGATCCCTCTGTTCCTCCACACTACCAAGAATCCTGTCTTTAAGCCTGTATTCTGCATTCAAATTCGACCTTCCAAAATGAATCACTTCACACTTTTCCAGGTTGAACTCCATCTGCCACTTCTCAGCCCAGCTCTGTATCCTGTCAATGTCCCGTTGCAACCTACAACAACCCTCCACACTATCCACAACTCCAGCAACCTTTGTGTCATCGGCAAACTTACTAACCCAGCCTTCCACTTCCTCATCCAAGTCATTTATAAAAATCACAAAGAGCAGAGGTCCCAGAACAGATCCCTGCGGAACACCACTGGTCACCGAGCTCCAGGCTAAATACTTTCCATCTACTACCACCCTCTGTCTTCTATGGGCCAGCCAATTCTGTATCCAGACAGCCAAATTTCCCTGTATCCCATGCCTCCTTACTTTCTGAATGAGCCTACCATGGGGAACCTGATCAAACGCCTTGCTAAAATCCATATACACCACATCCACTGCTCTTCCTTCATCAATGTGTTTTGTCACATTCTCAAAGAATTCAATAAGGCTTGTGAGGCATGACCTTCCGCTCACAAAGCCATGCTGACTATCTCTAATCAAACTATGCTTTTCCAAATAATCATAAATCCTATCTCTCAGAATCCTCTCCAATAATTTGCCCACCACCGACGTAAGACTGACTGGTCTGCAATTCCCAGGGTTATCCCCATTCCCTTTCTTGAACAAGGGAATAACATTTGCCACCCTCCAATCATCTGGTACTACTCCAGTGGAAAGTGAGGACGCAAAGATCATCGCCAAAGGCGCAGCAATCTCTTCCCTCGCTTCCCGTAATATCCTTGGGTATATCCCGTCTGGCCCCGGGGACTTATCTATCCTTATGTCTTTCAAAATTTCCAGCGCACACTCCTTCTTAACATCAGCCTGTTTGAGCATATCAGCCTGTTTCACGCTGTCCTCACAAACGACCAGGTCCCTATCACTAGTGAATACTGAAGCAAAGTATTCATTCAGGACCTCCCCTACCTCCTCCGACTCCAGGTACAAGTTCCCTCCACTATCCCTGATCGGCCCTACCCTCATTCTGGCCATCCTCTTGTTCCTCACATAAGTGTAGAACGCCTTGGGATTTTCCTTAATCCTACACGCCAAGACTTTTTCATGTCCCCTTCTAGCTCTCCTAAGTCCATTCTTCAGTTCCTTCCTGGCTACCTTGTAACCCTCTAGAGCCCTGTCTGATCCTTGCTTCCTCAACCTTAAGTAAGCTTCCTTATTCCTCTTGGCTAGCTGTTCCACATCTCTTGTCATCCAAGGTTCCTTCACCCTACCATCCCTTCCTTGCCTCATCGGGACAAACCTATCCAGCAGTCGCAGCAAGTGCTCCCTAAACAACCTCCACATTTCTGTCGTGCATTTCCCTGAGAACATCTGTTCCCAATTTAAGCTCCTCAGTTCCTGCCTAATAGCATTGTAATTCCCCCTCCCCCAATTAAATATTTTCCCATCCCGTCTGCTCCTATCCCTCTTCATGACGATAGTAAAGGTCAGGGAGTTGTGATCACTATCACCAAAATGCTCTCCCACCGAGAGATCTGCTACCTGGCCTGGTTCAACATAGCCTCCTCTCTAGTCAGCCTATCTACATATTGAGTCAGGAAACCTTCCTGGACACACCTGACAAAATCTGCTCCATCCAAACTATTTGCACTAAGGAGGTTCCAATCAATATTAGGGAAGTTGAAGTCACCCATGACAACAACCCTGTTACTTCTGCACCTTTCCAAAATCTGCCTCCCAATCTGTTCCTCCGTGTCTCTGTTGCTATTGGGGGGTCTATAGAAAACTCCCAATAAAGTGACTGCTCCTTTCCTGTTTCTGACTTCCACCCATACTGACTCAGTAGACAAACCCTCCTCGACGACCTCCCTTTCTGCAGCTGTCATACTATCCCTGATTAGCATTGCCACTCCCCCACCTCTTTTACCTCCCTCCCTATTCCTTTTGAAACATCTAAACCCCGGAACATCCAACATCCATTCCTGCCCCTGTGATATCCACGTCTCCGTAATGGCCACAACATCGTAGCTCCAAGTACTGATCCATGCTCTAAGTTCATCACCCTTATTCCTGACACTTCTTGCGTTAAAATAGACACACTTCAACCCATCATACTGGCTGCAACTTTGCCCTGTCAACTGTCTAACCTTCCTCACAGGCTCTCTGCACTCTGTATCTGCCTGTTCAACAGCTACCCCATCCACTGATCCGTAGCTTTGGTTCCCATCTTGCTACATTGCTACATTTCCCTGGATCCTATGCGATTTTATTTTTTTAACCAGTCTGACATGTGGATCCTTGTCAAAAGCCTTGCTAAAATCCATGTAGACCACATCAACTGCACTACCGTCATCGATCTTCCTTGTTACATCTTCGAAAAATTCGCTCAAGTTGGTCAAACAAGATCTTCCCTTAACAAATTCATGCTGACTATCCTTGATTAACCTGTGCCTTTCTAAGTGACAGTTTATCCTGTCTCTCTGAATAGATTCCAATAATTTGCCAACTACTGAGGTTAGACTGACTGGGCTGTAATTATTCGGTCTATCCCTTGCTCCCTTTCTAAACAGAGGTACATTAGCAGTTCTCCAATCCTCTGGCATTACACCTGTATCCAGTGGTCACACCTTCTGTTATTTCCTCTCTTGCTTCTTTTAACAGACTAGGGTACATTTCATCTGGCCCTGGAGATTTATCAACTTTCAAGGATGCTAATCCCACTAATACTTCCTCTCTCCCTATGCTTATCACATCCAATACTTCACACTCCTCCTCCTGAACTATAATAGCTGCATCGTCCCCCACTTTTGTGAAGACATGAAGTCATTTATGACTTTAACCCCTTATAGGGACTAAACCAATGAGGAGTACATCCCGATAAATTTCCTTTAATCAAGTTCAAACCAGACAAATTCTCAGACACTTATTTGGGTCCAAAGAATTGTACTCGCTTTCCCTCAAAGAAAGAAACCAACAGAGAATATTACCATCTTTCGGATAGCCTATTTTTAATATTTATGGCTAAGTCATAAAGATCCCAGATATTATAAGGGTCTGGGAAACTCTCTTCAACACATATCTCTCCACTTAAAGAGACACAGAGAGGGGGTTCTTGTAGTTGTATACGGAATACTACATGAGATTTAAACCTAACCTTTGTAGATTTATTGAAGAATTTAACATGCTATAAACTTCTTAAGTGGATAAGTATATCACAATTTCAAATATTACTGATAGATGTAATACACATTCTTATTTCTAGCATAGAATCCAAAAGTTTGACCTTGCTAATGTAACAGCAAAATTATCCCAGACTATCCAGAATATCCACCAAAATTTAAAGTAAACTTTTACCTGAAATCCCCCAAGCAAGCCATGGGATGAGAAGTGTTGTTAGAGGATACCAACACCACTAAACTTTGCTTTCAAAACCTCTCATTTTTATAGTATTTCTAAGGTGTCATCTGACGTCCAGCATTTATGTGACCTTCCTGAGTTCCTTTTAAAATCCATATTTGATAGTATCATGAACTAACTCTCCATTTAATGTTTTACTGGAAACACCCTGTTTTCTGAAGTCGTAAGCCTTTATCTGGTCAAAATGTTTATAATTGTGTTTACTTAAACTTTTTCGTTGCTGTAAGTCCATTTTCTATAATTGCCTTTGTATGGTACCTTAAAGTAACCTCCGGAGTCGAATTGTCTGCATCAACAACCCCATAAATTAATTAAATTTATTGCTACCTCTTACTGAGCTCACACAGGATATTTCAATACGTATGTTTATCTTCCAATTCCCTGGCAACAGAAATTCTATTCTAACGGGAACCTTGAAATATTTAGCTCTACCTTCTTAAAGGGGAATTTCAGGGAGGTCTGAAAACTGACCATTTATTCAATCATTACTTCTAAAAGGCATAATACACTAACTATTTCCAAATTCTACTTAATTAAGCCTTTCTTTCATTTTTTTTCTTTTGGGCCTCCTTATCTCGAGAGACAATGGATACGCGCCTGGAGGTGGTCAGTGGTTTGTGAAGCAGCGCCTGGAGTGGCTTTAAAGGCCAATTCTAGAGTGACAGGCTTTTCCACAGGTGCTGCAGAGAAATTTGTTTGTCGGGGCTGTTGCACAGTTGCGACTCTGTCTTTTTTCCTGCCAACTACTAAGTCTCTTCAACTCGCCACATTTTAGCCCCGTCTTTATGGCTGCCCGCCAGCTCTGGCGAACGCTGGCAACTGACTCCCACGACTTGTGATCAATGTCACAGGATTTCATGTCGCGTTTGCAGAAGTCTTTATAGCGGAGACATGGATGGCTGGTGGGTCTGATACCAGTGGCGAGCTCGCTGTACAATGTGTCTTTGGGGATCCTGCCATATTCCATGCGGCTCACATGGCCAAGCCATCTCAAGCGCCGCTGACTCAGTAGTGTGTACAAGCTGGGGATGTTGGCCGCCTCGAGGACTTCTGTGTTGGAGATACGGTCCTGCCACCTGATGCCAAGTATTCTCCAGAGGCAGTGAAGATGAAATGAATTGAGACGTCGCTCTTGGCTGACATACGTTGTCCAGGCCTCGCTGCCATAGAGCAAGGTACTGAGGACACAGGCCTGATACACTCGGACTTTTGTGTTCCGTGTCAGTGCCTATTATACCTATATTCCATCACATACAGATGCAAAGTATTCATCAAGAACCATACCAACATCTTCCACCTCTACACATATTTTACCTTTTTGGTCTCCTTAGTTATCCTCTCACTCTTAATGTATTGATAAAACATCTTTGGGTTCACCTTGATTTTGCTTGCCAATATTCTTTCATGCCCTCTCTTTGCTTTCCTAATTTCCTTTTTGATTTCACCCCTCCACTTTCTACACTCCTCTCGGCTTTCTGCAGTATTGAGTTCTCGGTGTCAGACATAAGCTTTCCTTTTCTACTTATTTTACCATGTAAGCTCCTTGACATCCATTGGGCTCTAGATTTGACTGTCTCACCCTTTTCTTGTTTTAAATTGATTGTCATTGCTAATATACATGAAGAGAAACTGTGCAATGGCAGTGTTAACTGTTGAAATTCCTGCTGTTTCTAATACACATTCCATCTACAGTTTCACCGCGAATATGAATGAAAGAGACAAATCTCTCACAGTCAACAGTTCAACCCATATTTTAACCATTGGCACCCAAACAGAAAGCATGGATGGATGTTAAACTAGTGGCGTAGTACTTCCACCACCGCTCGTGACGTAACCTTGCTGCCACCATAAGGCATGAGCCTTATTAACACATTAAAAACTGGGATCCTATGACATAATTAGGCCTCCAGTCCATTTCCCAATCATGCAAACCATGCACTGTGTCAGACCTGCCAGTAAAACCTGGTAGCAAGCAGGAAAGAAGCCAGAAGAAATCCAGGAATGTAGGTTATTTAAATTTTAATTCCTCGATTTCCTTGTGGGCTAGGAGCTGTTTCTCTGTGCCCCACAAGGAAATATCAGCTTCCTCTGCTTGCGCTTCCCTCCATTTACTTGGAACCCCTGCTAGCTCTCCCACTCCTGACTACTTACTTACCCTAGCTTTGAGGATAGTTCCCTTGGGTCCATGGCGGCAACCTCTTGCAGCCCGGAATATGACTCCTGCCTGCCGAATAGGTAGCAATTCCCTCTGGGTTCAGGTTGCAGCTGGATCCTAGCATGATTATGTGGCACGGGAGTTAAAAGCACTCCAGGTATCATGCAAACTTGCCCTGGCCCCCATATGCCACACTCACACTCTGGGCTGGATTCTACCAAGCCCACGACATCGGGCTCAGTGGTGGGGGGGACCGTAAGATGGTTCTGGCAGAGGCCTGCCATGGAGGCTGATGCCGGGAGGGCCGGCCCAATCCACCTGGCAGCGACGAGGCTCCCTGGGGCACTCCCACCGCTAGGCGATGGGACCGGGATTTAAATATTTAAATTATTGACATGCATAAATTTAAATCAACTTACCTTAAATCTTCCTGGCCTGCCGCGAGCTCGGCACAGAGGCTGGCACTCCCACGCATTCCATTCCCCATCCAGGGAAAGTCATCGTGATACTGGTGGGGAGGGTGGAGCAGTTAAGATTTTCAGTGCGGGAGGAGGACGGGGTCAAATAAACGTAATGGGTGTTGGGGAGGGTGGGAAGGGGTAAACTTTAAACGTTGTACAGTCTTGGAGGAGGGGAAGGTCAGATTTAAAAGGTAAGTGTTTTTTTGGGGGGAAGGGCAAATAGTTAATGTAATTGTTATGGGGGGAGAGGTGGGAAAGGAGCATTAGAAATTTATTTGATAACTTTTGGGGGGGGTAGTTTTAAAAAATTGAATATGCCAGCAGGGCAGGCTGCCCTTTAAAAATGGCACCAGTGCCTGTGCGCAGGCAGCTGACGCCTTTGCCGGGGACGGACAACCCACCCCTTCCGCATGTGGGCCAATCCAGTCCTCCGAGTTAAAATCCAGGCTTTAGTCTTCGCCTTTGTTGAGAGTCAGCACCGATTGTCTCATGTACAAGTAATAAATGGATCAATATAAATTGTCTCAAAATCAAATGCTGACAAACACCGTGAATTAATTCCAGTCCCTGACATCTATAAATCAATATAAATGAACACATAATAAATATTTTTACTTTTTAAATCAATTAATTTATAAACCAGCCAACACAGCTTTAACCAATTGGCGGTGAAAGTTGCTTCAATAGATTCATACATTCTGGACAGCAGCACATTCAAGGAGATTTAACCACATGACGATGGGATCTGAGCTTTTAAAAGGATTAACTCGGCTGACCTAAAAGATTTAATGGAGTTACACTGCCTCCATGTGGTAAAAGAGTAATATTTCATTTGTAGCTTCAAAAGATTTGCAATGGGGTTTAGTGAGGCAGTATGTTACATACAGCAGTCAAGGATCAATTTCCATTTTTATAACCTACATCAAAAAGCCCTAATTTTTATTATAAAGTAAAATTTGGAACAAATGAATTTTCCACCTTAGACCTCTATATTTTGCATCAAACATTTTACTAATCGAATGTTAACTTATCGGCACCTTTCTGGTAATGACTGAAAATATATGGACAATTGATCCATTTTATCCCTTACTATATTGTCATTCCAGATCACAACAGCTTCCAAATACAGTTTCAACAGATACAAATAGCATATACATAATTCCATGTAATGGACAAGCTTACAGAACAGCATACTGGAACAACATAGTCTATTCTGCTCACATTTAGATTGGTTTTGAGGAACATTTTTTGTTTTTTCATACCATCATGTAGAACAGATATTCCTGCAACTGGAATTTCTAACCTGTACAGCTGAAAATGTGTTTTTTTATTTGATCATATGAAATCTAATAAGCAATTGGAATATTGAGTACATAAGAAATCAGAGCAGGAATAGGCCAGATGGCCCCTTAAGCCTGCTCTGCCATTCAATAAGATTATGGCTGAACTTATACTTCAACTCCACTTACCCACTCTATCTCCATTTTCCCTTGACTCCCTTAGTGTCCTAAAATTTGTCAAGATTGTTTATTTCATGCAGATATTACCAATCCAGTCACTGGTTAAACCTTCACATTCTATTCCAGTGATTCCATCTTGTACAGCAAGAGGAATGCTAGGCCTTTTTTGAGCTCTAAGTTTAGGTATTGGAGATGTAGTCCAGTATAGTCAGTTTTCCGTAGTTCATTTTAATGTAAAAATTGAGTAAGCATTTACTTACATACCAATCATTCCTGAATCTGTGATTGCATACGAGAATGGCATCAACTTCATGAGACTGTTTTTTGCAAATATTATATTTTAAATATGGTAAATCACATCAAGCTGCATCATCAGGCCACATTCTGCTATGGCAGGGCATCTAATGGTGTCTGCCATTATTTAGACTTTCCTCTGCACATTTAGGTTTTTTTTCAAATTTTTGTATGGCAAGTTGCTGGAAGTGCAAACTGATTGAAACTAGGCATCTGAGACCTGAGTGAAAACGGCAACCAACTGTGTCTCCCTAAACAATCATACGGTCATAGTGTCATAACAGCACAGAAGGAGGCCATTCAAATCATTAAGTCCATGCTGGCTCTCAGTAGAGTAATTCAATCAGTTCCATTGCCTAGTTTTCTCCCTGTAGCCTTGTAAGTTTATTTTCTTCAAGTGCCCATCCAATTTATTTTTTAAATCATTCAGCACCTCCACTTCCATCACCCTCGTAGGCAGTGAGTTCCAGGTCATTACCAGTAGCTGCATAAAAAGTTTCTTCCTCACATCCCCCTGCATCTCTTGCCTAAAATCTTAAATCTGTGTCCCCTAGTCCTTGCACCATCAGAACAAAGAACAAAGAACAGTACAGCACAGGAACAGGCCATTCGGCCCTCCAAGTCTGCGCTGATCTTGATGCCTGCCTAAACTAAAACCTTCTGCACTTCCAGGGACCATATCCCTCTATTCCCATCCTATTCATGTATTTGTCAAGATGCCTCTTAAACGTCATTATCGTACCTGCTTCCACCACCTCCCCCGACAGCAAGTTCCAGGCACTCACCACCCTCTGTATAAAGAAATTGCCTCGCACATCCCCTCTAAACTTTGCCCCTCTCACCTTAAACCTATGTCCCCTAGTAACTGACTCTTCCACCCTGGGAAAAAGCTTCTGACTATCAACTCTGTCCATGCTGCTCATAACTTTGTAAACCTCTATCATGTCGTCCCTCTACCTCCGTCGTTCCAGTGAAAACAATTTGAGTTTATCCAACCTCTCCTCATAGCTAATGCCCTCCAGACTAGGCAACATCCTGGTAAATCTCTTCCTTACCCTCTCCAAAGCCTCCACGTCCTTCTGGTAGTGTGGCGACCAGAATTGCACGCAATATTCTAAGTGTGGCCTAACTAAATTTCTGTACAGCTGCAGCATGACTTGCCTATTTTTATACTCTATGCCCCAACCGATGAAGGCAAGCATGCCATATGCCTTCTTGACTACCTTATCCACCTGCGTTGCCACTTTCAGTGACCTGTGGACCTGTACGCCCAGATCTCTCTGCCTGTCAATACTCCTAAGGGTTCTGCCATTTACTGTATACTTCCCACCTGCATTAGACCTTCCAAAATGCATTATCTCACATTTGTCCGAATTAAACTCTATCTGCCATTTCTCCGCCCAAGTCTCCAACTGATCTATACCCTGCTGTATCCTTTGACAATCCTCATCACTGTCCGCAACTCCACCAACCTTTGTGTCGTCCGCAAACACACCGGCCTATAATTTCCTGGATTATCCTTGCTACCCTTCTTAAACAAAGGAACAACATTGGCTATTCTCCAGTCCTCTGGGACTTCACCTGTAGCCAATGAGTATGCAAAGATTTTTGTCAAGGCCCCAGCAATTTCTTCCCTTGCCTCCCTTAGTATTCTGGGATAGATCCCATCAGGCCCTGGGGACTTATCTACCTTAATGCTTTTCAAGACACCCAACACCTCCTCCTTTTTGATAATGAGATGACTGAGACTATCTACACTCCCTTCCCTAGGCTCATCATCCACCAAGTCCTTCTCTTTGGTGAATACTGATGCAAAGTACTCATTTAGTACCTCGCTCATTTCCTCTGGCTCCACACATAGATTCCCTTCTCTGTCCTTGAGCGGGCCAACCCTTTCCCTAGTTACCTCTTGTTCTTTATATATGTATAAAAAGCCTTGGGATTATCCTTAATCCTGTTTGCCAATGACTTTTCATGACCCCTTTTAGCCCTCCTGACTCCTTACTTAAGTTCCTTTCTAATGCTAATGCTTTACCTTGTCTCACCTGATCTAAACTTGTCAGAATCAGAACCTCTATCAAATTTCCCTACAATCTCCCTTGCTCCAACGAAAACAACCCCAGCTTCTCCAACCTAACCTTGTAGCTAAATTTCCTCATCTCTGAAACTATTCTGGTAAATCTCCTCTGAACCCTCTCAAGGACCCTCACATCCTTCCTAAAGTGACCAGAACTGGATGCAATACTTTAGCTGTGACGTAACGAAAGCTTTATAAAGGTTCAGCATAACCTCCTTGCTTTTGTACTCAATTGCCTGGATTTTGTGGAGGTGGTGCCTCCCCCCCCCCACCCCCACGCCCACCCCACCACTGCCCACCACCAACCCCCGCCTTCGACCTCATCTCAGGGGGCCCATAAAATCCAGCCCAATACCTCTACTTATGAAGCCTAAGATCCCATATACTTTTTTTTGCTATTTTCTCAATATGTCCTGCCACCTTTAAAGATCTATGCACATGAACCTCAGGTTCCTCTGTCCTGGTACACACTTCAGAACTGCACCATTTAGTCTATATTGCCTCTCCCTAACTCTTTTGCCAAAATGTATCACTTCACATTTCTCTGTATTAAATTTCATTTTCCACTTGTCTGCTTATTCTGCTAGTCTATTTGTATCCCGTTGCAGTTGATTGGTATCATCCTCACTGTCTGCCACCCCTCCAAGTTTGGTATCATCAGCAAATTTTGAAATGTTATTCTGTATTCCAATATCCAAGTCATTTATGTATATCAAAAAAAATCAGTGGTCCTAGCACTTCTTCTTCTTTCTTTTGGGCCTCCTTATCTCGAGAGACAATGGATACGTGCCTGGAGGTGGTCAGTGGTTTGTGAAGCAGCGCCTGGAGTGGCTATAAAGGCCAATTCTGGAGCGACAGGCTCTTCCACAGGTGCTGCAGAGAAATTTGTTTGTTGGGGCTGTTGCACAGTTGGTTCTCCCCTTGCGCCTCTGTCTTTTTTCCTGCCAACTACTAAGTTTCTTCGACTCGCCACAATTTAGCCCTGTCTTTATGGCTGCCCGCCAGCTCTGGCGAATGCTGGCAACTGACTCCCACGACTTGTGATCAATGTCACACGATTTCATGTCGCGTTTGCAGACGTCTTTATAACGGAGACATGGACGGCCGGTGGGTCTGATACCAGTGGCGAGCTCGCTGTACAATGTGTCTTTGGGGATCCTGCCATCTTCCATGCGGCTCACATGGCCAAGCCATCTCAAGCGCCGCTGACTCAGTAGTGTGTATAAGCTGGGGGTGTTGGCCGCTTCAAGGACTTCTGTGTTGGAGATATAGCACTGAACCTTGGGAAACACTACTGTCTACCATCCTCCAGTCAGAAAAACAACCATTTGCCACTCGCTGCTTTCTGTCCTTAACCCAATTATTTTATCCAATTGGACACTGACCCTCCTATCCTATGAGCCTCAATTTTATTAACCAGCTTTTTATGTGGTACTTTGTCACAGACTTTCTTAAAATCCATATAGACGATATCCTTTATCAGCATTCTCTGTTACTTAATTAAAAGTCAATTAGATTAGTTAAGCGTAATCTGCCTTTTACAAATCCATGCTGGCTCTCCTATATCAATTCAAACCTCTCCAATCGCCTGTTGATTTTTTTTCCCTGATTTTTGTTTCTAAAACCTTACCCACCACAGATGTTAAACTGACTGGCCTGTAGTTACTAGGAGTGTCCTTACACCATTTCTTGAATACGGGTGTCACATTTGCCACTCTCCAATCCTCTGGTACCTCCCCCGGCTCCAGGGAAGATTGGAAGATTATGGCAAGCCCTTCCACTTTATCCACCCCCACTACCCTTAGCAATCTGGGATGCAAGCCATCTGGACCAGGTGATTTATCTACCCTAAGCATAGCCAGCCTTTCCAGTGCATCCTGCCTATCAATTTTCACCCCATCCATTACTTATACCATCTCCACTTCTACCAATATTTTGTTAGCATCCTCTTCCTTAGTAAACACTGATAAAAATAAGTATTCTATTCTTGCCCTGCATCTCAAAGCATATATCACCCTCTTTGTCCCTAATAGGCCTCACCCCACCTCTTACTACCCACTTACTATTTATATGCCAATAGAAGATTTTAGCATTGTAAAATAAGCAGCTCAAGGACAAAGAAGGACATGTAAATTAGAGCGGGTGAATTCAATATCAAATCAGGTATAGAAAGAGAAAAAGAGGGATGGAAAGATTGGATTGAAGGAGAGAGAAAAAAGAGATAGAAAGGAAAAGCAATTTTTAAAACAAAAAAACAGGCATCTTTAAAATCTCCAACGACAATTAAAATCTGAAGGAATGAGACTCTACACTTGTAATAATTCATTTTAGTGCTAGAGAGGCTCGTTGGCAGTAATGAACATTTTTTCGTTAAAAGGCACTTAGACTAGTAAGGACAAGACTTAACTTGTGGTGGATTTAGCTGATAGATACCATGCACATACAGCAACATCATGCCATTCAATGAATTTCAATGATGAGCCAGAGAGCAAGATCCTGCTTATACGATACTAATGCTGGACCTGCGCTACAGACGGAAAATTTTGGATATTAATTTTAACTGCCCGTCTTCCCCTTGACTGAAGTTGCTGTACCATTTGCACATAACTAATTGCGAGCACCATTAGCCTCACCATTGCTTTGACAAGAAGCTCTGGGCCATCATGTCACTTGCAGAAAATAATATCAGGATACACATGATCACACAACCGTTACCAAACCTAACCCCCGAGTGCAACCAGATCCAAATCCTCCTCCTGAGTATAGCCACCTTTGCAGATAACCCATTTGCTCAAAATCTAAGACACAGCCTGTGCACTCTGAGGCCTACCAATGTATCAGTCCTCTCCATCCAATATCCCGACCCATGACCTAACCCTTCCACTCCTGCAACAACAGTGATGTTCTAAATTTCTGAGGAAGGTTCACACCCAAAATGTGAGCTCGTTTTTATCCTCCCCTCTGCCCCCAACAGATGCTCATTGACATGCTGTATATTCCCATTATCTTCTGTCTTTAAAACAGGATATGAACAGCTTATTGCATCCTAAGAAAACATCCCACTGACACTTGACTCAGGAAATTGTGTTCTTGTAAGTTACAGGTTGAGTCCACAGTGCACTTGCTTGTTCTGGGAGCTGTGGAGTGTGGTATAAAGCTCAATGATCTTGAAATAAGAATGACAAGCAAGCTAAAAGTGACCTGGAGTGAGTACATTTGTGGATGTACAACATTCCACGGTGCTCGGCATTGGGCAAGATCCTTCAAAGACACAATGAGAGAAATATTTTTTGCCTTTATTTCAGATTTTATTTTTTTGTATTTTTGCTTCTTAATTATCATGGTCCGCATTCTTGGCGTTAGAGCTTGCCAATCAGTCGATTTGAGTGTTAACCTTCCCTCGTGCTTGCATTTATTATCACAAAAATATGAAATAAGCAACCTAATAGGGATGCTCTCTGTTCATTCAACATGCATTAGTGAGTTATGGCTATAGTTTAAACAGCAAAGTGAAATCTGCAATTACTGAGCCAGTACTTGCAAATATCACAGGATAAAAGTGAGAAACCAAATGAGATGTCTGTTGCTTAATCTCTCAGAAAAGCAGGTCATCAATTAACAAGTACATTAGGAGCTTGAAGGATCATGAAGGCAAATCATTTTATGATTTTTTTCACCTTTTATTTCAAAAGGTCAAAAAAGAAGGGGATTGTTTTAACATCCATCTTACTATCCTAATGCCCCCTTGCTGCAGTAATTAATTGGTTCTTAAATTATTCCAGGATTTTCACCTGCACTGCTTTAACCGGAAGCCAATTGCATGCCCTGATCAATCGGTGAAGAAGAATATCAATCCAAGTTTGCCATTTACTAGTTAAGACCTGTTTTTCCTTTGACCTAATTTACTTTATCCATATCATTTACTAGATTATAGAGTGCTATGAGCGCACCTCCTTGATCTCCTCGCTAGGCTAAATAGCCAAACTTTTCTCCAATCTTTCCTCATTGCTCAGACCTCAGACACTAGGGATTAGTCTTGTGGTGCTTCTCTGTACTGCTTCCCATGGTTGAATATCTCCCTTGTGCTTCAGTGTCCAGATTGGACAAATTACGTTCATAGATGCATTGAAGGGGAAGCTAGATAAGTGCATGAGAGCGAAAGGAATGGAAGGATATGTTGACAGGGTGAAATGAATTAAGATGGGAGGAGACTCATGTGAACTTAGAGACTGGCACAGGCCAGCTGGGCTGAGTGGCCTGCTGTTTTGCTGTAAATTCTATGTAATTTAATGTTCTGCATTGGTGGATTAATAATGCCTGTAGATTGCAACAATTTTGGAAGGAATAGGCTTATTGGAACAGTTGATCTGTTCCTCTCTTTTTTTGTATTTTTGTATGGTGTTAGCTCTATTCACTATCCTGCCTCTGTGGTTTTGTGTAAGCACAATGGTTCCTTGTTTATAAGCCACAACATGTGAAATGTAACTGATTTTCCCACACATTAGATATAATTTTCCCTTTTTTAAACACTTGAGCTGCACCATCATAGTAAAACTTTTCTTGCCTTGACCTCTGTTTTAATTTCCATTGCCTAACTTTTATTTATTTAACTGTGACCTTTGTCCTATTGTCTATATTCTTGCCCTGCTTGTTGACAGTTCAATTGAGCATACTAGCTTCAATTCATCATGAAGAGCCCTATTTTTAACAAATGCACATTAACACAACAGCTTTAAAGTGCAATCTTTAAGTGTATGCACGTGAATTTCACAATTCATATGATGGCACTCACACTTTACTGCATTAATTCTGCACAAAACTGTCTACTGTCTTTTCCACATGCTTTCCAACATGGTAACAAGCCACAGAAAGTTAAGACTAGTTTTGTAAAGCGTATCTTTCTGGGATGCAAATGATTGATGAGTGCTATTTTAGCATATTAACGATTGTCATCCTCGCCTGCATTAGTGCTGACAATGTTTTCCAAATCCTCTCCCTTTAGTGGAAGAGTAGTGCTCTTTTCTACTCAAATACGGCAATACTAAATCCAATCAATCATTGGCCTTTCAACTCTCTTTGTCCCCTTCAACCAGTGAATCACAACTGAGTGCATCAAGTACAGGCAAGATAGACATTGCTGAAGCAATATCAACCACACACACAGGTCAAATGGGATATGTATGGTATTTTATATTGGTAACTGGGCACTACATGGCCCTCTGATGGGAGTAAGCACATTGTAGCAATTACACTCTAAGATCGACTCTTGTATTGCTTTCGTTAGCCTTTAATGGAATATTTTAGAGCATTTCAAAATAAAAATAAACCAGTTGTTACTGCACCAATTTAGGTTTATTCAGACACAGTACTAATATGTCTTCAAACTGATATGCTTTTGTCACTCACACACCTCTAACAGCTTTTGCCAATCTGCTTTAGTATTTCTGTACACAAAATTGTGTTCTGAATAAATCTGAAGAGAAACCATTTCTTTTACAAGGTTATCTGTCCTTAACTTCCCAGCACATGTTTTAACTTGCTGCTGAGTTGCTTCTTCTCCAGTATGCTGCCAAAACTACAACAGCATGAAAGGCTCCCTCTGCTGGATGTATATGTAATTACATACCTTCAAAACATTTTCATGTGCCCAATTCCAAAAGCTGATAAGTAAACTCCGAGGCCTGGATTTTTAAATCCGTTTGGGGTCTGGATCGGAGGAGGGCAGGCGCTCAATTTGGCGCTGCAGGGCTCTGTGCCGGTTCGCCACCTCAATCCCGACCATAAGCCAATTTGAATGAGGACGGATCGGGGTTGGATCGGCTGCCTGTCGCTTCCCAGTAGGCTGCCAATTGAGGCCAATTGTTGGTAATTAGGCCCCATTCCCACACCGATTGGAATTTCCAATTAGAAATGCGGGCAGCCCATGTCGGCCTGGATCATGTCCAAGCCTGCCCCTTCAGGATCATAGCCAGGCAGCTGTGGCTTTTGAAAACAAAAAAAAACTTACCTGGCCTTCTCCCACTCTCCATCATTCGATCGGAAACTCCCACCTTGACCAGTGGGGTTGCTGATGACTGAGTGCTGGAAAGCCTCCCATTGGCCCTCCAGCATTGGGAGGCTACCCGTCATCTCTGATTCGACGACAAGCCCACTCCCTGACCATTAATTTGCTGAGGATATGAAAATCCCAGTGGGCATTCTTAAAGTACGTTGTGCGGGATTGGTACTCGGAACTAGCCCCTTTCTCCGGTTCCTGACTCCTGATTGAAAATCCAGCCCCTGACAGTTTTTCTCCATGAGATGACAAGATGGATTCAGATGAAGAAGGTTAAAATGACTCTTAATCCCATCCCTATCGTGACATCTCAAATTATTCTGGAATTGTTACCTTCACTATCCTATCTGGAAGTTTATTCCATGTGTTGAGCACTCTTTGTGTAAAGATTTTCCTGACATCAGTCTACAGGGAACCTCACTTTAGTTTACTGTAGAGCTCCAGACCCACCTTTTCTGTACTATCTGAAGATCGCTTCTCAGTCACCAGCTTCCAAGGTTGCAAAGCTCCAGCTTTTCTGGTCTTTCTTCTTACCTCAGGTCTGCAATGCCAGGGATCAGAGATGCAGCTCTTCTTTGAACTAGTTGCAGAACTTGAAAATCTCCTCTGTCTCAGTAACCAGAAGTAGATTGTCAAGAAAACATGCTATGCTGAATGCGGACTTTTTAATTCATCAGTGGAAACCGACATTAAACTTTTAAAAAGCCGGCAGCCAAGATGGTCACCACAATTTGCATTGAAATACCTCACATTCCAGGACAGTGAATTGGAGACGCCAGTCTAACAAGGCTCGCATCCAAGACAATGGCTTATTCATTATCACCCTCATTAGCGCGATATTCAAAGCCATCTTAGTGCATTCAATCGTGGAGACGTACCTCCAGAGGGTAAACACTGACCCAATATAACCTGAGACAGATTTGGGTTTTAGACTTTGGACCTCATTTTAAAAAACAAAGTGATTCCTGACAACGCAGCCGGCCACTGACGTCATCAGGCTGCGCCGAGGAGTGCACTTGCGCAGACGGTCTCCTGCTCTCTGCGCGTGCGCTGCATTCTGACTTGCCAGGACTGGTTAGCGCATGTGTCAATGACGTCATTGCGTGACGTGTGCATCTTTGGGCAACGCGCCTGGTCAGCCTCTGCATATGCACTTTACGCGTACAGCAATGCAATGCGAACGTATTCAACCATGCGTCAAGCTCCGCTCCCCCCCCCCTACCGCTGCTCTCACCTGCCGCTCCGCTCCCCCACCTCGCTGTTTTCTCCAGCTGCTCCACTCTCTCCAGCCGCTCCGCTCCCTCCCTCGCTGCTCTCACCGGCCGCTCCGCTCCCTCCCTCGCTGCTCTCTCCGGCCGCTCCACTCCCTCCCTCGCTGCTCTCTCCGGCCACTCCGCTCCCTCCCTCGCTGCTCTCTCCGGCCGCTCTGCTCCCCCCCCTCGCTGCTCTCTCCGGCCGTTCCACTCCCTCCCTCGCTGCTCTCTCCGGCCGTTCCACTCCCTCCCTCACTGCTCTCTCCGGCCGTTCCACTCCCTCCCTCGCTGCTCTCTCCGGCAGTTCCACTCCTTCCCTCGCTGCTCTCTCCGGCCGCTCCGCTCCCCCCCTCACTGCTCTCTCCGGCCGTTCCACTCCCTCCCTCGCTGCTCTCTCCAGCCGCTCCGCTCCCCCCTCACTGCTCTCTCCAGCCGCTCCGCTCCCTCCCTCGCTGCTCTCTCCAGCCGCTCCGCTCCCCCCTCACTGCTCTCTCCGGCCGTTCCACTCCTTCCCTCACTGCTCTCTCCGGCCGCTCCGCTCCCTCCCTCGCTGCTCTCTCCAGCCGCTCCGCTCCCCACTCACTGCTCTCTCCGGCCGTTCCACTCCCTCCCTCGCTGCTCTCTCCAGCCGCTCTGCTCCCTCCCTCGCTGCTCTCTCCGGCCGTTCCACTCTGTCGGCCGCTCCGCTCCCGCCCCATCCCCGGCCCGCTTGCTCGCCCCCTCCCCGGCCCGCTCCACTCTTCCTCCCCCCATCCCCGGCTCGGTCCACTCCCCCGTCCCCGGCCTGGTCCGCTGCCCCCCTGGCCCCTGCTTGCTCTGCTCCCCTCCCCACCGCACCCCCCCCTGTCCCCGGCCCGCTCGCGCGCTTTCTCCCTCCCGCCATTGTGTGCTGCCATGTGTTTAGGTCAGATTGTCTTCCTGTGATTATTTGAGCAGCGCCATCATTAGTCCTGGCAGCTGCCTGAAGTCACAGACTGTGACGTTTGCGTATGTGCCACTGCAGCGCCACCTAGTGGTAGTGTTGTCAGCAAACGCAGCCTTTAAAAAAAAAGGCATTGAGAGAGCCATGTGACAGTCTTCCCAGTCTGTGTAAAACTTGGAGTTCTGTTGCACACAGCAGACAAGCTTTGAGAGCTAATCATACAAGAACCTGGTTGGGCTGTCACTGTCTCTCTCTCTTTCCACAGATATACCGAAAGCTTCTAATCCTGTCCAAGCTTATCATCGGTACAGAGAGAGACCCTGGGGAAGAAAGCTACATACATCACAGTCTCCAAGAAAATCCTGAACCAGGTGGGCCAGCTGTAAAGTGCACTTCCACTAGCCAGAGACTTCAGGATCACAACTTCATCTGGAAGCCAACTGAATTAACAGACCCCACAGACTGTACATTACTTTTATTTGTTCTGGGCCCTAATCCAACCCAAACTATTCTGCATCACTCTGTAACCTATTTTTTGTGTGTGATTCCCGTGTGTGTGTGTGTGCGCGCGCGTGCATGTGTGAAAGTTGGAATGTAGTTTTATTATTTACTTAGATCAGGTTTAGATTTTTAAGTACAATAAATTAACCCCTTTCTTGTTTAAACTCAAGAAAATCTGTTCAATTGGTTCTTTTATGATCCTAGCACATAAAGGGTTAAACACTCACTGAATTGCTATGCACATTCACTGTTTAAACGGAACAAGCCATGTTGCGGTCAAACAAGGAGAGGGACAAGAGGGCAGCCTTTCGATACCTCTTCACAAACAGAAATTTGAGGGCTCGCATCTGGGATCAGAGCCCAAAGAAAAATTGGAAGTGGGAAACCAAATTGATCCCAAGCAAAATTTTAAAAACTTCAATACTGGTTTTCTTGTGGTTTTCACGACTAGAGGACTAAAATGTCCACAGTCAAGACCAGAGTGAAGTAACTTGGGACAGGTTAAAAGTCCTATCTATTGAAGAGTTGAAGAATGTAGTTGGGCAGTTAGGGATGAATATCCCTCCAAAAGCTAGAAACCCCAAATCCTAAGACTTGTGGCCAACCATTTTCCACTTGAACCTGAAGACTCAGAATCAGGTTTAGAGTCATAAACAGACAGGGCAACATTAGCTAAGATGCAACTAGAACAGAGGAGACTAGAATTAGAATTCCAGAAGGACAAAGAGGAGACAGAGCATCAGGAAAGGGAAAAGGAAAGCTTTCCAGATGGAGAAGGAGGAAAGGGAGTTAAGGTGGCTCGAACTAACTAGGGGAAGACGCAAAGCAACCAGTGAAGGCACCACAAGTGAGAGAACTACTCTTAGCTCAGGACCGAGTGCTTAACTCTTAAAACTCTCCCAATTGATAGCAAAGTTCAATGAGAGGGATGTGGAAGCATTTCTCATCTCTTTTGAAAAACTTGCAAAACAATTGAAGTGGCTGGCAGAGAGCTGAACACTGTTATAGAAAAGCAAACTAACAGGAAAAGCCCATGACGTTTACTCACTGTTGCCTGATGAGAGTTCATCCGACAATGAGATGACTAAAAATGCTATCCTGGGTGCATATGAGCTAGTACCCGAGGCGTACCGCCAAAAATTCTGAACCCTTCGAAAGCAGCCTGAACAAACTTACTTTGAGTTTGCAAGAGTTAAGCAGCTTGCTTTTGACCCGTGGATAAGGGCACTCAAGATACAGCCTACATATGAAAACCTCAGAAAAGTGATCCTTCTCGAGGAGTTCAAAAAACTCACTCCCCCTTTCCAATAAAACCCACATAGAGGAACAAAAGGTTCCAAGAGACAGGCAGGCTGCAATCCTGGCTGATTTATGCTTGTCCACAAGTCCTCAAGGGATACCTTCCCCAGTCACCCCAAAAACCCGAAAAGGATAAAAGTTGGGAGGCTGATAGGAGCCCGAATAGCCATGGGCGAGAAGGGAAAGCTGGACACACAGGGTATCCTCCTCAGGTCAAAAATGATGGTGCTGAGGGCAGGTGCAATGCCCAAAACCTGTGTGTTTTCATTGTTACAAGGCAGGTCACGTTCAAGCTGACTGCTGGAAGTTATGGGGAAAGGCCTGTGGGAGTAATCAGGGCACAACAGACCAGTGCAGGAAAAGGGGCTCTGATGGAAAGCACAGCAGACCAGGCTGTGCTTTAACTGTAGCAATAAGACCCAGTAAACCTACCGCTGTGAGTGCAGGAAAGCTTAACAAAATCCCTGAGTTACCAGGATTTTGTGTCCCAAGGAAAAGTGACCTCCTCCCTCTCAAATGAGGCAAGCAAGCCCATAGTCGTAATTCAGGATACAGGGGCCACCCAATCCCTTCTGCTGGGAAAAGGCATGACCTTTCTCCCAGAGAGTGCATTGAATACTAGAGTGCTAATAAATGGTATCGGAGGAAAGTATATGCCCAAGGGCGGCACAGTGGCGCAGTGGTTAGCACCGCAGCCTCACAGCTCCAGCGACCCAGGTTCAATTCTGAGTACTGCCTGTGTGGAGTTTGCAAGTTCTCCCTGTGTCTGCGTGGGATTCCTCCGGGTGCTCCGGTTTCCTCCCACAGCCAAAAAGACTTGCAGGTTGATAGGTAAATTGGCCATTATAAGTTGCCCCTAGTATAGGTAGGTGGTAGGGGAATATAGGGACAGGTGAGGATGTGGTAGGAATATGGGATTAGTGTAGGATTAGTATAAATGGGTGGTTGATGGTTGGCACAGACTCGGTGGGCCGAAGGGCCTGTTTCAGTGCTGTATCTCTAAATCTAAAATCTAAAATACCTTTATACCGGGTGCACCTGGAGTGGAACCTTGTTTCAGGACCGGTAACCGTGGGGATAGTCCTAGCTTTCCTGTGGACAGAGTTAACCTGCTCCTGGGTAATGATCTGGCGGGTTAAAGGTGGTAGCTTCCCCAGTGGTGGTAGAGAAACCGAAAGAGGTCGGGGAGACAGAGACGTTACAGAAAAAGGTCACTGGCACTTTTCCTGACTGTGTGGTGACACAGTCCATGGCCAGACAAGCTGGATCAGAGGAGGCTGAACTGGCACTGCAGACTGATGAGCCTACTGTCTGAGGTGTTAGAGGACCCAAAGGATGTGTTAAACAGGTCTTCCTTGGTCGAGGCTCAGCAAGCCAACCCAGTATTAAAAAAGTTAGCAAAGACTGCCCAAACCAAAGTGGAAGCAGAGGGAGATCCAGAGTGCTACTTTTAAAGATGGGCTGCTGATGAGGAAGTGGAGATCTCCTCGTAGACCTGCAGATGAAGAATGGGCAGTGGTTCACCAGATCGTGGTGCCACCGTGGTACCGTAAGGAAATATTGAGAATAGCCAACGTGATTCCAATGGCTGAACATATCAATATCAGAAAAACCCAAGCCCGCATCAAACAGAATTTTCACTGGCCACAACTCCACAAAGATATGGTGGAGTTATGTAAAACTTGCCACACATGCCAGGTTGTGGGGAAGCCTCAACCTGCAATAAGACCTGCACCCCTAATTCCATACCAGCTTTAGGGGAACTCTTCAGCAGAGTGCTAGTGGATTGTGTCGGACCCCTGCTGAAAACAAAAAGGGGCTGCCAATATCTTCTCAACATTATGAATGTGGCTACCAGAGTTCCAGAGGCCATTCCCCTAAGAACTATCTCTGCCAAGGTCGTGGTGGAGGGGCTAACCCAATTCTTTACCCGATATGGGCTGCCTGCCGAAATCTGGACGGATCAGAGCATGATTTTCATGTCTGGTATCTTTCAAAAGGTCATGGGCAATCTGGGTATAACCCAGGTAAAGTCCTCAGTCTACCACCCACAGTCACAAGGGGCTTTGGAGTGGTACCACCAGCCCTAAACACAATGATCAGGGCATACTGCTATGAGTACCTCCATGACCAGGACAAAGGGCTGGGATTTATCCTATTTGCCACCAGGGACTCACCCAATTAGTCCCTTTGAATTAGTTTATGGACATGAGGTGAGAGGTCCTCTAAAACTAATCAAGGAGAGGTTTTTCAGACACAGGGATGAGCCTTCATGTTAGACTGCATCTCCATGTTCCAGGAGTGGCTCATGAGAGCCTGTGCAGTTGCTCAGGAGCACCTCAAAACCTCCCAGACAGCTATGAAAAGGCAGCCAGGTAAACATGCCAAGGCCAGAACATTTAGGCCTGGAGACCATGTGTTAGTACTATTACCATAACAGAGCGAACTCCTGAAAGCCCGGTTCAGTGGCCCCTACAGAGTGGTTAAGAGAATTGGCAGAGTGAACTATTTAATTGACTCCCAGAGCATAGGAAAAAACAAAAACTGTGCCACATCAACATGTTAAAGCAGTATCATGGGAAAGGGACAACCAAGCCCACGTCTGTCAGGCAGTTAGGACAGAGGAAGACCAAAAGGGCAGTGAGGAGCAGTTAGAGGAAGGCCTGGAGGATTCCTAAATCGAACCCCCTACTGTCTGGTTAGCCAACACTGAAATGTTAAGAAAATTAGACACTGCACTCTCCTACTTAAAGGCAGAACAAAGAGAATCCCTAAAAAGGTTGCTCACAGCATTTAAAGAAATCTGCAGGGACACCTCAGGGTGCATAACCCTAACCCTGCATGATGTGGCTGTAGGAGAGACCCCTCCCATAAAACAAAACCCCTATCGACTAGGTCCGAGAAAACTGACCCAGGTTCAGGAGGAACATAGGAACATAGGAGCGGGAGTAGTCCATTCAGCCCATCAAGCCTGCCCAGCCATTCAATACGATCATGGCTGATCTTCCACTTCAATGCCTTTTTCCCACACTATCCTCATATCCCTTTATGTCATTTGTGTTTAGAAACCTGTCAACCTCTGCTTTAAACATACTCAATGACTGAGCTTCCACAGCCCTCTGGGGTAGAGAATTCCAAAGATTCACAACTCTCTGAGTAAAGACATTTCTCCTCATCTCTGTCCTAAGTGGTTTCCCCCTTATTTTGAAATTGTGTCCCCTATTTCTAGACTCCCCAACCAGGGGAAACAGCTTAGCTGCATCTACCCTGTCTATCCCTATAAATACTTTGTAGGTTTCAATGAGATCACCTCACATTCTTGGAAATGCTAGAGAATACAAGCCCTGTTTCTCCAATCTTTCTTCATAGGACAGTCCCGCCATCCCGGGAACAAGTCTGGTGAACCTTTGTTACGCTACCTCGATGGGAATAATATCCTTCCTAAGGTAAGGGGACCAAAACTGCACACAGTACTTCAGGTGCGGTCTAACCAAGGTTCTATACAATTGAAACAAGACTTCACTACTCTTGTACAACAAATCTTTTTGCGATAAAAGCTAACATACCATTAGCCTTCTTAATTGCTTGCTGCACCTGCATGTTAGCTTTCGGTGACAATGCCAAGAAATTTGATATATCCCCACAAACAAGCTGATTGAGCTCAGTCAGAGCAGCTGGAGTTCCCCAGTTGTGCTCATACCCAAGCCCAATGGCTCAACCAGACTCTGCATTGATTACAGAAAGGTTAATGCAGTGACCAGAGCTGATTCCTACCCAATTCCCCAGCTGAAAGACAGTATTGATAGGGTAGGAAATGCCATCTACATAACCAAAATTGACTTGCTAAAGGAATTTCCTTAAAAAGGTTCCCTTAACACCCCGAGCCAAAGAGATCTCAGCTATTTTCACCCGAGACGACCTATTCCAGTGCAGAGTGATGTCTTTTGGATTAAGAAATGCCTCAGCCACCTTCCAAAGGCTGATGAACCAGGTAGTGGCTGGCCTACCCAACTGTGTAGCATACCTGGATTATTTGTTAGTGTACAGTGAGACCTGGGGGATTTGAGGCCCGTTTCCAAAGGTTACAGTCAGCTGGCCTAGTAGCAAACCTTGCAAAAAGCATGGTTGCTAAAGCTCAAGTAACCTACTTAGGGCATGTAGTAGGTCAGGGGCGAGTGCTGCCCAAAGCAGCAAAAGTACAGGCGCTGATAGATTTTTCCCACCCCCACGACCAAACAGGAAATAATGCGATTTTTGGGAAGTGTGGGTTTTACTGCGAGTTTGTCTCAAACCTCAGCAGTATAACCACCCCACTACCAGACTTACTGCAGAAAAGAGCAAAGGTAGTGTGGTCGGAGAGGTGCCAAACATCTTTTGAGAGGCAAAAAGTCAGTTTAACCAATGAACGGGTGGTCACAGCTCCAAATTTTAATAAAGCCTTTAAAGTGGCAGATTATGCTCAAGGTGATTGGTTGGTGAGTCACTGCTGTTCGGGAATAGCTCTCAATAGCTGGATAAGTATCTTAGGTAAGACAAGTTTAAAAGTTTAAAGTTTATTTCAAATAAAGTAAGTAGTGTTTTCTTTTAGGGAGTTCTGTAGTGACGAGGACCAGGGAAGAAGGGCCATAGAATAACTGATATTATTGGACATGAAGATCTTCCGGAAGGTTTAATTTAATTTAAAGGGTTAAGTCATGGCCAGAGAACACAAAGCCGTGGTGTGCTCCTCGTGCTCCATGTCGGAAGCCGGGAACAATTCCAGTGCCCGGGGCCAGCATGTGTGCAGGAAGTGTGTCCAGCTGCATCTCCTGGAAGCCTGGGTTTCAGAGCTGGAGCGGCAGCTGGGGACACTGTGGAGCATCCACGAGGCGGAGAGTATCGTGGACAGCACGAAAAGAGAGATGGTCACACCACAGGCTCAGACCCCACAGGCAGGAGGGGAATGGGTGACCACCAGGCAGAGCAAGAGGTCTAGGCAGGCAGTTCAGGAATCTCCTGTGGCTATTCCCCTGCAAAACAGGTATACTGCTTTGGATACTGTTGTGGGGTATGGCCTCTCAGGGGAAAGCAGCAACAGCCCAATTCGTTGTACCACGGTTGGCTCTGCTGCACAGGGGAGGAGTGAAATATGTGGGAATGCAATAGTTATAGGGGATTCAATTGTAAGGGGAATAGATAGGTGTTTCTGTAGCCTCCCTGGTGCTAGGGTCAAGGTTGTCTCAGAGCGGTTACAGGACATTCTGAAGGGGGAGGGTGAACAGCCAGTGGTCATGGTACACATTGGTACAAACAACATAGGTAAAAAAAAAGGATGAGATCTTAAAAGCAGAATATAAGGAGTGAGGAAGTAAGTTGAAAAGTAGGACTTCAAAGGTAGTGATCTCAGGATTATTAGCAGTGCCACGTGCTAGTCAAAGTAGAAATAGCAGGATTAATCAGATGAATACGTGGCTGAAGAGATGGTGTGAGGGGGAGGGTTTTAGATTCCTGAGACATTGGGACCGGTTCTGGGGGAGGTGGGACCAGTACAAACTGGACGGGTTACACCTGGGCAGGACCGGGACTGATGTCCTAGGGGGAGTATTTGCTAGAGTGGTTGGGGAGGGTTTAAACTAAAATGGCAGGGGGATGGGAACCTTTGCAAGGAGTCAGAGGAGGGGGGAATCAAAGACAAGAACAAAAGACAGTAAGGGGAATAAGAAAAATGACAGGCAGAGAAATCAAGGGCCAGAATCAAACAGGGACACAGTGAAATGTTAAAAAGACAAGCCTTAAGGCTTTGTGCAGTAACGCGCAGAGCATTCGCAATAAAGTGGATGAATTAATCGCGCAAATAGATGTAAACGAGTATGATATAGTCGGGATTACGGAGACATGGCTGCAAGGTGACCAGGAAATAAACATCCAGAGATATTCAGTATTTAGGAAGGACAGACAAAAAGCAAAAGGTGGTGGAGTTGCATTGCTGATTAAAGAGGAAATTAACGCAATAGTGAGGAAAGGTATTATCTCTGACGATGTGGAATATATATTGGTAGAGCTGAGAAACACAATGGGGCAAAAAACATTCGTGAGGGTTGTATATAGACCCCCAAACTGTAGTGGTGATGTTGGGAATGGCATTAAACAGGAAATTAGAGATGCATGCGATAAAGGAACATCTGTAATTATGGATGACTTTAATCTGCATATAGATTGAGCAAATCAAATTAGTCACAATACCATAGAGGAGGAATTCTTGGAGCGTGTACGGAATGGCTTTCTGGACCAATACGTTGAGGAACCAACTAGAGAACAGGCCATCCTAGACTGGGTATTGTGTAATGAGAGAGGAATAATTGACAAACTAGTGGTGCGAGACCCCTTGGGGAGAAGTGACCATAATATGATAGAATTCTTCATCAAGATGGAGAGTGACGTAGTTGATTCTGAGACAAGGGTCCTGAATCTTAGTAAAGGAAACTATGAAGGTATGAGGCGCGAGTTGGCCATGATGGATTGGGAAACGTTATTTAAACGAATGATGGTGGATAGGCAATGGCAAACATTTAAAGAGTGCATGGATGAACTGCAACAATTGTTTATCCCTGTCTGGCACAAAAGTAAAACGGGAAAGGTAGCCAAACCATGGCTTACAAGGGAAATTAGAGATAGCATTAGGAAAAGGCATATAAATTTGCCAGGAAGAACAACAGACCTGAGGATTGGGAGCAGTTTAGAATTCAGCAAAGGAGGACCAAGGGATTGATTAAGAAGGGGAAAATAGAGTATGAGAGCAAGCTTGCGGGGAACATAAAAACTGACTGTAAAAGTTTCTACAGGTATGTGAAGACAAATGTAGGTCCCTTACAGTCAGAAACAGGGGAATTTATCATGGGGAATAAAGAAATGCCTGACCAACTAAATGCATACCTTGGTTCTGGCTTCACAAAGGAGGACACAAATATCATACCAGAAATGTTGGGGAACACAGGGCTTAGTGAGAGAGAGGAACTGAAAGAAATCAGTATTAGTAGAGAAATGGTGTTAGGGAAATTGATGGGATTGAAGGCCGATAAATCTCCAGGGGCTTATGGTATGCATCCCAGAGTACTTAAGGAAGTGGCCCTAGAAAGAGCGGATGCATTTTCCAAGATTCTATAGACTCTGGAACAGTTCCTACAGATTGGAGGGTAGCTATTGTAACCCTATTATTTAAAAAGGGAGGGAGAGAGAAGGCAAGGAATTATAGACCAGTCAGCCTGACGTTGGTAGTGGGGAAAATTCTAGAGTCCATCATCAAAGATTTTATAGCAGAGCACTTGGAGAACAGTGGTCGAATCGTATAGAGTCAGCATGGATTTACGGAACGGAAATCATGCTTGACAAATCTACTCGAACTCTTCGAGGATGTAACTAGTAGAGTTGACGAGGGGGAGCCAGTGGATGCAGTTTATTTGGACTTTCAGAAAGCTTTCGACAAAGTCCCACATAAGAGATTAGCATGTAAAATTAAAGCGCATGGGATTGGGGGTAGTGTATTGCGATGGATAGAAAATTGGTTGGCGGACAGGAAACAAAGAGTAGGGATAAAAGGGGTCTTTTTCCAAATGGCAGGCAGTGACTCGTGGGACTAGGGATTAGTGCTAGGACCCCAGCTATTCACAATATACATTAATGAATTAGATGAGGGAACAAAATGTAATATCTCCAAATTTGCAGATGACACCAAACTGGGTGGGAGGGTGAGTTATGAGGGAGATGCAGAGAGGCTTCAGGGTGATTTGGACAAGTTGAGTGAGTGGGCTAATGCATGGCAGTTGCAATATAATGTGGATAAATGTGAGGTTATCCACTTTGGTAGCAAAAACAGGAAGGCAGATTATTATCTGAATGGCTATAAACTGAGAGAGGGGAATATGCAGCGAGACTTGAATGTTCTCGTACACCAGTCGCTGAAGGTAAGCATGCAGGTGCAACAGGCAGTAAAAAAGGCAAATGGTATGTTGGCCTTCATAGCAAGAAGATTCGAGTACAGAAGCAGGAATGTCTTGCTGCATTTATACAGGGCCTTGGTGAGGCCACACCTGGAATATAGTGTGCAGTTTTGGTCTCCTTATCTGAGGAAGGATGTTCTTGTTATCGAGGGAGTGCAGCGAAGGTTTACCAGACTGATTCCTGGGATGGCGGGACTGACGTATGAGGAGAGATCGAGTCGGTTAGGATTATATTCGCTGGAGTTCAGAAGAGTGAGGGGTGATCTCATAGAAACCTATAAAATTCTAACAGGACTTGACAGGGTAGATGCAGGAAGGATGTTCCCGATGGTGAGGGAGTCCAGAACTAGGGGTCATAGTCTTAGGATACGGGGTAAACCTTTCAGGACTGAGATGAGGAGAAATTTCTTCACCCAGAGAGTGGTGAGCCTGTGGAATTCGCTACCACTGAAAGCAGGTGAGGCCAAAACATTGAATGTTTTCAAAAAGGAGTTAGATATAGCTCTTGGATCCAAAGAGATCAAAGGGTATGGGGCGAAAGTCGGAACAGGCTATTGAGTTGAATGATCAGTCATGATCATAATGAATGGCGGAGCAGGCTCGAAGGGTCAAATGGCCTACTCCTGCTCCTATTTTCTATGTTTCTATGCTAGCGACTGAGGGGTAGGTGCCGTCCTGCTCCAAGGTGTTGTGTCAGACATTGAGACCAATTGGGCACTTCTCCACAAAATTAAACCAACACCAAAAGAGGTATTCCACTGTGAAAAAGGAGACATTGGGAATGTTGTTAACTCTCCAGCATTTTGAGGACTCTTGTCTAAAATGGATATAGAAAGACTACAGTCTACAAGAACCATAACCCCTTAACTTTTGTGGAGAAATTCATATATCAAAATGCAAGGCTATTTCGATGGAGCCTGCTTTTACAACCCTACCACTTAAAAATTGCCCACATTACAGGATAAAATAATGTAATAGCTGATGCGTTGCCCAGAGTCTAACCCAACGCAGAATCATCCCAGGAAAAAATTAAACCAGACCCTAGCTATGGCAGTGTGAGTTTGAGAAGTGAGTGTTTGAGAATGAATGTGTGTGTTTTTTTTTATACTTGCAACCTTATAAGTAAATGCTCCTGTCATCCCATTTCATTCCACATGGTGGGGAGGTGTCAAGAAAACATATATGCTGAATGAGGACTTTTTAATTCATTGGTTAGAAATCTACAAAAAACTTTTAAAAAGGAAAGCTGGGATCCAACATTTAACTTTTAAAAAGCTGGCAGCCAAGATGGCCACCACAATTTGCATTGAAATACCTCACATTCCAGGACATCGAACTTGAGATGCATATCTAACAAGGCTCCCATCCAGGACAATGGCCTGGATAGCTGAGTAGATTATCCATTACCACCCTCATTAGCAGGACATTCAAAGCCATTTGGAGCATGCAATAGTGGAGACGTACCTCTAGGGGGTAACATTGACCAAATACAACCTGAGACAGATTTGGGTTTTAGACTTCGGACTTCATTAAAAAAAAAGTATTGAGAGAACCATGTGACAGTCTCCCCAACTGTGTAAAACTTGGAGTTTTGTTACACATAACAGACAAGCTTTGAGATGCTAACCGTGCAAGACCCTGGGTGGGCTGTCACTTTCTTTCTCTTTCTTTCTCCAGATATACTGCAAGCTTCTAATGCTGTCTGAGCCCATCATCACTACAGACAGAGACCCTGGGGAAGAAAGCTACATACATCACAGTCTCCAAGAAAAACCTGAATCAGGTGGGCCAGCTGCAAAGTGCGCTTCTATCAGCCAAAGACTTTAGGATCACAACTTCATCTGGAAGGCAACTGAATTACCAGACCCCACAGACTGTATATTATTTTTATTTGTTCTGCACTCTAATCCAATCCAAACTATTCCTCATCACTCTTGAGAAAACCTTTTTTATATCCTAGGTCAAAGCAAAAGTTCTCCCCTCACCTTGTTCACAACAGTCGAAGTAGGTGAGAAGTGGAAATATTTTAAAGATGGCTTTAAACATTAACATAGGCTGTCAACAGTGACAGGTGATTGAGTACCAGACAAAAGAGTTAAAGGCCTTTTGATAAGTAGGATTGGTGAAGAAGTGGTCAAATTCCATGAAGCTTTCATTTTGCATTTATGATCTTGGGATTTAACAAAAGCAGGTTGTTATCTTTTTGTTATTCAGACACATCAAGGGTGCTTTCCGGAGTGGAAAAAATGTATTCTTGAAGAAGCCAGGAGATTTCTGGTTATAACAGAGAGAAGCTTAGAAGTAGTTATGTCAGCTAATCCAGTTCTCCAGCTTTAAAATGTATAGTTCCAATTTGTAAGCTACAAGAGGAGATAACAAGAATGAAAGGAAATCACAGAGGACTTGCTATAGGCATAAACTAGAAACCTTTCAAATTTTAGACAGTGAGAGAGACAGACAAACTGAAAACACGCAATTAAATCAGAACATTGTGGATTCAAACCTCACTGCAGGATGTGAAGAAATAATCCCATTGGACATTTGAGTGCTGTAGCAGGGAGTGCTGCGTTGATAGACAGTGCCATCTTTTGGATAGAACTGCCTAATTTGGTGTTTCAGATAAACATAAACTACTGAATTGGACATCCTTCTGGTGATTCACCTTATGTTCTATTTATGGAATGTTCCTGTGAACAATTTGGTTGCCTGCAAAATGACAGTAACTACAGTTGAAAAGTAATTTATTGAACTGCTTCGGGGTGCTCCGAGGGCATGATAAGATATGATAAAAATATAAGTTAAAAATTCCTTTTTTATTATTATTTCTTTCTACTCTGCAAGAGAATAAGTAACGGACTAACTAAATTGAAGCATTCACCCACAAGTCTAATATAAGTTCCTATGTGTGTTTTCTCTATTATCCAACTATACTTGCAATAGAAAGTTCTTCTTTCCAGGCTTTCCTTTTTATTCCATCATTTCTGGTATTATTTTCTAACATTTCTGTGTATTCTGTGCCATTCCTTGCTCTAGGTGTATTTGTTCAAGGCTGTTTGTCCTATTAGTTACCCTAGGTCATTATTTGTGTCCGGAAAATAGAGATGAGGAGTTAGAGATAGTAAACTATCTTCCCATTCCAGCTGCGAATTTTTCCTAAATTCTTCATTGTAAATGGACTTCAGGCTGGATTTTATCTGGCCCTTGGAGATGGGCTGGGAGGCAGGGGGAGCAAACAAAATGGTGTAGAGTGGCATTTATGTGTCTTACAATGCCCAATGTTGCCTTTCTCCCATGCCATTTTGTTCACAGTAGGCACTGTGGCAGATGGGAAGTCTGCTGGGACGCCAATTAAGCCACTTAAGTGGCCCTTAAGAGTTGCCTTCAACCTCTGCTGGCATTTAGCCAACATCAGAGGGGCCCACTGCCACGCAGAGACACAGCCAGTCAGGCCTGATGGCATCCTAACAGGCTCAGTGCAGGGTAGGGTGGGGATGTGTCCCTCCGCTAAGGGTAATCCATGACCGATGGAGGGCCCCCTGGTGGCGATGGCTGCCCCTGTGGCAAAATCCCCTTTACCCTCACCAACCACACCGCAACACAGTCCCTTTGCTGGGGCCTGCCTGATTGGCCCCTGCAACCTTAACCCCACTTACTTTTGAGCCCAGAGTCTCCTCCATCTTCGCTGTTCCGGGCCTCCTGCAGTACTAGCAGTGGCCACTTGTCCCATTGGCCCCGCTGGGACTGCTGAATTGCCGGCCCACTGATTGGCTGGCAGCTCTTGGGGTGGGATCTTGTCCCATAAAAGGGATGGCATCCTTGACAGCAGGAAGTTGAATTTGGCCGGGGATCCGATAAAGGGCCAAGGCCAAGTTTTCACCACCTTTCTGGTCTATCGCTTGGACCCCATTGCCAAAAGAAAATCCAAGCCAAGTGACTTGAGTGCCTCCTGCTAGTTATATTAAACCCACTGTAGAAAACTGTGGTTTGGGACTGTGTGGAATAGATAAAATGACAAAGGTGTTTTTACATAGTTTCTCTATTAGGATGGGACCCACTCTAAGCAATATATAACAGGGACTTCAGGCAATTTTATCAAATGTTTTAGACAGGGGCTCAGGTCTTTCATTTCCCTTAGCCCACATTGTAGTGACCATGTGAATGTCATTTACTATTGAACTGATATAGCAGCAAAAGCCGCAGACAGCGGTAAAAGCTCCAAAAAGCTTTGCTGCATTTTCAGAAAGTCTAATGATTCTAATGTTATTCTTTGCCACAATAGCTTTAAGGGCGTTGATACTTTGAAAGTGCATTAACTCAATTGTAAGACACATAAATGAAGATATATGACAGAACAAGAAAGGCAATCCATTTGTGTGTTATGTTAAGTGTTATTCAAAGTTGAGCCTGTTTGTTTTATCATTACCTTTTTCTTGTGGTAGTCTCTTCGGTCTCTGTTCTCAGGATCCATTTCCTGTCTAAATGATAACAGTCCAGCTAATGTCAGGACAATCTGATGAACGAGTAACCTGGGAACTAGTGGAAAGAGAAGATGCATTGATATTTTCATGGTGTAATGCAGTTCTGCAGTGTGAGATCTGATTAGATTAGATTTGTTGAGGAGACTGTCGAACTAACCTGCCTTTATGACAGAAGCCACAAGTGCTTAGGTTACGTTGAGCAAAGGTTTTATTTTCATTTCTCTATTTGCACAATTTGCAACAATCTCATGTCCATTAAGTATTTTTTTTTTCATATTGCAGAGTTAACTTTGTATTGTTAGGGGGTTGGTGGGCTGGTGAATTTGCTATGTTCACCAAGGCAAGGGATATTCATGATGGGGAATGTCATATTTTTCATTCCAGGCACCAAAGCATCCAGTACTCTGAGTTCAGGTATAATATGAGATAATTGCCGAATAATGATGGTTCTGTTCTATCCTAGCAATGTGCCTTAACGCCATCGTAAAAGGAGCTTACGCATTGCAATAATGTGAAGTGTGTTCTAATAGTGTAGGTCAGATGGTTTCACAGGTCGGCGCAACATTGAGGGCTGAAGGGCCTGTACTGCGCTGTAATGTTCTAATGTTCTAATGTTCTTTCAGGCAGGTTATAGGTTGCAACTTTCATGCTAGTTTGTTTTTACATAATGGGCATATGCATTTCTGTGCTCAGTACCTGGAGCAAGAGTCGCATAACAGAAGTAATAATCTCACTTTCAGTTTTCTGGCAATGATTGAAAAAATATTTGCGTCAATCTTTGTTTAACTATATGAGGATAAAACCGATAAGGAAGCTTACAGCGAGAGTGGGAATCAGCGAAATGCCCTTGCCCATGGGCTAAATACACTGCTCAACATTGCAAAACTTTAAAGGCCAGAATATAGAGCCCATAGTTCTTAAAGAGATATAATATTACTAACATTACACTTACTTCCTTCCAAACACAACATCCCTTCCTCTTTCAGTTTTACAGTTAAAGAGTTCTGTTTCACTTAATCTTGTTGTTTCATATTTTGTGTCCTACAGATCTATTTTTTTTTTGTCTGACAATATCTCTCTTGTTTTTTTTGCTTTCTCTCTCTGGTGTGAATTTTAAATTTCAGCGCTGGGTGACAGTGGAAAGGAAAATAGAATGGGATGTGTAATGGGCAGTCGTTCTGCCACCACCTGTTAAATGCCCATTCTGTAAAATGATGAAGGTCTTCTTGTATCTTCTTGTATTTTGTTGCATTCTTCGTTTGTATTAACTATCCCCACCTCCCCCACCACCCCCCCCCCCCACCAAATTTAGAAATTGTACTTCTGATTCTGGCTTCAAGTCGTTTACGTAAATTCTGAACAACAGCGATTCCAGCCCCAATCCCTATGGAATACCACCTTTCGTCAGTAGTTGAGTAACTATGCTTAACCCCTACTGTCTGTTTTCTTTTTTGTAGCTAGCTTGTATTCCATTCTGCTACCTGTCCCCTGATTCCATATACTCTGACCTTAGTTAAGCGTCTACTACTTATCAAGGGTCTTTTGATAATCCAAATATGTTATCTCTATATCTTTCTGTTACTTCTTCAAAGAATTCAATAACATTGGCCAGGGATGATCTTCCCTTTTGAAATCCGTGCTGACTAGTCTTTAGTATATTTTCAGCTTCTACATATTTTTCTATTACATATTTAAGTAAGGATTCTATTACCTTTCCTAACACCAACATTAAGCTAATTAGTCTAAAGTTTCCCTGGATATTTTCCATCTTCCATTTTAAATATAGGAATAACATCAGCTGTCCGCCAGTCCTTGGCACTATTCCCTTTTCTAATGAATTGTTTTATATATATAATAGTGGCTCTGTTATCTCTTCCCTAATATAGATATAATAACCTGTATGCTGCCACCAGATTTATCATTGAACACATCATTGGCATGTTAAAGAGTGCTTTAGGTTCCTGAATCCATCTAGAGATGTTCTGTAATATTGGCCAGTAAGAACTTCTGGAGTCATTACGTGTGCATAAGGCACAACTTTGTTCTGTTAAGAAACATTATTATAGGAGCCAGAGAGGAGAAAGGGCCCTTAAGCAGTAAAGGGACAAACAGGAAGAGCTGCATCAACAGGAAGAGCCAGTGGAAGAGAGCACTTTGCTCGCAACTGGAGAAATTTGTGGAGCCCTCATACAGAATGCTTTCCCTTAATCTTAATATGTGCTCATTGCACTGTCAGCCCTGTCTACATCTTCTCCAGGCCCTACGTACCTGCATAAAGACTTGATTCTACTTTAAAAGCAGGAGATCCATGTTTTCAGGCTCTTCAATGGAGGCACAACAAAAGATGGTCCTCTGAGCAGCAAGTTCCCCATTCTCCTTTGCCACCATCAAAGGAGGTAATTGTAAGTGGCAGACATGTTTTGTACAGAGCATTAATGAAGGGTCTATGTAGTTGCTATTACCTTGCCTGATTTAGTATCATCATTAAACTTCTAACAGCACTGTTTCCACATGCATGAATTAGCAGTGACAAATGAGATGACCTCCTTCCTTTCCCCTTGTTAGGCATTCTCTAGGATTTGCATGTCTCTATGCCAAAAATGACCACCCTCCGCTGTCTCATTTCTTAAAGCGTGATTTCTAGGAAATTATTTTCATCTTCATTGCCTGGGTGGTAATCTGGAGAAGCATATCGTTTACCCAATTTAGAACCCACACAATGTTCATCCCATTGAACCGAATGAGAGGAAAGCCAATTAACGTAGAAATATATATAAAAAAGACATGAGGTCCTGGACTGATATTTAGTTCCTGATAAACTAAAACTAAGAGGGGTTTGTACAAGAGGTGAGATATAATGATAAAAATCTCTGCATAATTTGAATATGTGTTCATATCAGAATCTGAGAGGTGAAGTTACATTAGCAATAAAGCATCTTTCATTTAATCATCATAGAGACTAAAAGACAAGTAGGTGGGTTCAGTCAATGAAAAAAGGTCAGACTTGTTTGACCTGTTTCCTAATCATAAAATGTTCCATGTTATCATTTTTAATACATACCTACCATTTAATTTTCATTCTTTTATTTTGATGTTTATAATACAGAACCAACATATTATACTGACTTTATCAGGGGCAGCACAGGAGTGGCACAGTGGTTAGCACCGCAGCCTCACAGCTCCAGTGACCTGCATTCAATTCTGGGTACTGCCTGTGCGGAGTTTGCAAGTTCTCCTTGTGACCGTGTGGGTTTCCGTCGGGTGCTCTGGTTTCCTCCCACAGCCAAAAACGTACAGGTTGATAGGTAAATTGGCCATTGTAAATAGCCACTAGTGCAGGTAGGTGGTAGGAGAATGGTGGTGATGTGGTAGGGAATATGGGATTAACGTAGGATTAGTATAAAATGGGTGGTTGTTGGTCAGCACAGACTCGATGGGCCGAAGGGCCTATTTCAGTGCTGTATCTCTCCATGTCTATCACTATTGTTTGGTTTCAGTGAAATACATAGCCTGCATCTGCTTTAATGACATGCATGTTTTGTTGTATCTGGCCTGAAACTCATATCGGGCATTTCTGTAATCGTTCATACTGAAAATTGTGAGTAAAACACAAGGAGTCACGTTTTCAGTGTCTTATAACACTTAAGCACACTTACATTATTATTAGTAACAACTGGAAAGCAATTGCTAAAACAAAATGCTCTCTGGCCTTAAAGTAAACAGTAGAATGTACCGTTGACTCTATTATAATTAATAAATTGCAAACAGTAAGTAATTATTTGAGTAAATGTTACTTTGATTAATACTCCACGGACTTATTACATGAATCAAAAACAACTTATTTTCCTGACGTTTATTCCTTGGTACAGTGATTAAAAGGACAGGTTTTGGCATAAAGAACCTTGAGGAGTATAGAAAGTGCAAAGTTGAAATTAAAAAGGAAATTATAAAAGTAAATGAAGGGCATGTAAAATATGGGCAAGTGAAATGAAGGTAAACCCAAAGGATGTTTTATAAATGCATAAAGAGTAAAAAGATAACGAAAGAAAGAGTAGGGCCTATTAGAGACCAAAAAGGTAACCTGCTTATGTGGAGCTAGAGGATGTGAGCATATTTCTAAATGAATAATTCATATCTGTCTTCACAAAAGAGGGAGTTAATGCTGATATTGTAGTTAAGGAGAGGAGTATGAAATATTAGATGGGATAAACATAGTGACAGAAGAAATATTAAGGGGTTTAGCCTCTTTGAAAGTTGATAAATTGCCAGACCTTATTATGGGAAGCAAAGGAGGAAATAGTAGAGTTTCTGACCATCATTTTCCAATCTTCTCTGCTTACAGGTGCGGTGCCAGAGGACTGGAAGACTGCTAATGTTGTACCATTGTTAATAAGGGAGAAAGAGATAGGCTGAATAGTTATAGGCCAGTCAGCCTAACCGCGGTGGTGGGCAAATTATTGGAAAAAATTCTGAGGGACAGTATTAATTGTTATTTAGAAATGCATAGATTAATCAAGGACAGTCAGCATAGATTTGTTCAGGGAAGGTCATTTTTGACTAACTTGACTGAATTTTTGGAAGAGATAGCAAAGAGGGTCAATGAGGGTAATGCATTTGATATAGTCTACATGGATTTTAGCAAGGCTTCTTACAAGATCCTACATGGCAGACTGATCACAAAAGTAAAAGCCCATAGGATCCATGGGAAAGTGGCAAGTTGGATCCAAAATTGGCTCAATGACAGGAAGCATTGAGATTTATGGGACAGAGGAGATTTATGAGGATGTTGCCAGGTCGATGGGTGTTTTTGTGAGTGGAATGCTTTTTTCCACTAGGTTCTGCAGAGTTCAATACTAGGAACCTTGCATTTCACGGTAAATGTCAATGATTTAGACTTAAATGATTAAGAAGTTTGCAGATGATACAAAAATTAGTCATTTTGTTGATCGTGAGGAAGAAAGCTGTTGACTACAGGAAAATAACAATGGACTGGTCAGGTGAGCAGAAAAGTGACAAATGGAATTCAATCTGGAGAAGTGTGAGTTAGTACATTTGAGGAGGGCAAACAGGGCAAGGGAATATACAACATAGGATATTGAGAGGTGTAGAAGAACAGACGGACCTTGGAATACATATCCATGGATCCCTGAAGGTAGGAGGACAGATAGATAAGATGGTTAAAAAGGCATACGGGATATTTTCCTTTATTAGACGAGGCATAGAATATAAGAGCAGGGAGGCTATGCGAGAACTATATAAAGCACTAGTTAGCCCACAGCTAGAGTACTGCATACAGTTGTTGTCACTGCATTAAAAGAAGGATGTGATCGCTCGAGAGAGGTTACAGAGGGGATTTATGAGGATGTTGCCAGGACTGGAGAATTTTAGCCATTGAGAAAGATTAGATAGTCTGGGTTTGTTTTCTTTGGAACAAAGGAGACTGAAGGGAGATTGAACTGAGTTGCTTAAAATTATGTGGGACTTAGATAGAGTGGATGGGATGGACCTATTTCCCTGAGCAGAGATGTCAATAACCAGGGGGTACAGAGTTAAATTAATTGGCAGAAGGATTGCAGGGGAGTTGAGGAGAATTTTTTTCATCCAGAGGATGGTGTAGGTGAGGAACTCACTGTCTGAAAGGTTGGTAGAGGCACAAACCCTCATCACATTTAAAAAGTACTTGGATATGCACTTGTAGTGCCACAACCTATGGTTAGGAGTTAAAAGGCAAGATTAGGTTAGATAACTCCTTTTCTAAGATTCTTTCTTTTGCATTTCGCAATAATCTTTGTTCAAGCTTGTCTTCTTGGTAACTTAGCTGATTTAAATAATTAAACCTTGGCAAAGTGCAAACTTGTGGTGAAATTAAAATCCATATTTTGCAACAGGGCAAATTTTAGTGTTTTGGTTGCTATTTCTGGGTAAGTCTCAGGATAAGCAGTGGGCCATTTAGGACTGAGATGAGGAGAAATTTCTTCACTCAGAGGTTTGTGAATCTGTGAAATTCTCTACACCAAAGGTTAGAGGATGCTCAGTCATTTAATATATTCGAGATGGAGATCAATAGATTTCTGGACACTAAAGGAATCAAGGGATATTTGGATAGGGCTGGAAAGCAGAACTGAGGTAGAAGATCTTATTGAATGATGGACCAGGCTCGAAGGCCCATATAGCCTTCTCCTGCTCCTAATTCTGGTATTCTTTTGAGTCAGTCTATTTCTCTGTTTAAAAATTAAGATTTATATTTTTACAAAGTAAATTTTTCTATTCAGTAATAAATTGTCATTTTTCACACACTAGGGGCTGAATTTTATTGGGACGCCGCCGTCAGCAATGGCGCCCTTTGAACTCAGTGCGGCACCTGCATTTAGCAACCACCACAGAGCCCCCGTGATAATATATGTGGGGACTCATTAGCATCACTGCGCCGACCCTCCCCCCAGATATTATGTGGAGAGAGGCAGGACATTCGGCACAGTGAGGAACCCTTTGACAGTCGTGCAGCAGGTGCTGGGGCCCTATTTTAAGCGCCCCAGCACCTGCTTCCTGACAGCTGTCAAAGAAATACTTACTTGACTGCTGAAGAGTGAAGATGCTGTCAATCTGGCAGAAAAGCTGAAAGTGCTGCAGAAATCCAGCAGGTCAGGCAGCATCTATGGAGAGAGAAGCAGAGTTAACTTTCCAAGTTCACAGACCTGCTGAGTTACCCCAGCACTTTCTGCTTTGCTGCCACATACTTACCCTGCTGTGTCCCAGTGTCCTGTGAAGTTGCGATCCTCTTCTTCCACTTGTGTAACATTCCTTCTTGTAGGTGTGCTGCACCTGGGTGAATAATCTTAACTTTTCACATTCCAGGATGTGAAACTTCTTCTTCTTTGGCCTCCTTGTCTCGAGAGACAATAGGTAAGCACCTAGAGGTGGTCAGTGGTTTGTGAAGCAGGGCCTGGAGAGGCTATAAAGCCAATTCTAGAGTGACAGACTCTTCCACAGGTGCTGCAGATAAAATTGGTTGTCGGGGCTGTTACACAGTTGGCTCTTCCCTTGCGCTTCTGCCTTGTTTCCTGCCAACTGCTAAGTCTCTTCGACTCGCCACTCTTTAGCCCCGCCTTTATGGCTGTCCGCCAGCTCTAGCGATCACTGGCAACTAACTCCCACAAGTGTGGTCAATGTCACAGGACTTCATGTCATGTTTGCAGACATCTTTAAAGCGGAGACATGGACGGCCGGTGGGTCTGATACCAGTGACGAGCTCGCTGTACAATGTGTCTTTGGGGATCCTGCCATCTTCCATGTGGCTCACATGGCCAAGCCATCTCAAGTGCCGCTGGCTCAGTAGGGTGTATATGCTGGGGATGTTGGCCGCCTCGAGGACTTCTGCATTGGAGATATGTTCCTGCCACCTGATGCCAAGGTTTCTCCGGAGGCTGCGAAGATGGAATGAGTTGAAACGTCACTCTTGGCTGACATGCGTTGTCCAGGCCTCGCTGCCGTACAGCAAGGTACTGAGGTACTGAGCAAGGTACGTGAGACTTAAATACACCATAAAAGGTATTACAGAGGTTTACAGAGAACACACTGACACAAATAGGAATGCATGGGACTCACAACAATGTTACTACGTCTTTCTCCAAATGTTCCTCACCAACATGTGCGTCCTTTTCTCTGTGCGAATGAAGTGTGCCAGCATGTAGCGACAATGTCACATCCCTTTGCACCGTTGGCCCTTCAGAAGAGCCAAAGTATGCAATAACATCATTGCCATGCCACCATTACACATGCGTGTCTCCACGGATGCTGTGTCATGGACATTGGCTCAGTCAACTACTGCCTCTAATGGCTTACACAGGGATGCTGCAGATGTGGACTGGTGCACAGCAGGTGAGCAAGGGTGATGTGTGGCTTGCAGAGCTCGTGTTGGTTCCTCTGGAGCAGACAGCCTTTGTCTGATAAGCCACTTCCGTACATCCCTACCTCACTGCTAGCCCTGCGTGCAGAGCCTGGGTACCATCTGCCCTCCCATGCGTCTTTCATATTGTAGGTCCTCAGCGTCTTCATAGTCCAAGGAGGAATCCTGTTGACGTCTCTCCTCATCATGCCAGATTTATTGGGTGCATAGTTGTGCTGAGCAGCAAAGAAAGGAGCTGGCCATCACTCTATCCATACAGGCATTGGAGATGCTCTTTCAGCATGCCGATCTCCTGCTCAATGGTGGCTCATGTAGCTCAGTGGCTGGCGTTGTATGTCTCCTCTGCAGCAGTGGTGGAGTATCTCACCAGTGTTGGGAGCCATGTCTGCAAAGGATAGCCCTTATCTCCAAGAAGCCACCCCTCCATCTGATCCAGTTCAGTGAACAACAGTGGTAGCCGGACTGGTACAAGACCCAGGTGTCATGGCAGGTGCCTGAGAAGCGGTCACACATTCGCTGCAAGCATCTGCGGTGTTCACATACCAGCTTCACCTAGATTGAGAGGGCTCATTTAATGGTGAAATCTGCAGGTGGTAGTCTGGCAGTAGGCCTGATGGCCACATGAGTGCAGTCTATGAACATTACAACCTATGGTTCTCCGGCAATGGTACCAGAACCAATGGCCCTCTGGGCATGGCTGTGAGAGTCTGTCCTGAAGCAGACATACTCACTGGCCCTCTGGTCCAGGGCATTGGTGACCTCCCTGATGTAACGTTGCACTGCTGACTGTGTGACCCCACAAAGGTCTCTGTTGGGCCCCTAAAAGACTGCAGAGGTGCCAGGCTTGAGAACCGCTGCCACTATGAGGAACAAAGGTGTGGGATGTCCACCAGAGCCCCTGGGCTGCAGGTCATCCTTGAGCAGGGCACAGAGACGTGTCACCACCCTCTCTATATGCACATTCTCCTCTGACACTGGTGCTCTGACATCCAATGGAACATCATTTGGGGCCTATAGATGCATAGCAACCGTAATGGCGATCTCCCCTTGGGGGCTGCTGCTCATGACCGGGGGCCTCTACTTGGATCACACCTGCCTGTTGATTTTGCCTCTGGCGCATACGGATCCTCACGTGCAGAGGATCCCACAATGTAGGATGAGCCATACCTATTTCCATGTGATAAATAAAGTTGAAACCTGCATGTATTCGAAGGTTCCTAACAGGGTATGGATTGGTGTTGATGGGTACATCAACTGCTTTCCTGGATTAACTATGTGGTGTGCCATGGCATTGCCCATCTTGGCCAACACTCAGAGTGGCACAGCATGACCACATCAAGATCCTACCAGCTGAATCAATTGCCCCCACCATTAATAAAACCTTAATGTTCCTGCCCTTTCTTGCCCCCTCGCAAACACAGAGCGTACACTGTTAACGGAGAGATGGTACACGGTACCTCCCTTTATGCCCTCCAATAATCCCAGACCCCCTCCCTTTCAGAATGCAGAGTGCGACCCCTGAATATCCCTTCCTCCCTCCTCCCTTTAGGAATGCAGAGTTAGGCCCCTGCATAACCCCCACAACCCCCACCTTCCCTTCCAGAATGCAGAGTTAGACCCCTGTGTATTCCCCCTCCCTGCTCCCTTCCGTAATGCAGAGATGCAGAGTGAGGATCCGTCGGCTTTTCAGATCGTGAATGGGACAGCAAGTGACGGCCGCCCAGTCAACGACAAATCCAGCAGAGTCGGTGGAGAGGCGCCAGGCTGCATAATCAGCATAGGTAAGTAATCATTACCATATGTTGATGGTGGTGCTGCCGCCATACGGCGGGGGGACGCATGAGGTCCCGCCGCCACCGTTAAAATGCGGCGGGCCCATCGCGACATCGCAGGTCGAGGCGGGCCTCTCCCTGCAGCATTTTACCGGCCCCCGCGCCACAATCCGCAGCATCAAGGGGCCAGTAAAATTCAGCCCTAGTTCGGAGTTTGCAAAATATACTGGAAAAAGTCCTGGGATTAATGGCTGATTCTTGTGTATAATTGATATCTCTTTTTATATCCTGTGAGTTTAGCATCCCTGTGACAAAGGGAAAAAGTGTGCTTGGATGCCTCAAATACTCTCAATTAATACCAAATTATTTTAGTTATCTTTGTTTTAGCTGGTGTCAGCTGGGAATCAGTTTGTAGCACTCTCGCCTCTGAGTTACAAGGTTCTGGGTTTAAGTCCCAGTTCAGGGCTTCAGCACAAAAATCAAGGCTGATACTCCAGTGCAGTACTGAGGGAGTGCTGAACTGTCAGAGGTGCCGTTTTTCAGATGAGGCATGAAACCGAGGTCCCATCTGCTTGCTCGGGTGGACGTAAAAGGTCCCACGACATTATTTACAAGAAGAGCGGTGAGTGGGGAGAACTCCGAGAGAAATTCCTGCCCAACTTCTTTTGGAGCTATGAGAAATAGTACGCTTCTGATTTTTTCAACATTTCTTCTATTAAAAAGTTGAACTCATATGGAGAGAGATTAAGAGAATGTTTGTTCCACCGATATTAGGATATGGAATCAGAAACAGAAGTGGAAACAAATTTCTTACTATCATTTAAAAGAGAAGGGAATAAATAGAACTGCAGAATATGACAGCACAGAGGATGCCTTTCAGCTCATCTGTGCAGACATGTTTGAGAAAGGGAACTCTAAAAGATTATGGGCAAGAACTGGGAATGGGCTCGCATAGCACAATGGGCTGAATTACCTCATTTTCTGTAAAATTCTACCTTGTGTCTATTTTTTGCACTGCAGAGTTGGAAGAGAAATATTTAGGTGATAAGAAATGTAGGTGGTGTGTCATGGAGTCCACTAGTATTGTATAATGCCATATACCTGGAATCATCACGGTGCGGGAAAAGTATCTCCCTTTTCTTTACTTTAGTTTGGACAAGGCAACCAGTTTGGTGAGAAAGGGATAACAGCCCTTTTATTAAGGTATACTTAACAATAGGCAATGAGTAACAACTGTCCACGGCTCCTTGCTTTCCCGAGACAGTTAGACTCTAGGCATCATTCGGCCCTCTGTTTCTCTCCTTCTGTTTTTCAGTAGTGACTAGAGTACCTTGGACAGGCTCCAGGAATTTTTATACAGTTCGAATTGCGTATTCTGGTGGTTCAGTGTTTGGTCTCATACATTCCTTTCTTGGTCTTAGGTTTGTTAGTTGCTTTCCCATTGGTAACTAATTACTTTTTTCTTATAAATGATGAAGCCCCTTCCCCAATCTACATTTTCAGTCAGGCCCAGCAATCTGGTCAACCACATCATTCATCACATTATTTGTACACAGGGAACACATTCCACTCTTCCTTTACATCATGTCCTAACTCGCACGGTCTGGCTTTTCTGTTTATGTACACTGTCGGATTGCGTAACACGTTGACCCTTGCTTTAAGCAAGCTGTAATTTCCCAATAGTTGCAAATGTCTGAAGCTAACTCTATAGTTATTGAGGGTTCATACACATTTAATCATACAAAAGAATAAGGTTTACCCACAGTATAGGAATGACAGTATGCTGTCTTATAGAGTGCTCGTATAAAGTTGGAAAGCATTACAATAGGTGCTTCAGAGTAAACAGGGCCCAACAGATTCACGGGCCCGAATTTTATGGCTCCCCAACGTGCAGGCTGGTGACATGGGTGGGGGGAGGAGGGGGGGTGGGAGGCGGAAAATTGATCCCGATGCCTTCCCGCCTTCACTGCAATTTAACACGGGGCGGTGGTGGCGAGACACAGCCTGCCAGCCCCAGGCCTATAAAGGCCCTTAACTGGCCAATTAATTGCCATATAAGGGCCTCCTCCCACCACCGCTGGTATTTTATCTGAGGCGGCAGGATGACAAATGCCCCAAGAACTCAGGTAAAACCTGACAGCGTTCTTGAAGGCTGGGGGTGGGCCCTCCTGATCAGGCACCCTGTGCCCCACAGAGAGCCGTCCCCGAAGCCCCAACTGCTGCCAATGCACAACACTCCCCCCACCCCCCAACCAACTCCCCTTACATAGAAACATAGAAAATAGAAGCCGGAATAGGCCATTCAGCCCTTTGAGCCTGCTCCACCATTCACTATGATCATGGTTGATCATCTAACTCAGTAACCTGTTCCCGCTTTCCCCCCATATCCTTTGATCCCTTTCACCCCAAGAGCTATATCTAACTCCTTCTTGAGAACATACAATGTTTAGGCCTCAACTGCTTTCTGTGGTAGCGAATTCCACAGGCTCACCACTCGCTGGGTGAAGAAATTTCTCCTCATCTCAGTCCTGAAAGGTTTACCCCGCATTCTTAGACTATGACTGCTGGTTCTGGACTTCCTCACCATCGGGAACATCCTTCCTGCATCTACTCTGTCAAGTCCAATAGGTTTCTATGAGATCCCCACTCACTCTTCTGAACTCCAGCGAATATAATCCTAAGCGACTCAGTCTCTTTTCATTTAGTCCCGCCATCCCAGGAATCAGTCTGGTAAACCTTCGCTGCACTCCCTGTTTAGCAAGAACATCCTTCCTCAGATAAGGAGACCAAAATTGCACACAATATTCCAGGTGTGGCCTCACCAAGGCCCTGTAAAATTGCAGGCCCAACCAAATGTCCCCAGTGAGGCCCTAAAAACCTAACTCCTTTCCCGGGCTGTCCTTCCTCTTCCTCCTGAAGCTGGGTGTAGTCCCAGCAGTGGCCACCGATCCCAGTGGTGCAGCTGGGACTAAGAGCTGCCAGCCTAGCCCAGACAGAAAAGAGGAGAGGAATATATAGTAGAGAGGGGTTTGAGGCAACATCAGAAGAGTTTCTTGTTTACTGTGCTTTGAGCTCACTTGATTGTAGGTAGTCTTACTGTTCGTCAGGGCCCAGGGTTCTTCTTAAACCTTGTTCATGTAGGAGAGTTTTCTCTCTTTGAGGTTCACGTGTTTTCACAAGATTCAGTTCTGTGGGAAAGAGATGGAGGCAGGCAGGACTGGAGAGGAGGTTCTGTTCCAACCGGGAGCACACTGGACTTTCTCATTTCTCAGTTCAAATTCAAAAGAGCGTCAGCCAGCTAGTCATGTGACTAAAACTGGTTTGACCACTTCTTCTGTGTATTGGGGAAGCAAAAGACTTTGTTCCAACACTGTCTGTTACTATGTAAATGTCTTTCCAGTCAGGGGCTGACAATTTTAAGTTTTAATGTTCATGTGGCGAAATAATGTGCACCTCAGTCTTGACAGGTGGGGGGTTTGCCTGACAATCTAAATTCATCCAACATGTTATTCCTAATCATTGCATGACATCCTTTATTTGTGGTTAACCTAATCACTGCAGCTTACCACAGACCAGCAGTTAACTCTTCGCTTACTAAAATAACCCACACCACATAGATGAAGTACTACAGGACCTAACATTCATAGTATAAGGAGAAATATATAAAAACCCATGTTTCTTACAACTGGCATGTAATTTATCCCTGAAGGTGGATCTAAATTAGAAAAAAACTATAGCATCAGTACTTATAGTTCAATTAGTTTTGGTGATCAAATGTAGACTAAAGTTTTAACCATCATTTGACCATGAAATCTAATCTTGAAAGAGGTAAGAATTCTGGGTCTAATAGCCGTTCCTTGTTCCTGAAATTATACTCCTCATTTGTCATTATAAATGGGTTTTGCATTCAAATAACAAATTACAATGTTAACATTGGATTCATTTCAGCACATATCCAGTCCCTCCAACGATCATGTTCCCTGACTGGAAATGTTCCATTTGGATGAAATTTCTCTCAAACCCTCTGTCAAGAACGGCTTTTACTGAGCCTTGGTATATGTGTGGTGCAACCATTATTCAGTAATTCCTCCTGTCCTCAGTAGTGACTGGAGAGAGAGAGAGATGCCAGAAATCTAATGGGGCTTTTTGGATTAAGCAGTATATAGCACAATCTTACTACCTCAGTATCTGGCACAACGGGAGAACGATTTTTGGGTCATGAACCTGACCTATAGATTAGCAGGCCTTTTAGTTGCTTTTTACCAGAGCAAACCAATTAAGAGCCTACCTCCAGGTGCTGTGACCAATTAGGGAGAGTGGGCAGAATGATGTGGCTATTTTAGCAGAGGAAGCATTTTTCAGAAAAGCACAGCAGCGCTTGGATTTTTCAGGCTGCAGCTCCCAATGCAATAGCGAGGAGATCTCACCCTCCAACCGGGTCTCTTGCTCTTACTTGGAGGTGCAGCTGAGGAATCTGAGGGACTGCAGTGGTGAGCTCTGCCAAGGACAGGAGGAAGAGGATAACCTCTCCAACCAAGCAGGCATGGATGCATGTGGCTGAGGAAGTCAACCTGAAGACCATGCCCTAAACAGATCTAGGACCTCAGGAGGGCATGACAGGTGAGTGGCGTAACATGTTCAGGTGCCAAGCCCCATACTCTTGCTCTTCACAGCATGCTCCTGCAAAGCACTCCTCAGAACAACACACCTTGCAGCTCCACTCATTCAGCTCTTTCCAGGCAGCTCACATCCCTACCTGAGTAAACAACACTCATACTCATCAACATCCTATTGCCCTCTTTCACTCATGCCTCACAGACACCCTCCACAAATGTTGTCCTTCTATCATCTGCACACAAGCCATTGTGAACACTCACACCTCTCTGCTTTCCTCCTTGCAGGGGAGAGGCAGAGACCCAGCGGCTGGCCCTCCAGCGACAGGCACCTTGTTGGCCATTGGCAATGCTTGGCCACCTGGTCCACTGAAAAGGCAGTCTTGTTCCAGGAGACTGCAGATTTCTGCAATGACCTGCCATGACAGCCAAAGCTTCCTGAGGCACTGGTGCTCAGGCATGTCGAGAGAGCTGATCCTCTGCCTGTAGACCCTGGGTCTCGCCTCCTTCCAGCTTGGTCTCAGTGTCTATCCCCTCTGCCCGGAGGAGGGGCATATGGCTGAGGAGAAGGCAGCTGATGCTGCTGCTGGTGTTGCTCCTGCTGTTGCTGGAGCAGTTAGTGGTAGTGAACCCCCTGCTATTGATCCTCAGGAGAGATGAACAATGGAGCTGCATGTGCTGCTCCTGTGCCACTCTGAAGGCTGGCAGCAGGGAAGTGCAACTGAAAAGTTGGAGTGAAGTGCTGGACAGGTGAAGTGCCTTCAGTTGGCAATCACCTGTGAAGCAGCGATAGCACTCCCTGACAGAAGGAATACTTTGAACAGCAGCCTTTCACCTGTCCATGGCTGGAGATCTTCAGTGTGACTAATCAAAGCCTTCACAGCTTGTCAGTTTCACCAAGGAAGTCCCTCCAGCTGTGCACTTGCCTTCACCAACCTGCTGGGTTGCAGCGGGCAGTATTTTATGCTCTCCCCCGTGGCAGGTTTGGAGGCTGAGAGGGCATTTAATCAGATAGGATGGTGGTGATTGGGTACAGCAGCCTTCCTGCCTCCATTCTGATTGAGTCAGTGGTGGGAACGCCCGTGGACTGCCTTCCCACACCGCCATCAATTGAGGCACTTAAAGGGTCATTAATGCCCAATTAAGGTCTGCTTCCTGCCTCTGCTGGTATTAGCGCAGCAGCAAGTGGGCCTGTCGCCACGCGGGGAACACAACATACAAACCCGTGCAAGGTTGCCTGTGGTCTTCTGGGGGGGGGGGGGGGGGGTGGTCACTTGTTCGAAGGCACTCAATAACTGATAGAGGGACCCAGCATTGGGAAGGGGGGGTTACTGAGAGCCACCACCCCCTGCCCTTGCTGCCGACTACACCTACAACTCCTCCCCAATGACCCCTACCCTGCAAAACTCCTCCCAACATCATGTACCTCTAGCCTAAGTCGCTCTGTGATCCTGGGCCTCTGGTGGGTGTTGTTCCAGCAGCAGCCACTGCCTCCCCAGTGGCGTTGCTGAGCAAAAGAGCTGCCGGCCTCTGATTGGCCAGCAGTTCTCGGTGGGTGAGACTTCCTGCCTGTGGGGTCCTGATCCCAGGAAAAGTCTGCTGCTGGCCTGTCAATTGCCTGATTGACTCATCATGCGCAGACCTTCCCCAAAGCAGGCAATGCTGGTCTCTCAGCAGCTCTCCAGCTAGTGGCCAAAACCCCCATCGCCTTCATAAAATTTCCCCCAGCATGTGGAACTCCTCTGTTGTTGGGAAAGCGGAATCCATGCCTAAAATCGCTCCTAATTGCCTTAAGTACTTCAATTGGCTTCCAGCCTCAGCCACAGGGGTTCCCTGCAGCACTCCCAATTCGCCTTGGGAAAGCTGGAGGAGGGAGAGAACCACATCAGGATCCTGACCCAACGCCATTTTCCAGCACCACCCACCCTGCCCCCGAACTCACTTTCACTGGCCTGGGAAAAAGCAACTCATTATGTAGATCTGCACTCATGTAACTATCTCCTGCAGAGGAAGGAGGTCATATATTTTACAATCATTTCGAATAGATTTTATGGGATGTGGCTTTATTGATCTTGAAAACAGAGCAACTGTTGTAAATATTCAAGGCACACATAAAGTACTAGCAACATAACACAGATGCGGGATAGGTTCTAATCTTCATCTCTCCCAGTGAGCAGCTTTAGGCACTGGGAGTGCAAACTGAGAATACTCTGTATGGAAAATGGTGGGGCAAATTTGCCCAAATTCGCAACATGTGCTTCTGCTGTACAATATTGTGTCAGAGTCACTGAAGATGAAAATTTATTAATCACTGTGACCTAACTCATCCAACAGTTTTTCATAGAATGGGTCTGTGCAGGCTCTGTGAAAAAGCAGCTCAAATAATTCATCAAATCACAGATATGTACAAACGGTGAGCTATTTTTGTTTTTTCCTCACTATATCAAGAAAGCTAAGATGCAAGTAAATACCTGATGGCTGTAATTATTGTTGACTACGTATCTATATTTTTCTAATTATATTTGGTAACGGTAACACAGTAACAGCTATAACATTTTTTTCTTATCCATTACTATTTGCATGGACTATTATCGAACAGGTTTAAATTTTGTACAACTAAACTAGTAAAATTAAAAAATCAATACAATCCATAAAAGTAAAAGGGGTTGAAAACAGCACATCAAATATATACCAGTAAAAATGATAAGCACTGCATATTCTAGTCTTTACCTTTCATTTTCTCCCCTGATGTAGCCTTGGACACATTCTCTGATGCCTTGTGCTTATCTTCCATTGTTTCACTCACACCTTCACTGGAACAAATTAATACTTGGGATAAGAAAAAGCAGTTCAGCTCATCACACCTTTCTCCTCCTTAGTCCATGCATGATTTCCCCTGTCTTGCATTTATCCCACCCAACAATCTGGGGGAGGTGATCAACTATAGCTTAATCCCAATTGTACAGTCCATTTGGTTCAAGCTATCCATCAAAATATTTGAGCATCTATGTCCATACTTACCTTTATACCTGTCCAAATCCGAAGGTTGTGGATTCATGTCCTGCTCCAGAAGCCTGAGCACAAAATCTAGGCTGACACTCCTAATGCAGTATTGATGGAGTGCTGCATTGTCAGAAGTGTTGTCTTGAGCTGTTAAATCAAGGCATCGTCCACCTTCCCAGCTGCATGTAAAAGATCCCATGGCACCATTTTGAAGAACAGCAGGGGAGTTCTCCCTGGTGTCCTGGCCAATATTTATCCCTCAACCAACATCTCTAAAATAACAGTTTAACTGGTCATTTATCTCTTTGTTGTTTGTGGGACCTTGCAGTGTACACTTGGCTGCCATATTTCCTACATTACACTTCAAAAGTATTTCATTGGCTGTAAAGTGCTTTGGGACCTCCTGAGCTTGTGAAAGATGTTATTTTCAATGCAATTTCTTTTTCTTTCTCAATCACATTTTTGACCTAATGCTTATCCACCTCTTTAAAGTTTTCAATATAGCCTGTATTCCTTTTCTCTATTTCATATCTTTGTTAATCTATGGTGAAAAACATTTTCTTGGATTCTCTAACTCATTTGACACATTATTTTCTTTTTCACATTCTATAATTCTATGAGAACACAGCCTAACAGATAAATATTCAATGGTATGCATTTTCTTTTCTATGTACCAGCAATCTTAAATGATCACCCTCCCTATACCCCACCCCATGCCTTACCAATATTCATACATTATCACTGCTTTTAAAAGGTAAACCTCTCCATGATATAATGTTCCAGTTTAAAATTGGAATATGTTGCCTGTCAAGACCGGAACAAGGGGTCAAAGTTTATCTGTCAGTATTTAGTGTTCGGACTCCATTTTAATGATTATGTCTTCATCTCACATTACTATTTTGGCAAACATAGGGCTCTAACACTTGAAGTTAATCCCACAAGCATAACGCAGACTGTTACATTGTTTTGCTTCAAAACTTTATTTTAATATTCAGCAGAAGTAGGGCAACGAAAGAAACAATTTTGGTTTTAAAGTGGATCTATCGTGTTATCAGTTCCTTTGTTTTTCCTGTAAAACATGCAAGAGTTCAATTAAGTACCGATCCTGGAAAATGTCAACTCTTCTATAGGATAACACCTATTCATGTAATTAAAAGTTTAGCTCATGGTTACTGCCTTACACCTTTCAAAGTCATCACACCTCCAAATCATCACAAATCTTCAGGATAAAGCATCCTAATTCTCTTGACCCTTCTTAGGCCTTCAGACCCTAATTTATATATTTAAAGGGCATGATGCCTGTTTAGGCATCTAAAAAATATCGAAGAAATTGTGTGCAAATTGTGCCACTATTAAATTTGAACACCCCAAAACACAGGCTCAATGCATATCAATTCCAAACCCTGTAGATACAACAATCAGTGGGGAAATTTTACTTCAGAAAGTAAAAAATAAATGTATTCAAAAAGTAATTGAAAAAGTAAAAGCCATTAGTATGTACATAGCTCACCCTTCCCCCGCCCCACCCTCTGCGCCACACCCCCCCACCCCCCCTGCCAAACAATGTAATCTTCCTCGGCTTCCTACAGGTGTCTGTTCAGGCCCTGATGTTGTTTCCAATTTGCAGTTTGACTGCAATTGGAGAGTTAGTGAAGTCAAACCACTTTCACACTGACTCGACATTAACCTTGTCAATGCAATCAAGGAGGAATAGAAGATCAGAACGGGAAGAGGGAAGCCTAATCCCGGACACAATTAAGTTACAGGGCAGCTGATGGACAGTAGCACATGGGTAGAATCTAGAAGAAAGGAGGTAGAAATTAATATAAAAGGAGCTTCTTAAAGGAGGAGAGAGATAGAGAGGTATAGGGGGGGAATTCGAGAGCTTCAGCCTAGACAGCTGAAGGCACAGCCACCAATGAAGGGGTGAAAGAATTTGGGGTTGCACAAGAGGCAAGAATTGCAGGCACACCGAGTTCTCGGAGGACTGTCGGAGTGGAGGGGCTTATTTCCAGTTGGGGTCCTGGAAGTCAAATCTCTGCTCTCACTCAGTGGGCAGTTCAATCCTGTGATGAGTGGGCAGGGCTCATTTATAGATTGTTGTGGCTTCACCAAGGAAGACTCATCAATCTCTGGATAAACAATCAGCTGCTGATATGGTTTATGCTCACAACTGCCCTCAGATGGTCTTTGATGGTACAACAGTTTGATTTACATAAAAATTTAGATCCCCCCTACTAACTGAAGTGACTGCAGGAATAATTTTGCAAACTAACTGCTACTGTTTTTGCTAACTTAATTCCAGTGGAAACCATGGCCCATGACATCAACTGCATATTTTTATTGCAGGGAAGAGACAATTGTGACTGGTACATGGAATAGAAGGGTCACAGAGGCGTTGACAAGACATTGATGTCAACTTACGATTAAGGAACACTGCGGGATGAGTCTCGGGGACTCAGAGCTCCATGTCCACCATTGTCTCCCTCCCCTCAGGGTGGCTTGTATTTTGGGACCACAAGTCCATTCCTGAATGTAGCCTTCCCAATGACAAAGTGTGCATTGAAGCCAAAACTAAAACCCTCTCCCTCTAACAGCCGGGTAATCAATGGCATATTTTAATATCAGTTTCCAAAATCTCATGCTGTGGGTATCAGTGAAGGTTTGTGATCCAGATGCCAAACAATCACGGTCAGATTTAGAATACAATGTCACTATGCTCTAACATTCAAGATATTAAAAAATGAATTGTTACTCCAATTGTTAAATGCCAGCATTTTCATGTACAGTCTCAGGCAGGGGCAGTGTTTGCTATGTGGAGGCCCAGTTCAAAGGTTGGGTTTAGGGACTGGATCCATTTGCAGTAGGCTGCACGGCCCTACTGTTATCCTTGACTTTACTGATGACAGGGGTGATCCATACTGACAGGACATGAAGAAACAGAGTACATTGAGCTAATATTTCAGTCTGCCTGAACTGACCAATGCTACCAATAGCAGCTGGTTATGGGCCCTAGATCCTCTCAAGGTCACTGACAGGCTCGCGGCCCCATGCAATTGGAGGGCCATACCACTGACCCTGGTCTCTGGGCTGTGCTCTCATTATACTGCTGTTGTACCATGAGATAGCCAGCAATGGCTGTGGCATCAAGTTGTGGGGATGAAGACTCTGCTGCAATCCTGTCAGGACTGTGACGAAAGTTAGAAGTCTTGCCTTTCCTTCATGCATCCTTTACCTTGACAAAGGGTTCATTGAAGCCAATTACCTGGCATCAAGAAGAAAAGCAAGAGCATTCAAACTCTAAATCAATGGGTATACAAGATGTGTGTGGCAGTTCATGGGAGAACAAAGAAACCAAATTAGAAATTTGTGTTGGAGCCGGTACAGAAACTGAAATGGGTGTATCAGCCAGTGATTCCATAAGCTGAATATAATTTGGAGAATCCAGTGAGAGGTTACAGATGTCCTCAACATGAGCCCCAAAATAGTTGTATGTATTGAAGTCAAACTGGTAGTAGAATACCAATGACATGTTGAATAATGTGGTGGTCACCATGCACAATATAGTGTAAAAGAAATTGGCAAAATGGCGGCATTTCCTTTGAGACTCCCACGGCTGAGTTAAATACTGCATCTCAGAGGGGAGTATATCCTCCTCCATGAATTAGAACAAGGGTTGGCTGAAATTGAAACTTCATTGAGCCAGGGCTAAACAACATAAGGGCATTGATTCACATTGCTCTGAGAGATGCTATATTTATCAGGAGTCCAGAAAACCCTACAGGTACGCCTAGGTTCACTTGGAGAAAGAATACCGACAGTCCCTTGAGGGTTTTGCTCACCTAGTAGATGCTTTGCTGCTCTCAAAAAGATCAATGACAGTCACGGGGAGATGTTACTATCAAGGGCCTAATTAAGAGATACATAGGAGTCATGTTGGAACTTAATTCAGTAGGCCATTCCTGATGTCATACAGCTCTGGTCACATTTATTTTAGTGCTCATGTGGAAGGTGGACAGCCCTTTGCAGTTATTGTTCAAGGCATTCGTCAGTCTAGCCCCATCCATCATTAGGTGCCATTGATCACTTCACCATTCCTTAAGAAGAATCTGAAGCAGTTACTGCCTGATCTTCCAGAAGAGGAGTAGCATGAATCATGATGTATGGCAAATTCCATAGGGTCCTCTGACCTTTGTATTCAAATTCTTGATAAACAATCTCGGCAGGTGATGTTCCAAACTAGGAGCAAGAATTCCTAAAATTACTTCTTTAAGAAGTTCAGACTTTTGCCCATTGGCTACTACATCCTATACATTTAACACTTAGGCCTATAAATGCTACAGGGTCCTTAGGAAATTACATTTTCTGTAATCTCCCACTAATATTATAATGGAAAATCAGGAGGAACCGTTTGGAATTTCAGAACCATTGTCTTCAAGTTTCAGTTCATAGAAAGTGTGAGGACACCTATGTAGTTCATCTATTGTGATGAGCACAAATAAGGGATATTGGGAAAGAGAGTGCAAATTGTAATAGTGACAGCCTTCACAATAGATGCTAAACTGGGGCTCTGTCAGCCCATTCGGTGGGTCCAGTAGATGTTGAGCAAGGAATTCTCCTAGTCTGCTGGCCAACGTTCTTCTCTAAGCAGCACCACCAAAAACAGATAACCTGGTCATTCAACACATTGGTGTGAACAAAATGACTGCTCTGTATACCTATAGCAGTAACTGTAGTTTAATTGATTTGATGTAATTCATTTTATGTGAAGAACTTTGGGATGTTTCAGACAGTGTAATAAGGCATTATATAAATGTAAGTTATTTCTTCCTTGTTGCTTTCTTTTGTATTTCTTTCTTATCTGACTTATTCCTTCTTTCCACATGATAGTTTATCACATATTATCTGCCTTAATGTATTATTTGTATGGTGGAGTCATTTTACTGCTACATTTTGTATTGTGGTCTAATGCTCTTCAGCAATTAATTTTAATTTGGACCTGTATGGCCATCAAACAGCATTCATTCTGTCAAATTAGGCTGCATTCTGGCCTAAATCCCCTTTTACAACCAATACTGTCCAACTCAGAGGGTAAATTTTCAACTTACCTCATGAGCGTAAAGCTTGCATTGTGGATCAGCCGCTCATTATAGAAACTGCACGATTCCCACTGATTTCAGTGACAATCTATCTCTTCTAACCAGTAATTTTGATATGCATGCTTCAGGATGTTCTTGTCCTTGTCTCAGACTTTAATTTCTTGCAGATGGATTTTGTTACAGCTAATGAAAGGCTAATGTTGTCGCTTGAAATATGCTGAATTAATGAAACTAAAGACAACAAAAACTTCATCAACAGTATACACATTGACTCTCCTGTAGCATAAATAGTTCAGGGTGAACCAAAATATTATCTGCAATGTGCAGATGGCATTATGATTAAGAGGCCAATTGGAGAAGGCGTTTGTTATGGTGTGAGCTTTTTCCAACACCGTTTTCTCCTGGAAGTGTTTTCTCACGGTTTATATAGGCTCGTGCAGTAAAGGCAGATGGATTTGAAGCAAGGAGTCTGGAGTGGAATGGTAGGACAGTTTAGGGCTCTGCCAGGAAGGATGCAGCAGAAGAAAGGGAGGATAAAAAGGAGGGCAGAATTAGAAGAGTGGAAGGAGAAATGCTGGCATGTTCGGGCTTGAGGAACTAGGAAAGGTCTTGACTTGTACCTCCACCCCTCAGAGCATACCTGTGATCACTGACTTGGAATGGAACCATCTAAAGCAAAAACTGTGTTCCACTGTCCAGAATGCTCACGAGCAAGATCATGGGAGATTAGCTGAATAATAGTCATCTATTTAATTATATATTTCAGGATAATTTTGTTTTTTAGTATTTCTGGATACAGCTTAGAAGAGCATCATTCAGGCACGTTACTCTATGAAGGAGGATAAATCCAAGCCAACATTCTATCTCCATTATGTTTTCTTTTAACTAGCCACTAACATTATCATATACCTCTCATATTTCATAATCTTGTGATAAATCATCCTATAATGGATGACAGGAATTGAAGAAAGCTCACAAGAATGGTAACTAAACAAAGCCTATCAGATTTTCTTTTTGATTAATTGACCACTGTTCAAATATAATGATGGATGAGCAGTACATAAATATACTCTACAGCTGGTGCACCTATATGTTGTTGGAATTCAACGACAAGATGGATTGCTGTGATCTAACTGTCTGCAAAAGTAGATCAGTCCTGACCAGATTGTGTTAGCAGTTGCCCTCCTGGCTCTGTTAAGTCGAGCTATTAATTAATGATTACTTACAAAGAAGTGGTGAACTGACATTGAAAAGGGTACTGATAATACAAACATGTTCAATGTCACTGAGGAGGCACTGTTCGAGAAAACAAAACTGTCTGCAGTGTTTCATTGTGACACATGAAGCAATAAAGAACTAACTTAAGTAGTTTTATCATAATGTTTTACAAAAGTTATTATTGACAGCATATGGACCTCAAAGCTACATTACTGCAATGTTTTTTGATGTTTCCAACTGCAAACTTTAAATTCTTGCATTTCTGCCAAAGAATTCAAATAATTTTAATTGTTGTTGACATATTCTAAATGTAACAGGTCATGTTTATTATGACAAAGGATGAATTACTCCATTAGCAAATATTAAGTCATATAGAAGGTTCAATTGGCAATATATCCACACAATGGTTGCAAATCCATTTTTAGTATATACAGTTAAACAAAGAAAACAAAACAAAATGACAGTCTGTAGGGACTTGGGGTGAAAATGGTCTTCTGTAATGACACAAAATGAGTGCTAGCAAATCAACAGCTTGCTTTACCCCATGTCTGATTTTATTTTCCATCACCAAAAACCAATTTGCACAAGAATGCAGAAGAGCACAAGAATTAAGAGCAGGACTAGGCCATTTGGCCCCTCAAGCCTGCTCTACCATTCAATAAGATCATGGCTGATCTGATTGTGGCCTCAACTCCATATTCCTATTTGCCTTCCATAACCTTGACTCCATTGTCAATCAAAAATCTATCTAACTGAGCGTTGGATATATTCAATGATCCAACCTCCACTGTTCTCTGGCAAGAGAATTCTACAGACTAATGACCCTCTGAGAGAAAATAAAATCTCCTCATCACTGTCTTCAATGGGAGAACCCTTACTTTTAAATTGTGTCTAATAGTTCTAGACTCCCCCAGAAGGGGAAACATTCTCTTAGCATACACCCTGTCAAGTCCCCTCAGGATCTCAATCTTCAAAACTCCAATGAGTACAGGCCCAACCTGCTCAATTTCCTCATAAAATAAACTCTTCATCCGAGGAATCAGTCACGTGAACCTTCTCTGAACTGCTTCTAATGCAATTATATCCTTTCTTAAGTAAGGAGACCAAAACACTATAAAGTACTTCAGATTGCAGTCTTAATTGGTCTTAGGCAGGACTTCCACCACATTGAGGCAGGATGTCCCACCTAATGGAGCTGTCGGCCAATCAGCGGACTTTCTGCTCTTAGTCCCAGCAGCGCCACTGGGATCGGTGGCCACTACTGGGACTGGAACCCAGCTGAAGAATGAAGATGTTGGGAAGCAATGGAGAACAAGGTTTTGGGGGCTCACCGGGGGCGATCAGTCAGGCCCTGGTGAGGCAAGGGGGGGTTGGCTGGGGGTAGTGGAATGTTTTGGGTGTTGGGGGTGGTTGGGTCATTGGGGGTGGCCCTCCGATGGGCACAGGGTGCCCAATCAGGAAAGTCCCCACCCCAGGCCATCAGAAAGCCCCCTACTTTTATCAGGCGGCTTTTCTGAGGCCTTGGCCGCCTGCCTGCCAACCATAAAATCCCCGTGGCAGCAGGCGAAGGCCCTTAGGTGGCTGTTAATTGGCTAATTAAGGGCCTTGATTGACCTGGGGCAGGCGGGCCATTTCTTGCTGCCACCACCCCGAGTAAATTGCACCCCAAGCCTCCCACTCCATTTATGCTCTCCCACCCACCCCCATCCCCTTCCCACCACCAGCCTGTTCTTGGGGGCGGGGGTGGGGGTGTGTAAAATTCCAGCCCAGGAGTCTGAAAAGGGATTATAGATAGGTTAAGTGAGTGGGCAAAGATTTGGCAGATATAATATGGGAAAGTTTGTTCTTGTCCACGATGACCAGAAAAATAGAAGAGCAACATATTATTTAAATGGAGAGAGATTGCAGAACTCTGAGATGCAGAGGGATCTGGGTGTCCAAGTACTAAAATCACAAAATGTTAGCAAGTGATTAATAAGGAAAATGCAATGTTGTTGTTTACTGCAAGAGGACTGGAATATAAAAGTAAAGATGTTTTGCTACAGTTGTACAGGGCATTGGTGAGACCACATCTAGAGTATTGTGTACAGTTTTGGTCTCCTTACTTAAGAAAAGATATAATTACCTTGGAAACAGTTCAGAGAAGGTTCACTCGACTGATTCCTGGGGTGAGAGGGTTATCTTGTGAGGAAAGGTTGGATATGTTGGGTCTGTATTCTTTGGATTTTAGGAGGATGAGAGGTGATATTGAAACAAATAAGATCCTGAGGGACTTGACAGGGTGGATGTTGAAAGGATGTTTCCCTTTGTGGGAGAGACTAAAATTCAAGGGCACAGTTTAAACACAAGGGGTCTCCCATTTAAGACAGAGATGAGGAAAAATATTTTCTCTCAAAGGGTTGTGAATCTGTGGAACTCTCTTCCCGAGACAGCGGTGGAGACAGGGTCATTGAATATTTTTAAGGCAGAGGTAGACAGATTCTTGACAAACAAGGAAGTCAAAGAGTATCATGGGTAGGCAGGAAAGTAGAGTTGTGTCCACAAACAGATCAGTCATGAACTTATAGAATGGTAGAGCAGGCTCGAGGGGCCGAACAGCCTGCTCGTGCTCCTAGTTCGTATGTATATTCATGTACCAGGATACCCAGATCCCTCTTTACAGTAATGTTCTGCAGTCTCTCTCCATTCTGCTTTTCTATTCTTCTATTCTTCCTGTCAAAGTGGACAAGTTCACACTACCCCACATTATACTCCATCTGCCAAATTTGTGCCCACTCATTTAACCTATCTAAATCCCTTTGTAGACTCTTTGTAGCCTCTTGACAGCCTACTTTCCTACTTATCTTTGTGTCATCAGCAAATTTAGCTACCATACATTCGGTCCCTTCATTCAAGACATTGATATAGATTGTAAATAGTTGAGGCCCCAGCACTGATCCTTGTGGCACTCCATTAGTAACAGCTTTTCAACCCGAAAATGACCCATTTATCCCCACTCTGTGCTTCCTGTTCGCTAACCAATCCTCTCTCCATGCTAATATGTTACCCGTACACAATGAGCTCTTATTTTGTATAATAACCTTTGATGTGGCACCTTATTGAATGCCTTTTGGAAATCCAAGTACACAACATCTACAGATTCCCCTTTATTCACATTGCTTGTTATGTCCTCAAATAACTCTAATAAATTAGTCAAACATGATTTTTCTTTCACAAAACTTTGTTGACTCTGCATTACAATTTTCTGAATGTCCTGCCATTTTTAATGGTTCTCGCATTTTCCCCATGACAGATGATAGGCTAATTGGCCTATAAAATTTCCTGCTTTCTGTCTCTTTCCTTTCTTGAACAGAGGTATTATATTTGTGATTTTCCAATCTGGTGGGACCTTTTGAGAATCTAGGGAATTTTGGAAGATCACAATCAATTCATCTAATATCGCTGCAGCCACTTCTTTAATTAATTTAATCCCGTTTTAGTCTGAAGACAAAGTTTTTAATGCTGAATTTAGACAAACAAAATCATTTTTCGTTTAAACTTGCCAATCAAGGAATTAATAAACTGCAATGCAATCTCTAATCAGCCACATGATTTATCAAATCTCTGTTGAGGTTGAAGATTTTATATCTGCCAAAAATGTACAATTAGGGAACCCAGAAGTCAATGAAATTTGTGTTGTGGTTCCTTAGCAGCAAATTAGTAAATGGTCATGACTATTTGTAAAAATTATGCTTATTTCCTTGTCTTTAAATAGGTTAGAAATTTTGGCTTGGGGAGTTGGGAGTCAATCCAGTTGAGAGCGATGAGACAAAACTAGAAAGGAAAAGCTGTTTCCCTAAGGTAAAAGAGAATCACCCTCAGCTACACACAGACAACTCCTGACATTATGCTTTGGAGCAGAATGTAGAAGGCTGAGAGTCAGTTGCCCCTTGGTTATGGAAAGCTTCATGGTGCAAAGAGAAATTAATGGAATGAAAATAAAATACAAGATGAGAAAGAATTATAGATTAATAACTAAGTGTTTCAGTTTTCAGCAAGGTGAAACTATTACTTCAAAATAGCAAGAACTTACTTTTCTAACTGCTCCTGTGTACAAGAAGGCAAGTCAGACCACTCACATTGATTAGGGGAAGAGGTACAGGATAAACATAAAATATCAAGGGAAAATGAAGATGGTTGGGTGGGATAAAGGCATGGTTAAAGAGAAGGGGTTGCAGAAGGTGTCTGAATCCAGGGAGGATGGAGACTAGGCAGAGGGCTGTAGGGAGGGAATTTCAGAAAGCAGGAGTGTACTGATTGAATGAACAACTACTAATGATGGAACAGAAGGAGCAGGGAACAAGGAGTAACATAGATCAGGGGGATGAAACATGCCTGCAAGGACACATTGCTGGAAGCAGTTGCAATTTAGCCAAGAAAGTGAGAATGGGAATCTTGAAGTCAAGTCACTTGGGCAGGGAGAGCAAATGGAATTTGGAAAGGACAGAGATGGAATGTGATTGTGGGCAGGAGCATATTGAATTAGTTGCAATTTCTGGAGCACAGAGACAGGGTGAAGTTAATTTTTGAAAATGTTCTTGCATGCTACTTGGAAGTAATGGATCATGTGGACTGACAATAGTTAATTGGGAATATTTGATCTTTAATTCCACTATTTATAATCATTAAAAGGTAAGCTGCAGCTTCACATAGTGAACTCATTATGATGCAAATATATGGGAGGCAAGTGTCAACTTCTGTGCGGGTGGAAAACTGGCAGGAGCTGATTGACTGCCAGTTATACCAGTCACCCAATTTAAATGTCTTTGAAGTCAGTAGAAAGGTGAATCAGGTAGTGCGTGTAACAGACGGCCAAAGTTACCAGCAGAGCTTTTTTTTTATTCATTCATATGGACCTGGGCGTTGCTGACAAGGCCAGCATTTACTCCCCATTCCTAATTGCCCTGAAGAATGTGCTAGTGAGCTACCTTCTTGAATATAAATGAATGGTTTGCCAGGCCATTTCAGAGGGCAGTTAAGAATCAACAACATTGGTATGGGTCTGGAGTCACATGTAGGCCAGACTGGTTAAGGACATCAGATTTCCTTTTCTAAAGGGCATTCATGAACCAGATGGGTTTTTACGACACTCCAGTGGGTTTGTGGTCACCATCACTGAGATTTGCCTTTTATTCCACATTTATTTAATTCATTGAATTTAAATTCCCCAACTGCCATGGTGGAATTTGTTTCCAGACTGTTAGCCCAGACCTCAGGATTACTAGTCCAGTACCATAGCTACTACTATACTACTGTACCCCCTGCTGAATTTTAAATTGCCCCCAATGTCTTATCCTAGCCCAGAAGTTAATAATTAATAATAATAGAGCAGTTGTTTCCATCTATATGTTTATTCAATGTCAAACTTTTGAGGTTTTACAATTTAGAACAATAGTTACAGTAAAACTGCATTTCTTGCAAGATGTTTGAAAGCGTAAATTTTTGGGCTTTTTAAGTCCTTTCGACGAGATCATGTTGAGGAATGAAACATAAGGGTAAATTCAACAAAGTTACACTCCATATGTAGAGCTTGATGGGATGTTGGATCAAGGATTTGGGTGTAGAGGTCAGACTGCCTGATTTAATGCACCTGTATTTTTCCAGTCCGGTTATCTAAGAAGCATTTCTGTCTAGTGAGGCTACATGCCAAGAGTGAAGCCTCTTCTATAAGCCATGGCATTATTTACCTTAATTGTATTAATCACTCTTAATCATGTAAAACCGTGCTTTTATTTCTTTCATATTAATGAATGTAAGCTGGCTGTGGTGGAGTCCTGTGGGCAGAAGTTGTCTCATGGTGGTAAGAAGATGGAGCTATGAAGGGAGAATTCTGACTGAAGACATTATTGCGGGGACAGTTTTAACTAAGGCTGCTTTTGCTGACAATGCAACCAGTAAGTGGCGCAGTACTTGCACATGTGCAAATGCAGCCTCATGCACTGAAACGTCACTGTCTGCGACGTTTTTGGCAGCTGCCAGGAGTAAAGGTGGTGCTGCTCAATCTATGACAAAAGCAAAAACAAATAAACCGAAATCCCCAACAGTGACTGCAATCGCCACCTCCATCCCACCCCCAACAGTATTTCTCTCCCTCCTGCCATCGCGCTGCTCTTCACCGCTGCTTCCCACTCCCATCTGCTTCTCGCTCGCTCCCTGCCTCGCCACTTCTCCCCCATCAGTCACTCACTCGCTGCTTCAGCAACACCACCCCCCCCACCGACCTCCCACTCACAGTCTCCCTCTCCTGCCCTGCCTATCTTGTCACTCTCTCTCTCCTCACTTCCCCCATGTGGGGAAGAATGGCGGCGATTGCAGAAGAAAGTGGAGACCAGAGTGTGAGGAAGTGGGGAGCAGAGGCAGAGCAGAGAGGGGAGAAGTGGCGAAGCGGGGAGTGATTGACCGACAGGTGCGGGGGGTGAAGCGGGGAGTGAGTGGCCGAGGGAGGAGAAGGAGCAAGGTGGGGAGCGAGCTGCGAGCAGACGTTGCAGTACACGATGAAGTTTTCGCGCACATGCGTGAATTAGTCCTGGCAAGTCAGGTGCTGTCATAGGTTGCACATGCGCAGCACAATACTGACAGCAAGAGTCCATTCTGCGCATGTGCGAAGCTGGGAGTGCTCTGACGATGTCGGCGCTGGGCTGCGTTATCAGGAGTCACTTTGTTTATCTAAAACAGACACACACAGACACACACACACACGTCAGGGCATGTCCCTGAGGTGGTGAATTGCCACAGACAATTCGTCTACAAAAACGGAACTAGACAATGGCCACTCGGGAATGTGTGAATGGCCTTCTTCTTGCCCCAAGATAAGTAATCACACCCGTTATTGGCATGCACCTGGAGACACCCACTCTGCTGAGGGCAGGATATGACCACATGGGGGTGGTCCTGGATGACCAGGGTGGAATTCATAACCCAACCGGACGATCTGATTTAAGGTATTGCCTTATATGCCAAGGGCCAGGGTCAGGAAGTTGTATAAAGCCATAGCCCTCAAGGACATTGTTACTGCAGTCGGTAGAGTGGCCTGGTCAGCCATTCTGAAGTCGCGCCTGGAGATCTGTCGAAGGACTGACCACCTGAGATGGACCCTAGCTCACGAGATTCGAAAGAAACCAGTGTCATTGTATGTACTATTGCTTAGAGATTTAATAAAGGTGTATCACATTTAGTGAAACAGTATCCAATTGTGTGCTATTGATGTCAAGAGTAAAGACAAGAACCTTTAGACCACAGAGGGAGTCTTACACCTCCTAAACTTCCTCTATGCTTCAAGTTTTAATACACAGTGCAGGTAATCAGGCACTCGCAGGTCACTTATAATTTAGGACAAATGCAGCGTAAGGCTCATCTTGTTTTAATCTTCCATTGACCCATAATTCCATCGCCAGTCCTGCACCTCCAGACATACATGCCAATTTTTTTTTAAATGCTAGTAAAAATTGGTCAACTGCTTCAAAAGTATCTGACTCGATTTCCAAAGGCTGACAACTCAAACAAGGTCCTGAGTATAAGCCTATGACATAGGCTGTGAAACTTAAGCTCTAGGCATAGTTGATATTCTATCATTTGTATCCAAGCAAAAAAAAGACTTAAGTACAAAAGCCTTCAGGGATAAACGCAGATGTCGAAGAAACAAAACTGGTGATGCGTATCTAAGGGATCTCAGGGAGCATTGTCCCAAAAAGCTTGTGGTTGCAATGTAATTTCAGATGCCAATGTACCTGACATGTATTTCCAGCATTTTTTGTTTTTATCCTTTCATCATTATTGTTTAAAACTGCCTAAAACCTTCTTAAAACTATGATATTCATATTAGAGCTATGCTCATGTTTTATTTACATTGGGAGATGAGCAAGCCAGCAAAGAAAATAGTTTATTTTAGTAGTTGCAAGCTGCTGCTTGATTGTATTTTTTTCTCCTTTTTTTTTGTTTTCTTTTAAGTTTTGCGTTGCGAGGTAAAGGCTGGATTTTCTGTGCCTCTAATCCAATAATTGTGGGTACTTTCTTGCTGCTGACAATTTAGACAAGCCTTTAAAACTGATTGGAAAACTTGACACGGAAGCCAAATTCCAATTAATGTCACGCGATGTCAGGAAGACCACACAGCTAGCAACACTCTACAAACAAACATTGGAGCCCCTTTAGTTCGCACTCAGCCTGCTAACACAGGCCCCCTGCAGCTTCTATTTGTGTTAGGAGTAGATAACAAAAATGCATGACCTTTTGTAAGTGTTGTTGTAACAGGGGGAAAAAATGCAGAGAAATGAAGGCCCTGCAGAACACAGAGCCCTTTCAGCCACTCAGTAAAACCCTGACTTTAACCCCCCGGTTCCCAATGAGAATGGGGCATACAAGGAGGGTTAAAATGTCAGCTGGATGGCATTCAATGGAGCTATGCTGCACACAGGCCCCACAGCATTTTAACAGGCATGTTGTGCCCCATTTCCAATCCCCAAAGCCTTTATCACCATCATTTAATGCACTACTAATATTGTAGACTTAGGGCTGGATTTTACAGCCCACCCCCTGCGGAAGCCGGGGATCATAGGTGGGGGGGGGGGGGGGGGAGGGGCAGAAAATGCCATGGGCCTCGACACCGGGAAGGCCTGGCCTGATATTGCCGTGGGGGCGAGACCTCGTGGCGGCCCCCCCACCGCTCGGCAATGGGAACAAAAGTTACATATGTTCATTTATTGAAATAAAAGAATTAATTACTGAACAACTCCCACTGTCCATTCCGGTGACATATTGGTACCGGTGTCCGGCTCTCCTGCTCCTTCGGATCTCCCTCCAGAGATCTGAGGCGCAACACTGGTGGGGAGGGGGGGAGCAGGTACGTTTCTCTGTGTGGGGGCAGTGGGGGGAAGCAGCGTCAGAGTAATTTAATTGGTCTAGGGGATGGTGGGAAGGGGTGAAGTTTAAAATTGTTGAACTTTGGAGAGGGGAAAGGTTGGGGACACAAGTTAAGCATTTTGGGGAAGGAGAGGGCAGGTTTTTATTTCCATGGTTATTGGGGGGAGGTGGGAGAGGGTCAGGATAAGTTTATTTCATTTTTTATGAACACTGTTTTTAAAAATGGCATCAGCGCCTGCGCAGTGGTGCTTCACGCCATTGCCAGGAATGGACCACCCGCCCCCTCCATGTCATCGGGATGAGTAGTCCACCCCAACAATTTAAATGAGCCGCTGCGAGCTTATAAAATCCAGCCCTTAATATTTGATTTAATATTTAAGGCTCAATTTTACTGCTGCACACCCCCCACCGTCCCAGTTAAGAAACAGGCCAAGAAGTATTTGCGCTATGTTCCTGAAACATTCAAGCACCGCCCACCCCCCCCACCATTTTTACTTTCCCCAATTCAAGCAAGTGAAGGTCGTCTGCCCCAGAGGATCAGGTCCTAATCTAAGTAGCAATGACGTATATCCCACTGACATCATTGGGTCAAGCACACCATTTTAACTGTAGATCCAACTAAGGCCTGCACAGTCTCCAGCTGCTTCTAAACCAAGCAGCAGCAAGGGTCCTACCCGCAGAAGCAGATATGTGATTTTTAAAAGTCTTTGTAAATGTTCCTGCGGCCCAGGAGGAGAACTGCTGCTTTATTTCTGACAAATTAGGGACCTCAAGCAATCTCCCCTGATATAAGCAGTGATCCTTTTTTCTTCATTAAGTTTTCATAATGAGAAAATCCACATATATTGCCTTTATATATCAAATCTTATCTCTAGGATGAATAAAGAGGTTAGAATCAGGCCGTGCAAAGATTAACATATAAATAATTAATACAATTCCATGCAACTGCTTTTCTATTTTAACCAACGTAATAACTTGCAAAATAATTAACTTGCTACGATTACTACATTAGAATTAGAATTAGAATTAGAATTAGAATTAGAACATTACAGCGCAGTACAGGCCCTTCGGCCCTCGATGTTGCGCCGACCTGTGAAACCATCTGACCTACACTATTCCATTTTCATCCATATGTCTATCCAATGACCACTTAAATGCCCTTAAAGTTGGCGAGTCTACTACTGTTGCAGGCAGGGCGTTCCACGCCCCTACTACTCTCTGAGTAAAGAAACTACCTCTGACATCTGTCCTATATCTATCACCCCTCAACTTAAAGCTATGTCCCCTCGTGTTTGCCATCACCATCCGAGGAAAAAGACTCTCACTATCCACCCTATCTAACCCTCTGATTATCTTATATGTCTCTATTAAGTCACCTCTCCTCCTACTTCTCTCCAACGAAAACAACCTCAAGTCCCTCAGCCTTTCCTCGTAAGACCTTCCCTCCATACCAGGCAACATCCTAGTAAATCTCCTCTGCACCCTTTCCATAGCTTCCACATCCTTCCTATAATGCGGTGACCAGAACTGCACGCAATACTCCAGGTGCGGTCTCACCAGAGTTTTGTACAGCTGCAGCATGACCTCGTGGCTCCGAAACTTGATCCCCCTACTAATAAAAGCTAACACACCATATGCCTTCTTAACAGCCCTATTAACCTGGGTAGCAACCTTCAGGGATTTATGCACCTGGACACCAAGATCTCTCTGTTCATCTACACTACCAAGAATCTTCCCATTAGCCCAGTACTCTGCATTCCTGTTACTCCTTCCAAAGTGAATCACCTCGCACTTTTCCGCATTAAACTCCATTTGCCATCTGTCAGCCCAGCTCTGCAGCCTATCTATGTCCCTCTGTACCCTACAACATCCTTCGGCACTATCCACAACTCCACCGACCTTAGTGTCATCCGCAAATTTACTAACCCACCCTTCTACACCCTCTTCCAGGTCATTTATAAAAATGACAAACAGCAGTGGCCCCAAAACAGAACCTTGCGGTACACCACTAGTAACTAAACTCCAGGATGAACATTTGCCATTAACCACCACCTTCTTTCCATACGTCTTCTTTCAGCTAGCCAATTTCTGATCCAAAGCTCTAAATCACCTTCAACCCCATACTTCCGTATTTTCTGCAATAGCCTACCATGGGGAACCTTATCAAACGCCTTACTGAAATCCATATACACCACATCCACTGCTTTACCCTCATCCACCTGTTTGGTCACCTTCTCGAAAAACTCAATAAGGTTTGTGAGGCACGACCTACCCGTCACAAGACCGTGCTGACTTTCGCTAATGAACTTATTCTTTTCAAGATGATTATAAATCCTGTCTCTTATAACCTTTTCCAACATTTTACCCACAACCGAAGTAAGGCTCACAGGTCTATAATTACCAGAGCTGTCTCTACTCCCCTTCTTGAACAAGGGGACAACATTTGCTATCCTCCAGTCTTCCGGCACTATTCCTGTCGACAATGACGACATAAAGATCCAAACATGTTAAGCACTAGATACTGATCTTTGCAGAGTGTAATTTCAAGGTCAGACTCTTAATTATTCTTCTACTCCTTTTAAGTGAATCAGTGGACTAGTAAATTCTGCTATGAAGTAATCCTTCTCTATAGTAGTTGATGAGTAATGGATGCTGCTGCCTTCAGTTCCTGTTCTTGATGCTGTAGGTCCCACCAGTAACGTAGCTCGTAACTGAGGAAACATTTTACATTTATTACAGTGGACATGGCTCTGCTGGCCTTGTACTTCTGACCAAAGAAGTCAGATTTCACCATGCAATGGCTTCATCCTTTATGATGATAATAATTGAATTCTCAAATCAAGCTCTACCCGCCTCTGTACACTTAACCCTCAAGCCAATTATCCACACAACGTTGGTTGAGATCTCACTGATCACCTGCACCTTCTCTCATTTGACGAGTGGATTATTATAAGATGCACCCAATTAGGAAGTAAGGAAAGGTGAAACTGTGCAACTAAAAAGAAAAAGACTTCCATTTATATTGTAATTTATGCAGCCTCTCAGAAACAAAGCACTGCAGATACAATGAATTATTTTTAAGTGCTGTGCCTGTTATTATGTGGGCAAGCATTGAAACTATATTGCACACAGTAGAATCTCACCACCAGTAATAAGGTGACTATTTAACCCGGCCTTGTTGGCGCTCTTTATGCTTTGCTTTGAATAGTCCCACAGATTCTTAAACTTGCAATTGAAGCACTGGAATAGTCAAATGTGACCTTGGTTTAACAGATCATCTGCAATGGACTACTTCCTCAGTATCTAACTGGAGTTACAACTTACTTTATGTCCTCAATTTCTGGATTGAGTCTTCAACCCACAACCTGTGCCACAGAAGAAAATTAACATGTTTTATTCAAATATAAAGGAGATAATTTTTGCCTTCAGATGTAAAACATTCTAATTTGTTTTGCAACAACAACAGCTTGCATTTATAAAGCATCTTTAACGTAATATATCATCCCAAGGCACTTCACAGGACCGCTATCAAACAAAATTTGACACCGAGCCACACAACAAATATTGGGACAGATGGCCAAAAGCTTGGTCAAAGAGGTAGGTTTCAAAAAGTCTCTTATAGGACGAAAGTGAATGAGAGAGGCGGAGAGGTTTAACAAGGGATTTCCAGAGCTTAGGGTCTAGACGGTTGAAGGAAGAGCCACCGATGATCAGATGGGGATGCAAAAGAGACCAGAATTAGAGGAGCACAGATGTCTCGAATGGTTGTGGGGCTGCAGAATATTACCGAGGCAGGGAAGAGCAAGACCATGGAGGAATTTGAAAACAAGGATGAGAATTTTAAAATAGAGGCATTGCTTAATCGGGAGCCAATGTAAGGTCGGTGAGTACAAGAATGGGACTTAGTGCGAATCGAGACATGGGTAGGAGAGTTTTGGATGACCTTAAATTTACAGAGGATAGAACATGTGAAGCCAGCCGGGAGTGCATTGGAATAATCAAGTCTAGAGATAACAAAGGAATGGATGAGAGTTTCAATAGCAGATGAGTTGAGATAAGGGTAGAGTTGAGCAATGTTATGGAGCTGGAAACAGGCCGCCTTAGTAATGGCACCGATATGTGATCGATAGCTCATCTTGTGCTCAAATATAACACCAAAGCACTAGTTTAAAATGCAATTGAATCTCAAGAGTGAATAGCACACAATTTTTCGATCTAGCCTCACTTGCATAATTATTTACAACTCCAGGTACAATCCAGATGGGTCAGTCAATGACACCACTGGGAGGACAAGAAAATTGGGCTGGATTTTACCAGCCCCCTGACATCGGAGGTCATGGCGGGGGGGCCCAGAAAGTACCTCAAGGAGAGGCCCGCTACGGGCCTCAACGCCGGTAAGACCCCACCCCATTTTACCGGCGGCAGCAAGGCCTCGGGACAGCCCCACCACCGCTCAGCGACGGACGCTTAACTTAAATATTCAAATAAATGTTAACTTATAAATAATTACTTACCTCGTCGCGACGGCCATCACATGCCGATATTCCGTCTGGCTGCCAGAACTCCCACACTTTCAAATCTCCGTTTGGAGATCCGACGTGGAAGTCTGGTGGGAACAAAGAAAGGGGGGGAGGAGTGAAGTTTTCAGGACGGGGAGTGGGGGAGCAGCAAAAAGTTACATGATTGGTTGAGGGTATGGTGGGAAGAGTTGAAGGTCAAAGTAGAGAAAGGATGGAGGGGAAAGGTCGAGTTCGAAAATTTACTTTTTTGGGGGGGAAGAGGACAAATAATATAATGATTATTCATTGCGGGGGTGAGAGAGGGGATTGGAAGTGTGCATAAATTTTTATTTTAATTTCTTGCCAATCCTGTGCCTTTAAACATTTCAATGAAACGGAAGGGCCTGAAGCTGTTTAAAAATGGCGCCTGCACGATGGCGCTGGAATCCGTTGCCGGGGACGGAGCGGCTGCCCTCTATGTCATCAGGGGCAGGCGTTCTGCCCCCTCCATGTAATGAGCCACTGCGCGAAGCATCGCGGCGGCTTCGTGTCACACATCTCGCACGTGTGCTGCACTGTTTTTGAAGCTCGCCGCCCAGTGAGCTGTAAAAATTCAGCCCATTGTGCACATGTCATAATTTTAAAAGGACAATAACAGTAAAAGGGAAGTGTTACAAGGACAGTAACAAAAATTTAGAAAGCTTCTGGAGAGCATTAAAAGGCAATGCAGGCAGCTTTTTGTATAACCTTTCTGGCCATTTTAACCATTTAAGTTCATAGAAACCATTATTAGAATCTCAGGTAATATCTTATTTGAGAAAAGTACTGTTTTTCATAAAGCTATGCTGTAAATATACGTCAGAGTCAGATCATCATTCAGTTTACTGAATATGTTCTAAATGTGCGTCAATCTATGCAATATAATGTTCCCAATGAACCTGATGAATCTGTTGATTCAGCTGTCACATGGCTGTTTTCTTATTTATAACATGGTAAGTCTTAGTAATAACTCTTCAACCCAATAATTCATACTATGACACATGGTAAGATTATCTAAGCTCACACTAAGTTAATAGCAATGTTTTCTTATAACCTGAACATAAATTAAGGTATCATACAACACATATATTTAATACTTTTTAATAACTAGAATTAGACACAGTGGTGTAGAAATCGAACGTTGTTGTAACTAACAGTTATAACAAATTTAACAATGGGAAGCCTATGTGTTACAACCAGGTGAGAAGGGGTCTAAGGGTTCCCTCTCAGCCTTTGCCTGGTCTAACCGTAACAGGAGTTACTTTTTAGTAACACCGTGTTTTTAGCTTCCCCTCAGTGAATCCTTGTTCACTGCTCCAATTGTCAGGCAAAGAAATCAGACACGTTTCCTTAGATTTAAACAAGAAAAGGGGAAGTTTATTCATTTAAACTCTAATCTGGTTAACGACTATGAATATGCGACGTGACCACAATAGCATGCATACGCGATAAACACACAGGCGGTTAGAGACAGAAAAAGTAGAAAAGAATAAAGGGGAAATGTTTGAGGCGATAGCTGGGTTATAAGTCCTTTGAGTTCAATGTGGAGTCTTTGGTTGTCAGTAAGTCATACTGTTCGTTGGGGCCCAGTTCACGCTTCCACTTGTTTTGATGTCAGAGTCTTTTCTCTCTTGAGGTTTACATGTCTTCTGTGGGTCCGGTGGCTTGGGAGAAAGAGAGAGAGAGACAGCCAGGAGAGAGGCTTCCTTGTTCCAGCTTCAGTTGCAAACTGCCTTCTGAATTCAAACTGCCCTATGTCTCATTCAAAAGCCTGGATCAGCCAGTCAGTCATGTGACCAGCTGGTTTAACCAGTCCTGCCTTTGATGATTTCAAAGCTCTCAGTGGGGCGGGGGTGGGTGGTGGTGGAGGCAGTGATGTAGGGCTGTCTCTTACCAACAAGATGTGGAACCATTGCCCAGACCAATCTCTGTTAATTGTATCAGTGAGCAATTCTTTTGTCTCTCCAAGCATTGTCTCTTAGTATGCAAATGTTCTTCCAGCCAAGTATCTGGTGATCTTCAAACAAGTCATTTCTTCATTCCAGCAACAGTTTAAAATCAATGTTCATATTGCAAAATTAATATGCCTCATTCTTGGCAGGTAGGGGTCTGCAAGACACTATGTTTGATTTATACATGTGTCTGGCCTTTATTTAGGGGTAAGCTGCCTTTCCCTAGTGCCCACCTGAAATGAGCACAGACTTTAGTTCAATGTTGAAATGAGGGTCCCGTGCCTGTTTCAGGGCTCATCCAAGAAATGTGTCACTTTGGAGTGTTGCATTCACCAGGCCTGCTCAACTCAGCATTTCCTTAGCATTTCCTAGTCGACAAGCAGCTTAACCATTGTGAGCCGCTACTGATCCGGGCGCGGACACTCTCTCCTTGTTGTTCTCCTCCCCTTCCTAGGGCTTATCTGAGCCTGAGAATGCCAACGAGTCACAAGCACCAGCAGCTCACCCAATTATTATGAAGCAGCCTGAGCAAGCTAAAGCGGGTGTACACTGGAAGTGTACCATCAAGTTATATGCCTGAAAATAGGCCATAAAAAAATTAACACCCCAGCAGCTCCTCTTATGAAAATGTAGACTTTTATTATTTAAATTTTTCACATCAGTGTATTGCTTTTCTACTGTAGACTATAAATTTTACAATAATGTACCAACTGCATGGTTTTATCACACTGACCTGATATTGCCCTACTCTACAATCAGCCAAGTCACAATTACTCTCCTAGATTCCAAATTCTAGGTCACATCGCGTCCCAAACATGTCTGGAAGATACATAAGTTATATATGTAAGAGTTAAGTATCCATAATCTTATTATGGACAGATTTCCAAAGTAAAATTGACATTATAAGAGCCTCTCATGTCCTCAGGACATCCCAAAATACTGTGATGGAATATGGATAGAATAGACTTAATTAGGTCGAATTTAGATGTAATTAATATATTATACCTTTTAGAATTAGATTGAATAAATGGTCTGTTTTCAAGACCCACTGAAGTTCCCCTTTAAGAAGGTAGAGGTAGAAATTTCAAGATCTTTCAAGGTCCCCGTTACAATAGAATGTGAACCAGAAACACCTTTTAAGTTGGGAAATCCATTTCAGCGTTTCTGTTGCCACGGACTTGGAGGATAAACACACTTTGAAATATCCTGTTTGACATCAGTAAGAGGTAGCAATAAACTTAATTGATAGTGTTGGTGATGTAGACAGATCGACTCAAAAGGTTGTTACAAGCTACCATAAAAAACACAATTATAGATAATAAAACAATAAATAGAATAGTACTTACAGGAACAAGAGGTCAAGTAACACAATTATAAACATTTTGACCAGATATATGCTCACAACTTCAAGAGCAGGGGAATTCCAGCAAAACATTAAGTGGAGATGTTAGTTAATGATATTCCCATATATGGATGTTGAAAGCAGGAAAAACACAACAGAAAGGTAACACGAATATACTAAAAGGTCAGGTGGTACCTTAGAAACAGTATAAACATGAGAGTTTCTGTAACAAAAATTAGTATTGAATTCCTCATCAATACTTCTCACCCTATGGCTTACTCAGGGAATTTAAGATAAATGTTTACTTTAAATTTTGATGGATATTCTAAGATATTTTGCTGTAACATTAGCAGGGTTAAACTTTTGAATTCTATGTTAGAAATAAGTTTATGTATTACATCCCTTAGTAATATTTGATATTGTGATATACTTATCCATTTAAAAGTGTATTGCATGGTAAATTCTTTAATAAATATATAAAAGTTAATATATTGTCTCATGTAGTATTCTGTATTCAACTACAAGAACCCCTCTCTGTGTCTCTTTAAGTGGAGAGATACGTATTGAAGAGAGTTTCCCAGACCCTTATAATATCTGGGATACTTATGACAGCCATAATTATTTTAAAAATAAGCTATCCAAAAGATGGTAATATTCTCTGTTAGTTTTCTTTCTTTGAGGGAAAACTAGTTCAACTCTTTGGACCCAAAGAAGTGCCTTTAAGAATTTGCTTGAACTTAATTAAGGGAGATTCATCAGGATGCACTCCTGATTTGGTTTAGTCCCTATAAGGGGATAAGTCATAAATCACTTCAATACAACACAGTCAATGAATTACTTATGAAATGCAATTACTGTTCTATTGTAGGCAAATATATCAACAAAATTGTACACAGCAAGATCCGTGGAAGACCCACCGTTGATGAATGATTAGTTAACTTTTTCTTAGTGATTTTGGGTGAGGGATAAATGTTGGCCAGACCACCAGGAGAACTCCACATTCTTCTCCAAATAATTCCACAGGATATTTTATGATTACCTGAGCAAGTAGGTATGACCTCGATTTAATGTCTTATGGCTCATGGGCATCTAACAATGTAGCTCTCTGTCAGTGCTACACAGAAGTGTCAGCCTTGATTATGTGCTCAAGTCAGGAGTGGAGCTTTTGCTCACAATCTTCTGATTTAGATGCAAAATTACTATTGCTGTAGCCAAGATAAGGAAAGCCTAACTGCCAGCTCGCTGGAGGACGAGGTCATACTTGGGTTCTGCTGCAGAGGAATTAGGTAAGGATTTCAATGGGGCAACCTAGGGAAGAAGACACAATGATATGCACAACAAAATGCTTGGCGCATGAATGGCTGCATTTAATGTCAAGGAGCATGGAGGAGTCCAGCACCAACTTAGCACAGGACTCTGTGCAGAGCTTGGAGCCCATCCTTTCCAGTATGGAAGTGGTGAACAACTACATTCGCACATTTGAGAACTCAATCACGATGCAGCATCTGATGGCTAAGTCGCAGCTTCCATTGCAGCACAAGCAGCAGCCATACAACATCTGAGTGCTCCATTGTAAGCCCAGACTGCTGTGACGCAGGCCGGGATTTTATCCAGGCGATGGGGGTCTCGACGTCCAGCAAAAGCACCGCCAAGAACCCAGTGTTACCCATTCTGTGGGCGGCCTGCCGAATCAAGGGCCAATTAGGGACTTAACTGGACAATCCACGGGATCAAGGACCCTGGTGACAAAAGTCCTGTCCTCTGAGAGCTACTGGCCAATCAGAGACCAGCAGCTCGTTAACTGAGCAGCGCTACCATAGAGGCAATGGCTTCTGCCAGTGGAGCACCTACTCGAGGCTGAGGATTGGCGCTGAGCTCAGGCCACAGCGAGATCTAGGTGGAAGGGGTGGGTGTCGTGGGGGAGGGGTTTGTAGGGGAGTCAGCAGCAAGTACAGGGGGGTCTAAGTGCCTTTTAACGAGGGACCCCCGCACCCGCCCCCCTGACCCCCAGAGCCGGCAAGCAGCCAGCACGGCTTTTCTTGCCGTGCTTCCTGTGTGATGGCAGGCCTGCCCGCCGCTTGGCTAATTATGGCAGCAGCAGGATGAGGCCTATAATTGGTCACTAATTGCCCACTTAAGGGCCTCAATTGGCAGCAGGGCGGGAAGGCCGTTCACAGGCCTTCCAACCCCGTACTCAATTTTGATGGAAGTGGGAAGGTGGTGGGGTCCACCAGTACCCCTGCTGTTGCCTGCTAGCCAGCCAGCCCAGACTGCTACCACCCATGCTGAGATGGCACAGTCTGCAGCCTAATCATCTAGGCCCAGAGTTGCTCCAAGACATCCTCCAAGGCCATCTGCAGTCACATCCACTAAACGTCAATGGCTTTCCATCAGCCATACTGCAACACTGTGTAGGAGCACGGGGGATGGCATGGGCACACAGAAGACAGGCACTAAGGGAATGCACAGGACCGATTAGTTTATGTTTGTATGCAATATGGCATGATTTCATTTATAAATTTTGTTTGGAATGTTTATTTTTATTTTGTGTTGGCTTTTATGGCCAATGGAAGCTGCAATGATCAGTGGCAGAGGGAAGATAAGGTTTGAACCTGTTGCTGAATGAGTATTTACGTCTGCAGATTTTTGAAAATGCATTCTTGGGATGTGATTGTCATAGTTATTGCCCATTTCTAATTACCTTTGAGCAGGTGGTGGTGAGCCACCTACAACTAAGTGGCTTGCTCGGGCCATTTCAGAGGGCAGTTAAGAGTCAACATCATTGGTGTGGCTCTGGAGTCACATGTAGACCAGACCGGGTAAGGACAACAGATTTCCTTCTCTGAAAGGCGTTAGTCAACCAGATGGGTTTTCCGACAATCTGGTAGTTTGATGATCATTATTAATGAATTGAAATTCCTCCAGCTGCCTTGGTGGGATTTGAACTCAATCCGCTGAAGCATTAATCTGGGCCTCTGGAAAACTAATCCAGTAACGTTACCACTATGCTGCTGTCCTGCCTAAGGGTTACTGGAATCACATCCGAACTAATTCTTCGTGGACAGCCCAGGCAACCAAGGGCTGCCAAGGTTGCCTCCTCCCTTCCGCTTCCTCTTTATGCTGTTGCTCCTCAGCTGCTCACTATATAGCTGGTGGCAAGTTCTGTCCCCTTATGATGGTGAGGTTATGCAGTATGAAACCGCTCTTCCAAGTACTGCAGGAGTCCTCCAGAGAGCAGAAATGTTGTTTCAACATGCCAATGGTTTGCTTTATTGCATTTCGTGTTGAAGTAGGCTCTACTATATTGCATGTGTTCATGTGTGCATGGGTTGCACACCACATTCATCAACTATGTGGTCAACTATTGTTGCCCAATATCTACATTTTGGTTTGCCCTAGTGCCTTAAATGCAGCTGACATACCGGACTGCCGCAGAATGAGGCATCATGATTGCTGCCAGGATGCCAGGCAGCAACCTGCATTATTCACTGCCTATGGTCACACATCAGCTCAATGTTGAGGGAGTAGAATTCCTTTTGGTTCCAGTATGGGCAGAGTTGACATGCGGAGCCTGCAAAGCGATAAACGTGCAGTCAATGGCAACCTGCACCATGGGGAAACCTGCAATCCTAGCAAAGCCTTGTTCTCGCTTCAGCTGCTAGTCTCTGACAAAAGAGAATGAAATGTATTTAGCTCTCTTTAAATCGAAAGCCTCAGTGACCTCCCATATGCAGCAGTGGAGGGCAAATACAAGATGTTGCTAATATCTCCAGCTCTAGCCTGGAAGGAACCAGATCCATAAACATTCATCATCATGGTCACCTTCACAGCCACTAGCAATATGGTCCTTGTCCTGCTTTGAGATTGCAGTTCTGCCTGTAGCAGCTGGTAGATTTCAGTGAAGACACCCAGAGTGAAGGGAAGACACATTATTCCTCATTGAGGTTCAGGTAGGAGAATTGCTCCCTGATCACCCTAGGCGGATATGGCCCTCTGCTTAAAGCCCTTCTTCCACCACCACCACCCCCCCACCAAACCCCTCCTCCCCCACTTCAGCAGCTTGTCCTGCTCTTTATGATCCTCGCACAATCTCACAGTTATCCTGTACTCCTATGAATGCATTCATGTCTAGGAGCAAACTGGTTTGTGCAGAAGACTTGAAGTCAGGAAAAAGTCCTCAGCACCTACCATACTACTTCCTGCAAACTGTTTCAATTTGAATGAACTATGGAAAACATCAAAGACTTATGAAATCATAGCAACAATCAGAAGAAATCAACCAGCACCTAAACTGTAAGTAGTTGATGATTCCTTCAAATAGGGCTGGTGGGGGAGTCCTTCCTTCTGCTTATGCTTAGTTAGATGTGCAAGGTTAAGAGGGGGTGTCGACTGGAGTGGCGTCAAATCACCTTGGCATGCTGATTGATATCAGGATCTACCTGCTCTGCATACTTCTGGCAGGTGGTCTGAATCTTCTTCCCTAAACCTATCTGCCTCTCTTTACTCTTTTAAGGTGCTCCATTTTACCCTGTCTGAAATGAGGGTTGGGGTGGAAGGAGAGCTTCCACAACAAGTGGAAGAGGGTACTTGTGTTGGGAGCAAAGGGCAAACACAAACACTTCTGAAATTGCTGGAGATGTGCAGATTGTACAAAGCCTTAAGTATGGCTTAAAGCTTGGCTCATGATACTTAACTCCACTTCAGTCTGCACCTTGAAACTGGGAACTGCTTTATATCGATAGATTTATCACTACGTGAAAATGAATCATAGAATCATAGAAAGTTTATGGCACAGAAAGAGGTCACTTCACCCATTGTGTCTGTGTCGGCCAAAAAAACGAGCCACCCAGCCTAATCCTACCTTCCAGCATTTGGTCTGTAGCTCTGCAGGTTATGGCACTTGAGGTGCACATCCAGACACCTTTAAAAGAAGTTGAGGGTTTCTGCCTCTACTACCCTTTCAGGCAGTGAGTTCCAGACCCCCATCACTCTCTGGGTGAAAAAGAATTTCCTTATCTCCCCTCAAATCTTTCTACCAATCACTTTAAATCTATGCCCCCTAGTCACTGACCTCTCTGCTAAGGCAATTAGGCCCTTCATATCCACTGTATGCAGGCCCCTCACAATTGTGTACATTTCAATCAAATCTCCCCTCAGCCTTCTCTGTTCCAAGGAGAACAAACCCAGTCTATCCAATCTTTCCTCATATCTGCATTTTTTCAGTCCCTGTAGCATCCTCATAAAGCTCCTCCATACCCTCTCGAGTGCAATTATATCCTTTCTGTAATGAGGTGAACAGAACTGCACACAGTACTCAAGCTGTGGCCTAACTAATGATTTATACAGTTCCAGCAAAACCTCCCTGCTCTTATATTCTATACCTTGACTAATAAAAGAAACAATTCCATATGCCTTCTTAACCACCTTATCAACCTGTCCTGCTACTTTCAGGGATCTGTGGGCATTCACTCCAAGGTCGCTCAATTCCTCTACACCTCTCAGTATTCTACCATTAATCGTGTGATCCTTTGCCTTGTTTGACCAAATGCATCACCTCACACTTCTCTGGGTTGAATACCATTTGCCACATTTCTGCCCAACTGACCAGTCCATTGATATTTTCCTGCAGCCGACTGCTATCCTCCATGTTATCAACCACATGGCCAATTTTTGTGTCGTCTGCAAACTTCTTGATCATACCCCTTACATTTATGTCCAAATCGTCAATATATACCACAAAAAGCAGGGGACCTAGTACTGAGCCCTGCAAAACACCACTGGAAATAGCCTTCCAGTCTCAAAAACACCCATCGACAATTACATTTTTCTTCCTGTCACTGAGCCAATTTTGTATCCAGCTTGCTACATGTCCCTAGATCCCATGGGCTTTTATTTTTTTATCCAGTCTGCCATGTGGGACCTTGTCAAAAACCTTGCTAAAATCCATGTAGACCACATCAACTGCACTACCTTCATCAATCTTCCTTGTTACTTCTTCAAAAAATTCAATCAAGTTAGTCAGATAAGATCTTCCGTTAACAAATCCATGCTGACTGTCCTTGATTAATCTGTGCCCTTCTAAGTGACAGTTTATCCTGTCTCTCAGAATTGATTCCAATAAATTGCCCACTACTGGGGTTAGACTGACTGGCCTGTAATTATTCAGTCCATTCCTTGCTCCCTTTTTAAACAAAGGTACAACTTTAACATTCCTCCAATCCTCCAGCACCACACCTGTATCCAGTGAGGACTGGAAAATAATGAACAGACCTTCCACTATTTCATTTCTGGCTTCCTTTAACAGTCTGGGTATATTTTATCCGGCCCTGGTGATTTATCCACTTTCAAGGATGCTAATCCCATTAATAATTTCTCCCTCCCTATGTTTATTACATCCAATACTTCACGCTCCTCTTCTTTGACTACAATATCTGCATCGTCCCCCTCTTTTGTGAAGACAGATGCAAAGTATTCATGAAGAACAACACCAACATCTTCTGGCCCTACACATAGGTTACCTTTTTGGCCTTTTATGTGCCCTACCCATTTCTTAGTTATCCTCTTACTCCTAATGTATTGAAAAAACATCTTTGGTTTCACCTTGATTTTGTTTGCCTATATTCTTTCATGCCTCTTCTTAGCTTTCCGAATTTCCTTTTCAATTTCACCCCTCCACTTCCCATACTCATTTAGGCTTTCTGTAGCATTGAGTTCTCGATGTCAGACATAAACGTTTCTTTTCTGCCTTATCTTACCCTGTAAGCTCCTTGACATCCATGGGCTCTAGATTTAGCCATCCCACCCTATTTCTTTGTGGGAACATGTTTACTCTGAACCCCTTGTAACAGAAATCACACCTGCCAAATGGAAACATATTAATTTTGTCATATGGGACACTACTTGAATGTTTTTTTTTACCAGACATTGCATGTAACTTGCTTAAACAGACCACAGAGCTGAACAGCAGAAAACATGGTTGCACATTTGCATTCTGAGAGACATTTGAATAGAGAGACAATGGGAGTGCTCACTGATTCAAGTAACAAGATTGATCTGGGCAATCATGATAATCAACATTCTTTGTCTGTGTAAGAACCAGAAGTCCACCCCCCACTGAATGTGACTGGAGAGCTTTGAAATCCAACAACCCTACCAGAAGATGCTGTTTCAAACAAAGAGATGGTCACATTATCTACCTGCTGACCAGACTGGGGACTATTTGAATTAAGCCACACAGAAAGAGATCAGACTGCAATTTGAACAGAAAGGAGGAAGACTGCCACTGGACTGGCAGAAGGACAGTCTCTCTCTCCAGCAAAATCCCAGGGATCCATGGCAGCAGTTTAAGCCTCATGACAGAACACCTCTTCAGCCTTCTGATACCAGATAAGTAAGTTTAAAATTGTGCACTGGGCCCCAAGACCTCAACTTCAACCAAGGACTTTATATCAAAAATCAAAGACAGTAACTGAATACTATTTATTGCCAATCCTACTTCAACCCCACCCCCTAATATTTTTTCTCCCTCTGTATCTATTTGTGTGTGTTATTGCAACCAAGATGGGAGTAATGCACTGTCAATTCAGTCCCATTACTCCACAGGTCACAGCATATTATTAAAGTGTCCCACCTACCGGAAATTAGCCAAACTAAACACTTTATTAACCCCCATAATAAAACACACCATACCAGGTATCTTTAAACAACAAATTAACTATTTATTAACAAACTAAATATTAAACAATATTGAGATAAATCTACATCTGAAAAGACTTTAGAACTTCTTATTCCTTCTAACCCTCATCTTTTGGGCCTCCTTATCTCGAGAGACAATGGATACGCGCCTGGAGGTGGTCAGTGGTTTGTGAAGCAGCGCCTGGAGTGGCTATAAAGGCCAATTCTGGAGTAACAGGCTCTTCCACAGGTGCTGCAGAGAAATTTGTTTGTTGGGGCTGTTGCACAGTTGGCTCTCCCCTTGCGCCTCTGTCTTTTTTCCTGCCAACTACTAAGTCTCTTCGACTCGCCACAATTTAGCCCTGTCTTTATGGCTGCCCGCCAGCTCTGGCGAATGCTGGCAACTGACTCCCACGACTTGTGATCAATGTCACACGATTTCATGTCGCGTTTGCAGACGTCTTTATAACGGAGACATGGACGGCCGGTGGGTCTGATACCAGTGGCGAGCTCGCTGTACAATGTGTCTTTGGGGATCCTGCCATCTTCCATGCGGCTCACATGGCCAAGCCATCTCAAGCGCCGCTGACTCAGTAGTGTGTATAAGCTGGGGATGTTGGCCGCTTCAAGGACTTCTGTGTTGGAGCTATAGTCCTGCCACCTGATGCCAAGTATTCTCCGAAGGCAGCGAAGATGGAATGAATTGAGACGTCGCTCTTGGCTGGCATACGTTGTCCAGGCCTCGCTGCCGTAGAGCAAGGTACTGAGGACACAGGCCTGATACACTCGGACTTTTGTGTTCCGTGTCAGTGCGCCATTTTCCCACACTCTCTTGGCCAGTCTGAACATAGCAGTGGAAGCCTTACCCATGCGCTTGTTGATTTCTGCATCTAGATGCAGAAATCTAACCCTCATACACACACACATACATTCAAAAACCAACGGTTAACTGGTTTTAAAATGATGTTTTAAATTAGAGCCTTTTCTTAGGAATAATAAAACAACTGGGTTGTAAGTCCTGATTGGTTACCTTCCTGGATCAGTGAGGTGTCCCAGAGTCAAATAGTCAGATACCACTCGAAGTCTCTAGACAAGTTTGATAGTCTGTAATGGATAGATGTTCAAGGCACTTCAGCTGCGGTAGGTGTCACACAGATTGTTCAACAAGGAGTATAAAAACAGGTCTATTTAGATTTTTAATTAGCAGTCTATCAGTAGAAACTTTATTGAGTTTCCAGAACTCCCAGAAACACAAAAGACAACAGGAGGTCACTCCTGAGGCAAAGGCTTCTTAAAGACTAGAAGAAAAAGGAATTTGCTACCTCCAATAATGCAAAGAATCCTTTCCAGGGGTCTTTTCCACCTAGGCGAAACACAGCCTGTAGGCCAATGTAGATTTTCTGTTGAGAGAGACAAAATCCTTCCTTCAGGGAGAGCATTCTTCGCTGGTCTGCCAGATCAAACTGGTTCTTGCCCGTCTTTACACAAAGTCAAATTGACACTATAAGGCATGTGGCCGCATCTCTCTTGCTGTTGCTTAGGGACAGGCTTGGAGCTTGCACACTCTTTTCCAGAGAATATTATAACTGCTCTCAGTCTTAAAGGCACACAGACTCCCTTAGTTTTTAAATAGAGAAAAAAAACACACCCAGGACAGTTTGTTTATCTTGTATGCATGCTAGCATGATTGTGTCGCATATTTCAATAATTTTGACTGAATTAGAGTGGTAAGGCTAATAAACTTACATCTTTCTTGTTTAAACCTAAGGAACCTTGTCTGATTGGTTCATTTGCAATTACAAATAGAGAGCAGTGAGCAAAAACTCACTGAGGTGGTAAGCTAAAATCGCTGTGTTTTAAAAGATAAACCCTCTTATGGCCAATCGGGAAGGGGGCAAGAGGGGACCCTGAGACCCCATCCTCACCTGGTCGTAATACCCTGAATCTCTCCTTTGAATGCCTCCCACTGCTCTGACACTGATTTACCTTCAAGTAGCTGTTTCCAGCCCACTTTCGTGAAATCACTTATTAAAATTGGCCTTGCCCCAATTGACACTTCTGTTCTAGCCTTGTCCTTTTCCATAATTATATTATAACTGACATGATTCTGATCACTACCACCAAAATACTCTCCCACTGCCACTCCTTCCACCTGCCCAGCTTCCTTTCATAAAACTAAGTCTAAAGCTGCACCCTCTCTTGTTGGACTTGCTACATACTGGCCAAAAAGGCTCTCCTGAATGCACATCAAGAACTGTGCTCCCTCGATTCCTTTCACACTGAAACTATCCCATTTAATATTGGGGCAGTTAAAAATTCCTACTATTACTGTCCTATTGTTTTTGCACTTCTCAGAGATTTGCCTACATATCTGCTCTTCTATCTCTCTCTGACTGTTTGGGGGTCTTTAGTACACTCCCAGTAGTGTGATTGCCCCTTATTTGTTCCTTAGCTCGATCCATATGGCCTCATTTGATAAACCTTCCAACACATCATCCCTCCTCACAACTGTAATTATTTCTTTGACTAAAATTGCCACCCCACCTCCTTTCTTATCCTCCTCTCTATCGTGTCTGAAAACCCTGTAACCAGGAACGCTGAGCAGCCATTCCTGTCCCTCCTTAAGCCATATTTCTGAGGCTGATATGATGGAAGTTGGGCTGAACAACATAATCGGATCATTAACAGTTCATTTGAATCTGCTGGAATTCATGGGCGAAGATCAGGCATCCAAGGAATCTAGCATAAAGGATCCCTGCCCCATCTGGAGATTGTCACATTTTAAGTTTTTAGCCATTTGCTTTAAGGGATCAGTACACTAGCCATTGGCTGTTCGAACCTGAATCGCCACTGTCCTCAATGTGGCATATTGCAATGAGTTCACCAGAATATTTTGGGGTAAATTCACCACTGAAGGATGGGGGTGCATAACGATCTAAGTTCTGGCCCAAATACCCCTTTGCAGCAGGGTCTTGCTTTCAAAAGATAGCTCTTTTTAGGGCAGAACTCAGTTCTACCTGTTCTTTTAAGTTGTAAAATAACTAAGCAAATAAGATTTCTTCTGCTGCGAATGTTTGCAACACTACATCATTGAAAAACTTTCCAGCAAGTGTTCAGCTTTAGTCAAACATGTTACATGTGAAACAATGTAAGAGTAGAACTTGCAAACTTTGTGCTCCCAGCATGGTGCTTTGCACACCGAGAGTATACATCAGGAATTTTGATGTGGAGGTTAGTGTGCCCTGTAGGATTGTTTGCTTATTAAAATTAATGGATGGAAAATCCTGCAGGACCTTTGCACCTAAATTCCTGATGTGAGCTTTGGGGTGCAAAATTTCATGCCAGGAGCACAAATTCCTAAAATCTATCATTTACTGTTGTCTTCTTCAACATTTAACGCTCATGTATTTTTCCTTCGATTCTCCTATTACTGAAGGTCACTGAGTGTTACTATAACTTCTTTAAGAATACTATTTCAGACATTCTGTTGCCAATTAAACATGGCAGCATTAGCATATGAACAGCAAGCTCTTTAATGACACAATCTCCTAGACCAATAAAGGCCATTCTTCTATGTGCTGAAGTGGTCTTTTGTAGAGCACAGCTTGTTATTATGACTCATTTTGACCATTTACAACTATTGCCAGAGGTCATTCAGAGGGTAGCTTGGGGTGAACTTTACCTTCACCCACGAATAACCCTTCTACTGTCAAGCTCTGTTGTCATCAAGATGCAAGGAAATTTAACATCAGAGAAAAACACACAAAAAAAAACAAATATTATTGGTTCCAGCCGAATGTGAAAAAAATGAGACACAAAAAACTGTTTTGATATTCCTGGAGGTAATTAACATAGAACTTCCAATTTTCTTTTGCCTTCTTTTGAACAGTGTACCAGTGGAGATCAGAAGCTGAGATAATTGCAAACAGAAACAAGTAGGAAATACAGAGCAGGAGTGTCAGCAGAGAAAAGATAAGCAACTATTTCAGAACCATTTCCAACAATTTTGTTAATGTGTGTTTTCGCTTTTTAGTTGCTGGCAAGCCTGTTGTGTATTGCCAGTTTTTCTGTTGTAACATAAAATTTCCAGCTGTTGCAGGTTTTTTTTATTGTTACTTTCCTGGAAGAAGTCCATTTCTGCCATATTTTAATTCTTGTTTTGTGATCCCTCACTCTGTCAGATGCCTTTTCTCGTAAATAGCAGACGCTGAAGGCCTGCTCCCTGCTCTTCACTAACACCATATTCCATCTGGCTGTTTGGAGGTGCACGAGGCCAACATAGTGGGCAGAAATTTATGGTCCCACCGCCGTAATGGGCGGTGGGCGAGAACAATGGTGGCCCACCCGCGCGGGCTGCAACTCGCAGAGCCACCGCGATATTAAGTGTGGCAGGTCATTTAAATAGCCAGGCAGATTCTGCGGAAAAACACCTTTGACCACCAGTCCATCAGGCAGTGGTCTGCACGGAATGTCCTCAAGGCCCTACGGGAAAAGGAAACAATGGATCCTGTCGGATGGTTCCCCGAGCAGACCGTCAAAGTCATTTGGCGGAATGCCTCATCACCAGAACTTTCAAACAAGCACCAAGACGTAGCTTGGCTGGTGGTGAGAAGGGCCCTCCCCGTCAGATCCTTCATGCACACCCGAAGTCTCGCCCCCTCCGCACAGTGCCCCCGCGTTGGCTGTGGTGGGGAAGAGACGGTCGCCCACCTCCTCCTGGAATGTGCCTTTGCAAAGCAGGTGTGGAAAGAGATGCAGTGGTTTTTGTCAAGGTTCATCCCAAGCAGCTCTGTAACACAGGAGTCTGTGCTCTACGGGCTGTTCCCAGGGACGCACACCGAGACAAACATCAACTGCTGCTGGAGGACTATCAATTCGGTGAAAGACGCCCTTTGGTCTGCCCGAAACTTGCTGGTCTTCCAGCGCAAAGAGTTGTCCACCACCGAATGTTGCAGACTGGCACATTCCAAGGTCCAGGACTACGTGCTGAGGGACGCACTGAAGCTTGGGGCAGCCGCAGCAAAGGCTCAATGGGGAAAGACCACAGTGTAAGGTTCCCCCACCAAGCTGGACTGAGGGGCTGGAACCATGGGAAGCCCCTCGAACTGTATCGTTAATATTCTGAATTGCTGTAAATGTAAAACTGTAATTGACATGACAATTGTGAAACGGAAGGGTTGGGAAGAAACTCATGACATTATTGAAAGAAACTGATCTCTTTTGCAATGTTTGTATTTTTTCGTGCTGGTTGGAAACTGTTTGGCAATGTAATTTTTACAGATTTTTATGAATAAAGTATATTTTGGAAAAAAAAAAAAAAAAAATTTAAATAGCCAGGCAGACCGACCACCCTGATGATATGGAGGGGGCGGTCTGTCTGTCCCTTTGCACAGGCGCTGATGCCATTTTTAAAGGGCTTCGAGCCCTACGTTTCAATTTAAATACTTAAAGACAGATTGAAGAGAAAAAAATTCAAAACATTTTTTTCACCCTTCCTACACACCCCCCCCCACATTAACCATAGAATTCATTACTTGACCACCCCCCCAAAACATTTACCTTGTCCACTTCCACCCCCCACAAAGTTCATCAACTTTACACTTTACCCCTTCCCACCAGCTCCTACACCAATTAGATGACTTTGACCCCACTCCCCTCGCCTCCCGCACAGAGAAACCTACCTCTGCCCCCTCCCCACCAGTCCTCTGCCTCGGTTCCCCGGATGGGGATCCGAAGGTGCAGAGTGCCAGCCACCAGCATGAATATTGCACCGGGACAGACAGTGGGAATGTAAAGGTAACCTATTCGTTTATTTAAATTACTTTACATATTTAAATTGAGCGCTCGTCACCAAGCGGCAGGGGAGGGGCCGCCACAAGGCCTCGCCGCTGCTGATAATATCGGGCTGAGATCCATGGCGGGCCTCTCCCGGAGGCATTTTCCTGCCCTCTCCATCACCACCCCGATGTCGTGGGAGTCTGTAAAAGTCGCCCCAGTGGATGTAATATTAACCTAAGTGATCAGACGGGATGCCCACAGGATCTCCCCTCTACATTGGGGAGACCAAATGCACACTGGATGACCACTTTGTGTAACGTCTCCATTCAGTTCGCAAGCATGACCCTGAGCTTCCTGTCGCCTGTTATTTGAATTCTCTACCTTGCTCCTACTCTGACCTTTCTGTTTTTGACCTGCTACAGTGTTCCAATAAAGTTCAACGCAAGCTCATCTTTTGACCTTTACAGCCTTCTGGACTCAAAATTGAGTTCAACAATTTTAGATCATAACCTCTGCCCCCATTTTGTTTTGTGTTTTTTGCTGGTTAATTTTGTTTTCTCTATTGCTTCTTTATTAATCCCTTTACTTTGCATTTGGATGGCTGCTATCTTGTCATTCGCACCTCCTCTAGACACATCTTTTGTTTTTTTTATTTGTCTCATTAGCACTCCCTTTGGCTTTGTATGATGAAATCTTTGCCATTTAATTCATCCTGCCCTCTGCTCTATCACAGACCTTCCCATTTGTTCTTCTTCCCTCCCCCCCCCTCTTTCACTTGCTCAACACTTATTACATTTATAACTTTTCTCAGTCCTGATGAAAGGTAACAGATCTGAAACGTTAGCTCTGTTTCTCTCTCCACAGATGCTGCCAGACCTGCTGAGTATTTTCGGCATTTTCTGATTTTATTTCAGATTTCCTTCATCCACAGTACTTTGCTGTAGAATTGGATGGAATGCCGGTTTTACACTCTCCCTCAGTGGAGGTGTAAAACTAGGTGTGTACCTGATAGCATCAGTTTCCCAATGAGTGGGTTAGATTAAAATTGCTCCCAGAATGACTGGTCTTCTTATTTTTCCTGCTCTCTGCTTGTTACACAACAGCATGTTTGTCATCAGAAATTTAAACTGATGCCCCAGCAATCTAAAATGCAGCGTGTTGGAGTTCCTCTCATGATCACATCCCTCATTTTCTGAATAACTGGTTATTTTTCTTCCCAGTTTCCTGATTGACAGGCTGGTCAGACATTGCTTCTGGAATGGGGACACCAAAGGCCCTGGTGGATTTTTCTTCCAAGTTTTTCCTCAGTCCTTCTAGGAATCCAATTCCCTTGTGTTTAGTCTCTCTGCTGATATCTCATTGAAAATCCACATTCTCCTCCAATTCCACAATGGAATGCAGAGACATTGCAAAGCACTGTAGTACCTTACAGTTTTATTGTTCCTACTTGTAAAATTAGAGATATTTCTAAAGGCAATCCTATTGTTTGTAGTAGCTACTAACTAGATGTGTTCCATCTATAGAGAAGCCTCAACTTTCTCTCTTGCTGATCTTCACGCACAGGATACCTAATGGGGGGGCTAGCCTCACTTTTGTTTCCCATTCCACGCCACAGCCCCGTTGTATTGTACTTAGAAGATTAATAATCACCGCACCTCGTCGCATTTCCCCCCAGAATGTCCATTCACCTGCAAACAAGGTCATTGCTATCCATGACCTTATTATGGATAATTGTATTACCATCTGGGTTTTTAAATCATGGGTAGTGACACCGTGATCATGCCGAAGCTCTCCCATCTGGCTATACTTTCCATTATCTGTCCAAAATGCTGTCGTGGTGGTGCATCCCTTATCATCTCAGTCTCCCCCCTCTATTCATCGGTACTTTCTTCTTTTTCAAGCACCTCATCTCAACTCTCCTTTAAAATCCTTGTTGTCTACTGCCCTCTCCAAGCCTCCCTCCAAGTTTCTGCCCAAGATATACTTCCTTTTCTTCCCTCAGCCTCTGCACTGAGCAATTCTTCATCCTCAGTGATTTCAATTTCCATCTCGTCTGGCCAGTCCTCTTTTTTTATGAATTCATTGTCTTACATTCCTTCCTAACCCTCTCCCTGCAGATACACTCTCCCATGCGTATTCATAACCATTCACTCAACCTTGTCATCGCCCATGTCTCAATCAGTGATAAGGCTATTTCCAATTACTTCCTTCTATCCCTCACCAGATATATCCCCTTACCCCTTCTAACTCCCAACTGCCTAGCATTTGGCCTTCTGTTGACACAATAGATTGATGTCCTCAGCAAAACCTTTATTCCCTTCCATCCCAGTTGTTTCCCCTGGTATTGGAAAACCACCCACTACTCAAGGATGATTCTGGAGACCATGGATAGCCTCCAGCTTATTTTTTCCATTACCAGTTGTCTCCTTAAATCCCTTCTCCACTGTCCCCACTACCCTCACCTCCACCTACATGTATGAGGAAATCAGACTTTGTTATCATGAAGATTGTGGCCATCCACCCAGCTGCTTCTGTTGCTTCTCCTCTTCTTCCTGCACACCAAACCAATCCTCCCTCAGACTCCCCACCCTAGCCCTGAACTTGCATCTTTCTCTAATTTCTCTCCAGTATTTCTTTATCTCCTCTTCAACTTCATCTTCTCTCTGAGATCCACTTGCTGCTCATTTGACCCATTTCCCACTAAACTGCAAGTACCCAAATTCCCTTCCTGCCTCCATGTAAGGTGACATTATAAGTAGTTCCTGTTGCTCAAGCACTGGTCCCCTCCATGTCAAAACTCCCATCCTCAGAAAAACTACCCTTGGCCCCACTGTCTGCAGAAACTATAGCCCCATCTGCAACTTCCTTTTTCTCTTCAAAGCTGGTGAACTTGTTGCCTCCCAAGTTCGTGGCCACCTTTTCAATAATTCCATGTTTGGATCCCTCCAATCAGGTTTCCATCTCTGTCGAAACATTGACATGACTTAGGCCCAAGTCCGGAATTACATCCTCTGTGACAGTGACTGTATCCTCAAATTTAAAGTCCATTCATGACTTCACCAGTCCTTATTTCTGTGACATTCTTGACTTTCAACCACACCCTAAACCACTTTTTTCCCTTCAACTCTGACCTTTTGTGCATCCTCCCTCACATCCCATATTCTATCATTGGTGACTGTGTCTTTAGCTGTCTAGTCTCCACGGTCTGGAATTCCCTCTCTAAATCTGTCTGCCTCTTAACCTCCTTCTACTCCTTTAAGACAGTTCTTAAACCCTGCATTTTTGACCAAGTTTTTGGTCACCCTTTCTAGTATCCCCTTCCTTGGTTCAATGCCTATTATCCTTGATTAAGTGTTTTGGCACATTTCTCTATTTTAAACACATTATATAAATGCAAAATGTTATCGGTGATTATTCAGACTAGCTAAGTTTCAGTTGAACTGAGTGTAAAGCCTGGGATAATGAATTTATAATAGCAAACACAAATTAACATGTGTCGGCATGATTTGCCATTAGAAATGAGCTAACTTTATATAATCTTATAGTGGCACACGCAAACTGTTTATTCCTCATTTTTCCCTTCCTTCTCCTCTATTCAATGATTTACTTGATGACAGTCAAGAAAACAAGCCACCTAGAGGAAGGTTGCAGTCAATAATGTGCAGAGGCTGGGATACCAGTACAGGTCTCTCAAGTTTTGCACAGTTCTTTATGGCACTGTAATAGCTGAAAACTCAGAATTATAATTACAGCAAATGGCAGATTAAGTCAATACTCTACTTGACTAATCTGGAAAACCCCTACAGTTTGTAACTTATAAAACCTATTCAGCTATCAATTATGGTCTATCAAAAATGTTAAATATTAATATTCATACACCTCATTTAAAATTTTCATTTTTTGAGAAAAGAATAGTTCACCATTCTCAGTCCAAGCTGTATTATCAACACTTGTACTTGTAACCTTTCTTTAATATTAAAAACCCATGAGCATACCAAATGACCACTTCATCTGATAATATAGTATAGAAACAAGCTTTATGCAATCTTTGCAGAGACACAATTTTTCCACAAATTGGCTTCAGTTAATTAAAGAACAGTTTCATTCTGGTGATTTTCTGTCAATTTGTCTTTGAGCATTTAAATTGAGATTTTCCTCATAATTACTTTAAAATAGTGCACTTCCCCTTTTAAAGTACTTGCTATTACCTTAATTTCCCTGCAGCTGCTATTTAGTGCTTCCTCAATTTAGCAGCTGTTTGTCCTAAAGTGATTATGGCTCTACAAATGCATAACAAAAAAGTCATTGTACCTTTAAAGATGCCAGAAGGTGATTTTCCTTCTTGATCTGTCTGACAGGTGACACACTATAAAGCTTGTGTGATTAAAACTTTATCATTGTTGTTTCTACAGTGTTAGAGGCTGAAGACTTTGTCCCCATGTCCCTTCCCCAACATTTATATGCCATAGTAATGCTATCTACAGATAAAAAAAAGTTGCATTCCAAACAAATGTTCTCAAATGCATTGTGCGGTGTGGTAGTGAACTAAACAGACCAGAAGGAGCAAGACTCAATTCTTAGAGAAATGTTCACTTTAGTGTTCTCAGCCATGGAGATAGAGAGGGTACTACAATTATAGACATGGGAATTACTGGAAAGTGTAAAATACATTTTGCACATCAATGAGATTCCAAGACAAAAAAAATGATATTGTTGTGTAATTCTTATGAAGATTTTCAACATCATAGAATAAAATAGGCACAGTATTTAACTAGAGATAACTAGGGGCAATTTGATTAATATGGTTGAATTTAAAAAAAAAATTTCCAAGTATTTTTATTCAGAGTGTCAATCCACCACCTCTGAGTAATCCAATTTTAATTACTGAGAATGACTTTTAATAAAATATGCAGAACAATTTTCTAGTTATATTGGGGTACAGTACTAATTTTCTTAGTAAATTAAAAATATATATATTCAAAAGTTTTTAAAACATTCTTATTAGTGTCTTTGAGCCCAAAAGAACCAGCTTAATTTTAGCCCCTCTTCGTTGGCCTATAAAACAGTACAATTAAAATATGCCACCATCACCCTCTCTTCAAAAAAACAACTCTTGATTCCTCTGTCCTTGCAAACTACTGCCCCATCTCCAACCTCCCTATCCTTTCCAAACATGCTCCGAAATCCGTTCCCATCTTTCCCAGAACACCATGTTCAAATCCCACCCATCAGGTTCCTGTCTATGCCACAGTATTGAAACGGCTCTTATCAAAGTCACTGATGACTTCCTGTGTGACTGTGACAACGGTAAACTATTCCTCCTCATCCTTCTCGACCTGTCTGCAGTCTTTGACATGGTTGACCACCATCCTCCTCCAGTGCTTATCTACTGTCATCCTACTACACCCGCCTGGTTCCATTCTTATCTATTTAACTGTAGCCAGAGTATCATTTGCACTGGTTTCATTTCCTGCTCTTGCACCATTACCTCCAGATTTATCCTTGGTCCCCTCCTATTTCTCATTTACTTGCTGCCCCTCAGCAACATCATCTGAAAACACAGAGTTACTTTTCACAGTTGATGATACAAAGCTCTAACTCACCACCACCTCTCTCAACTCCTCCACCATTCGTAAATTATCAGACTACTTGTCTGACATCCAATACTGGATGAGCATGAAGTTCCTCCAATTAAATAATGAAAAGATTGAAACTATTGTCTTCAGTCCCTGCTACAAATTCTGTTTCCTACCTACTGACTCCATCCCTCTCCCTGGAAACTGTCTGAGGCTTAGCCAGACTGTCTGTAACCTTGGTGTCATATTTGACCCCGAGATGAGCTTCCGACCACAAATCTGCACCATCACTAAGATCGTCAATTTCCACCTCCGTAACATCACCTGACTCTGCTCCTGCCTCAGCTTATCTGTTGCTGAAAGCTTCATCCATGACTTTGTTACCTCTAGATTTGACTATTGCAATGTTTTCCTGGCTGGCCTCCCACATTCACCATGATAACACCCAAATCTCTGTTGACTGTGTTCTTGCTCGGACCAAGTCCCATTCATCCAGCACCCCTGTGCTTGCTGAACTACACAGGTTCCAGGTCAAGCAATGGCTTGATTTTAAAATTCTCATCCTTGTTTTCAAATCCCTCCATGGCCTCACCCCTCCCTATCTCTGTAATCTCCTCCAGCCCCACAACCTTCCAAGATATCTGCGCTCATTTAATTCTGGCCCTTTGAGCATCCCTGATTTTCATTGCTCCAGCATTGGTGGCCAAGGCTTCAATTGGCTAGGCCCTAAGGTCTGGAGTTCCCTTTCTAAACCTCTCCACAGCTCTATCTCTCATTTGTGCTTTGTGTATCAGCTGTGGCTCAGTTGGTAGCACTCCCATCTCTAGAGCAGAAGGTTCTAGGCTCAAGTTCCACTGCAGGACTTACCCACAAAAATCAAGACTCGCGCTCCAGTGGGTTACTGAGGGAGTATCACACTGCTTGAGGTGCTAGCTTTCAGGTGAAATGCTAGATTGAGGCCCTGTTTACCCTCTCAGGAGGGTATAAAAGATCCCATGGCACTAATTTGAAGAAGAGCAGGAGTGTTATCTTTGGTGTCCTGGCCAATACTTATCCCTAATCAACATCACAAAAACAGATTATCTGATTGTTATCATGTTTGCTGTGTGCAAAGTTGGCTGTAAAGAACATTGAAATGTCTGGTGGTTGTGAAAGGTGCTATAAAAATGCAAGTCTTTCTTTAAGAAGCTGCTAAAAACTGATCTCTCTGAGCCAGCTTTTGACCATCATCCCCTAATATTGCCTTACATGGTTCAGTGTCAAACATTTGGTTCTTGACACTCCTGTGAGGCACTATGGGACATTTTATTAGATTAAAGGTGCTATATAAATATAAGTTGTTGTTAGGATGGTCTTATCAACAAAAATATTTGCCAGTCTGTCATACATCTGAAGTTGTAATATCAGTCTATATGCACATTAATTCCTACTAAAATGTGCTGTGCTTATGATTTTTTAATAGTATGATTATCCAGAAAAAAGCACATACACATAAATTTGCATAAAATTAAAGTATCATTGCATACCATAAATTAATTTGTAGTAACACATTTACAGCACAATTTCTTTGAGATCCATTGATGTCTCCGTTTAGTGATATGTCTTTTTAACAAGGTTGACACAATTAAAAAGAATGATTTAAAATTTACTATCTGTATATTTAAATTCAAGATTTTAAAACACACAATACAGCGATGCTATCTTTTATTTACATCCTTTTCTGTTCTTTGATGATACCCACACCTTTTCCGAAGATAATTGATAAAAAAGTTAATTTAGCTGTTAATAACTTAAAATGTCAAGTCTGTAATCGGCACTCCTTTACATGTAATTGATGTCATAGTGCAGGTCTGCTTGTCTTAGATTAAAGATTTTTTAGTGGTAGGCAGTTAAAAAAATGTGTTAGGATTATGTCAGCTTTTAAAATGCAAAATCTTAGATGTGCCAAAGGTTATCAATCTTTTAACAGCATAAAGATCATTCTTTCCTTTTCTGAGCTACTTAACCAATACACCTCTATGTTGAAAAGAAGTAGCTTGAGTTTAATAGAGCAGCATGATTTTATAAGTTGTTGGATATTGGTGTTACTTTGAACTGATCCCAGAAATGTAATCTTCCACATCAATGTAACCACATGCACTTCAGATAACAGATGCAGTATGGATATCTCCAAGGATTTGGGTTCCGGCACACTTTGCAGCTGTTAATATGATGCTAATTATTCAAAATAAATACACGCATTGGCCGTGTTTTGCCTCAGATTGTTACTGTGCAACATTTACATTCTAGTAAAGGCCGAGTTCAAATTGTAGTTAGCTTTGTTGGAGTTTATGTTCCACTGTGCGTTGAAAGAATTCAAAAGGGATGGGTGGGCTGAAACAATGGGGGAAATTTTAACATGGGTGCGTGTGTGGGATTGGGCACAGGTTGGGGGCTGAATGGGGAAATATTCCAAGCATGTCGGGAAGGCTGCTCCCACCTGCCGACTTCTGAGTGCTACCCAGGTGGGACAACGGGCTGACAGCCAACTCAATCTTAGGATTTAAAGCATGTTTCTTTTAATATGTTAATGAGGCCGGGAGCCACTGATGTTCAGGTTTTACTGTAGGCACCTGGATTTCCCAGGCTTCAGGAAACCTGGCAGCTAAAGCAAGGCGGCGACAGCATCAGGGAGAAGGTAAGTGCCTTTACAGCACTCCTTGCAGACCAGGAGGAGCAGGAGTGCTTCCCCCCACTCCCTAAGCTCCCCACCATCTGACAACTGCCTCCGCCATACAAAGAATACCAGGGTCAGTAATCGGACCTACCTTATTGTGGAGCCTTCAGAGTGCTCCCCATTGGACTGGATGCCAAGCCTGATAGTCAGGTTGACTTTTCATCAACCTGAAACAGAGAGCAGAATCTTGTGAACTTGGTCCCTGCTGGAACGGCTGGGCCATTTTCTGATTGGGAACCCGATTAACAAATTTGTGCACCTTGCCATGGCCCTTTATCTCAGACACAGCATTAGCATCCTGCCTCTGGGTTGCCTGGCAAATTAATAAGGGCTGGCAGGATGACACGCCCATTCTGTCAAAGGAAGGATTTCTAATTAAATAGACCATCGCATGGGTCACAAAAACTGACCAGCACTTGGATCTTTGAGCTGCAGGAACCACAGGAATAGAGAGAAGACCTGAGAAGCTTCTCCCCAGGTCTCTCACTCTTACGTGGAGGTCCTGCTGTGGGTTCTGAGGGACTGCAGTGAGGTGAGCTCTCCCAAGGATGGGAGGAAGAGGAAAATCTCTCCAACCAGACATGGATGAAAGTGTCTGAGGAAGTCAGCAGCGGGAATGTTGTCCCACCAACCTGGAGACAATGCTCCATGAGGATCCAGGACCTCTTGTTGCAACTTGCTGTATCAGAGTCAATTAACCCTTTAACCCCTTATTCTCAAGTTGCAAAATGATTCAAAGTTATAGCTCTTATTGGTGACAGTGGTTATACATTATTAAGTATAAGTAAGATTGCCACATGCCAAAGTCTGAGCTGTAGTATCAAGGCACAATAGCATTACCATTAAGCCATGGGTAGAAGTTCGATCTCCAAGTAGCTACTTCCTGGTCGTGCTCCAGATACTGTCACGTCACTCAATGTGACACCTAATACCTCTGTGCTAGGGGAATCTCTTATATTTTCCTTACACAGAAAATCCTATGGAGACCGATTTAACCCAATCATTACCTCGCTATTACTTGAACGGCCTAATTGCAAAAGATGTCATTCATCCATCTGCCAGCCCAGGCCAGGTCAAAATCTCAGTATCTCTGGCTTCCCACACTCAGATTCCTATTAGCTCATAAACATTCCAATGCTAAGCTTGACTAAAGCAAGGAAAACATGGTGGCCTTGGTACTCAGCTATTTTATTTTAAGAGATACAGCACTGAAACAGGCCCTTTGGCCCACCAAGACTGTGCCGACCAACAACCACCCATTTATATGAACCCTGCAGTAATCCCATATTCTCTACCACCTACCTACACTAGGGGTAATTTACAATGGCCAATTTACCTATCAACCTGCAAGTCTTTTGGCTGTGGGAGGAAACCAGAGCACCCAGTGAAAACCCACAGGGTCACAGGGAGAACTTCCAAATTCCGCACAGGCAGTACCCAGAATCGAAGCCAGGTCCCTAGAGCTGTGAGGTTACAGTGCTAACCACTGCACCACTCTATGCACATTTGGACCTCTATAATTCTGCTGAGGTGTTTATCTTTTAGTTGGCACACCGAAGCCTGTCTGGTTTCCTGCTCTGCTAGATTTCTGCTGACGTTTATCTTTTTTATCATTTGGTCAATGAAAGCCTAAACCACAATTCCCCATTAAGTCACCACTCAACCACTTTTACCTAACGTGTATCACAAACAAGAATAAAATAGTTCCTTACAAGATTAAGTGTGACCATGAAATTAAAGAAAAATACAGCTAGTCATAATATTTAAGATAATGTTCATTAATAGGGCAGCACAGTGGCGCAGTGGCTAGCACCGCAGCTTTACAGCTCCAACGATCCGGATTCGATTCTGAGTACTGTCTGTGCGGAGTTTGCAAGTTCTCCCTGTGACCATGTGGGTTTCCTCTGGGTGCTCCAGTTGCCTTCCACATGCCAAAGACTTGTGGGTTGATAGGTAAATTGGCCATTGTAAAAATTGCCCCCAGTGTAGGTAGATGGTAGGAGAATTGAGGGAAACTGGGGATATGAGAGGGAAAAGTGGGATTAGTATAAATGGGTGGTTGGTGGTTGGCGCAGACTCGGTGGGCCGAAGGACCTGTTTTGGTGCTCTATCTCTCTATGACTCTAATTAGCAAGAAAGCACAATTTGGGATTTTCCAGGATTCTTAAACTCAGGAGAATGAAGTGACATAAAGGTTTCAGATGCCAAGCCCCACATTCTGACTTCCCCAGCATTCATTCTCCTTCACAGCACTCCTCAGAACAATACATTTTGCAGCTCCACTCTTTCCCTGCAGGCAACTCACATCCCCATCTGAGCAGCCAACACTCACCCTCATCCTTTTGCACTCTCCCATCCATGCCTCATAGTCACCTTCCACAAATGTTGTCCTTCTTTCCTCTGCACTCAAGCCAATTTGAACACTCACATCTCTCTACTTTCTCTCCTTGCGGGGGAAGAGAGCACACAACTTGGTGAGAGGCAGAGACCTGGGAGTGGTGGGGTGGCCCTCCAGTGTCAGGCACAATGTCAAACATTGGAAATGAATATCCACCTGCTGCATTTGGAAGGTCTTGTTCCAGGAGAATACAAATATCAGTCTCCTGCCATGAAAGTCTAAGCCTCCTGAGGCACTGGTGCTCAGACACAGTGAGAGAGCTGATCCTCTGCCTGTAGACCCTGAGTCGGGGGTCTTGCCTCCTTCCAGCTGGATCTCGGTTTGCATCCTATCTGCCCTGTGGAGGGGCATGTGGTTGAGGAGAAGGTTGGTGGTGCTGCTGCTGGTGTTCCTTTCACTGCTGCTAGCTGTTGATAGTGTGACTTCTGCTCTTGCCCCTCATCAGAGGTAGAATGTGGAGCTGCATAAGCTGCTCCCATGCTGTGGTGAAGGCTGACAGCAGGGAAGTGCAGCTGAATGTGAGTGAAGTGCTAGATGGGTGAAGTGCCTTCCAAGCAGTTGGCATTCATCTGTTGAGCAGTGCAAGTACTGTCTGAGAGAAGAAGTGCTTTGACCAGCAGCTTTTCACCTGGCCATGGCTGGAGCTCTTCAATGTAATTGAATAAAGTCTTCCCACCTTGTCAGCTTTACTGTAGAAGCTCTTCCCGCTGACCACCTTCCTCAATGATCCCTGCGAGTTGCTGACAGGTTGGGAAACAGGTCCCCTGGCTTGTAAATCCAGAATTGAAGGTTAAAACAGGTCTTAATTGTCTTCATTACTATCTTAACTACTTGTTAATTACTTACCTGACATATCCAAGGGGGTTCTTCACTCACCTTCGATCCTGCCTCACAGAAACCTGGAAGAGGGTGGAATGATGTTGGGATCCTGACTTGACGTCAATTTCAGGGGATTTAACTCCCTGCATGCACGCAAACCCACCTCCTCTTCCTATTAACTCCCCCTATTAACTCTGTTTCTCTCTCCACAGATGCTGCCTAACCTGCCGAGTTTTATTTCAGATTTCCAGTAGGCGTAGTATTTTGCTTTTGCTCCACATTCCACCTCTAATGAGGGGCAAGAACAGAAGCCACACCAACACTACCAACAGGCAGCAGCTTTGTTTCCATATGCAGAGGATATTCTTACCAGTGCTGTTACAAAAAAGTGATGCTAAAATTTAATGTGTCAAAGTGAATGTAGAAATAGTCCTCACTTGAATAAGGCCTCTTAAAGCAGATCAGCTGCTGGCCCTGATGACATTTACCCTAGACTGCTAAAATACGTAGTGGCTCTATTTTTGAACCACTCAGGAGCTCAGGTTATTCCCATGCATTGGCGAGAGATCCATAATGTGCCTTTATTTAAAAAAGGGCAATACATCAGAACCTATAGGCTTACTTCAGTTTTAAGAAGTTGCTGGAAGGTATTATTAATTGTGTGATCATCCAGACAGAGCAGGGGTTATTGGGACAATTAAATATTAAACTAGCAGTGTAGTTCTTACCTTGTACAGAGGCCTTGTTTTGGCTGCATCTAGAATAAAGTAGGCGACTTTGATCCCCTCATATGGTCCTGAATAAAGTTCAGAGGAGAACCACTTGGAGAGAATTATGGAACTGTGGATTTTTGCACTGGAAAAGAGTGGATTCAAGGGAAATGATCAGGTTCTTTAAACTAACAAAAAGATTAGATTCTGGTCAAGTGGGCACATTATTTCAGCTAGATAGGCAGGGAATTACTCGTTATAAGCTCTGAAAGTTTTAATGCTGTTCAGGTGCATGCAGTATAAGGGTCTAAAAGGGTTAATGTTTGAGACAGTGAGAGTAACCCCTCCCACTTTGGTGATGATGTGGTAATAGTCACATGGGCAATAAGCTTGGATGGAATTAGAAGGACCAGAAGAAGTGTTAGCTAGAGAGCCTAATGGAGAGTGTAAATATTAATAAAAAATTGATGTTCAATCATCCAAAGTCTCCAAGACCTTTGTGAAGAACACTATAACTATGCTACCAACTACATAGTGACAGCGATATATAACAATGAACAACTTCTTCTTCTTCTTTGGCCTCCTTATCTCGAGAGACAATGGGTAAGTGCCTGGAGGTGGTCAGTGGTGTGTGGAGCAGTGCCTGGAGTGGCTATAAAGGCCAATTCTAGAGTGACAGGCTCTTCCACAGGTGCTGCAGAAAAATTTGTTTGTCGGGGCTGTTACACAGTTGGCTCTCCCCTTGCGCCTCTGTCTTTTTTCCTGCCAACTGCTAAGTCTCTTCGACTCGCCACACTTTAGCCCCGCCTTTATGGCTGCCCGCCAGCTCTGGCGAACGCTGGCAACTGACTCCCACGACTTGTGATCAATGTCACAGGACTTCATGTCGCGTTTGCAGATGTCTTTAAAGTGGAGACATGGACGGCTGGTGGGTCTGATACCAGTGGCGAGCTCGCTGTACAATGTGTCTTTGGGGATCCTGCCATCATCCATGCGGCTCACATGGCCAAGCCATCTCAAGTGCCGCTGACTCAGTAGTGTGTATAAGCTGGGGATGTTGGCCGCCTCGAGAACTTCTGTGTTGGAGATACGGTCCTGCCACCTGATGCCAAGTATTCTCCGGAGGCAGCGAAGATGGAATGAATAGAGACGTCGCTCTTGGCTGACATACGTTGCCCAGGCCTTGCTGCCATAGAGCAAGGCACTGAGGACACAGGCTTGATACACTCGGACTTTTGTGTTCCGTGTCAGTGCGCCATTTTCCCACACTCTCTTGGCCAGTCTGGACATAGCAGTGGAAGCCTTTCCCATGCGCTTGTTGATTTCTGAATCTAGAGACAGGTTACTGGTGATAGTTGAGCCTAGGTTGGTGAACTCTTGAACCACTTCCAGAGCGTGGTCGCCAATATTGATGGATGGAGCATTTCTGACGTCCTGCCCCATGATATTTGTTTTCTTGAGGCTGATGGTTAGGCCAAATTCGTTGCAGGCAGCTGCAAACCTGTCGATGAGACTCTGCAGGCACTCTTCAGTGTGAGATGTTAAAGCAGCATCATCAGCAAAGAGGAGTTCCCTGATAAGGACTTTCCGTACTTTGGACTTCGCTCTTAGACGGGCAAGGTTGAACAACCTGCCCCCTGATCTTGTGTGGAGGAAAATTCCTTCTTCAGAGGACTTGAACGCATGTGAAAGCAGCAGGGAGAAGAAAATCCCAAAAAGTGTGGGTGTGAGAACACAGCCCTGTTTCACGCCACTCAGGATAGGAAAGGGGTCTGATGATGTGCCACCATGTTGAATTGTGCCTTTCATATTGTCATGGAATGAGGTGATGATACTTAGTAGCTTTGGTGAACATCCGATCTTTTCTAGTAGTCTGAAGAGACCACGTCTGCTGACGAGGTCAAAGGCTTTGGTGAGATCAATGAAAGCAATGTAGAGGGGGATCTGTTGTTCGCGGCATTTCTCCTGTATCTGACGAAGGGAGAACAGCATGTCAACGGTCGATCTCTCTGCACGAAAGCCACACTGTGCCTCAGGATAGATGCGCTCGGCCGGCTTCTGGAGCCTGTGAACTACTTTTTATAAAGTCATCAACCTCTAGAATATGTTGTCAGTATGTGCAGCGAGTGTGGATTCACAGCAGGCCTTCAAAATGTTACTGGGTGAGTTGCTACTAATGATGTTACTGCCCTCTCCTGCAACTTGTTTAATTGCCTTTGGAGGCCAGAATGAAATTTTTCAGAGTTTCTTCCTAAAATAGCCTACATTATTTTTCTCAACTCTTTTGTTCCTCCCAGGAAATAGCAAGGCTAGTGGGAAGAGGGGCTTGGTTCATGGTGCCTGTTGGTTGCACCATGTTGAGAGTGAACAAGCTTAATGGACCAATTGATCTTTTCTTGTCCCTTATTCAGATATTTGTGTGAATACTGACACTCATGCAGATCCATCAGATACAGGAAGCAATGGTTTTGTATCCCTTGCAATCTAGAGCTCCGGGATATCTTGTAGCTCCATCAGTGTTACTCTTTCAATTACATGAACACTTAGTGGTAAGGCATGTCTAAAAGCAACTTGGAGAAATTCAAAACACATAAGGGGTAAAATACAGTAAAAGACTTTGCTCACTTGCATTTTGCAGCTTAATTTAATGAATTCATAAACCTTGCCGACTTTCATTATTTAGTCGTGCAGAAAATGAATCACTAGTTGTCAAAAAATGAGACCTATGCTTCGACAACAAATACTGGACAAATCCTGCATGTAATGGTTCCATAACTATAAAGCTGCCCAAACAAAATAATAATGTTCAATTCTACAGCTCATTGGAAGAACTCAGCAGTAAGCTGGTCACACATCTGTTTCTCTCCATAGAGTGGTTGAACTACTGCTGATGACTACTGCACATCATTCTCTTTGCTGATCATTCAAGGCTTCCAACCACTCCTCATTCAGATGCATACTGTTCATAACAATATTGTACAGCACACAAAATAACTTGCACAGCTCCTCTGCAACATGTTATAAGATCCCACTCATTAACTGGTCTAAGTTTGCAAAGCACTGTTTCAACACTCCAAATTCCTGCTCATTGAAAGTTCTTTTATGCCCATATGCATCACTATATTTTTTCTTTGCTGCCATACATAAGTTATACAGAGATGTCAGTCAACAGCCTTGATTGCATTACTTATGACCTAGGGTCCAATCAACTATCCTTCTGTTATTGTTTTCCTCAGTGTAAAAGCATCATATGTATCTTCAGAAATTGTGCAGTGGTAACCTAACCTATGCACTTATATCAAATAGACACACTTCCTATTCAGACATCCCATTGAGGTAATGGTGGGTGCCCAAATGTCTATATGCATAATGGTAGACAATGCTCTTTACCTGTGGATACCAGCAATTTTGGAAATCACCAGAGCTGGCGGGCAGCCATAAAGGTGGGGCTAAAGTGTGGCGAGTCGAAGAGACTTAGCAGTTGGCAGGAAAAAAGACAGAGGCGCAAGGAGAGAGCCAACTGTGTAACAGCCCCGACAAACAAATTTCTCTGCAGCACCTGTGGAAGAGTCTGTCACTCTAGAATTGGCCTTTATCGCCACTCCAGGCACTGCTCCGCACACCACTGACCACCTCCAGGCGCTTATCCATTGTCTCTCGAGACAAGGAGGCCAAAGAAGGGTGCCCAAATGTCTATATGCATAATGGTAGACAATGCTCTTTACCTGTGGATACCAGCAATTTTGGAAATCTGTTGCTCCCTCGGATGTCCATGTAAGTGATCACTGAAGTGTATGAATCGATTGTTGTCCATAGTTGCAGTACACCAAGGTGCTTACTCTTGAGTTTCTCCTGTGGATGCTATGAAAGTCACCATGGAACGTAAGTTGAGGACAACGGAACTGTAGCCAGTAAGATACCAGGCTTTCATCTCTCAGATGTTGGTCCAAATCAAGCCAAGATGGATGTGATGAAAAGTCTTCTCTGTCTGCTGGCTGCAAGGATCCCATGTGAGAAATAATCTAAATATATTACCCAGTGGGTATGGGTCTGCAGCACAAAATGACTACAATTAGGCCCTAATTGGCAATATCACTCAAACATGATTGAAATGGAAAATGGAAAACATGATACATTGGCACAATCGGATATTTCTTCCATGGTTGGGACTGAGCTCCATTGTTACTTACTCTGCATCAAACTGTGCTACACCTAACCTATTTAATGCTGAAACTGAGTGCCTAAAATAGAAGATATTCCAAATCCCAGGACTAACATCCCTCACCTAGATAAGCGCCGATATTTTGTTAAGAAACAAAACAAACAGGTGAGTGTAATTTTCAACATTACTATTACTGGTATTGGAGTCCTTTCAGTCTTTATAGATCAGATAGCACATCTCAGTCACAACCTCCTTTGGGAGTCTGATTTTACTTTGGCACTGGTCTATCATGCCTACGTAGCTGACTTTATTACAGTAAAGCACTTCATGGGGTAGTATTTTCTGAAACTCTTGACTCTCTGATGCTCTCTTCAGTCATAGATCTCTCACTTTTCTTTCACTGTGATACGCCTGGTAATGGTTGCGATATCTATACTCTCAGTTAAAAAAAAAACTCCTGCAGTCTTCACTGCTCTCTTTCCTAAGATATGCTCTAAGTAAAAGGTTAACCCTTGTAAGACATATATTTTGCTCAAGCTTGGACATTAACACTGAAGAACAAATGTAGATTAATATGTCATATACCTCATATTCGTAATGCCGTGTTAAGGCTTTGATAGGTGTTACCAACATAATATCTCCTACTCAGTGATTTAAACACAGGGAGAAAAAAGGGAACAACGAAATAATTGAATCTGGCAACTATATTTCTAAGACATGTTCGTTTAGTTCAATATTTTCAAAAGACTTCCAAGTAGATGGAGTAGTCAGGTCAGCTGAAGTGGAATGCAAATCATAATAGGCTAAGATGTATAAGCTCAGACTTTGTTCAATTAAATCAGAAGCTGCTGGAAATTTCAAAGTTTTGAAAAGCTTAAGGAAGCTTTTGATTGAGGTTAGAAGGTTCAATTTTTGAAATCTTTGAAAGTTGAGCGTGTGTTTAGGAATATAAAGTTAGATGCTCGAGAGGTTAAATTGGGTCCAAATAGAAGCAGAGAATGTAAAATTGTTCATTCACTAACCAATGTTTCTAAATGCAAAAAGAGAGTTCAGATAATAGGAAACAGAAAAAATAAAGTATGTGCAAGATTAGTTAAAGTTGGGGAAGGACGATGCTGAATAAAGGAAGATGACAATGACCGAGGATGATGAATCGCTTCAGGCATCCCTAGAGGTGAAGCTAGAACATCAGCAGGGGAGGCAGACTGTCTGACCCTGCAACAAGCCTGCTTCCCAGGAGAGAAATTGTGTGATTTTAAGCTCACATCATGAAGGGATAGCCTGAACATTGGATGCTTACCAGTGACATGCTAAATATATACCATAAAGTTAACTGTGCTAAGTCACTACAATGTCTTGGACATTGAACAAATACTCTTACCTAAGGGAATCCCAGCTACTGCTGAGGTACTACAATATAATTATTTATTTATTTATTTTTTTTATTTAGAGATACAGCACTGAAACAGGCCCTTCGGCCCACCGAGTCTGTGCCGACCATCAACCACCCATTTATACTAATCCTACACTAATTCCATATTCCTACCACATCCCCACCCGTCCCTATATTTCCCTACCACCTACCTACACTAGGGTCAATTGCTAATGGCCAATTTACCTATCAACCTGCAAGTCTTTGGCATGTGGAAGGAAACCGGAGCACCCGGAGGAAACCCACGCAGACATAGGGAGAACTTGCAAACTCCACACAGGCTGATGAAATGCTCATGATGATTTAGATTCTACGGATTGATATCAGTTCAACTTTAAGGGATAATTTCACAATATTAGTCTCCTGGCCGAAGCACATATCAGAAATTTTGTGTGAGCTTCCCATAATATGCCCTTTATTAAAGTTAACAGATGCAAAATCATTCAAAGGGGCTTGAACCCACACCTTTAAATTCAAACTGAACGACAATGATATATGAGAAGACCTTTTGATGGTACTAATGGACGTGCAGTAGATGATGTTAACCATTAAAACATCTTGGTGTTCAACTTGGTCTTTGATGCTTCTGGAAAGTAAGAATTAAGATGCACTTTATTCAGTATTGTACTGTGGTTCTGCTGTTGACAGCCTTTGCTATGAGTTTAATTAAGATCTTCCAGACTATGTAGAATTTTTCAAAGAAGCAAATTGATATTATTTGAAATGGTAGCCATAAGTGGTCACTGCAAATATCATTTCCTATATGTATATATTGATGAAAGGAGTAAAAATTAATATTGGTCAATTAAATCAGAAGCTTCTAGAAATTTCAAAGTTTTGGAAAGATTAAGGGAGCTTTTGAAGGAGGTTAGAAGGTTTAAACATAGAATCGTAGAATTATAGAATAATACAGTGCAGAAGGAGGCCATTTGGCCCATCATGCTTTTGGTAGAGGTACCTAATCAGTCCCACTTCTCTGCTCTTTCCCTATAGCCCTGTAAATTATTTCCCTTCAAGTTTTTATCCAATTTCCTTTTGGAAGTTACTATTGGATCTGCTTTCACCACCCTTTCAGGCAGTGCATTCCAGATTACAACAACTCACAGCAGAAAACATTTTTTCCTCATGTTACCTCTAGTTCTTTTGCCAATCACTTTAAATCTGTGTCCTCTGGTTACTGACATTACTGCCACTGGAAACAGTTTCTCTTTATCTACACTATCAAAGTCATTCATGATTTTGAATATCCTTATCTAATGTCCTCTTAAACTTCTCTGCTGTAAGGAGGACAACGAATCTCTTCCAGTCTCTCCATATAACTGGTCTTTAATCTGTGGTACCCCTTTAGTAAATCTTTTCTTCACCTGCTGTAAGGCCTTGACTCCTTCCTAATGTGTGGTGCTCAGAATTGAATACAATATGCCAACTGAGGTGTAACCTTAGTTTTATAAAGGTTTTAGCATAACTTCCTTACTTTTGTACCCTATGCCTCTGTTAATAAAGTTAAGGATCCTATATGCTTTTTAACAGTTTTTTCAACTTTCCTGCTACCTTCAAAGATTTGTGTACATATATCCCCAGGACGTTGCTCCCGGGCCCCCTTTAAAATTATTCTATTTAGTTGCCAGTGTCCCTCCTTTTTTTCCGACCCAGGATTTTTTTCATTACAGTACTTCTTACATTTTGTGTATATTATGAAATTCTGCTTTCAGATTTCCTGCATCTTCTACTCACTAACACTTGGTCTGTCTGAGCTGATGTTAAATACTCAGCTTTTGCAGTATCTCCACAGTTAAAACATGCTTCACAGATTCCTCATTAATTATCTTTAACAAGGTTTTAACTAGTAAAATTAGTCCTTTGCTGTAACTTTATTTAGTGTTTTTATTCTTTTGCTCCATTAAATGGTGAAAACATCTTTTTGCAGGAGTTGGCTAACACTGTTTCAATTTGAATGACGGCATAAGCCAACGATACAATACTGTCCTCTTGTGATCTGAGCTGAATACTCATGCCTTTTGCATATATAGTTTGTCAAGCTCCCCGAAAGTGAACTGACTGAACACTTGGTGAAATGATACTTGATATGATTTATCATTAATAATTCTTATTATTTTACAACCGATGAGCGTACAGAGCAACAGTTATTTTCATCAATAAAATATGCCAGGCTATAATATAAAAACAATGATCTACACTATTCCACTTCAATGAGTCATCTTGCTGGACTTAAAGATATGTGTACAGGCTTCAACCTAGCTCTATCTCCGTAATCTCCTCCAGCCCCACAACCCATTGAGATTTTGTTTCTTCTCTAATTCTGGCCTCTTCAGTGTCCCCAATTTTAATTGCTCCATCATTGGCAGCCATACTGTTAGCTGCCAAGGCCATAAGCTCTGGAATTCTCTCCGTAAACCTCCATCTCTCTACCCCTCTCTCCTACTTTAAGACAATCCTTAAAACCAACCTCTTTGACCAAGCTTTTGGTCATCTGCTGAAAATCTCCTTATGTAGCTCAGTGTCAAATTTTGCTTCAGAATGCTCCTGTGAAGCTCCTAGGGACATTTTACTGCATTAAAGGCAGTATATAAATACAAGTTGTTGTTATGTTTTAAAATTACACTTGGTCAGCTAACCATCCAACAGTAAACCTCTTGTCTGTTACTTTCCTTTTACCTTTTACTTTCTGTTTTTGCCCTCCCGATGATTGGACACATTTAATAAATGAAGAATCCAAAACAAAATCTGGCAGTAATGTACAGCAAGTAGGTCCATTGCACTCAATGACAGTTTTCTCTAAAGAAAAGTACTCAGTTGCTGCACAAACAGCTGAGTATCTTGTCAAGTTGGTTGAATTGTTGAGCTTTTGTTATCGGTAGATAACAAAATAAATAATAATAAAACGCACTTGGTCGGGTGACTTTGGAGTAACTAATTCGGACTCACTGACCAAGATCTGAGCCCATTCTTTGAAAATCTATTTCGGGAATGATAATGATCAGTAATAGCCTCCTTACCTATAGGATAATCTGTGAAGTCAAGCTCCCACATTTCATCTTCAGTAAATGGAGGGAAGAACAGCCTTGAGTTTCCCCTCAGATGGTTTACACTCTAAGCAGTGAAAATTCTGACGAAATGATGTAAACTCTGTTGTGTTTATGTTGGGTTTCCACTTCTCTCTAGCTCCATTCGGAGGTTTAAGCAATCAATCTGATCAGTCAAACTCTCATTTTTCCCCTTTTGACTGAAGACACTATTTTCACATTAACGCATCCTAAACATGAAATCTATATACATCAGATTATTTCTTAGCATTCAAATTGTCAGTTTTCACTAAGTACAGAGATAGTCTTTGAGATAGGAAGATATCTTAGGTCACTCCCTTCAGCCTCTCCTGTGTATCAATTGTTAGCTCCTGAACCTGCTTAATCAACTGTTGAAACATCTGTGGCGTGAGCTTGTTCAGAATGCTTCTCACTTCTTGGAATAGTTCCTGTGTTTTTTGCTCTTCAGAATCATCAGAAACATCATCACGTTTTTCCATGCATTCACAGACTTCTTCAGCTGGATATCATCATTTACAGTTACATTTGCAATAATCAAGCGTTTAAATCACACGCAGCTTCCACAGTGCGGACTGTGACACTGACCACTCCCTGGTGTGCAGCAAGGCTAGACTCAAACCAAAGAAGCTGCATCACTCCAAGCAGAAGGGCCGCCCGCGCATCAACACTAGCAGAATTTCTTATCCACAGCTGTTACATAAGTTTCTAAATTCACTTGAAAAAGCCCTTCAAAACACTCCCACACGGGATGCAGAGACCAAGTGGGCCCACATCAGAGACGCCATCTATGACTCAGCAATGAGCACCTATGGCAAACGTGTGAAGCAGAATGCAGACTGGTTTCAATCTCACTTTGAAGAGCTGGACCCTGTCATAGCCGCTTAGCACATTGCACTGCTGAACGACAAGAAAGCCCCCAGCGAGTTAACATCCGTAGCACTTAAAGCAGCCAGAAGCGCTGCACAAAGAACAGCCAGGCGCTGCGCAAAATGACTACTGGCAACGCCTATGCAGTCATATTCAGCTGGCCTCTGACACCGGAAACATCAGAGGAATGCATGATGGCATGAAGAGAGCTTTTGGGCCAACCATCAAGAAGATCGCCCTCCTCAAATCTAAATCAGGGGACACAATCACTGACCAACGCAAGCAAATGGACTGCTGGGTTGAGAACTACCTGGAACTGTACTCCAGGGAAAATGTTGTCACTGATACCGCCCTCAATGCAGCCCAGTCTCTGCCAGTCATGGATGAGCTGGACGTACAGCCATCAAAATCGGAACTCAGTGATGCCATTGATTCTCTAGTCAGCAGAAAAGCCCCTGGGAAGGATGTCATTACACCTGAAATAATTAATAGTGCCAAGCCTGCTATACTTTCAGCACTGTACAAACTGCTTTGCCTGTGCTGGGACGAGGGAGCAGTACCACAAGAAATGCGCGATGCCAATATCATCACCCTCTATAAGAACAAGGGTGACCGCGGTGACTGCAACAACTACCGCGGAATCTCCCTGCTCAGCATAGTGGGGAAAATCTTCGCTCGAGTTGCTTTAAACAGGCTCCAGAAGCTGGCTGAGCGTATCTACCCTGAGGCACAGTGTGGCTTTCGAGCAGAGAGATCCACCATTGACATGCTGTTCTCCCTTCACCAGCTACAGGAGAAATGCCGTGAACAACAGATGCCCCTCTACGTTGCTTTCATTGATCTCACCAAAGCCTTTGACCTCATCAGTAGATGTGGTCTCTTCAGACTACTAGAAAAGATTGGATGTCCACCAAAGCTACTAAGAATCATCACCTCATTCCATAACAATATGAAAGGCACAATTCAGCATAGTGGTGCCTCATCAGACCCCTTTCCTATCCTGAGTGGCGTGAAACAGGGCTGTGTTCTCGCACCCACACTGTTTGGGATCTTCTTCTCCCTGCAGCTCTCACATACATTCAAGTCTTCAGAAGAAGGAATTTTCCTCTACACAAGATCAGGTGGCAGGTTGTTCAACCTTGCCCGTCTAAGAGCGAAGACCAAAGTACGGAAAGTCCTTATCAGGGAACTCCTCTTTGCTGACGATGCTGCATTAACATCTCACACTGAAGAATGTCCGCAGAGACTCATCGACAGGATTGCGGCTGCCTGCAGCGAATTTGGCCTAACCATCAGCCTCAAGAAAACAAACATCATGGGACAGGACGTCAGAAATGCTCCATCCATCAATATCGGCAACCACACTCTGGAAGTGGTTCAAGAGTTCACCCACCAAGGCGCAACTATCACCAGTAACCTGTCTCTAGATGCAGAAATCAACAAGCGCATGGGAAAGGCTTCCACTGCTATGTCCAGACTGGCCAAGAGAGTGTGGGAAAATGGCGCACTGACACGGAACACAAAAGTCCGAGTGTATCAAGCCTGTGTCCTCAGTACCTTGCTCTACGGCAGCGAGGCCTGGACAACGTATGTCAGCCAAGAGCGACGTCTCAATTCATTCCATCTTCGCTGCCTCCGGCGAATCCTTGGCATCAGGTGGCAGGACCGTATCTCCAACACAGAAGTCCTCGAGGCGGCCAACATCCCCAGCATATACACCCTACTGAGTCAGCGGCGCTTGAGATGGCTTGGCCATGTGAGCTGCATGGAAGATGGCAGGATCCCCAAAGACACATTGTACAGCGAGCTCGTCACTGGTATCAGACCCACCGGCCGTCCATGTCTCCGCTTTAAAGACGTCTGAAGATGCGACATGAATTCCTGTGACATTGATCACAAGTCGTGGGAGTCAGTTGCCAGTGATCGCCAGAGCTGGCGGGCAGTCATTAGGCGGGGCTAAAGTGTGGCGAGTCGAAGAGACTTAGCAGTTGGCAGGAAAAAAGACAGAAGCGCAAGGGGAGAGCCAACTGTGTAACAGCCCCGACAACCAATTTTATCTGTAGCACCTGTGGAAGAGTCTGTCACTCTAGAATTGGCCTTTATAGCCACTCCAGGCGCTGCTCCACAAACCACTGACCACCTCCAGGCGCTTACCCATTGTCTCTCGAGACAAGGAGGCCAAAGAAGGGAAAAAAGAAAAATCTTCCTTGGCTTTCTTCTTTGCCTGTGCTGTGACCTCCTTGATCCAACATTCAGCACTGCTCCTGCTCATGCACTTTGTGGCTGCCTTCTGAAATCTGCATCGGATGGTATGAGGTCTGGCCCCCAGGACAGGATTCGTGAGGGGTCCAAAGGTCTTGCAATTGGTTTGTTCTGGTTAATCTTGTCAAAAACAATATCGCTGATTTTTGGTATTCCATCTGGCTTCTGGGTACTACCTGCTGTGAACTGGAACCCAAGAAGAAATTCCCAGTCATATTGCTTCTTGCTCTCTGGATTTAACAATTTTCACTGTTCTTCTTTGAAGCCGGACATCAGACTGTCAACTGAGCTTTCTTTGGTGCTGGTCTCAGTGCTTTCACTTTCGGAAACAGACTCTGAAACATTCTGTTCATGTTCTAGCTCCTTATCCCCATTTTCTTCCATGTCTGCTTTATCAATCACATTAATGTGTGCTCTGGTGGGGTCAACGAGTTTGTATCTAAACCTATCGAAAAGGTTTACCCCCCAAAAGGCTTCGGCCTTTAGCTACATAGAACGTGACCCTGTCTAGGGTGACGTTTTTGTAGCGTACTGGAACTGTGATCATCCCCGAAACTGGAATGATAGTGTTATCACAAGCTCGAAGGATGTCTGTCGCAGCAGTGAGAAACTATTGTGAAAAATACTTATGGTAGAGTTTGTCACTCATTATAGATACCTTTGTGCAAACATCAATAAGAAGTGACACTGAGATGCCTGCGATCTCGACTGAGCACTCCTTAAAGTGACCTGATGCTTTATTTTTGGTGATGGAATATACATGTTGTACCTCACTCTCAGGAAGATACTCCGCCACTTGCCGAACCGATGGAGACTTTGTCTTTGACAACATGCACATCTTTGCGAAATAGTTCCATTTTGAACATGAGTTACACTTTTTCCCTCGAGCTGGAAATGGCATTGTAACTTGATGAGGGTTTCTGCAATTTGGGCACAGTTTTTCAGGTAACTGACCACAACGGCGCACATTTTGATAAGGTTACTGAGGTTTTCTTGTCCTTAACCCTTGCACTGAAGCTGGTTGGGCAAGCTGTGTCTACAAACCTGAGCCTAAGGGTGCATGTGCATGTAACCTCTTTGAATCTAACATGGCAGATTCGATGGGTTAAATCATCATCTTCCGTGAGGAGACATTCCCTAATTCATGGAATTGGAAGGCTTTTCAGTTAATTGATCACTAATTAGTTCATTGGTTAGTGTGCTAAATTTACATGTAGATGCCAATTGCTGCAAAGCTGCCATATATTGTTCAATGGACTCCCCATCTCCCTGGGATCTCTGGCGGAACACGTATCCCTTTATCATCATGCTTTTCTTTGGCCCGAAGTATTTTCCAAGAGCACTCACTGCCGCATCGAACATAGATAAATCTTTTGTGGGCTGCTCGAAGACACACTGTCCTTTGTCCCTAAGCAATGTATTGTTTTCTTACGGTTCACTGCTATATCTGGTCGGTCCATCGCCATAGCGAGCAAGCAGGTCTTGAACCCCGAAATCCATCGCTCTCAACTCAAAGGAGAATTTCCTAGTGTCGGAAGGAAAGGTTCTGGAACTAGGAACATTAGATATTGTTTACTCATCTTTGCCGCCAAATTTTTGTTGTGTTTCCGCTGGGTTTAATTTCGATATCCGATTTAACGCTGAGCAATGCAGATATCGCACTGTGTTAAATAACCAACTGGTTTATTTAACACACATCAACGTTAACTATAAAGGTGTAACAGATTTTGGCACATGTCTTGACAGCAGCCTGCGTACAGTGAGACAAATTCAAAATGTCTCCCGGAAGCTTCCAGAAATTTCCCACAATTCCACTTCTCTTTTGCTCCACTGAGAGGTTTAAGCAATCAAACTGATCAGTCAAACACTACAAACTCAATGTTCAACTCGAGCATTACATTGTTCGGTGACTTTTGAGCCAGAATTTTTATCCACTTTTTCACATGTGGCGAAAAATTCACAAATGTTTCACATACGGCAATCATTTCCAGGTCCTCTGGTGCGATCTTACCAGAGGCAGCCAATTAACGGGCCGCCTCCCCATTTGCCATTCAAATTAGGGACGGCAGGTGGGTACCAGATGCAGGAGGGCCAATCAGAGTGGCTGAAGTCAAAAGCAGCTGACAGCCCCACTGAGAATGGTGTGTGCTGCTCAGGTATATGGAGGAGACGGCAACACAAAATGGAGGGATGACACTGGTGCTGAAAACGGCAGCTGCAACCTGTCATCTAACACAAGCTGTTCGCTTTGTCTACAGGGAATATACTTCCAACTGAATGTATTTCCTGGCGGATGTGCTGCGAAGAATAACTTGCTTCTGTTAAAGTTACATCAGCAGATGCCTGTCGTAGTGCTCCAACCTCCAGCGCTGCTCTCACCTTCTATGAGGAGATGAGTTGCAGATACATTGGGGGTGCCATGCAATGTTTAGGAAACAACATTGAAGTGCCAAAATTAGAGAATATTGAACTTTTAATGATATTAATACCAACTGACATTGTTGGGTGGGGTATCCATTGCCGATGGGAACCCACCTCGGGGGGGAAAAGCATTCGGAGGCAGGAGAACATCGGGGAGCCAGCCCGACATGTTTCTTTCTGATATTCCCCATCGCACCCCCCAAAGCCACTTCTATGGAGTATAACAGGCAGCTGACCCAATATTGCCTGTTTTACACAACAACCAAAGTTGAAAGATGCACCTAATGTGTGGAAAAGAACATAAATTTAACCTAGGATTATATGTAGGAAGTTTCAAAATGTTATTAGCATCATTGTCTCAAACTATGATCAGTTTAATTCCTTAAAGTTTCTACATTACTGGTCATGATTCTAATATTTTATATATAATACTCTTGAACTCTCCAACAAAAGAGAGTCTGTATAGGTGTAGTGGCCAGTTTGCACCACTAGAGGATTCTCTTGCCTCCAGATATTTTGAAATGTCCATATATCCTACCATTCAATGAGCATTTCAGCTGATCAATGTATAGTCCACAGTTCCCAGTTTCAAAGTTCTAGAATATTCTGAAATATAAGGGAAGTGTGTAACTTTGAGGTTTTACTTTCTATAAGAAAGGGGCGGCACAGTGGCGCAGTGGTTAGCACTGCAGCCTCACAGCTCCAGCGACCCGGGTTCAATTCTGGGTACTGCCTGTGTGGAGTTTGCAAGTTCTCCCTGTGTCTGCGTGGGTTTCCTCCGGGTGCTCCGGTTTCTTCCCACATGCCAAAGACTTGCAGGTTGATAGGTAAATTGGCCATTATAAATTGCCCCTAGTATAGGTAGGTGGTAGGGAAATGTGGGGATGTGGTAGGAATATGGAATTAGTGTAGGATTAGTATAAATGGGTGGTTAATGGTTGCCACAGACTCGGTGGGCCGAAGGGCCTGTTTCAGTGCTGTATCTCTAAAAAAAAAAGATTGGATGACAATTCAAACTATGGTGGAATTAGAAATAAAAACAGGAAATGCTGGAAATACTCAGCAGAACTCTGATCATCCCAGAAGCTTTCAGAAATTTCCCACAATTCCACTTCTGCTCTCTGATCATCGACTTGAAACATTGACTGGAATTTTAAGTCCCCCTAACCGCCCCTGGGAGTGGGTGGGAAGCAGGTGGGGTGTAAATCCAGGGGGATGGCAGGGTGTGCCATGACCATCGCCTACCTGCCTCCAATGGTATTTGACGATTCACGGGGTGGTGGCAGGCAGCCCACCCACTCGTGGGTCAATTGAGGCCCTTAAGTGGCTAATTAATGGCTATTTAAGGGCATCTTCCCACCACCGCTGGTATTTTACCAGTGGCATATGGGCATTTTGTCACCTGGGGAGGCCGCCCAGTAAAACCTGGCAGCCTCGCTTTGGCCTCGGTGTAGGGGATCCCTCCTGATCGGGAACCCAGTGACCCATGGTGGCACCCCCGCACCCCACTTCCCGCCCCCAGTGAGAAGTGTCGTCCCTGCTGGAAGAACCCCACCCCCCCCACCCTTGCAATCATTCCCCTCCCCACCCCCATGCCTGATTGGCCTCAGAGATCTCCGACCTCACTTAACTGCAGTCTATGCCTCCTCAATGGCTGCTTCTCTGGGGCCTGCTGCAGTTCCAGCAGTGGCCACTGCTCCTGTTGGCGCTGCTGGGACTGAAGAGCTGCAGGCGCTCTGATTGGCTGGAAGCTCTTGGAGGGGGGACATCCTGCCTTAGAGGGACGGAAGTCATGACTGCAAGCAGTTACTTGCCTGAGGGTCATAAAATACTGTTGTAGCTTCCAGGGCCAGCGGACGTGGGCTTACCCCTGACTTTCCAGCTGGTGGACGGAGCCACTGCCTCCATGTTAAATCCATTGTAAGCCATTAACTCTGTTTCTCTCTTCACAGATGCTGATTGACCTGAGGATTTCCAACATTTTCTGTTCTTATTTCAGATTTCCAGCACCCACAGAATTGTAGGGTGAAATTAGTCTAATTTGCAAATACCCTGAATTTGAGCAAGCCATCATTTTGGATCAGCATGCCCTTTGAACAATCAAGTCAATGTGTATGTTTGGTCTCCCCCTTACATTATCTTCATGGTGGCATGATGGACAACCATATGTCATCAGTAGTTGGATTGACAGTAACAACCTTTATAAAATATTGATGCATTAATCACCCTTACTGTGTAAAACTAGCAACAGTCTGTCACAAATTGGACACCGCTCAATGGACCAACCAGTAACTTAAATTCTCCTCATGTGCCCTCTAGTTTTCCTTTGTTATGCGCTGCCTGTTGCATTCTGCAAAATTGTTTTGCCGCCACGCATACACGCATCTAGAAGGGAACATAGGTTGTGCGCAGCCTGTTTATTGTACTGCATGGTGCATTCCCAATTGTTATGTGGCCGCATACCTGTGCAGTTTAAATGGAACACTGGTAACAAGTACAAGCATAATACTTTTTCCTAAAGGCACAGTTCCCTGATTGCTTGATAATTATTAATTTTTTTGATGTAGTAAGTGAGCCAGTGTTACAGGAGTGTAGGGTTACTGGACAACCATGAGGATAGCTAAGCCTTCATGGCTCAGTTGATAGTGTGTATATAGATGTAATTATTTCAGCAGTCCAATGAAAGATGTCCAATCACTCGTGGTCAAATGGGAAAGTCTGAATCAATACTGGTTAAATGAGAAGAATTTAGGTTGCTGGTTGGTCCATTGAGCGATGTCTAATTTACGACAGACTGTTGCTAATTTTACACAGTAAGCGTGATTAATACATCAATATTTTATAAAGGTTTATATTGCTTTGACTCGAATAAGGGGGCACACTAAATATGGCAGAGAATTTTAGAAGCTAGTAGTTAAAGCAAATGGAATCAGCTTAATTCCCACTCTGGTTCCTCTTCCACATTTGGAAATTTGGAAAAGTGAAGCAGAAAGGCAGCAAAAACAGAACAAAAGTAGATTTTACTTGTAAATTCCACAGAAAAAGTTAATAGTCCACAAAAGAAAGAGAGTTTGCACTAACTGTTTTACATTTATGAAATGCAATTCATCAATGCCTAATTTAAAAGAGATCTTTGACTTGGATTATCAGAGTCTTATTCACTTGACAAGATTGCATTTGTTGCCGGTATTTTAATGCCTCAATTATATTAAGACTGAGTACTGTGATATGGAGATTTATAGAGATCGCCCACTTGTACCACAGGCAATACAACAGGTTTATTTTTAACAATGCCTTTTCGCCATTAGCCTACACACATGTCCAAAAAGGCAAATAATCTTTCTATAACTTTATAACAATAGAAAACAGTGCTCTGTACCAGGAAGAAACTGTAGGTGGCTCAAACTAGGGTAAGTCACTTGTAGAGCCAAGGTGATACAATATGAAGGCTACTGGAAAGTTATGCTTCCATGTGCTACAATTGATACTGGAGTTTAAAAAAAAGTAAGGGTGGGGTGGGTTTGCTTGATAACAACCACAGTTTAGTATTCATCATTCAAGTTGGGTTATGTCAAAGATCAGATGCAGCCAATTTCAGAGCCAGCCTACCCACATCCAGATGGTTTGTCTACTTAAGTACCAATGTAACTTGTTTTGCACCAAATGTTTATATCTTGTTATATTGCAGTATGTAGGCATTACTGGAGGCTGTTTTCAGATTGTTGGTAATTTATGTGCTTAGCACAATCAGAAAAACACCAATTTTCCTTAAAAGTCCATCTACAAACTCTCCCAATATGTTACCAAGCTGTCCAGATCAGAAAGGTCCCAGGTTCAATTCCCAACCTGTGTTGATTTTGTGGATTGGAGTTGAAGTCGCAATACAAATATAGAGTAGGCTTCAGTACACCTAAGGAGGGGAAAATTGATGAGTGTTCTCATTCAAGCTGCTAGCCAATTACCCTTGCTGCAATCTTGTGTGGATATCAGGAGAATACAGCATCAAATTTTCCTGTAATGTTACCTGTGGTTGAGTAGCCTGACCCTATCACCTATAAATACTGGCTATTTGAATGAGGTACCATTGGGTGTCTGCTGCCTGTGGAACCATACCTAGGTCAGGAGGCCTTCAGAAGAAAGGAGATGAAAAATTGCCAGAGAAAATTGGCAGAAAAGAAAAGGGCATATTGCCAATTATAGAATCATAGAATTATACAATGCAGAAGGAGGCCATTCAGCCTATCATGCCTGTGCCAGCTCTTTTGTAGAGCTATCCAATTAGTCCCATTCCCCTGTTCTTTCTGTACAGCCCTGCAAATGTTTTCCCTGTGACATTTGAAAATATGCATTTAATGCAACATTAGGTGATTTCCACCAGTAAACTAGGAACTTCGATCCAGCTAATCAAATGATAGAAGATCCAATCTACTTTTAAAAAAGGCGGAGGTCCTGATACCACACGGGACTGGAATGGACCAGTCAGAGAAGAATGAAGAGGAACAAATTATGTGTCAAAGTGAAGGGAGGAGGAAAGACAGAATTCTGCATTTCTACTCAAGAAAACTCTACAGAGCTGAAAAAAAATGCCTGCATGTGTCACTGGCAGAAATGCAGAGCCAATTTTGACTTAACAAAGAGATAATGACTGAACTGAGCCAATAAATTGCTTCTGATCTAGAAGGATTCCTCGCTGACTTCAACTGTTCCGCCTACGGGTTTTTTTCCAGGTATCAGGAGGTGAATTAGTTGGTATTAATCAAAATGCCCTGTCCCTCTTCATTCAACAGATGCTTGATGCACTCACTAGTCTGTGTGACTTTGAAGGCTGGCAGATTCTTCTATTCTTCCAGGAATCCTGGTAGGTAATGGCACTGATGACAAAAGTTGTATACCACTGGTGCAGTCTAATTATTAGAGAAGATGCCCAAATGGAAATACGAACACCAGCCAGCCTGATGACACACATCAACTGTAAATGCTTTTCTTTTTCATCAGCAAGCAAGCTTTTTTCAATGCTGAGGAAATCATTCCCCTGGTGAATCCTAAATTCATGTGATTCATTCATTATGCATGGGTCATGTGTTGCTCCATTTGTTGAATTGGATGACTGACTGGGACATTGGCTTTTAGGAGACCATTCATACCCACAAAGATCACAACTATCCAAAACTGGAAACATGAATGAGAAAAGCCCAACAAAATTGCAGGGCTTTTAAACAGGTGATTCCTGGAATCCAAATTCATTGAAGCTGTTATTACAGGTGCAAAGCAGGCTGCTGTCTTTTGTTAAAGATTAATTCTGCCTCGAGCCTCTAATATTAAACATTTTATCGATCAGGGTGCCATGGCTTCTTAGATATGCAGTGCACTCTGGGAAGGGTAACATTATTTTTGCAGAAAAGTATAATTAAACTTTCCACTGAATTTTGCTTGTAAAAAATCCCTAATAATCTGATTTGTTTACATGCCAGAATATGGCAGGACAGCAGGAAGATAGTGTCATTTTTGTCAGATACATCCTCCTTTGAAGGTTTGTGTTTAACAATGTTAAATTTTGATTTCATTGAACTTCTGAAGGGGTTCTTTCAATGGTCCTCCATTGGTTTTTGTGGAAAACCACAGTGAAATAACATAAACGGTGTAAAAAAGCTGATCGTATTGTAATACTGCCCTCTCTGTTGGGAGGAGTGATGAATAAAGGAGGAGACAACTTGTCCAATTAACTGGGCGGCACAGTGGTTAGCATTGCAGCCTCACAGCTCCAGTGTCCCAGGTCCGGTTCTGGGTACCGCCTGTGCGGAGTTTGCAAGTTCTCCCTGTGACTGCGTGGGTTTCCGTCGGGTTCTCTGGTTTCTTCCCACAGCCAATGACTTGCAGGTTGATAGGTAAATTGGCCATTGTAAATTGCCCCTAGTGTAGGTAGGAGAATGGGGGGGATGTGGTAGGGAATATGGGATTAATGTAGGATTAGTATAAATGGGTGGTTGTTGGTCAGCACAGACTCAGTGGGCTGAAGGGCCTGTTTCAGTGCTGTATCTCTCTATGACTCTAACTAGAGTCTGTGTGTGTGTGTGTTATTTCCAGTCCAAACACCACAGAAAGATGGTGACGAGGAAGGGATGGATTTTTTATTTACGTTTAATTGGAATAATTCAGGACCAGAGAACATTGTGACACTTTCTGGAATCCCTGCAGTTAGATTTGAAGATGTTTGGGCGGTTTAGAAAGATTGCTCCATGTGCCCAAGTCACGTTCCTGCAAAGCTCCAGTGAGTCAGTGAATGGTACGCAGGGTGGAGGCTGTTACATTTCCTTTGCACCACAGGAGATATGAACTGTAAGCAGATGTGAGTTTAGACTGAGTGATGTATGTAGCTGCATAAAAAATGGCACAAAAAATTTATTTGGGGTCAATGGGGGAATTCAACCTTGACAAAGAGGACTGAAGTAATTATGAACGAAGGCTTAACATTTGGATGAAAGCAAATAAAATAGGCGATGAGGGTAAAGTTAATGGGCTGAATTTTATCAGCCCTCTAGGGATGGGCAGGGTGGCCCACAAAAAAAAAGTGAGGGAAGGCGGATGGTTGAGTGCCCATCGCCTTCCCGACACCATTCAATTTAGCCAAGGACGGCCTTCCTGTCCAGAGGCTAATTGAGGTCCTTAAGTGGCCAATTAATAGCCACTTAAGGGCCTCGTCCTGCCATGCTGGCATTTAACCAGTGGCTGGTGGGAGTCCTGCCACGTGTGGAGGTCGCCCAGTAACACCATGTGTGCTGGTGACAGGGACGGGCCCTCCTGCTTGGGCAATCTGTGGCCCGTAGAGGGCCTTGGCAGCAAAGGCTGCCCCAGTGTCAACACCAACCAGCCCCACTCTCAACAGTTCACTCCCTCCACACCAACACCACCCCCCCCCCCACCCCCACCTCTTGTCAGGGCCTGCCTGACTGGTCCAGGCATGCCCACCTCCACTTATCTCCTCACTGGGGCCCCAGTGCTGGTTCTGGTCCTAGGCCTGGGCCTCCTGCAGTACCAGCAGTGGCCACCAATCCAGGTAACGCTGCTGGGACTGCTGAGCTATCAGCCCTCTGATTGGCCAGCAGCTGTTGGAGGTGGGACCCCCATTCATAGCAGGGTCAGGCACTATATCTGCTAGTGGGTCACAAATCCTACTGCACCATAGTCAGGGGATGGCAGGAGTACAACTGTGGAATTTCAGCAGACCTGTCAAAGCTAACATTTAAGTGAAAACCTTGTTGACTCCGAGATTGGTTCACAATGCTGTGGTAGCTACTACATCTGCTATCTAAGATGACAGGATGGTAGGACCCATCAAATTGACAGAATGCAAAATAACTGTTCGAGTAGGATGAGACACATGAAATACATAAAGTAGCCGCATCAATGAAAAGGACATGTTAAATTTGCCCATATTATCATCTTAACTTCTGTCTTGCCTATTGAATATATTTCTGATCAGATGATAATGACTGGAAGAGGATAATATGGATGAGATCATATCGGGCCCTGATTTCAACGTCCAACATTCATTTAAATCCTACTGGCCCACCAACGTAGTTGATACTACCTACATGGCAGGATTGGGTTCCCGGCCATGTTGTGAGTGTCTCATATTCAGGAAGGAGGGGAAGATGTAGTGCAGGGGATCATAAGCTTTCTTTGTTGTTGATGTGGTGTGCATGGACTTTCAAAAGGCGTTTGATACAGTGCCACACAACAGACTTGTGAGCAAACTTGTAGCTCATGGAATAAAAGGGACGACAGCAACATGGATACAAAATTGGCTGAGTGACAGGAAACAAAGAGTAGTGGTTAATGGATTTTTTTCGGGCTGGAGGAAGGTTTGTAGTGGATTTCCCCAGAAATCAGTTGGGACCCTTGCTTTTCCTGATCTATATTAATGACCTAAGGCCATGGTGTACAGGGCACAATTTCAAAGTTTGCAGATGATACGAAACTTGGAAGCATTGCGAACTGTGAGGAGGATAGTGTAGAACTTCAAAAGGACAGAGACAGGTTGGTGGAATGGGTGGACAGACGGCAGATGAAGTTCAATGCAGAGAACTGTGAAATGATTCACTTTGGTAGGAAGAACATGGAGAGACAATATAGAATAAAGGGTACAATTTTAAAAGGGATGCATGAGCAGAGGGTGTATATGTGCATAAGTCATTGAAGGTGGCGGGACAAGTTGAGAGAGTGGTTAATAAAGCATACAGTATCCTGGGCTTTATTAATAGGGGCATAGAGTACAAGAGCAAGAAAGTTATGTTGAACTTGTGTAAGACACAAGTTCGGCCTCAGCTGGAGAATGGGCGCCGCACTTGAAGAAAGACATGAGGGCATTGTACACAGTACAGAAAAGATTCACGAGAATGGTTCCAGGGATGAGCAATTTCAGTTATGAAGATAGATTGCAGAAATTAGGACTGGGAGAAGAGAAGGCTGAGAAGTAATTTGATAGAGGTATTCAAAATCATGAGAGTTCGGGACAGAGTAGATAGAAACTGTTCCCACTCGTGAAAGGATCGAGAATGAGAGAGCTCAGGTTTAAAGTATTTGGTAAGAGAAGCAAAAGTGACATGGGGAAAAACTTTTTCACACAGCGAGTGGTTAAGGTCTGGAATACGCTGCCTGAGAACCTGGTGGAGGCAGCTTCAATTGAAGCATTCAAAAGGGAATTAGACAGTTATATGAAGAGGAAGAATGTGTAGGGTTATGGGGAGAAGGTAAGGGAATGGAATTAAGGGAGTTGCTCTTTCAGAGAGCCAGTGTGGACATGATGGGCTGAATGACCTCCTTCTGTACTGTAACGATTCTGTGATTTTGAATCTGGACGAACAATCCTGTTCTGTCTGGCTCCACAGAGGAATGGGGGTAAAAAAACAGGTACTATTTAGCTTCCACCTGGAGGGAAAGCCACAGTGCCTTCCCTGTTATGACCTCAGTTAAAGTTGGAGGTGAGTCTCTATGATGTCATCTGGACACAACATGCATACGTAAAGAAGGGCCCTGTCAACTTTATCTAAGGGACTATGCTGCCTACTCAGGAGATCAGATCAAAATCCTAGATGGTGGAATTTTTTTTATTTGTTTCATGGGATGTGGCTGTCACTGGCAAGGCCAGCAGTTGTTCCCCATCCCAAATTTCCCTTGAAAAGGCAGTGGTGAGCTACCTTCTTGAACCGCTGCAGTCCATGTAGTGCAGGTACACCCACAGTGCTGTTAGGGATTTGAACCAGCAACAGTGAAGGAACAGCGATATATTTCCAAGTCAGGATGGTGTGGGTCTTGGAGGGGAATTTGCAGATGCTTGGGTTCCCACACATTTGCTGCATTTGTACTTCTAAGTGGTAGAGGTCACAGGTTTGGAAGATGCTGTCGAAGGAGACTTGGTGAATTGCTGCAGTGCATCTTGTCTACGGTATCCACTGCTGCCACTATGCGTCAGTGGTGAAGGGAGTGAATGTTTAAAGTGATCCTGGCAGCTTTCTCATGGGTAAGTACTGTGGGCAATTTTAACTGCCCACCTATCCAATTTCCACCGGATAGGTAGGGTTAAATTGCCTCCATTGTCTAAGTTGCAGGTTATGTTTGTGCAACAGGAACTTCATCTAGTGGAGGGCAGGTAACTCTCAGAGCCTGGTTTTGTGACAGCACATCTTTTGTACTCCAGAGAGTACTGTCAGGATAGAAATAGGAGGATAGAGCAGATGAGTGCATGGCAGGAGAGATGGTGCAGAAGGGAGGGCTTTAAATTCCTCAGACATTGGGACTGGTTCTGGGAGAGAAGGGACCTGTACAGGCCAGACAGGTTGCACCTAAACAGAGTCGGGACCAATGTCCTTGAGGGTTTGTTTGCTAGTGCAGGGAGGGTTAAATTAACTTGGCATGGAGATGGGAATGAAGATGTTACATTAGAAAGGAAAATAAGGTGCACAAAGGATTGAAAGAGACATCACACTAGAATAAGAAATAGTAAGTTATTAGATGGGGTCTGAGTAAGAGGGAATGCAATAAGGTCTAAACTAGGTTTATGTGCAAGCATGTAAACACACGATGCGTGATAAATGAGATTGGTGAGCAGCAGGCACAGATAGCTACATGGGAATATGATGTCATCGCAATAATGGCTATCTGGCCCAAAAAAGGGCAGGACTGAATATCAAATATTCCTGGATACAAGATAGTCAAAAAAAGATAAGGAAGGAAAGAACGGAGGAGGGGTGGCAATGTGGATTTCGGAGAATATTACAGTGCTGGAGAGAGAGGATGTCCTAGAGAGGTCAAGGACAGTATCTATTTGGTAGAGTTAAGAAACAATAGAGGTACCATTTCATTGCTGGGGATATGCTATAGGCCATCAACTACTGGAAAAGATATAGAGGAAGAAATTTGCAAGGAAATTACAAAGATGTGCAAAAACTATCGAGTCGTAATGGGAGACTTTAATTATCCTAATATAGACTGGAATAGTAGTAGCGTAAAGGGCAGAGAGGGGCAAACATTTCTGAAGTGTGTTCAGGAGAATTTTCTAGATCAGTGTGTTTCCAACCCTACAGGGAAGGAGGTATTTTGCTGAATCTGGTTCTGGGGAATGAGGTGGATCAAGTGTCATAGTATCATAAGGAAAAGGATAAGGGACAATCTAGAGTAAAAATAATTGGGGGAGGGCCAATTTCAGTGGGGTGAGAACAGATCTGGCCCAGGTAAATTAGAAGATGCGCAGGCAAAACTATAATGGAACAATGAGCTGCCTTTAAAGAGGAGATGGTTTGGGTAGAGTCGTGGTACATTCCCATAAGGGGGAAAGGTAGGACAAACAAAGCCAGAGCTCCTTGGATGATGAAAGAGATAGAGAGTAAGCTGAAGAAGACAAAGGGGTTGTATGATAGATGTCAAGTTGGTAATACAAGTGAGAACCAAGCTGGATATGAAAGGTATAGAGTGGAAGTGGGAAAAGAAAAGAGCAGCAAAGAGAGAGTATGAGAAGAGACTTGTGGCTAGAATAAAAGGGCATCTGAAAGTCTTCTATAGGCATATAAATAGTAAAAGGGTAATAAGAGGGGGAGTATGGCAGATTAAGGTCCAAAAAGAGATATACTCTGGAGGCAGAGGGCATGGATGCCTTACTAAATGAGGTTTTTGGATTTATCTTCACCAAGGGAGAAGATGCTGTCAAAGTCAGAGTGAAAGATGAGGTAGTTGAGACACTGGATGAGCTGAAATTAATAAAGAGAAGGTCTGAGAAAGGCTGGCTATAATTAAAGTTGGTAAATTACCAGGACCGAATGAGATGCATATGAGGATACTGAGGCAAGTAAGGGTGAAACGTTCGGACGCACTGGCCATGATCTTTGAATCCTCCTTAGATACGGAGCGGTGCCAGAGGCCTGAACAATTGCAAATGTTACACCCTTGCTCCAAAAGGTGCAAGGATAAGTCCAGCAACAGCAGACCAATCAGTAAACCTCAGTGGGGGGTGAGTCTTTAGAAATGATAATCCAGGACAAAATTAGCAGTCACTTGGACAAATGTGAATTAATTAAGGAAAGCCAGCGCGGACTTGTTAAAGGCAAATCATGTTTAACTAACTTGATTGATTTTTTTTGTTCAGGTGACAGAGAGGGTTAACGAGGGTAATGTTGTTGATGTGGTGTACATGGACCTCCAAAAGGCATCTGATAAAATGCCACATAACAGGTTTGTCAGCAAAGTTAAAGCCCATGGAATAAAAGGGAAAGTTGCAGTATGAGTACAAAGTTGGCTGAGTGACAGTAAACAGTAGTGGTGAACAGTTGTTTTTTGGACTGTAGGAAGGTTCCTCAGGGGTCAGTACTAGGACCGTTGCTTTTCTTGATCCACATTAATGACCTTGGATGTACAGGGCACAATTTCAAAATCTGCAGTGCTGACCTCGAACGACCAGTCAGAATGGCTCTATGCTGCCCCAGCAATAGAAAGAAGGCCAGCAAGCTTCCCTTTGAGTCTTTTGCTCCAAATGGAGCAAGCAAGCGGATCTCTTTCTAAAAGTAAATCAATTCCCTTTGGGATTGATTACGTTTCCTTAATAAGATTTACGGCCCATTAAGGCCCTCAACAGAACTCATGCCAGCTCTCATCTGTCTCTGAAGCCTATGAAGGATGTAAAGGTTGGAATTTCTTGGATAGCCTGGGATTTTCCCTAGACTCTTGACATGGATGGGGGAAATAGGTGAAGAATCTGGTTATGCCACGCCAACTGAAATTTAAAGGGCCAGTGTAACTGGTGCAGAGAACTGGCATGACGGAGTTCCACCCCAAACCTCTGCCTCAATCAGGTGCAGATGGGGATTTCTGCTCTCTGTTGCCCCAGGAATTTCAGGCTCAGTCACACTGCAATTATATTCCCCTGCTAGTGGATGCACTGCAGGTTAGATATAGGAACTTATATTAGAAAGAGAAACATAGAATGCACAACTTCAAAGTAGGAATGAAATTATATTCTCATGCCGTTATCCAATTGTCACTTACCTTCTAACCCTACTTCACCTGAAGACTAAATTTTGAGTCTAACAACAACATCTTGCATTTATAGTGCATCTGTAACGCTAGGAAATGTCTCAAGATGTTTCACAGGAGCGTTACCAAACAAAATTTGACTCCAAGCCACATAAGGATATGTTAGGGCAGATGACCAAAAGCTTGGAACATCTTAAAGGAGGCAAGAGAGGCAGAGAGGTTTAGGGAAGGAATTCTAAAGCTTGGGGCCTCAGTAGCTGGAGGCATGGCCGACAGTGGTGGAATAGCTCAAATCAGGGATGCGTAAGAGGCCCGAAATGGTGCAGCACAGGTGTCTCGGAGGGTTGTAGGGCTGGAGGTGGCTACAAAGATAAGGAGGGGCAAGGTCATGGTGGGATTTGGAAACAAAGATGAGAAATTTAAAATTGAGGCTTTGCTTATCTGAGAGCCAATGTAAGTCAGCGAGCACAGGGGTGATGGATGAATGGGACTTGGTGCAAGTTAGGACACTGGCAGCAGAGTTTTGGACAAGCTTAAGGAGGTTGGAAGATGGGAAGTCAGCCAGGAGAGCATTGGTATTGTCAAGTTTAGAGGTAACAAAGGCATGGATGCGCAATGGGCCATGATCTAACATGTTAAAAATCTTGCATAAAGCACATATAACACTGGATTTTCGAGACCCCAGCTCCCCCCAACCCCCCAAAGAAAGGAACAGAGGCAGGGAGGGCCCCAAAAATACCAGTGCCAGGCAGCATGTTGATTTCAAGGTGCCGATCGCGGCACTGGCAATAATAAGCAGTACGAGAGGAGAGCGCAACAGGAATCCCACTCTCACTCCAATTGAGGCCAATTAACACAGTTTAGAAGCTTGTTAAGAGATTGTCAGAAGCTGACCTTTTAATTTTTAAAGGGGCAGACTGTTTACCCATGCCTTCAGAAACTGACCAGCTGAAGGCAGGCGGATAATGGCTTGAGAGCCAGTCATGGCTGCCCCAGGGCATCATCCTGGTCCAATAAGTGGGTCAAAGGGGCAAAGGGTGACTGGGCCCTTGGTGCTGCACAGGTGGCAGGGAGAGTGGGCAGTTAGCGCCCGGATTTTTAATGGGGTTGGCATCGTAGAGGCAGGGGGCAAGGCTGCCAAGGGCAATTGGGCAGACACAAGCCCAGAAGGAAGACTTCAGCTGGCAAAGGGGGCATGAATGTCAGACTTTGAATGCAGTGGTGATGAGGGGCAACACCCTCCACAGAAAGGGCAGAGACCCGAGCATCAGGTGGGCATAGGAGAGGTAAGAAGGGCAGGAAGCAACGGAGGCCAATTCCTCAAAACAGGATTGATCACCAAAGACAGAACTACCTGGAAATGACTGACAACCAGTGTCACAGGACACTGCGACTCTCCAGGCAAATGATCACAAACATCTGTGTCCTGGTCACCAAAGACCTCACACCTCACAGCACTGGTCGCCATGCCCTGCCAATGGCCATCAAAACATATGCACATATGAATTCAGAGCAGGAGTCGGCCACTCGGCACCTCGAGCCTGCTCTGCCATTCAACAAGATCGTGGCTGATCTGATTGTACCATTGACTCCATATTCCTGCCTTCCCCTTATAACCTTTCACCCCCTTGCTTATCAAGAATTTATCTATTTCTGCCTTAAAAAATATTCAAAGACTCTGCTTCCACCACCTTTTGAGGAAGAGAGTTCCAAAGATACATGACCCTCTGAGAGAAAAAATTGTGGCCTTGAACCTCTTTATTTCTGGCTGCTTCCAAGGATCAGCTACAGACCTTAATGGCATCACAAAAATAGCTGCACACCACTGCATCTCGCTGGTCACTGATGCCCTCTTTGCCAGAGCTGGACAGCACATTCATTTAACAACAGACACAGGTTTGCAGGGACAGAAGGCATTAGGTTTCACCTCCATTGCTGGGTTCCCTCAGGTGCAAGGCATCATCGCTTGCACCCATGTGGCCATTAAGGCACCCAACGATTGGCCAGTGAGATCCATCAACAGGAAGGACTTCCATTCCCTCAACATCCAATTGGTTTTGCAACTGCAACAAAAGCTTCCTCTATGTATGTGCTCACTTTCCTGGCAGCTGCCATGGCTCCTTTATCCTTTGCTTGTCCAGGCTGTCTCAGATCTTCACTCCAATCCCCAAAGTGCGTGAATGGATCCAGGGGGACAAGGAAAATCCTTAGAAGAGATGGCTACTGATCCCTCTACGGGAGTCCAGACAGAGGCACAGAGGCTATATAATCAATGCCACTTGCTCAGCAGGCCATCGGGCTTCTGCAGATGCCATTCCCATGCCTGGACCAGTCGGGTTATGCCCTCCAAAACTATCCTGCATGGGTCTCTGTCATTGTGGTGGTCTGCTGCACTATCCTTAGCATGACCCTCCAGAGAGGTAAGGACCTTGGGGACGGTAAGGTCTGGAAGGAGACAGCTCATTGGGGGAGGAGCAGAAGCAGGGAGTAAGAGAGAAAGAGGAATTGGAGGCAGAGAGAGATGATGCTGAACAGAGAGATGCCCCTGCTGCATGCGAGGTGGTCTCCTCCTGCCATCCTCCATGAAGAGGGCCTCCCTCCTCCGATTCATGGCTTCCAGCATTAGATCTCGCTGAACATCTTTGAAGCGAGGGACTGCTCTGCCGGATACCACGCCTCCAGCTCCGCTGTGACATCTCGCTTCCCTTTGGTGAAGTGGAAGGCATTGGCACAAACCACAGATCTCTTCCTCAGGGCAACCAGCAGCCTCAGTGATGGCTGCCATGGGGAGTCTAAATGAGTCCAACACTTCACCTGACCTGCCTCCATTCTGTCCCCCATTGACTCTAAATGGACAGGAAATATGTCTCCCTACCAATTAAGGACTCAACCCTGTGAAAATCTGATTAATCAGTTTCCCATTGGAGGTAGGTTTCTGACCCAGAAACTGACCCAGCTCCTGTTTCCGCCTCCATGTTGAAAATTCAGCCCATATTCTCTAACCCTTTCTCTGTCATACTTCATTGATAACATCCCCACTGTCATTACGCAGCATATTCTCCAACTGGCCATGAACAACACGATGGGAGTTCTGATAGTCTAAATACATCAGTAGTTCTCCCCAGTGTCCTGGGGTCAACCAATATCACTAAAAATAAATGATGACATTTCTGTTTGTGGGAGCTTGCTGTATGCAAATTGGCTGCTGTGTTTCCTACATTAAAACAGCAACTACATTTCAAAAATACTTCATTGGCTTTAAAATGGTTTGGGGTGCCCTGAGGTCATGAAAGGTGCTATATAAATGCATGTCTTTCCATGGTTCTAGGAGAGAAAACCTGGCTGAATGTTCCTGCCTTATCAAGAGGCACTATGACTGAATATTGAGCCCTTTACTGATAGTTAGCAAATATCAGCCAAGTTAACACCAACTGGGGAAACATGCTTTATATAAATACTTGAAGGTAAAATAAAATATAGGGATATGGGGGAATGGGATTAATTGGATACCTCTACCAAAGAGCCACCACAGACGTTGGTCCAAAGTGTGGGTTGTATGACTCTATATTTCGACCTCTAGACCATGTTTAGAGTTTTCAAGATTAAAATACTTTATTAATCAAATTTTCTGTTGGTCCAGATACATTTTCATGGAGAAAGAATCCTGTAACATCTCAGTGTTAAAATGACATCAAGTAGTAGCTATAGTAGTCCGCTTATTTTTTTTTATTTCCAAAATATACTTTATTCATAAAAATCTGTAAAAATTACATTCCCAAACAGTTTAAAACAGCATCAAGTCAAAAAATACAAATAGTGCAAAGACGATCAGTTTCCTTCTACACAATCATGAGTTGCCTCACAACCCTTCCATTTCATTGTCATGCCATATACATTTTTACATTTACAGCACACAGAATTTTCCCGATAAAGTTCGAGGGGTTTCCCATGGATCCAGCCCCTGAGTTCAGCTTGGTGGGGGGACCTTACACTGTGGTCTTTCCCCATTGAGCCTTTGCTGCGGCTGCCCCAAGCTTTAGTGCGTCCCTCAGCACGTAGTCCTGGACCTTGGAATGTACCAGTCTGCAACATTCGGTGGTGGACAACTCTTTGCACTGGAAGACCAGCAAGTTTCGGGCAGACCAAAGGGCATCTTTCACCGAATTGATAGTCCTCCAGCAGCAGTTGATGTTTGTCTCGGTGTGCGCCCCTGGGAACAGCCCGTAGAGCACAGACTCCTGTGTTACAGAGCTGCTTGGGAGTAGTCCGCTTATGAAAAGGATACAGATCTCCTTTCTCTTACTGTAGACACTCACTGACGAACTTGTTCCTGAAGTTAGCTAAGTGTAAGTCATATCCAAGTCAAAGTGGCTGGTCCTCTAGGGTGTGCAATAGACTTGACATAATATTCTAAGATTTCCAACAAAAGGTAGAAAATTCTAAATCATTCTGTGGGGGAGATGAAAGGAAAGTACCTTGCTTTGAAAACAGGAAGAGACATACCTTATGCCACCTAAAACAAGGAGAGTATTCCTTTTAAGCTAAATAATATACATGGTACTATTCCCTCCTTCATAGTAAGTTTAGGTTTACAAAACATTATGGTATGTCAGCTGCTACTCTAAAACTCAGATGAAAGAATGCATTCACTGTTTGAGTGCCCCAAAGTACTAATCAAGGGCACACCAACTCATGTTGTTTCTTTCCCTGAAACTATCTTTTTCTTCCCTTAGGCTGATCCAATTGCTCGTTCCCTCCCTAAGGCCGCACTGAATACTGTTTTTCACCTTTTCATCATCATCCAAAATGTATATGGCAAAAGTACTCCGGACTTACTTGGTAACCAATCCCCTTCAAAAGGTAGGGAAGAAACTTAAAGTAACTTGATAAAAACAAATATGCTGTCTGCCTTAAAAAATATTGGATGGAATTTTCCAAGGCCTCAACCCAACTGTGGGGCATTTCACAAGCAGGTGGCTTACTGGGAAATGGCAGACACACTGCCCTTAATTTTCCACCCATAGATATTAATCAACGGACACTTGGTCTAGAAATATAGAATCATACAGCACATCCTTTGGTGGCAGTGCACCACAATCTTCAGATAAAGCAACCCACTTCCTTTTGATCATTCTAGATAATAAGTAAGAATACTGATCAGGTAACATGCCCCCTCTCCCCACCATTGTACTGAAGGTGACCATCCCAAGAGAGGATTGCTGCCCTATCCCAATAAAAAGGCAAATAGCAGGAAAGCCAGTGTTTAGTAGCTATGGACCAAATACTGGCTTACTTACATACCCTACCCTACCCTACATTGCTCTTCCTCACAATCTACATGCTAGACATAGCAATTATGCCTTTTCCTTCCAATGACTTAGGCTCCCAGTTGACAAAGGATGTCTAAGGTGATTCTGAGTAATCTTGGAATGCTGCAATCATTCGTGCCTGCTGGGTATACGTGGGGACAGATGCATCCCATGGAGAGGGGATTCATCTTCTACTTGATCCCAAACACTATATACTCCACAATAAATTACACTCACATGAAGCTACCATACCTGCCATAGGTGACCACGGGCCTATAGAATTTCAGATCATCCTCCAACTCACCTTCAGTAGGCCTGCCCCCTGAGGAGACTAGGAGTTCTTATCTGCCTTTCAGGCACAACTCATCTAATGTATGGTCCTAAATATAACGGCCTTAAGCTACCTCCGACCCCCGCCCTGCCCAGCCTTCCATCATGGACATTTGGGTAAGCAGCAGCTCAATTTTCGGAGGATAATCCAGGAGGCTCCTTCCGTACTCTGTGGGACACATAAGTCGCCTCATTGAGAAGGAATTTTATGTGAAAAATTGGAGACTGCTTTTACTAGAGCTGATATCATTTGCTGCTATATTTGCCATTAATAATCCAGGAATGCCTGTATTGTTAAATTAATATATACATGTACAATGCCATTTCACATAGACTTCCTGTAAAGCCAGATGATGTTATTTCATGTCATGGTTTTTGTACAAAACTTTAATCTGTATATCTTATAAATTTCCCCCCATTGCTTTGGGGAAAAAAAAACACACCATAAATTTAACTTATAAATCATTTGCTGGGAACAGCTATAATCTCGAGAATCTGAAATACTTATTGGTAGTTACCATCTTTATATCATTAGCCTCTGTATTCTAATGAGTGCAGTTGATGATGAGCAAAGCCTGCGAGGAACTTTCCTAAATTAATCTTATCATTCCTAAATAAACAGCCTTTCCTTGTTCTCCAGATGATAGCTATTATACTGAACCCATAGAAAAGTTTCTCCATATGACATGCCTGAGGGAAGGTACTAATCTTGTCTTTCTGAAAGCACATTGCTTTCCTTTCCCAGAGGCTACGAAATACCACAATGAGTATTCTCATTGGCCTTTCTTTTCTTTTTCTCCCCCCTGCCCCACACTTGGTTCTCATTTGGAGTAAGCACAGGCAGGTCAGAGCACGAACTGTAAGACTTAACTCCTGAATTTTTGAATTAAAGGGAATTCAAGCTGATTATGTTGACTTTGCTTAAATTCTTTTTGTTATTCTCCATCTTTTATCTAAATGGCAAAGAAAAGAACAAAAAAGGGGGGAAAAAACAAGTGGCTTTGAATGGATAATCTACTGCTGAAAATCACCCATTTTCTAAAGTACTTAACCCATGACGTGACACAGAATTGGGCAGGAGGGAATGGTACTGAGGAGAAATTCTTATAAATGCAGCTAATGAAGGTCAAAGGTTGCACTCAGCTTGCTGGTGGTCCCAAGATTATGAATAGAAGAAAAAAAAAGTACAAATACCAGGTTAAAGCTACAAAGAGACGGTCATGTGGCTGTAAAGATGGTATTGTTCTCTTTTATGGATGAATGCAAGCTGTTTCCGATAATAGACAGCGAGAATTCAGTCCGCTGAAACATGGAAAATCCTACATAAGGGTCATTGTTGTTCTAATATAAAACAATTGGTAACTGCGAATTGCCTAGGTCATTTCAAATAGAATAAGTTTTATGCACATTGTCAGGATATTTTAACTTTTTCATTGTGTGTGGCAGATAAAATTCACTTTTTTCCTTGACAGTTCTGGGTGTGTACTTGATACGTTGAGTTTAGATTTTGGTGCTGCACTGACGCAGCTATAGGAAAATTCAAAAACCAAAAACCAAACCAAAACAAAGAGTTGCTAAACTCACTTGCTTTCTTATGTCAGAGGCAACTGTAACTGATGTCACAAAGTTGGCCTTGGTTACTTGCTAAAAATTTGTACTGGGGGGAGAAGGGACAAGCCCATATTCCTAATGTGGCCTATTGCATGCACCACGTTTGGCAAGGTTAAGTGCAACTGTGCATTAAAATCAGTTTCAATAGAATATCAGCTTACTGCTAGCATTGAGTACAGACCTGTCTTGGCGGGGCAATTTTGACTTTTGGACATTAGTGTAAAACACGCGATATCAGCTCGGCAACGCTTTAAACTATTTTCCCAATTTTCATTTCCATCAAAAGATAAGTACAAGGATCCATGCTCTCAGAAGGGATCCATCCTTGAAGGGAGCATAAGGTGGAGAGAGAAGTACTACTCTGTAGCACTAATTCTTCCACACATGCTCGCTTGCAATGTGATTCCCTGCTAGAAGCACAGGATTGGTGAATTTACCATTTTATGCTCAAGCAATGCTCATAACTGCTTGCTAATTTAAAATAGTGAAGTCATCTGGAAACGGTGTGTGCTCATTGTAGCATTGCAAATATTGCACAGAAAAATTGTGGTTTTAGCAATTTTATTCTTAGCGAATTGTCCACCATAGCATATTGACAGCAGAAACTGGGCTGAATGTTAAACTTTAAAAACGAGTGGGCTGGGGTAGGTTGAGATGTTTAAACTTTGAAAATCTTAAACCCAACCGCAACTCGCCTCCAATCCACCTACTTCTGGGTTTAACAGAGGGGGGCAAGGGGAAGGCAAGCTAACCCCTACCCAGGACATAGGTTGGCCAATAAAAATGTTTTAAATAAGTTGGCAACCTTAATTTAACATGCTTTTTAGGTTTAAACCGAGCCAACCGGGTTTCCTGAGGCGGGTTTCCCAAACCTCGGGGAACCCGTCAGCTAAAGGGAGGCAAGGACATCTTCGGAGAGCAGGTAAGTGCTTCCCTTCAGCCCTCCCACATCAGAACCCACCCCCTCATACCCCTCCCATATCGGGAATCGAACCCCCCCTACCACAGGTTCGCACCCCACTCTGTGGTCAGGGATTAGACCAACCCTACGTTCCCAATGGCAAGTGCAGGCAGCATACATGCAGCTGCAGCCTCCTCTGGAGTGCTCCTCACCTGACTGCAAGCCAAGCCTGTCAATCAGGTGGATTTCCAAGTGGGAAACCTGTCAAAACAAAACTATACATGCTGTGGGGTCAAAAGACCAAAGCATATGGGGAAACCCAAACTTCAAGTTTCCTGACATAAATTTTCCTCCCCTGTCTTCCATGGCTCAGTTGGTAGCAATCTCCCCACGTCTCACTCCAGGACTTGAGCACAAAAATCTAGGCTGATATTCCAGTTCAGTTCTGAGGGAATGCTGCACTGTTGGAGATGCCGTCTTTCAGAGGAGACATTAAACTAAGACCCCATCTGCTCTCTAAAGTGGGCATAAAAGATCCATGGCACTATTTTAAAGTATAAGGAGTTATCCCCAGTGTGCTGGCCAATAGTTAACCCTGAATCAATATCACAAAAACAGATTATCCGGTCATTATCACATTGGGAGCTTGCTGTGCACAAATTTGTTGCTGCATTTCCTACATTATAATAGTGACGACATTTCAATAATACTTCATTGGCTGTAAAGGGTGTCCTGAGGTGGTGAAAAGCAGCAGATAAATGCAAGTTTTTTTCTTTTCTATGCAGCCTGCTCCAGTCAAGATTTAGCCCCCTGAATGACAGCATGGATACTGTGTCCGCTATTTCTCTGGTATTGCTGTGAATCTTAAACCAACGTTACTGCAGAAATCAATGGAGATTATATTTTTATTGAAAATTCAAGGTGAAGGCTTAAGCACCGTATTTCAGAAAACCACCAACGCTAAAAAGAATAAAAGGTAAGTGGTAAATCAACAAATAGCAAACAGGTGATGCCAAGGTCAGGTTTTGAAAGGGTAAGGATTGTAGATGGAAGAAAAGATTGAGACAGGTAAGGAGTTCCATGCCTTTGAAAGACTGATTTGAGAGTGGGAGACAGTGATTTTTTTTAACACCCTAAGGATATAGAGAAGAGGAAGACATATTTTCAACTTAGAAGGAACAATCTAGGAAGAGCACTGACCATAGTAACATCAACAAATAGGGAGAAACAAGACAGAGAGCAACTATGTTTACAAATAGCACATAAATTTTCATACTTATAATGATTTGAAAGTACCAGAGTGATTCTGGGCTGCATTTTACAGACCCCCCGACATCAGGGGTCATGGCGGGGGAGGTGCGTAAAATGCCTCGGGAAGAGGGCCGCCATGCACCCCGATGCCGTGAGGGCCTGGTCCAATATTGCTGGCGGCGTCGGCAAGGCCTCGTGGGGCCCCACCCCCCCCACCCTGCCACTCAGCAATGGGACCACTATTAACATATGTAAATACATTTAAAGCAATAAATTAATTATCCTTACGCTCCCGCCCTCTGTCCCAGTGCAATATTCGTGCACTGGGACTGAGGCGGAACACTGATGGGGAAGGGGTGGAGGTAGGTTTCTCAGTGCGGGATGGGGTGAGGAGCAGGATCAAAGTCATATCATTGGTGTAGGGGATGGTGGGAAGGGTGACAGTGTAAAGCTTATGCACTTTGTTGGGGGGGGGAAGGTCAGGTGGACCAGGTAAGTGTTTTGGGGTGGAGAGGGCAAGTAATTAATTCTATGGTTATGGGGGGGGGGGAGGTGCAGTGGGAGAGAGGCAAGATAAATGTATTTAATTTTTTAAAATCAATGTTTCATTAAATATTTAAATTGAACGGCAGGGCTCGAAGCCCTTTAAAAATGGCGTCAGCGCCTGCGCACAGGCAGCTGACGCCATTGCCTGGGACAAACAATCCTCCCCCCCCCACGTCATTGAGGAGGGGGGGGCAGTCCACCCCGGCTATTTAAATGAGCTGCCGCGCGGGCGAACTGCCACTGTTTACGTCCACCACCGATTTCGGCAGCAGGAGTATAAATTTCAGCCCTCTGTCTTCCCAGTGCAGAAGCTATGTCTCAAGGGAGATAACGCTATGACATTCTAGATTCAGTTCAGCAACCTAGATACTGAGTGTTCAGCTTTGCACTAGGAGTACAAAATTGAAGAATTACGAGTGAAAATATACTTACCCGATGATGCTTATTTCATTCTTAAAGCAGTAGTATTTATTTTACTTGTTTCTGTCTCCAGTCTTCTTTCCTCACTCTGTATCAGTATGTTGGTAAATAATCTCGAGAAGTGCTAAAATAACAGTCACGTGATAATAGATAGTTGCTTGGCCACTAATTGGGATTTTCTCCAAATGAAGCCTGTGGGCAACAGACATATTATTGATTAAGCTCTCAGAAACTGAACAAAATATTTAGCATGTTTGTGCCTTGCAGAGTGAGCCTGAGGTAGGCCAATGCATCTATCATCATCATCTTTGTTATTGCTGTTGTTAGTGTCATGGGCCAATTGCGTTTTGATACCTAAAGACTTTATCTTTCAAATGGTTGAGGATGCATTTTGTACACAAGTTTTAATGGCCTTTCAGGTGAGTTCAACTTCAGAGTTCAGCCTGATCCCAACTGCCTCTGGGAAGGAGTCAGACAGATAGACCACATTTCAGCTTGTTAACATCCCGAAGATAAATCCTTCGACAGCACAAAACTGGTAAGTATTGTAGGTTTGTTTTGATGGTTTTTCAGTTGAGTTCAATGGGAAGCTGCACACGACCTATTGAACCCTGTTTGCCTTTTGCAGGAGATTGCACAGGTGAATGACAAGCATATTACGCTGATTATAACTGAACTGAGCTTAAGGGAGTAATCAACCAAATGTTGACTGCCTAGTTTTATTATCCCTTGGGTTACAAAACTGACATTGTGTCTGTAATAATATTCAGAACTTGCAACTGACACCAGATAGCCTTTGTATTGTTTAGTGTTTTTAGCCTTCAACTGCAGTCAGTTTTTAGAAGTTTTCTATCCTTCATGATTATTTCCCAGGATCATTTTTCATTACCTAAATAAAAATTTCACTGAGGCTTGAATGAACTAGAACTGAAAGGCAATTGCAGAGAAATAAAATTGCAGCAATATTGAGTGCTCTAATATTTTGTTGAACTAAAATTCTAATGAATTTGGCTGATGATATTTGCAGCTCACTCAAAATGGCCTCCCAATGACATAATTAAGCAGTGAGAAGCTGCCACACCAGGCCAGTATACATATCAACTGACAAAACTCAACAAAAATTAGGTTGGCCAATCTTGGAGACCAAGAATACCAGACACCAGACCCGATGGATGAGTAGCACTGCAGTTTGGGGGCAGGGAAGACATCACCGTGCATGGAGATGACATCATCACTCACACAAATGACATTATCACTCATGCAAATGGCCCTCTCATCCACAAGCCTGCCACTAACAAAGTACCAGAACCACCTGTGCTTGTGGGCATAATGGATTAATTTCAAGTGAAAAACATTGATGAGAACAGCAAACTGAATCACGGTGTATTCCTGGCTAGACATCTGTATTTTGTGAAATTACCTCAGGTGCAGGCCTCTTTAAATGATTCTTCCATCCTAACCCTGGTATACTGGACATAAAGGCATCCAGTACCGGGCAGTGGACTGACCTGTTAAAAACCAGACAGACCGGTATAAAATCGGATGAATGGCCACCCTAAAGCTGACTAATGACTTCATAAAAGCTGACTCGACCCCCAAAAAGCTGACAACTCAAGTAAACAGCATTTAAGTGGAAAAGATGCACTGAATAAGGGCCGTAACCACATCCACATCAAGGTGAATGAGATAGTTCAATTATTTTCTATTTCATTAGGTTGTAAGATTTCTATTAGTGTTGTGGAACTATATACCACAATTTAGCTGTGGCAATTGTGGCATCATCACCATAGAGTAACACTATCCCATGATTCTCAGGCAGATGTACGAAAGGGATTATTTTATTGGTTTTACAGCAACATTAAAGGGGAATTAGATTCTAGTACATACTATAGAGATCTTAGCAACAAACAAAATCTCCTTGTTACCAATGGTATTTGTTTGGTATATCATCAGTAAATGATGTTAAATTTGTGCTAATTGTGATGCTTGTAGATAAAGTTTTGTGAGAGTGGATAAACTGAAAAGTGACTGTTTATGACATTGGAGATGCTATTGATTCATCGATGGTAAGAAGAACTGTTCTACGAGACTGGAAGGGGTGAATAGTCCAGCCCCAGGGGTGATGACGGCCGGATGAAAGTTACAGGATTCCCAGATTTATCATTGAGCTGGAAATCTCACTCAAAGGATGGCTGTTGTAAAAATTGTTCCACTGACTCAATAAGGGGCTGGGGCTGAGGTACATAACTAGGCCAGTGTAGAGACAGCTGTCCTCTGTATCTAGCCCAATGCTGCACCTGACTTATCTCAGCAGGAAGTTGGAAACATGATTTGAAATTCGCCAAGTTAAGCACTTTCCCCCGTCTTTTCACTGAGTCCAATTACCAATTCATGGTGAAGGAACGTGTTACACCACACCACATTATCATGATCACCCCCATACCTCTGTGATTCCAGTTCACCTTATACATTAAATTCTTAACTAACATTTGCAAATGTATTTTTACACTATTGTTATAGATATTGACATATACTCTGAAGTCTAGTCTGAGGCCATACCTGTCTTTTTGTGTGACAGACCTGCTGTATATTTTCAGCATTATTCTACTTGAACTATACAAACTGCAGCCTTAGGAGTCAATAAAGCCACCAACGCCACCTTCAGAAACTATGTGGTACTGTGGCCATAATATCCAAATTTGGTGATTCTTGGTTCATTAAGAAACCCAGGTAAAAGACCACAGTACACAATACCAGACACCAGCAAGGTTTCACAGAGTAGGAGAGAAGATATCACCCAAGCCTTCAATTTTAAAAGTCAGTAGATTTTAGAAGGAAAGGAAAATTAAGCTACATAAGGAGTTCCAGAGTTTTGGGAATCTGGGAATGAAGGAGACGCATTCAAAATCTTTACACACTTGATTTCATCCACGTTGTGTGGCCATAATGTTTGTGCATGAAACAGAGTTGATTACATCATTGTTAGCCTTGGCTCAGTTGGTAGCACCCTCACCTCTGAGTCAGAATGTTATCGGGTCATGCCCCAGTCCATAGATATGTGCACTGGGATGTCAATGCAGTGCTGTAGGAGTGCTGCACTGGGAGAGGTGCTGTGGTTTGGATTGAGATTTTAAATCAAGGCTGTGTCTGCCCTCGTAGGTGAATGGAAAAAATCAATGGGCACATTTCGAAGAAGAGCAGAGTTCTCCCAGTGTCTGTTCAACATTAACATCACCTAAAAATATTATCTGGCTATTTATTTCAGTGTTGTGTGGGACCAAATTGGCTGCTGCATTTCTCCACATTATACTAATACTTACGCTGAGGTGTTTCATTGGCTGTGTTTAGCTTTGGGATATCCTGAGGTTGTGAAAGGTGCTATATATATGAACGTTCTTTCTTTAAAACTGAAACCCAATATATGACATACCAAAATAAGTAGTTACAATGGAAGTGCAGTGAGACATGAACTTGTTATAAGCTCTGATGGTGAAAAATGTGTAGTCTGGGCATCCAATGGGAAATCCCCATGAAATTCAGATTTTTTATACTTTTTGTGCATTTTCTTGCATTTTGAAGTAGTGTCATGCTTTCTCTTTACTGTATAAATTTGTGATTGATTTTTGATTTGCCACTAAAATTCAGTATAATCTTGCATTTTCACCACCTTCTGTATGTTTAGGAGCCCTGTGTTTTTGGCCCATGAGTAATGCCATTTTATTTGAACTAGTAACAATACTAATTGATGTGTCCATGGTGAAACAAATAAACACATGAAAATAAAAGGTGTTGCATTTCTCTCCTATCTCCTCTCATACCCTCTCTGAGCTCATCCTCCCTCCTCCTGCCTCAGCTCTACTTCCACTAACTGCTGACCACCCAACTTCCCTTCCTGACTCCCAAGTTAGCTGATATTGTTAACTATTCTCCCTCCTCGAGTATTGCTTCGCTCTCCTTCAAATCTACTGTCATCGCTCCTGTCCTCAAAAAAACCCTTGACCCCTCCATCCTTGCAAACTACCACCTCATTTCCAACCGCTTTTTCCTCATCAAAGTCCTTGAACGTGCTGTCGCCTCTGAAATTTGTGCTCATCTTTTCCAGAACTCCATGTTTGAATCCTTCCAATCAGGGTTCCGTACCTGCCACAGTACTAAACGGGTTTTTATTAAAATCACAAATGACATCCTACATAACTGTCACAGTATAAACCAGGGTTGCCCAACCTTTTTGTGTGTGTGGGGGGGCGGGGGGGGGCACATTACAATTTTTGTTGTACATAGGGGGCAGGTGAGACAATTTTGGAAAGATAAAGGCATTAAAAATGTATGTTGCTATTAGTCAAAGCAACAACAAATGTGCATTTTTGTGAAGAAGCTTTAAATGAGCAGATTAATTTATTGACCTGTTTTCTCATCACTATGTTAGACACTGATTTAGTGAGATACCTGGCATTTTTGTGTCTGCACAAATAGTCAGTGTTTGCCCACACATTTGTGGCGATGCAGAGTATTCCAGATCGATGTCCATCTGTCAGAAGTGATCTTGATCGCTCTCTCTCCCATTCTGTATCTATCTCTGTGTCTCCCTCTTTCTCTCTTCCCCCACACTTTTGTGGTTCCCCCCCCCCCTCTGTGTTTCCCCCCTGCATTCCCCTCCTTTGCGTTCCCCCCTCTCTGTAGTTCCCCCTCTCTGTGGTTCCGCCCTCTCTGTGTTCCCCCCTCTGTGTTGTTTCCCCCAACTGTGGTATTCTCGCTCTCTGTGTCCACCCCCCCTTTATCACCCCCTCTTTCTCTCTCTTTCCACCCTCTTTTTCTCTGTCCCCTCTCTCTCTACCGCGCACCTCTCTCTCTCTCTCTGTCTGCCCCCTCTCTCTGTCTGCCCCCTCTCTCTGTCCCTCTCTCTTTTTCTCCGGCCTCTCTATCCCCCCCTCTCTATACCCTCTCTCTATCCCCCCTCTCTGTCACCCCGCCCTCCCTTTCTCTGCCCCCCCTCTATGTCTCCCCCTCTCTCTCTCCCCCCTCTCTCTCGCTGTCCCCCCTCTCTCTTGCTGTCCCCCCTCTCTCTCTGTCCCCCTTTCTCTCTGTCTGCCCTCCTCTGTCTCTTTCTCTGTCTGCCCCCTTTGTCTGTCTCTCTGTCTGCTCACCTCTCTCTCTCTGTCTGCCCCCTCTCTTTCTGTCTGCCCCCTCTCTTTCTGTCTGCCCCCTCTCTCTCTGTCTCTCTCTCTCTGCCCCCTCACTCTCTCCCAGCCCACTCTCTCTCTCTGCCCCCCCCCCCCGTTCCCCTTTCTCTCTGTCTGCCCCTCCTCTCTGTCTGCCCCCTCTGTCCCCCCCTCTCTGTTCCCCCTCTCTCTCTCTGTCTGCCCACTTGTGTATCTCTCTTTTTCCCCCACTCCCACCGTCTCTCTATGCCCTCTCTCTATCTCTGATCCCATTCCCCCCTCTCTATCTCTGCTCTCTCTCTCTATCTTTGTTCCCACTCTCTCTCTGCCCTCTCACTCACTGTCCCCCCCCTCACTAGCTGTCCACCCCTCACTCGCTGTCCCCCCTCTCTCTCTGACCCTTCTCTCTGTCCCCCCTGTCCCCCCTCACTCTCTGCCCCCCCTCTCTCTGCCCTCCCTCTCTCTATTTCTGCCCCGCTCTCTCTTTGTCCCCCCTCTCTCTCTGTCCCCGCAGCATGCCTCTCTGGCCTCTCTGACAGTTGAAGGGTGCGGGAGTGCTCAGCACAACAGCTTTGTGGTTGGTCAGTTTCTTTTAAATATTGCACTCAGTTTCACAGCTGACAGGTTCTGACATCAGGAACAGCAATTTCTGAACTTCAGACTGATTCAGGGTTTTCTGGCGGGTTCCAACTTTTTTTTGAAAGCCTGCCATAATTCCTTGAATCTGCACCTGTCAGCTGTGAGACTGAGAGCAATATTTTAAAAATCCGGTCTGGACGAAGGAGATAATGGAAAATTTCTCATTTCTGAAATACATCGGCAGGCCAGATGAAAACCTTTGGTGGGCCGGATGTTGGACAACCTTAGTATAAACTATCCTTTCTCTTCCTTCTTGATCTGTCTGAAGCCTTTGACATAGATAATCACACCATCTTCCTCCAAGGCTTCTCCACCATCATCCAGCTGGCTGAGATTGTTCTAGCTGGTTCCATACTTATTTATTCAGTTGTAGCCAGAGAATCACCTGCAATGTCTTCTGTTCCTGCTCCCACACCGTTAACTCTCATGACTCCCTGGAATCTATTCTTGGCTCCCTCCTATTTCTCATTTACATGCTGACCCTCAGCGATATAATCTGAAAACACAGCGTCCATTTCCACAGGTGCACTGCCGACACCCAGTTCTACCTCACCACCATTTTTCTCGACCTCTCCACTGTCTCTAAATTATCCGGCTGCTTATCCAATATCCAGTAGTGGATAAGCAGAAATTTCCTCCAACTAAATATTGAGAACCAAAGCCATTTTCTTTGGTCCCAGCTACAAACTCCATTCCCTACCTACTGACCTCATCCTCTAACTGGCAACTGAGAGTAGAGCAGAGTGTTTTCAACCTTGGTGTCTTATTTGACTCCCGAGATGAACTTTCAACCATATATCCAAGCAATCACCAAGACCGCCTATTTCAACTTCCATAATTTCGCCCAACTCTGCCCCTGCTTCAGCTAATCTGCTGTGGAAACCCTCATCCATGCCTTTGCTACCTTTAGACTTGACCACTCCAATGCTCTCCTAGCCGGCCTCCCATCTTCCACCCTCCAGCAATTTATGGTCATCCAAAATTCTGCTGCCCATGTCCTAACTCATACTTATCGCCCCTGTGCTCGTTTATCTATATTGGCTCCCAGTTGAGCAGTGCCTCCATTTTAAGATTCTCATCCTTATTTTCAAATCCCTTAATGGCCCCGCTCCTCTCTATCTCTGTAATCTTCTCCAGCCCCACAACCCTCTGGTATATCTGTGCTCCTCTAATTCTGGTCTCTTGAGCACTCCCGATTTTAATTGCTCCAGCATAGGCAGCTATGCTGTCAAATGCCTCGGCCAGGGGTGGCAATACGTGACTCCTGAGCCACATGCGGCTCCTTCACGTCTCGACTTTTATCGGCCAGTTCTCATTTTTATGAGAAAAAACTAGAAATGTTAAGTCAAGAGAATGTCAACACAAAGAACAAGAAGGCAACACAATTTTCCTATTGAGTTATTTTATCAATAAAAAGTTTAGATCTTATGCTGTTGGGCTTAAAAATAACATCTTTGTTTTTTTGAAAATATAAGGTGATTGTCGTCTTGAAAAAATTAATTCAATGTTTGGAACACACATAACAATACAGGCTTCTAGTCATTGACAGTTCATCCCTTATTGAATCCACAGATTGCTGAAAAATTTAGCAATCACAATTAGTTAATGCTAGAATTCACAAAATTAGATAAACAATGTGGGAAATATAGCTGTCGGTGATTGTTCTCACTTGTTGAACAAATAAAAGCAATGATTTTAGTGGAAATCAAATGTTAATAATTATGATACTTCAAATGATTTTCTTAACGAGAAACGGCATCATGCTTGAAATAAACCTGTTCGGTTCATATATCTACACAATGGTTATGGATAAGTTCTTGGGTTCGAGGATCAAGTTTATGGGTGCAGCAGTAATGTTTCTAACATAGCTGAAAACATCAAACTATTCTGAACATTCTAATATAAGCTATTGTTGTATCATGAGACTCTATGGGCTGGAAAATTGTCTTTGTTCCAAATCCTATTTTAAAGATAATTTTACTGACAAATTTAAAATAAAAAAGCATGATTTCATTTGTTACAAAGTTTATTATAAAACATGAAGACAAAAAACTTTCATTTCTATAAGTAAATTTGTTATTTATGTTTTATTCTGAGTAGAAAATTGATGTTTTGCTAATTTTAACCTTTTTTTGTTTTGCAGCTTCGAACAATTCGTATTTTAGGTAAATTTCTTAGAGATGCTTTAGGTAAAAAAAGATTGCTCGCCTCTGGCTTAGGCCCTGAGCTATGAAATTCCCTCACTAAAGCTCTCTGCCTCTCTACACCTCTTTCCTCCTTTAAGACAATCCTTAATACCAACCTCTTTTACCAATCTTTTGGTCATTTGCCCTTATGTGGCAGTGGAAAATTATTGTCTCATAATGCTCCTGTGAAGCACCTTGGGACATTTGACTATGTTAAAGGTGCTATAGAAATAAAAGTTGTTTTGGTTATTGTTGTGGCATGGCTTTAAGAGAAAAATGCCATCAAACTATAGTTCTGTAACCATTAAGTTAATCTATGTTTTTGGCTAAATTTGGAATCAAATAGTCGAGTATCATTAACATTTTACTGAAGCTGAGAGGTTTCTTCACTCATTTTTCATATTTAAAATAAAACTATCATTTTTATTTCCCGTGCTGCTGCTCTTCAGTTTTCTACCTTAGTTTACTTTGGCTCGTGTCACAATCCTATATTACTCCATGTCTGGTCTTGCTGGATGAAGGCAGCCTTCTTCGGCATTTTTCCTACAGACTTATCTGCAAACCTGAACACTGAACATTCACTCATGCTATTTCAAAACAGACAAATGTGCATTGCTGATACTGCCCGAAATATCAAACTTGGAACAATCTACAATATAACACACCATTCTGCGCGATTTAAATAAAGCCACATTTCATACTGCAAAAAACAGAGTGTTATTGGGGGGAATTTTAACCTCCAAAATGGGTTTCTATCAGGTGAGAAGAGAAAATGTAATAAAATCTCAGGCCCGTACCCAGTCTGCCTTGAATACGCCCACTTCCAGATTTAACAGAGGCAGGGTGGGTGGTCAACCTGCTCCAGGGAGGCATGTGGCTCATTTAAATATTTTATTAAGGTTACATGTCTCTGATTTTATGTGTTTCGGGCTTAACCCTGGTTGCCTGGGCTTTTCAGGTCTCGGCCTCGGGGAAATCTCGCAGCTAAATGGAGGCAAAGACTACTGCATGGAAAAGGTATGGATTTTTCCAGCAGTGCTTGTAGGCTGGAAGGAGAAGGAATGCTACCCCACAGTCCTCCGAGCAAACCTGTTAATCACTTCAGTGATTGGAACCCACCCCACTTCATCAGCAGTCCCCCCACTGCAATTACTGATACCTCCGTGATCACCGACTGCCCCCTGCAATCCCTGACACCCACCAGCCACCCCCCCCCCCCCCCCCATCTCTTCATTCGACTGCCCCTACGATCTCTCTCCAATGATCCCCCATCTCTGCCCTGATCTCCCACTGGCCCCGCAAATCAAACTGTACCCACCATGAGCCTGCCCCACCCCCCAACCTCACGATCTCTACCCTCAGCAGCACAATCTTACCTGCTCCTGGGCTGCAGCCTTTTCTGCAGCATTCTCTTCCCAACAGGGAGCAAAGCCTATCAATCAGGCTGGCTTCTGGGCTGAGAACCATTAGGAAAAAAACACGTATGACGTGGAGTTAAAACTCCACTGCGTTTGGGGAAAACCCTGGACTTCCCCACCTTGGGCTTGGAAATTCTGCCCCAGTAAATCCCAATAAATATTGTGGCCTTTGGGTTCTGTGCTCGAATAGAGATTTGGGTTGTGCTAGTTAAGGGAAGCTTTAATAGAGATGTTCAAACATTTGATAGAGTAAATGGGAAGAAACTGTTTCCACTGGCAGGAAGGTCGGCAACCAAAGGACACAGATTTAAGATAATTGGCAAAGGAACCAGAGGGCAGATGAGGAAAAATTTGTTTACGTAGTGAGTTGTTACAGCCTGGAATGCACTGCCTGAAAGGCTGGTGGAAGGAGATTCAATAGTAACTTTCAAAAGGGAATTGGATAACTATAAATCCAGGGCTGTGGGGAACAACAACAACTTTGCATTTATATAGCTCCTTTAATGCAGAAAGAGCAGGAGAGTGGGACTGATAGGATAGCTCTTTCAAAGAATGATGGGCTGAATGGCTTCCTTTTCTACTGCAAGATTCATAATTCTAACATTTATAATTATCCCTTAAAAGCGACCATTACGGTTTCACATCAAATAAGAATTTACAAAACCAAAACATTTTGCAAACTAGAACAAGGACAGTCCTCAGTATAACGGCATCACTAATATTTGTAATAAGAATAAAAAATCTCAAGGCCTATCTCTGTATTTATTATAAATATTTTTAGTGTAAATGCATTAGGTCATGATGAAGTTAATATCTTTTGAAGTTCTGACTGAAATTATTGTATCTTTATTATTTTTAACTGGGTTCCATTGACCACACTATCAAAATAACTTAAATCTTTTAAATTCTGTGGTTCTTTAAGATGTGCCGAGAAGATATAAAACTGAAAAAAAAAAGTTGATAATCAACCTAAGCAAAACAACTCATTACCTCTGGTCTGCCTTTTCTTCCACATGGCCCAGCAATACAACTTCACACATCATGGTATCTGAGAACCAGAGGAGCCCTAGATAATATTGGAGGACAACATATGAGTGGTTCAGTTTATGTCAGCTCCTTGCAATGCCTATGAAAAGAATAGCAGAGTATGCACACAGGTTGGCAAACATGGAGTACATGACTCCTCTGACCCCCTCCACCCAACTTCCTCCTCCACCCCCAGGACAGGGTGAATTGTAGGGATGGGGTGATAAAGCTGGCCATCTAGTTCAAAACATAGACTGTTGACAGCTACGAACTAGAAATATCTCAAATGCAATCTTCCAGTCTATGTTGAGCTGCAGTAAAGGTGTGATTGTTACCCTGAACATCCTGGGATAGGATAATTGGACAGGGTTCCTTGTTTCTGACTGTTATCCAGCAGCTCTTGCTGGAAGTGTGCTTGTGTGGGCACTGTGGGCTAAGAATTCTTTTAATCGCTATGTGCAGCAATGTCATAAATCTGCTTGAGAGGAATCTTTTAGAAACAGTTTATGATTTTGCTAGAAATACCACATAGAGAAAATCTTCACAAACATATCTGCAACACTGTTACACATAAGGGCCAATTCAGTCACTTAGTCAAGGAGTGCACTTCACTGGATGAGGTAAACAAGTCCAGATGCCTGGTTTGAGAAGTGCCAAATTTGGCGAGCAGCTAATATAGCAAACTTTTTAAAGGTTTCACACAGAACATCTCTGTTAATTGTATATTAATTGTGTTTAATTGTGTGCAGGTCGTGGGCGTTAATTGGGGTTTCACTTGAGCATATATAAAGAGAGACTTATTGAAACTGTGGTTGAGTTAGGAGACATATGCTTGTAATGTTTCACTCTGTAAATAAAATGCAAGACTGAGTAAAGATTAGCTCCAGTACTATCCTTCATCAACTGGCTGTCTGGATTAGAACAACCTCATTAGAACTTTAAATTTTGAGAAAGCCTATGTAAATTAGTCCCACACCAAAATTAGTGACCATCTTCACTGTTTCATTCATTCAGCAGCTGCTTGGATTTCCTGTTCTAGTCTTTAGGAGTTTGAAGTTTCTGTCTTTTTTCGTTATTTTCCCAAAGATGTATCTTCATTATTTGTGGTGCATTACTTGCTGCTAGTTTTCGTAACTGCATTTTTTGCATTGCAGGATTCCTTGTTGCAGTAATGTTTTCCCACAGCACTCTTCCCAATAATAATTGCAATATTAGCAGAAAGCCCAGTCTTCACCATAGGAATTCCACTGGGAATTCCAATAGCAGTGCTGGACTTGGAGAAGGAAAAGGAGTTCATGCACAGACAGGGCAGGTATAGTTGCACTGGAATAGACATCCGGTATCCACTAAGCTTTGCCCAAGGAACTGAGTCTTCAAACATAGCCACACTTATTTGGAAACATCCGTCTATGCTTCATGAGGGAAGCTGTCACAAAGTTACGCCATCTCCTCCTCTCTCCAGTGCATGATGAATCATGGAGACACAGCAAACACAACTCCATTTTTCTGTGATTACTGAATTGGCCTTAGAAAAAAGGAATCTTACCCCATGGTGGGGCCTAAATTGAGCTTGACTTATTGTGTGCCCCAAAGATTGAAAGCCCATCAATACTCACTGAATACATTAAATTACAGAAATACAAGACTAATGGATCAGGGGCATAGTGTCTTGGTGTGTGGATGATACACTGCATTTCATTTTGTCATCTCAGGCCATTTAAAGTCCATGTGAAATTAAGCAGAGCCAATTGGGCCAAATCAAGACTTTTCTAAATAAATCAGATTTAGCCCATTGCAGACAAGCTTGAATTAACATTGCAGAAGCACTGCTCAGTCTTACTATTATTAAATGTAGCAGAACTGCACTGCACATTTGATCGAAATGTATTTATATTCAATAATGGTTAGTTTCCTAAAACCTTGTTCATTCTGTCATGATATCATCTGTCTGCTACATCCTCTGTCTCCAGCTACTTCCAGTACAGAACCCAGGCCCAGCTGCTTGCAATAAACAGTGAGGGACAGATTCACCATTCAACAAAGACAAGGATGTTTAGAACTGCTGGTTCTTACTTCCTTTTCCTCTGAGAGCACACAGTAAATATAATTTTAATTAGAAACGAACTTTCAGAAATGCTCTCCATTTCCCACAAAACCAAGTGAATCATAAGGAACTTATTTATATGTTTATATGAGCAAAGGAAGAATTTAAGGACTCAGGAAATGTCAGCTTCCATTTGTTGAACTTATGTGCCACATAAGGCATTTTCTAAAATTACACCAAGCAGGTTGATTGCACTTCCATTTGTGGATGTTTCACATAGCTAAATTGTTCTGAGAATATACAACATTACTGGCATTAATTATAGCCGTGCTGTTTGCCACGTAGCAGGGATATTGCTAATTTACTTTAATCAGCTCCGGTGAGATTAGCAGTTCTCCCACCTGCAGCTGCTTATTGTCCTCGAGGCTGGTTTGTGGGTTGTATGAATGAGAGTTGGAGGGACAATGTGAAAGGTCATTATTTTTGCCTTCCTTTAGTGTTAAAGTTGTGTGCTTGTGCCATATGCTTCTCAGATGCTTGGGTTAAAATCGATGAGAAAACGTATTCAGATTCAATTAAAGCAAAATACTGCGGATGCTCGAACTCTGAAATGAGAACAGAAAGTGTCGGGAATACTGAGCAGGTCTGGCAGCATCTGTGTAGAGAGAAATGGAGTTAACATTTCAGGTCTGTAACCCTTCATCAGAACTTCTATCTTTTCACTCCCTTGTTTGACCACAACAGGTTTAATTCTTTCTTAAAGTGGATGTACCGGCCAATTCAGTAGGTGTTTGATCTCTTACTTGCTATGATCATAACAAGAACTAATTGGACAGGTTTTCTTGAATTAACAAAGAAAGAGGTTAACTTAATTGTACCTAAACAGAACTAATAAAATAATAAACAACGTGCCAACTTTTACTCTTTCACACACACAAATAGGCGACAGAGTGGGGAAAGGTAGATTGGTTGAGTTAGAGCCCATAAAAAAGGTATACAGTCTGTAGAGATTGGTGATTCAGTTGGCTTCTCGCTGAATTCAGTGGTCCTGAAGCTTTTAGTTTGAAGAGGTAGATGACTGGTTTAGTAAGTGTCTTGGAGATAGCAATGCAGATGATTTCCTCCAACAGAGTTTCGGATTGTAGCCAGAGTATGCAAGTCAACAAGCAGGATTTGAAAGCTAGAATGGAGAGAGCGAGGGACCTTATTTAGGGTCTGCTCATGTCAGAGTCCAGTTGCTTCTCCTTTGCTGCAGAGAAAACACCAGCTTACAGAAAACCACAGATGGGGAGGGGCTTGTCACATGACAGTAACTCAGTCATTCAAACAAAGCAGTTAGCAGTAATTCTCTGCTTGCTGAGAGAACAGGTTGTTCCTTTAAACTTCCTGGGTCTTGGTTCTTGCTAGGGACTGAGAAGACATTTTGTTTCTCTCCTCACAGTCATTTGCAATGTAGGATACAGTACATCATCTTAAGCTGAAAGGTTGACTGTGCTGGCACTATGTTGTTTAAAAATGTCTTTTAAAACCAATATAAATTCAGATCTCCAGTCAGTGCATTAAAGAAGATTATCATTCAACAAAACGCATTGATGTAACATTATTCACATGCACAGAGTTCCTCTCCCAGCACGTAAAATGTAACTGTTTAAAAAGTGCATTTGGGAGTGTATGCACCCTTAAATTACCTCCAGAAGGGTTTAAACAAGACTCAGAGGATCATCTGAATGCCCTTTGACACTGCATTGAAGGTACACTGCATGAGGTTCACCCCAAGAGCTATCTTCTACAAGGGGTCTCAGACCATTTCTCGAGTCAAGTCAGCTCTCCATTCTGTTTTAAGCTGCAACTTTAGCAGAAACACACCTTAATATTTGATTGTTCTATTTCTAAATCACTACAATTAAATGCTAATAATAATGGGCTATTCCATCACAGAGAACCTCACAACCAACCCCAATTCTGTCATTTATACACATGGACTCTCCAGCAGGAGTCATTGAATAGCAATGAGTAGTGGTAGCATTGGTTGAATTCTTTGCTCTTTCTAGCCCAGGGACACTGAGTCCAATGGTAGCATCCTAACTAGCCATCCCAACTGAGATCAGCTAACTCAGCAAAAACTGGGAACTGAATCTGGAACTTGCTGCTCTGTGTGGGTCTGTTCCATATAGCTGCTACAATTGAACAATTATGGGTCCTCTTCAAAAAACTTTTCCAAAATTGGAACAAAATATCCTGAATTTTTTTAGGAGTTGTTACTTGCTGTTCTGGTTCTCCTTACATCAAACCTTTCAAATGCAAACAAAATGATAATCGCTAAAGTGCAACTACTATGATCTTTTGCTTTGCCTTTCACTTTATTTTGTTAACATCTTTCATATGCTACTGATGGTATCAACAGGATCGATGATAACCAGCGTGCAGACTCTATAGTATTTATCATGAGTGGTTCCCAACTCAATAATGTTGCCACTGTAACAATTTATTTTTATTCATTTATGGAATGTGGGCATCACAGGTAAGGCCAGTATTTATTTCCCATACCTAATTGCCCTTGAGAAGGTGGTGATGATCTGCTTTCAATACTGTTACAGTCCATGTGGCGAACCCTATAGTGCTGTTAAATACTGAGTTCCAGGATTTTGACCAGTCTTGGCTAACGTAGCATAATATTCAATTTCTCAGATCCTCAGTGCTGGTCAGTTGTTGGCAAGAATTATCAGCATGGTTTTGCCTTGACAAATCATTTTCAAAGTCTGCTTGTAGCCCAGCAGATAATCGCCATTTTTGATGACGAGCTGGAGCCTGGGATTTATGGACTCCAGAGAATTTTAGTCTTCTTAGCCACGACCACCTTGTCTGCTGCTTTCTTGCTTGATCCTCACCGGGACTCCAAGATGCTCTTTTTAGTGTGTTGCAGACTGATTTCCTGTGATATTTCTTACAGCACTTTAAGGCTGTGCCCTAAAAATGAAATGATTTCAGCCATCAGTATAAAAATCAGCAGTATTGGTTCCATCCAGTTTTTGAAGCAGTGAAATGGAAATAGGTTTATGGTGATTACGTTTAGTTATCTTAAAGTCATGGTCTGCCAGACTGTCAGCACTGTTCCTTGGTCATGACCTAAAGTCTAGTAATGTTTAAGCAGTGGGTTTTTTGGTTGTTTCACTTCCTGCAATGTCAAAGAAAGCCATGTGATAAAAGCTATGGAAGAAAGGAATAAAAGGGTATGTCGATAGGGAAATGTAGTAAATAGAGTGGGAGGAAGCTCATGGACTGGTTGGGCTGAATGGCCTGTTTCTGTGCAGTAAATTCTATATAATTCTATGTAAGCAGTCTTGTAGAACTATTGTGTTGATAATGCCAGCAAGCCCATGCTATGGTACGTGCAGCACAAAGATTTAATTAAATTGTCCAAAATGAAAATTGTCATAATATGCTGTAATGAATTGGGAGGCAAACTTCTGGTATAACTTCATATTTTTCCCAGTTTTACTTTATGAGCTTAAATTAACATCTTGGCCGAGATATTGGATTGACAGTGTCCATTTTTCAGGTAAAAATGTCCCAGTATGGCACACAGTGTGAGTACTGGTATGTGCCGTACACCATATTGGTTTGGGTGCCTTGTATTTTTCCAGGCTACCTGCTTGGAATAGGAGTTAGGCCCATTGTCTATGAAAATTGGTGGGGGGATGGTCCCACCACCTATTTCAGGCCCCTTTTCCAAATTACATCACCACTAATCACAGCATGCACAGTGTATGCTCAGTTGAACAGCAACCAGACCAGTGGCTTTAAAGGGCTGTTATCAAAAAGTTAAAAAAAAAGTTCCTTACATCAATGTTGAGCCAGAAGGAACAGGAGTGCTCCACCTGGATCCACATTTAAACTGTGGGCTGCTCCTGGCCAAAATTCCCCTCTCCCCGTGTCCCCCCTCCCAACCCCACATCCCCCATCTCCTCTCAAACTCTTGATAGGTCCAGTCTGGAAACAAAGATTATGATTACATAGATAATTGCCTTTCATCGCTTTCCTTGCAATCCATGAAAGTGAACTGTAGAGTTTTGTAATGACGTACAATGAATAAAGAAAATGCTCATATCTTTAACAACACAGTCACTGTATACCCATCAGCACTATTACTTCCTCCCACTTATTTTCCCATAATCGTCCACTCAGTTTCATTTGGCTTTTAAGTTTATTTTTTGTTTAATGTCACAAGTTCTTTCCCAGGCCTCTATTTCCTGATTGAGGAGGTGACCAAATCTTGCTGCTGCCTCCTGCCACAAATCCATGTAATGTGAACCGCTGTCACATCACTCTATTTTTCTTTCAGTTCCCTTGAAACAATGATGCCCATTGGAACCATTTGCTGAAAACATGTGTTATTATCTCTTTTATTTCCTCCTCCTCCTTCCTCCCTGAGGGAGCAAAGCATCTGTCTGAATGGGCTCCTACAGCTCCTATATCTTTCATGTGCTTCTCTCACAACGCCCTCTCTCATTCTTCTCAGTAGGGCACTTGACTGAGGATTTCCAGGTTAAACTCATTCTTATCTTTTAAAAAAATCCAGTATGTTGCCTCAGAAGTAGGGAGTTGGGAAATATACATTCTCAAGATGTTTGGCCAACATTAAAAATGTTGGGTGAGCACTGTATTGTTTCCATTCAGAGTGTCACTAATTTTATCAGACATTCAGGAAAACAGCAATTGAATATCTGCTACTTACCCATATTATCAGGACAACAAAAGAAAGAAGAGAGGTCAAAAATGAAGCAAGTACTATATTAGAAAATATAATTGCCTGACATTTTCCAATTAGTGTCTGATTGATTAAATGCTCCTTCGTGAAAAGTGAATGAAACTCGTGCGATTATGTGCATTTCAGCATATCAGTTGGATTCAGGCACATTTCATAGCATTCAGGCTCATGTCTTGTATTATTTATTGTCTTGCATTCTGGGTTCAAGCCCCACTCCAGGACTTGAGCACAAAAATCAAGGCTGACAATTCAGTGGAATAGTGAGGGAGTGCTTCACTGTTGTAAGGTGGCGTCTTTCAGATGTGACATTAAACGGAGGACCTGTCTGAGCTCTCAGGTGGACATAAAAGATACTATTTTGAAGAGGAGAACGGGAGTTATCCCAGGTGTCCTGGCCACTAATTATCCCTAAATCAACACTACAAAAACAGATCATCTGGTCATTATCACATTGCTATTTGTGTGCAAACTGGGTGCCATGTTTCCTACATTGCAACAGTGACTATACTTTGAAAGTACTTCATTGACTAAAGTGCTTTGAGATGCCCAGTGGTCATGAAAGGCATTATATAAATGCAAGTCTTCCTTTTTTCAGTAAACAGCCCAATATGCTGTTGTCATCACTGAATATTGGCAATGGATATCACATGCTTTCAATTCATGGTATTCCACCTCATGTCATAAAGCTACAAAGTAACTGGAAATAATCCTGGAGTGCTCCAAGAGTAAAGGAAGTATGTAATCGGATAGCACAGGACATTTAAAATTGTTGGTAGTTGAAGGCCCTCAGACCTCTTTGAAGGTTTACTGCCATATACAAATTGCAAAGTTACCAAGGCATTCAAACAGTCTGAAAGTGATTTTAATTGGCCTGTTTTTCAACATGAATGGGGCAGTAACAGTTTGAAAAAGTAATTAGAACGCTACGGTCAATTTTGTACCTGAGGACTGCCCAAAGCAAGATTTGATTTATGTAGTATAAGGGCCCTAAAGGGTTAATATTTGAGACAGTGAGAGTAAACCCCTCCCACTGTAGTGATGATGATGTAACAGTCAATGGCTGTTAGGCTGAGAAGAAGCTAGATGCAGCAAGAGATGTGCTGGCTGGACAGGCTTGTGGAGAGTGTAAATAGTTATATCTGTATGTAATAGAGTTATTTTTTAACTGTAGAAAGACTCTGAAACTTAGGTAGACAACACTCAATCTACACTACAACAATATACAACAATTTAATCAGTCAGCTCCCCCACCTGAACCAGGTGGAAGTTTAATAAATATTGTCAAATGAGGATCCTGTGTCAGTTATAGGACCCAGGCAATATTTTTGATTGCCATCCATGTTACTATGGACAGTTCTTCAATCCCCCACAATTCAATGGCAGTATAAGTCACAAGAGAGCCATTTCCAGTGATATTTAAAGGGTTCCTCAGCTGCAAGGTCCCCTCCAAGCCACATCCTGATTTAGAACTATATCACTGTTCTTTCACTGTCGCTGGGTCAAAATCCTGGAACTCCCTTCCTAACAGTATTGTTGGTGTATGAACGAATAAAAAAAATGTGGAACCTTTAAGGAGACAATTTGCTTGTCTTTGATAGTGGTTTTTGCCTCTCAGACCATTTCAAAGTGTTTGTAGAATGTTCAATGTTCTTAACTCTTGAGGAGCTTCTGACAATGCACTTGTTTCATTCTAACAAGTTCACTCTGGCTAGAGGGAGCTCAGGATAGATGAGCACATGGAGCTACAGCTGCAAGAAGTGCAAATAAAAAGAGGAGTGCTCCTAAAGTTCATCGGCTGAGGACAACGTAAGGAGGCTGTGCTTCTTTAGGAAAGCTGTCACCTCCTATAACCAAGTATCAAAGCTAGCACAGCGTTGTCTGCTGCAGTCAAAGCAGCTGCAACCCTCTTTGTCCTGGCTTCTTCCAGGCCACCACAGGGGATATCAACAACATCAGTTAATTTGCAGTTCAAGCTAGGTTTAAGCAAGTGACTAATATTTGCCAGAGCAAACACTTGCATCAACATTCCCCATGAACTTTAGTAGCAGCAGCATCAGGCCATGAGGTTTGCTCAGACTGCAAGAATCCCCCAAGTCCAATCATTGATTATACCAATATAGCTCAGTGGGTTCCTTCTGTTGAGTTGTTTAGGATTACATAGAATTGACAGCACAAAAATAGGCTATTCAGCCTAACTGTTATCTGTCAGTGTTTATGCCCCTCACAAGCCTCTACCCACTCCTCTTCATCCACAGTGGCGCAGTGGTTAGCACCACAGCCTCACAGCTCCAGCGACCTGCGTTCAATTCTGGGTACTGCCTGTGCGGAGTTTGCAAGTTCTCCCTGTGACTGTGTGGGTTTCTGCCGGGTGCTCTGGTTTCCTCCCACAGCCAAAGCCTTGCAGGTTGATAGGTAAATTGGCCATGGTAAATTGCCCCTAGTGTAGGTAGGTGGTAGGAGAATTAAGGGAAGGTGGGGAAATGGGATTATTGTAGGATTAGTATAAATGGGTGGTTATTGGTCAGCACAGACTCGGTGGGCCGAAGGGCCTGTTTCAGTGCTGTATCTATCTATGAACCCAAACAGCACATCCTTCTATTTATTTCACCCTCATGTGCTTATTTAGCTTCTCCTTAAGTGTATCCATACTATTCATCTCAACTACTCCTTGTGGTAGCGAATTCCACCTCCTTATAACTCTTTGGGTAAAGAAGATTCTCCTGAATTGCCTGTTGGATTTAATGATGTGACATGTTCAGTAAAGGGCATATCCTATTAATAACTTCAAACGTGGACTGTATGCAGCATAGAATCTTCTGGAACTGAATTTTCTTTTTAAATGAACGCGCTGGACATTAAAATGCTGCATAAGGTGGCTGCTGAGGGTCAGGTGACTTTTGCAATGTTGGCCCACTCTTGGAAGGATCTCACGACTCTGGAAAGTTCCCAATTGAATGACCATGGGTTGAGTTCCTCCATGGATGGATGTCCCAAGATGAAACCATTTGTTGAATTCACACCTCCTATTGTATGTAGTCTTACTCAAAACTCAATATCTATGGTCTCCTAGACTCACTGGGTTGAATTTTGTTGAGGTCCCAGCATCGGGAACCAAGATGGGGGGGCCGGGGCCGGAAGATCATACCAGCAGCAGCCCACCATGGAGCCCAATGCCAGGAATGCCAGACCTAATCTTTCCGGCAGCGGCGAGGCTTCTATAACATAGAAACATAGCAAATAGGAGCAGGAGTAGGCCATTTGGCCATTCGAAACTGCTCCGCCATTCACTATGATCATGGCTGATCATCCAACTCAGTAACCTGTTCCTTCTTTCCTCCCAAATCCTTTGATCCATCTCACCCCAAGAGCAATATCTAGCTCCTTCTTGAAAACATTCAATGTTTTGGCCTCAACTGCTTTCTGTGGTAGCAAATTCCACAGGCTCACCACTCTCTGGGTGAAGAAATTTCTCCTCAACTCAATCCTGAAAGGTTTACCCCGTATCCTTAGACTATGACCCCTGGTTCTGGACTCCCCCGCCATCAGAAACATCCTTCCTTCATCTACCCTGTCAAGTCCTGTTAGAATTTTACAGGTTTCTATGAGATCCCCCCTCACTCTTCTGAACTCCAGCGAATATAATCCTAACTGACTCAATCTCTCCTCATACGTCAGTCCCGCCATCCCAGGAATCAGTCTGGTAAACCTTCGCTGCACTCCCTCTATAGCAAGAACATCCTTCCTCAGATAAGGAGACAAAAGCTGCACACAATATTCCAGGTGTGGCCTCACCAAGGCCCTGTATAATTGCAGCAAGCCATCCCTGCTCCTGTACTTGAATCCTCTCTCTATGAAGGCCAACAAACCATTTGCCTTTTTTACCACCCGTTGCACCTGCTTGCTTACCTTCAGCGACTGGTGTATGAGAACATCCAGGCCTCGTTGCATATTCCCCTCTTTCAGTTTGTAGCTGTTCAGATAATAATCTGCCTTCCTGTTTTTGCTACCAAAATGGATAACCTCACATTTATCCACATTATACTGCATCTGCCATGCATTTGTCCACTCACTTAACTTGTCCAAATCACCCTGAAGCCTCTCTGCATCCTCCTCACAACTCACCCTCCCACCCAGTTTTGTGTCATCTGCAAATTTGGAGATATTACATTTAGTTCCCTCATTTAAATCATTAATATATATTATGAATAGCTGGGGTCCTAGCACCGATCCCTGCGGTACCCCACTAGTCACTGCCTGCCATTTGGAAAAAGACCCATTTATCCCTACTCTTTGTTTCCTGTCTGCAAACCAATTTTCTATCCATCGCAATACACTACCTCCAATCCCATGTGCTTTAATTTTACATGCTAATCTCTTATGTGGGACTTTGTCAAAAGCCTTCTGAAAGTGCAAATAAATCATATCCACTGGCTCCCCCTCATCAATTCTACTAGTTACATCCTCAAAGATGTAAACAACAGCTGCAGAGATAGCAGCAAAGACAAAACACCTATGCCTTAAAACTGGAGACTACTACATCTTAAGGCCTCCAAGCCTGTTCCTTTTCAAGTCTACTGGTACAGAAAACCAACCTCCTAGTAATAAGACTACAAGAAACTAACTTCACGACCTGCTGAACATCCACCCCTTTGAGAGAATCCTGCAATAAATTCAATATATGAGTCGAGCTAGAAAATTCACCTAACGACACTTCAGGAGTGAAAGCGTCTTCTTCACCAGGCCAACAGTGCATGCCTTTTCCCCAAGACAAGCCAAATCATGTGACTTATGAACTATTCCTTCGTTTGTAATTTGCAGAAGTGCACTATCCTATTTAACGGCCCTTAGTTTTGGTCTCCCCACAAATGGAAACATATTCCCATGTGGAAACTTGAGCTCAATACTTTCATGAATTGCAAGGGCTTCCACTCCGTTAATGCCGGCAGCTAGAAGCTTTTGAAGCAGTTCATTGAATAGCACTTCATATGAGCAATCCCTGCTTTCCCACAATCACAGACATGTCCGGCAGCTCTCCCAGTTCTTTCACCCACAAACGAACCACATCTGCCTAAAGACCAACAATGTCAACTAACATTGTAGGTGCATCAATGGAGTGGAAGCATTAACAGCCTGCCCTGCGTACTAAATGAGGCAAAACATCGTCAGGCAAAGTAGAGTGTGTGCCATCCACCATCCTCTGATTTATACAATAATTCACCCTGCCCGATGTCGCCTCAATAGCCATTTGATTGGTAATACTATCATTATATTTCTTCTGTCTTCATGAAAGTTGTGACTGCAGCATTCCATTACAGTAACAGCTATGTGCTATATGCCAACCATAGTATATGGCAGTGCACTAGAACAATACAGGGTCATTTCGTAGCCCAGTCATGTAGAGTGGTAGGAAGAAGGTTCATAGACATGTCTCCAAATGCGGAGAGTTTCCAACTTGAATAGCAGCTAGCAATTTCCTCATAAAGAGGGAGGAAAAATCAGAATGTGGGTCACCCTGGGCTCCTCTCATGCCTCTTTCAGCAAACTCACTCAGCAGCACTGATGGAGGCCGAGCAGAAGACTATAGAGCTGAGATTGCACTGCCCTCAGGGAGCATCATCTGCCAGCAGAGCATATTAGGAAATTAAAGGCAGCCTGCCAATGATTTCACGACATGTAACTTGGAAAATGTCAGCCCATTTGTTCAATCTTTTGGCTGAAATATTATGCATGTGTCGGTGCAAGTTAAAAGAGTGATAAAACAAGAAATTATTGATAAATAACAAGAAAAGAAAGAACTACAACAGCTTACTCTCCTGTGTTTATTCTTCTTCACATGACTTTTGCTCAATGTTTCATTTCTTGCAGTGAAGTTGGACCAGCTTGCCAATGTTATTTGACCACCACCCGTAGATGTCTTATTATCTTGAAACAGTCCTACCTGTGTTGTTCTTTATAATACATGCAGCTTTAATTACTACTTACCATTTTAATGTCTTATAAGATAGACACAGTGATAAAACTGCTTTAAATGAAAAGCTGTCTCTTATAGCTGAATGACATGCTCCTATATCAAGTTCCTTGATATGCAATTATAGCCAACTTTATTTCTTTACATGTTCTAGGGAGATAATACTTTACATAGCAAAATACATAGATATATATAGTAAGACAGAGTAACAAGCATATATAATTTATGACATTATCTAACTATATATTTCCTTTACCTGTCCCTGAAATCCACCTGAATCCACTATTACTAATGTAGTTTTTTGCTGCTAACACTGTTCAAGTGTAACCCTGTCACCAGGTTTCATGGAGGTGCCCAAGATCACATCGCTGGCAGCAGCTGGACTTCATCGTCACAAAGCGAGCCTCTATAAACAGTGTCCAAATCACACGCAGCTTCCACAGTGTGGACTGCGACACCGACCACTCCCTGGTGTGCAGCAAAGTTAGACTCAAACCAAAGAAGCTACATCACTCCAAGCAGAAGGGCCGCCCGCACATCAACACTAACAGAATTTCTTATCCACAGCTGTTACATAAGTTTCTAAATTCACTTGAAAAAGCCCTTCAAAACACTCCGACAGGGGATGCAGAGACCAAGTGGGCCCACATCAGAGACGCCATCTATCGCTCAGCAACGACCACCTATGGCAAACGTGAGAAGCATAATGCAGACTGGTTTCAATCTCACTTTGAAGAGCTGGACCCTGTCATACCACTAAGCGCTTTGCACTGTTGGGTCAGCAGACGTGGTCTCTTCAGACTACTAACAAAGATCGGATGTGCACCAAAGCTACTAAGTATCATCACCTCATTCCATTACAATATGAAAGGCACAATTCAGCATAGCGGTGCCTCATTAGACCCCTTTTCTATCCTGACTGGCCTGAAACAGGGCTGTGTTCCCGCACCTACAGTGTTTGGGATCTTCTTCTCACTGCTGCTCTCACATGGTCCATGTCTCCGCTTTAAAGACGTCTGCAAACGCGACATGACGTCCTGTGACATTGATCATAAGTCGTGGGAGTCAGTTACCAGTGATCGCCAGAGCTGGTGGACAGCCATAAAGGCGGGGCTAAAGTGTGGCGAGTCAAAGAGACTTAGCAGTTGGCAGGAAAAAAGGCAGAAGCGCAAGGAGAGAGCCAACTGTGTAACAGCCCCGACAACCAATTTTATCTGCAGCACCTGTGGAAGAGTCTGTCACTCTGGAATTGGCCTTTATAGCCACTCCAGGCGCTACTTCACAAACCTCTGACCACCGCCTAGCGCTTACCCATTGTCTCTCGAGACAAGGAGACCAAAGAAGAGTGGCACAGTGGCGCAGTGGTTAGCACTGCAGCCTCACAGCTCCAGCGACCTGGGTTCAATTCTGGGTACTGCCTGTGTGGAGTTTGCAAGTTCTCCCTGTGTCTGCGTGGGTTTTCTCCGGGTGCTCCGGTTTCCTCCCACAAGCCAAAAGACTTGCAGGTTGGTAGGTAAATTGGCCATTATAAATTGCCCCTCGTATAGGTAGGTGGTAGGGAAATATAGGGACAGGTGGGGATGTGGTAGGAATATGGGATTAGTGTAGGATTAGTATAAATGGGTGGTTGATGGTCGGCACAGACTCGGTGGGCCGAAGGGCCTGTTTCAGTGCTGTATCTCTAAAAAAAAAAGAAGACTGTTCAAGTGAGTAACTGCATTAAAGCTAGCTTTCAGAATTTCTTAGTTCAGTTTTTGAATCATTATCACTGTTAGAAGCAATTTAATTTCAATGTCATGAATCTCGGCAATAATATGTTCTGCTGCTCTTTCTTTGTGGATGATCTCATTTCTTCCAGCATAGAGTTGAAGTATTTTGTACAGGGGACTCTGTTGGATATGGTATGAAATCTGCATCATTTTCAGCTGTTTGTTTTTGGCTTCTGAGAAGATCTTAAGATTGAAACCCTTGACCAAGTCTCCGAAAATACAATGGTGGAAAGATGAAGCTTTGATTCCTTTACTTCATTCGACTTCCACTCTTTCTAGCTTTTCACCATTTAGAAAGTACCCTCTTCTATTTTTTGTAGGTCTAAACTGGATGACCTCACATTTGCTGACATTTGCCACAGTTTTGCCCATTCACTTAATTGATCAATATCTCTTCCGGAAGAGACTTGGGGATCCAGGAACATGGATCATTAAAATGTCATAAACAGGTACAGAAAATAATCAAAAAGGCTAATGGAATGCTGGCCTTTATATCTAGATGACTAGAATCTCACCGCATCCTGAGATCCACACTCAGTGCTATGCGCCGTCACATGTACACACTGAACCTCTCTCTCCAGCAGCACCGCCTCACCTTATCTCAAAGCTGTTCTACTCCGCAGTTTCATTTCATCTTTCGTCTCATCCGACGCATTAACAAAAAACTTTTTTTTCAGATGTCAAGGAACGCAAGCTCCAACAGCTGATGGGGACGAATGCTCCTCCAAATCCTCCTTCCACTTCAACTCCCTCTGACCCCACCCCTTCTGATCTGACCCCTTGCCGTGTATTCACTATACTCTCTGACCTCCCCCTGTCAGATGCTGAACGTTCTGTACTCAGCAAAGGTCTCAGTTTTATCCCCTTACGTCCCCACCTCAATGAATTTCGCGCTCGGCAGGACGTTGAGCTCTTAATCCGTTGCCTCCGCCTCTGGGCTCACTTCTTTGACCAGGAGTCCTCCCCCCGACCAGCAGACCCATTCATCCACCTCCAGCATTCTCCCTCTACTGGACCCCTCCCCCTGGCCTCTTAGCCGCTCTCGTTCTCTTCATTGAAAACTGTCGGCAAAATATTGGTCATCTCAACTTCTCTGCTCCCCTCACTCACTCTAACCTGTCCCCCTCTGAACTTGAGGCACTCCGTTCTCTCAGGTCTAACCCCAACATGGTCATCAAACCTGCAGACAAGGGTGGTGCTGTTGTTGTATGGCGTATCGACCTCTACCTTGCAGAAGCTCAACGCCAACTCACAGACACTTCTTCCTACCTCCCTCTGGACCATGACCCCACCACCGAACATCAAGCCACTGTCCAAAGGACTGTCAGTGACCTCATCTCCTCTGGAGATCTTCCGTCTACAGCTTCCAACTTCATATTCCCGCAGCCCCGGACAGCCCGCTTCTACCTCCTTCCCAAAATCCACAAACGGGACTGTCCCGGCAGACCCATTGTGTCAGCCTGCTCCTGCCCCACTGAACTTATTTCTTCCTATCTTGACTCTATCTTTTCTCCGCTGGTCTCTTCCCACCTACATCCGTGACTCTTCTGATGCCCTACGTCATATTGACAATTTCCAGTTTCCTGGTCCCAACCGCCTCCTCTTCACTATGGACGTCCAATCGCTCTACACCTGCATCCCCCACCAGGATGGTTTAAGGGCTCTCTGTTTCTTCCTTGAACAGAGGCCCAACCAGTCCCCATCCACCACCACCCTCCTCCGCCTGGCTGAACTTGTTCTCACATTGAACAACTTCTTCTTCAACTCCACTCACTTCCTTCAAGTAAAAGGTGTTGCTATGGGTACCCGTATGGGTCCTAGTTATTCCTGTCTTTTTGTGGGATATGTCAAGCATTCTTTGTTCCAGTCCTACTCAGGCCCCCTCCCCCAACTCTTTTTCCGGTACATTGATGACTGTATCGGTGCCGTTTCCTGCTCCTGCCCCGAACTGGAAAACTTTATCAACTTTGCTTCCAATTTCCACCTTCTCTCACCTTTACATGGTCCATCTCTGACACTTCCCTTCCCTTCCTCGACTTCTCTGTCTCCATCTCTGGGGATAGGTTGTCGACTAAGCTTATCCATTATAAGACAACGACTCCCACAGCTACCTGGACTAGACTTCTTTACACCGTACCTCCTGTAAGGACTCCATTCCATTCTCCCAGTTTCTCCGTCTCCGACGCATCTCCTCTGATGATGCTACCTTCCACGACAGTGCTTCTGATATGACCTCCTTTTTCCTCAACCGAGGATTCCCCCCGCACTGTTGTTGACAGGGCCCTCAACCGTGTCCGGCCCATTTCCCGCACCTCTACCCTCACCCCTTCCCCTCCCTCCCAGAACCGTGATAGGGTTCCCCTTGTCCTCACTTTCCACCCCATCAGCCTCCATATCCAAAGGATCATCCTCCGCCATTTCCGCCACCTCCAGCGTGATGCCACTACCAAACGCATCTTCCCCTCCCTTCCCCTGTCAGCATTCCAAAGGGATCATTCCCTCCGTGACACCCTGGTCCACTCCTCCATTACCCCCACCACCTCGTCCCCATCCCATGGCACCTTCCCCTGCAATCGCAGGAGGTATAATACCTGCCCATTTACCTCCTCTCTCCTCACTATCCCAGGCCCCGAACACTCCTTTCAGGTGAAGCAGAGATTTACTTGTACTTCTTTCAATGTAGTATACTGTATTCGCTGCTCACAATGTGGTCTCCTCTACATTGCGGGGACCAAACACAGACTGGGTGACCGCTTTGCGGAAAACCTCCACTCAGTCCGCAAGCAGGACCCTGAGCTTACGGTTGCTGGCCATTTCAACACTCCCCCCTGCTCTCATGCTCACATCTCTATCCTGGGATTGCTGCTGTGTTCCAGTGAACACCAACACAAGCTCGAGGAACAGCATCTCATTTACCAATTAGGCACACTACAGCCTGCCGGACTGAACATTGAGTTCAATAATTTTAGAGCATGACGGGCCCCCCATTTTACTTTTATTTATTTATTTTTTTTACATTTTTTACATTTTTTTTTGTTTATTTCATTTCATCTTAGTTTGTTCAGTTTGCTTACCCGCTGTTTTTTTTCATGTTTGTACTTGCTGCTGTTCAATCTTCAGTCCGTTAACACCCCATCTGTACTAATGCTTTGTCTTTCAACACACCATTAACATATTGTTTGCCTTTGCTTCATGACCTTTTGGTCAGCTATGTGGCCTTATCCAATCTACACCTTCTCCTTTGTTATCTCTTGCCCCAACCCCACCTCACTTGCTTATAACCTTTGACATTTCTAATATTTGCTAGTTCCGAAGAAGGGTCACTGACCTGAAACGTTAACTCTGCTTCTCTTTCCACAGATGCTGCCAGACCTGCTGAGTGGTTCCAGCATTTCTTGTTTTTATTTCCCTTCCATCTACTCTGCTTATAATCCCTTCCATCATCTAAGTTGTTAAAGAATACCTGGATAGTTGTGGCCCGAACACTAGTCACAATCTGCTAATTAGAGTATCTGCCCATTATCCCTACTGTCTGTCTCCTGCCGCTCAGCCAATTAATCAAATCCAATGGATTACTTTTTAAGCGTCATCACTGTTGTTGTGTCAGAAATACAGCAGTCAGTTTGCACACTACAAGGTCCCAGAAACAGCAAATGAAATCAATGACCAGTTAATCTGTTTTCTGTCTTGTTAGTTGGGAGACGGATGTTCAATAGGACACCAGGAGAACTCTGCTCTTTGAATAGTGCCATAGAATCTTTTATATTCATCCAAAAAGACAGATAGGGCCCTGGTTTAACATTCTATCCAAAAGAAAGCATTTCTAACACTACAGCACTCCCTCAAAGCTGCACTGATGTCTTAGACTAGGTAATGTACTTAAATACTAGAGTAGGGCTTAAACTCAAACCTTCTTATTCAGAGGCAAGAGTGCGATTAATTGAGTCAACTAAGTACTGAGAGGAAAGTGAGAAGAGGAAAATTCAGATGGGTATGCCATCTGCAGGCCATTATTGAGCACCTTCTGACAGGTGGTGAAAGTGGCAGTGCTGGGATGTCAAACAATTAAAAGTTGGCTTAATGATTATGATAGATACTACAGTTGTGAGATTGGGAAAACTCATGCAATTACCCAGGCATGAACCATTCTCTGGAAGGAAGTATCTGAAGCATAGCAAGAATGCCTAGCATTAGAAGTCACAAAATCAAGGAGGGGGTACTGGGAAATGCAATGGATTTCCTTTCTACTTACAGCTTGGAACCTGGATTCAAATCCAACTCAGTCTATTGGAATGGAGTGCCTGCTCACTGTAAGAAAGGAGCCTGAATACTCTCAATCTAATGAGTGCAAGTCTATAAAACTGACTGTAACTTAGCACTAATTGGCAATCTCATTCCATAGAGGTCAAGAGATAGGTAGTGTGGGAATGGAAAAATTCATATTGGAGCAGTATTCACATAGATACATTGAGTGTAAAGCACCTTGATGGAGGGAAATAGTAATTTCTAGACAGGAGAAATTTATTACATTCCTTGCTTTAATTAGCATGTAAATTGACTAACCCTTTCACAAATGGTCAGCATAGAAAAATTAAACTTTTTTTTCTCCTGTCTCTTTCTATTAACCTTGTTGAATTGTTTTGTTCAATATTATGTGCAATTACACAAACTAGAAAGAAAGTGAGATCACATTACTTCCTCTACTGCTCCAGATTCAAATTGGCTGAAGATTAACTGCCAGATAGAGATAAAGTCAAAAGTTTGACCTCTGACCCCTGCCTCATATCTCTTTGTTGAGGATTATCTCACAAAGCTGATAATCAAAGCTACCACATCAAATAAGAAACCTTCCCTTTTGGTGTGGGAGCCATGGCAGCAATATTTTGTTTAGCTAAGCCTCCTGCTGGGCACCTTTATATGGAAACCATTCCAACATTAAATTTACAAACATCTCTAAAAGGTGTTGATAACCTCCTTTGTCTTAACTTGATCTTGTTATGACCGAGGTGGGAGTAATGCACTGCCAATTCAGTCCCATTACTCCACAGGTCATAGCATGTTATTAAAGTTTTCCCACCTACCGGAAATTAGCCAAATTAAACACTTTATTAACTCCCAGAATAATATAGACCAAACCAGGTATCTTTAAACAACAACAAATTAATTATTTATTAATAAACTAAATCTTCAACAATATTGAGATAAATTAATGTCTAAAGACTAAAGGTCTAAAGACTACCTGGTATCAAAAATGATGTTTTAAATTAGAACTGTTTCTTAGGAATAAATAAATAATTGGGTTGTAAGTCTTTGTGGGTTACATTCCTGGTTCGGTTCAGTGTCCCGGAATTGAATAGTCAGATGCCACTCAAAGACTCCAGGCAAATTCGACAAACAGTTTATAATGGATAGACGTTCAAAGCACTTCAGTTGCAGCAGGTGTCACACAGTTCTTTCAACAAGGACTATAGCAACAGATCTATTTGGATTTTTTAAATGGGCAGTGTGTCAGTAGAAACTTTACTAAGAATTCCGGAAGTCCCAGAAACACAAAAAGGCAACAGAAAATCATGCCTGAGGCAAAGACTTCTTAGAGAATGGAAGTAAAAAGGAATTTGCTACCTCCAACAATACATACATTTCCTTTCCGGGGTTTTTTCCCTCCTTAGGCAATACACAACCTGTAGTTCAATATAGATTTTTCTGCTAAGAGAGAGATACTTCCTTCAGTGAACACAATTCGCTGGTCTCCAGATCAAACTGGTTTTAGTCAGTCTTTACCCACAGTCAACTGACACAATACAGAAGGTGCCCCCCTCTCTCCTGCTGTTGCCAAGGAAACAGGCTTGCTGCTGGTACATTGCGCCCAGAGAATCTAAAAACTTTTCTGAATGAAGGTACACAGTGCACCTTAGTTTTTAAACAGAGGGGAAAAAAACACACTTCCATGACAATCTGTTATAAAAGAATACCCAGTTCTGAGATGGTTGGTATTCCAACTAATTTTGGCCCTTAACCGAATTCCAAATAACTCTGCCTCTGTACAGTTAAACCTTTGTGAACTGAATATAATATCATAAAAATCAACATAAAAATTAAGCCAAAATTGTTTACAGGCTGAATAAGTAAAATCTCAAATTATTACAGGGATCTTCTGGCTGCCACACCCATCAGCAGTCAGAGGATGTCAAACTTAGTGTGCTGAGGACACCAGCCACAGTATTCGTAATGACTAATAATTCATAACTATTTAAAGCAGGGAGGCTGGCAAAGAGAAAAATTGATGAAGCCCTGCTTTGAAGTTGTTAAAGTGTGGATTCGCACTTTGGCAGCACAAGGACAGTGGTAGGTCAGAGACAGGCAGGACTGCATAGCTGAAAGAAATACATTTTGTTAATAGATCAGATATAGTGCCACATACTGTGAAGTCTCCAGTTAGTGGCTCACTACTATCATGCAGTGTGACGGGTGAGTTGTGCAGCACTTAATTTTCAAGGGTCAAGCGTATGCTGGTGCCCAAGGAAATAAAATGAGAGGTGTGAGTGTGTTACCATAATTGCCTTTGTCAGGTCATTGAACTTCTTGGAGCACAGGTCCTCAATTCTGGATGTGAGAGGAATGGCACTCACTGGCTGTGCCACCTCCCTTCACATGGCATGAGACAATTTTTGTGACTTCCTCCTATGGACATCTAGCAGTGTTTCTCCCCTTTGCTCAGTTGAGGAGGGACTGAAGCCTGGTCTCACTGAAATTGTGAGATTTTCTTTGGTTTCTCTTTGCAATGTCTTTGCCCCTTCTTCATCTGTCATTGCCATACCCTATACTGGAAGAAAGTGGAAGTGGGACAAAATCCATTACAGTTGTCTGACAGAGAACTCAGTGAGCCAAGAATTTTCTAAATTATCCACTGCTCCTCCAGCCTGCAGCTGGAATCTTCAGCTTTTTAAGGCTGCACTCCGATTTCTAAACACTCCAGTGCATTACCCCTGTATTAAAGGATCCACACTACAGAATGGCTAATGGATACTTAAATGAGCTGACCCCACAAGTTGTGGTGGATTGAGCTCCCAGAGCTTCATTGGCCACAAGTCCTGACTCACTGGTGCAAATGAAGTACAACTCACCACATGGAAAAAGCAACATCGCCATTGAAACCAGTTTCGTAACATTAGTTCAAACAATTTAATTATCTTCTTGCTGACAATTGTCACTAACAAAAGAGAAGAAAGATAGAAAAGGGAAGACTGAGGGTGATTTAATAGAGTTCCTTCAATTTATAAAATAAAAATTTTGAGGAGTTTCGATAGGTAGAAGCAGGGAAGATGTTCCCACTTGTGGGGATGTCCAAAACTAGGCGCCACAAATGTAAGATAGTCACTAATAAGTCCAATAGACAATTCAGGAGAAGCTTCTCTATCCAGAAAGTGGTTAGAATGTGGAACTTGCTACAAAATGGAGCAGTTAAGGCAAATATGCATTTAAGGGGAAGCTAAATAAATACATGAGGGAGAAAAGAATCAAAGGATAAGCTGATAGGGTGAGATGAATTAGATTAGAAAGAGGTACATTGTGGAACATAAACACCAGTTGGGCCATAATGGTCTTCTTCTGTACTGTAAACTCAAAGTAATTGTCAGTTCTACAGTGTTTTAGTAATTGAGATAGTGGCAAAATAGTTCTATGCATTTGGGATAATTTTGTATGGTTCCATTAATGGTCTAGATCCTTGCTGGTGATGAGCATGGCTCAGACAATCAAGACTATAGTATTTTACTCCGATCTCTGACCCACAATTGCACTCAACAAAGCTCAATGCCAGGAGCAAAGCTTCCACTGTTGTATTTCTTTTCAGTGAATAGCAGAATTGAGCCAATCAGGATCATTTGCAACCTATCGGCACTTCGAAGATTTTCCCACACACATTGTCCGCTATGGACACATGCCAGAGGCAGACCGCAATTCCCCAAGACACAATCCTTGTGAGTGCCGCACCCCACTGGGAGCCCTGGATTGTGGAATCACCCTCAGATATTTCTCTTTTATGTTGCTGAAACTTTCTCACAGAATAAACAGGGCAATTTAAACAAGCTGCATGCAAAGTTTCCAAATTCAGCTTTTTGTACAAATGAAGTACCAAGACTGTTAGTGCATCTACAAAAGAGATTGGTCAACGAGTTTCTGACATCAAGCTAAATACATTGAATTCATTAACCACTCCTGCTGAGATTAGACTGTTCCTGATTTGCATTATTGAAAGATTTTAGTGATATCATGTGGCAAAAATACTTTGAGTATTTAGGAGGACTCTGTGCTGCTATGCATTGCATCTGTAAGCCAATTTCCTAATAACTTAAAGTCAGTTTCTTCATCACATTGTATTATGTACATATGGGTTCAATCCATGTGTGAAAAATACATGAGCTTTCAACTAAATGCAACACATGGTGAATGAGATCTAACTGTTATGCCAATACATTTTGGGCATGAAATCCCACGGGCCTTTGACCCCAGTGTAAATGCACTGAGTGGGTACCCGTGCCACTAGGGCTGGATCTTCGATGCCTGCCAGAGGGGGAAGGACTGAAATCCTGGTTTAGATTGGCTGCAATGAAGTGCAATGGTTTACTGCCTTTGGGGGCCCATGTAGGCTCCTTTCATATTGATTAACAGGCAATATGCTGCCTTTCTCAGCAGATCAGCCTGCCAATGTTCTGCCAGGCCGGAGTCATGGAAACTCCCTACATGAGAATCTCCACCCTTTAGCCACACTCGCTCTTGCATGAACTGAGACTCTGCTTCAAACAACCTCCTGGAAAGTAGTGAGAAAATCCTTGTTCCCACCCTAATTTATCACCCTTTCACTGGATTTCCACAAACCTTTGGCCTTTTTGAATTGAACAAAAAAAAAATCATAGGGTTGGATACCACCCTTTCATCTTTAAGACCTGAATTAAAATCAATCCCAGCCTTAAAGAGATAAATGTTTCCGCTCTTTGGTGGCTGTAAGAGTCTTATAGGAAATAAGTTTAAGTAGTCTCCACCCAGCTTCTGGTGAGTAATGATACACAGCATTAAATTGTCCAGAAGGCAATATTAATTGGTAGTCTTATTAAGAAGCAACACAAGGAGGAGATTGAGGTAAAGATGAGGTTAAGGCATTTTTAGAGCAGAGTGAAGGGAGCTTTTGTGTGTTTCTCGGCAATGTTCTAGCAACCTCTGATGTGGTTGGTGCTGATATTAGGTGCCCACAATGTTTCTATTCCCATGCTGTTACACCAATGTGCTTGTCGAATGATAATTTTCTTTAATCCACTGACTGGAGATCTAAATTTATATATTTTTCTGAAAAAAGATGGCTTTGCTAGCAGCTTAGGATAGTCACATAATTTGCAACACAGCATTCTACAAGCAAGGACTGTGAAGAGGGAGACAAAATGTCTGCTAATTCCCAGCAAGAACCAAGACCCAAGAAGTTTAAGTGAACTGTTTGTTCTCTTTGTTTTAGCAAGAGGAAAAAATATTGCTAACTGCTATGTTTCAATCACTGAGTGGCTGTCATGTGACAAGCCCCTTCCCATCTGTGTTTTTAAGCTGGTGTTTTCTCTGCAGCAGAGGAGAAGCAACAGGACTCGTACATGCGCAGACCTAAGTGGGGGTCTCTCTCTCTCTCTCTCTCTCCATTCCAGCTTGCAAGCTTTCAAACCCTGCCTGTTGACTGACCATCTTTACATACTCCGGCTACAATCAGAAACCTCGTTGGAGGAAATCATCCACATCGCTATCTCCAAAGAGACTCACCTAACCAGTCATCTACCTCTTTAAACTAAAAGCCTCATGACCACTGAATTCAGCTAGAAGTCAGCCAAATCACGAAATGTCACAGACTGTATACCCCTTTTTTCTATGGACTCTAACTCAACCAATCTACCTTTCTCCACTCTGTAACCTATTTGTGTATGTGTGCATGAAAGTTGGTGCATTGGTTATTGTTTTTATTAGTTCAGCTTAGTAACAATAAAGTTAACCTCTTTATTAAACTCAAGAAAACCTGTTGGATTGATTCTTGTTATGATTATAGCAAGTAAGTGATCAAACACCTACTGAATTGGTCAGTACATCCACTTTAACAAAGAATTAAGCCTGTTGTAGTCAAACAAGCAGAGGGAAAAGAGGGAAGCCCTTCGACCCCTCCTCACTTGAATGTAACAATGCTTTACCTTGCTCAGCTTCAGAGTAATCCATTATTTGTGAAATGTTTTGAGACATTTCTGAGAATTATGATAAATTCATCTTTTATTCTTTAAAATAACTCAAATGGAAACCTATCGTACATGGACTAGATTTGCAACAATACAATACAACTTGCCCTTCCCACTGTGCACAAGCAGATGAATCAAGGGGAAATACTAATAATACAGTTGCAAATAAAATTGTGACCTATATGCACACAAACTCATAAATCTACTGTCACAATGTACTAACATATACTAATAAACTACAGATTGTTTGGTTTATTATGGTGATAGGTCTCTATCTGCTTTTATGAGCCAATCAATTCCCTTCACTATAATACCATTTTAGGAAAAGAAAGTGCTAGTCTTTCCTTGCAAGACTGTTGTTCTTGGCAGTAAATTCCCAGAGAAAATATCTGTTAGCATTATTGAACTTAGACACCTGTTACTTCTGTACTGTTTATTTTCAGTAAAAATGTTACAAATTTCTGTGTTCTGTACTTTGCCTCTCTAACTGCTCAAGAATCTCTATGAAAGGAAACTCTCAGTGGAAAAAGTAATAGCTCCCAGATTGAGCACAGAAGAATTTAAGGAAGAAAGTTCTTTAATTGGCCCTTGTTCTGTCTTTCCAGAAATCAGGAAATCTCAAATATCTTATCCTGTTCTACATAGATTGCTTTATTTTGGACAGTTTTCTGGCACGGACTGAACTGCATAAACATTAGCCGGAAATGGTCTTTGCCTCTTAAAATAAAAAAAAATGAAGACTGGCTGAATGAAATCCTATTGTCTCCTCATTTCACCAGCACTGAAGAAATACTTACTTTAAACAGTTGTACACATTTTTTGTTTCCTAATTTGTTGTTTGTTGCACCAATTTCTCAATAGATCTCATTAAAAATTTAGTAGTTTTCTTTCTGTAAAACAGTACGTTTATAATTTCTTGTGAAAATAGAATACTGAACAAAACCATGGAAAATCCAAAGATACCGTTTATATTGCAAAGTGTCAGCACAAAAAAACCTTCAGTTTGGCAATTAGTAAAATGAAACTAATTCATTTTACTTGGAAGCAGTGAGAAGATCTACATAAGCATCACTGGCAGTCTCTTCAATTTCTTTCAGACCCAGATATGCTTATAAAATAAAGTGTATTTTAATACTAAAATAATAAGCAGTAGCAATGATAGAATTTAGCAACTACAACACTATTTCATGTTTTATTTCTTTTTCTTACTCTCTCCACAGAACCTTTTGCGTTTTGCCTTATGTATCCAAATTTCTCCCTCTCCTTCCTCAGAGGTGGGAGGAACCTTTACTTCAGCTTTCCAAGACCCGCTCCCTCAGGATGTTACAAGAGAAACACTATCAAAATATTGAGATTGTGAAGCTTGTGTTTCTTTTTCAGATAGTAGGTCAACCCCCAAACCAATGAGCTGAGTTACCTGTTTTATTCAGTGGCATGATGTGCCATTCCATGTCACTATAAAAAACATTAACAGAGCTTCTGTAGTGTCCAAGGTTTATTTATATCAAAATATATTGGAGTTTCTTTGGAGCATCATGGCCTTGAAATGTCACACATAAAATATAGAGGCCATTCTCACTCCAACATGAATGAGCAAAAATGACATATGAATGACTATAATGACATGCACACATTAAATATATAGATAGCACTTTCCAGATGTCACATTGTATTACAGACAAAAAACAACCTTGTGATGCTGGGAGCTTATGAACTGCACTTGTAGCTTCCAGCCTGAAGCAGCCAAACATATTTCAATCTGCAAAGTTCCATGACAAAATATCTTTAAACTTTGTACGATCTGAACCTTTGTTTACTCAACAACAATTGGATTTTGTTTCCATAAATGGGCATAGTTTCAACTTAGTTGGATAGGAAAGGAAATGATATAGAACTCCTGACCTTAAAAACTTCCCTCACCATAAGCAAGAGAGATCTACTAATATATATGGTATAACTAGTGCAAACTGCTTGCCCATTGCATCCAATTTCCTGCTAAGAAGAATGGAGAGAGAATTAAACACTTGCACAAAGATAGAGTGAGACCTAGAATGATGCTCAATTTCAAACAGTAACATGTTTTAAAATGTCCTGTTCCTCTTTTCTTCACATGCCTAACATTAAAGTAGGTTTCCAATTGGTTACTATTCTTCTTCTTCTTCTTCTTCTTTGGCCTCCTTGTCTCGAGAGACAATGGGTAAGCGCCTAGAGGTGGTCAGTGGTTTGTGAAGCAGCGCCCGGAGTGGCTATAAAGGCCAATTCTAGAGTGACAGACTCTTACACAGGTGCTGCAGATAAAATTGGGCTGTTACACAGTTGGCTCTCCCCTTGCGCTTCTGTCTTTTTTCCTGCCAACTGCTAACAGCTGACTATATAGTCAGCAAGCACTCAGCTCACTGACGCAATTTAATATTAGAGTTCAGATCGAGCTGCCGGTAAGCACAAACAATGCTCACTGCATGAGCAGCTGTTACAGTAGATAGCTGGAAAGTTCCAATGTTATTCGCTAGGTTGACAGAGGCAGCACATTAGCACTTTAAAATCACATTGCTGATTAAAATGTAAACACTTTGTCATTATTTAACAGCATGTCCTCTCACTATGAGCAACTGCATGGGATTCTGTTATCTATCATTGGATTTAGTGCAGGTTTTGTCCATAATACACCTTGGGCTAAAAATTAGATTGCGTGTATTTTTGGGCACGCGGGTCATGATTCACGATTGACCCTTGACTGGCGCCATTGAGGTAAGCAGTGCACAGACTTTGTGCTGCCTCCTCATTTGAATAATTGTAACAGTCAGCTGAGTGCGGCCTGCACTCCTGTCAGACTGAACCCTCAATAGGTGACTCAACAATATGTGAGGCCAATGCGTGTTTCAGCCAGACTGCAACTCTTAAAGACAACCTGTCCTCTTAAAGGGGAGCTGCACTCATTACGCAGAAGGTGCTACTGGCTGCCTATAGTGCAAGTGGCTGTAAGGAGAAGGACTCCAAATGGAGCAACAGCCGAGAGTGGGAGGGCTCCCAGGTTTTCAGATGCAGTGCTTAGTCTAGGAGATTGACTGGAGGAGAGAGGTCATGTTTCTGCAGTGGGCCAGAAGGCCCTCAAGGAATACCCTCAGAGGGAAATGGGAGCAGATGGCCAGGGAGATATATTAACTATTGGGAAGACTGAAGCCATTGTCTTCAATCCCTGCTCCAAACTCCACTCCCTAGCTACTGACTCCATCCCTCTCTCTGACAACAGTCTGTGACTAAACCAGTCTGTGAGTAACCTTGGTGCCATATTTGACCCCGAGATGAGCTTCCGTTCACATTCATGCAATCACTCAGCTGGAAAATTCCAATGTTATTAGCCTATTTCCAGTACCGTAACATCACCTGACTTCGCCCCTGTCTCAGCTTATCTTGCTGCTGAAACCGTCATTTATGCCTTTGTTACCTCTAGATTTGACTATTCTAATGCACTCCTGGCTGATCTCCCACATTCTACCCTCCGTAAACTGGAGGTTACCCAAATCTCTGCTGCCATGTCTTAACACGTACCAAATCCCATTCACCTATTGCCCCTGTCTTTGCTGACTTACACTGGATCTGGTCAAGCAATGTCTTGATTTTAAAATTCTCATCCTTGTTTTTAAATCCCTCCTTATCTCTGTAATCTCCTCCAGTCCTGCAACCCTCCAAGATATCTCTGCTCATTTTATTCTGAACTCGAGTATCTGCAATTTTTATTTCTCCACCATTGGTCGGCGTGCCTTTTGCTGCCTAGGCCCCAAGCTCTGGAATTCCCTCCCTAAACCCCTCTGCCTCTCTACCTCACTTTCCTCCTTTAAGACACTCTTTAAAATCAAACTTTGACCAAGCTTTGGGTCATCTCTTTTTGTAGCTCAGTGTCATACTTCATTTTATAATACTCCTGTAAAGTGCATTGAAACATTTTATTACAATAAAGGCACTGTATGATGTTTTTTATTTAAGAGATACAGCACTGAAACAGGCCCTTCAGCCCACCGAGTCTGTGCCGACCAACAACCACCCATTTATACTAACCCTACAGTAATCCCATATTCCCTACCACCTACCTACACTAGGGACAATTTTCAATGGCCAATTTACCTATCACCTGCAAGTCTTTGGCAGTGGGAGGAAACCAGAGCACCCGGCAAAAGCCCACACGGTCACAGGGAAAACTTGCAAACTCCACACAGGCAGTACCCAGAACCGAACCCAGGTCTCCAGAGCTATAAGGCTGTGGTGCTAACCACTGCGCCACTGTGCCACCCCAAAACTGTTGTTTTTATTGAAGTTAACTCCCGGAGTCTGACCCCCACAGGACCTGGCAGCAGTGCTGAAAGAGGTCTAATGACCTCCTGTGGGTGGTCAAGATCAGTGAATGCACCTTTAAATGATATCTCCTAGCCACCGTCCCACCAACCTCTAATGCTGCGCAATGCACCATGCCCTAATCACTCAACCATTATAACTGTCTAGCAATCAGGGCTGGGATTTTATCCGGGCGACAGGGGTCTCGACCTCCGGCAAAAGTGCCAGCTAAACCCCTGCGTCACCTCTTCTGTGGGAGGCCCGCTGAATCCAGTGCTAGTTAGGCACTTAACTGGACAGAGGCAGGCCTTCCACGGGATCAAGGACCCTGGCGATGGAAGTCCTGCCCTCTGAGAGCTGTTAGCTAATCAGAGGTTGGCAGCTCTTTAACTGAGCAGTGCCACCGCAGTGGCAGTGGCTGCTGCCAGTGCAGCACCCACCCAAGGCCGAGGAGCGGCACTGGATCCAGGTCACAGGTAGGTAAGGGTGGAAATGGTCTCACGAGTTGTGGATCGTGGGGGAGGGGTGTGTAGGGGAGTTGGTAGCAAGGGCAGGGGTTGGCTCTCAGTGGGCCCTCCCCTTCCCAATGCCGGGTCCCTTATTCAGTCACTGTGTCTTTTAATGAGGGAGCCCACCCCCGGGAGCTGGCAAGCAACCCGCACAGTTTTTCTTGCCGTGCATTCTGTGCGGTGACAACCCCACCCGCCGTTAGGCTAAGTGCTGCAGTGGCAGGCTGAAGCTCTTAATTGGGCATTATTGCCCACTTAAGGGCCTCAATTGGCAGCAGGGCGGGAAGACCGTTCACTGGATTTCCTGCTCTGGATCTTATTTCGGTGGAGGCGGGAAGGTGGCATGGCTCCCCCCCCACTCACCCCCACCCACCCCAACCATCCCACCTGATTACATGCTCTCCCCGCCTCCAAACCTGCCATGGGGGAGGGCATAAAATTTTCCCCCCCTCCCCCAGGACTCAGGTCTAACATTCAGATGTTCTACCTCACCCTGACACGTTCACCAATAATGCCAGCCTCACACTCCTCTTGTAGCATTCGCATACATCCAGATATTCAGCTATGGCATGCACAGAACCTTAAACACATTGCAACAGATTCATTGACATGCTTCTCTCTCTCCTGCAGGACAAGGTGATCATAAATGCAGGGAGTAAAGCAGAACTGAAGAGGGACAGGTATGCCTGCATTATCTAGGCCCACTGTAGGAGCCTGTGCTCAGCATCATGAGACCAGCTGCAACAGCACCCGTTGCATCTAGCACTGCTGAGAACAATCAAGATGACGGTCCTTCTCAAATCCCACCTCATCCTCCTACTGCTATCTGGTATGAAGTGCAAGCTGCAGATTATGTGATCATCGACCTCGTCCTTATCTTGCTTTCCACCCCAACCCTCCACCTTTCCTGATCCAATCCCTCCCTTGCTGATTTTCTGCTTTCAGATACCCAAGAACTGCCACCTGGCCAGTCACTGCAGCCTCATAAGGAAGGGTCAGAGCTGCAACAAACCTCTTAGGAAGAGGCACCATCTCTTGATCTGATGCTTGCAGCCACCAGCTCAGATACCGGCACAGCATTTAACTTAGAGGGTATTATAGAGTTGGGATCTGCGTGTGGAGAGTCACCGGGCATAGATGGCTTCAGCCAGGCCAGCTGACCAGAGGGTGAGATTGCAGACAAGTTCTCCTACTTGTACTGAGATGAAGATTTCAATGGGGCCTACAGGAAAAGCCTGATGGGCATGCACACTTTGATGCTGGGCGCATTGCCAGACCTACCAGTCAGCCTCTGTCAAGAAGAATGGAGGAGTCTGATGCCCAACATGGCACAGGGCATCGCATAGAGCTTGGAGCCCATCCTTACAAGCATGGATGTGGTGGGCAACTCCATTACAGCACTTGCAAATGCAGCTATGATGCAGTGTCTGGTGACCTCTGTCTCAGCTTCCATTGCAACACAGGCAGAAGCCACACAACATCTCAGTGCTGCAATTGAAGCTCAGATAGAAGTCATGAGATCTATGCTTGCTGCTATGCCGCTCAGAGTGCTATCATCATGGCTACATATCTCAGTGCTCATGCAGGCTCACACAACAGTTCAGCAATCGATCCTCCAACAGATTACTAGGATTGCTGAGGTGCCGCTCCAGGGAAGTGCCAGTGGCACGGAGGAACACAAACCTCCTGTCTTGTCACAGGATGACAACATTCATGTTTCCATCACTGCCATTCCACTAATGTCCATGCTGTTGCCTCTCAGCCAGGTAGCCCAGACTGCTGCTATCCATGCTGAGGTGGTGCTGTCCAAAACCAGACTCTCAAGGCCCAGAACTGCTCGAGGTTATCCTGCAAGGCCATCTGCAGTCTCCCCCAGTAAAATTCAGCAGCCTTTCTCCAGCCATGCTGCAGCCATTGGGATAGTACTACATATGAATACTAGGACAGACAAAGGCACCCGCAAGATAGGCACTAAGAGAATGCACAAGGGTGAATAGTTCAGTTCTGTATGGAGTATTGCATGTGTTAGTGGAGAAAGTTGTTCTAGAAAGGTTTTTGGTTGGTGGCTTTTATGGCAGGATTTTGGCCAAGAGGGCACTGTAATGGGACGTTGCAGATGTATTGAAATTGTGGAGTAATGATGTTGATACGATGACAGGCTAACGGAAGTGGAGTTTCAGTTGGTGCTCACGGACAGCCTGTCCAGAGCGAAGGACTCCCAGATGCCTCCTTCCTGTCTCTTCTACCTCCTCCTCTTCCTCTTCCTCCTACTCCTCTACCTCCTCCCCTTTCTCCTTCTCCTTGTCCTCCTCCTCCCAAGGTATCCTCCATATGTTTGGTAGCCAAGGCTGCACCCTCATAATAACGAAGGTGTGGAGAACACAGCAGAATTTGGAGACATGCTCTGGCAAGTATTGTAGGGCTCCTCCCAGTGGTTCAGGCAGCATAACCATTGCTTTAGAAGATTGATGGTCTGCTCCATGATGTTCCTGGTGGAAGCATGGCTCTCATTGTCCTAATATGGTCTGGTGACAGAGAGGAGTCATAACCCATGTGTATTGTGGGTATCCCTTGTCTCCAAGCAACCAGCCTTTGCTTCTTCATGGTGGCCCAAAGACAGCAGGAAGGGCAGTGCCTCAGGATGAAGGCGTCATGGCTGCTGACAGGGTAGCGGACATTCATCAATATGATGATAGGGGCACGGCTGCACACAAATTGCACATTAATGGAGTGGAACCCTTTGCAGTTCCTGTACCTCTCCCCATTTACATGTGGCCCTGAAGAACAATGTACATGCAGTTCACATCTCCCTCACTATTGGGAACCCTGCTAGCCTGGCAAAGCCACATGCCAGCTCCTCCTGCTTCTCCCTGGTTAAAAAAAAGATAATGAAGTCCTCTCTCCTGATGTACAGGGCTTTTGTCACTCTCCTGATGCAGTGATGGATGGCAAACTGGGAAATGTTGGCAATGTTGCTCGCTGCTTCCTGGAAGGAATGACTTGTCATGCAGACCCCCCACCTGCCAAGAATGAGGCATATTAATTTTGTCATATGAACATTGATTTTAAACTGTTGCTGGAGTGAGGAAATGACTTGTTAAACAGATCAGCTGTGGCTGGAAAAATACATCTGCATACTAACAGACAGTGCTTGCAGGGACAAAGGGGCTATTCCTTACTCCAATTTAACTCACAATGGACTTTGACCACCAGGCACTGTGTGTAAAAAGAGACATTCCAGGATCAGCTAAGACAAGAGAATGCACAAACAGACGTGGTCAGATCAACTAGTCACATGACTAACCTGCTTGGCAATCTGAGTTTTTTTGAATTGTACAAAGAGTTTGAACAAAAAAGACTGTTTGCTCCTGGAGTGAGAAGACCTCTCCTGTCTGCTCCCCTCTGTTTCTCATAAGCCTCTGGACCCACTGAGGACACATGAACTCCAGGAGAGAAAAGTCTCCTAAAGTGAACAAGGTTTAAGAAGAAAACTAGGCCCCAACAAAAAGCAAGACCTACCTACAATAAAGGACTCTACAGCGAGCTCGAACAGTAACCAAAACCATCTTCAGATATTGCCTCAAACTTTTCCACTTTATTTCTTCTGCTGTTTTCTCTCTCTATCTGCATGTGTATGTCGTGCATGTATGCTAACATGGGTGCATCACGTATCCATAGGCATTAACCAAATTAGAGTTGAAGTTTAATAAATTTCAACCTTTTTTCTTTAAACCTAAGAAAACCTGTTTAGCTAGTTTCTTTACCGTATAATTGGAAGTTAGTGACCAAGGATTCACTAAGGGCGAGCTAAGAAAACGGTGTGTTTAAAATTAAACCCAGTTACGGTAAGGCCAGTTGAAGGCTGAGAGGGAACCCTAGACTCCTTTCTCACCTGGTCATATCAGATTACATAGAAGTTGAGGCAGTGACCTTGAAGGCCAGTGGCAGCATCATCTGTGCCCTGCTGTGAGGCTGCAGGCCCTATTGAAGGAGGAAGCGCAGTTCTGAGACCACCTCCTTGATGAACCAGAGAAGCCTCATCATTCCTGGCTGAGGTGGAGGTAGGAGAAATGATTCCGAGACCCTTGGTGGGTAGGACTTTCTGTGGACAGCCCTCCTCCCCGTCCATCTGCACACTACTTTCCCTCTCTGCAGCCTCACTTACAGGACCAGGACTAACCGCACCATGCCCTTCCAAAAGCAGCAAGTCACCAAAACTCCTCCAAGAACCCACCAAAGAACTTCCACAAGCTTTGTAGGGGCAGCCGTATGTCAAAAGCCACTCACCCCATGCAAAACACAAGGTCATCTATGAGTGTTTAAGAGAGGGTGTGAACTGGACCCATGCAGTCCAAGTTTGCAGAACGTGCATCAAATCAGCTGCGGCGGCAGATTGACGTCATGATCTGCACGCTGTCACATTTCTGACGCATACATGGCACACCTGCACCAGTGCCCTTCCAAACTTGTAACACTGTGCGGACCATGCCATAAGTGGTCGGAAGTGCTATGCCCACCATTTTGCGGGCTTCTGGCTTCTGTAGTACTGGCTCCAGGGGCACAATAGAACTGAACTTTGTGACCCTTGTGCCAGATTATGAGCTTCACATGGTTATACAAATTTCTTACTTTGAGTATGTTAGACAGGGGGTGATGGTGTGGATGACTTCCACTTTTCACCTCTTAACTGACAGTAGACAATGTTTTTTAAAAATATTGTTTTCCTGAGTGTTTTAGTGGTCAAATAAACAGGCAAACGACAGATTTTCTTGTGGGATTAAAAGAAAGATAAATTATTTATTAAACAATACCTGAAAAATATTTGCAATCTCACCCATGCTTACATGAACCCACATGCGAACACACAAGCGACAGAGATTAGAAAATAGCATGCATTTAGGTCCACTTGCTGTAAAAAGAGTTCACTTTGATACCTTCTTAGTTTTCCAGGAGGAATTTTTTAACAGCGGTGCAAGCCTGATGTTCCTTTCCTTGGTTCACTGAAGTATTGCAGATTCCTCCAGTTAAGATTCAGTCAAACTTGTAGGCAAGAATCCTGTTATGTTTCCTTGGCCGGAATTTTACACACCCCACCCCCCCCACACAGGAATGGGCTGGTGGAGGAGAGGGGGATCGTAGAATTGAGTGGGAGGTGGGGTGGGGTGCCATTCCCAACACATTCCTGCCCCCGCTGCAATTTTTCCATAGGCGGTGGCAAGAAAAGGCTGGCCCGCCCCAGGCCAATCAAGGCCTTTAAGTGGCCAATTAACTGCCACTTAAGGGCCTCCTGCCACCACCGCAGGTATTTTACCAATGGCCAGCGTGTGCCTTAAGCCCCACAGAAGGCTGCCAGGTAAAACCTGGCGACCTCCTTGCGGGCTGGGGGTGGGGGGGTGCTCTCCTGATCGGGCACCCCTGAAGCCCCAACCACCCCCACAGAAATAAAGTTCCCCCCCCCACCCCAACCGACCTCTCTTGCATTGCCAGGGCCCAGCCATTGTCCAGGGTGAAGCTCCCAAGTTTACCTCTCTTCCAGGGCTGATGTCCACGATCCTGCTGTTGGCAGGGTGCAGTCCCAGCAGTGGCCACTGCTCCCGGTGGCACTGCTGGGACTGAGAGCTGCCAACCCACTGACTAGCGGGTAGGACTTCCTGTCTCGGAGAGGTAGAAGTCCCACCAAGTCCATTCAAGGGCCTGGGGAGCGTAAAATCCTGGCATGGTTCCCCAGGCCCGGCGGCGGGAGGCTCACCCCCGACTATTTAGCTGATGGGCAGGGCCTCCCACCCAACATAAAATTCCAGCCCTCAGGTGGGGTGTTTGCAAGGTCATCTTGCAGTCTCTCCCTCCGTGGTTTAACGATGTTACAGGCAGGGTCTTCTTCTTGTCTGGAATGGATTTCTCAGCTTCCTGGCTGGCTGGTTTTCTGTCTCTGTCTTTCAGAGAGCTTTTTTTTTAAAGAACAAACTTTATCAGTCTTGGTTTTGGTTAGCAACAATAGATGCTCTCCCCTGATGTCTTCATACAGTGTCTTTGAATGTGTGTCCATTGTTACACTATGGGGTTTGAATGTGGCTTATCTTAATAAAGTGGTGTTATATCCTACCTATTATTTTGGCTTTGAATCCAGAGCTGCAAAAGCCTTGCCAAACCAATTCTTGAAGATAGGAGCCATTCAGCATTGAATGGACTGTTTAGCATTTTAATGTGCCGTCCCCAGGACAAGTCCAGATGTGATCCTGGGTTTAGTCTGAAAAGTCACGATGTATATTTGCAGTACAGGAGAGGTCACCTGACCTTTTTACTCCATTTTGTCTGCACCAAAAGTGTATCCATTTTTTGGAGTTTAGTTCAACAATTCATTTTTACAGTTCATAATTGCTCCAGTTCTCTTTAGTTCATAACTGTTCCTTGTGTAATGATAATTCATACAAATTTCATATTCCGAAATAAGCAAACAAATCACAGCTCATTTGGTACAGAGCATATCAATCAATACGCAGCAATCAAAAATTACCAGGCAGTAATTTCAAATACTTGCTAACAAAAAATCAGCGGGCAGCAACAATGGCAGGAAAGGCAGCCCTTGCTGCACCAACGATCTCCCCGGAGGGGATTCCCTTCTGACCCTCAGCCCGTTGAATTTTTTAATTTCTTTTTTAACTTACCTGTTGGAAGCTCGACGTGTCCTGCAAGCCTCAGCAGTGCCCACTATTCCCTGTGGCCCCTGGTAAAATTCAGCCCATTGATTTCAATTGGAGGTCCTTCGTTCACTGAGAAGTCCAGAGTTTGACTCCACATTCTTCCCAGAGCTATCACTGTAATTGAAGAGACACTGCCAAGCATCTGTGCCTACAATTCCCAGCATATGGCAGTGTGGCCTTGTGCACCATAGGGAAAAGTCCAACATGCATCGATCAGTATGCTTGTCTGCTCACAATGGTTAATAACTGGAAGTGGAAGGATTTGAGTTCTAATTACTGACTTGCTTTCCCTAAATATTTGTAAACATGCTAAAGTTTGAATTTTAGAACTTCCTTGGGTTTTGTTGGAAGACTATTTTCGGGGACTTATTTTTGCAAACAAAGACAGAGAGACAAGTGTAAAGGCAGATAAACAGCTGGATTTTATTTTCCTGCTGCCGGGAGTGGCATTGGGCGAAAAAATGGCGGCCTGTATATGTGGGCCGCACGCCGCCACGCTGCCGCGATCTAGCACGTGGCAGCTCATCTACATACGCAGGTTAGTCCGCACCCACCCCCCCCACCCCCCCAATCACAGGGCGGGGGTAGGCTCTGCAACACCAGCAATGGCAACAGCTGCTCTGCATAGGCGCTGGTGCCTTTCTTAAAGAGCTGCAAGACCTGCTCAGTTTAAGCCTGTACCACCCCCAATACAAAGAAAATAAATGGCCTCCGCTTCCCCCCCCAAAAACACTTACATGACCTTGCCCACCCGCACCCACCGCCCCCCCCCCCACAACTGCACAAAGTGCAGAGGTCACCCCTTCCCCCCCCCACCCCCACCCCCACCACCCCGCCAAATTAGAAATGCAAAGTTGGCCCCATCTCCAGCCCCTCCCCCCCCTCCCCCAACCCCACTTCACTAAAAATTCTAAGTTCCCCCCTTTCCCACCTCGGCGGCTCCAGCTTTCCCTGGATGGACAAGTGAAGGCGTAAGTGCTGGCCGTCGCACGGAAGATCACGGTGAAAGGTATGTAAGTGTATGCCTATCCTTTATTTAAATATTTAAAGTTAGGTCCCGTTGCCGAGCAGCAGAGGGGGAAGGGAATGCCATGGAGCCTCGCTGCCACCAGGAAGATTGGGCCCGGGCTCCATGGCGGGCTGCTCCTGGTTCACTATCACTAGAAAGAACACTGACAAACCACTTTCAAAACATTTCTCTCCTCACTTGCATATCCTCGCACTTCTCCCCAACATTTGCAACAGCGTAACCTCTGAATTACCATGCCCAGTATCATCGGAGATCAGCTCGAGTTTGTGTGTGTACAATGCTCGTGCACACATGTGCTTCTCACATTTCAGACATAAGACTTAAAGGAGCACCCAGTTTAAGCATCCTTTTTTGCCCAGCAGTTGCTTCCTCCACTCAACTGAACATTGGAAATATAGTTCGTACTACATTAGGCACAAAAAAATTACACAGTTTTTACGAAACAGTTTGGGTTACTATATTCAAGCAATTGCTTTCAGTCTATTATATATGTGACAAATGAACTTTTGAACAATGAAAAATTACAAAGTGGAACCTTTATATTTTGGAATATTTTCCATGCAAATAACTGCAGCTGATTTTCTTTCATTTGTTTCTCCTGGCTTGTATTTGTTTAAAATTAATTATTTATGCTAATAGATAACAACTTCTGAAAAGACTGTACTATTATTCAAATTTGGAAGGGCATGATGAATTACATCCCTGAATTTAAAATACTTTATCGAAAGGTTCTACAGGATACGTAATCATGGCTGTGACTTACAGTTTCCCAAGTTGCGACGCTGTACCAGACCCCACCATGAGCTCCAACCCCACTGTAAACACCAAAAAGTGTCCAATTCGGGGCCTTTTCCTGCTACCGCTGGCATTTTACCAATGGTGGATGAGTCCTCCACTGCATGGCGAGACTGCCAGGTAAAGCCTGGCAGCCTGCCAGTGGGGCGCAGTGAGGGGGGTAACATCCTATCAAGACTCTTTGGCCCACGGTGGGGCCCGCAGTTGCAATGGCTGCCCCCTACGGCAACCATACCACCTGCCCTCACTAACCAGCCCCCTTTTGTCAGGGCCTGCCTGACTGGCCGCAGCATCCCCAGAACCCATTTACCTGGTTAGGAGGGTGGTGTCCTTCCATGGCATCCTCTTCTTCCAGGTGCAGTTCCAGCAGTAGCCACTACTCCCTGCGGCACTGCTGAGACTGCTGACCTGTCAGCCCGACAATTGGCCGCCAGCTCCTGGGGGCAAAACGGCCGCCCTTAATAGGGACATCAGCTCCGATAGCAACCGATTAGTTGCCTGGCCCCTGGAAAATATGGCTCTGGGTCCCACAGACGGCCAAGGCAGGGTCACCCCCATCGTCAGGACCCCTGTTACGAGACCAAATTCCAGTCGTCGTATGTAACCTCTGTCGCATTGGGAGCAGTGCTATTGGAAATCTGATAGTATACATATGCATTAGTGATGTAACACTGAAGGCTAATAGAACAAACTGGGGACAAATGCTGATGTTTTCCTTTATTTCTTTAAAAAAATGTTCTTTATCATATACAGTACTTGCACATCACTCCCCGATGGAGCTTTGTTGTAGTACGATGCCTGAACTTGAAGTAAGATGCAGCTGGCAGTGACACATCTGGCATAATAACACTGTATCAGCTTATCGCCATGCTTTACAAACCAACAACAATTAAATATATCGAGAGGAATGGGGGCAGAATTGGGAATATTACTGTGATGTGGCAATACAGTGAGTGCATTAATATCAAAAAATGCAGATTTAACATATTTTTGTACAAAATGAGTAGATTTTATCCTCAAATCATCTCAAAGCACAACTCATTTCATGGGTCCTTCTTAAAAGGTTCATAAAAGGTCATATACTGCTATTTTGTCCTGTAAGGTTTTGTTCGAATGTGAGAAAAGCTTAAACATTTATTCAGGATTTCAGCAGGTCAGATATAAAGTTCTGCTTAGATTTGTACCCAGCGGATAAATAGGTAATATGAGGAGTTTCTGAAAAATATTTATACAGGCTAGTCTACTTAATGGCAAGTCAGGGGAGAGCAAGTTTCACTTACCAGCAAGTTTGATCCTGCTGAGATTTATTTCTCCACCCAGTTCTGTTAAAGGAGCTGTGTTCCTTTTTTCATGTATTTTTAAATGATACCTTTTCTGGGTAACTTTCTTTCATAGAAACATAGAAAAATTACAGCACAGATGGAGGCCATTCAGCCCGTCATGTCTGGGCCGGCCGAACAAACTAGCCGCCCAATCAAATCGCACCTTCCAGCATCTGATCCATAGCCTTGCAGGTTACAGCAGGTTTTTTTTTTATATGTTTTAAACAATTTTCTTTCCTCCCTTTCCAGTCCTGAAGGTCAAGATGCATGAGGTGGGGTGGGGACATCTCAGTGTGGATCAACACACGGAGTGAGAAGTCTTCAGACATTGGACAGCCTGCAGCTCCATCTTTTCAGTCATTAATTTAATTGAATGGACAGTCAAGGTACGCCAACTCGTGATTTTACAACCAGCCTCGAACCTCCATTCGTCTTCGCTCTACTCCCAGCCTCAGCTGTCCGATTGCCCATGCCCTTCCCCTGCTTGTCACATCCCTGTTGCTCCGTTCTTCTCTCCCCTCCTCCATGGTTCTTGCTGTTCTTGTCCTCTGACATAAATGTCTGTGCCTTGGTCCCTCACCACAACTCGCTGTTCCTGCCATCTCTTGCCATTTCCTGCAACCCGAGCTTAGGGCAGCCCAATTTCCTACTGCTGACCCACTTAACCCAAGTACTAATCCACCCAAATACTTACCACACGTTATTCCCCAGCTTATTCCCCTACCCCTTCATCACTCAATATTCTTTACCAGTTACCCACTACGCCTCAAAATTCTCATCACTTTTATCATAAACTACTGACAAATCCCTACTACTTAGCACTTCCTACCTTCTAAACTACTCACTTCCTCAAAAACTAAAAACCATATCTCCTCACTTACCATTCGCAGTAACACAACATAGAAACTTGCTGATAAAATAAAACACACTCCAATTACAACATTTGGACCTCAGCATGATTATAATTGTGTGGGTCAGAAGTCCTATACAGTGGCTAAACCGCTAAGTGAAACTTAGCCATATTTGCTTCACAAACTTATTGACAAGATTGGATATTGCATTTAAAGGAGCACTGATGTGCAGGCAACTAGTTCATTCGACTCTGTGGGGAGAATTTTATGTTCTACCCCGTGTCAGGTTTGGAGGCGGGGAGAGCATATAATCAGGCGGGCAGGTGCAATTAAGGGCCTCAACCGGCCGCCGCCAATATTAACGCAGGTTGCTTGCTAGCTCCAGGGAGGTTCCTCATGAAAAGGCACTTAGGTCCTGAACAAGGGACCGAGCATCGGGAAGGTGGGGGGGGGGCACCCGCTGAGACCCACCCAGCTCCCTTGCTGCTGACCTCCCTACACCCCTCTCCCCCGCGAAACCACTCCCGCCCTGACTTACCTGTGGTCTGGTTCCAGTGCCTCCGGTGAGAGCTCTACTGGCAACAGCCACCGCCTCCGCAGTGGTGCTGCACAGTTCAAGAGCTGCCAGCCTCTGATTAGTTGACAACTGTCAGCAGGCGGGACTTCCATTGCCAGGGTCCTTAATGCCGGTGAAGGCCTGTCACTTTCCAACTTAAGTGACTAATTGGCACATAATCCGGTGGGCCTTCCCCAGAGGAGGCGACGCGGGGCTCTCGCTGGTGCTTTAGCCGGTAGTCGAGACACCCATCACCAAGATCAAATCCCCTCACTATGTCATTGTGAGTAATGCATTTTCAAGTCAATTCTGAGCTTCCAATTTGCTTCTTTCTGATTTTTATCACGTTACCAATTTTCATTAAGTACTCACTGCTTATCATGGGTGCTCTTTTTGGTTTATTCCTTTGGGTGGATGAACCTTTGGAAAAAGAGGCAGGGGCCTCAAAAACCAGGACAAATCGAGCTGTTAGAAGATCATACTCAGCACATAAGACCAATATCCTCTGAAGAGGGCGCACTTCACCAGGTAGGCTATTGTCTCCCCATCTGCAGTGCACAGTTGTATCAAACAGGTCACCAACGCCCTCCTTGCCAGAGAAAAACAGCACCGTGCCTTTGCGATGGATGCCAACAGCTAGATTGAGAGAGCTCTGAGATTTGCAGCAGTGGCCGGCTTCCCTTGTGTTCAGGACATGAACCCATGTAGCTATCAGGGCTTTTGAAGATGAGCCAGCAGCTTATATCAATAGGAAGAGATTCCACCCCATCAAGGTATATCTAGTGTGTGATCACCACAGAGGGTTAATGCAAGTGTGCGCTGGTTCCTTGGAGCTGCTACAACATCTTCATTCTGCACCAGGACCATTTACTTGTGCCACTGGGGAAGGACGAATATGATTATGAGGTGGAACACACAAAATGTACACTATACCAAGAAAAAGAAACAAGTCTAAAAATACTAATCACAAACTCTCTATATCCAGGGTCTTCTTCAGATGGTGTAGAACAAGGTTTAGCAGGCCTGGTATGCATGATAGCTGAGTTACTGCAGAGGCCGATGTTGCTGAAGATGTAATAGATTAATGCATTGGCCTCATGAGTGGAGAACACCGTATAAAAGGTTGAAATGTTTTATCCTCCAGCACAATCTTGATAAATAGCTTGATATACTGCACCTGAATTAGTCTGTTCCACTTTCTTCCAATTGGGTGGCACTGTAGACTGAACTGCCGTCGATGGCTGTCCTACAAATCTTGCCATTCTCAAACAAAATACAATCAAAAGCAAATTAAAAGAGCCTAACTTTCAAGCAAATTTGCTAATCCTGATATTTGGTGGATATTCTGATCTCTAAATTTAAGCTTATTTTGGCAATTTCATTCTTTCCGTCAAGGTTTTCTGCCCTTTTTTCATTTAATTCAAGAATCTTTTCAGTTTCCTCTTGATTTCTGTTTTTCTGATTTTTTTGATTCCCTCACTGTTTATTTCTTTGTGTCAGAAGAGCAAGTTCATCCGCTTCTTTTATATTGCGAGATTATAGTTTTGAAATGACTATGATGTTAGCATACCAATTGAGACATTAACCTGTTTAAAATGAAGAGCTTATAACCTTAATTTAAATAGAGGGCAAAGGAATAAGTACATTCATCTCACAAACAATAGTTTCTATGACGGCATTACTTGGCTACCCCATCAAGACAGACTGGTGTGTCAAGGCGCTTCACACAAAAGTGATCAACTTTTTCACAGATGGAAATATCTGAGAGATGAACATGCCTGGGAGGTGGAAAGCTAGGCCTAATTACACACATGCCCAATATGAAGAGTATAAAGTGTTATTCTTGAAAATTTGACTGCTTTGCTCTGACAATCCTCAGGACGATTCCGGATTCGATAATTTGACAGGGAATGAACAATTTTCGGTGCCGGAACCTCAGAGTTTCTGGTGGTAGCGAGTAAGCATTACACTGAGGTTAGAGGTTTCAGCTGAAGTAGAAACCAAGAGTTGAACATTTAAGACAAGATTACTTAAGCAATTTTTTAGTTGAGGCTAGTTAAGTTTTGATTGAAGATTTGAGGGCCTATGGCATGGAAGTATATGTTGTAATGTGAGATATCGAGTATGTAGAGAAATAGTTGTAAACAGCTGTCTTGACAGCCAAGGACCAGTTTCATTCCCCACGTTCCCCGCATCCCCCCTCCCCCCACCCCCAACATACACACACACACACACATATACAGGGTTAGTGGAAGATAATAACATTTATATAAAAGGAAACTACTGCAGATACTAGATCTGAAATAAAAACAGTCAATGTTGGAAAAACTCAGCAGGCCAGGCAGCACCATTGGAGAGAGAAACAGAGTTAATGTTTCAGATCAATGATCTTTCATCTGAACTGGAAAAAGTTAGAGATGCCACAGGTCTTAAGCAAGTACAGAGGCAGAGAAAGGGGGAGAGGGGGATAAAGTAAAAAGGAAAGGAAGGTCGGTGGTGGGGTGGAAAGCAGGAGAGATTAAATGACAAAAAGGCTGATGGTGCAAGGCAAACGGAGATGGTAATGGTACAAGTGAAGAAAAAGATGGGTCTAGATGACAGGTTAATGAGAAAAAGCAGAATCATCACCAACAGCTGAACAGCTGCCATCCAAAAACAAAATAAATAAACAAAATTAATGGAGACAAAGGTTATGATCCGAAATTGTTGAATCCAATGTTGAGTCCAGAAGGCTGTAAAGTGCCTAATCGAAAGGTGAGGTGCTGTTCCTTAAGCCTATGTTGAGCTTCACCAGAACAGTGTAGGAGGCTGAGGACAGAGAAGTCAGAGTGGGAGTGGGCTGGAGAATTAAAATGACAAGCAATCGGAAGTTTCGGGTCATGCTTGCAGATTGAATGGAGGTGTTCCTCGGAGAGGTCAACCAACCTATGTTTGGTCCCCCCACTGTAGAGGAGAACAACATCGTGAGCAGCAAATACAGTATACTAAATTGAAACAGTATACTAAATTGAAAGAAATACAAGTTAATCGTTGTTTCGACTGGAAGGAGTATTAGGGGCCTTGGATGGTGAGAATGGAGGAGGTAAAAGGACAGTTGTTACATTTCCTGCATTTGCATGAGAAGATCCCTTGGGAAGGAGAGGAGGTGTTGGGCATGATTGAGGAGTGGACCACGATGGTTGGTAGGGCCCTTGACCATGTCCAATCCATTTCCTGCACTTCTGCTGTCACCCCCTTTCCCTCTCTCGCAGAACCATGATAGGTTTCCCCTCCAATTTCCAGATTCAACGGGCGTTCCTATGTCATTTCTGCCACCTCCAGCATAATGCCACCACCAAAAGCATTTTATCCTCTCCTTCCCTTTTAGCATTCTGAAGGGACCATTCCCTCTGTGACACCCTCATCCACTCCTCATACACTCCTAAAATCCCCTCTCCTTTCCATTTCCAGCATTTTATGTTTTTACAGCAACATTTACATGATGCTTTTAACATAGTAAACCATCCCAAGCTACTTCATAGGAGTGTAATCAGACAAAAATTGACACCAAGGCAAAGGTGTTATTAGGTAACAACATGTGGAGCAGTGAGATGCTTACAGGATTATAAAGAAGAAAAGAACCTACATTTATATCGCTCCTTTCAAGTCCTTAGAGCATAGCAAAGTCTTCCCAGCCAATGAATTCATTTTTGAGGTTATGTAGATAAATGTGCCAGACAACTTGTGCAGTTCAAAGTCCCATAAACAGCACTGAGAAAAATGGCCAGTTAACATTGGGAGTGCACAAGCCCATCACTACCCTACTATCTGGCCCTAATATGCTCCCAACCATCAGCTTAGGTCCCAGTCTGAAAACATTTTTTTGTAAATTGCCAATATACTTGTGTACAGGTAGCAAAAGCAGTTATTAAAGTGCTTTTTGTGCTTCAGCCTTCAGTCAGGGAGCTGGGCTGACCTGGGAGTGGGGCTTGGGGAGTGGGAGTATGCCTGACAAATGGAGCAGGCTTTAGGTGGCTGGAAATGGTCAGGTGCATTGGGCGATACAAATAGTTTGGGAGGGGGCAGATATTTAAGAATGAATGTTTTCCCATTTTCTTCTCATTCACTCTTTTGTTGTCTGCCTTGTTAAATCTTTTTCACCTATGCACCCTCTTTCTGCCCTTCTCATAGACTCTCAATCTCTCAGTGTTTTCACAGTCTCTCTCACTCCTTCACTCCTCTATTATCTCAATTTTTTGTTTCTCTTTTTCTTCTGCTTCGCTCCTTTATCTTTCACATATTGAAAGTTGATCTGTGGCTAATCCTGTTTCATTCCCACATGTTTGGACAGACACACACTTCATTCAAAAAAAGTTTGCTTTAGGAATGTTATCAGAATAAATCTTTTAAAATTGGGCCTTTTGCTTTTTTTCAAATAATTTTGAAAAATATTCAAAATATTATTAAAGGCTAAAGAGAAGCATTCCACCCATTGAGCTGACATGATGTTATGGCTGCTTACAGGATAACTGTACACAATGCCCATTCTCAGATGACGGGATCTAACTTCAGCTGACAGACTCACAGCTCGGGGAAAAATCGGTCCAAGTCCAGAAGTTTGTGAACAACAGAGGCCAAGTAAAAATATAAAGCTACTTGAAGACTCAAAAGAACTATGCCCACGAATTTCCTCATGGGTTCTGCTGGACCACTGCGATAACTCCATTGGGAATTCCGTGGAAACCTCCAGAATATGTCAGTGACCCATTTCCCGTTCTGTTAGGAAGGTCACAGAGACTCTGTTCAGACAGGCATCACAATTTATCAGGCCTAATTTAACCATGATCAACCAGTGGTAACGGGGTGTGCAGGTGCTATCAGGTGCATTCTCATCCATTGCCATTTTAACTGCAGGATTTTCCATAGCGTTGTGGGGGTGGGGGGTGGTGGGGGGGTGCCCACTGCCACATCAACATTTAAATCTCAGGGTCCTCTAATACACTAAGGAACCCTGATGCACTTTTCACTCTGGACCAAACAAGTCTCTCACAAGTGCCAAACACGCCGGCCAAACATGGCAATAAACAGAAGCTGGTTTCCTCATGGTTCAGTGGGAACAGAAGTGCTTCTTTTCTCCAATCAGGATCCGAACCTCCTCCCTTTCGTCCTTTCCCTACCTATCACCCCCCTTTCAATGAAACCGCCCTTTATGCACTACATCCCCCAGGTTCCTGGCAGTAAGTTCCTGCTGCTTGAAATCCCACTTCCGCCCACTGATCATTCCTGCAGAGCTCGGGTTGGAGTCAGACTTCCTATATGGAAAAGAGGCATCTACATATATATATATATATATATATATATATATATTATAAACTGATTAAATCTACCTCCATTGTTGTGAATGCAAAAATCTATGTATGGTTAAACCAAAATTATATGCTAAGAGTGACAGAGTGCAAATCTGGGTTTCTTTACAGTCTGTAAAGTTTGGATTTTGAAAAGTTTATGATCTTAACCGGAATCCTTCTGACTGGTGTACAAGTCTCCCCAGTATTAAAAAGGTACCCTCTCTGTTATATTTCTCCAATAATGAAATATACTTTCACCTCTATAACATATTGAATCAAGTTCAGAGCCCACGACTCATATGCATCAAGCCCCAAATCCTGCCAGAGGAAAACAAAAAATCCTTCAACGAGTCCACCAAAACTCAGATGTGTTTCACCACACTGTGAATAAAGGAAAAAGACATTAAAACCAAGTCTGCCCTTTCAGCTGGATGTAAAATATCCCATGGCCTTATTTAGAAGAAGATCAGGGGAGTTTGCTGGACACAAACTGGCTACTGCCTTTCCTACAGTGCAACAGTGTAGGAACATCAGAAATACTTCATTGGGTGTAAAGCGCTTAGCACACCCTGAAGTTGTTAAAGGTGCTATATAGAGTCATAGAATCAAGGAATAATGCAGCACAGAAAGAGGCCATTCAGCCTATCAAGTCTGCACTGGCTCTTTTGGATAGCAATTCAGCCAGTCCCAGTCCCCAGCTCTTTCTCCATATCCCTGCAATGCTTTCTCCTTCAGGTATTTATCCAATTCCCTCTTGAAAGCTACTATTGAATCATTTCCACCACCCTTTCAGGCAGTGCATTCCGAATCCTAACCGCTTGTATTGTGAGAAAGTTTTTCCTCATGTCACAGAGTCATAGAGTCGTACAGAATAGAAACAGGCCCTTCGGCCCACCGCGTCCATGCTGACCATAATACCTACCTATACTAATCCCACCTGCCTGCATTAATTCCATATCCCTCTATGCCTTGCTCATTCAACTACCTGTCCAGATGCCTCTTAAATGTTGCTACTGTTCCTACGTCCACCACCTCCTCAGGCAGCTCATTCCAGATAGCCACTATTCTTTGTGTGAAAAATTTACCCCTTTGATCCCCTTTAAATCTCCTCCCTCTCACCTTAAATCTATGCCCTCTAGTTTTAGTCACGCCTACCATGGGAAACAGACTCTGGCTATCTACCCTATCTATGCCTCTCATAATTTTATATACCTCTATCATGTCCCCTCTCAGCCTCCTTCACTGCAGGGAAAACAGACCCAGCCTATCCAATCTCTCTTTGTAACTCAAGCCCTCCAAACCAGGCAACATCCTTGTGAATCTTTTCTGCACCCTCTCTAGCTTAATCACATCTTTCCTGTAGTGCGGCGACCAGAACAGCACACAGTACTCCAAATGTAGCCTAACCAACATCCCAACTCTTGTACTCAATGCCTCGGCCGATGAAGACAAGCATGCCATACACCTTCTTCACCACCCTGTCTACCTATGTTGCCACTTTCAGGGAACTATGTACTTGCACCCCAAGGTCTCTCTGCTCAACAACACTCCCCAGGGCCCTGCCATTCACTGTATATGTCCTGCTCTGGTTTAACTTCCCAAAATGCATCACTTCACACTTGTCTGCATTAAATTCCATTTGCCACTCCCTTGCCCACTTTCCCAGTTGATCTATATCCTGTTGTAACCTTAGACAACCTTCTTCACTGTCCACTATACCACCAATTTTGGTGTCATCTGAAACTTACTAATCATGCCCCTTACATTCACATCCAAGTCATTAATATAGATGACAAACAACAGAGGGCCCAGCACCGATCCCTGCGGCACACCACTGGTCACAGGCCTCCAATCTGAAAAACAACCGTCCACTATCACCCTCTGCCTCCAAGCAAATTTTGTATCCAATTTGCTAGCTCACCCTGGATCCATGTGTTCGAACCTTCTGGACCAGCCTACCATGCGGGACCTTGTCAAAGGCCTTGCTAAAGTCCATGTGGACAACGCCCTGCCCTCGTCAATCCTCTTGGTCATCTCCTCGAAAAACTCAATCAAATTCGTGAGAAATGATTTCCCATGCACAAAGCCAAGCTGACTATCCCTAAGCAGACCGTGCCTTTCCAGATGTATATAAATCCTGTCTCTCAGAATCCCTTCCAATAACTGATGTAAGGCTCACCGGCCTGTAGTTCCCTGGCATATTCCTGCTGCCCTTCTTAAATAAAGACACAACATTAGCTATCCTCCAGTCTTCCGGTACCTCACCCGTGGCTAACGATGATACAAAAATCTCTGCCAGGGCCCCAGCAATCTTCTCCCTTGCTTCCCATAGCATCCTAGGATACACCTGGTCAAGCGCTGGGGATTTATCCACCTTAATGTGCTTCAAAACCTCCAACACCGCCTCCTTTGTAATGTTGATATGCTGCAGGATATCGCTGTTCCCTCCCTTGAACTCACAAGCTTCCATGACCTTCTCCACAGTAAATACAGACAAGAAATATTCATTTAAGACCTCGCCCTTTTCCCGTGTCTCCACACATAGATTGCCACACTGATCCTTAAGAGGACCTACTCTCTCCCTAGCTACCCTTTTACTCTTAATATACTTACTGAATCTTTTAGGATTCTCCTTTATCTTATCTACCAGGGAAATCTCATGGCCCTTTTCGCCCTCCTAATTTTCTTCTTAAGTGTAGTCCTACATCCCCTATACTCGTCGAGGGACTCGCTCGATCCCAGCTGCCTATACCTGACATATGCCTCCTTCTTTGTCCTGACCAGACCCTCAATATCCCTCGTCAACCAAGATTCCCTAAACTTGCCAGCCTTGCCCTTCCATCTAACAGGAACATGCCGGCCCTGAACTCTTCCTATCTCACTTTTAAAAGCCTCCCACTTGCCAGACATCCCTTTACCTGTAAACAGCATCTCCCATTCGACTTTTGAGAGTTCCTGTCTGATGCCATCGAAATTAGCCATCCCCCAATTTAGGACTTCAACCTGAGGACCAGTCCTATCCTTTTCCGTAACTATCTTGAAGCTATGGTTATGAGTTATGGTCACTGATCCCAAAGTGCTCCCCCACTGACACATCAACCACCTGCCCATCCTCATTTCCTAACAGGAGGTCGAGTATAGCCCCTTCTCTAGTAGGGCCATCCACGTACTGCTTCAGAAAACTATCCTGGACACACTTAACAAATTCTTCCCCATCTGATCGCTTAGCACTAAGGCAGTCCCAGTCAATATTAGGGAAGTTAAAATCACCTACTATTACAACCCTATAATTCCTACACCTATCTATGATTTCCCTACATATATATTTTCCCCGGGTGCTCCGGTTTCCTCCCACAGCCAAAGACTTGCAGGTGATAGGTAAATTGGCCGTTGTAAATTGCCCCTAGTGTAGGTAGGTGATAGGGAATATGGGATTACTGTAGGGTTAGTATAAATGGGTGGTTGTTGGTCGGCACAGACTCGGTGGGCCGAAGGGCCTGTTTCAGTGCTGTATCTCTAAATAAAAAAAAAATTAAAAATAAATAAATAAAATATGCTCCTCCACTTCCCTCTGACTACTGGGGGGCCTATAGTATAATCCCATCAAAGTGATCACCCTTTCTTATTTCTAAGTTCTACCCATATGGCCTCGCTGCACATTCCCCCCAGGATATCCTCTCTAAGTACTGCCGTGATGTCCTCCCTAATCAATAGTGCAACTCCCCCTCCTCTCTTATGTTATCTTTGGTTCTTTTTCCAATCACCTTAAATCCAGCCCTCTGGTTATCAACCCTTCAGCCATTGGAAACAGTTTTCACTTTATTTACTCTGTCTAAGCCCTTCATAATTTTAAACACCTCCATCAAATCTACTCTTAGCCTTCTCAGCGCTAAAGAGAAAATGTCCAGCTTCTCTCGTCTATCCGCTTAATGGTAATCCTTGGAACCATTCTAGTAAATCTCTTCTGTACCCTCCCCAAAGTCTTCATGTCCTTCCTAAAGTGTGTTGCCCAGAACTGGACACAATACTGTTGTTGAGACCAAGATTTAACATAACCTCCTAACTTTTGTACTCTATGGCTCTATTTATCAAGCCTAGGATCCCATATCCTTTATTAACTGCTTTGTTAGCCTGTCCAGTCACCTTCAAAGATTTGTGCACCCCTCTTAAATTTGTACCATTTAGTTTGTATTGTCTCTCCTCATTTGTCTTCCCAAAATGTATCACCTCACAGTTTACTGCATTGAGTTTCATCTTGCATTTGTCTCCCCTATCCACCAGCCTGTCTATGTTATCTCGAAGCCTATTACTATCTTCCTTACTGTTTACAACACTTCCAAGTTTCAATATAAATACAAGTCTTTTCTTTTTTCAGACTGTCAGAGATCAGTTAACTTTCCATAACCCACCAACTTTTAAAAAAAACCTTTTGCATGCTATTGCCTTTGATCCTATTTTTTCAACCACAGGTGGATTACCTGTCATCCATCCACATAGAAAGAAAATTGACATCAGACCAAAGTGACCACGTACTCTCATTTGTACTGCTTTTTTTATTGTGTGAAAGAACAGGCTAACCTTTCTCAAAATGATCCAAATTGGGGAAAAGTCATGTATTCCTAACTAATATAAAATGGCCCAATTCAGGTTCCTTCAGTTGTTAAGCTCAGTTTAGTTCATGACCCCAACAGAAAATATAATTGACCTTTTTTTAAAAAACAAACCTCTGCTGTGCTAACTAAGCAGTGCTGAACTGATTAGGTCACTGCTGACGTTCCTAAAAGTAATTAACCCTCAATCTCAGGATAGAGAATTCTCTGTGCTTTAATTTAAAAACTTCTCGTATCAGCACTTAACCCTGCAAATACCTCTTCACCAATATCAGGCCTATCAGCTGCTCTCCCAGCACCTTTGACATTTGCCAGACTCCTTTTGCTGCAGTTGGACTTGATGCCTGTACATTTACACTTACCCTGCATGCCAATATCCAATCCTCTCCCATTGGGAGGAAGTTTGCTGTGCTCTCTTGTTTTTTTTCAATTTGCAAGGACATCCTGTTTGGAAACTAATCACAAGAACTTTGGGCATTTTGCCAAATGCCACAATCAGCAAGAGCTCAGAGACAAATAGCCAGTGTCTAAATGTATGTGAAAGTAAAACAGAAATGATTCCACAACAGAGGATTGTGATTCAGTTGTATGTAGTGATATAAGGTAACTTTTCTACAAATTTAATTGTAAACTTAAAGGAATTTCTAAGCATCCTGGAGTTTGCTGGCATCAAACGGGCCATTATGCTTCTCAGTAGAGGCCGGATGTTTGCAGTCGCTGGCAGCTGTTGTCCAAGCCCTACCTACAGCTGATAGACTGGCAGACTATATTGAAACAGTGCAGCCTGGAGCCTGGGAAAGGTCCCAGCACTGAATGCACACAGTGGTGCAGGGTAATTAGCTTACCACAAGCAAGATTACAGTGCTAGCACTGATGATGACCCATGTGACCTGCTTTTCAAAAGTCATTATGAATTAGAAAAGGTAATTCTTTTCACAGAAATCTGCAGAATTTCTCAATGGACCGTGTTTCTTGCTTTAGTTTTCAATGGTGGACAGTGTGTCAGAAATAGCTTTTGCCAACTGCCAGCAAAACTATGTTGATGTCAAAAGACTTTTTTTTAAATGAAAAAATAGAGCAATAGATGCCTGACCAAGAATTAACATTAAAATGTTCCTTTTTTTAAAGTGTTTGGTTAGTTGATGTTCCTGTCTGAATGATTGCTAAACTCTGTATGTCCCTTAGACTTCAGAAGTGCTTCACTGCCTGTGAAGTGCTTTGGGACTTCCTGAGGTCATGAAAGATGCTATATAAATGCAAGTTCTTTTTTTACCAATGAACAAGCATTTAACCCTTTATATATTCCACCACTCCAACAAATTACAGCAGGATACATAATAGAAACTAATGCTCAATACTCTGAAATTTTCTCTTCTCATTACAATATTTTTGAGATAGAGGGGTAGATTTTGACATTTGGGCAACCTACCAGCAGAGAGAGCAAGCCAGCTGGCTACCCATTGCAGTGAGAATGAGACTGGCAAGCTCCAGAGACCAAATAGGCATCCCAAGGCGGCTCGCTGTTTTTTAAAGAAAGAAAGACTTGCATTTATATAGTGCCTTTCAAGACCCCCGGACATTTCAAAGTGCTTTTCAGCCAATTAAGTACTTTTGAAGTATAGATACTGCTGTGATGTAGGAAATGCAGCAGCCAATATGTGCACAGCAAGCTCCCACAAGCAGCAACGTGATAATGAGCAGGTAATCCTTTTTGTGATATTGATTGAGGGATAAATACTGGCCAGGACACCAGGGATGGCTCACCTGCACTTCTTCAAAATAGTGCCATGGGATCTTTTATGCCCACCTGAGAAGGCAAGTGGGACTTCAGTTTAACATTTCATCTGAAAGAAGCCGCCTCTGACATTGCAGCACTCCCTCCCTACCGCACTGAAGAGTCAGCCTTGCTTTTTGTGTTCAAGTCCTGGAGTGGGTCTTGAACCTAGAACCTTGTGACTCAGAGGTGCACAAGAATGTCTTGGGGACACTGGCAGCAGCTGCCTGGTTTATTATCGAGGATGAGGTTGAGGGGTTACATAGAGTTACATCAAGTCTACAACATAGAAACAGGGCATTTGGCCCAACAGGTCCATTCCAGTGTTAGGCCTCCTCACACTCCTCTTCATCTCATCTGAACCTATCAGTACATCCTCCCATTCCTTTCTCCTTCATGCACTTGTCTAACTTGCCCTTAAATGCATCTATACTATTCATCTCTACTACTCCATGTGGCAGCGAGTTTCACATTCTAACCATCCTTCAGATTAGAAGGTTTCTCCTGAATTCCCTATTGGATTTATTAGTGACTATAATATTTAGGACCCCTGGCAGGCAGCTTATTTTTGGCGGTCCGGAGGAGCACGGGCTCCACAATAACAAATACAGACATACTGGTAAGTTCCTCTTTGAATGGGCTACCAGTTAATACTCAATGAAGCCTATTTGGCATGTGGTTCACCCAGTCCTTTCCTAAATTGACAATTGGAATCCTATATACATCATAGGATGTGGATTTGTATTCTATATAGGCCTAGAGCCTGGTGCATAGAGGCTGCTTCAACTGTCCAGTGGTTGGCCCAGGGTGGAGGAGGGGTGATGTGCAATGGTGGGAATGGAATGGTATGTCTCTCCCTGCATATCTGCCCCATTTTTGCTAGTCAGGAGGCCTCCAAATTCAGCCCAGCACATTCAAGGAAGTTTGCAAATGGTCATAATTTTAAAATATAAATAATTTCCCCTTTGAAAAAAATCCAAGTGTAGTATGTACATTATATATGATTACTAGAATATACCTAAATTATTAGCATTTTTCCTAAAATTCATTTCTCAATGTGCTTATTCTCCAAGGGAAACCACTATCTCTGAAAATTCGTGGTATTTCTTGATAAACTTCCTTTGGAGAAGTAGCAATTGCTAATATTTCAGTGGGGCCATATCAGACATATGCAACGCACTAACCATTGTATCCACACTAATAACTGCCACTACCATAACACAAGCCAGAAGTTAAATAAAAGCTCTCCATAATGGTCCAGAAATTGATGGAGGTGCTATTTGACAATTAAATGCGAGTCCTGGAATTCCAGGAGAATTAAGGCTTGGTCATTAATCCCAATACTACTGGTTTCTGTAGCAGGTGTAAATAATGCACTATAACATCAAGACTCAGAAATTTAACTGTATTAAGGAAGCATAGGAGAGAGCAAGCTAAGGGTTTGCACACATTGTTAAGGTGACTTGGCACCCCCAGCACTGATACAGGAAGTAAGGGGCAGGAGGCCAGTACTTTTAGGAACAAAATTGTACCCTTCCAAAAGTGCCAGATACTGTGGGTTTAAGAACAAATAGCAGATATTTTCACAAACCCAAGTGAACCTTAAGAAATGTGAGAAGATGCCTGGCATTCTGAAAACAGCTTAGGTCATTTTAAAGTACAGTGTGGAATTCCAAGTACTTGCCTCAAGTAGGCATGCTACCAAGTGTATCTTGATAGCCTGTAAATCATTTTGCTTTAAGTCACAATGACCTTTGATAGAAGTTTATCCTGTGCAGTGCTGGCATGAGAGAAACAGAGCGTTGAATATTTATTGTTTATTTTTTGCAGAATGGAAAAAAATACATCAGCTATATAGCTCAAAAATCTTAGGCCGGAGGATTGGCAACAACCTTTGCAACTTAAACTTGTAAAATCTCAAGTCTACTTATCTGCTTTTGGACAAGATGGCAAGGGAACAGATCCAAACTGGAAGGGATCTCAGGCATGACAAGCCCTTGGATCCATTTGAGGAGGTCACCCTGAGCATCAGAACGCAAACCATTTGCGACAGTAAAGGAAGGCGAACCTGGATGCTACCCTCCGAAACTCAGGCTTACCACAATAGGGTTAGTTCTCTGCCTTCTGTCTCTATGCAGGTTCTCAGACATATACTCAACCTCGAGAGTATCACATACAGTACACTCACTGAAAAGCTGCTTAGTGGTGATTTGTTGAAGCAGCATTTCAAGACGTTTTCATTGTTTTTTATAGGCCTGGACAAAGACTGTTCACATCCAGTGTTGCTGAAAAACCCAGAACCCCACAACAATTTGCACCATTCTTATCTCTTTTACCAAATACCAGCACAGCTACACACACCCTAGAGGATACACACAGCACCCTCAAGGAGATGAGCACCGCATGGGTAAGGAGGAGCAAGTAATGGTTGCAGCTGAAGAGCAGGCACCTGTTGCCTGGAGGACTAGCACAGATTCTGACTCTACTGCAGCCGCTAGGAATTCTGGGCTAGCATGGTTTCTGCCTCTACAATTGAATGGAAAATTTGCAGTCGGAAAAGACAGTACCAAATTGTGATGAAAAAATGTAATAACAGGAAGCAAGGTGTTGGACAGGAAATGCATGAAGATGTAAAATGTTTAGTGAGATATTGATATATGTCATGAACTCAGGATTACTTACAGGAAAATACATTGGCTCATTAGAATTATTGACTAATTTGTGCAAACATTGTGGATAATGCACTTTAATGGTTTAAGGAAATTTGCTTATGATGCTTCGGATGTAGCTCAGCCTGGGGAGTCTGAAAGTGTCCTGCTTATGTATCTTGGCAATTATATGCAGTTGCATTATTAGTCAGTTCCTTGAACTTCTAATTTCTTCACAATTTCTCTGCAAGTCCCCTTTTTAGCAGGATGGGAGTCGTGCTTCAGAGAAAAAAAATGAATTTTCCCTTTGCACCACGAGCAATCAGGCAACAAAAAGATGAAAAACTTGACAGTGACCACCTCCTTATTTTTCCTGCATATGGTCACTGTAGACCTTTTGATATTCTGTTGGCTGACTACAAGTGGTGGAGTTCAGAGAGAGAAGTTTTTCCCTCATCTGAAGCATGACTCGCTGCAGAGCAGATCATGAAACAGTGGAAATATTACAGCAATAAACTCAGACTAGAAAACTTAACTTTGATCAAAGGTAGAAAATGAAATGCAATTTTTAAGGTCAGACATGGTCGAACACAAGAAATGAATATTTCCAACGTGTTGGGGGTAAATTTTGTTTTTATGTGATCGTGATAAGGGCTGGAATTTTATAGCCCCCCCAACGAGCGGGCTGGTGACAGGGTGTGGGGGGGGGGGCCATAAAATTGTGTGGGAGGCGGGGGATGCCGTTCCCAAAGCCTTCCTGCCCCCACTGCAATTTTACGCGAAGTGGTGGCAGCGAGAAAAGGCCCACCTGCCCCAGATCAATCAAGGTCCTTAAGTAGTCAATTACCTTTCACTTAAGGGCCTCCTCCCACCGCCGCTGGTATTTTTTACACCCGGCAGCCAGGCGGCAAAGGCCCCAAGAAGGCTGCCATGTTAAACTCATTAAGCCCATTTTACATCTCTCTCAATTTTAATTTCTATTGTAAGCTGGGAGATATATAAAACAGGCTGCCAATTCGCTGTCACCCGTTTTACAAAGTCAAAATCTACAATATTGTGTGATAATTCTAAATGGTCCATTTTAGAAGAGCATTCTCTCCCAGATTAGTATTGTTAAAGAAACAAATCCTGTTATAATTTTCTTTGTTATTCTTTGATGGGAAGGGAACAAAGCTACATGTCAATGGTACTAATTAGTAACATTTGAGAATATATTTTCCATATATGTCCTTTTTTGATGATTAATTATGAATCATTATTTAATGACTGAAAACATCATTCAATTTTGCCTTGCTGTGTGCACAAATTGAAAGAACCTTCAATATCGTAGGAAGGAGCAAAAATTCCCAAACCCCACCAAAGAAAACATTATTTACTTGGACTGCAGTGTGGGATAGTTTTAATAGGGTGCTCAAGGCCATGTGGGGTTGTCTAGGTCTGGGGAATCTGTCTGGCAATCTTTTCCTGGATGTTAGACCAACATCAATCCGCTGTAAATATGATGGATCATCCCAAGAATGTTGGAGAGGATGTGGTCAGAAAGCCATGTTTCTACAACATGATGTGGGAAAGCCCTGACTCGGGCTATTCAGGGGACAATTGATTATGCAGCTCTCCTTGTAATCTTTGCTAATTGTCTTACAGATAATCTTGTAGCCACATGCGCAGCTGAAAATAGATTCTGCGTGTGTTGCTGTACCTCTGACTGTCTGCCTTTGTGACTGAATGACATTTCCATCTTTTCCTTCAATATGTCTGAGCACATTCCTAACTGTACTTAAGTCTCTGTTCACAACGGCTCGGAGGGATGACAACACTTCTGCAAAATAGATCATGGATGCATTTATTTCTACACTAGTTCCAATAGTCCATTAAGTTTTTGGAAATGCATTTTATGTGAAATGCATCAAAAATGACTTTATGCCATTATGAGACACAACAGTTTTCTTTTTGGACTTGCATTTTAATTTTCCTCCATTCTCTGATTTTGTTTTCGCTACAGTTTTTCTATTCCAGTTTTATCCTCTCCTTTCCCACTGCCATGGGTTTTCCTAGGACTTCAGGGACAGTCGCCCACTGGTGCATTGATAGTGAGTGCTGTCAGACGGCATCACAGATGAGCTTAATTTCTGTCTACACTTGGTGTACTCACCCATACCCTTCTGGTAGGGATCAATGTATCATGATTAGGAGTGGGAAGTTTGGCTGATTTTTCCTTTCCTCAATTCTGGAGCACTACGAACAATTTCAGCACCCTTAGAACTGCCCTGGCTTGGATCAACTAACTCAGTGAAGACCGAGGATTCATTAACCTCTATGTGACAGCTCTACTGATAAAAATTTCACAAAGATCCTTTCATCAGTATTTGCTGACAGAGGACATGAGCATAATAAGTGTGAAAGAACTTGTCATTTCTCCGTGAACTGTAACTTTATTTGCTTGTACCCATCTAAAAATTAACAGAAAAATATATTCGGTGATGTAGGTTGATATATGCTGTCTGCTTTGATAAAGGCAATTAATCTGTAACGTAACAGAGAATGCTACGAATACTCAGCAGGTCAGGCAGCATATATTACATGATCTTTCAGATCGATGACCTTTCACTATTCTGTAATGGTTGAACATGGTAACTCATGGTAATTGCCGACTAAGCAGACTTGTGTTAAACCTATCATAATGGCTATCTAAAGATGGAGGGCTGGATTTTGTGGTGACAGTGGGGCTCCCAGCACCAGGCCACAAAGGGCACGCTCCCCCACCTACCTCCCACTCAATTTTATGCCCCCCCCTCCGCCACCAGCCCGCTCGTCGGAGGGCTGTAAAATTCCGGTCCTTATCACAATCACATAAAGACAAATTTTACCCCAACATGTTTGAAATATTCACTCCTTGGGTTCTACCATGTCTGACCTTAAAAACTGCATTTCATTTTCTACCTTTGATCAAAGTTAGGTTTTCCAGTTTGAGTTTATTGCTGTAATATTTCCACTGTTTCATGACATTTATGAGCCCTCCGGCGCTATCTTCCATTATTCAGGCACTTAAGTGCCCGCACGCGATCTCAGTCTCTGTAAAGATGGGATCTCACCTCCAAGAGCTGCTGGCCAATCACACGGCTGGCAGCTCAGCAGTATCAGCAGCTCCACTGGGAGTGGTGGCTACCGCCTGTACTGCAGAGGTCAGGGCTCCAAGCACAGTGCTGGGATCCTGGACCTCAGGTAAGTGAGGTAGGGTCACCGTGACCATTAATAGGCCACATAAGGGCCTCAATTGGCCTCTGGGCAGGAAGGCTGTCGTCGGTCTATCCCGCCCCCAGCAAAATCGCTTGGCGACGGGGCAGCAATGGGCCCTCCACATCTCCCCCACTCCCCCGCTGCCTCCCATTGCGATTCTATGGACCCCTCCCCCCAACTCCAACCCTGGCTCAGGGGGGCCCATAAAATCCAGCCTGAAGAGTGCCAATTAGAATCATATACCAGATTTTTGTCCTCCAGTTGTTAAGTGTACCTTTCAAAAAAAAGTTAAGATTTAATCCTCAGAGAAGAGAATATTGGGAGGAGATTTGATAGTGGTGTTCAAATCATGAGAGGTCTAGACAGAGTAGATGGAGAGAAACTGTTCTCAGTTGTGGAAGAGTCAAGAACCAGAGGGCACAAATTTAAAGTGATTGGCAAAAGAACCACAGACAACAGCGAGTGGTTATGATCTGGAATGTGCTGCCTAAAAAGGGAGCGGAGGCAGATTCGATCGTGGCTTTCAAAATGGAATTGCATAAGCACCTGAAAGGAAAAAAATTCCAGGTTACAGAGAAAGAGTGAGGGCACGGGGCTAGCTAAGTGGCTTTTGCAGAGAGTCTGCATAGGCTCGACAAGCCGAATGGTCTCCTTCTGTGCTGTAACCATTCGATGATTCCAAGATCTTCAACATGTTTTTTGTCCCCAATTTTCTCGCATTAAGATGTATCTTGTTATTTCCTGGAAGTTCCTTGAAATTTTGTTTCTGCAACTTTCTCAGGCTATTTTGCATTGCTTCCTTTCACGTTTTCTTTCCTCCATAATTTTTCTGCTTAATCTACAGATGTTTCCTGCGACAACTAGTCAGGCTTGAACCCTACTCCAGGTTCTTGAGGACAGAATCCAGCTAAGAGATGAGAGCATTGCCACTGCTGGTGGATGCAGACCCATTGTTAAATATACTGCAGTAACAAAATACTTCTCCAAGGGTTGGATATAGGAATCATTCCCAGATAGTTAGAACAATCAGTGTCCCAACCTCACTGAAGAAAACAAACCTCACAATGAATCATATACTGCTCCGTTCCCCAATTGAACCATAATGAATCAAGCATTTGGCACAAGATTAGAAGATAGCTTGACAGGCTGCCTCCATTCAAATAGTGCATAGCAATTATTTTTCTTCCAGGAACAAACAGAAGATCTGTGTGTTACGCTTATTGTATGTATAGGCAAACTAGTACATTACAATATCATTTACATCATTACATTGTATATTCAAAAACAAATGAAAGAAGTCTTGTTGCACATTTTTACATGATGATAATATCCCACCACAATGTTTGCCTACAGAAGACTGTGGAAAACACATTGGGCCATAATTTCCTGTCACAATAATGGTGGAGCTAATGGTGTTTACTGTTATTTGTGCACAAATGGGACAGCAACTTTGGATGAGAGGCAGATGCACAGTTAAGCTCAAATATCAGAAGAAGCTGTCTGAGTTGTACAACTCCACTGTTAGCTTCATGAAAATGACATCTTACTGTCTGTTTCATCATTGAAATGCATTGACTGTTGTGTAGTTGCTGTATTTGTGCAGCAGATACAAACTAAACTCGCCACCGAAAGTTAAATCTTGTCCATTTTAGGCTAAATAGCCTTTTAATGACATGGTAAGTGTTAATTACTGCCAATCAACCTCTCCGGCACTAAACATTAACTGTTACAAGTGTGTCGTCTCATTCTTTCAGGTTTTAATTGCTGTTGGAGATTTTAAAAATATATAATTTATAACTTTTACTTTTCTGCCTCATTTTTCTCTCTCTTAATCCAATTTTTCTTTCCCTCTCTATTTCTCTTGCTGTACCTGATTTACCCACTCTAATGTATACTTCCTTCTCAGTCTTTGTGCTATTAATTTCACAATTCTTCAATATGATTGGTTAAGGAGATACACAGTTGCTTGTCCTATTCCCTCGTGTCCCAGGTGCCTTATTTTCAGCAATAAAATTTTAAAACTTAAATGTGCAAGGGTAAGTCTAAATAATTGCAGACTCTGTTAGATTCCCTGCCACAGCAAATTATGGCCTATTGACAAATCGTTTAGCTAATAGATCACATTCTTAAAACAACCGTAAGATTAAAATGTGAAAAGTAGTTTGCAAACATTTGCAATGCAATGGCTGTCAGGTCTGCTTCAGAACATACTTGCTGCAATGATCAGTACAGAGGCTTTGCAGTTGGTTATTGGACATCCTGGTCCAGCAATGAGGCCCACCCAAAAGCAGTCCAATGTTTCCATACCTGTACTTTAAAATCATAAAATGAAAGTAACACACCACTTATCCTTGATGTTTTAGGTACTAATGGAAATAGCGTGTCCACCAACCATTATAATAGTAAAAAATCAATGATAGTTTAAGTGTATTGGGGCATCTGGCTTGCTTTATTTACCTGATAGCATATTCGAAAGGGGCACATGCTAATTTTGAACTAAGTTCATTAATTTGCTTGTTAATCTGAAATTGCTTGATTTTTATTGTTTCATGTACTTGATTCATCACTTATTTCTGTCAGGTTGATTCTAGAAAACAACAGTTAGAAGGCCCCCAGACCGGAAGACTGCAATGACCCTGCAAAACAAAGGCCAGTCACATTTAGGGTCTTTTTCACCTTGATGCCTGCCATGCCAGTTTTCAACACACCCCACACTGATCTGAGGGTGCCTTTTTTGACTCTCCCTGCATCTGGGTTTGTTTCGCAGGATACCAACAGGATGGTGAGATGAAAAGAGCAGAAATGTCTGTTGTGTGATTGCCTTTAAGAGTGATGTCCCTTTAAGATCTTGGTATGCTAATGAGCCAAGTACCAGGATGCAGTCATGTGACTACAAGCCAGATTCACTCTACAACTGTAACAGCTAGAGGCAGGTCCTGTAAATAGTTAGCTCTGCACCGTACATAATAGTTAGCTGTTAATAAACCTGTTTGAGATCTTCAATCAACCTGGACTCCACACCTATCATTTATGTTACATCAGACAACATAAAAAGAACTCGTTACAATGTCCCTCCCTCCTCATTTCCATGGCAGCATTTGATCTACACCAATGACAGGTGGAGAACCTTGGGAAAAGCTTCAGAAATCCTAGGGCAACATAAAGTGGGTAGACATACAGTGTAGCAGCTCTCTGCTCCCTTTTTCACTGACCGCTGCACCCAGACAACAGGCTTTCCTCAGATGCTGTCTCCAGGAAAACAGGCCACAAATGGTTTTAATCCTACTCAATTTTATTTATCATGTATTTATTTCCTTTTACGATGATGCAGGTTTTCAGTTTCTGCGTGCAAACAAATCCCTAACAAGAGTCTAACCAGAATCAGCCCATTTCATTTGTGCAATTCCATTACAATATTAACAACGACACACAAAAGCAAAGAAATTGCGAGCGCTGGAAATCTGAAATAAAACAGAAAAGCCTGGAAATAATTAGCAGGTCAGGCAGCTTCTGTTGAGAGAGGAAAAGAGCTAACATTAATCATCAGAATCAGAAAACATGAAAAATTATTGACCTGTAATGTTGGCCTGAATTTAACCAATTGGGCGGTTGACCCGACATTGGGGAAATGGGTCGGTGGCACGTACGGGTGGGTGGCAGGATTTCCTTGGCGATTTTATGAGGATGAACCAATTAAGGGCCAGCAGGCAGGAGAGACGCCAATTAAGGATGGCGGGCAGCTCATTGTGCTGGGGCAGCTCGCTGTGAGGCATCATTTTGAAAGGCACATTTACAGCAATCAGGCAGGCTGAAGACACGGGCTAGAAAGGAGGGGGTCTAAAGCATTGGAGGCAGCAGACGAATGGCTTCAGCATGAGGAGGGGTCACTTCATGATTCAGAAATGGCTCCCTGGAGGTGCTCCTGCTGGCAGTGAGGCAAAGGAGATGCCCTGTTTCCAGCAGACAGGAGGAGGCAGCCAGCAAGCTTCTCCAAGAAGGCATGGCTGGAGGTGGCAGAGATAGTGAGCAGCTGAGGGGTAGTCGCAAGATTATGGAATCAGTGCAGGAAGAGACTTAATGACCTGCTGTGATCTGGAAAGGTGAGTGACGTTTAGAATGGCAAACTGGAAGCACAACATGAATTAAAAGGCGTGTTGGTAGACCCAGGCATGGGGCATTACCAGGCACCAACATCCACAGTAAGGTGCCCAGTCCTCCCTACTCAAACCCCATGGTCAGTGATGGGTGAATGCTGCATTGAGATGGTTTAGTGGCCATCTCAACATGCCATTCCAGCGGTGTGACACTGCACCTTTACAGCGCCTTAAAGTGACCAGCACAGATGGACCATGAGACAGGAGTGACACTGCATATGTCTGTGCTTGCAGAAGAGCCTCATAATGCCAGGGAACATCAACGTGTGGGATACGGAGTCCCTTACGGCACCATTGTGATACCGATGGAAGAGGAGGCCCTGGAGATCAGATGGGTCATAGTAGGGCAGCCTGTCACTGAGGGCAAAGCAGATGTGGAGCAATGGAGAGTGAGTAAAACGATGGTTACATCCATCATTCCCTAGACCATGTGTGAACTGTGGCATGTGTGTGGGCCTTTAATGTAACTGGATGCTCCTGATCAAGGGGAGGCACCAGGGGTTGGTTGAAGGAGCAGCTGTTTCACTGAAATTATGTCTCTCCAGCAGGTACAGCAGCAGATGAGGAAGAGCTGAGGGATCATGCAACATTGGAAAGCTCAGAGGATGCACCGTCATATCAAGACACTGCATCACTTCATTCCAGCGCACGCTCCACCAGCAGATACACTCACATGAGTGGGCTTTGTTGCACGTGTAGAACGGATGGAACAATCTGGTGAGCACTGCACAGACGTGCAGGAGGAGGTAACGGAAGCAGTGACAGCTGCAGCCATTTCGCCTCGCAGGAATGAGGAGAAGCTGAACGATACTCAGCTTCATGCAAATGGCGAGCCTCGGGTGTCATCAGCAAAGTGGCAGATACTTCAGCAGCAGCGTGAAATGTGTAAACATCTGTCAGAGTTTCCAGAGGCAATGCAGTCCTATGGGCAAATGATGGAGGAGTCCAACCATGCCATGAGAGGCACCATTTCTCTGGCATGTGAGCACATGGCATCCTCCATTGAGAGAGTGGCAACCCTCATGGAGAGACATGTGGACCATAGCACCAAGTGGATGCAGGTGGTGCACACGGACCTCCATAGCATGGCCTCATCCATGAGATCTATGGACTGATGGTGGGCAAGATGGGTCTGCCATGCATAGCCCTGTTGCCAGGAGCCGAACCACTCCAGGCAAGCACGGGAGGGCATGTGGGCCCTGAAAGGGCTGAGGAGGGGCAGACTGAAGCCAATGGGGGCTCCTCTCAAAGCGCTTCGATCACTGAAGGCAGATCCTCAGCCCCTTTGATGGTAACACCAATGCTACATGCTGGAATGATGACTGAGGTGGTCCCTCTGCAGATGCAGGTGGCTCTGAATGTGCCGGGCCCCAGTAGGGCTCAGGCACCCAGAGGACACGGGCCGCAGCCATCTCATGCACTGAAGCGAGAAAGGCAGCAGGCTGCCCCCACGTCAACACCAGGCACATGGAAAGCACCTCATTGAAGTGACCATAAGTGAGTGCCTAAATGCATGGACTAGCACTTGGGTTTTCACTGGGTGATAATTTGTTAAGTGCAGAAGCCTTTAATGTTTATTGAGAGTTAAAGGTCTTGACATTCAATGTATAACAACTCGTGTATTTATTATTATGCAACATTTGACAGTGAACAGATGCGGAATCAAATAGATGGATGGTATGTTAAAGTGAGGGCTACAGGAGTGCCTGGGTTGACAGAAGGCCTTGACATAGTTTTGATGGGTATGTCGAGATGGTAAGGACCCCTTATGAAAGGTCAGGACTGCTGCCTCTGGGAGACAACTTCTTTGTTCGGTGGTCACTTGCACTTATCCTTATGTGAAGCTTCTGCTGCCCTTGTCCTTCTAGTTGGTAGAGGTCGTGGGTTTGGAAGGTGCTGTCTAAGGAGCCTTGGTGCGTTGCTGCAGTGCATCGTGTAGATGGTACACACTGCTGCCCCTGTGCGTCGGTGGTCGAGAGAGTGAATGTTTGTGGTTGGGGTGCCAATAAAGCGGGCTGTTTTGTCCTGAATGGTGTCAAGTTTCCTGAGTGTTGTTGAAGCTGCACCCATCCAGGCAAGTGGAGAGTATTCCATCAAACTCCTGACTTGTGCCTTGTAGATGGTGGACAGGCTTTGGGGAATCAGGAGGTGAGTTACTCGCTGCAGGATACCTAGCCTCTGACCTGCTCTTGTAGCCACGGTATTTATATGGCTACTCCAGTTCAGTTTCTGGTCAATGGTAGCCCCTAGGATGTTGATAGTGGGGGATTCAGTGATGGTAATGCCATTGAATGTCAAGGGAGAATGGTTAGATTCTCTCTTGTTGGAGATGGTCATTGCCTGGCACTTGTGTGGCACGAATGTTACGCCACTTTTCAGCCCAAGTCTGGATATTGTCCAGGTCTTGCTGCATTTCTACATGGACTGCCTCAGTATCTGAGGAGTTGCAAATGGTGCTGAACATTGTGCAATCATCAGCAAACATCCCCACTTCTGACCTTATGATTGAAGGAAGGTCATTGATGAAGCAGCTGAAGATGGTTGGGCCTAGGACACTACCCTAAGGAATTCCTGCAGTGATGTCCTGGAGCTCAGATGATTGACCTCCAACAACCACAACCACCTTCCTTTGCGCTAGGTATGACTCCAACCAGCGGAGAGTTTTCCCCCTGATTTCCATTGACTTCAGTTTTGCGAGGGCTCCTTGATGCCATACTCGGTCAAATGCTGCCTTGATGTCAAGGGCAGTCACTCTCACCTCACCTCTTGAGTTCAGTTCTTTTGTCCATGTTTGAACCAAGGCTGTAATGAGGTCAGGAGCTGAGTCCCATGAATCCTCCCCTTGCTCCTAGTCGAAATGGGAGAACAAAGAAAAAAAGAGAAAGTCTAACATATGCCATTTGCGAGATATTCATCTCATTAGTTTTTACATTTAAGCTGGGCCATCAAGGGAGCTTCAGACCAAAGTGTTCCAGTAGTCATATTCTGTTAGGACAAGCAAGACGTGTCACTTACCCATGCCTGAAGCAGATGTTAGGCCGTGTGCATATGCAAATAAGTGGCCTAATACCTGCTTCAGTTCCCCACCCTATGGTTGTCTTGCCCTGACACAGTCGACGGCATCACAGGCTGCATGTGGGGAGACCAACACTGTAGAACGCCTGCAACATAAAAGGTAAGTTATTTACCATTGAAAGTGGAGGTGGGAGGCAATCTCCCTGCCCCCCACAGCCATGTGATCACTGACCAGGCTTCCCAGTCCTGACCCTTCTGCACTGACATAGACCCTAATCCTGCAGGCTGCTGCCAACTGGCACGACCCCCATCCCTGTGGCCACCAGTTACTGCCCTGCACGCAAATCCCTAAGGCACCTGAGCCAACACCTATCTGTGGCCCACTGCGGTGTTGGCAGAGGCCCAAACTTCCACCACTTACCATCTTGGCGTCCTCCTGCAGTGCTGTTCCTACGCAAATAAGGTCTAACGCCCACTATCCAGGGCTCCGAGGACCATACCATTCATGCTCAAGGTAAGTATCCTATGTGGGAGTGGTGGGGGGAATTGGGGGGAGTGCCAAAAAATGAGCACCATTGTTTCCAGGCCATTATTTCCTCAAACATTTCAGGAACAAAGCCTTCTACAAAATGGTTTGAAGTCACTTACATATAAATGTATTGTTATATTTTTTTTTCCCAAGGAAGCATATTTCTTTCCAGCAGCCTGCAAATGTCATTGGTAAAGCTTACTCTAAAAACTATGCTAACAGTTCAAAAGTTGTTACCACCAATAGCAATAATCTTTTTCGGTAGAGTTAACAAAAAAGTGCTTGTGTGTGTGTGCGCACATGTCTCTGTGTGCATGTGTGTGTAGAATAATGCAACTCGAAATAGAAATGGTTGTAGCTTGTAAGTAAGCCTAAGTCTGGAGGCTGAAAGTAATTTAACTTCCTGCAATCTTCCATTAATCCTTTCATTCTGTTGAAAACCCAGAGTATAACAGGCCTTTTCAATACTTTCGTCTTCCAGCGGAAGGATGTATATTTGAGGACAGGAGATGCTTCAGCTGCCTTCATTAGCTATTTCCTATGAAAGGGCAAGGTCAGACTCAGGGTTCAACAGGCAAGACACTATCACAGATTGACCTGACATTTCTGCACACTCCCTTCATGGGGCTATGGGATAGATGAGATTAATAGTCTTAGCATGTGATGTTTCACCAAGAACATTAAACGGACCCTTTTTCTGGATTTAGTGGGAGTACATGTGTGTATGAAAGGTGACTGTGGGTCACGTTAGCTCATTTTTGAACACAGCTTTTTTAGACCCCCTGTAACATCTGTAATGAAATACAGGGAAAGAAATTCAACTTGCAGCGAAAAGATGCACAAAGTGAACACAACAGCTGATACACGCACCAAATGACGTCAGCAAGAATCATGAGGCAAACTGGTCCTCGTGCCTCCTTTGAAGTATGACTGGTGAGTTGCCAGTACTACTGCTGTTTATTGGCATCTTGCTAATTGCAGTGGCGGGGTAGGGTGGTGTTTGGGGGGGGGGCAGGAATTTGGGCATGAGTGACACTATTTAAAGACAACCTGCATTTTTAAAGGGGAGGTGCGCTTTGGCAGTTTTGAATCATAGCTCTCAGTCATTCCTGTATAGTGACAATGACAGCTAGGAGAAATTCTGCAGAGTCGATACGATTGTCAGATGATGCTCTGGAGGTCCTTATGGGAGGAGGTGACCAGGAGAGGGAGCTGATCTTTCCAGCATATAAGAGTGCCAAGACAAATAGCTTGGCAGCAGTGGTCAGAGATACCAGAGAAACTTAATGTGAGGAACATAGTGTCCAGTTCCTGGTTTCAATGCCACATACAAATCCAATGATCTGACCATGATTTTTAAGGTAAGACTCCTACTTACATTTCTCCTACTCACTGCTTAGCTATGCACCACCTATCATCCAAACACTCCCGAGCTTTTCCTCCATGCTTCTCTTAACTCTCCTCCAATTACAGCAGCACCACTTCTCTGAATCTCCGTCTGCACCTGCTACTGTCTTCATGACTACTTCCCTCACTTTCCCACATCTATGGCATCTTTCCTGCCCCATTTACATTTTTCTAGCCCGACATGCACATCTTTACAACCTTTCAGCAGGTCATTAATGCACTCGCTTTTTCTCTTGTAGAACAAGCTGGTACAGGGAACCAGGGCCACCACCTCTACAAACCTTGTGAAAATTAGTAAAGGCTGCCCTGGAATTATAAGCAGAGGATACGTCAGGTGCATCACAACTGGTGAGGCTGGAGGATAGGCTTTGCAGAGTATTTGGTCATCTTATCAACCTTTCCTCTACATGACAAAATGGTGCTACTTTGAGTTACCACTCATCAATCCCTTCTAACCTTTGCCACTAACTGCTAACTCTTCTTGCTCTCTTCTCTTTCAAGCTCTATCACTGATAACAGGTCTGACTGCAGCAAAGGAGGAAGAGAGCAGTCCTGTTGAAGGCATTTGACATTACTTTTGCAGGCATCAACTTAGAAACGGGCTCACCACTTAGTTTAGAGTGTTATTTAGAAGAATATGCACTGGAAGAATTACTCGGTGCAAGTACACAGGAGATAGGAAAGGGGGCTAGCATGGTCCAGGCACCAGCTCATCCGAGGTTGAGGCCACATCTTAACTCGATTGAAAAGAGCAGTATTGTTGATTGCAAAGGCCTAACGCATCGAAGAAGACTGATTGATGTGCAACCCGCAGCTTCTCAGTGTCCACCATGCCAGACAGTATGAAGGAGTTCAGGTCCAACTTTCATGGGGTTATCATGAAGATCATGGAAGCAATGCAGTCAACTTGTGCAGTCAAGCTTTTGATTTTCTCTGTACACACTGCAGCAGAGCCCTCAGTTATGGAGCCATTAATGACTGATCTAACTACTTTGATGGACGCTCACTTTGCTGACTTTTTGCACCTGGGTTCCAAAAGCTCTTCCAGCTTACAGGGCATGAAAGAAAGCATTGACAGGGGCTTCCAAACTATTATATCACTCCTCCACTTTGTTCTAGTGCAGAGCAATAGAAGTGTTGAGCTTTAGCCCCATGCCAGTGGTGCCTTGGAAAGGAGAGATTTTCATTTATATAGTGCCTTTCATAACCTAAGGGTGTCCCATAGCACTTCACAGCCAATGATGTACTCTTGAAATGTAATCACATTTATATTATGGTCAACACAGCGGCCAATTTGCACACATCAAGCTCCCACAATCGGCAATGTTATAATGACTAGATAATCTGTTTTGATGTCTTTGGTTGAGGGATAAATATTGGCCAGAACACCCAGAAGATCTCATTTGCTCTTCTTCTAAATACTGCCATGGAATTTTTTACATTCACCTGAGAGGGCAGATAGCATGTTGATTTAACATCCCCTTCTGGAGACACCACCATCAACATGACAGCACTTCCTCAGTATTGCACTATTAGCCTAGTGCTTGTGCTCAAGTTCCTGGAGTGGGTCTTGAACTCATATCCTTCTGACTCAGTGGCCAGAGTGTTACTAAATGAGCCACAGCTGGCAACATGGGAGAGGTACATGTTGTCCTTCCTCAATGAAACATGTCTGCCAGTCCCACACCAGTGCCCTTGCTTGTGCCAGACACCCAGCAGGCCATTCTGCTCAGCTGCAGTCTGTAGCTGGGACCTCTAAATCCAGAGATCCTGAAGTCACCCACCATGACCATCTTAAGCATCCTTCATGCATGACCTGCAGCCATTGGGCTGGCACTTTGTTGGCAAACAAGAATAAACACTTAGACAGGCACTAGAGATTTGTACAAGGATAGCTAACTTGCTCCCAAGGTGCTTCACAGGAACATTATCAAACAATATTTCACTCCAAGCCACATAAGGGCACAATACGGCAGATGACCAAATGGTTGGTTAAAGAGGTATGTTTTAAGGGGCATCTTAAAGGAGGAAAGAGAGGTAAAAAGACGGAAAGGCTTCGGGAGGGAATTGCAAAGCTTAGGGCCTTAGCAACTGATGGCACAGCCACCAATGGTGAAATGATTAAAAGTAGGAATACACTAGAGGCCAAAATTGGATGAGCGCAGAGATCGCAGGGTTATAGGGTTGGAGGAGATTAGAGAGATAGGGAGGAGTGAGGCCATGGAGGGCTTTGAAAACAAGGGTGAGAATTTTAAAATTGAGACATTGCTTAACCCAGAGCTAATGTAGGTCAGTGAGCACAGAGATGATGGGTGAAGAGTTGGTGGGAGTTAGGTCATGGACAGCAAAGTTTTGGATGACCTCAAGTTTATGGAGGGTGGAAGATGGGAGGCTTGCCAGGAGTGCATTGGAATAGAAGTAACAAAGGCATGGGTACCTGGTAAAGTTATGAAGCATGCAGAAAATGACAATGAACCTCAAGATTCACTCAGGGCTACATTGCAGGAAACCTCCAGATCTATCTAGGCAGCAGGGCCTCTGTTTCATAAAGAGACAGAGAGTAATGTATCTAAGTTTGCTGATGATATAAAGGTAGGTAGAAAGGTAAGCTGTGGGGAGGACACAAAGAGGCTGAAAAGAGAAATAGACAGGTTAGGTGAGTCAGCAACAAAATGGCAGATGGAGTATAACGGAGGAAAGTGCGAAGTTATTCACTTTGGTCATAAGAATCGAAAAGCAGAATTTTTTTTAAAGGTGTGAAACTTGTAAGTGCTGCTGTTCAAAGAAACTTGGGTGTGCTCATACAAGGAATGCAAAAAGTTAGCATGCAGGTACAGCAAGCAATTAGGAAGGTAAAAGGCATGTTGGCCTTTATCGCAAGGGGATTGGACTACAAGAATAAAGAAGTCTTGCTATAATTGTACAGGGTTTTGGTGATACCACATCTGGAATACTGTGTGCAGTTTTGGTCTCCAGATTTAAAAAAGGATATACTTGCATTGGAGGCGGTATGGCAAAGGTTTACTAAATTGGTTCCTGTGATGAGAGGCTGAGTAAATTGGGCCTATACCTTCTGCAGTTTAGAAGAATGAGGAACAATCTTATTGAACCATACAAGATTCTGAAGGGGCTGGATAGGGTAGATGCTGAGAGATTGTTTCTGCTGGTCGGGGAATCTAAAACACGGGGGCACAGTCTCAGGCTAAGGGGCCAATCAAATCGGGCCGAGATGAGGAGAAATTACTTCACTCAAAGGGTTGTGAATCTTTGGAATTCTCTACCCCAGAGGTTTCTGGATGCTCCATCATTGAATACATTTAAGACTGGGAGAGACAGATTTTTGGTCTCTCAGGAAATTAAAGGATATGGCGAGTGAGCAATAAAGTGGAGTTGAAGCCTAAGATCAGCCACAATTGTATTGACTGATGGAGCAGGCTCAATGGGCCAAATGATCTACTCCTGCTCCTATTCCTTGTGTTCTTGTGTTCTTAATCACCAATGTGGAGCCTTGCCAAAAGCTTTCTGAAAATCCAAGCAGATAATATCAACAGAATTATCCTTATCTACAAACTCAAATATATCTTCCAGTCACACCAACTTGTTAACTAAGCATAACTGAGCCAAAATTCCATGGTGCCTCACTGTCAGTGTAAATGCCAGGGAGCATCAACTGGGAACTTCTATTCCTGACTCCACCAAAGTACCTGAGGTTGGTGGTGGCGTTGCGGAGAGGGTGGGAGGAGGGGAAGGGAGGGTGGTTGGTGGAGTCCCTCATTCACATAATGAGTGCATCTTGGGCCCCCGACAGAAGAGGATGACAGAGGAAATGGTGGAAGCCAGCTACTTATGGGTCAGCTGATACCATTGTACAATCAGCCATTAAATGCATATTAATTGGCCCCTTTTATAAAGAGATCCAGTTTCAATAAAGAGCTGTCTTTTGTCTTTAGAAGTCCAGGCCAGAAATCAGATCCCCATGCAGCCCTCACACATGCTTCGGGCAAGGCTCGTCTGCCTCATTCCTCCCAGTGTGCTGTATATCCGGTGTAATCCCAGCCTGAGAATTCTATTCCCCAGCTAAATCCCTTCCATCAGAGGCCATATTTAGGATGGAAGGTGTACTACCCCAAAGAGGCCCTTCCAGAAACTTCCAGCACAGGTTGGGACCTGAAGTATCCAGCTCTGGCCTAATCCCTTCACCTTCTTTTGCACCCTTAGACAGACCTGCAGAAATTCAGGGAAATTCATTTTGAGTAAACATTATCAAGTTATGTTGTTCCAAGTGTTCATTTACTAGATCATTCAAAATCCCTATAACCATGTTAAAATTATAGGTTGGTTAATTTCTATAAAGAAGCTTCCGTTCATCCACTGTAACTTTGGTGGAAGAGGCGTGAATACCATTTATGTCATTTTTCCAGGATTTTCATGGCTCATCTACCAAAGTCATGGAAAACCAGCTTGAAAATCCCTGCAGGAAATTAGCCCCACAGTCTGTAGTTTCAAGGCATCTATTATTTTTTAAATACCAGAATTCTTTTATCCACTTTCCAAACCTCAGAAAATGTATGAACATGTCAATTAACTGTTAAACAATTACAATCTCCTTTAATTGGTACCTGGTAGCAGATGCTCAGTCTATTTTGAGACTGTAAGACCAGTGTCCATACTATTACTAGAAATATGATTTTTGACATAGGCTCTTTCAATCCAGCATAAGTGCTTCTTAAACCAACAGAAGTTTTGAGCCCGCTTTTACCTCAATCAAAACCATTTCACTTACACAGAGTTAAAATCGGGCCTCTTAAGCTTGTTTTAATCCATTTCATTTCATATGTCAGTTATCGTTTTGACCTTTTTGCAATCCGTTTGCAAATATTTTTATTTTTCTGTGGTAATTATTATTGACCCATTTGTTGATTAAAAACAGTCTTGGTCAAGGCTAAATCAGTTGGAGACCGTACACTGGTCTTGTGAATTTCATTGTCCTTTTATTTCTGGTATGTTTTGATTCAGGATTATTTCCTTCCTGCTGTTTATTGCTTCTTCTGCCACATGAATTATGGATACTGCATTCATGCCGGAGAACATGAGGCTATTTCTGTGGTCTCGTCCGTAGGTTATGCTTTGTTGAGGTCATTTAGTGTGCAGAAAGAGAGACGAGACACAGGGTCCCTCCTTGCACTTTGCTCATGACACCTCCAGTTTTACTAGTTCCCAATTCTTACTTTTCTAGGATTAGTTTGGCATTCAGTGGAAACATAGCTGAAATATTATAGCTCCACATTTTCTTCAGAAACAGGAATAAAACTGTTAGGTTTCCACAGAAAACTTCTTTTCCATTTGGTGGAACTTAGCATGGAACGTAATACATTCTGGGTTTGGTTTGTTATTCCACTTAAGAGCACTGTGACAATGACTTTATACTGCCTCACCACATTTGCAAAGCACAGGATGGTGGTTAATGCGTTTTTCATCGATAAAAGCATTAAAAAAATCACATCTGAAGAGATCAAATGGAGGGGAGGAGGGTAAATACAAGGAGCAGATTTTTATGATCTGGATTTAACATGTCTTTCATATATTTTATCCTGAAATAGTTTAGAAAACGCCCTGATTCCTTTGCTGTTATAGCAAACAAAAGCACTTTCATGAGCGTTACTAAATTAAATGATTTCTTCAATTTGGTAGCTCAGTATGCAAATAAGGCATTGCAGAGGGCTTTGGCATGTTAGTAACCTGCTATAATCTCCAAATAGAATTTGTGCAATGTTGGATGGCATAATGTGTTGTGGCAGGGAAAGGTGCCACAACACTGGACACTGTATTTGGGATGGGGATTGGCAGCGGAAATGTGGCCATCAGTAGCTCTCTTACTATCCAATCCATAACTTATACTCCCCACCCCCACACCCATGACCCCACCTCGCCCCCACCGCACTCCCATCAGGTTCCCTCCTATCATTTTCCTTCCCACTATGTCCTCTTCTTCCTAGCATCGCGTCACTTCCATTATTACCTCTTTCTCTTCTCCTTGAACTATCTGCACTTATTACAGAATGAATCTCTGCTCCAAATAAGGCTATGTTTCACTACAGTACTACCTGCAGTAGGATCTCTAATGCCTGAATGCTCAATGGGGCCATGCTACCACCCCGTCCCCTCAACCATTCCTTGTACTAGGTAAAAGCATAGCTTTAAGGTCACATGGTAGCCTATTAGGAGCTGCTGGTTCCAGAAATGATATCCTTCCCCAACCTCTAAGAACTCCCATCACATCATGCACTCAGCACTGGGAGTGCCACAAAAATACTGAAATTAGTTGACCTCATGTTAAGGTACAGACAGACCACTTGCTCTAGTGCATGCACAATGTGCACTGGCCATTGTGCCACTGACTCAGCACTGCATTATTGTATTGTTCAACATTCACTGCCATGTTAATTCAACTAGGCACACTGAATTAATTTCCCCCACCACATCACTTGGTCATGCAAATGAAAAAGTTTAATAAGTTTATAGGACATCCATATTTGAATTGGTGCATCATAGCATCAAGTTTCAAAGCTGTTCAAGTGGCTTTGGTGACTGAAGCATATACTTAATAAATGGTTCCTTCCTTTTACATCTTATCCTTTATTCATTTCTTTCTGACAAGCTCATGTGATGTTTTAAGGCTACCTCTTTAAAATGTGTTTACAGTACTTAATATAATTAAAAGACAGTCTTCCATCAAAGTGGTTGCAGGAAGTGTCTTCTGCCACTATGCTACTCTTGTGGTTTTAAAGATTACAATGATTAAAATGCTCACATAACTAATAGTTTATACATGTTTAAGTTTGGACTCGTAGTCATATATTTAGAAGTTAAATCTGTTGTTGGTTGCTTTTTAATTACTTAAATGAATCCCAATCAAAGTAGTTCCAGAAAGTGCATGGCAACCATATGCTACATTTGTTCCAGGAATGAATAGGGCAAATCCAACATTTATTTCTTAGATATATTTAATAACAGTGGAATTAAGGCCCAGAGAATGGACAGTTCAGTAATCTCATCAATTAAGTCAGGGTAATACCTGTTGGTGACCTCCAGCGCGGCCCTGCCAGAGTTTGCTGGGTCAGAGAGAAGTCATTTTAATTGGATGGGACCAATGGGCGTTCACATTGTCAGAAGCATATTTAAAAATAAGAGGGTTTCTGGGGGGAAACTGCAGGGCCTCAATATTAACCCCACCACAATGGCGGGAAAGGGCAGGGGGAGGAGTTAAAACATTAAATATGGAACATGACCTCCAACTGCCATGCATGTGCGCATATCACCTTTCGTACGGCAACAAATATCAGGGCCTCTGGGTGTCCTGCTTTGGAGCAGTGGGGCACTTTAAGTAATATATTTAAATCAGGCTCCTACTGTGCAATTGGGAGCCCAGTTTAAAACTGATGGTTGTCGGATGGGTTTCCCAGTGGTCAGAAGACTTGGCAGTGAAAAGGAGGTGGGAGCTTCCAGCTCCACAAGGTAAGTGCCTTTTTCAGCACTCCTTGTGGATCAGGAGGAGCAGGAGTGCTCCTGCCAGGCCTCTCAAGGAAACCTTTGCTTTCTCCAGCCCTGATTGCTGACCTCCCTCAGCTATTCCATTTCCAGTCTCTCTGATCTTTCGATTTCCAGGGACTTTCCCCAAAGGTCTCCGATTGCAGCCTTCTGCCATTAGTTTTCTTTTCCGGTCACCAGCTCGGCTGATCACTTGGCAGGCAAGCAGGTGATAAAACGAAGATAGAAAATGTTAACAAGGGCTTACCATTAAGGTCAGCAAGACCTCTGTGCCCGGCCTTGCTAGCTTCTTCAGCCAGTTTTGTCCTCACAGTCATCCTCCTCATAAATGCTGGAGCCTTGGATTCAATTAAAATATTGCCCACCTGCAGCAGGATGAGATTTTAACTGGCTACCAGCCTATGGAAATTCAGGCAGCTCTAGGCTGCCTGCCAACACTCAGGTAAATATGGGAAATGGAGTTCTGGTAAGGTTTCACAGTAGGTTGCTGGGAAGGAGATCTGGGGCACTGGTGGGGAGGGGGAGGAGAGGGGAGTGGGGAGGGGTCTAAATGTTGTGGTGTTTGGAGGAAAAAAGTAAAGTAAAAAACCTTGAATGTCCTCTTCTGCTTCTGATTCTCTTCTCACTCGACTTTACATGGCAGGAAAGACACTGTGGCTTCCTCTTTCAGGTTGAGATCTAAACTGAAGTTGGGTCATTGGACTTCATGCAGGTACTTTTACCACATGCTCAGAAGAACAGGTTAAAATTGAAGATGAAAAGATCCAGGCAGATATCAATGGGTAAGTTAACTGACTGCCCACGCAGTTTCCGCCGGGCAGGAAGGATTAAATTCAACCTAAAGAAAAATAACGCCTCCTCTTTAGGAGCCCAGGCCATGATCCTGGCCTGTACCTCCAGCTGGGACCAATGCACATCCTTCACCAGCTGGTATATTTCCTCCCAATTAGCTTGCCAAACCCGACCTGATCTGCTCCTAAAATGGGGATGCGGGAATCCCAATGTAGAGAGTTCCTATCCCTGACTCCGACCCCTCCTATAATATTGGCCTTGTCGGGTTGGTTGGGGGCTCCACTGCTTAAAAGACCCTGCAGGAGGCTCAGAGCCCATTGTACCTGAGTTCTGGTCTATTCTCTAGCCCTCCCCCTATTTTCCTGCTGGTAGTGGAACAATGACATCTCATTTTTGAAACAAAGTAAGGATAACAGAGCCAATCTCCAATGTGGATAAAACTGGGTAGTGATGTCCAGGCTGCTGAATTCTGCAAGGCCAATATATTAAATAATTTAAAATAAGATCCCTATGCGTTTCCTATGTAGGCAGGGAACGCTGCTTCACTGAGGGTGCTGGGGGGGAGGTGGGGTGGGGGTGGAGGTGGGGGGAGAGAAATCTGAACTACAGCAGCTCTTAGAGTTGATGTACTTAAGTAAAAGAACAACTGTTTTTTTTGTGGAAGTTGCCAATGGCTAAGACAGATGGATCAAAGATATCCAAGAGCTGCTCCCATCACTGAAGAGAGGCTGGTAAACCTGCTGAAAAAGACAGTGATGTGGAAAGTGATCATTTTGGGAACCGAGAGGTGCCCCTCCTAATAGAGCAAACATGCAGCAGTGGTGACAGGAGGTAGCAAATAGAGGGAATGCCCAAATGCTGAGGGAGCAAATGTATAAATTCTCCAGACTGAGGAAGAGTGCCAAGGTAGGCTTGAATAAAGGATGTCCACTGAAAAGACGGGGAGGAAAGCAGGTACTGTGCATGCCTTAAGCACTCAGTGCACAGCAAAATGCCACAACAACAATGCAGGCTGCAAAGCACTGGCAGCAACCTTCACATCTTACACACCCTCACCACCCTATCAGTGAAACTGCAGGTCTGATTTGACGTCAGGCAAAACCATGGCTTTCTTCTAAACGTACAACTGTTGCATGTTTTCTCCCGTACTCACTATGGCTTCTCAAAGTACTTGCAAACTTTCCACTCATCCTTTCACACCAGTTGGAAAGTAGGCTGGGCATAGGACAGCACTGTATTCTACATTCTAAAGCTAAAAGCATCTGTTTGTATTATTTTTTGGAGAAGAAGGTGACTCACAACCTTTGTTATAGAACCCTGACCAGTGGTAGACCACCATAACCTATGCAGCTTCATTCCCAATATGATGAGCTGATCCTCAAATATTATTGGGTGGAGGCCATTGAGAGAGTGAATGATGGAGTGTTTGATGATTTCTTGCCAGACCAGAAAGATAGTTTTTTTACACTCAAATGAAGATTAACAGGTAGGCACATCTGACCCTGTCCTGTCAGGCACCAGATTTGCCTTGCTACTTACTATGGGCTTTGCTATTGGCTATATAACATAAGCACACCCTTTCTCTTCGTGTAAAGGATTCCTATAATGATTATGCTACCACTAGTTGAGGAGCAAGAAGCATCCCCATCACTTGAGCATCTACCAAATCACACCATTCCCGCAAGCATTGTCACCAAAATATTTGGAAGCATCAGGCAATGGGAGTAAAGTGTAAAGTTTGGAACATCAGCGAGCAGGATCAAGTTCAGGTGGTAGCAGATGAGCAACAACTAGAGGGAGGGAAGATTAGGAGCCCCTGGATTTGTACCATACAGATGCTAGACAGCAAGCTGCACTTCATAATCAGCAGAGGTTCTTCAAGTATTCCTTTGTGAATCTTTAGAGAACTTGCAATTGTCCTGCGTTGGCATCCACATTGGCATATGAAATGCCATAGGGTGAGTAGCAATTCCAGGGTGAATTGTGGAGGAACTGCCAAGGATAGAGGGCCAGGTTTTACTCACCAACACCATTGGTCTGCTGCAAAATGAGATCTGGGCTCAAATGTAGAGAAGTCTCTTACCTCTGGTCTCCAGAGGCAAGGTATTATCTTGAGAGGACTTTGATAGGCTTTAGTGGCAGCCAAGAGTCTGTCCTCATACAGATCCCCACTTATCCGGGGCAAGAGGCTGCCAACGGTTTAGGTATGGCAGAAAGACAGACTGATGAGGAATTCATTGGGGTAATGTCCTATTTACAATTCCCAACCAGCTCCCTCAGAGGACTGCCACAAATAACCTACGTTTAAAGTATGTGTTTAGAGAGAAAGTGCAAGTGACATTTTTCATCTGTATTGAGGAGGATAGATCATGGTGTTATACAGTTTCTAGTTGATTCATAAGCCTCGTAAATAAAATCAACTGTTGATTCCAGGCTTAGGCCATGATCGTGTCTGATCTTGGTCTGGTAAGAGTGTATATTCAATCCATTTGTGAAGAAAGGAGAATCATTTAGCAGCATGTGATACATCATAGCAGCTAATGCACAAAATAATGGGTTCTCTGTTATGATTCCTGAGTCTAGCTATCATTTACCTAGATAGTGGACAGAAAACAGTACACTCCAGATCATAGGAGACATGAGATCTACTTATAGGAGCAACAAGTTACATTAAACCCAAGAAAATATCTAATGTACAAATGTGAAAACTTGTTATGCACATTAGGGTACATTTGAGTGTTTCAGGTCAATGCCTTCACATGATGGGATTACATCATGGAAAGTTGTGCAGGCTTTGATTTGGAGACACTCGTTCCATGTCAGAAGTTCCAATATGCAGTTTCATCACTTGAAGTTTAGCGCCAGGGTGTCATATTTAAAATAAAAGTTCTGACTGTTCTTCTATAGTAGGTAAATTGTCCAATGGGAAGAAAGTGCGATCGAAGAAATCCTGTGAATGCGCCTTAATTCCAAACTCGGAAGAGCTCCATCCACTCTTCAGTGTGAAATTCCTGATTTACTTCACCATCCAATGTTTCATTTCTCTGACTTATGACAACACACAAGTAAAAGAACACAACTCTCATGAACTTGAAAACCTGTAAATAGCCATTCTTACCATGTTGCCATATTAAATGGGAGGATGTTTGGAATTGCATCCATTTTCTTGGATGATAACCTAATAGTAATAAGGCCTCAGCAAACATTTGAACTTGTGTGAAGTCTAGATAAATCGTCCCCGGCAAAAACTCCACAATGGGCTTCAAAAACAAGCAGGGCAGCTCTAAAGTTGCACTTAAGTAGCACTGACTGCATATTCTTTCCAGAATAGTATCTCCTCCAGCTGCAATATGTTTTACTATGGAGTAAATCTGGATGTCAGAATTTGGCAGTATTTATAAATCAACCTCTTGTTTAATAATATTATTTTTCTATAATATTTATTACATGCACAGACAAGAAGTACTGTATATACAAATGATACATAAAATGTAAGAATGCCTGAACTATCTAAAAAAAAACTTTCATAAGTTAAATATCATAAAAAACAGAAATACTGCTGTCTAGTAAAAATAAAGACATTTAACTTTTAAAAATTTACAAGTCCATGTTGCATTGGAGTTTATACAGGTCAACATATTATGATTAAATACACCAACTAGTGTCCTCACAGGCTAAATAAAGTTAAACAAATAGTCTATGCATTATTCCAGTAACTCGAAGAACAAGAAGTTCCTGTAGTCATTTATAATTTCTGCTTGCCAGATTAAGTGACAGTGCCTGCCCATAACTTTAGTTTCTGAATTGAAAATCCACAATTTTCTACAGAGGACTACTCACTACAAATAGTACCACTACAGCAACTTACTCTCAATCACCTGAGCTCTGACCCCTTACTAAGCTACAACTCTACAGATAGTGGTCATACTCTGCTACCTGTTTAATCATGCATAAGTCTGGACATTGAAAATTGGCAGACTATTCAGCATTTGGAGTATCATCAATAAGCTCAATCCCTAGCAGATACCAGGAAGGTTCATTGGATAGATTTCAGGAGTAGGAACCCGAGATAGTTTTCTCCTGCTGAACACATCAATGCAGAGATCAATTGTTGCACTCTAACAACCGAGCTGAGATTCACGAACTTATCACTGAACAAATCTGGAACCTTCTTGGTCTATATGACTAACTTACTCACTGGATAAACTCACTGTGCCAATAGAGATGGTTCTAGGACACTTTCGAAGTATGCTCACTTCAAAAACTGAAATGTAATCAAACTAATGCTCTTGTCTGTCCTAGGCGAACCAATGAATTTACTGCTGAGATGTTTCTCAAGAATTTGGTTAAACAAAGTATTTTGACACTTTACATGATCCAACATAGGAAATACAATACACGGGTGCATTGTAGGTGTAAACCTTGGCCCGCGGGTTAGCTTGATAAACAGAATGGGATATTGGAAGTATCTCACGTCATATATAGGACCTAAGATTCTGGAGGGCAGGGAGTTCAGAAGTTGGCAGACTGGCAGTGGGGGAAGAGGGTGGAAGGGGAAGGTGGAATTTGGAGTGGAACCTGGATATGCTGCGTTTTTGCTTTGTGCAGTCCAAATACCAATCTGAGGATAAATAAACCTCTTCCACCCTTCCCACCTTAAGTCTGCTGGAAGTTTTAGGGGTATTTCTGCAGGTGTTCCACAGTTCACCAGGCATTCTGAACAGCATGCCACTGGTGAACCCAGCACGACCTGTGCCAGTTGTGAGCTGAGGTAGGTCTGGCACTGGACATTAAGAAGGCATCAAGACCACCCAAGAGAAAGGTAATCGATCACAGAGAGGACCAATTACCTTTAAAAAGATTACCTTTTTTTCCCTTCGGAACAGGAGACAATTTCCTTCCTGGACTTCAGGGATGTCCCTATTGGAGAAACTGGATGTCACGCTTAGTTCACACAGATATGGATTGCCCGTCCCAATTATGGAAATAATCCAGTCCCAATGATTTGAGAAAAAATCTATGTCCTGTGCTTCATGGAGTTCTGCTCCACCACACTTCCACTGGGCTAGCAGGGTCCCCAGAGATAAAGAGGGCCACAAAGTTCCTGAACACTCCAGTGCGTATTTTACTGCAGATGCTGGAACTCTGAAACAAAGGCAGAAAACGTTGGAAACAGTCAGCAGGTCAATCAGCATCTGTGGAGAGAGCAGATGCATTGACATTTTAGATGTGAACTCTTCATGTGATGAAGGGTCATGGAATTATGATCTGCATTGGAGATTAAACATTCAGCCCACTAACTAATTTGGGCTTTTAAATGGTTTACTACACCATGCTTACCTGCACTTAAATCAGTTGAGCATCTCGCTCTTTCCAGACACCTTAAACAGATAAGCAGTAAACAGTTTAACAGTCCCTGTGCTTTGGTTAGCTGCATTCCTCCTTCTCCCTTGTGGCATACAGAAAATCCAATGATGCGGTGGTTTTTTAAATAAAGCCATACAAGTACAAAGGAGGCCAGAGCTAGCTAAGGAATTAATTTGATTATGATTTCAATGCAAAGGACACAAAGAGTCAATAAACACACTTTTTAGTGGAATCAACTTCTAAATACAAATATTTTAGTTCTTTTCTTCTTTCTTTTGGGCCTCCTTATCTCGAGAGACAATGGATACGCGCCTGGAGGTGGTCAGTGGTTTGTGAAGCAGCGCCTGGAGTGGCTATAAAGGCCAATTCTGGAGTGACAGGCTCTTCCACAGGTGCTGCAGAGAAATTTGTTTGTTGGGGCTGTTGCACAGTTGGCTCTCCCCTTGCGCCTCTGTCTTTTTTCCTGCCAACTACTAAGTCTCTTCGACTCGCCACAATTTAGCCCTGTCTTTATGGCTGCCCGCCAGCTCTGGCGAATGCTGGCAACTGACTCCCACGACTTGTGATCAATGTCACATTGATGAAGCAGCTGAAGGTGGTTGGGCCTAGGACACTACCCTAAGGAACTCTTTGAGGCTTAAACTCTTTAGCCCTTATTCTGTTTTTTGGTAACCAGTTTGCTAGCCAGTCTGCTACTTGTCTACTAACTCAGCATGCTCTAATCTTAGTCTGAACCTACTGTGTGGTATGTTAATTGAAAACCTTTTTCAAGTTCGTGTATGGTGTATCCACTGCATTTTAGTTCTTATGCCATAGATATAAACCAATCCTTCAGAATTCAGAATTGGTGCTATTGGTGAATCTGACTGTATGAATTTGCTACTTTATGTGATGTTCTACTACCCCTTACTCTCCAGAAATAAATTAACATCCTTGACCGCTACTTGACTTGTTAAGTGGCTGATTGGCCACTTGAGAAGCACGAGTAAAAGCATTATTGTAGACAAGTCCTGATTAGCCTAGTTTCCATTGCTATAGCTCAGGAAATTCTATAGAATGAACACATCCAGCAAAAAACTGAACTAATTATCATCGCTATTTGTGGCCATTAAAATAAACAAAACATGGCAAGATTAACACCTCAATTTTAAAAGCAGAAAGCATCCCAAAAATGAACAGAATATGACCACCTTTGGATTCTACCTGAAATCTGTTGGGTAAGAAATCCTCTATTTGCTCCTTAAAATTACATCATAAATGTTTCTGGATAAATATGTTTATGATTTTCTGCAAATATCACACTGGGGATACCTTTATTCTCCCCCTCCCTCTCAATGTGCCACTATGTCAGATAGCTTTAGGTTAAGTTACCCTTATCTCAGTTTTATATATAAGATATGCATTGACAGAGAAACAAAATGCTCATCTGCGCATGCAATTTATTGCTTTCCATTGTTTTCAGTCGTGTTGACATTCTGGGAAGTGATGGTGGTCACAGTGATCTTGAAGCAGCATGATCTAATGGCTTCCCTGCTGCTCGCTCCAGTTATGTGCAAACTTGTCCTGCAAGCGAGAGGGACGAGCATCAGTGTGTGTGTGTTTCAATGTGTTTGGCTGATGTGCCTGTCATAGCTGAATAACTGGAAAAATGTGGAAGCTGTGAGAAGTGGTTGTGAGGCTTGCAGCAGTGTTATGTGTGCAAGAGTGAGGTGGAGCATTAGGCATGAGTCCTGATTGTTAGAGATTGTTGATGGGTTGGTGGGAGTGTGCTACCTTGAGCAGTGTGTGAGGTTGGTGGTGCAGTGGGTAGCAGATGGCATTTGAAGATGCATTCACTGACCTTGACCACTGGTGCGAGGTTATAGAACTTTTTGTGGCACAGCAAGCAGGTCCTCGGGGCCACACTCCTTGACTTGACCTCTGTGGCTGCCTGCTTCCGTTCTGTTCGCAGTGCATGCATTGAAGGCCTTCTGGCCCCCTGCAGAAACCTCACCTCACTCCTTCTTTCCATCTCCTTAACAAAGGCCTTCAGTGCCGCATCAGAGAATCTGGGAGCCCGCTCTGTAGCCTGCTGCTCTTTTGGTACTCTTCATTCCTTCTGAGAAACACTTTTGGAGATAGTTCTACTACCTGCTGCAGTCAGAATGCACCTCCACTTTAAGAGATGCAGACTGGCTTTAAGAAGTGTATCTGTATCTTATGTTAGCCACACATGCATCTGGACTTCCTGCTGAGTGTGCAGCCAGTCAGCAGTGTGTTTCACACTGGGCTGCATGCCGTAGTCAAGGTGATGAGTAGGCAGTACAAGGTTTGCGTGCTGCCTGCATCACCTCGATCAGGCGTGGGGTAATTGCAGCACGATGACTGCATCTGAAATCCGGCCCTTTTGAATTTTTAGCCCGTAGTTTTTAAGAAATGCCTTAAAGGAGAAGAGAGAGGTAGAGATAAGGTGAGGTTTAGGGAGAGAACCCACCAGTTTAGACCATGGGCAGCTGAAAACAAGGCTGCCAATGGTTGAGTGATAAAAAAAAAATTGGGAATGCGCAAGAGGCCAGAATTGGAGGAGAATAGAGATCTTAAAGGACTATAGGGCTGGAGAAGGTTACATATATAAAGATCGTGGAGTGATTTAAAAACAAGGATGAGAATTTTTAAATTGAGTGGATGCTGACCAGGAGCCAATGTAAGTCAGCGAGCACAGAGGTGATGGGTAAACGGGATTTGGTGTGAGCTAGAATAAATAAATGCGAGCAGCAGAGTTTTGGTTTGTTAAATGCTAACACCCACCAACCGCACCCTTCCCCCCCAACAAAATTTAAAATATCATCCAAACGTAAATGTATGCAGATAATTACCATTTAACCATACTCTACTGCAAGTTTCCCCTCTTTAGTTTGTGCTAGCTGCTGCTCATTTGTGCATTTTTTGCAACATTTCAAAAGATCTACTTGTGTGGCCTTATTTTTATATAATTCTCTTTATGTGTCTTCCTAAACTGGCTCACTTTTGCTGTTATTTTGCAGTTTAGTTTCCATTCTCTGTGTTTCTTGCTTGATTTACAGTATCACAGTTAAATCAAGTGATAACACTGTTGCCTCTTTAGTTTGCCTAGATAACAACAATCATTGAACTGTAAAAATAAATTAGTTGTATGTTAAGCACATTGGGACATTTCTAAGAGACACAATGATGTGTTAAATAAATAGCAGGTCTTTCTATTTTAATATATGGTTATATATTGTTTTGACCAATTATGGTATTTCTGTATGCAGTAATATCATCACAAAATAAGCTTGGGGTCTGTTACAAATTACCTTGTTTTTGTCTTCCTGGTGTGACAATTTAACATTATGTTTTGATTGTAAGGGCAAATGAATTTCACTGTAGATAACTATGAGGTGTTGCATTTTTCTAGGAGGAATAAGGAGGTGATAAACACTTTGGGAAATAAGGGTTTAAATGAGGTTGAGGTGCAAAGGGATTTAAGGGTACAGATTCACAAATCATTAGAAATAGCAATGCAGGTTAACAAAGTCATAAAAAGTGTAAACAAAGCACTGGGGTTCATTTCTAGAGGAATAGAATTCAAAAGCAGATAAGTTATGTTAAACATATATAGAACCTTAGTTGGACCACTGTCCAGAGTTCTGGTCTCCATATTACCAAAAAGACACAGAAGCATTGGAGTTAATGGAGAAAGAATTTGCAAAGTGGATATTAGAACTGAGAGGGTACAACTAATAAGGAAAGACTGAACAGTCTGGTACTCTTTACTCTAGAAAAGAAGGGACTGAGGAGTGACCATTCAGAGGTCTTTAAAATTATGAAGTGGTGCCATAGAATTGATTTGGAGAAGATATTTCCACTTGTGAGGCAGTTCAAAACTAGGGACCATAAATATAAGGTAGTCACTAATAAATCCAAAAAGTAATTCAGGAGAAACTTCTTTACTCAGAGAGTAGTGAGAATGTGGAACTTGCTACCACAATGGCGTGGTGGAGACAACGAGCAAAGTTGCATTTTAACGAAGCTAGATAAGTACATGAGGGAGCAAAGAATGAAAGGATATGTTGATAGGATGAGGTATATTGAATGGGAAGATGCTTGTGTAGCATAAACACTGGCATAGGCCAGTTAGGTCCAATGTCCTGTTTCTGTTCTGTATATTCTATGTAATATAATTCTATGTAACATGATATATATCATCTCAGGAGCCAAGGATAACAGCAGGCTTCAGAGGACCGTGTTTTGGGGGGGGGTCAAGTGGATCCATTTTTCATTTGGACATTGTTTTACTATTTTAATTGAAACTATAGATCATGCTGAGGTAAATTGAATATACCTATATGTGGATATTTATATATGATATATAGTGTATACAGACAAAAGACAACTGTTGAAGTATTTATTCCAAACTTACCTTCAGATGGTAAGTTTATATAGGATAATCTAATGTCATTGAGAAAGAAGTGTACAATTAAACACCTACTTGACTAACACTAGCAGATTGCCAATATTTAGAAACAATTTTCAGCATGCACCAAAAAACCTAACATTGGGAGGAAAATTTTTCTTTGTCCTTTGTATAACAAAATCATAAACCCATTTCTGAAAAAGGTTTACAATTTCCTTAAGTTTAGCACACAGAGGAAATATTTCCTTTGGAAAAAATACAAGTAGATCTTCTGTTGCATTGCTCAGAGTGGATTAACGGATATGCTGTTGTGTGACAATAGGACGTTATACTCTACAACACAGGATATGTTATTACACAACCGGAGATGGCTCACTGAACACTTACCCAGCACATTATAGCCAATCATTACTCAAAGCAAAAAACATGCCTTATTGATTGGGAGGGGGGGAGGGGGGGGGGGCGGTTGGCGAAGAGTTTCTGTGCACATGGATGCACAATGTATCATTAGTCAATCATCAAAAGGGACTGAGGATGAATATTTCTTAAGTAAATTAGTTGAATTGAGAGTAATGAGTTTATAAATCAGGGAAAAATGAAAAACAGGGGCCATGGTGTAAAATGTGAGAGGCAGCAGAATAGAGGTAAGAGATGGAGAAGAATGAGTCTAACATCTATCAGATGACAGTCGCAGGTAAAACGAGAGAGGTGCCAGAGCTGATGTGTAAGAAGGGAGCATGGAACCACGAATTAATGCATTGGCCAGCCATAAATACCAGTGAGCAATGAATTTAGAAATTTTGCTGAAAACAAGAACAAAGAAAGCAAGAGGGAAAAGGCAAACTGAGTTGGCAGCAAAGGCAAAAATCAGGAAGAAACAAAAGTAAATTTCTGGACCAAGAAACAAAGCAGTGAACCTCAGAAGACGTGAGAAATTGGAGCCAAGGTGAGGGAAGCAGGTAGAAGTAAATGTAAACTTAATGTCATGTTGAAAGGTCAAAAAGCATAATGGGCAGCTTCCTAGGTCAGAAGAGAAACTGGAACTCAAGCTGAACAGTCAGTGAAGGAGCACAGAGAAGCAAAAGTAAATGTGGACTGAAACAAGGTGAATGGAGTTGAGTGACTGGTGCCACAGCTCCACCAGTGGTGGGAGGCTTGTAGCTGCACAGTGATAGGTAACTTTACCATTCAAATTGGAATTTTCATCATAGATATTTAAAAAGCAGTTTCTAATGTAAATATTGACATGAACATGTTACCTCATTAATCATGGCAACAAGAAGCAAGGTCTGTAAACAGGAAATGCATGTTATGTGCAAAACTGTTTTATTAATATGAAACAATCCCTTGGCTTTGTACGAGGTTTGAAGACTTGCAGGTTGATAGGTAAATGGGCCCCTATAAATTGCCCCTAGTATAGGTAGGTGGAAGGGAAATATAGGGACAGGTGGGGATGTGGTAGGAATATAGAATTAGTGGAGGATTAGTATAAATGGGTGGTTGATGGTCGGCACAGACTCGGTGGGCTGAAGGGCCTGTTTCAGTGCTGTATCTCTAAATAAGACCAAGTGTAGTCTTCAGGTGAAGCAGGGTCCACGGGGAGGGTTGAGACATTAATTGGATCAGGGCACATCAATATAATTCACAGCACCCCACCCCTGCCATCTTAAATAATAAATGTTGTCCTTATTTTAAATAATATGTTGATTTTATTCTGATCAGGCTCCAGAAGCTGGCCGAGCGCGTCTACCCTGAGGCACAGTGTGGCTTTCGTGCAGAGAGATCGACTATTGACATGCTGTTCTCCCTTCGTCAGATACAGGAGAAATGCCGTGAACAACAGATGCCCCTCTACATTGCTTTCATTGATCTCACCAAAGCCTTTGACCTCGTCAGCAGACGTGGTCTCTTCAGACTACTAGAAAAGATCGGATGTCCACCAAAGCTACTAAGTATCATCACCTCATTCCATGACAATATGAAAGGCACAATTCAACATGGTGGCTCCTCATCAGAGCCCTTTCCTATCCTGAGTGGTGTGAAACAGGGCTGTGTTCTCGCACCCACACTTTTTGGGATTTTCTTCTCCCTGCTGCTTTCACATGCGTTCAAATCCTCTGAAGAAGGAATTTTCCTCCACACAAGATCAGGGGGCAGGTTGTTCAACCTTGCCCGTCTAAGAGCGAAGTCCAAAGTACGGAAAGTCCTCATCAGAGAACTCCTCTTTGCTGACGATGCTGCTTTAACATCTCACACTGAAGAATGCCTGCAGAGTCTCATCGACAGGTTTGCGTCTGCCTGCAATGAATTTGGCCTAACCATCAGCCTCAAGAAAACGAACATCATGGGGCAGGATGTCAGAAATGCTCCATCCATCAATATTGGCGACCACGCTCTGGAAGTGGTTCAAGAGTTCACCTACCTAGGCTCAACTATCACCAGTAACCTGTCTCTAGATGCAGAAATCAACAAGCGCATGGGTAAGGCTTCCACTGCTATGTTCAGACTGGCCAAGAGAGTGTGGGAAAATGGCGCACTGACACGGAACACAAAAGTCCGAGTGTATCAGGCCTGTGTCCTCAGTACCTTGCTCTACGGCAGCGAGGCCTGGACAACGTATGCCAGCCAAGAGCGACGTCTCAATTCATTCCATCTTCGCTGCCTTCGGAGAATACTTGGCATCAGGTGGCAGGACTAAATCTCCAACACAGAAGTCCTTGAAGCGGCCAACATCCCCAGCTTATACACACTACTGAGTCAGCGGCGCTTGAGATGGCTTGGCCATGTGAGCCGCATGGAAGATGGCAGGATCCCCAAAGACACATTGTACAGCGAGCTCGCCACTGGTATCAGACCCACCGGCCGTCCATGTCTCCGTTATAAAGACGTCTGCAAACGCGACATGAAATCGTGTGACATTGATCACAAGTCGTGGGAGTCAGTTGCCAGCATTCGCCAGAGCTGGCGGGCAGCCATAAAGACAGGGCTAAATTGTGGCGAGTCGAAGAGACTTAGTAGTTGGCAGGAAAAAAGACAGAGGCGCAAGGGGAGAGCCAACTGTGCAACAGCCCCAACAAACAAATTTCTCTGCAGCACCTGTGGAAGAGCCTGTCACTCCAGAATTGGCCTTTATAGCCACTCCAGGCGCTGCTTCACAAACCACTGACCACCTCCAGGCGCGTATCCATTGTCTCTCGAGATAAGGAGGCCCAAAAGAAAGAAAAAAGAATTAAATAATAACATTAATTTAAATTCTGGAAGAAGAATAATAGAGCTGGCTGAAGCTTAGAAGTTTCTTTGCGTTGTTTGCTGAGGAGGTATGAAATACAAAGCTAGGGTTTTACAGCAGTAGGGTGTAATTATGGCATGATGAATGCATGAGCAGTTTCCAATATAAAAGTGTACATCGGAATTCAAAATGGGCAAAGTTGACAATAGCAAGTGAAGGATTGTAGGCAGGAAATGTTCACAGACATAAGGGCCTTGGGTTTTCAACAGGTTGTGCTGACCTTTTCAGTGCAATTCACCTGAGATTCACCAAACCAGCGCAAATAATTACAGAATTTCAAGCGCAAATTATGTTCACCACAAATCAAGCTTCTGCAATCCTTTGCGCTAGTTTATAAAACCTCGTTCTAGAAGCTAGCCCCATCCACAAAACTGGCTCCAGATTGAATTAATCACCATTGGACTTTTCCACTAATTGTGGTCGTTTGTGGACCTTCAAAGAGATTCTTAAATTTAAGCTGATTTTTTTGAAGCACAAGAGCTGTAATAGCCATGTTTTAAAGCTTCTTCAGACAACTCATTCTAATTTATTAAAAAGCTGACTAGTGTCCACCAATATGATTAGCAAATGGTTCTAATTAGATTTTTAAAGTCACTTTTAGTGATTTAAAATTGGGTTACTCACAGATTGTGGACTAGGCACTCAGATTAAAAATGCTTATTTTTTGTGGTATTCTCATTTTGAGCTGTATTGATAAAACTACAATAAGTTACCACTCTTAAATATATCAAGGAATATTGCTTAAAGCAAAAAAAAAATCGAAAACTATGTTCTATAATGCTGCTTGATTGTGCTGTTTCATGGCAGAGTTTGCATTGGGTGATATGCAAATGAGTTTAGGCAGAAACTTGAGGGAAAAAATTCACTTCTGAAAACTAGAGCAACTTTGGGAGCAATTTGCGTCCAGATCACTGATTGTGCCCTAAGTGGAAACTCTATCCAAAAATTTTCAATTGCCAAAAATGTCATTTTTTATGAAATACTTATTGAGCACTTCTAAACAGCATTATATATAAACAATTGGCAAGGGGTAGCACTGTACTTTGAAAGGACCTGAAGTCCTTAAATTGCTGGCGTGGGTGACAGAATTACTAATTTTGTGATTATGCCATTTAAAATATGACAAAGAAATATATCTGAAAATCAAATTATTTACAAGTAGGATAGCATGCCTGCTACCTCAGTATGGCTACCATTTTGAACATGAATATACAAATGAATTATAACTCTGGCTTTATCCCCTTTCCCAAACATCTTGATTCTAAAGTGTACACTGCATTGTTGTTCAAGCGTTAACGTGACTCGGATGATATCACCGTTGCTTCTGATCAGAGGTTATTGTATTTAAGCCCGACTAAAGGCCTTGAGCACATCTTGGTGGATATTGCTGTGATATTGTAGGACTGCTGCTTTCCTGGATGAGACGATAAACTGAACCCCTCCCCAAACCAATGCTGTCATCTGCCTTTTTCAGGGACATTTCCCCTCAATCAGCATAACAAAAAACAGGTAAACTGGCTATTCATTTCATTGCTGATTGTAGGATCTTGACGCCTGCAAAATGGCTGGCATGCTTGCCTCGCCTGTTCTTTGAGACTTCTCTGAGAAATGTAATGATACTTTATGAATGCATATATTTATTTCTTTCATGCAATTTAATAACAAGCGATGTAAATATCCTACTGGTTGAAATGAATATAGTATTGCCTTACCAGCTGCAGAAGATATTATATTTCTGTATTAGGACACACTCATGTTTTAGTGGAACTTATTTTTGTACACATACATAAAACGGTTGAATTCAGGAGAAGATATGTTTAAAGCTGAACAACCACATCCGTCCACAGAGCTGCATTCCTAGGTAAAACAAGTTACTTTAACTTGTCCACTGTTTATGGATGGATCTTCATAGACTAAACTCTAGGAAGCTTCAGAGTTCCTGAAAGCCCCCCAGAATACACAAACAGTAGTTTCAGTGTAAACAGAATGAGGTAGGTACGGCAGATAGGTTCAGTACGTAAGCAACAGACTTTGTTTTTAACACATGCTAGTTAAGAAAACAGGTAAGCCATAATCATAAGGACTTTCTTTGTGAGTTCTCATAGCCCCCACTCAATGTTGACTAATATGCTGTATAATTTTAATTCAAAAATATGATTGGCAGAAAATCCTGGCTGAGGAACTGGCATCATATTGTTGCTGGCAGACAATGCAAACACATATCAAGGAACTCAGAACCACCAGCCTGAACTTTTCTAGCTATTAATTTAAATGATAATAAAACCATGTGTTGAGGGTACAGATTTTCCCAGTGTGCATTCCTGGTGCGTGCCATACCTGGTCAAATGCTGCCTTATTGTTGAGGGCAGCGACTTTCACCTTTCCTCTGGCATTCGACTCTTGCGCCCATGTCTGGATCAAGTCTGTAAAGAGGTCTGGAGTTGGGTGCTTCTGAATGTCAGTGAACAAGTTATTAATGAATTGACTCTATTGACAACTCCTTCCTTCACTTTCCAGATGATTGAATGCAAGCTAAAAGGGGATGATAAATGGCCAGGTTGATTCATCCTATTTTTTGTGCATAGAGCATACCTCTGCAATTTACCACATTGTTAGGTAAATGCCAGTGTCAAAGTTGAACTAGAACAGCTTTACTGGGAGGCACAGATACATCAGCACCATAACTGGTATGTTGTCAATACCTAAGTCTTTACTGTTTCCAGTGCACTCAAGTTCGTTTAATGTAAGGCAGAGTGAACTGGATTGGCTATACACAGGCATCGATAATGGTGGCGATCTCAGGTATTGGCCCATTAGGATTATCCACTCGCCATTACACCATACCCCTTAATCTTCTCTCATACTGCCCCTTACTTTGCCAAAATCTTTCCTAAAGTCTTTGCACATTATATCTACTGCACCTGTCATCTGTTACCTCCTCAAAGAATTCTACAAGGTTCCCTATGTTTGCTACATGTAACTATTTCCTCTTTATCTAAATATGTGGTAATCGTATTCTTAATGGAAGACTTCAAAATTTTCCCTACCTCAGATGTTAATCTATCTGGCCTGTAATTATCCAAATTAGCTATGTGTCCCTTTTTAAAAATGGATTTACTCCCAGCACTTATACCATCTACACTTCTCATGGAAAGTCACCTATATCAGACAAATAGCACTAGCCATTTAGTACTACCACAGAAGTCAATTACAAAGGCAAAAGTAAAATACTGTGGATGCTGGAAATCTGAAACAAAAACAGAAAAGGCACCGCTTAAAATGTATTAAGCCTGTCAGCTATTTCAAGCAGTTCAGTAAGTTTTTTACTTCTCAGTAATCCCCTACATTTTCTGTTTTCCCCATACTTCACAATCTATCTTTGTGATGTTCATTTTTTATGCACTGGGGATTTGTGTGACAAACAGTTTTGCGTTAACTGGAGTTGCCTGGTCATAGAAACAAAGATATTGGGAATTAAATTATCTAAAAGAATCACTAGAGTTTCACACGTTACAAAAGCCAGACTGTTTTTGTCAGTGGGAGCACTTACCCGGAAGATACTTGATCTGTCCGTAGTAAAATACATTAAAATACATTAATGTTTTAAGTACGTTGATTTAAATTGTACAGGTTCTGCTGTTGGGCTCAAACATGAGACACGGTGATCAGTTTTTATAAAATTAATCAGAGATTGGCTTTACCAGCCATTGCTTAAAGTGGGTAAATTATGTTAACACAAATGTGCCCGTTAAGTACAGAGCTGCAATGTTTGTCACTGCACTAAGATCCCCAAATTTGAATGTCAGTCCAAACAGACATTCTTACTGAGGTTTCCCTTAGAAAAATCAGAGGAAGAGGGTGAAAATCAAGCTTGTCACAGACACAAAATGGGTGGTAGTAACAACCAACAACTTGCATTTGAATAGCATCCTTAATGTAGTAAAATTCTTTTTTTTTTCCAAAATATACTTTATTCATAAAAATCTGTGAAAATACATTTCCAAACAGTTTCAAACAGCACCAAAAAATACAAACAGTGCAAAGATGATCAGTTTCTTTCTATAAAATCATGAGTTGCCTCACAACCCTTCCATTTCATTGCCATGCCATATACATTTTTACATTTACAGCACACAAAATTTTCCTGATACAGTTTGAGGGGTTTACCATGGATCCAGCCCCTCAGTTCAGCTTGGTGGGGGGACCTTACACTGTGGTCTTTCCGCATTGAGCCTTTGCTGCGACTGCCCCAAGCTTTAGTGCGTCCCTCAGCATGTAGTCCTGGACCTTGGAATGTGCCGGTCTGCAACATTCGGTGGTGGACAACTCTTTGCGCTGGAAGACCAGCAAGTTTCGGGCAGACCAAAGGGCGTCTTTCACCGAATTGATAGTCCTCCAGCAGCAGTTGATGTTTGGCTCGGTGTGCGTCCCTGGGAACAGCCCGTAGAGCACAGACTCCTGTGTTACAGAGCTGCTTGGGATGAACCTCGACAAAAACTACTGCATTTCTTTCCACACCTGCTTTGCAAAGACACATTCCAGGAGGAGATGGGCAACCGTCTCTTCCCCACCACAGCCACCGCGGGGGCATTGTGCGGAGGGGGCGAGACTTCGGGTGTGCATGAAGGATCTGACGGGGAGGGCCCTTCTCACCACCAGCCAAGCAACATCCTTAATGTAGTAAAATGTCCCAAGGCACTTCACAGGAGTGTTACCAAACAAAATTTGACACGGAGCAACATAGAACATAGCAAATCAATACCTATTACACACACTGGCAATTATCATTTCCAATGACTTCAATGAATAGGAAGGTTGGGTGGGATGTATAACCTATGTCCGATCCATTAACCTTTTTGTGGCTCCGCCAAAGTTGAATTTCACCCCTAAAGAGACTACGGTAATAACCTTTATGCAAATAGTGCTTCTGGATTCAAAGTGAGGTAATGACCCATTTTCCAAATAGTTATCTTATTCTTTGATGAGCACAAATGCAAACAAAAATATATAACATAGGAAATATGTAATAGGCCATATTTTTTGAACAGTGCATGTAATTTGGTTTTGATTGCCTTTTAGAAAGCTGCCCATGAGAGTTCTAATGTAGAACTTCATACTATTCTTCCTTTAGTGCTACCAATCTCAACCATAAGCCCAAGATTATTCAGTAGAATTTTAGTGAGCAAATGTTTAAAGTGTTCATCCGAAATTCCTCACTGTGCTATTCTAGAGGAAGTGTCAACCTGTTTCAAATAAAATATGGAAGAGAGAAATGTCGGAAGAGCATGTTAAATATTCCTGTTAGTACCCTAAGAGTAACCTGAGGTTCACTTTTTCTCTATGTCTTTACCTCATGTGTCAGTAAAGAGGTATTTTTGCAATATCACGATGATAGATCAAGGCCATAATAGGTTTCACTGACGGGAAGAGTAGGTTATTTTGAGAAGTAATGCATTTTTACCAACAGCCACTCTGCTCCAAAAATAAAGTATTTTGTGAAGTATCTTGATATGCTTCAACATTATCATAAAGCACTATGTAAATATTTCTTTAATTTTGTTTCACAGAGCTGGATTGCTCCAGTACACATTATAAAGATTAATTTAAGGTAAATATTCATACAAAAAGTTGCACAACTCAATACTGATCTGTACCTCAAGCTATCTGTCAGTAAGCTAATAAATTCTGTAAAAGCTGCATGTTATCACTAACAACCTCTTCCTAAATACCATCTGTTCTGCACCGGAGACCAGCTTGCATGCCAGCATTCTTTGAATTGTATTCCAATGAAAATAATGCTGCAATAGGTCATTACCTATGCCCTCTGTCATGTTTATTTTCAGCCTGCACACGATATTTCTGAATTGCTATTAGCTGATAATGATCACAATAAACTTCTATATGTACAATTGAGATTATTACACATATAGGGCTGAATTTTATTAGCGCGCCACACATTACGGTTGGCAAGATGTAACGAGTGGTGTGCCACAGGGATCTGTGCTGGGGCCTCAACTTTTTGCAATTTATATAAATGACTTCGATGAAGTGATTGAAGATATGGTTGCTAAATTTGCTGATGACACAAAGATAGGTAGGAAAGTAACTTGTGAAGAGGACGTAAGGAGGCTACAAAGGGATATAGATAGGTTAAGTGAGTGGGCAAGGACCTGGCAAATGGAGTATAATGTGTGAAAGTGGGAAATTGTCCACTTTAGCAGGAAGAATAACAAAGAAGCATATTATCTAAATGGTGAGAGATTGCAGAGCTCTGAGATGCAGAGGGATCTGGGTGTCCTAGTGCATGAATCGCAAAAGGTTAGTATGCAGGTACAGCACGTAATTAGGAAAGCTAATAGAATGTTATCGTTTATCACGAGGGGAATTGAATACAAAAGTAAGGAGGTTATGCTTCAGCTATACAGGGCGTTGGTGAGACCACATCTGGAGTACTGTGTATGTACTGGTCTCCTTATTTAAGGAAAGATGTAAATGCGTTGGAGGCAGTACGGAGAAGGTTTACTGGACTAATACCTGGAATGGACGGGCTGTCTTATGAGGAAAGATTGGACAGGCTAGGCTTGTATCCACTGGAATTTAGAAGAGTAAGAGGCGACTTGATTGAAACATATGAGGGGTCTTGACAGGGTAGATGTAGAAAGGATATTTCCCCTGGGAGAATCTCGAACTAAGGGTCACTGTTTAAAAATAAGGGGTCGCCCATTTAAGACAGGGATGAGGAGAAATATTTTCTCTCAGAGGGTGTTGAGTCTTTGGAATTCTCTTCCTCAAAAGGCAGTGGAAGCAGAGTCTTTGAATATTTTTAAGGCAGAGGTAGATAGATTCTTGATAAGCAAGGGGATGGAAGGTCATCGGGGGTAGATGGCAATGTGGAGTAATCAGTTCAGCCATGAACTTACTGAATGGCGGAGCAGGCTCGAGCGGTCGAGTGGCCTATTCCTGCTCCTAATTCGTATGTTCGTATGTGGCGGCATGCTTTGAAGTCGGCGACATTCAGGTGCGGAAGCGCCATCGCTAGCCCCTGCGATATTTCGTCCGGGAGCTCACTTAAATGGAGCTGGCAGAGCAGTCGCCCCATGACATAGAAGGGGTGGATGCTCCCTCCTCGGCAGCAGCATCTGGCACCACCGAGCAGGCGCCGGCGCCATTTTTAAAGGACTTGAAGCCCTTAACAAAAATTAGCATTTTTAAAGTAACATCACTTTGAATTCTGTTTGAAAAAATAATTAAAAGCAGGAGGTCCGTTCCCAAGCGCCCCCCTTTTTTTTTCATTGGCCTTTATCAGGAACATTAACTTTAAGCACACCCCGAACTTTCCCTCCCAACCTCGTCATATTTGCCCTTCAACCCCTTCCCACCATCTCCACAGCCAATAAAAAATGTTTTCCCCACTCCTCCCCACTGCCCTGCTAATTTCACGCCTCCCCCCTCCCCACCAATGTCTTGCCTCAGAACTCTGAAGGAAGTTCCGAAGGCGCGTGAGTTGCAGTGGGCATCCATAATATTGGCGTGGGATGGCTGCTGGGACCAGGTAAGTTTATTTGCATGTTTTTTTAATTAATTGTAATATTTAAACAAAGGCTCCACTGCCATGCGGCAGGGGGGCCGCACCAAGACCTCGCCTCCGCCGGTAAAATGTGGTGGGCCTTCTCGGTTTTGAGGGTCCTGGCGGGCCGCTCCCGCAAGTATCTTATGGGGCCTTCCTCCCACCACAACCCCCGATGTCAAGGGGCTGGTAAATGCCAGCCCATAGTGTCATTATGTTTCCATAAGCATGTGGCAGCTAATATGTGCACAGCAAGCTCCCACAAACGACAATGAGATTATTGGTCTGTTTAGATGTTGGTTGAGGGATAAGTAAGGGCAGGACAATAATATTTCAGGAAAGGGGTAGAAGGATTTTCTGAGAAGGCGAGATGAAGTCGGGTAGGAGGAGGCTCATGTGGAGCATAAAATGCCAGTATAGACCAGTTGGGCCGAATGGCCTGTTTCTGTGCTGTAAAACTCTATGTAATTCTAATTCTATGTAATTCAAAATCAACAGAACTATTTTCATCTACCATTCTGCTCATTTGTTCAATCAACTCAATCAGGTTAGTGCGATATGACCCATAGTTCCTGAAACCATGCTGGGATTCCTTAATAAGTGCTGAACTCTCCAAGTAATCATATTTCACATCCCTCATAAAGCTTTTCAACAGCTCCCCTACAACCAACATCAAGCTCATGGGCCTATAATTACAAGGGTCTAATTTCTTCTCCTTCTTAAATAATGGCACCACATGAGTCTGCCTCCAATCCATGGAGACTAGCCCAGACTTCAATAAGCTATTGAACATATGAGCCAATGGCTCATGTACAGCCTCCCCCATTTCCCTTCGGATCTTCTTCTTGATGTCCATATGTGATTTCCTTGGTTCACAAGGCTGCTGACGTCAGCATGATCAGGTCCGTGTGAGGAGGTTTTGTTAAGCAATTACAGCTCCTTTACTTTCTTTCTGCATTCAACCACTTACCCTATTATCTGTTCCTTAGCCCTGTCTCTTGGAAAACACAGAACTACTCTGCTCAATAACTTGCATTGCACAATAGCCTATCCTCATGTCTCACAAAGGAGCCTTCAACTAATAGGCCTTTTCTACTTACCTTACTTACCTTTGGCCTTACTCTAATTTGTTTGGAGGTCGCCGCTGTTGTAACTGTCCATCCTGTCATTTTGGGGTTTATGAATGGTCAAACACTAAACACATTTCCAGTTTCACTCACTGCTTGGAATTTTTCATTTTGAAATGCCTGGTTAAATAAGCATGCTTTCTTCCAATAATTTATGCTGAAGCAGTCAAGAGGAATGCAGCTGCAGATCACAGGATAATAAAATATGTCATCAAAGGTGTGCTGGATGTCAAAGAACAAGGATTTGCCTTTTACTATACATAACAGATGTAGCTGAAGTCATAAAGCTGTTCCACATTAATTAAAGGGGTATCACCATGGCTTAGGGAAGCTTTATTGGCTCAGTTCCATAACAATCTGCTCTAGAAACATTTCTTTTGCGGAACTGCAATGACAATCAGGTAGATTTGCACTGCAGACAGCATAGTACATAATCATAGAACTATAGAATGATACAGCACAGAGGAGGCCATTTGGTCTATCATATCTGTGCTGGCTCTTTGAAAGAGCTATCCAACTAGTCACACTCCCCTGCTTTTTCCTTATAGTTTTGTAAGTTGTAACCCTTCAAGTATTTATCCAATTTCCCTTTTAAAGCTGCTATTGACTTGGCCTGTGACATTGCCATCCCCTTTGACTCTGTGCAAATGAATGGGTTAAAATCTGGCCCACTGACTCCAAGTTCAAGTTTCACCAAAAAAAATTTCAGACCCTCAGCCCTGATCAGACATAAATGCAAACGCTGAATGCCACCACTATATAAACATCCCACTTATCATTTTGATTGAAGTCTATCATGTGGGGTAGATAAAACATGGCTGATCTGCTACCTCCTGTTTTGAGCTTCCGCTGAAGTTGGATTTCACCCCCAATGTCTTCACCATTGAATATGTCAATTCTTTACATCACAGCCCCTGCCTCATAAATTAACTAGGCCACCAGCAGTGCTATGGGGAAAGTGTGGGGAAATGTCACAAATTGGTAGCTTGCTCAAAGAGCCAGCACAGGCACATTGAGCCGAATAGGCTCTTTCTGTACTGTTTGATTCTATGATCTGTTATCTAGATCACAGAAACCATTTGAATGTTACTGTCAAAACCAATGTAGCAGCCAACTCTTTTACATTGCTTTCTTATTGCTAGTGGTTTAGATCAGATTCCAGGAAGTAGCATTTGCGCTACTGAGTTCAGTTCACTTATTCTGGTGGCAAGTTTGTAAACCCAGTTTACCAAAATAAAATTGTCCTTACCGACTCTTCTGTGTATGCTCCTGGATTAATTACATTTAAACATTTATTTTTTTAGAGATACAGCACTGAAACAGGCCCTTCAGCCCACCAAGTCTGTGCTGACCAAGAACCACCCATTTATGCTAACCCTACAGTAATCCCATATTCCTTATCACCTACCTACACTAGGGGCAATTTACAATGGCCAATTTACCTATCAACCTGCAAGTCTTTGGCTGTGGGAGGAAACCAGAGCACCCAGCGAAAACCCACGCGGTCACAGGGAGAACTTGCAAACTCTGCACAGGCAGTACCCAGAATTGAACCCAGGTCCCTGGAGCCGTGAGGCTGTGGTGCTAACCACTGCACCACTGTGCTGCCCTTCATTACCAGCAGTCATATGCTGCACAATTAAAATTTCAATTAAATCAACTCATTGTTTATTTAGTACCCTTAAGCAAGTAGATTTTTAAAAAATCAGAAAATATTGGGAACACTCTGCAAATCCCTAAGCATTTGACAGAGAAAGATAGCATGATGCATCAAGCAGCTTGGTACCCTCTATCAAAAGGTATAGAACCAATGGAAATGTATAGCCACACTTTTTCACAGTTATCTTTAAAGCTGTAATTCTAAAATCCGGCACTCCTGCGCCTTCACATCCTCGTCTGGGGAAACGCAGCACACACTGGTGGGGAGTGGGGGAGGAGGTGAGTTTGTTAGTGTGGGGGATGGGGGGATGGGGTCAAATAAACATTATGGGAAGGGTTGAACCTTAAACATTGTGCAGTTTGGGGGTAGAGGGGAAGGTCAGATGTAAAAGGTGTTTTGGGAGGTCAAATAATTATTGTAATTGTTATTGGGAGGATGAAAAAAAGGCATTGGAAATTTATTTATTTAATTTTTGGTGTTAGGAATTTAAAAATTTAAATTGGGCAGCAGAGTTGGCTGCCCTATAAAATTGGTGCCAGCGCCTGCGCACAGGCAACTGACGTCATTGCCGGGGACAGACAGCCCGTCCCTTCCCTGAGATTGTGGTGGGGGGAATGGACCGCCCCAGCTATTTAAATGAGCCACCATGCTTGAGATTGCGGCGGCTCTTTGGCGTGCAGTCTGTTCTTGCGGGCTGCCATTTTTTGAGCTCGTTGTCGATCTTAAAATCCAGCACATAAAGTATTGTTTATGTGGCGCATGGCAACATAGTGTAGGGTTCCTAGTTCCCGACTGTACAGACAGAGGGGCAAGTTTCATTTGGAGGACCTATCTGGTGGACAGTAAGAAGGGAAGCGCTGTCTCCACTCAAAGCTGTTGGCCTTGAAATCTGTGCTGTTTTCATGGTCAGGTCTTATTTAAATGTATTTGGTGAGATACCAGTGCAAAACACACTTCCAGCAGCAGGGATATGGGAAATCTGGCTGGGCAGTTGAATTTGAAGGGTCTGCAATGGCACTGTAATGGGACGGCTTGGCAGCAAAAGGAACCACTACTATGGCAAAATTGTAACAACACGTATAGCAACAAGGACATTTTTTGTGGAATGTGGGCATCACTAACTATTTCAGAGTCAACCACATTGCTGTGGGTTTGGAGTCATATGTAGGCCAGCCCAGGTAAGGACAGCAGATTTATTTCTCTAAAGGACATTAGTGCACAAGATGGGTTTTTACAACTATCAACTCATGATTACCATTAGACTAGCGTTTTTTTTAAATTCCATATTTATTAATTGAATTCAAATTTCACCATTTTCCATGGTGGGATACAAACCCATGCCTCCAGAACATTAGCCAGACCTTTGGATTACTAATCCAGTGACATTACCCATACACCACTACCTCCCCATGAGTTAAAACTCAAAACCAATAGGAGACTAGCATAGTAAAGTGTAGTAAACCAGCACTCAGCTCTCCCTGACTGCAGCTGAGGATCCCTTAAAAAGATGACCAAAATGGCTGCCACCCAACGTGTGCCACCCATGTTTTGTGGGTGGGAGCAGGAACTGGCAGCAATCCACCAACAGATATGATAATGGTGTAGGGGACATAACTGCATCATTTGATGTACAGCTTATAATCACCGAGTCTCCTGCCTGTTTTTGGCAGCCACTCTTGCTGCCTTGATAAAGGTCAGCCAGAAAATCAAATGAGCAAGAAGTTGACAGCAAGTTAGGACTTCTATTTCCCATTGCATTTTGGTCTCACTATTGTGACATTTTTAAGTACACATAGGGCGACAGGGGCATGAAAATCAGCTCTTACAGATTCAAATTTGAACCTTGATTGATGTTTCAGCTCAGCTGATCCCAATAAACAAGTTTTGTCAATTCTTATCTGGATTGATAGATGTGGCAACACATCTCCCATCTAAGGTAAACAGGGAACCGGCATTCTCTATAAAATCTGCCTCCTGTTGGTTATAAGAAAATTGACAGGGGGAGCAGTCCTTTCCTGTGGAGCAGCATCAACATCACCAAGAGTACCATAGACTTCCCTGACGCCAACATATGCAGTGTCTCTTAGTTTGTATAATTGAACTGAGGTTGTAAGTTTTGTAGTTTTCATTCTTTAGTTCATGGCTCTACACTAGCATTGTTTTCCTTTGCCTAACATCAATTATGTGCCTAAACATGTTGGAGGAATTCTGAAATATTTAGAGTGATATTAATAATATGCTTGTCACTACAACATGGAATTAAAAAGCGGACAGGTGAAACAGCAAAAGAAGGGGTGGGCTTGTCTCTTTCATGTTTGTTGACAGCCTAAGGCTGTGGTCCATATCGGTACCAACAACATAGGCAGACAAAGGGATCAGGTCCTGCAGGCAGATTTTAGGGAGCTAGGGAAAAGACTAGCAAGCAGGACCCCAAAAGTAGTAATCTCTGGAATACTCCCGGTGCCATGTGCTAGTGAGTATAGAAATAGGAGGATATAGCAGATGAATGCATGGCTGGAGGAATGGTGCAGGAGCGAGGACTTTAGATTCCTGGGACATTGAGAACAGTTTTGGGGTGGTGAGACCCGTACAGCCAGGCAAGTTACACCTGAACAGAACTGGGACCAATGTCCGAGCGGAGTGGTTAGTTAGTGCTATTGAGGTAAGTTCAAATTAACTTGGCAGGGGATGGGCACCAAGATGTAGCATTACAAAGGAGAAACAAGGTGCATGAAGGATTGGGAGAAATTGATAGCACTAGAGTAAGAAATAGTAAGGGATTAGGAGCCAGACTTAGAGGGGATGCAATAAGATTTAAATAAATTTACAGTGCATGTATGTAAACGCACGATGCATGAAAAAGTTGGTGAGCTGCAGGTGCAGATAGCCACATGGGAATATGATGTTGTGGCTATAATGGAGACCTGGCTCAAAAAAGGGCAGGACTAGGTACTAAATATTCTGGATACAAGGTATTCAGAAAAAATAGGAAAGAAAAGAAAGGATGGTGGGGGGGCGGGGGGGGGGGTGCGTGGGGGTGGGGGTGTTGGTGGTAGTATTGATTAGGGATAAGATTACAGTGCTGGAGATAGAGGATGTTCTGGAGGGGTCAAGGACAGGATCTATTTGGTTAGCGTTAAGAAGCATTCAAGGTGCCATTACATTATTGGTTGAATTCTATAGGCCACCAATTATTAGGAAAGATATCACAGAACAAATACGCAAAGAAATTATAGAGAGGTGCAAAAACTATAAAGTTGTGATAATGGGAGACTTTAATTATCCTAATATAGGCTGAGATAGTAGTAGTGTAAAGGGCAGAGAGGAGAAAGAGTTTCCGAAGTTCATTCAAGAGAATTTTTGATCAGTATGTTTCCTGTCCAATGAGGAAGGATACATTGCTGGATCTGGTTCTGGAGAATAAGATGGATCAAGTGTCAGTAGTGGAACATTTAGGGAACAGTGATTATAGTATCATAAGGTTTAGGTTATTTATGGAAAAGAACAAGGAGCAATGCAGAGTAAAAATACATAGTTGGAGGAGGGTAATTTCAGTGGGTAAAGAGTGGATCAGTCCCAGACAAATTGGAATCAAAGATTGGGAGGAAAAACGAGAAAAGAACAATGGGCTGTTTTAAGGAAGAGATGTTTCAGGTACAGTTGAGGTACATTCCCACAAGGGGGAAATGTAGGGCAACCAAAGCCAAAGATCCCTGGATGACAAAAGAGATAGAGAGTAAGATGAAGCAGAAAAAGCAGGTCCATGATGGATGTCAGGTTGATAATACAAATGAGAACCAGGCTTAATATAGAAAGTTCAGAGGGGAAGTGAAAAAGAAAATAAGAGAGACAAAGAGGGGGTACAAGAAGAGACTGGCAGCTAATATAAAAGAGAATACAAAAGTCTTTTATAGGCATGCAAATAGTAAAGGGGTAGTAAGAAGAGGGGTCAGCCATTTAGGGACCATAAAGGGATCTGCCCGTGGAAGCATGGCTGAGGTGCTAAATAAATACTTTGTATCTGTCTTATCCAAGGAAGAAGATATTGCTGAAGACATAGAAAAAGAGGAAGTAGTTGAGACACTGGATGGGCTAACAGTTGACAAATAGGAGGTATTACAAAGGCTGGTTGTACTTAAAGTTGTTAAGTCACCAGGACCAAATGGGATGCATCCAAGAATGCTGAGGGAAGTGAGGGTGTAAATTACGGAGGTACTGACCATAATCTTCCAATTATCCCTAGATATGGTGGGAGGGTGTGGGGGGGTGTGGGGGGGGGGGGGCTGTTGTGCCAGAGGACTGGAGAATCGCAAACAGGAACATAGGAACATAGGAGCAGGAGTAGGCCATTCAGTCCATCGAGCTTGCCCCGCCATTCAATACGATCATGGCTGATCATCCACTTCAGTGCCTTTTTCCCACATATCCCCATATCCCACTATGCCATTGGTATTTAGAAAGCTGTCAATCTCTGCTTTAAACATACTCAATGAATGAACTTCCACAGCTCTCTGGGGTAGAGAATTCCAAAGATTCACATTCCTCTGAATAAAGAAATTTCTCCTCATCTCTGTCCTAAGTGACTTCCCCCTTATTTTGAAATTGTGTCCCCTGGTTCTAGACTCCCCAACCAGGCAAAACATCTTACCTGCATCTACCCTGTCTATCCCTTTAAGTATTTTGTAGGTTTCAATGAGAACACCTCTCATTCTTTGAAACTCTAGAGCATACAAGCCCAGTTTCCCCAATATCTCTTCATAGGACAGTCCCGCCATCCCGGGAACAAGTCTGGTGAATCTTCATTGCACTCCCTCTATGGCAATAATATCCTTTCTAAGGTAAGGGGGCCAAAACTGCACACAATACTCCAGGTGCGATCTAACCAAGGTTCTATACAATTGAAGCAAGACTTCACTACTTCTGTACTCAAATCCTCTTGCGATAAAGGTTAACATACCATTAGCCTTCCTAATTGCTTGCTGCACCTGCATGTCAGCTTTCAGTGACTTATTCACAAGGACAACCAGGTCCCTTTGTACATCTACACTTTCTTATCTCTTACCATTTAAGAAATACTCTGCACATCTATTCCTCTTACTAAAGTGGATAAACTCACATTTTTCCACATTATATTCCATCTGCCACGTTCTTGCCCATCACTAAGCCTGTCCAAATCCCCTTGAAGCCACTTTGCATCTTCCTCACAACACACATTCCCACCTAGTTTTGTGTCATCCACGAACTTGGAAAGACTACATTTTGTCCCCACATCCAAGTCATTGATATATATTGTGAACAGCTGGGGCCCAAGCACTGATCCCTGTGGTACCCCACTAGTCACAGCCTGCCAACGTGAGAATGACCCATTTAGTCCTACTCTCTGCTTTCTGCCTGTTAACCAATCCTTAATCCATGCCAGTATATTACCTCCTATCCCATTTGCTTTAATTTTGTTAACCAACCTCCTGTGGGAGATTTTATCAAAAGCCTTCTGAAAATCCAAATATACCATGTCCACCGACTCCCCTTTATCAATTCTGTTAGTAACGTCCTCAAAAAACTCCAACAGGTTCATCAAACATGATTTCCCATTCATAAATCCATGTTGACTATGTCCAATCAGATTATTATCATCCAAATATCAATTTATCACATCTTTTAGAATAGATTCCAGCATTTTCCCAATGACAGATGTAAGGCTAACAGGTCTGTAATTCCCTGTTTTCTTTCTCCCTCCCTTCTTAAATAGTGGGGTGACATTTGTGACCTTCCAATCTGTAGGAATTGCTCCAGAATCTAGAGAATTTTGGAAGATGATCACCAATGCATCCATTATCTATAGCTATCTCTTTCAACACTCTGGGATGTAGACTATGAGGTCCTGGGGACTTATTAACCTTCAGCCCCATTAATTTCTCAAATCCAACCTTCTTACTAATACTATTTTCCTTTAATTCCTCATTTCCCCTAATCCCTCGGATCTTTAATTCTGGGAGATTTCTTGTATCTTCCTCAGTGAAGACAGGCACATTTAGCTTCTCTGCCATTTCTCTATTCCCCATTATAATATTTCCTGACTCTGCCTGTAATGGACCCACATTTGTCTTAGCCAAACGTTTCCTTTTTTATATACCTGTAGAAGCTTTTACAGTCCGTTTTTATATTTTTTGCTAGCTTACATTCATATTCTGTTCTCCCTTTCTTTTGCCGTTTCTTCATCCTCCTCCTTTTCTGTATTCTAAAATCCTCCCAATCCTCAGATTTACTACTATTTCTGGCAACTTTATAGGCCTTTTCTTTTAATCTTATACAATCCTTAACTTCCTTTGTTATCCACGGTTGACTGCCTTTACTTTTGGGGTTTTTTGTGCCTTGAAGGAATGTATAGTTGCTGTAAACTATGTAATATTTCTTTAAAGACTATCCTTTGCCTATGTACTGTCATACCTTTTAATGTATTTTCCCAATTCACCTCAGCCAATTTGCCCCTCATACCTTCATAATTTCCTTTGTTCAAATTTAAAACTCTGGCTTCAGATTGAACTACCTCACTTTCAAAAATAAAGGTTCTTTTACAGCAAGATTATTAATTAGCCCTTTCTCATTACATAATACTAGATCTAAAATAGCCTGATCTCTAGCCGGTTCCTCAACATACTGCTCTAGAAAACATCCTGAAAACACTCCAGAAACTTGTCCTCCACAGCATTAGTGCTCATTAGGTTTGCCCAGTCTATGTGCAGATTGAAGTCACCCATGATTACTGTATTACTCATGCCACACGCTTCTCTAATCTCCTGATTATTACCATGCCCCACACTACCGCTACTGTTTGGTGGCCTATAAACCACTCCTACCAATGTTTGCTGCCCCTTGCTGTTTCTTAGCTCCATCCTAACAGATTCCACATTTTGTTCTTGTGATCTGAGATCCTCCCTTACTAATGTACTGACCCCATCCCTTATTATCAGCGCAACACCACCTCCTTTTCCTTTTTGCCTGTCCTTTCTAAATGTTGAATATCCTTGAATGTTCAGTTCCCAGTCTTGGTCACCCTATAGCCACATTTCCGTTATGGCAATTAGATGATACCTTATTTGGACCTTTAAATCCTCTACCTTGTTGCAAATGCTGCGTGCATTCAGGTAGAGTGCCCATAACATTGTCTTCTTGACATTCTGCATTCTAAGCCTCGTTGATGCTCGCCTTTTTTCACCTGCCACTTGGCACTTTTCTACCTCCTGTTACCAGCTTTACTTCCTTCCAATTTGAGCTACTCCTCAGGTTCCCATCCCCCTGACAAGCTTGTTTAAACCCTCGCCAACAGCACAAGCAAATCTCCCTGCAAGGATATTAGTTCCAGTCCTGTTAAGGTGTAGCCCATCCATCTTGTACAGATCCCACCTGCCCCAGAACCGGTCCCAATGGCTCAGAAATCTGATGCCCTCCCTCCTACACCAATTCTCCAGCCACTTGTTCAATCAATCAGTCCTTCTATTCCTATGCTCACTAGTACATGGAAGTGGGAGTAATCCTGAGATTACTGCTTTGGAGGTCCTGCTTTTTAATTTCCTTCTTAACTCCCTAAAATCTGCTTTCATGACCTCCTCCCTCTTCCTACCTATGTCATTGGTACCAATGTGGACCTCAACCTCTGGCTGTTCACCCTTCCCCAGAAGGATGTCCTGCAGTCATTCCATAACATCCTTGATCCTGGCACCAGGGAGGCAACACACCATCCTGGAGTCACGTTTACTGCCGCAGAAATGCCTGTCTGATACCCTGACTATTGAATCCCATATTACTATTGCTCTTCCACTCTTCTTCTTCCCCTCCTGTGCAGCTGAACCACCCGTGGTGCCACGTACTTTGCTCTGGCTGCACTCCCCCGAGGAAACATCGCTCTCACCAGCATCCAAAATGGAAATCAATTAACAATCAAGATAGACTCGGGGGACTCCTGCACTGCCTGCCTGGTTCTCTTAGACTGCCTGGCGGTCACCCCCTTCCCTCTCTGCCTGCATGCTCCCAAGCTGTGGTGTGACCACCTCCCCATACGTGCTATCCACAGATGTTACATTCTTAGTCAAAAAAGGGTTAAAGGATAAATGGAGCAACTACAGGCCAGTCACTTTAACCTCAGTGGTGGGAAAGCTTTTAGAGACGATAATCCGGGAAAAATTAACAGTTGCTTAGACAAAAGTGGATTAGTTGATGAAAGCCAGTACAGGTTTGTTAAAGGCACACCATATTTAACTAACTTGATTGAGCTTTTGATGAGGTAACAGAGAGGGTTGATGAGGGTAATGTGGTTGATGTGGTGTACATGGACTTCCATAGGTGTTTCATAAAGTGCCACATAACAGCAAAGTTAGAACTCATGGAATAAAAGGGACAGTGGCAGTATGGACACAGATTTGGCTGAGTGACAGGAAACAGAGTAGTGATGAAAGGTTGTCTTTCAGACTGGAGGAAGGTATACACTAGGGTTCCCGAGGGAGCAATAATAGGACCACTGCTTTCCCTTGATCTATATTAGCAATTGAGACTTGGGTGTACAGGGCACAATTTCAAAATTTGCAGATGCCACAAAACCTGGTAACATTGTGAACTGTGAAAAGGATAGTAATGGACGTCAAGAGGACATAGACAGGCTGGTGGACCAGTCATACAGGTGGCAGATGAAATTTAAGAGAAGTGTGAAGTAATGCACTTTAGGGGGAAGAACGAGGAGAGGCAATATAAAATAAAGGATACAATTCTGAAGAGGTTACAGGAGCAGAGGGGCCTGGGGGTATATGTGCTCAAACAGTTGAAGATGGCAGGGAAGGTTGAGAAAGTGGTTAATAAGGCATATGGGATCCTGAGCTTTATAAATAGAGGCATACAGTGCAAAATCAAGGAAAATATGATGAATCTTCATAAAACACTGGTTTGGCTTCAACTGGAGTACTTTGTCCAATTCTGGGCACCACACTTTAGGAAGGACGTGAAGGCATTAGAGAGGGTGCAGAAAAGATTCACAAGAATGCTTTTAGGGATGATAACCTTCAGTTACGAGGATTGATTGGAGAAGCTGGGTCTGTTCTCCTTGGAGAAGAGAAGTTTCAGAGATTTGACAGAGGTGTTCAAAATCATGAGCAGTCTAGCCAGAGTAGATAGGGAGAAACAGTTCCCATTGGCAGAAGGGGTTGAGAACCAGATGTTTCCGATTTAAGGTGATTGGCAAAAGAAGCAAAGGCAATATAAGGAGAGAAAAAAATATGCAACTAATGGTTAGGGTCTGGAATGCACTGCCTGAGAGTGTGGCGTAAAGGCCTGCTACCCGACCCAAGCTCAATGGGACCCAACGACATGTGTTGGGTTCGGTTCAGATCGGGTCGGGTCGGGTCGGGTCGGGTCGGGTTGCACTTTTAGGTCCGGCATTCGGGATCGGGTCAGACACGCTCTATCACAGTTAAGTGGCTCCACTGTTAATTTAATTATTGAACTAGAAAGGCGGTTTTGTTACTATTATTTTAAGCCTGTGCAGATCAGCAACAAAGTGAAAAACGGAAGGTAAGTTAACTGATGGTCAGGTCGGGTCGGGCATGGGAAAAAATGGAAAGACTCGGGCCGGGTTGGATGTGGTTCTGTCGGGCCCGGCTCGGGTCGGATCCATTTTTGCAGGCCTTTAGTCTGGCGGAAGCAAATTCAATTGTAGTGTTCAAAAGGAATAAACACCTGAATAGAAAATAAATTGCCGGGTTACAAGGAAAGGGTGGGTGAGTGGGACTAACAGAGTTGCTCTTGCAGACAGCTAGCATGGACATGATGGGCTGAATGGCCTCCTTCTGTGCTATAACTATTCTATGATTTCTATGAAAAAAAAGAAGCAGAGACCCAGTTCTCAGGATAGGATCACAGGCAAGATGCCCATTGTTACCAAGTGGAATGAGCAATTACAAAGACAAAAATGATCACAGATGGGTTTTCGACTCCAGCCCCAGATCTGTGAAGGAAGTCATAAGAGACAGAGGAAGCCTGGGTTTTATTTTATCTTTTTGGTGGTCTTGATGAGAGAACCTGTTTTTGAGGATCAATAATTGTTACCAGTAGCTCTGATGAGCTGTAATAACTTCATTGCATAATGTCATTCTTTATCCTAGCAACAGCCTGTCATGGAAATTACATCAAGTCACGGCCCATTCAGCAGGCCACCATGGCCAGTCATTCAGCTTTAGTTGTCAAACTTCCCTTCACTGGCTGAGGACTGATAAAAAGAAAAGTTCTCATATCACTGAATTAATGATGTGAAGGCTCCAAGGCGAACAGGAAATGAATGAGAGCAAGGAATGATTTTAAACTAAAGCTTTATCAATTTTTCAGGGCATAGCGTGTGCAGCTAAGGTTTTCCAAGGCACTTCATGCAAGACATGAACAATTCTGGTAATCAGAGACTATAAGTGGTGCAGTATCCACATTTCAATGCTTTACTTTGTTATCATCTGTGGATTAAACAGCAGATTGAGAATAAAATGTTCCAGTAAATAAATGACTAAAGCACCATTCAAATAACTAATTGAAATTAAGTGACAGAAATGTCACCCAGCTGGGTGGGACTGCTCTCACCTGTTTCATTGTTATCTATGTAATCATAGCCAAAGTATCACTTGTAATAGTTTCTCTTCCTGCTCCCACACTCCCATACCATTACCTCTGGTGTCCCCCAAGGACCAATCTATGGCCCCTTCCTATTTCTCATCCACATGCTGCTCCTCGGCAACAACATCCAAAAACATAGGGCTGGATTTTAAGGTGGGCGGACAGGAGCTGGCCTCTGACGTAAAAGTCGGTGGCGAACCCGCTTCCGCCTCACTTGGGGATCCATCCCGCATTTTACGGGTCCCCAGGCTTCAATTGTTCCGAGGCGGGACTTCCACCCGCTTCAGGGAGTAAGCCCGCCTCATTGAGCTGCCGGCCAATCAGTGGACTGGCAGCTCTGAGTCCCAGCAGTACCACCGGGAGCGGTGGCCATTGCTGGGACTGCAGCCCAGCATGTACAGAAGATACCTGGGAGCCAGGAAGGCAGGTAAGTTTTGGTTGCCTCACCGGGGGTAATCAGGTGGTCGTTTGGGGGGAAGAGGGGCGTGTTGGGTCTTGGGGGTGGTTGGGGAAGTGGGGGCGGCCTTCCATCAGGCACTCTGGGATGCTGAGAAGCCGCCTGCTTTTCCCAGGTTGCTTTTCCTGGCTCCAGGACGCCCGCTTGCCATGTATAAAATCTACGTGGAGGCGGGTGAAGGCCCTTAAGTGGCCATTAAGTGGCTACTTAAGGGCCTTGATTGGCCTGGGGCGGGCGGGTCGTGTTTCGCTCCCCACCCCCACCCCTCCGCCCTGCCCTACGTAAAGGGCGGCAGAGGCAGGAGAGGGTCGGGAAAGCCTCCCGGAAACTCCCGCTCCATTTTATGCGGGTTTGGGATCCAGAAACGAACTCAACTTCTATTTCCCACACCCCGTCACCCCCACCCCCACCCCCCCCCACCCAAAGCAAAAATTCAACCTTTTCTGTCCAAGTACTGATCCATTTTACAGTTGTACAGTAAAAATGTATTTTTTTTGGAGAGGGCGTTGGCTGGTATACAAATCTGCATGTCAAATCTGAATGAGTCCCAAGTGCTCCTTGTTATAGTAATTGCTGTTCATAAAAGTGAAATACAATCTGTTAAACATTAGTCTCATTTTCACTCGTTTATAGAAATGTTGATCTGAGGAACTAAATGGCAGATACAGACATGATCTGAGTTTGGTCCTTATTTCAGATGAAAAAATTCAAAAGGAACATTTGGAATCAGGGTTAATCAAGAATGATTATTTCCACTCTATAGGAATGACAGAAAGTCGAGAGGACATCTCCTCAGATGTTGTTAATAACTCTTTACAGACTTTACATAGGAATAGAAACATTGGGCTGGATCTTCTGTGCCCGCTGCCGAGGTCGGTGTCCAGTGCTGGACGCATGGCGCAGAGCTGCCACAATCTTCCGTGCAGCGGCTCATTTGAATGGCCGGGGCGGGCCGCACCCACTCCCCTGCCCCCTGCCGATCACGTGGAGGGGGCGGCCTGTCCATCCCTGGCAATGTCGTCAGCTGCCTTTGTGCAGGCACTGACACATTTTTATAGGGCTGTCAGCCCTACCGGCAGATTTAAATATTTATAGATAAAGCGATTTAAAAAGAATTTAATAATTATTCTTGCTCCTCTCCCACCACCAATAACCATAAAATTATTAATTTTCCCTTTCCCCCACCAAAACACTTACCTGTACAATCTGATCTTTCCCCCTCAAACTGCACAAACTTTAACCTCCAACCCTTCCCACCATCCCCTACACCAATAATGTTACTTTGACCCCATTCCCCACCCCCCACCCCCCGCCCAGCGTAAGTATATTTAATTCATTAATTTTAATTTATTTAAATATTTAAAAGACTGTCCCGTCGCCGAGGGGGCCGCCACAAGACCTCGCCGCCGCTGGCAATATCGGGCCAGGCCCTCCCGGCATCAGGGTGCGTGACGGCCCTCTCCCAGAGGCATCTTCAGGCCTCACCCCACGGACCCTGACGCCTCGGGAAGAACTAAATCCAGCCCATTCCATTGGAATCCAAAAGCGCTGTGGGTTATATATAAAATACATGAGCAGTTAAAGGCTGTATTGCCGTTATAATAATTGTTTTAAAATTCTAAAAAATCTTTTAGAATTTACAAATTGTTTTAATGAAGTTTAAAACAATTAAACTTCATTAAAACAATTTGTAAATTCTAAAAGATTTTTTTTAAATTCAGTAATAGCGTCCAGGGTTAGCCAGAAAAAATCAGGGTGATGAAAGCTGTCTATCCTGAAAGCATGATTGTGTTTTGAATCAGGAAATCCTGAATTAGCTTTTTATTTTGTAATCTTATGAAAATATTATGCGGTATATATTCTATTAATAATTACCGTTATTGTCTTATAGAAAAAGTACAGGAAGACAAATGTCAAGCACACAACGCTATCACATAAGCAGTCCAGCTTTCTTTATTACGAGTGAACTCTCAATCAATTCCAATATCCTCTAAATCAACTTTTTGTAATTATCTAACATACTATTCATCTGCTTCTCTGCTCTTTCCATCAAATACCTTGATTGTACCATAATTTCTGTACTCACTGACTGACATTGGCTTCTGTTCCAGCAATGCCTCCGATTCAAAATTCTGCATCCTTGTGTGAAAATCCCTCCATGGCCTCACCCCTCCCTATCTCTAAAACCTCCTCCAGCCCCATAACCCTCCCAAGATCTCTGCATTCCTCCAATTCGGGTCACTTGTGCATTCCTGATTTTCTTTACCCCTTCATTGGTGGCTGTGCCTTCATCTGTGCATGTCCTAAACGCTGGAATTCCTTCTCTAAACCTCCATACCTCTACGTCTCCCTCCTTCTTTATGACACCTTAAAACCTAACTTTTGACTAATCTATTTGGCACTGTCCTAATGGGCTGGATTTTAACAAGCCTGCGGTGTCGTGAACTGTGCCAAAGTTGTGGGGGGAGGCCTGAAGATGGTTCCGGATGCGGCCCACCACAACCTCAACGCCAGCAGGGCCCGGCCCGATCCTCCAGACGGTGGCGGTGATGCTCCACGGCAGGACCCCCGCCACTAGGTGACGGGACCACAATTTAAATATGCAAATCAATAAAATGAATATATTGAAATACCTTCAATCTTGAGGGCACACCACAATCTTCAGCATGGCAGCCAGCACACCCGTGCCTTCAGATCCCCATCCGGGCAAACGTGGCGCCACACTGGTGGGGAAGGGGGAAGGGGTAAGTTTGTCAGTGCGGGGAAGGGAAGGGGTTCAAATACACAAAATGGATGTAGGGGATGGTGGAAAGGGTTGAACCTTAAATTTTATGCAGTTTGGGGGAGTAAGGTCAGATGATGATGATCCATCTCGGCCTCCTCCTGAAATCCCCGGCATCACAGATGCCAGACTTCAGCCAATTAGATTCATTCCGCGTGATATCAAGAAATGACTGAAGGCACTGGATACTGCAAAGGCTATGGGCCCTGACAATATTCCAGCAATAGTACTGAAGACCTGTGCTCCAGAACTTGCCGCATCCCTCGCCAAGCTGTTCCAGTACAGCTACAACACTGGCATCTACCCTGCAATGTGGAAAATTGCTCAGGTATGTCCTGTACACAAAAAGCAGGACAAGTCCAACCCGGCCAATTACCGCCCCATCAGCCCACTCTCAATCATCAGTAAAGTGATGGAAGGTGTCATCAACAGTGCCATCAAGCGGCACTTGCTTAGCAATAACCTGCTCAGTGACACTCAGTTTGGGTTCCACCAGGGCTACTCAGCTCCTGACCGCATTACAGCCTTGGTTCAAACATGGACAAAAGAGCTGAACTCAAGAGATGAGTTGAGAGTGACTGCCCTTGACATCAAGGCAGTATTTGACCGAGTATGGCATCAAGGAGCCCTAGCAAAACTGAAGTCAATGGATATCAGGGGGAAAACTCTCCGCTGGCTAGAGTCATACCTAGCGCAAAGGAAGATGGTTGTGGTTGTTGTAGGTCAATCATCTGAGCTCCAGGACATCACTGCAGGAGTTCCTCAGGGTAGTGTCCTCGGCCCAACCATCTTCAGCTGCTTCATCATTGACCTTCCTTCAATCATAAGGTCAGAAGTGAGGATGTTTGTTGATGATTGCACAATGTTCAGCACCATTCGTGACTCCTCAGATACTGAAGCCATCCGTGTAGAAATGCAGCAAGACCTGGACAATATCCAGGCTTGGGCTGATAAGTGGCAAGTAACATTTGAGCCACACAAGTGCCAGGCAATGACTATCTCCAACAAGAGAGAATCTAACCATCTCCCCTTGACATTCAACAGCATTACCATCGCTGAATGCCCCACGATCAACATCCTAGGGGCTGCCATTGACCAGAAACTGAACTGGAGTAGCCATATAAATACCGTGGCTACAAGAGCAGGTCAGAGGCTAGGAATCCTGAAGCGAGTAACTCACCTCCTGACTCCCCAAAGCCTGTCCACCATCTAGAAGGCACAAGTCAGGAGTGTGATGGAATACTCTCCACTTGCCTGGATGGGTGCAGCTCCAACAACACTCAAGAAGCTCGACACCATCCAGGACAAAGCAGCCCGCTTGATTGGCACCCCATCTACAAACATTCACTCCCTCCACCACCGACGCACAGTGGCAGCAGTGTGTACCATCTACAAGATGCACTGCAGCAATGCACCAAGGCTCCTTAGACAGCACCTTCCAAATCCACGACCTCTACCAACTAGAAGGACAAGGGCAGCAAATACATGAGAACACCACCACCTGCAAGTTCCCCTCCAAGTCACACACCATCCTGACTTGGAACTATATCGCCGTTCCTTCACTGTCGCTGGGTCAAAATCCTGGAACTCCCTTCCTAACAGCACTGTGGGTGTACCTACCCCACATGGACTGCAGCGGTTCAAGAAGGCAGCTCACCACCACTTTTCAAGCGCTATTAGGGATGGGCAATAAATGCTGGCCTGGCCAGCGACGCCCACATCCCATGAATGAATAAATTTTTTAAAAATGTAAAAGATAAGTGTTTTGGGGGGGGAAGGGAAAATAGTTATTGTAATTGTTATTGGGGGGGTGGGAAAGGGGCATAAGAAATTTATTTATTTAATTTTGGGTGATCTTTCTTGAAAAATTTAAATATGCTGGAAGGGCTGGTTGCCCTTTAAAAATGGTGCTACTGCCTGCACACAGGCAGCTGACGCCATTGCCGGGGATGGACAGCCCGCCCCCTCCACTTGATTGTGAGGGGCGGGCTGCCCCGGTTATTTAAATGAGTCGTTGCGCTTAAGATAGCGGCGGTTCTTTGGCGTGTGGCCTGCACAGGCAGGCCGTCATTTTCTGAGCTCACTGCCCTCTTAAAATCCAGCCCAATATCTCTTTATGTGGCTCAGCACTAAAATTTGTCTGGCAATACTCCCATGAAGCACCTTGGAATGTTTTATTTTATTAAAGGGGCAACATAAATGCAAGTTGTTGTTGATCATGTACACCAATCTTTTAGATCAGTGTTGATCACTTGTGGACACATGACAAAATTGTTCTTGAGTTATTGTTGATACAGATGATAACTTTGTTTTCTTCACTACTTCAATGGCTAAAAAGTATTTTGGATGGACTGAGTATGTGAAATAAGCTATATAAAACATCTTTTCCTCTTTCTTTCATACTGCTCTCAGAGTTAAAAATGTATTATCACTTGGTGTGATTAGCGACCAAGGATGATTGAAAATTACAACTCCTTGGCTTGGCATTGTCAACTTTTTATTTCCTGTGTTAATGTCCACGGATATCATAAGCATAATAATGGTTTTATTTTTACTGGTTGGCTGAAACAGGAAGTCAAACCATCGCATGATGCAATACTTATTTTTTGCATCTCTGAAACAATATTAATAATCAGTGCTGAATCTCTCACAAAATCCTAGATACTTTTTGCTTCTTGTTTGATCAGAGCAAATTTGCTTCCGGGTTTTCTGATAACTCAACACTGTTCTTCAGGCTCCTAATCAACAAGTACATTCATCAAGGTGAGGGGTCAAGCATACCCTTAAAGTGCTCCAGGCTGAATAAATATGTTGTGGCCAATATTCCTCCCTCACCAACACCTAAAAGTAACTTATTTCGTCATTGTCTCATTGTTGTGTGTAGGAACTTGCTGTGCACAATTTGACTGTCATGTTTCCTAAGTTACTTCAGTGATGACCCTTCATTGGCTGTAAAGTCCGTTGGGATATCCTGAGGTTACGAAAGGCACTACACAAATGTAAGTCCTTCCTCTTTAATAAAACCAATCGCCAGTGGCTCATTTAATCAATAGTTCGCTTTGGGGTCTTTGGAAAGTACAGATTTGGGGGTGAGAGAGATTTAATTTTGGAGGTGCTGCAAATCTAAACTTCAATTTCAATGTAAAGAGAACACAGATAAGTAGAGAAACACAGAGCCTCTTAGATGAATTAAAGTTTCATTATACTCATCAACTTTTTAAAAAGTATTCGGAAAAGATTCACATGTGTTTCCTTGTCGAGATTCCCAATAATCTTAGATCCTACCGTGATCAGCTTTGCCTTATTAAAGCAGGGAATCCATGTTGTCAAAGTGATAGATGAACGAGTGCTGCCGGAGAAGTATTTAGTCTGGTGCAAGCAACCATTGACTATAAACTGATAGAAAAATAGGCACAGGTACAAGCAGCATGCAGTATCACCGAATGTAAAGGTGCCCCTTGTGATAATATAACGCTTGGAAATCATGCATACTGAATTTTATATAAAAGGTGGAGGATGTTTTTTGCTGTTTCTCTGCTAGTGAGGAATGTTTTGTTACATTGTCACTGTAGTCTATAAAACAAGGTAAGGGAGTTACCTCTGAGGATCAAAACATGCAGGAAACATATTAAAATATCGATGTTTTGGCTGGGTCATAGATGCCTGCAGTTTGCTTAACCTCTGCTGTAGGTACAGGGGGCACATAAATAAAGTAATAAATATTTATTGCAAGTGAAAAGTTCACATGAAATAATGAATGAAACTCAAAACATTACACTGATTTATTTAGTTCCAGTCCATCCCACCAGATCCTAGTACTGGACATAGTGATAAATGTCACCACCTGCTTAGAAGTGAACAAAGTAGAAAATATATATACAAGAGCATCATGTGAATGATAAGCATTTCTGGGTTTCATCAACAACACATCAGCCTGGACAAAGCCTAGGGGACTGATTGTTATGCATGTTAATTGGAAGCAGGATTCAAAATGCATTCAGCCTACCTAGTGTAATATTTCTTCCCAACAACTGTCAACTCAAGTGTACAGGCAAATTTGGGTAACAGGCATTTTGTTGGGTCATTCAGTACCAGGAGTATCATTATTCTGTACCTTTGGCAGAATCTAAGAAAATAGATTTATTACTATTAGCACACATGCGACTTCTAGATCTATTAAGCAGCTTTAAATTTTATCCATGTTTCTTGGACAAATGACATAGAAGGTTTGATATTATTCTCAGCAATGCTACCCCACACTGTCAGCCGTGTCTCAGTTGGTAGCTCTTTTGCCTCTGAATCAGAAGATGGTGAGTTCAAGCCAGACTCCAGAGACTTGAGCATAAAATCTAGGTTGGCACTCCAGTGTAGTGCACTGTCAGAGGTGCCATCTTTCAGATGAGATGCTAAACTGAAGCCCCAGTTTCCCTCTCGGTAGACATAAAAGATCCGAGGACACTATTTCAAAGAAGAGCAGGGGTGTTCTCACTGGTGTCCTGGTCAATATTTATCATACAATCAACATCAATAAAAGAAACAGATCATCTGACCATTGCCACATTGCTGTTTGTGGGAGCTTAATGTGCACAAATTGACTGCCACACTTCCTATGTTACAACAATGATGACAGTTCAAAAGTACTTCATTGGTCCTATGAGGTCATGAAATTCTCTATATAAATGCCAGTCCATTTTTCACAAAAGCTTCGTGCTTTCATACCAATTTAAAATTGGAACTGCCAGTGCTCAATTTGCATAGTCCTTGGTCTCACTGCTAAATTTGTGGGAGCTTTTTTTTAGGTATCACGATCACTGCCCTTCCCAATGAGGCCTTCAAATAAATTGCAGATCGAGACCCAGTGACATCATCAGAAATGAGCTGCAAATTTAAAGAAGGACCCCACTGCTATCCTGCAGGTACTCCACCTGCCTGCTCAAAGGAGCTGGTTAAGATAGGAGTATGGCAGGAAGGTAATGAGATCAGAGGGGGTTAAGTGACTGGCATCTTTTTAACAGTGGCTCCCACCTGGTTTCTACCAGAATAAGATAACCTCAGTGAAGAAAGAAAACAATGGTTGAAATTAGTTTGAAAAAAATTGCTGGATTATAAAAAAAATGAGTGACTTACTTTGCTTTTGTTGCAATGCTTTGATGTTGCTGATTAATAATATTCTCCTACCTGCTTAGTGAATGGAATTGGATTTTGTTTGCCTTATATTTAACTTTACTGAATTGATGCATCATCTTGTGAAAGAGTTTGTGCTCAACATAATGAATAAATCCTTATCTTTAATGGTGTTAGTACCAGATGTCCCTGGGAGCTATTCAGAGGTGCTGGCCTTTGCCTGGAGCAGAGTTGCACATAGGGCAGGTCATAGCCTCCTATAGCAGAGTGAGTGGACTAAAAATGAACAAGCTTTTTTGGTCATGTAAGTAGGATTCAATTTGAAAGGGTGCAGAAGGTAAAAATGAGGTATTAGAGAAATTTTAAGTTCATATTCATCTGATTTGGGTTCAAAAAGGTTTAACCTGATGTTGGTGCAATATATGCAAGTTTTGTGGGACGCTTTGCTGATTTTTGTCCATTCTACAGATGTGATACCACATTAGAATTATTCTGTCCACTGGTTATCCCATTTCCATGTTTTGAAAGCCCCTAGTGTTGACAGGGACAGACTGACAGTTATGGCACATTTGGTTCACATTTAATTTTGTGTCTTTTTGACTTGCCTAATTTAGTTGATTTCCATGGTGTTTCCATGAGTCCATGTACATTTTACCTGGTGGCCTAGGGATATTGCTGGCTTACATTTTTATGCTTGTCTAATTGACCTCATTCAGTGGTGATCTAAGGGAAGGGAAATTGACCAGAGAATCAATTTGTATGACTTTAATACATTATCAACCATTTCTTGATGGTTTCAGTGCTGTCTTGTGAAATTGTTATAAGCAGTTAATGTTTGATTTGGAATTTAAGAATCTGATTCATATTGGAACCAGTCATATCGGTTTCAAATTGATATAAATGCTCCTTCCTAGAAAATGAGTGTTTAGCAGATTAAAGTTCTTGATTACTGGAATTGGAAGGCATGGTGCAAGGGACATAACTTTTAAAATGGGGACAGCTATGCACCATCCCCATTATTAGCCTATAATAATTACCTCAGGTGTAACAACACTTGCTGTTATCCCTGACAAATACTGTCCACTAGTTACTGCTTAACATCATGGATTACTCAAACATCCCTTAATTCTCTGTAAGGATATGTATAGCAACATAATTATTTTAAAAATTGCATGTAGGTATTAGTAATGGTCTTTCAGATGCATGCATTTCCTGTTCAACTTTCTGTATTATAATTTTGAGTAACATTTTTTATATCAACATTGACAATGTAAATTATCTGTTAAAATTTCCAACATAAATAACGGTCTGTCACACAGTATTTGCAGACAACCCACCATTGGTACCACTATGCCACTTCCTCATTCCCTTCTCTCAGTTCCCACACTCTTTGTCATCTCAGCATATGACCTACTTCTAAGGAACTTATGAAAATTAGGACAGCAGTAGGCCATTCTGCCCCTCGAGCCTATTCCACTATTCAATTCGATCATAGGTGATTTGCAGCTCAATTCCCTTTACCCACCTTCACCCACTCCTTGGTTCCCTTCCATCCCACTTCTCATTTTTCCAATGGACTGCACGCTCTCAAAGGCTCCAGCCCTATGCCTTCTTCCCGGCCTGCCACAGGCTGCAATTAAAAAGACCGTTATTAGCAGATTCCTGTTCCTCTTACTGTTTTCCATCGCTGACGAGAATCATTCCATGTTTTTCACCAAAATATGCAGTCAATGCAGATTCCTCCGCGTCCCCGCTCCCCAACCACCCCCCCACCCCCCCCCCCCACACCCACATGTGACCTATGCCCTGCAGCACTGGATGGATCACTCACCCACCTGCAGCCAGCACCTCAAAATACTGCCTTCCCCATCATACTATCCACCACCTTCCACCCAGAAAGACTGAAGGGAGAGGGAGAGATAGAAGATGGAGAGAGAGATGGAAATGAATAAAGACAAGAAGAGAGAAAGAGATAAGCAACAACCCAGATACAGGTAAGAGAGGTACTTAGGAACAGAAGTAGGCCATTTAGCCCCTTGAGCCCGTTCCACCATTTAATGAGATCATGGCTGATCTGGGATTTAACTCCTTATTACAGTCAAGTGAGGAAGGGTCGAAGGGCTTCTCTCTTTTCCCTCTCCTTGTTTGACCACAACAGGTTTAATTCTTTCTTAAAGTGGATGTACTGGCCAATTCAGTAGGTGATTCATTGGTTCTTGTTATGATCATAACAAGTAAGTAATCAGACAGGTTTTCTTGAGCTAACAAAGAAAAAGGTTAACTTTATTGTACTTAAATCAAACCAACAAAATAATAAACAATATGCCAACTTTCACCCCCACACAGACACTAGAGGCTTACATACCCGCAAATAGGTTACAGTGTGGGGAAAGGTAGATTGATTGAGTTGGAATCCATAAAAAAGGTATACAGTCTGTGGAGTTTGGTGATTTGACTGGCTTCTAGCTGAATTCAGTGGTCCTGAGACTTTTAGTTTGAAGAGGTAGATGACTAGTTTGGTGAGTCTCTTGAAGATAGTGACGGGGATGATTTCCTGCAGTTCAGTTTTGGATTGTAGCCGGAGCAAAGGTGGTTAGGCAACAATATAAAAACAAGAAATGCTGGAACCACTCAGCAGGTCTGGCAGCATCTGTGAAAAGAGAAGCAGAGTTAACGTTTCGGGTCAGTGACCCTTCTTCAGAACTGACAAATATTAGAAAAGTCACAGGTTATAAGCAAGTGAGGTGAGGGTGGGGCAAGAGATAACAAAGGAGGTCCAGATTGGACCAGGCCACATAGCTGACCAAAAGGTCACGGAGCAAAGGCAAACAATATGTTAATGGTGTGTTGAAGGACAAAGCATTAGTACAGATTAGGTGTTAATACACTGAATATTGAACAGCAGCAAGTGCAAACCTGAAAAAAAGTGGGTAAGCAAGCTAAACAAACTAAAATGAAATGAAATAAATGCAAAAAAAAATGGTAAAAAATGTAAAAAAGAATGTAAAAAAAAAGGAAGAAAAAATAACTAAAAATGAAAGTAAAATGGGGGGCTGTCATGCTCTGAAATTATTGAACTCAATGTTCAGTCCGGCAGGCTGTAGTGTGCCTAATCGGTAAATGAGACGCTGTTCCTCGAGCTTTTGTTGATGTTCACTGGAACACGACAGCAATCCCAGGACAGAGATGTGAGCATGAGAGCAGGGGGGAGTGTTGAAATGGCAAGCAACCGGAAGCTCAGGGTCCTGCTTGCGGACTGAGCGGAGATGTTCCGCAAAGCGGTCACCCAGTCTGCACTTGGTCTCCCTAATGTAGAGGAGACCACACTGTGAAAAGCGAATACAGTATACTCCATTGAAAGAAGTACAAATAAATCGCTGCTTCACCTGAAAGGAGTGTTTGGGGCCTGGGATAGTGAGGAGTGAGGAGGTAAATGGGCAGGTATTACACCTCCTGCGATTGCAGGGGAAGGTGCCATGGGACAGGGATGAGGTGGTGGGGGTAATGGAGGAGTGGACCAGGGTGTCGCGGAGGGAACGATCCCTTCGGAATGCTGACAGGGGAAGGGAGGGGAAGATGCGACTGGTAGTGGCATCACGCTGGAGGTGGCAGAAATAGCGGAGGATGATCCTTTGGATATGGAGGCTGATGGGGTGAAAAGTGAGGACAAGGGGAACCTTGTCACGGTTCTGGGAGGGAGGGGAAGTGGTGAGAGTAGAGGTGCGGGGAATGGGCCGGACACGGTTGAGGGCCCTGTCAACCACAGTGGGGGGAAATCCTCGGTTGAGGAAAAAGGAGGTCATATCAGAAGCACCGTCATGGAAGGTAGCATCATCAGAGCAGATGCGTCGGAGACAGAGAAACTGGGAGAATGGAATGGAGTCCTTACAGGAGGTAGGGTGTGAAGAAGTGTAGTCGAGATACATGTGGGAGTCGGTGGGCTTATAATGGATATTAGTAGACAACCTATCCCCAGAGATGGAGACAGAGAAGTCGAGGAAGGGCAGTGTCAGAGATGGACCATGTAAAGGTGAGAGAAGGGTGGAAATTGGAAGCAAAGTTGATAACGTTTTCCAGTTCTGAGCGGGAGCAGGAAATGGCACCGATACAGTCATCAATGTACCGGAATAAGAGTTGGGGGAGGGGGCCTGAGTAGGACTGGAACAAAGAATGCTCGACATATCCCACAAAAAGACAGGCATAACTAGGACCCATGCGGGTACCCATAGCAACACCTTTTACTTGAAGGAAGTGCGTGGAGTTGAAGGAGAAGTTGTTCAATGTGAGAACAAGTTCAGCCAGGCGGAGGAGGGTGGTGGTGGATGGGGACTGGTTAGGCCTCTGTTCCAGGAAGAAGCGGAGAGCCCTCAAGCCATCCTGGTGGGGGATGGAGGTGCAGAGCGATTGGATGTCCATAGTGAAGAGGAGGCGGTTGGGACCAGGTAACTGGAAATTGTCAAAATGACGTAGGGCGTCAGAAGAGTCACGGATGCAGGTGGGAAGAGACTGGACCAGCGGAGAAAAGATAGAGTCTAGATAGGAAGAAATAGGTTCAGTGGGGCAGGAGCAGGCTGACACAATGGGTCTGCCGGGACAGTCCCGTTTGTGGATTTTGGGAAGGAGGTAGAAGCGGGCTGTCCGGGGTTGTGGGACTATGAGGTTGGAAGCTGGAGAGGGAAGATCTCCAGAGGAGATGAGGTCAGTGACAGTCCTTTGGACGGTGGCTTGATGTTCGGTGGTGGGGTCATGGTCCAGAGGGAGGTAGGAAGAAGTGTCCGTGAGTTGGTGTTGAGCTTCTGCAAGGTAGAGGTCGATACGCCATACGACAACAGCACCACCCTTGTCTGCAGGTTTGATGACCATGTCGGGGTTAGACCTGAGAGAACGGAGTGCCTCAGGTTCAGAGGGGGACAGGTTAGAGTGAGTGAGGGGGGCAGAGAAATTGAGATGATCAATGTCTCGCCGACAGTTTTCAATGAAGAGATCAAGAGCGGGTAAGAGGCCAGGGGGAGGGGTCCAGGTAGAGGGAGAATGCTTTTCCCCGCCGGTCCAGTCTCTTCCCACCTACATCCGTGACTCTCTGATGCCCTACGTCATTTTGACAATTTCCAGTTTCCTGATCCCAACCGCCTCCTCTTCACTATGGACGTCCAATCGCTCTACACCTCCATCCCCCCCCAGGATGGCTTGAGGGCTCTCCGCTTCTTCCTGGAACAGAGGCCCAACCAGTCCCCATCCACCACCACCCTCCTCCGCCTGGCTGAACTTGTTCTCACATTGAACAACTTCTCCTTCAACTCCACGCACTTCCTTCAAGTAAAAGGTGTCGCAATGGGTACCCGCATGGGTCCCCGTTATGCCTGTCTTTTTGTGGGATATGTCAAGCATTCTTTGTTCCAGTCCTACTCAGGCCCCCTCCCCCAACTCTTTTTCCGGTACATTGATGACTGTATCGATGCCGTTTCCTGCCCCAAACTGGAAAACTTTATCAACTTTGCTTCCAATTTCCACCCTTCTCTCACCTTTACATGATCCATCTCTGACACTTCCCTTCCTCGACTTCTCTGTCTCCATCTCTGGGGATAGGTTGTCTACTAATATCCATTATAAGCCCACCGACTCCCACAGCTACCTCGACTACACTTCTTCACACCCTACCTCCTGTAAGGACTCCATTCCATTCTCCCAGTTTCTCTGTCTCCGACGCATCTGCTCTGATGATGCTACCTTCCATGACGGTGCTTCTGATATGACCTCCTTTTTCCTCAACCGAGGATTTCCCCCCACTGTGGTTGACAGGGCCCTCAACCGTGTCCGGCCCATTCCCCGCACCTCTACCCTCACCCCTTCCCCTCCCTCCCAGAACCGTGACAGGGTTCCCCTTGTCCTCAATTTTCACCCCATTAGCCTCCATATCCAAAGGATCATCCTCCGCTATTTCCGCCACCTCCAGCGTGATGCCACTACCAGTCGCATCTTCCCCTGTCAGCATTCCGAAGGGATCGTTCCCTCCGCGACACCCTGGTCCACTCCTCCATTGCCCCCACCACCTCGTCCCTGTCCCATGGCACCTTGCCCTGCAATCGCAGGAGGTGTAATACCTGCCCATTTACCTCCTCACTCCTCTCTATCCCAGGCCCCAAACACTCCTTTCAGGTGACGCAGCGATTTACTTGTACTTCTTTCAATGGAGTATACTGTATTCGCTTTTCACAGTGTGGTCTCCTCTACATTGGGGAGACCAAGCGCAGACTGGGTGATCGCTTTGCGGAACATCTCCGCTCAGTCCGCAAGCAGGACCCTGAGCTTCCGGTTGCTTGCCATTTCAACACTCCCCCCTGCTCTCATGCTCACATCTCTGTCCTGGGATTGCTGCAGTGTTCCAGTGAACATCAACGCAAGCTCGAGGAACAGCGTCTCATTTACCGAATAGGCACACTACAGCCTGCCGGACTGAACATTGAGTTCAATAATTTCAGAGCATGACAGCCCCCCATTTTACTTTCATTTTTAGTTATTTTTTCTTCCTTTTTTTTTACATTCTTTTTTACATTTTTTACCATCTTTTTTTTTGCATTTATTTCATTTAATCTTAGTTTGTTCAGTTTGCTTACCCACTGTTTTTTTCAGGTTTGCACTTGCTGCTGTTCAATATTCAGTCCATTAACACCTAATCTGTACTAATGCTTTGTCCTTCAACACACCATTAACATATTGTTTGCCTTTGCTCCGTGACCTTTTGGTCAGCTATGTGGCCTGGTCCAATCTGGACCTCCTTTGTTATCTCTTGCCCCACCCCCACCTCACTTGCTTATAACCTGTGACTTTTCTAATATTTGTCAGTTCCGAAGAAGGGTCACTGACCCGAAACGTTAACTCTGCTTCTCTTTTCACAGATGCTGCCAGACCTGCTGAGTGGTTCCAGCATTTCTTGTTTTTATTTCAGATTTCCAGCATGCGCAGTATTTTGCTTTTATTTTTGTGGTTAGTCAACAAACAGGATTTGAAAGCTTTCAAGCTGGAATGGAGAGGGAGAGGGAGAGGGACCCTCACTTAGGGTCTGCTTATGTTAGAGTCCAGTTGCTCCTCCTCTGTTGCAGAGAAAACACCAGCTTAAAACCACAGGTGGGGAGGGGTTTGTCACATGACAGTCACTCAGTGATTCAAACATAGCAGTTAGCAGTATTTCCCTCTTGCAAAAAGGAACAAGCAGTTCCTTTAAACATCCTGGGTCTTGGTTCTTGCTGTCCCCCTCCTCACAAGCATTGCAGTATAGGATACAGTGTTGCTAATTCGGTGATCAACTAAGCTGCCAACTAAATCATCCTTTTAGCTGGTCTTTTTAAAATGTCTGTTAAAAATATATAAATTCAGATCTCCGGTCAGTGGATTTTCATTCAACAAAGCACATTGACATAACAACTCCATCTATCCAACTTTGCCCCATATCCCTCAATACAATTGATCCAGCATCAGTTGCCATTTGTGGAAGAGAGTTCCAAACTTCCACTGTGCTTCATGTCTAGAAGTGTCTCCTAATTTCACTCCTGAAAGGTCTGGCTGTAATTTTTAGGCTGTGCCCCCTTCTCCTAGGCTCTCCAACTCTCCCTAGGAAATATTATCTCCCAATCTATCCTATTTCCCTTAATATCTTGAAAACATGGATTAAATCACCCCTTAACATTCTAAATTCTAGGGAATACAACCCTAATTTGTTTAATTTCTCCTCTTAGCTTTCCCCTTGGAGTCCAGATATCATTCTTGTAAATCTACACCGCGCTCCCTCCAAGGCCAATATCTCTTCCCAAATTGTAACCAGGGCTTTGAGCTACAACTTATATGAACAACAGCACAAGAAAATTCATCAGTCCATCAAGAGAGTGAACTTAAAGCAAAGTCAGTGCTTTGCAAGAAATTAGAATAGACAAAAATACTCAGGAATAATTGCTTGTATGAACGGTTTAAAACGTGTGCTATATTACCACGTGACAATGCCTGTGTTAAACATATTGCTATGCAATTTAAAAGATGTAGTGACCACAACCATTTTATAATTAATCATAATGGTGATATTGGAAGGCAAAGTGTATCTGTATAATGAAGCAGAGTTGGAATCTAGTTATGCTGTATTAACAGCTTTCTATTTCTGATTAATCTATGCTAAATTCTAGCTTGGATCATGCACCTACAGTCACACATAGCAAAAGCAAACAAATCACTATCCAAAATTCTTTGAAGCCATGGGTACAATGGTTACAGACAGCCCAGTTACTGCTAAAATAACAAATTATAATTGGATATATAACTGCACTTGACCCCCAACCTTGTTCTACTGTTCAGGGAGTTGCTTTTTTTTTTAAACAATCCTCCTGTTCAATACCTCCTCATTTAAGATTTAATTATTTCATCGTCCTCAGTATTCGCAGTGCAGACAAAGGAAGTTCTCAGGCACTAATAAAAGGGGCAGATAGAGACTAGTGGGAGTTCATACAATGTGTACCTTTCTCTGAGTGCGCATCAAGTCATATTCCACCATGAATCAGTCACCGCACTCTGTCTGATGTGCTTATAGCAAGTTTAAGGGATTGGCACTTCAAAACAGTGACGTCCATTACATTCACTATGGCTAGTTAGGAATCCAGATGTGGCTAACTGGATTTTTGTTAGTAAATAAAAAAATTATTAATAGATGCTATTATTGGGTGTATGATCTTAATAATCATATTTGCATGCTATTAGGCATGTGAACTTTAACCTATTTGTGCATTTGTTGACAAAATGGTAAGAGGTAAAGCCAAGTGTATGAGTGTTTCTTGATCGTTGTGCATGCTTTACTTCCTTGGTTACTGCTCAATAATTATCTGTTAAAATGGTGTGTAACAAGGGTAAAAATGCCAGATTTCAGCACCATGGAAACACCAGCAACATTGTATGGAAATGGAAACGGTCTTCGTGGTGAGTCTGAGCAACTCGAATAATTGTACCAGACCAGCAGAAGAAAGCAAGTCCAACCGATAATGAGCAGCTCCGGCAAGACTTGTCATGGCAAAGGGCAAATGGTTTCTAATTGCATTCTGGATGGAAGCGAGGGCAGGTCTGGTGCATTTCATTGTCTGAGTCAACATTCTCAGCAATCACTCTGATGAAGTCAAAGTACTGCTCACAACTGCTGCATGAAAACCTGGAGGCTGCACTAAGAAATGCCCTGTCTCATAAATCCATGCTAGGATTCCAAACTTCTGGTGAAAGAAAAAGATTGCCACACTTTGCATTGAAAGACAGTAGATGTTTATTTGATGATTTAAATCCATTAAACAAGAGAATTAACACTTACAAAAGTGAGAAGATGGCAATACTGAAAGTGGGTTGTGATCATAAGGGATAACATCTAAATGGCGATTTGAAATCTCCCCAGAACACTCTGTCAAAGCAAACATATAGGAATCATTTTGGGTCTTTCCGTTGTGTAGAGTGAAGGCAATCGTGAAACTGTTGCTGCAACTAGCAATAAAATCCAGGAACAGCTGGAACCCCTGTGGTGGCTATATATGGCAATTCCCTGGGTCATAGGCTCCACATTAAATCCCCAAAAAAATGCTGGATAGAATCAGAAGTGAAAATGGCAAACAGTTTATTTCTATAGATATAATGGCCATCATACAGCATGGGTAGCCAATAGTGCCATACTATAGTTCTAATGTTACTCTAACTCTACAATTACACAAATCTTGAATATGCAGAATGTTATCTTTAATATGGTGTGCCATTCTGCAGCATTCTTTCTATTTGGTTTCGTAGTGGAGCACAAATAACATTCAGAGTGCACCTCTGTTTCCCTTGTCTCCATTTCCTATTTGAAATCTACACACAGATGACTTAGATGTGTCCTCTGTTTTTCCCTTAGGGCAATCCAAAGAATCTGGCCTGAGCACATAGGCTGAAGCTACTTAATGCTGCTAATTTCACTTCAGGTTTCCTTGCTACAAAAAAAGGTTAAGGCAAAGGCCGACGTCTCGTTTTAGCTTTTTTTTTGGCCCTATCAGTTGCATCTTAGCTACATTACAGAGGGTGACCTAGTGATATCGACACTTTGGGGGAAGGGACAGAAGTTTCATGTAAGCACTCTCCTGACATTCTATTACCATTTTCAGGTTGAGTGACTGTGCCTGGAGTACCAAAGTCTCGAACCGTGTTTGTGTTTTAATGCTTGAAAGGCTTTCCTGCTTTACAAGTCTTTGCTTTCTCAATATCTTAGGAGTTAAATGCAGCACATGAGCAGTGTATGCCAGGGAGGCAACAGGTTCGATCTTTGACCTTTGGTGATTCGTCTGATCTCAGCTGACTGGACATGAAGGCGCCACAATTGGCCTCGTTCTCTGGAATATGGAAGAGAAAACCAGCCAGGCTTTATGCTCTGATGGCTATCAAGTGATATCTACTAAAAAGTGTGTACGCCTCTGTGACGCTTCTTGGAACATTTTTCTATATTAAAGGAACTATATTATTGTTGTTGGTGTTATTCTTGCTCAAAGGTGTTGGTGTGAGGACAAGATTGGGCATGGCTAAATTGTCCTCCACAATCAATTTGCCTCATAAGTGAAGAATGGTGGTTTGGGAAAGATATTGGAAGGCAGCCAATACCTATGAAATAGCCCCAACATGAATTACAGTCTTTAGGATGGGATAGAAAATGGGATAGAATTGGGAGGAAAATAATGGCAGTGAATTTCGTGATGGTGGGGTGGGGGTGGGGGGGGGTGGGTGGCGTGGTTCGTATGCAAGGACTGGTGAGCACCGGTTTCCTCCAGAAATCCTGCCATTTCTGCTTCTTCCTGTCTCTCCTGCATGTCAACACTGGCGCAGGTGCAGTCAACAACAACAACAACTTATATTTCTATAGTTAATAAAACATCCCAAGGCACTTTACAGGCGTATTTTAAAATAAAGTGTGACACCGAGCCACAAAAGGAGATATTAAGTCAGATGACTAAAAACTTGGTCAATGAGGTAGGTTTTAACGAGTATCTTACAGGAGTAAAGCAAGGTGGAGAGGCGGAGAGGTGTCAGGAGGCTTGGGGCCTAGGCAACTGAAGGTATATCTATCAACAGAGGAGCGATTAAAATTGGGAATGCACAAGAGGCCAGAATTAGAGGAGTGCAAATATTTTGGAGGTTTGTGGGGCTGGAGGAGATTACAGAGATAGGGAGGGGTGAGGCCTTGGAAGGATTTGAAAAGAAGGATGAGAGTTTTAAAATCAAGACATTGCTTGACCAGGAGCCAATGTAGATCAGTAAGCACAGGGGTGATAGGGGAATGGGACTTGGTGAGAGATAAGATACAGGCAGCAGACTTTTGGGTGACCTCAAGTTTACAGAGGGTAGAATTTTGGAGACCAGCTGGGAGAGCATTGGAATAGTTAAGTCTAGAGGTAACAAAGGCATGAATGAGGATTACATCAGCAGATGAGCTGAGACAGGGGCGAAGTTGAGCGATGTTACAGAGGTGGAAATAGGCGGTCTTAGTGACGGCACGAGTATGAGGTCAGAAGCTCATCTAAAGGTCAAACGTGACACGAAAGTTGCGAACATACTAGCTTAATCTCAGACTGTTGCCAGGGAAAGGAATGAAGTCGATTGCTAGAGAACGGAGTTTGGAGCAGGGACAGAAAACAATGACTTCAGTCTTCCCAATATTTAATTGGAGGAAATTTCTGCTCATCCAATACTGGATGTTGGATAGGCAGTCTGATAATTTAGCAACAGTACATACATACAAACATACGAACATACAAACTAGGAGCAGGAATGGACTATTCGGTCCCTCGAGCCTGCCATGCCATTCTATAAGATCATTGTTGATTTGTTTGTGGACTCAACTCCACTTCCCTGCCTACCCCCAATATCCTTTGACTCCCTTGTTTGTCAAAAATCTGTCTACCTCTGCCTTAAAAATATTCAATGACCCTGCCTCCACTGCTCTCCAGGGAAGAGAGTTCCACAGGCTCACGACTCTCTGAGAGAAAAAATTTATCCTCATCTCTGTCTTAAATGGGAGACCCCTTATTTTTAAACTGTGTGCCTTATTTTAGTCTCTCCAACAAGGAGAAACATCCTTTCAACATCCACCCTGTCAAGTCCCCTCAGGATCTTATATGTTTCAATAAGATCTCCTCTCATCCTTCTAAACTCCAATGGATAAAGACCCAACCTTTCCAACCTTTCTTCATAATATAATCCTCTCATCCCAGGAATCAGTCAAGTGAACCTTCTCTGAACTGCTTCCAATGCAATTATATCCTTCCTTAAGTAAGGAGACCAAAACCATACACAATACACTAAATGTGGTCTCATCAATGCCCTGTACAACTGTAGCAAAATATCTCTACTTTTATATTCCATTCCCCTTGCAATAAACGACAACATTGCATTTGCCTTCTTCGCCACTTGTTGTACCTGCATACTAACTTTTTGTGTTTCATGTACTAGGATCCCAGATCCTTCTGCATCTCAGAGTTCTGCAATCTCTCTCCATTTAAATAATGTGTTGCTTTTCTATTCTTCCGGCCAAGGTGGACGACTTCACACTTCCCCGCACTATACTCCATCTGCCAAATCTTTGCCCACTCACTTAACCTCTCTATATCCCTTTGTGGACTCCTCTTCACAACTTAACTTTCCTACCTATTTTTGTGTCATCAGCAAATTTAGCAACCGTACATTCTGTACCTTCATTCAAGTTGAGGCCCCAGCACTGATCCTTGTGGCACTTCACTAGTTACAGATTGCCAACCTGAAAAAGACCCATTTATGCCTACTCTCTGTTTCCTGTCAGCTAACCAATCCTCTATCCATGCTAAAATGTTACCCCCTATACCATGGGCTCTTATTTTGTTCAGTAACCTTTGATGTGGCACCTTGTCAAGTGCCTTCTGGAAATCCAAGTACACCACATCCACAGGTTCCCCTTTATCCACATTGCTTGTTACTACCTCAAAGAACTCAAATAAATTAGTCAAACATGATTTCCCTTTCACAGAAGTTGAGAGAAGTGGTGGTGAGGTGGAGCTCAGTGTCATCAGCATATATGAGAAAACTAACACCGTGCTAATGTCATGATGTGTTCAATGTGTTCCCACCTGCTGCCATTTTAACCAGGAATATTTCAGTCGCAGGAAACCCATTTGCCCTAGGCTGACGGGGCCTACTTAATATGCTGAAAACACAGCCCGATAATCTCATCAATGCCAGAATTTTAATTTTAATTCCAGGAGGCCTGCACAGCACCAACCAGCCAACGAAACTTAGCAGGAATCAGCAGATTGGCCCGAAGCGGATAAGTATTTTAAAACATTTTTTAATGAGGATTCCTTGTGGGCCAGCAGGAGGAGGAGACTCTCCTGGGCCGCACAAGGAATTATCAAACCACCCCACCCCAGTCTTCCCTCTCCTTTCCAACACCAACAGCTGTTGGAGACTCCCTCTTCCAGCACTGTCCTTATGTTGGAGTCTTTTCCCTTGAGTCCCCAGTAGCATTGGTCTCCTGGTCGATTTCCCACTTCTTCTCACTGGCTCTGACGTCATTCCTGTTTACATTGGACAGGAGACATTACAGACAGATCTAAATGAGGACCGGGAGTTAAAATTGCCCAGGAATCATGCTGAACCCTCTGCGGTAGATTCTCAATCACCCTTTTCCCCTAATGTGGCCCAAGTTCAAATCAGGGCTCTTGTCTCATAACCTGAGTGCCAGAAATCCAGAGCGAAAACTGAGAACATGCTTCGAAAGCTTTGGTTAGGCAACAACAAGAGCACTGCATCCAATTCTGGGCGCTACACATCAGGAAATATGTGAGGGCCCTTGAGAGGGTGCAGGGGAGATTTACCAAAATAGTTCCAGGGATGGGGGATATCAGTTACAAAGTTAGGTTGGGGTTGTTCTCCTTAGAGCGAAGGAGACTGAGGAGAGATTTAATAAAGGTGTACAAGATTATGACAGGCTTAACGAAGTTAGACAAGGAAAAACTGTTCCCATTAACTGATGGTACAAGGACTAGGGGACACAGGTTTAAGGTATTAGGAAAGAGATATGTGGGAATGTGAGGAAGCACTTTTTTACACAGCGAGTGGTAATGATTGGAACTCGCTGTCCACCAGGGTGGTGGAAGCGGAGACAATCAATGAATTCAAAGGGAAATTGGATCGGCACTTGAAGGAAATAAACTTGCAGGGCTACGGGGATTGAGCGGGAGAGTGCGACTGACTGGAATGCTCCGCGGAGAGCATTCATGGACTCGATGGGCCGAATGGTCTCCTTCTGTACAGTAAATGACTCTATGATTCTAATTGCACATGATTTGTTGACACATACTAAAGGACAGGATGTACATCTGGCCCTTCTTGTTTATCATAACATGCCTGGAGATAATCTAACCAGCACCGGTACAATTGTTAATGGGCTGTAGAACAAGAACAATACTTCAATTGAGAGTCAGCTCTAGCTCAGTGGTAACATTCTCAACTGTGAGTCAGAAGACTGTGGGTTCAAGGAGATTCCACTGCAAATACTTGAGCAAAAAACCTAGGCCAATACTCCAGGGCAGTACTGAGGGAGTGTTGCACTGCCAGAGGTGCTGTCTTTCAGATGCGAGATTAAAACAAGGCACAACCTGCCCTCTCAGGTGGATGTACAAAATCCCATGGCACTATATCAAAGAAAAGCAGTGCAGTTCTTCTTGATGTCCTGACTAATATTTATTTCATCAACCAACACTACTGAAAAAGATTATCTGGTCATTATCACATGGCTATTTGTGGGATCTTGCTATGCATAGCATTGGTTACATTACAGCAAAGATTATACTTCAGAAGTACTGGTTGTAAAGTGATTTGAGACACCCTGAGGTTGTGAAAGATGTTATTTGAATACAAGTCTTTCTTTCCTTCCTTTCACCTCAGGAAAACTATTCAAACCAATATTCATGAAAATAGTTTCAGAAAAGTTTGAGTACAACAAAAGGGAGCAAAAGATGGATGCTGACTAAGAATCTCAGCTTTTAACATCACTGCTGCCAGGATATACAGTGTTCCTACCTGAGCAAAATAACTGGAAGGAGGAATTGTGCTGCATAAATTGATGGCCCAAGATCTGTTTTTATAACAGAAGGATTGAACAATTGAGAAAGAACAGAAGAGACCTCATCAAAACTTTTAAAGGTTTGTGCCAGTGCGAGATGAACCAACTGAGTGGACACAAAGCAGAAGATCAGCCCCCTTAAACATCATCATGTGCACACGTGGAAGTTGACATTTCCAAGAAAGGCTGAAAATTGCTGCAGACTGCCTCATGTTATTGCTACAATAGACTGCAAACGTTAGCCCCTGCCCAAAAGAAATCTTTAACATTGGAGTAGCAAATATAACTTTATCAGACCATCTGAGAAAAGTCTTTGCCTCTCCTTCTCCGATCCCTCCCAGTTGTGCCTTTACCTGTCTGATAAAGGATGTCACGTTTCAATCAACCTACTTAAAGTGCATAACAGTTTTGTTTTTGTAAGTGAATGTTTTCAAACTGAAAAGTTATAAATCTAGAAGGTAGTGATACTTTCCATTACATGATTAACTAAATATAGAAACTGCAAACTCTTAGAAGACTATTGTGCATAGAATTGAAGTTCTGAAAGGTGTATTTTCGTGGATTAATTTTCTCTACATTGAACGCAACAAATCTTTCATTTTTAACCTAATCCTTGAGTTAGCCCATCGGTTTTACAAGAGAAAAGAGAACAAATGAGAAGGATGAGGCCAGCTGTTTATCAGTGTTCCTTATTTAGCATGTTCTTTATTGTGTCGGAAATACCAGCTGTTGCAGCGCCACAGAAACTGGCTTTTAATCCACTCTGATTATGGAGATGATTGGGTGATTAAGTGTTTCTGCCAAATAGGAAATAACTAAGCTTTCAGTATGCACAGGTGTCAAGTACATAACCCCAGCATAGATGTGCTCCAGACTGCAACAACACATCCATAAGAACAACCCCAAGGTCATGTGGGTAAAAGGTCAATGTCAAAGGTCATCCTTATCCACAAATCTGACAGTTTACCAAAGCTGTCTTTTTAAAATAAAAATCGCCTGGCACTCTCTGAATCAAGCTTCAAACAGGACTTGGTCTTTCTGAAAAAATACCTTCCCATTTATGTTTATTAATGAGTATTAAAGATGTCATTATTTTTCATCCCACGCAGGAGCAAAGTTGTTTTTGAATTCTTATACTGTGGGGTATAGTTTCTGCTTTGGGCACAGTTGCTGATTCCAGCACAAATTGCAGCCATTTCTAAAAGTGGTTTTCTTTCTCCTAAAATTTCCACTCAATCTCATTTGCATAGCACTGAAGGCAAACTCTGCCATGAACCGGCGCAATTGGGGAGCATTTTAAAATGTAATTTTTTTTTAACTTTTGCTTTAGAACAATTTCCTTCATCTATTTAAAAGTGGTAACTTGGTGACGTTTGATTCAAGCTGAAAATTGGTTTATCACAAAAAATAAGAATTTTGAATCAGCGTGTGCGTGTCAATCCACCATCTCCGAGTAACCTGAAATTCACGATTAAAAAATAGATATAACTATTTTCTAGTTATATTGGAGTACATTAGTCAGTTTCTTAGTAAATTAAAACAAAAAACACATTTAAAAGCTTTTAAAATGTACATATGAATGTCCTTGCATCCAAAGAACCAGCTTAATTTTTAAAGCCTCCCTGAAAGCCTGCAAAGAAGCGCAATTAGTAGAAACACCCAATGGTGATGAATTCACCCTGGGGCATGGCCAATTTTGTGGGTGGGGCATGATGCTAACATGATGTTTTTAAAACTAGTGCAAAAGATGGCAGAACTCAAGTTGCACTGAACATAAATAGTGCTTAAAATTCTGTGATCTTTTGCGCCAGTTAATCTGATTTCCAGTGAATTGTGCTGAAAAGACTAGCTGTTATGATCGACCACTCCATTCAACGCCCCTCATCAAAACATATGATTCTGATGGTGGTGGGAGAAACGCAGTGTTAATTCAATCCCGTCCCTCCACAAATCGCCTAGCACATGATTTTAAACTTTCCAAATTAAAGAAAGACTCAGCCAAATTGTACCATCTATTAATCCCCAAATGAGGGTAACCAAACCAGGTGTCTTTAAATCAGTAAATTAACTGTTTAATTAGAAAAACTAAATTCTTAAACACTACGAAGATATAAACAACATTTAAAATAGAAAAAATTAGAGTCCTTGCAGATTTATGCTCCTGCCGGATGTGGAACAGTCCAAGGTTGCTTGATGGCCTCACAGCTGTCTGATGGGGAAAATATGGTTCTTCAACAGTATAATAGTCTGTAGTCTAATTTAGAAGTTGAAATTGATGCTTTCCTTCCACAGCGATGAATTTCAATGATTAACCATTTGCAAACACTTTTTAATAAATCAATTTGGCTTTAGAATTTTTGTGGGATTGTCACAGTCTAACTTCCCTTCCTTTAGTTTAAATTATCAGAGATCTCTGTTTTGGCTTGACTTTTCAGAATTTTGAGAGAGAATAATAAATAACCAGACTAAATTCTCTTCCTTCAGTTTAAATGGTCTGAGAGCTCTCCTTTCAGGTGCTAACACACAGCTGTCTGTCTGTTTCTCTGAGTTAGAAAAATCTGTTTCCATTATAAGCCAGTTCAAAATTAAATTGTAACAATGCATCTCTTGATCTTTGGTCCTGAATGGCTATATCCCGGGGCAACGAGAATGCACTCTTTGAATCAGTCTTTAGAGCTTGCTGCTTTAAAGCAGTACAGCTCCTTTTCCAGCCTTAAAAGCACACCGCATTCTTCCTGAAAAAAAAACTACAGGATCATAACACTAGCGCAGTTGAGGGAAAACTCAAGGCCTGTAACTATTGCTATGATTCAAAACTGAATGACACCTGTTAGTGTGTATGTGTGTTGGAGGGGTATAATTATTTGTTACTACATTCGTAATAAGATAATTGCAACAAATGACCGCTTTTCAAGGGTAACATAAATAGGAATAAACTACATCTTACAAATATATTGGAAAAACAGACTAACAATTGGAATCTTAAATCTTTAAAATTAATTAGTACTAGGCAGCATGGTGGCATAGCACATTGGTGCTCCATCTCACTATGCCACCCAGAAATGGAATATGAGCTTAAAAATACAATTCCTTATCTTGATCAAGGTTTAAAACAGGTCACAGGAATGTCGTTGTGACAGGGAGACTTATAGGAGAACATTATTTTTTTTTTAATTAATCGCAATCATTTTATCTTGCATTTTTTTGTCCATTTGAATGCAGGAATCATACCAAATATAAGACGTGAAAACCTGAAGACAGTTTAACAGTGAAAAAAATACTCCAAGCTCAACTGGATTGATGCACACATTTCAAATTAATCTTTACCATAGTGCACAAAATATATATTGCAGGAAGATTAAAACAAACTACAGAATTTTAAAAATTCAAGCTATTAATAGCACAAAGAGTTCTATTTAACAAGTAAAACACACAGGTCCACAACTACTTTGGAGCTAACTATTCAGACATTCCAGGTTTATTTATTACTCTGTCAATAATCTCAGATGGAATTTCACAGAAACAGAGATTGCAAACTGTGCTATAGATATATAGGAATATAGTAACAGGGTAGGGCATTCAGCTCCTCAAGCCTGTTCTGTTGAACAAATAGATCATGAATGAACTGAACCTTAACTCCATTTACCCACCTTTGCTTCATGTCTCTTACCCATCAGAAATCTATCTCAGTGTTGAATTTTTCAATTGACCCCCAGCCTCAATAGCTTTTGTGTGAAGAAGTGCTTCCTGATCTCAACACTGAATGGCCTAGCTCTAATTTCAAGGTTATGCCTCCCTTATTCTGAACTCTCCCACCAGGGGAAACAGTTTCTCTCTATCTACCCCATCAAATGTTTTAATCATCTTAAACACCTCAATTAAATCACCTTTTAATCTTCGATACTAAAGGGAATACCCTTTCAGCCCCAGGGCTAAATTTTACGACTGCACTGCAGTTCGTCCTTAGAAGGTATTTTAATATTTAAAGGTACAGAATGCTTTATATCTTATTAACAAACAAATAAAAATGATATGGAGGGCCTTCCCCAACCCCTCACCCCACAATGGTCATTTTATTACTTGCTATTGAATAAACGTGCCTTTTTCCCTACCCAAACTTTCCCCCCAACTGTCTAATTGTTGCCCTTCAATCGCTTCACACCATCCCCACATCCAATAAAAATTGATTTCCCTGCTCCCCTAACCCTCCCGCCCTGAAAATTGTATTCCTCGCCGATCCCCGCCAGGCTCTTATTAATATCATTACTGTTATGAGCAGGTGAGGCAAAGGTCTAGGACTTCCTTCTCAGCCTTTTCCTGGTTTGGCTGTATCACGGTTTAATTTGTAAACACCGTGTTTTTAGCTTCCCCTCAGTGAGTCTTTGCTCACAGCTCTCTAATTGTGATTGCAAAGAAATCAACCAGACAGGTTTTCTCAGATTTAAACAAAAAAGATGTAAGTTTATTGACCTTAAAACTCTAATTCAGTTAAAACTACTAAAAATACATGACGTGACCATACTAACATGCATAGGCGACAAACAAACACACAGATAGAGACAGAGCAAGAGAAAGAATTAAAGGGGGGGGGAGGTTTAAAGTTTATTTAGTTACTGGTTTTGGATTGGATGTAAAGTCTTTGATTGAAGTTAAGTCTTGCAGTTCTCATTGGGGCCCAGTGCACACTTTCCAGCTTGTTTTGCTGGTCTTCTGTCTTGAGGCTTAAGTTACTTCCATGGGTCCCTGGAACTTTGCGTGAGAGAAAGAGAGAGATGCTCTCTTCTTGAAGTTCCTTTGCAGTTCCCCACCAAACTGTTCTGTGTCAGGCACAATTTAAAATCCCAGCTTGGCCAGCAGGTTAGTCACGTGACTAGCTCCTTGTGTGAAGCAGCCTCACCTGTAAGATTTGTGGATTCCTCCAAGCTTACCAGACACTCTCGGTGTGTGTCTGTGTGTGTGTGTGTGTGGTGGGTGGGGGGTGGTGGTGTGGAATGCTGGCTCAATGACTCTTGATCATCACTATTGATAAAACCCATCTGGCTAACTGAATCAGGGCGTACGCCCATTGTCTTCTTCATGCAAATGTCTTTTAAAATACAAATTTGCAGCCATGTTTTCAGCCACTGTTGTGGTCTTTTTAAACAAGTTTTTTCAAGTCTAGTAACAGTTCAACAATAATGTTCCATATGATGAAATTAATATGCTCTCATTTTGCCAGGTGTAGTTTCTGTCACATTACTGTTAATTTAAATATGCAGATGAAGGGCCCACCGCCAGACGGTGGAGGGGCTGCACCAAGGCCCCCCTTCCACTGGTAATATATGGCTGGCCCTTCTCGACTGCAGGGGTCAAGGCAGGTCTCTCCCCGTGGAATTTTACTGGCCCCTCTGCCGCCACCCGTGGCATCAAGGGGCTGGTAAAATTCAGCCCCCAGTATAATTCTGGTGAATCTGCACTGCACCAGCTCTCAAGCCAATGTAGCCTTCCTGAGGTGGGGTACCTATAATTGAATGCAGTTACTCCAGATGTGGTCTAACCATATCTTTATATATCTGCAGTATAACTTCCACCCCTTTGTATTCCAGTCTCCTTGAGATACAGGCCAACATTCCATGAGCCTTTTAAATTATTTTTGGTACCATGTTTAGTGATTTCTGTACACTTACCCTAAATGTCTCTGTTCCTTCTCAGTTCCTAGCTTCTTGCCATTTAGAAAATACTCTGATCTATCTTTCCTAGTTCCAAAGTGGATAGATTCACACTTCCCCACATTGAACTTCACCTGCTACTGTTTTTCCCACTTACTTAATCTATCAATGTCCCATTGCAACTTTCTGCTGCCATCAACATTACTTACTGTGCCACCTAACTCAGTGTCATCAGCAAATTTGGATATATAGCACTTTATCCCTTCAACTAAGTTATGGAGAAAGGAGATGGCAGATGAACTGAACAGATATTTTGCATCAGTCTTCACTATTGAGGATAAAAGTAACATCCAAGTATTAGCTCTAAGTCAGGAAGGGAGGAACTCAAGAAAATTACAATCACCAGGGAAGTGGTACTGAACAAACTGTTGGAGCTGTGGGCTGACAAGTCCCAGGGTCCTGATGGACTTCAACCTAGGGTGTTAAAAGAAGTGGCTAGTGAGATAGTTGATGCGTTAGTTTTAATTTTCCAAAATTCCCTAGATTCGGGGATGGTTCCATTAGATTGGAAAATAGTGAATGTAACTCCTTTATTCAAAAAAGAAGAGAGACAAAAAGCAAGAAACTACAGGCCAGTTAGTTTAACATCTGTCTTAGGGAAAATGTTAGAAGCTATTATTAAAGACATTATAGCAGGGCATTTAGAAACATTCAAGGTAATCAGGCAGAGTCAACATGGTTTTGTGAAAGGGAAATCATGTTTAAACAATTTATTGGAGTTCTTTGAGGGAGTTACATGTGCTGTGGATAAAGGGGAACCAGTGAATGTATTGTACTTAGATTTCCAGAAGGCATTTGATAAGGTGCCACATCAAAGATTATTGCAGAAAATAAAAGTTCATGGTGTAGGGGGCAACATATTAGCATGGATAGAAGATTGGCTAGCTAACAGGAAACAGAGAGTCGACAAAATGGGTCATTTTCTGGTTGGCAAGATGTAACAAGTAGTGTGCCACAGAGATCTATGCTGGGGCTCAACCTTTTACAATTTATATAAATGACTTAGATGAAGGGACCAAAGCTATGGTTACTAAATTTGCTGATGACACAAAGATAGATAAGAAAGTAACTTGTGAACGGGATATAAGGGGGCTACAAAGGGATATAGGTAGGTTAAGTGAGTGGGCAAAGACCTGGCAAATGGAGTATAATGTGGGAAAGTGGGAAATTGTCCACTTTGTCAGGAATAATAACAAAGAAGCATATTATCTAAATGGTGAGAGATTGCAGAGCTCTGAGATGCAGAGGGATCTGGGTGTCCTAGTGCATGAATTGCAAAAGGCTAGTATGTAGGTACAGCACTTAATTGGGAAAGCTAATAGAGTGTTATCGTTTATCGCGAGGGGAATTGAATACAAAAGTAGGGAGGTTATGCTTCAGCTATACAGGGCATTGTTGAGACCACATCTGGAGTATTGTGTACAGTACTGGTCTCCTTATTTAAGGAAGGATGTAAATGCGTTAGAGACAGAACATACAAGGTTTACCAGACTAATACCTGGAATGACGGGCTGTCTTACGAAGAAAGATTGGACAGGCTAGGCTTGTATTCGCTGGAATTTAGAAGAGTAAGAGGCAATTTGATTGAAACATACATGATCCTGAGGGATCTTGACTGGGTGGATGTGGAAAGGATGTCTCCCCTTGTGGGAAAATCTAGAACTAGGGGTCACTGTTTAAAAATAAGGGGTCGCCCATTTAAGACAGAGATGAGGAGAATCTTTTTCTCTCAGAGGGTCATGAGTCTTTGGAATTCTCTTCCTCAAAAGGCAGTGGAAACAGAGTCTTTGAATATTTTTAAGGCAGAGGTAGATAGATTCTTGATGAGCAAGGGGGTGAAAGGTTATCGGGGGTAGGTGGAAATGTGGAGTAATCAGTTCAGCCATGAACTTATTGAATGGTGGAGCAGGCTCGAGGGGCCAAGTGGTCTACTCCTGCTCCTAATTCGTATGTTCTTATGTTCGTATTCCCTTGGAACATTGCTGATTTGCAACAGTTGTTAAATGAATGATCCCCATATAAGGTAAAAACACTTAATGATTTTCTTTGGTACAGAAAAACCACAGTGTTCTGGATTTCCTGAGACCCTTCTCTTGAAATGGGTTTCAAATGGCGGACTGAACTTGTTTTGAACTGTCCCTTTATCCTAATCTCTTTGATGACTGCTGCAGAAGCTCAGGGAAAAAGTCAAAACATCCTTTCCTGTGAATGATGAATGTTTTTATTCAAAGAAACAGTACAATTTTTTCTTTTATAGAAAGGAACCAGGCGGTGAATGAAAACTGAGCTGGATCTTGCATTTCAATGTGATACTGTTAAAAATGAATCATTTCATTTGCTCAACCCCTCAATGGCCCTCTAATACAATAAACAAAAAGTGCCAAAAAATGAAAATGATCAGAGCCACTCCAAACATCAAAAGAACCGCAAGATATTTGTGTCTGAAGCTCCATTTAATGTACCAGCATCCCACTTCGTTAGACCGTTACAAGGGAAATTTTTCTGTGTGTGCAAGAAAACCATTAATAAGGTTCTTGTTTATGATTTAGCTACACAGAGGAAATGTCCCCTCTGTATGTCCACATCCCAAGCTTCAAAATGGAAAACCTGTGTAATAATTCCATTCTGAAAGTTATGTTTTCACTTTGTTTCATCTCCACCATTTTATCCCTTAAAAATCACTTACACTTTTATTATAGTCTCTCAATCAGCATCAAAAAAATAGATTATCTGGTCATTATCACATTGCTGTTTGTGGGAGTTTGCTGTGTGCATTCTGGCTGCCACTTTTCCGGCATTACAACAGTGACCACACTTCAAAAAGTACTTCACTTGCTGTGAAGCACTTTGACTTGTCTGGTGGTCATGAAAGGCGCTATATAAATGCAAGTCTTTTTTGTATTGGGCCTGGCTTCTCAGCTGGTCTGAACACACTTCTGGGCTCATGAAACTAACCAAAAAACGACGTGCAAGTAGATCGCTGGGAAGGGAACAGTGCAGCAGGAAAACATATTGTCGGCAATTTCAAAAACTCTCCGCTTTCATAGAACCATTACAGCACATAAGGAGGCCATTTGTTCCGTTGTGTCCATGCCGGAAACCCAAGGCCTTTTATGGGGCATTCCCCTGGCTTGGATTTTATCATAGGTGTTAACCTATAAATTGCAATACATTCATATTCGTTATCCAACCTTTATCCCTCAACCAACATCAATAAAACAAATTATCTGAACATTATTTCATGGTTGTTTTTGGGGACTTGCTGTACACAAATTGACTGCTGTGTTTTCTACATTACAACAGTGACTACACTTCAAAAGTACCAAATTGGCATTAAGAACTTTAGGACTTCTTAAGGTCAAAAAAGGTGCTGTTTAAATGCAAGTCTTTCTTTCTTTCCTAAAATAGTAGAGATTTGCTAAACAAACACATTAAACATTCACCCATTAATATGAGTGACAGAAATTTCCTGGTTCGTATTTTTAAAGGTATCCTCATCACCTGCTTTGCCAGAAAGGAATCGTGTCACTGGTAATGCAATGAATATTTTGTCACAGTATCATTGTGTAATACTGCTTGGCAACACAGAAGAGATTTACTTAACATTTATACCTCTTTAACATTGCTAGTAACTGAAGTACTGACCTGCAACAAAAAATGCTCCTGATAATATATATTAATTTTATGTGCTCCCTATGTGTATGTTTCATATCTAGCCATTGACACAAAAAAAGATATTGTCTACCTAACATTTTCCAATTTTAAAAGCATTAAGTGATGTAAAAAGCCATTATAATTCTTTTATTTGTTTTTCTTTTGCTAAGCACTGTGTCTGCTTGGTTTGAAAGAGACTCCCATCTCCCTGAACTCCCACAGCCCTGTGAAATAAAAGCGGGTTGTGCTCCAGTGCTTCTCTGTGAGCCCTCAGACCATATCAAACACCCGGTTAAGTGCGCTTCATTCAGCAAAGGGGAAATATTACTTTGCAGCCTGGTGCCAGGAAGGGAAGGCGGTTTTAAAAGGAGAATAAAAGCGGACGGAGACTCAGACAGTAAATGCACATTCCAGAGAGAGGTTAATGGACAGGAAAAGCAAGCATTCATTCAGAAAGACAGAGAGGAATTTTAAAGTTGTACTTTTTGATTTATAGGTGCAGAAGAGTCAGGGATCAGGCGAGGGAGTGAGCTTAAAGGCATTCCATGAGGGAAATAAGGTATTAGCGTTGGATCTGCAGCTTAGCAATGGTGAAAATTTATAATGTGGCTTCAGTACAAAAGCACCAATGAGATAAAGCAATAAGCTGTGCTTGGAGACTGACCTTTCCATAGCAATTGCAGCTTTTAAAAGACTAGTGGAGTATTTTCTGCATCATCTCATTTCAGACTATGTTACATCATCGATCACATTCTCAGGCAGATATTGAACAATTCAACTGGCATTCTGAGGAATGTAGTGTGAGTGCAATTAATATTATTTAGTACATGCAAAAATAAGGAAGTATATCAATTCCTATATGTAAAAATTGAGATCAGATTTTTACCACATTAGAAAGTTGATCTCAGAAAGAGTTGATCTTACCAGGGACCCCATCCTCCATGTAAATTTTAACTGCACCAAAGGCATCGGCGACAGATAGAGGGGAATAGGTGAACTGTCCAGTAAGAAAGAAACATGGGATCAATGATGTGCATAACATGTATCGTTCTAATATTCATTTTAACAGTATTTGCTTTAGCCACTGTGAGAGTGGGGAGAATGGAACACTTTTGCAGGTCAAACCTCTCTCAATTGTTTGGGTAGGGGGCAATTTCTTGCCCTAAGTGGGCCATTTAACAGATCATTATACAGTCCAGAAAAAAATTTGCCCGAGGTGCCTTAACTTCTCTGAATTAATAGTCGATTAAAGTAGGATTCAGGACTGCAGGTACTACAGCTGCACCTTGACTTAATTATTAAGTAAAACACCTTTCAGGCTGTATTGCTGATAAGGGTCTAACTAGAACTGTGCTCAGATAACCATACTTTGATTGATTTACTTAATTATTGTTTGCTCATCTCCACCCATTTATGTTGTGAAAAAACACAGCTTAATTGAATGCTTGCACTTCAACAAACTGTGCAGACACAAAAAAACGCATGCAAGAAAACTACCAACAATAACAACTTGCATTTATATAGCATCTTTAATGTAGTAAAACATCCCAAGGGCCAACCTGATGAATTCTCATCTCATAATACCACAAGTAAATATGGATCTACACCTCATGATTTCTCACATAGATTGAAATGAAGTTCAGAAATATTTATAATAAGCAACCAAAAGATTTGTTCACTATCTTAAGGAAGGTAATGCCTTGTTACTGATATTGCATCATGTGATTTCAATGTGATATTGCATCATGTGATTTCAATTCCTGAATAAGTTTGAGAGCAAAGGCAGAAAAATAAGGAAATTCAAAGGGTGACTTACTCCCAAGACAATCTTATGTACTTCCTAATAACTATATAAAAAATATGCTACCACAGGCCTGATCTCTCAGGTCAGAAAGGTACATAACATTGAGAGACCTAGAGAGGGGAAGGGGATGTGTGGAAATAAACAGTTTTTAAAGCAGAAAAGAATAGAATGGTATTTATATCTCAATGAAACACTAGAAGCACTGATCTCCACTGCTGTTAGTGTCTGTAATGCAGAACTGCAAGGTGAGAAAGAGTGAACAGAAGGCACTCGAAGGGCTGGATTTTCCCAGCTCTATGGAGATGGGGTTGGAGGCAGGGCAGGGGAAAGCCAGGGAAAATAGGCAGAGTACCACATCGGGACGGCTCCCCTCTCCACAGAGGCGTGCAGTCAATTAATACAACTAAGGCCCCACTTAGGGCCATTTTGCGCCCAATGCCAGTATTTTCCCGCCATCGAAGTGACCCTCCCACCCCACCCACTATGTGCAGAGGCTGCCAGCTCATTCGAGGTGGCCTCCCAGAACCATAAGCTCCGAGCCCCAATGACAGGGCTGCAGGGATGACAGGCTGCTGCCAGTCCATGAATAGGCCTACAGAGTGGATTCCCCTCCAACCCAATGGCCGTATTGATGTCAGGCCTGGTAATTTATAAATTCAATGCAGGCAGCTGAGGGCACCTCCATGTCAAGGTACCCTTGCACTCACTTGCCCTCCTCAGCAGCCCCCACTTCTTCTGATATTGAAGTTATAAGTTATTATCAAGAGCCCACCTGCTGTCCTTAATTGGATGGCGAGTGCACAGGCTGGCAATTAGGAGGATGCCTCCTGGAAGGTTGTGCCAGAGGGCGCACTGATGACATGGGCGGGCACGGGACCACCATATGGGCTCGCATCAGGGTCCCGACACCTGCCGTAAAATCCATGTCTCTACATATCATGATAAAACAATCCAAATATAAATGTAAAAAATTCAGAATTTTTAAGTCTTTGAATTTCTTTACTTAACTAATTTATTACATAGAACGTACAATGCAGGAGCAGGCCATTTGACCCAACCAGTCTATGCCAGCATTAATGCTCCACTTGAGCCTCCTCCCATCGCTCTTCATCTAACACTATCAGCATAACCCTCTATTCCCTGCTCCTTCATATGCTTATCAAATCTCCCCTTAAATGCATCTGCACTATTCACCTCGATCGGATCCTGTGATAGCGAGTTCCACATTTTCACTACTTTCTGGGTGAAGAAAATTCTTCTGAATTCCCTATTTTTTCTTGCTGACTGACTTATATTGATGGCCTCTAGTTTTGCTCTTTCCTAAAAGTGGAAACACTCTTTCTGTGTCTACACTATCCAAACCTTTTATAATTTTACAAACCTCTCTTAGCTTGGAAGCATTGCAAACTGTGAAGAGGATAGTGTAGAACTTCAAAAGGACATAGACAAGTTGGTGGAATGGGTGAATAGGTGGCAGGTGAATTTCAATGCGGAGAAATGTGAAGTGATTCATTTTGGTAGGAAGACCGTGGAGAGACTATATAAAATAAATGGTACAGTTCTAAAGGGGGTGCAGGAGCAGAGCGACCTAGGCGTATGTGTGCGTAAGTCATTAAAGGTGGCAGGACAGGTTGAGAGAGTGGTTAATAAAGCATACAGTCTCCTGGGCTTTATTAATAGGGGCATAGAATACAAGAGCAAGGAGGTTATGTTGAACTTGTGTAAGACACTAGTTCGGCTTCAGCTGGAGTAATGCGCCCGCCCAGTTCAGCGAAGTGCACTTTAGGAAAGATGTGAAGGCATTGGAGAGAGTGCAAAAAAGATTCACGAGAATGGTTCCGGGGATGAGGAACTTCAGTTATGAAGATAGATTAGAGAAGTTAGAACTGTTTTCCTTGGAGAAAAGAGGGCTGAAAGGAGATTTGATAGAGGTGTTCAAAATCATGAGGGGTCAGGACAGGGTAGGTAGGGAGAAACTGCTCCCACTCGCGAAAGGATCGAGAATGAGGGGGAACAGATTCAAAGTAATTAGTAAAAGAAGCAAAAGTGAAACGAGGAAAAACTGATTCTCGCAGCAAGTGGTTGAGGTCTGGAATGCGCTGCCTGAGAGTATGGTGGAGGCAGGTTCAATTGAAGCATTCAAAAGGGAATTAGACTTTTATCGGAAGAGGGAGAATGTGCAGGGTTATGGGGAGAAGGCGGGGGAATGGCACTATATGAATTGCTCATTCAGAGAGCCGGTGCAGACACAATGGGCTGAATGGCCTCCTTCTGCATTGTAACAATTCTGTGATTCTGTAATAGGTCACCCTTCAGCCTTCTCTTTTTTGTACCCTCTCCAATGCCTATATATCTTTCCATATAATACAGTGATCAGAATTGAACACAGTACCCCAAGTGTAGTCTAACCAAGATTCGATATAGATTTAGCATAACTTCTCTACTTTTCAATTCTATTCCTCTAGAAAAGAACCCTAGGCCGGAATTTTACGCCACACCAGCAAGCCGAATGGTGGCCAGGGTGGGGTGGCGTAAAATAGAGCAGGAGGCTCCAGGAGTCCTTCCCAGCCCGCTCCTAGCTCCGCCCCACTTTACGTGGGCCACGGGGGACGGGGGCGAGAAATGGGCCACCCACCCCAGGCCAACCAAGGCCCTTAAGTGGCCACTTAAGGGGCTACGTCTTCCTCCACAGGGATTTTATCCGTGGCAAGCGGGCATCCGGTAGACGTGAAAGGCCGCCCAGTGATACCTGGCAGCCTCTCAGCGCACTGGGGAAGTGTGGGGTGGGGAGGGCCCTAACAATTGGGCACAGGTGAGGGCCACCCCCGCTTCCCCAACTACCCCCAGCACCCAAGACGTCCCCCATCCCCCCCAAACGACCACCCATGCCTCGCCAGGTGGTGCCCTATTTCCACGGCGAGGCAATCCCTACTTAGCTTCAGCCCTGCATCCATGGCCTCGGCTGGGCTGCAGTCCCAGCAGTGGCCACCGCTCTCGGTGGCGCTGTTGGAACTAAAAGCTGCTGACCCGATGATTGGCCAGCAGTTCAATGAGGCGGGACGTTCTCCCTCATGTGGGTGCAAGTCCCGCCTCTAAACAGTTAAAGCCCAGGGACCTGCAAAATGCGGGTCGGATCCCCGGGTTGGGCGGATGTGGGTTCACCACCGACTTTTATGTCGGTGGCCAGCTCCCATCCGCCCGACGTAAAATCCAGCCCCGAGTGCTTGATTTCCTTTTTAATGGCCTTATTTACTTCCATTGCTACTTTAGTGATTTGTGTCTTTGTACTCACAGATCCCTTTGTTCCTTTACCCCATTTAGATTCTTATTTTTCAAGTAAATGTGGCCTCCTTATTTTTCTTATCAAAATGTAATGCCTCATATTTATCTATGTTGAAATTCATTTGCCAATTATATGGCCATTCTGCAAGTTTGTTAATATCTTCTTATAATTTGTTGCAGTCCTCCTCAGTATTAACTGTCCCTCTCAATTTGGCGTCATCTGCGAATTTAGAAATTGTGTTCTTGATTCCGAAGTCTAGCTTGTGAACTGCAGTGGTCCCAACACTGATCCTTGTGGGACTCACCTTCCACCTTCAGCCACCCTGAATAGTTACCCTTTACCTCTACTCTCTGCCTTCTGTCTTGAAGCCATTCATTCCTCTACTTGTTCCCTGACTCCATGTGCTCTCACCTTATGCATTAGTCTATTCTGTGGCACTTTATCGAAGGGTTTTTGAAAATCTAGACCAATTACATCTACTGCATTACCCTTGTCAACTTTCTCTGATACCTCTTCAAAGAATTCATTGAGGTCAGTCAAGCAAGACTTTTCCTTTGAAATCCATTCTGATAATTCCATTATTATATTTTTGGTTTCTAGGGACCAGATTTTATTCCGGTGAAAGAGGTCCTGGCAGTGGGCTGGAAGGCCAGAGGGAAAACCTGCCTCTGCTCGTCCCTCTGCCAGACCCCTATTGCTATCGCATGGCGGGTAGTCAATTAACTGCCTGCTGTCGGGGATACCGTCCCTTTAAGTGATGAGCTCCCATCTTCAGAGCTGCTGGCCAATCGGAAGGCCTGCAGCTCTGCAGTACTGGCAGCACCACTGGGAATGATGGCCACTGCCAGTACTGCAGGAGGACCTGCAGTGCCAAAGACTGAGGAGACTCTGGGAGAGGTAAGTGGAGACAGCGTCGCAATGACCATTCTGGCAGGAGACGGGGGTGGGTGGGTGAGGGGGGGGGGGGGCGCGGGGGTTGGTGAGCATGGCGGGGGGAGTCTTCCTCGTGAGGGTGGAACAGCCATTGCTGTCCATGGGCCTTAGATTGTCTCCAAAGGAGGACACCCCCTGACTCTGCCAGGAGACTGTCAGGCTCCACCTGGCGGTGCCTCCCTGCAGCGATCAGCTCCTCTGCCTTCAATAAAATTGAAGTGGAGGCGGGAAGAGGACCTTAGGTGGCTATTAATTGGCCACTTAAGGGCTGCAATTGGCCCAGGGTGGGAAGGCTGTGCTTGCCCTTCCCTGCCCAGGCAAAATGGCAGGGGGCCCAGGTGACATCAGGAATGGAGCCCCCTACCATTTTGTTTGCCCCCTGTCTCCATGCCTGTCACCAAGAGCAGCACAAAATCCTGCCCTAGAAGTTTTCTATTTTCTCCTTTAATAGAGAAGCCATTACTTTTCCTACCACCGATGTTAAGCTGACTGGCCTATAGTTCATTGGACATGTTCTATCTCCTTTTTAAAATATAGGTAAAATATTAGCTATCTGCCAGCCTCTGGTGCTACACCTTTTTCGAACGGATTATTAAATATCTGTAATAGTTCCTCTGCTATCTCTGCCCTAGATTCTTTTAAAATGTGCAGATATAGGGCTGGATTTTACCAGCCCCCCCGGCATCGGGGGTCATGGTGAGGGGGCCTGGAAAATACCTCCAGGAGAGGCCCGCTACAAGCCTTGACGCCGGGAAGGCCCCGCTCCATTTTACCAGCAGTGACGAGGCCTCAAGACAGCCCGGCACGCCCCACACAGCCACACAGCAACAGACACTTAAATATTAAAATAAATGGTAATGAATGAATAATAACGTACCTTGTAGCGATGGCTGTCCCGCTCCGATATTCCGGACGTCCCGCGCCTTCGGATCTCTGTTTGGAGATCTGAGGCAGAACACTGGTGGGGAGGGGGCAGGAGTGAAATTTTCAGGGCGCAGGTGGTGGGGGGGGAGCGGGGAAAACTCTTCGATTGGTGGAGGGGATGGTGGGAAGGGGTTGAGGGTTTAAAGTTAATAAAGTTCGGGGGGGTGGGGGAATGTCGGGATCGGAATAAAAGTTTTTTTGGGGGGGGAAGGGAAATTAATGAATTGATTAGTCATTGGGAGTGTGGGAGAGGGAATTGAAAATGTGAATTAATGTCTAACTTTATTTTTCAACATCCTGTAACTTTAAAAATGTTAATGAGTCCGAAGGGCCTGAAGGCCTTTAAAAATGGCACCAACACCTGCACGGTGGCACCAGACGCTTCATCGGGGCGGGCATTCCACCCCCTCCATGTAAGTGAGCCACCGCGCAAAATATTGCGGCAGATTTGCAGCGCATATCTCGCGCGAGCGCAGCGCTGTTTTTGAAGCTCGCTGTTGATATCGGCGACGAGCTGGAAAAATCCAGCCCATAATCTGTCCAGACTAGGTGTTTTAAAATATTTTAAAATTTCTTATATCTCTCTCAAGCATTACAATTAAAGGAGGGCTGCCATAAACGCAGAACAATCTCTAACACAACCAGATACATTGCAGTAGCTCTCTAGTTATTTAATTTTATCCAAGAACACTGTTGCAGATTGGTTACAATCCTGATTCCAATATATTAAAACAAACTTTGTTGCTAAGAGTCAAAATCTGGGCGCAGGCTGGATGCTAACGCTGATAAATTTACATTTAAATCAGGGATGGCTCGCAGCTTCAAGCAGTATTCCCTTGTAAGTCTGCATCAAAACTTCTTGTTAGCATTGTTTTGTCGTGCAATGGAAAATCTCGCATCATGTTATGGGGGTAATTACAGTTGAAGTGCCTGTTTTTTTGTGTTCCTCAGGGTAGAAGTATGATTGACAGCTGATGAATGTAACTGCAGCAGCAGCAATTGCAGTGAAAACATTTAAAAGGGGGGAGAAAAATATGTTGTAAAAAAATCTGTTGTGGGAGGCTTTGGTGTCAGTTGTGGGTAACTTCTATCTACACAGAACATTCCTGTTTGTTCAGGTGGTGGATTTCATTGCTAAATGACTTCAGTCCCAGCAAATGGGCTCTGTCAATAGTACTTTAATTAACTGCACCAGTTCACTGTTTCAAATGGGGATCAATGCACATGACACTTCCCATAAGCCAGCAGCAGCAGCAGTGGCAGTTCTGACATGAAACAGGTTTCTGCTCACCTCCCTTTGCTGAAAGCAAGGAGGAAGAATTACTGGGATTGTCCAAGAATCTGTTTAGTTGGTGTGCATTTGTTAAGCCACCCTGCCTCTGTGACCTCCACCTTTCTGCCTCTCCCAAGCACTTTTGTTCCTTTAACTTGAGCCTCCTGTGACTCCCCACCCCCACTGGTTTCAGTTTTCAGCTGTCTAGGCATTATTGTCTGGAACTCACTCCCTAAACCCCTTTGACTCACTGTTTGCCTTTAAATCATCTTCTCAAAGACCACCTATATGAGCATGCCTTTGGTCACCTATCCTAATTCCTCACTTAAGCTTGGACCCCAATTTTAACTCAGGGCCAGTTTTGGGCTAGTGGGCAGCAGCGTGAGCTAGGAAGACACCCGCTGCTCCAGAAGCAAGGCCCAGGGTATTTTAGCACCCACTTCCCCACCCCACCCCACGCCCGAGGCCTCATTTAATTCCAGCAAGCCTACTTTCTATCCCGTTCCGGATGAAGGGACAGAAAATCACACGACCCAGAGACTATAGTCTCTGAGTTGTGTGATTTTCTGTTTGGATCCTGGTCAGTCCACTGAGTTAAAATTGCAGCCGGGTCCTGATGAATTCATCCAAAAGGCATGTGTTAAAATGGAGCCCATTGCCTTTGGGCTGGTGTGCTTGCCACCTGGTCAGTTAAGCAGGTTAAGGTTGTAATGGTCAGCATCTGGCGGATCCAGGGTGGGCAAGTAACCTAGGTTAAAATTGATCCCTTTATGCCACTTTTACTCCTTTGTGAAGTGACCTGGAATGTTTTTTACATTAAAGTTGTTCCATGAATGTAAGTTTGTTCCTGATTCTGATTTGTAAGTGAGTCAGTGGATGAATGATATAATAAAGAACTGTGTTGTTTTGGATGGACATCAACGCAACATCACACTTTACTGGGTGATTTTTTTTTTAACTGAGCATAAGTAATTCACTCACCACTACCTGTGCACATGTAAGTGCGATTTTAACCCACTCTGTCCAGTGCTCCCACAGTTAAAGTCACCTTCTAAAATGTACCACTATGTTCCCACTCAATTCCTGCCTGCTGTCGCTTTACCTACGCACTTTTGTTAGGTTTTCAAGGTGCCCCGTCTGCAGAGATAGGTGAATGCTTCAGGTATAGATGCAGATCAGAGACCCACAATGTCACTATCCCTAATGCATTTTTAACTTAAAAAATGGAAATTCTCCCCAGTGGCCAATACACTAAGTAAAACACAGTTGGTGATAAAGGGGGTCTCAGGTGAAGGGACTCAAATCATAGAGATCTGTGTGCTGTTGTCCTTTTTGGGTTTCCAAAACATTTTTGAGATTGGAGATCACTTGCTTCTGATTTTGTTCTTGCTTTACTCTGAATAAACTCTCATCGTCTTTAGTGGGTTCTATTCTTGCGGCATTGTTGTGAATGGAATAAGAGCAGCAATAGCATTGACATCAGCAGCAGCTACAACAACCAGGAGAAGCAGCATGTGAGCCTATTAGAAGATAGCAGGTGAGGGGGTGGGTCTAATCGAGAAAGCCTTACCCAATTCATAGGTTTGTCGGCCAAATGTGAGTTTCCTTGATATCTCTGAGTGGGGAGTGCATGAGAAAGCAGGCAGGCTGTCTCTGATCTTTCCAACCTCCTGCAACAAGACCAGCCACCTGCTGAACCAGTTGGCCATGCTTTGGCTGCAACTGTCAAAGTCAGCACTGCTCCTAACTTGTTTTGCCTGATTCTTTCCAGGATGCCTCAGGGGACATGTGTTGCAGTGCACAAGTGAATCAAGCAAATCGCCAATGGCCCATTTGCCAAAGATATCCAATATATTGCATTTCCTATGGACTCTAACAGTCAAAATGAGAGAGATCTGGAACTTGCTGCATTGGCTAACTTCCCTTCTGTTCAAAGGGGTTATACTCGGCACTCATGTAGCCATCAAGGTACCCGAATACCCAGAAGATTTCATCAGGAGGAACTCCATTAATGTCCAACTGGTCCGGATAATTGCTTAAGTGTGTGCCAGTTTTGCAGGCAGCTGTTACAACACCTTTATCCTGTGACAGTCAACCACCTCTCTATTAAACACTTTTCTAGATACATTAGATGATGGCTGTTTGGGGACAAAACCTATCCCATTCACACATGGGTGATAATACCCTCCATAACCCCACCATGCCGGCACAGCTCAGGTACAACCACAGCCATGGGACTACCAAGAATATCATGAGTACAGTTTAGGGTTTTTAAAGTAAAGGTTCAGCTGTTTGGATACTCCTTGTTATACCTTTCACCACTTCTTTAACCCTGCATGAAAACCATTTAACCAACTGTTATATGAATAACAAGCCGACAACAGAGTCAGGACCTGCTACCTAAAGACACTGCAGACCAATGTGCAAAAAGTTATAAAGGTGATTAGTGCCAAAGATATTAACTGCCTTGAATTAATTTCCCACCCAATTGTCAACCCACAGTGCCTTTCTTAAAAGGTTTACTAAATTCGACTACGAGTGTGATCCCCAGTGGCATCAACAAAGCTGGTGGAAGGCTGCTGATGTTCATGTTGGGACCCTTGAGATGCTCATGGCCAGTGATTTCCTGGTGCTCAAACCTGTGATGGCTCTGCTGCAGGCCATCGCACTTCAGCTGCTGCTGGGACAGTCTAGCTAAGGTGGCTTTCAGGCACAATGCTGCATATTGGTTGAGGGGCTGGTGAAGGAGCAGACCTAGGCCCAACTTAAGAAAGGGAAACTCATTCTGCTCGCATTATACTACTGCCACAGCTCATCATTTCCACTGATTTGTAGAAGAGCTAACTGTAGGTGGCTGCCTTGGAATCCCCTATCTATGTGGTCCGCCAGTCTCTCCAAGGTGGATCATACACAGTCTGGATGGTAGCCATTTGAGTTTCTTTAAAAGCTGCAAAGACTGGTAACACAGACTCCTCGTGCCTGATAGTAGCAGCTTGGGACTCGGACACAGGTCCCAAAGTAGACTGTAGAATGCAGGATGCCACACAAGCTGGATGTGGGCTGCTCTGTACTTTCAGCAATGATGTGAAACTCCATGGCATGCTCTTCAATCCCTCCTTTAATTTCTTGTGCGAGGCATGCAGTTTCTCAGTGTAAAACAAGCTTCTGACCCAAACCTGTCCTATTCCTGTTGGGTGGATTGGGATAAAATTGTCTCTAGTGTCATTGGAGGGATGCAGTGCCTTTATGAATGGAAACAATGAGGTACTGGATGTGGGAGAGTGATTGCTGAGGTAACCTTTGAGTTAATGATGGCTGATCTGTTGAAAATACAAATATCACCTTTCATTCAGTTGTGAAATATGAATTGCTTAATATGAACCAGAAAGCCTCATGAATTTTGTGCTTTCAAAGGAGATTGCCACGATTGACATATACTGTGGTGAAATGAATGGAACCAAGGCATTAGTAGAGAAATAACAGGTGATAAAGCACAACTCAATAATTCAAGCAAAAACAAGAAATGCTGGATTCACTCAGCAGGTCTGGCAGCATCTGTGGAAAGAGAAGCAGAGTTAACGTTTCGGGTCAGTGACCCTTCTTCGGAACTGACAGCATCCGCAGTATTTTGCTTTTATATCAATAATTCAAGTTCCAGCCAGTAATCCGAATTGTACCCCAGGTACTCCAGAAATTTGCAACCTTTATTATAAGGACAATTTTCTGAGTTTTCATTGCTAGCAGGGAAACTTGCTCACCAATTGCACATAACAGGAAATATTGGGTGTTGCTCCCAATGTTCCATCTAGTGAGTGGTAGAGTTTTGATCCTCCAGACCAATGGTTTCAGGTAAGCATGAGGGAGTGGCGTAAAAGTCCACAAACTAATTTCAAAAAGCTGTCTGTGTAAAACTGATTGACGTGTATGATTAACTACAATATAGGTGGTGGAAAAAGGCTGCAAAGTCTGCACTACTGGTGATTACCAAAACAGATGCCATGCATATATATGTTATCCAGAATTCAGATTACCAACACAGAAAAATATTCTGGAACTGGTTCAAAGTTCAGTGATCACTGGCTAAACTGTTCATTGACAACCTGTTCCCAAATCCGAAATATTAGCCTACGTGGAATCATGAGTGAACAGAGCGGTCAATGATTCATCGACAGAATGATTATTAGCTTTACTATAGTTGTAATTTTTTCATATTGCATTTAAATATGTGCGGTCTGTTATTTGCTGTAGGGTGTTATGTAATTGCTATCTGAAACACTATCTCCCATTGCACTGCATCTGATTCAGCAGGCATTACATGGGAGCATTGACCCATGAACTATGGCCTGACAGTGCACCTCTGGGTGAGGCAATCTGATGGCACTATTATTGCTGCAAAGTGATGCGAGCAGCACCAAACCACAGCTGGGATTCTTTCTTTCCCTCTTCCTCTGTCCACCCACTCCCCACCACCCACCTCTCACCACCGCCCCACTCCTTTTATTTCTCTCTTTTATTCCTTTCAACAGGAAGTTGGAAATCTCATGCTGTTCCTGACCTTGCAGTATGCAAGTGATGGCGACACTTTCTGACAGGTCTCTTTGCAAACATTCATGAAAGAACACAAAAGGTCGTGGCCCACAATTACAGAGGTCGCCCATAGGTCAGAAGGTTCACAAGAAAGCCAGCTAGTTTGCCTAGCAAATAAAAAAAGTGCAAATGACGAGCCTTTGTTTGTGCTACTGCTCCAGATAGCATCACTGGCAACCTAAAGTAAATATGTCAGTCACAGTGGATGCTTTACTGCGCTGACCAGGTGGTACCCACGATGCTCTGCTTGATCAACCTGATGTAGTAAGGTTGATCTAATCGTGGGTCAACAGAAGACCATGCAGGTGTAATTAGGTTATAAAGCAATAGATCCTTAAATTGATTGCCCTTCTTTCCCTTCTAGAGATGGCTCTCATAAACTGCATTGGCAAACACCACTATCCATCCTTCTTCCTCCACTCAAAAATAGTCCATTTTGTTGTCATAAGCTTCCCCTATACCAAACAGAATAGGACATATACATACCACTTAAAAACCAGATAAGTTGACCCAGAAACTGGAGCAGTTAAGCACTGATCCCGTCAGAGTGACCTTAGATTAATTGTCATTCTAATTCATTTAGCTCAGAGTTGACCATGTCAGAAGACCCAGGAAAAGAAGCTGTGCAAGTGATTAAAAGACATCGACTCTACATAGGTTATCTCATTTATGTTCACATGTGGCATCGTCAATGGCATAAGAGTTCCACATTTGCAATTCATGGGCACTGCAGCAAAGTAAAGATGTTTTAACTGCTCTGGATTTTTAACACAGACTCCCTGGACCTGGTGGATGTAGAGGGAACACAAGTCAGTTTAAATTTGTGTCTTCTCTCTTCCTCTATCCACCCACTCCCCACACCATGGGACAACAGAGACACTACTGGATGCTTCTCATAACTCATAACTACAGTGACTAAAGGGGGAAGGGACACTCCACTAAAGGACTTCCGTGCAGTAGGATAATTGAAGTTTTCAAAAAGTGTCTTCCTTTGAAAGGTTTGCAATGCCCAACCTGGGTCCAGGCGTTGTATGCAAGCTGCACACAATACATTATCTGTTAATGGACTTCCTTTTCTACCAACCTGTAGGATTAGTTCTGTATTTGAATTATTATTCAAATTTTTGCCAATGAAGATTTCCTTTCACTACAAGTAGTCATCATGGAATTATTTTTTCAACAAAGTATTATTACTTTGTTGCTCAGCACTGGACCATTTCCCCCAATGCTCCTTGCCGTAACCTGGTTTCTCACTCAATCTTGTTTCTCACTCTCTGCCATTCCTCACTATGCTGCTCTTTGCCAATGCTCCTTAGTGCTGCACTTATAACTGCTGTGGCTGTTCATCAGTAATACCCACCAACTGGCTGTAGTGATTAAGTTCATCACACTGCAGCTCAGTGACAAAATGGGAGATCAGGGGCAGCACTCGGGGGAAAAAGAGCCGGGAGAAGGCGACAGCAGCATCTTTGGGGAGGGCTGGCATTTTGGGAGGGGGGAGTTTTGTGACGAGAGAAAGCGTGAAGCCAAGAACAGTAGTCGTATGTTGCATGCGAGGAGCAGTGCTTTGGGGAAAGAAAGAAGAAACCAGGAGCAGGCCATGTCCATGCTAGTTCAGTTCCTCACACCACTTAGAGATTCATCGAATCATACAATGGTTATACCACAGAAGGAGGCCTTTCGACTCACCATTTCCAGCTCTCTCTAAGAGCTACTCAGCTGGTTCCACTCCTCTGCCTTTTCCGTGTATCCCCGCAAATATTTTCTCTTCACATAATTCCCTTTTGAAAGCCATGATTGAATCTGCCTTCACCACACTCTCGGGCAGTGCATTCCAGATCCTAACCACTTGCTGCGTAAAGAGGTTTTTCCACATGTCGCCATTGTTTCTTTAGCCAGTCACCTTAAATCGGAGTCGTCTGGTTCTCAACCTTTCCACCAATGGGAATAGTTTCTTCCCATCTACTCTGTCCAGCCCCCTCATGATTTTGAACACCTCTATCAAATCTCCTCTCAACCATTTCTTCTCTAAAGAGAACAGCCCCAGCTTTGCCAATCTATCCTTGTAACTGAGGGGCTGAATTATCAGGTCTGCTGGGGGCAAGAATGGAGGTGGGCAGGGGATGAAAATATCGGTGCCAGCCGGCGTGCTGGTTTCCTGATGCTGTTCCCGGCACCAGCGAGCTTCACTAGGGCAGGGGGAAGGTGGCCCTGAGATCGCGCCCGATCAATTAACAATGCCAATTAAGATGGTTAAAGAGCTAATTGAGAGGCTGTTAAGGGCATGTTATGAATTCGATAGAGGTGCACGGATGCATACGCTGGCCAGAATTTTATGGGCCACCTAGGGATGGGAGCAGAGGCGGGGAGCCCATAAAATAGTAACAGAAGATGGAGTGCCTGTTGCCTTCCCATCGCCATGTGATTTTGTCGGAGGTGGGAAAGATTGAAGACAACCTTTGTGCCCAGAGGCCAATTGAGACCCTTAAGTGGCCAATTAATAGACACTTAAGGGCCTCTTCCCTTTGCTGTTAGTATTCTACCAACAGCGGTGAGGGGTGGGGGCTCCACCACTTGTGGAGGTCGCCCAGTAAAACAAAGTGGCCATCCTGTGGGCTTGGGAGGGGTTGCCTCCTTCATGGGCAATCTGTGACCCATGGAGGATTCCCTTGGTGGTAAAGGCCATCCCTCCACGAACACCACCCCCTTCCTTCTATGGCCACCCTTCCCCCCACCTTGCCGGGCCTGCCAGACTGGCTCTGGCACCCCCGCCATACTCACCTTGGGTCCAGGGCTCCAACACAGGGCCTGATCCTTGCTAGTGGCACTGCTGATAAATTATGCTGCCGGTCCTCTGATTGGCCGGCAGCTGTTAGAAGCAGGATCCCCAACTTTAAAGGGACAGGGACCACGGCACTGGGCAGTTAATTGCCCGAGTGCTATTAAATAGAGCTATGGGGTCTCCCAAGTGCTGAGGCAAGGTTCCCCTCACTTTTCAGGCCCAGTGTTGGGACCACCACTGACTCCACAAAATTCAGCTCACTGTCATCTGGAAGACCAGATGAAAGGAGGTGGATACACAGCAGGGAGCCAGTCATGGTCTCCCCAGGGAATTAGGTGGGCCCCATGAAAGGGTGAATGGCACAGTGGGAGACTCGGCCATTGGCAAATAGGTGCAATCAGCTCAGCGCAGTTTGTGGGGAGAGTGGTCAGAACATGCTTGGGCAGTGCAGGGGGTCGTCCCCCTCCTGGCATCGTGGGTCTATAACAGGAGGAGGCAAGGTTGTCTAACACAATTGGGCGGGGGAGCCACCTGAGGAAAAGGAAGGCAGCCAGGCCTCTGCCTCTCCTGAGACTTCTTTCAAGCTGAAGGTAAAACAATGAAATGGCAGCCCCAGTAATGGCACACTTGCACAATCCCGCCTCCGTTCCTGCCCCCATGGGTGTTAATGGGACGCCAAACCTATCTCAAGGCCAATTAAGTGGGCGTCTCTGTGAAAATCAGAGCCGGTGATTGTTTTCTCCCAGGGGCAGGTTCAGGCCATGGAAAAATAGACAGAGTAGGCCCAAAAGTAGCCTCCTGTCCTTCTTTTTCAACCTGATTCCATTCCTGAGGAAACCTTTGATTTTAGCTGAGGCTTCATTAAAAAAAATACTGCAATCTGAAAGCCTGCTCTATCTTCTTAAGCGGTCTCCTGCCTCTTTTGGTGTAGTAGTGATAGCCTGGCTGCAGCACAGCCAAGATTTCTCAGAAGGAGCAGGCTCCCTCGTGGTGGTGTGATCCCATCAGGACCCCAACCTGTATACTAAATTAGCCTAGAAAAATAGGTCAGGGCTGTGGGCAGAAAACCCGTTACAACCCACGATTAGAAAAATCCACTCCCATGTATTTAAATTCATGGATGAAAATCAGCGTGAACAGAACTGCCAATCCAAGCACCACAACAAAGATCCTACCTACAAGAGGGTGAAAACAGCACAGCACACTGGGGCAGGAGGTCTCAGCAGGATCTTACTATGTATACTTTGGGGAGGGAGGATAGCAGAGCAAAGGCATTGTCTCGAAACAGGTATTCTGTTCCACGAATATCAGGCACCCTCTGGTTGCTCACCCATTATTTCTGTGTGAATTGTATGTGTGTCAGAGGCCTGTCTGATTGAGGAGGGGTATCATAGCTGAGCACAATCCTGTTTTCATCAAACATGCACACAAAGGGCTGGATTCCGTCGCGCTGGCGGGGCTCCAGGCACCACTGGGAGCACTTGCCACTGCCGGTACTGCAAGTGGCCTCGGACCCAGGCCCAGCGCTGGAAACTCGGACCCAAGGTGAGTGAGTCAGTGTCAATGGGGCTAGACCAGCAGGCCCTGGTGAGGAGGGGAGAGCGTGGACGTTTAGCGCAGGAGAGGGGGGGGGGGTTCAAGGAGGTAGAGTTTTTCCCAGCAGGGGCCCTCCATGGGCCACAGAATGCCCACAGAGGAGGGCCCCCCCAAAGCCTGCAGGGAGGTTGCCTTGTATCAGTGGATGATCTCCCTGTACGGCAAAGGCACCTCCCCCCCCACACCCGCGCACTTCTGGTTAAATCCCAGTGGTGACAGGAAGAGGCCACTTAATAGTGGCTGGTAATAGGCCACTTAAGGGCCTCAATTGGCCTCTGTATGGGAAGGCTGTCTTCAGCCTATCCCACACCTGACAAAATTGCATTGCAACGGGGAGGCGAACGGCCTCCTGCTTTCCACCTCCCATCGCAATTCTATGGGCTCCCCCCCCCCCCCCCACCCCACCTCCGAACCCATTTTCAGGGGGCCCATAAAATTCAGTCCATACACTTGTAAGGGGTCACTGAATACAAAACAACTAAAACTAATTATAAAACGTCAGTTATACAATCATCCAAAATCTCAGCATTCCTCCAATTCTGACCTCTTGTGCAACCTCGATTTCCTTTGTCCCACCATTGGCGACCATGTTTCCACTGTCCAGGCCCTAAACTCTACAGCTCTCTCCCTCTTTCTCCTCTTTTAACATGCTCCTTAAAACCTTCCTCTTTGACCAAGTTTTTGGTCCCCTGTCTTAATGTCTCCTTCTTTGGTCTGGTGCCAGCTTTTGTCTGGGTATGCTTCTGTGAAATGCCTTGGGACATTTTACTGCATTAAAATGTGATATAAATGCTAGTTGTTGTTATAGGCTTGACCTGAGAAATTTGCACAAGCCTGTACAATCCGATTCCTTTCACAGGTTAACCAGCTTGGGCATAGTACATGGTGAGTCCACACGCTTTGCACCCTCCTGACCAATCTGGCAGAATCATAGAAAGTTTATGGCACAGAAAGAGGCCACTTGGCCCCTCGTGTCTGCGCCAGCCAAAAAATGAGCCGAATCCCACCTTCCAGCATTTGATCTGTAGCTCTGCAGGTTACGGCACTTGGGGTGCATATCCAAACACCTTTTAAATCTGTTGAGGGTTTTGCCTCTACTATCCTTTCAGGCAGTGAGTTACAGACCCTCACCACCTTCTGGGTGAACAAAACTTTCCTCATCTCCCCTCTAATCTTTCTACCAATCACTTTAAATCTATGCCCCCTAGTCACTGATCTCTCTGGTAATGTAAATAGGCCCTTCACATTCACTCTAGCCAAGCCCCTCACAATTTTGTACATTTCAAAAAGATTTCCCCTCAGCCTTCTCTGTTCCAATGAGAACAACCCCAGCCTATCCAATCTTTCCTCATAGCTGCAATTTTCCAGTCCCAGCAACATACTCATAAATTTCCCCTGTACCATTTCCAGTGCAATTATATCCTTTCTGAAATGAGGTGAGCAGAACTGCACACAGTATTCAAGTTGTGGCCTAACCAATGACTTATACAGTTCCAGCATAACCTCCCTGCTCTTATATTCTATACCTTGACTAATAAAGGAAAGGATTCCATATGCCTTCTTAACCACCTTATCGACCTGTCCTGCTACCTTCAGGGATCTGTGAACATTCACTCCAAGATCCCTCACTTTGTCTACACCTCTCAGTATTCTCCCATGAATTGCATATTCTTTTGCCTTGTTTGACCTCCCCAAATGTATCACCTCACCCTTCTCCAGGTTGAATTCCATTTGTCACTTTTCTGCCCACCTGCCCAGTCCATCGATATCTTCCTGCAGCCGAGTGCTATCCTCCTCGCTATCAACCACACAGCCAATTTTTGTGTCATCTGCAAACTTCTTCATCATGCCGCCTACATTTATGTCCAAATCATTTATATATACCACACAAAGCAGGCGACCCAGTACTGAGCCCTATGGAACGCCACTGGAAAAGCCCTCCAGTCGCAAAAACACCCGTCAACAATTATCCTTTGTTTCCTGTCACTGAGACAATTTTTGTACCCACCTTGCTACAGTTCCCTGGATCCCATGGGCTTTTATTTTTTAACCAGTCTGCCATGTCGGACCTTGTCATAAGCCTTGCTTAAATCCATATAGACCACATCAACTGAACTACCCTCATCAATCTCCCTTGTTACTTCTTTTAAAAATTCGATCAAGTTAGTCAGACAAGATCTTCCCTTAACAAATCCATGCTGACTATCCTTGATTAATCTGTGCCCTTCTAAGTGACAGTTTATCCTGTCTCTCAGAATTGATTCCGATAATTTGCCCATTACTAAGGTTAGATTCACTGGTCTGTAATTAGTCGGTTTATCCATCGCTCCCTTTTTAAGCAGAGGTACAATGTTAGCAATTCTCCAATCCTCCAGCACCACACCTATATCCAGTGAGAACTGGAAAATGATGGCCAGATCCTCCATTATTTCCCCGCTGGCTTCTTTTAACATCCTGGGGTACATTTTATCCGAGCCTGGTGATTTATCAACTTTCAAGGATGATAATCCCATTAATACTTCCTCTCTCCTTATGTTTATCACATCTAATACTTCACACCCCTCTCGCTCAACTACAACATCTGCATCATCCCCCTCTTTTGTGAAGACAGATGCAAAGTATTCATTAAGAACAATACCAATATCTCCTGCCCCTACACATAGGTTACCTTTTTGGTCTTCTATGGGCCCTACTCTTTCCTTAGTTATCCTCTTACTCTTAATGTATTGATAAAACATCTTTGGGTTCACCTTGATTTTGCTTGCCAGTATTCTTTGACTCCCTCTCTTAGCTTTCCTAATTTCCTTTTTGATTTCACCCCTACACGTTTTATATTCCTCTCAGCTTTCTGTAGTATTGTGTTCTCGGTGTTGGACATAAGCTTTCCTTTCTGCCTTATCTTACTCTGTAAGCTCCTTGACATCCATGGGGTTCTAGATTTGGCCGTCCCACTCTTCTTCTTTGTGGGAACATGTTTACTCTGAACCCCTGGAATCTCTCCTTTGAATGTCTCCCACTGCTCTGACGCTGATTTACCTTCAAGTAGCTGCTTCCAGTCCACTTTTGCTAAATCACTCCTCAGCTTACTAAAATTGGCCTTGCCCCAGTTGAGAACTCTAACTCCTGTCCTATCTTTGTCCTTTTCCATAATTATGTTAAAACTGACTGAATTGTGATCACTACCACCAAAATGCTCTCCCACGACCACTCCTTCCACCTGCCCAGCTTCATTTCCTAAAACTAAGTCTAAAACTGCGCCCTCTCTTGTTGGACATACTGGCCAAAAAAGTTCTCCTGAATGCAACTCAAGAATTTTGCTCCCTCAATTCCTTTCACACTAGAACTAACCCAGTTAATATTGGGGTAGTTAAAATCCACTATTCTTATTGCCCTATTGTTTTTGCACTTCTCAGAGATTTCTCTACATATCTGCTCTTTTATCTCCTTCTGACTATTTGGGGGATCTGTCTTATCCTGCCAGCAGTGTGATTGCCCCTTTTACGTTCCTTAGCTCGATCAATACGGCCTCACTTGATGAATCTTCCAACATATCATCCCGCCTCACAGCTGTAATTGTTCCTTTGCCACTACCCCTCCTTACTAAGCCCCTCCCTATCACGTCTGAAAAGCCTGGAACTAGGAACCTTGAGCTGCCATTCCTGTCCCTCCTTAGGCCATGTCTCTGTAATAGCTATGCTATCATACTACCATGTGCCTATGTGTGCCCTCAGCTCATCTGCAATATTTGCTATACTCCTTGCATTGAGGTAGATATCCTTGAGCACTGCCAAACTCTTTTTTTATTTCCGAACCTTTGTTTCCTCTGCCTTCCAGACTCATCCATTAATTTTCTGCCTTCCATTTTCATTTCTGATTTTGTCCCAACTGAGTCTACCCTCAGGTCCCCATCCCCTTGCCAAACTAGTTTAATCCCTCCCCAACAGCAATAGCAAAATGTCCCGCAAGGAGCTTAGTCCCGGCTCTGTTCAGGTGCAACCCATCCGGCCTGTACACATTCCATGTCCCCCAGAGCCAGTCCCAATGTCCCAAGAATCTAAAGCCCTCCTTACTGCACCAACTTTCCAGCCACGTATTCATCTGTCTTATCCTTCCATTTCTATACACACGAGTGTGTGGCACTGGGAGTAATTCGGAGATTACTACGTTTGAGGTCCTGCTTGCTAATTTCTTACCTAGCTCAGTAAACTCTTTCTGCAGGACCACATTTCTCTTTCTAACTATGTCATTGGTACCAACATGAACCACGATTGATGGCTGTTCACCCTCCCCACTCAGGATGCTCTGCAGCCACTCATTGACATCCTTGACCCTGGCACCAGGGAGGAAACACATCATCCTGGATTCACGTCTGTGGCCACAGAAATGCCTGTCTGTTCTCCTGACGATTGAATCTCCTATCACTATTGCTCTTCCAGTCTTCCTTGTGCCCCCCTGTGCAGCTGAGCCACCCATGGTGCTATGGACTTGGCTCTGGCTGCACTCCCCAGATGCACCATCACCTTCCTCAGTATTCAGAATTGAATACCTGTTGGAGAGTAGGGAGCAGACAAGGGTCTCCTGCGCTACCTGCCTGTTTCTTTTTGCCATTCTGGTTCTTTTGCCAGTTACTTGAAATTTCTGACAGCTGGTCACCCACCCACTAACTAGAGGAAATAATTTCTCACTACTTGCTCTGTCAAAACCCCTCAATATTTTGAATAGCTATATTTGGTGTCCCCTTAATTGTCTCTGCTCTTGGGAGAACAATCCCAGCTTCTCCATTCTCTCCAAATTACTAACTCCCTTATCCCGGGTATCATCCTGGTAAACCTCCTGTCTACCCTCTCCAAGTCCTTGACAGTCTCCCTCAAGTGTGCTGCCCAGAACTGCAAACAATACTCCAGCTGAGGCCTAGCCAATGATTTGTAACAGTTTAGCATCATTCCTAGGGTTGTGTATTCAATGCCCTATTTACAAAGCTAAGTATCCCATTCGCTTTATTAACTGCCTTAGCAGCTTGCCCTGCCACCTTCAGGGATTAGTGAAAATAGATACCCAGGTCCCTCTGCTCTTGCAACCCCTCCTCCCTCAAAATAGTACCATTTAAATTATACTGCCTGCCCATGTTGCTTCTGCCAAAGTGCATCAATTTACACTTATCGCATTAAATTGCATCTGCCGCATGTTTGCCCATTTCACCAGTCTCACGACGTCTTCCTGAATTCTGCAACTACCCTCCTTACATTGTTGCCAAGTTTTGTATCAATCACAAACTTTGAAAATTGTGCTCCCTACCCCCATGTCTAGGTCATTTATATATAATTTCCGCACCCCGCCCCCTCTCCCCCCTCGCACTCTTTGTTATTTTCCTGGACAATCTTTGATTCCAGTCCACCGTGCTAGATCCCTTCTCAAATCACTGAAATTGGCACTCTTGCAGTTAGGTATTTTCACCTTTTGATTTTCCTTTTTTTTCCATAACTGCTTTGAACCTAATTATGTTATGATCACTATAACTCAGATGTTCTCCTACCGCAATACACTCCATTTTCCCTATGTCATTCTCAGAACTAGATCCAGCACTGCTTCCTTCCTCATTGGGCTGGTAACATACTGATTGAGGAAGTTCTCCTGTATACATTTTAGGAATGTGCACCATAAATACTATAGTCTCAGAAATTAGAGGTACGTCACAATTGAGATGCTATTTTGCTAAGTCACAAACAAATGCGCAGCTAATAATTAAAACAGATTTAAACAGTGATATTTACATGGGGGTAGGGAGCACAATTTATATTTATCAATATGAACAACTGAAGGTCAGATCAGCCCCAAATTCTGGACTCCAAATGTCCGTATGAAGCTTAGGAATTCTGCACACTGAACTTGTGCTGACAATAAGTATCTTGAGGTGCACACTAGAATCCAATTTTGAAGTGAATACAATATAAAAGGTAAATGGGTTTGTGGCCATGTGTTCACTATTCCAACTTCCTTATCCCAACAATTCAGCCAGCTACAGTCATCTACATGTTCTGCCTTGTCTGGCACTCTTTCTTGTCTGCCCACCATGTTTAAAAGTTAATACACAGGTACAAAAACAATTAAAAAGACTAATGAAATGTTAGCCTTTATCTCAAGGGGGTTAGAATACACAGGGCAGGTGGGGTGGGGAGGTGGGGAGGGGGTGCGAATGGCAGTGGGTGAAGGTAGAGGTGGAATTTATGCTTCATTTGTAGAGAACCTTGGTGAGACCGTTTCTGGGGTACCACATTCAGTTCTGGGCACTGCACTTCAGCAAGGATGTGCCGACCTTGAAGACGATGCAGAACAGATTCACCAGAATGATACCAGGGCCTAAAGGGTTAAATTATGGGGGCAGATTGTATAGCCTTGGAGTGTGTTCCCTTGAGTATAGAAGGTTGAGGGGGCAATCTAATCGAGATGCTTAAAGTGACAGAAGGATTCAATAGGGTAGATGCAGACATACTTTCCTCAGCTGAGGGTGTGTGGGGCACAATCTTAAGTTTGGAACTAGCCTGCTCAGGAGTGCAATCAGCAACTACTTTTTAACATTAAGGGTAGAGGAAATCTGGAACTCACTTCCAAAAGTCTGTAGATGCTGGGGCAATTGAAATTTTCAAGACTAAGATTGATAGATGTTTGTAAAGAAAATTTGGTTTTGTTACACATTCTGGGCCGCATTTTAAGAATCCACCGCGAACTTGGCGGCGGACATAAAAAAAAATGCGGTCCGCCTGCACAGGCACTACGTCACGGAGCCACCACAATTTCAAAGGCAACGGCTCATTTGCATGGCCAAGACGCCCGCCCCCTGCGATGACATAGAGGGGACGGAATGACATCTGGCACCAAGGCACAGGCGCTGGCGCCATTTTTAAAGGGCTTACAGCCCTCAATGGACATTTAAAATTTAATGAGCCAGGTAAGTTACATTTCCGCAAAACAGAAGTAAATGACCTTTACATGCACTTTCCACCCACCCCCTCCCACAATGGAATTTCCAAATATTTATGCCTTATTCCCCCCGGAATTCGAATATTGAGAATTTGACCTTCCCCCACCGCACCCCCCACAACCAAAGTTCGGCAACTTTGCTCTTTACCCCTTCCCAACACCCACCCCCCAACCAATCCACATTGTTGTATTGGTATTAGCCCGCTCCCCCCCTCCTGCACAGAGAAACAATCCTCCTCCTCCACCCCTGCCACCATTCCCAACAGTGGAGGGGCTTTAAAATCCAGCCCTCTGTGTCAGCTTTTGCCCCTTACAAATTTCTATGTCTGCTCTCACAATGGGGTTTTCCTATGCAAGCCAATAACTGATGCCACAATCTGGCCATGGGATTCCTCTCAAGATGCTTTCTGAAAAACCACTATTTCTTTCTAGGTAATTTCTATTTCTATTGCCCAAAATATCGATTTATACCAAATATAAAGTTTGAAGAATTATATATTTCGCAATAACATAATTACATTTATCAATTTAATTTTATTTGTTGTCTTTTAGTGCCTTGTTATGACTGTGGTGGGAAGAATGTATTGTGAATTCAGTCCCACTTCTCCACAGATCACAACATATATTTAAATTTTCCCACTTTCCGAAACAATCAGATATTCTATTTTTCCCCAGAATAAAACACATCAACCAAGTTTCTTTAATAAACAACAAAATTATCATTTTATTATAAACCAAGTTTTAACCAATAATGAAGTAAGTCATACACACAAATGGAAATATTGAAGCCCCTTATTTATCCTAGCCCTCACGCACACACATACACACACAACAGGTTAACAGGAGGAAAAAAAAAGAATTTTTTTTTTGTTTACAGCTGTTAGAAAGAAATAGAAGGAATAAAAAAACACAATTAGGCTGAAAGGAATGTATGAAAAGATGTCCTTTGTTTCGGTGAGGTGTCCCAAAGGCATTGATGGCTGTCAATGGGATCTTCCTAGAACAGTTCTTTCCAGGCGAGGTTGATGATCAGTTTGGGGTAGGCTTTTCAAGAGATGCAGCTACTGAAGGCCCCACATAGGTCTTACAGTAGGAAATGCAGCAACAAGGTTTTAGTTCCACACATTTGACATGCAAGTTCTTTAAACGTGCAGACGTTCTTCAAATACAGGAGGAAATAGGAATCTCTTGATACAGGATTTATTTTCAAGAGAAAAAGGTGAGCTGTCTTCTCCCAGCAGGTCAGGAAGCAAACTGTTTTTTTAACAGTTCAAAGCAAAACTAAAACTTTTCCAGAAGTCTCATGATTTCTATAAATCTTGGCCTGTCACTCCTTTGCAAATATCTCTTCAAGCCAAAGCAACCCCTGCTGGGTTCTTTGAAAACAGGTGCCTTCCAGTAATTGTTTATTCTCAGATCAAACTCAAACATTCTTTTAAAGAAACATCCAAAGTGCCTTTTCATTTTTTTAAAAACATAAACTGTCAAAATTGGAAACTCTCGTAACAGCCTTAATTAAAGTTCTTCATGTTTACTTGAAGGACCTTACATTCCCTAAACCCTAGGATTGGTCTCAATATTTTCAGCCAGAGCTGTGATTCTGTTAACTAAAATTCTATTATAAAGTCTGAGCATGTGATCGGTACCTATTTCCCTGAATGCAACAGCAGCATTCTATTAGTTGACTGAATGGAATACTTTACTGGCAAGCAGTTTCTGCTCAAGAGTTTTTCAAAATTATTCAAAGAAAAGGTAGATGACACATTTCAAAATCGTTATTCAGATAACATTACACTATGTTCTTTTTTTAAAAGCAGAGGGTTGTGTGTGCGTGAGTGAGAAAGAAGTGTGAACCCGTTGTAGTTTTTGTTTTATGTTCTATGAATTTCAGAAAGTGCGTTAAGCTGTGATTCACAATGGGGAAATTTTCAAGTTCAATGACTGGTTGGTAATTTGATGGAACACCAGTCCATTATAGAACCTGCCCAATTTTTAACCTACTGATTTCAACTTTTACCATTATAAATTCCTCTACCCCTATTTATATTGGCCCCACCAAAGATGATGACGTGCCACTACAGGCAGGACAGTATAATTATATCAAGACTCCTTCATATGGGCAGTTCCCATTATAAGGGCTGAATTTTATTTCTGTGCTGCCCTGTGCGGCAGCGTGCTTTGAACTCGGCAGCCTTCCGACATGGAAGGGGGATGGGGGCTGATCATGCCTGGGAGCTGATTTAAATAGAGGGGGCAGCCACCACGTCTCCAGCAACGGCATCTGGCGCCACCGCACAGGCGCCAGTGCCATTTTTAAAGGGTTTTAAACCCTTAGATGAAACTTTAATTTTTAAAGGTAAAGTATTTGGAATTTTTAATTAACAGATAATAAAGATATGGAGGCCCTTTCCCAACCGCCTCAATGGTCATTTCAATGCCTGATATGACCAACATTTGTATTTTTCCCTACCTGAACCTTCCCTCAAAACCTTCTAACTTTTGCCCTTCAACCTCTTCCCACCATCCCCACATCCAATAGAAAGTGATTACCCCACTCCCCCACCTGTCATGCCCTGAAAATGCTATTCCTCCCCCTCCCCACCAGTCTCTCACCTCGGAACTCTGTACAGAGTTTCGAAGGTGTGCGAAGGACTAACGGCTGCCGTAAAATTGGCGTGGGATGGCCGCCGCCTGCAGGTAAGTTAATTTACATGTCTTTATTGTTAATTCAAATATGCAGATGAAGGACTGGTTGCCAGTAATATGCGACGGGCCCTTCTTGACGTCATGGGTCGAGTCGGGCCTCTCCCTGCAGAATTTTACCAGCCTCCCTTCCACGACCCATGACATCGAGGGGCCAGTAAAATTCAGCCCTAAATGTGGACATAGGAATTTGTATTGGAAATACAAAATTGACAACAGAATGCCTGACTTTAAAATCAAGACTACATTATGTCTGAGTGCCTTAGCCTTAGCCCAATTTTCCCGGCACTCTATACCACTGCACCGTAAGATTGAACTTGGTCTCAAGTCACACTCAAATCCATGTGTAATATTATACAATGTTGACTAGCATTATATATCACAATGTCTGTTACTTGGGGCTAAACATAGAACATTTGTGTATCACAGCCTAAATTACAGCTCATTCTAAATTATAATGCACCAACCACCTATCAATAATGACAGTGGTGTAAAATAAGCGTGCAATCCATGTAAATGCTTAAGCATCATGAGGGACTGTTTACCAGTACAGTAAAGGGGAAGGGATCCATAGAATAAATTATCAAACACAAATGATTAAACTACTACAGGAATAAATGGTGAGAAATGTTGACATTTTAATTATTACAATAGACAATTAAATAGAGTTATAATAATGAGGTACACCCTTCAATGACATTTCAAGTTTTCACATGGTGTTTGGTCTGTGTTGATATGCAGAATTACCAACTCCCCAACACTTGTTGAGATCTGTTTGAGATCTGCCCTCTCACCTGGGAATTGATTGCAATCTCACACCATTTTGACTATATTGCTAATTCTCAATAGTTCTTCTAGTTTTTCACACTGGAGGGCAAGAGAATGCTCTAGACTTGCAGCTATCCCAGCATTCAAATTACATTATAAAAGCCCTCTATTAAAATCTTACGCCCTAAAGTTTTAATGCACAGTTTCTACTATCTCTTTGAAAAGGCTGAGGAAGTCTTCCCCCCATAACTCACATGTTTTATCAAATTGTTGTGTAAGAAAAGACACTGGTAATCCAACAACCAGGAGGGTTATGATCAGAGAAATAAAACTGCAGAATAAAGATCAAAAGAGAGAAAACGAAGAAGATGGGCAGAGAAGGAGGGTGAAGAATATTCACACATATGCACATGTGATTAAATGCACATATGAATGTTTTGTTTTATGTATGAATGTATACAGGAACCAAAGTAGTAATAATTAAGGCAGCAGGCCTGCCTGAGTAAACGAAAAATGCAGCACATTCCTTGTTACATTCTCTGACGCTGGATTGCAGCACCAGATGCAATGTGCTGAAATGTTGGAGATTTTGTCTTTCTAATGAGACGTTATGTCAAGGGCACATCTGCCCCCTCAGGTGGATATAAAAGATCCCTTGGCACTATTTTGACAACCAACATCCTTATAACAGATTATCTGGTCTTTATCACATTGCTGTTTGTGGCAGCTTGCTGTGCATAAATTGGCTTCCATGTTTCCTACATTACAGCAGTGACTACACTTAAGAAGTATTTCATTGGCTGTAAAGTGCTTTTGAACATCCTGAGACTGTGAAAGGTGTTATGTAGGATGTGAGTCATTCTTTCTTACTCCAAATGGGTTATTTTTATTTGTTTTAATAACAACAGAAATGAAGTTCCTAATCTGAGTGGTTTAGTACCTTGCAATGTATTTACTCATAAGTAGGGCCCTACCAAATTCATGGTAAAATTTTACAAATTTCACAGTCACTGCGTTTTAAGAAGTGTGAATTTCACAGTTTCACATATTTAAATTGTACATTTCTCAGTGTTGCAACAAACCATGAAAATGATCTATTTAAAACAAAAAAAGACAAAGGAGGTTTCTGGTTTCAAATGGCATTTATTGTTTACTCAAAGACTATTGTAAAAAGCTGACTTTAAACAGGTCACATTCTTTACTCACTGAAGTCAGTGGTTGAATGTCTCTGCGCTGTGAACACCTGTCCATGTTTAGACACAGCTCTCTCTGTATCCACAGAGTTTGTTGGAATTGTCCTCACAATGTGTAGCAAAAACCTTCGGTTACTAGTCCTGTTCTAGTTTATTTGTACTTGGTAAAAACCACCATTTTGCACATTATGTTGAATGAATACCCACAGCTTTGGGTGATCAAGTTTTTCCAGTGGTATGCAGGCGCTTGCAAAAACATCCACAAGTTCCATTGTAACCAACTGATGATTTTCTGAGTTCTCTGTCGACGTCTTAAAAAGAGATGAAATTGTTGCTTCTATTTTTGCATGTTTGTTTTCCAGCAGTGCTGCAATGGCTTTCAGACTCTAAGTGGCGCTGAACTGTCACCCACCATGTGTGATCCAACGAAACATTCCGCTTGTACAAAACAATATACCACCATCAGCATGTAGAATTTGGCTTCCAAAGTCTTTCACTTGATGTGCTGCAGTAATGGTTGTGGCCATTTTTGATTTGCTCATTCTGGTTTCTCTCTTGTCTGCTAACACTTGAGACTGCTTCTCTCAAAGCTGCACTGGAAGCCCTCCCTCATCTACCAATCAGCGAGTTGAGCCTTGTGTCAATCAGTAAGATGCGCGATCTTCGCAACATTCCAAGCAATCAACGAGGTGAGCCTTGTGTCAATTAGTAAAACATGTGAAGTTCGCAAAATGGCTGATTTCATAGAGGACCCGAGATTTCACGGTCCATGACATTTTTCACAGTCGTTAATTTGGTAGGGCGCTGTTCATAATACTCTTCGTGACCTAGTGAGTAAACGCAAAGCCTCTATGGTCCTAAACCATTACAGATCAGGAAGGTCGCAGGTTCAATCCCCAGTATGTGCTACAACAACTGATCGCAGTCAGTGCATTGGCCGTTATAATTAGTTTCAGCTCCCTCAGGTCAGGGAGGGGAAATAAAGTCACCCAGAGTTTCTGCTCTTGATTGCTATCCAGCGACGCCTGCTGCAAAGATGTGTGTGGAGATGATTGGCTATGATACATCCTAGTAGCCTGCGGAAACTCATGCCTTGGCCTGCACAAAGAATGGTCACTTTGACAAGGCATGGGAGAGCTGCCAGCACCATGCAACTGTGTGCCTTCATAAGGAAAGAAGGAGAAAAAAATAAAACTGTCAGCTTCCAGTTACATAACACTTTGTGACTGCCAACCTCTTTGTGCAGAAACTAAGTTCTCAGAGCAGATGAGGTATTCCCTCGATATTCAAGGACCCGAGCCCATTCAGGGAACATTGTCCCTTTAAGTTACAGCTCATAAAAAGCCATATAAAAAGTTTGTTTTTAACAATGAAGAGTTTTAAAATAACAAAGTTTGCTGCATACTCTAATCGACTGACTTCAGTGCCTTCTGAAGTGCACAGAGCTGGATTTGGAGGATTTCAGGGTCCATTTTGAAAACTGTCTTCATCTTGTGCCAAAATGGACTCAGAGTGCTAAAATCAACCATAGCAGCACACCCTTTTGTTCATTCATGATGACGCAATCTCTTCAGGCATGCGGGGGGCTCAGTGGAGAAAGGACATAATTCAGAGGGTTAGAGGAAGCGTTAGTGTGACGCATGATGTAATTCAGCAGGCATTTTGTTCAAGAGTTTCTCACAATCAATCAAGTCCAGATTAAATCTTGACAGGCACCAATAAAAGAAAAAGAACTGAAAAGCTTAAACCCTTATTATGAAGCTTGGGGGTGAAGTGGGTTAGTGTGAAAATCCAAACAGCAACAGCAAAGAAAGTTTTCCTTTATTTTGTTTGCTGTAAGCTTTATTTCTGGTTATGATCAAACACCTGTGCAGCCCTGAGATTTAGGTTCCACCCAATTACATGCTGACATTCAGTGCACACTGTAATCCTAGCTACCCACCTCTTGAGCCCCCATCAGCCAGTCAATCGGCCCTAATTGTAAGTTGCATGCTTTGGAAAAGTGGCAGGTGGCGGCAGTCAGTCTGATAAGGATAAAGCTGTTGTAGAAACAGAGTGTCCAGGTAGCCAGGTGGCCTCTGAATGCCTGCTGGGCTTTTGTTCATTCTCGCACCAAGCTACATCTGTTTGAGAGGTGAAGGTTGTCCATTTTCTTTCAATAAAAAGGCAAAATGAGTAAATCTGTGTAAAAATATGCTTGAGGGGCCATGAGTATCTTGCAAAAGAAAAGCCTATTTTCTTGATTGAGTTTCCTACTTCTGCTTTATATATGTTTTTGTGGAGGAAAATTCACATAGTTACTTCAGCGTTAAAACACTTGGAGATGTACAGTCTGTAAATATCACGGAGCTGAAACCAACTTATGGTGTAATTCCATTCTAATCTATAAGGGTAATTGATAATAATTGTCAAAGGGAAAGCAGAACACAATTTTTTAAAATCATTTTTCGATTGCATCATCCATGTAATGTAGTATACAACCCCCTTTCTATCCTCCTGCATCTACAGAGATAGCACAGACAAAATTCAATGTAACCACACATCACCATAAGGATCAGAAATTAGGTCAACACCTGAATAATATGGCAGGTCCTGGCCTTATGATGGGACCATGTAAAAGACATAGCCTCTGCCTTCGTCCTACAAGGTCAGTGGTATTGGTTGGGGTAGGGGATGGGGGCTGTGAATGCAGGGTGAGAGACTGGAGATAGGGGAGTCCCAAACCCAAGAGTTACCTCATTCCCAACTTCCCATCATAGAGGATCATGGGCTTGGCCCCCAGAGATTTCAAGGCCAGGAATTACTTTATTTATAAAGTTGAGGGGGCTAGTAAAGTATCCTACTGGGGGTGGGGGTGAAATTTGACAGGGCCAGTAGTGGAAATCTCAGGGGAATACATCCTGACATTTGAGCCAGATCGTACCTTGGCCTTGCAGATTTTCAGCCCCAATGAATATCAATGAAATATGTTCTGGACCATTAAAAATTCACTAACCTTTTAATTTTGATCAGAATCTTTGAGGAGCAAATGTGTGTCTTTATAGAGTACTAGTTTAGCAGTCTGAAACTTAACTCAAATTATCTTACATGTTAAATTTTAGAAACTTATATAGAGGCAGTGCACAAATGTCACTGCAACTGAGAAATTGAAGGTTGCACTTAACTACACAATGTATTGAGAGGAGGCAGTTAAAGATAATTTAAACCAAACATTATTTTTTCCAGATGCAGGTACCAGCATTACCAAGAGGGAAGAAAATTGTGTTAATGTTACCTGTAGAGCATAGTTTACTGCTGCCCTCGAAAGCAATGTGGTATTCCTTCAATTCTTTTCCATTAAAATGTCTTTACATTCAGTGCACATTGGTACGACAAATAGGCTTTCCATTGGCAATGAGCAGGTTTAAGTTTCAGGTTACCACAAATCCTTTCTTCTGTTTCTGACAAGAAGACAGCAGCAGTGTGAATGAACTGGTTTACTGATGAAAAAGCTTGATAACACCACAGAGAATGTAAAAATATGTTGAGCTCCATACAGAGATGTAATGATAGATGTGTCTCTTCCTTCAAACCAGGATAATTCATCCTCTTCCCATAAGAGTACTTAAAAGGCTGTAATTTGAAAAAGCCCTGATTTTCCCTGTGCTAATTAATATGACTCCCCAAAGGATGCTTTTGCAGAAATATTACCATGTTTAAAAATGGTGAGCATGCTGCAGATACAATGTAATTTGATTTGAGCATCTTTAACCAGACATCAGTTTTTGTTAAATAACAGAGAGGTTCTGTTCACACTGATTTTTGTTTTTGAGGAGTACAAAGTGAATCTGGTCTCAAGTAGGAAGCAAATAACAAGAAAAGAGCCAGGTGGGGTTAGGAGACAGGCAAAGACTCAATGCAAAGTCTCTGTTTAATATATGTCAGGTATCTGGGTGTGGCTGTGACACTGCACCAGGGACATTATCTATCTGCTCTCCCTCCATGTTTCCCTGCAGACTGTAAGCACATTACATGCAAACTTCATTTTACTGCTATGGTCGCATGTTTTCCAATAATAATATCAAGCCCATTGTGATTTTACAGGGAACATAACTCTGAATGAATTTACTATTAAGGGAAGAATAGAGAAAGTAAGGATATGCATTTTACAGATAAATTAGTTATCCTGCGTGTATGGAATGACTATAGTAGCCAGTAAGTTTTAGATGAGTTAACCTCAGGTCGTGGCACTTCTTCAAATACAGCAGACTTTCATTTAGGCAATTTGATTGCTGTAGATGTACTCCACTAATGTTGAATGGGGATTCCCCATGAAGACAGCTCAGCAGCACAGCATCATGATTAGTAGCACCCCTGCCTGTGTCTGCCAATCAGTTTTGCCAATGCAGCTTTGATGATGAAATTTGTTGGTTAGAAATGGGCTGTATCGGGATATAATGACTGACATCAGTAGGGGTTTTACTCATGGACCCAAAATTAAAGACCCCGAGGGATTCCCAACAAAGGAACTGAAGAAAAGGGGATGGGGCCTTTAAGTAAGTGTACACCTGTAGTTTTTATTTTAATTCTACTGTTATGGGGGTACTGAACCCCACATATATGCTTATATTTTGGAACAAAATTAGTCGATAATAATGTGTTATTATGATTTGTAGCAGACTCGTTTTACCTGTCCGCATCTCCAACATTAAACATGTTACTATGTGCGCCTCTTATTTCCTTCACTCAACCATTCACTCCCATGCCTTCAGATGCTTAGGCCCTAAGCTCTGGAATTCCCTCCTAAATCTCACCACCTCTCTACCTCTCTCTCACCTTAAAACAGAACTTTTTGACCAAGCTTTTTGTCACCTGTCCTAATGTCTTCTTATATCACCCAATGTTAAGTTTTGTTTGATGATGCTCCTGTGAAGCACCTTGGGACATTTAACCACGTTAAAGGCTCGATATCAATGCAAGTTGTTGCTGATAGTGTTTGTCAATAAGAATTCTTAACCCTGAGAGGATCCTTTAAAACCACCTAAAATTGATTTCAAAGTGGAGAGTGAGAAGACGATACTGGAATTTTCTTTTTAGAGATACAGCACTGAAACAGGCCCGTCGGCCCACCGAGTCTGTGCCGACCATCAACCACCCATTTATACTAATCCTACACTAATCCCATATTCCTACCACATCCCCACCTGTCCCTATATTTCCCTACCACCTACCTATACTAGGGGCAATTTATAATGGCCAATTAACCTATCAACCAGCAAGTCTTTGGCATGTGGGAGGAAACCGGAGCACCTGGAGGAAACCCACGCAGACACAGGGAGAACTTGCAAACTCCACACAGGTAGTCCCCAGAATTGAATACATCCATAATAAATCAAACCCAACATTGTGATGATTAACTAACAAGTTTTATTCATGCAATTTGAAAGAAACATTTGGATATGATGTAATTGGAGCTGTTTTCTCAGCATTCTATTTCTAAACAAGAAAAATAACCAAAATCGGTAAAGTCCTCAACCTTCTATACATTTCAATACTTTATAGCAGATACAAGCAGTGAAGAAAGCTGAAAAGACTGTGTTGAAAACATCGGTACACTGCATAATAATGTACTTGAATGTGTTGCAGTGGATTGGCATTGGGAGATCACAGCTCAGTTACTCTGGAGACCCAAATGCATGCAGGAAAGAGCTTAGCTGCTGATTGATACAGACAGTCAATTAATACTTCAAAGGAAACCTGGTTTCTTGTTTTTCCACACAGAAGATAGGATAAAGGATTCCGGTTTGATGTCTTGTAATCCCTGTTGCTTCTGTAGTCACTGAGACAGCAGGATATCAGCAGATTTCTGGGTAGTTGAAAGAACCCCGCATTGCTTCCTAATGGATAGGAAACATTCAAACATTGATACTCCTCTTGGATTTGCAACACACTACTACACTAGACTGGCTACAGATCCCATCAGCACTCACCCAGTGCAGAGACCAGGGCATCATTCAACTTTATGAATGAAGACCTGTATGAAAGGAATCGTCCATGGTGTTTACAGTTTAGACATGTTTTATTCAATCAATGTATTTCGAAATAAAGCTTTGCAAAACTCCAATGGCTCCTGATTTTGTAATACATCGCAGCCTCTGATAGAATATCTGTAGATCCTGACTTTGACATTAACACTTTGGGCGCTGAGTATGGATTCCAATAACAAGGTGAAAAAAAAAGCATAGCTTTTAGTAGCAACGGTTAGTAGCAATGGTTGTTATGTAAAACAACTTTCACATTGCTTCATTGTCAAATGAGTGAAATAGTTATTCAGACTTGCCCACCTCTGTTTTTGAAAGATCAGCCAACATGGATGGGAACTTGGTCTTAATTTAGCAATTTTGTTTTCAATTTTTATAACGTTGATCCATCCCTTCTAAAACACAGCTTGGAGTTGTGGTCTCAGTGGGGCCGCATAATATTGGGAGCATAATACAGCTTGGCCATTTTTTGGCGAGATCACCTGGTTGCACTTGGATGTTGCGGCCTGTAAATTGAGGATAGCATGTTTATACCATCAACAAAGCACCAAAGGGCAGTCTTTTCAGGGCAATAATCTGGCAGCTACTGCCTTCAGCAGAAAACACAGGAAATAAATCTAAATTTGAGAATGTAACTTCTTTGCATAAATTGTGAAATTCAACCAATTCTAATGTACAATAACACGTACTGAACCAATATGGAAAAGAATCCTAGTATAAAAGGACAGACTTGTTAGTCACAGGCTGTTCTTTAAATATGTTAGTAACAGCAAATATATAGCGGAAGAATCCCTTATGATTAATTATTGCATTTAAACTGAAAACTCAACTTTTTGCCATTCAAATCAGTACAATGACTTTAATTACTTTTCACAAACACTTCTGAATGTTTTGGACTCTTCTGACAGGCAATAGCTGGCTTCTTAGCAAACGACTCCACTCCAGTTCAATACTGTTTTCAAGCTGGCATCAACGTGGTGATTTAAATATATAGCTATTCATCCAAGAACCACTAATTGTTGCAGCAGATTTTTTTTTCCTCAACTATTGCTGCCAAGGTAGAGGATGGAAAGTCTGGGCCAGTTTTAAACTTTGAAAAAAAACATTCTGGCCTTCCTGGATTTCAGTCAAAACATATGGCTGGAGACAATGGGTCAAGTTGAGTTGCTCTTGGAGAGAGCTGGCACGGACATGACGGGCTGAATGGCCTCCTTCTGTGCTGTAACCATTCTATGATTCTGTGCTACTGTTCTATCATTGTTCTCACCCATCCTCAATTACTACAAGTACAACACACACAAAGGCCCACAGCTGATCAACTGGTCATAAGTTATGATATTATGATATTCCATTGAGTGCAGTGTGATATTTTTGCTCATAAAGCATTCCATGGCTTACGAACAGGTTTGTTACTATTAAGTTTTCATGTAGGCTTGATGTGTGCAAAAAAAAATCTGAGTTCATAAAGACTTGGCGTTCTTACTGTATCCTTTTTGTATTCTACCAGATAATGCAGCTTGGAAAAATGCAAGCCTGCAACTCATCGTTTTCTGTCCATTAATTTAATGGACAGAGAATCATGGGCTACAGGCTTGTGATTTACTAATTTACACAGCCAACCTACCAGCTTTACTCTGCATTGGACAAATCCGAGGCAGAAGATTTTAAGTCATGTAGCACACACCTGAGGCATAAGATCACACCAAACAATAAACCCCACCTAAAGAATCATAGAATCATAGAAAATTTACGACACAGCAAGAGGCCACGTAATCCATCGTGTCTGTGCCAGCGGAAAAAACAAGCCAACCAGCCTAATCCTACCTTCCAGCATTTGGTCCATAGACTGCAGATTACGCACTCGAGATGCATATCCTGACATCTTTTAAATGAGTTGAGGGTTTCTGCCTTTACTACCTTTCAGGCAGTGAGTTACAGACCTCCACCCTCTGGGTGAAAACATTTTTCCTCATCTCCCCTCTAATCTTTCTATCAATCACTTTATATCCACGTCCCCTAATCAATGATCTATCTGCTAAGGTAAATAGGCCCTTCACATCCACTCTGTGCAGGCCCCTCAAAATTTTGTACATTTCTATCAGATCTCCCCTTAGCCTTCTCTGTTCAAAGGAGAACAACCCCAGTCTATCCAATCTTTCCTCATAGCTGCATTTTTCCAGTCCTGGCAACATCCTCATAAATCTCCTCTGTACCCTCTCTAGTGCAATCCTTTCTGTACTGAGGTGACCAGAACTGCACATAGTACTCAAGTTGTGGCCTAACTAATGAATTATACAGTTCCAGCATAACCTCCTTGCTCTTAAATTCTATACTTCAGTTTAAAAAGGAAAGGATTCCATATGCCTTCTTAACCACCTTATCAACCTGTCCTGCTACCTTCAGGGATCTGTGAGCATTCACTCCAACATACACTTCCTCTACACCTCTCATTAATCCCATTAATCATGTATTCCTATGCCTTGTTTGACCTCCCCAAATGCAGCACCTCACACTTCTCTGGGTTGAAATCCATTTGCCATTTTTCTGCCCACCAGTCCATTGATATCTTCCTGCATATCTACAGCTATCCTCCTCGTACCACAGGACCAATTTTTGTGTTGTCTGCAAACTTCTTGATCATGCCCCCAACATTTACATCCTAATCGTTAACATATACCACAAAAAGCAGGGGAGCCAGTACTGAGCCCTGCGGAATGCCACTAGAAACAGCCCTCCAGTCGCAAAAACACCTGTCAACAATTACCCTTTGTTTCCTGCCACTGAGCCAATCTTGTATCCAGCTTGCTACATTTCCCTAGATCCCATGGGATTTTATTTTATTAACCAATCTGCCATGTGGGACCTTGTCAAAAGCCTTGCTAAAATCCATGTAGACCACATCAACTGCACTACCCTCACCAATCTTCCTTGTTACTTCTTCAAAAAATTCAATCAAGTTGGGCAAACAAGATCTTCCCTTTATAAATCCATGCTGACTATCGTTGATTAACCTGTGCCTTTCAAAGTGACAGGTTATCCTGTCTCTCAGAATAGATTCCAATAATCTGCCCACTACTGAGGTTAGACTGATTCGGTCTATCCATCGCTCCCTTTTTAAACAGAGCTACAATGTTAGCAGTTCTCCAGTCCACCGGCACCACACCGACATCCAGTGAGGACTGGAAAATGATGGTCAGACCGTCTGCTATTTCCTCTCTCGCTTCTTTTAACAGCCTAGGGTACATTTCATCCGGCCCTGGTGATTTATCAACTTTCAAGGATGCTAATCCCATTAATACTTCCTCTCTCCCTATGTTTATCACATCTAATACTTCACACTCCTCCTCAACTACAATATCTGCATCGTCCCCCGCTTTTGTGAAGACAGACGCAAAGTATTCATTAAGAACCATACCAACATCTTCCGCCCCAACACATAGGTTACCTTTTTAGTCTTTTATGGGCCCTACTCTCTCCTTAGTTATCCTCTTACTCTTAATGTATTGATAAAACATCTTTGGGTTCACCTTGATTTTGCTTGCCAATATTCTTTCTTGCCCTCCCTTTGCTTTCCTAATTTCCTTTTTGATTTCACCCTTCCACTTTCTATACTCCTCTCGGCTTTCTGTAGTATTGAATTCTCGGTGTCGGACATAAGCTTTCCTTTTCTGCTTTATCTTACCCTGTAAGCTCCTTGACATCCATAGGGCTCTAGAATTGGCTGTCTCACCCTTTCTCTTTGTGGAAACATGTGTATTCTGAACCCCTTGAATCTCCCTTTTGAATGCCTCCCCCTGCTCTGACACTGATTTACCTTCAAATAGCTGTTTCCAGTCCACTTTTGCTAAATCACTCCTCAGTTTAGTAAAATTGGCTTTGCCCCAGTTGAGAACTCCTGTTTTATCTCTGTCCTTTTCCATAATTATGTTAAAACTGACTGGGAGGCGTCTGTTTTCCCCCCATCCGGAACCAATGGACAAACATCAGAATATGTCTTTGGATTGTTCCCACTGAGACACCAACAGCATTTATCCTTGTGTCAGCAGAAGTAGATTGCAGACATCGCAGAGACCAGCAGTGGACTGCTACATCTCCATGTCATGAGCCCTGTCACGAAAATGTGCTAAGTCGAACGATGATTTTTTAATCCACCAGCTGCCAACCTGAATATTAAACTGGTGGAGATGAACACTTAAACCTTGCAAGCTTCAAACTCTGTCTGCTGACTGTGAGCACAGAGGCACATTCCCTGCTGCAGACTGTCATGATCAGTGGTTTAATTGATCTGTATTTGATTGTATTAGTCTTTTCACCAATCGATGCTCACTGTGCTTAATGACTTAAGGGGGAGCTATTGTGGGTAGTGAACTTTCCAGAAAGAAAAGATAGAAACCTCCTTCAGCTACACAGTGGAGAACTTTCCGGAAAGAACTGACAGAGATCTCTCTTGAAGGAATTCAATCACACTGCTATCTCCCAGAGAACCACTAAATCAGCATCCACCTCTTCAAAACATAAGCCTCAGGACCGCCGAATTCAACCTGAAGCCAGCTGAGTCACCAACCTCCAAAGACACTTTTATTTCTCTGGTCTCTAATCCAACCAATTTATCCTTCCCCACTCTGTACCCTGTGTGTGTGTGTGTGTGTGTGTGTGTGTGTGTGTGTGTGTGTGTGTGTGTGTGTGTGTGTGTGAAAGTTGGAGCGTATTTTATTATTTTTACTTATATCAGTTTAATTACAATAAGGTTAACCACTTCCATTGTTAAACTCAAGAAAGCCTGTCCGATTGGCTCTTTTTATGTTCATGGCGCATAAACAAATTAAACACTCACAGAGTTGGCAAGTATATCCACTTGAAAAGGAAATAAATCTGTTGTGGTCAAACAAGGAGAGGGAAAAGAGAAGAGCCCTTCGACCCCTCCTCACCTGATCATCACACCCTGAAAGAGGAGGAGGCCATGGAGCTGTCATGCGTTTCTTGTGTTATTTTAAGCAGCACAATGAAGTATGTGGATTCCAGTTCCTTGAAGATCTCTAGAAGGTTTATTCAGAGCTAAACTAATACACACAATACAGAGCAAACTATATACAGAACCTTTGTCCAGGGTGTTACAGTGCAGAGTGACTATGGCTTCTAATCACATGGCTAAATCCTGGTAGTTAGCTCATTAGCGTACTGAATTGTTAAAGGGACATCACTCTTAAAGTGATCATACAACACGAGCTGGCTGGACCACAGGATGGAAGAAGCGTGTGGACAGAAAGACAGGGGCACCTTCCCAAGACAGTCAGTAAGGTCACCATGGGGCACAAGGGTGCATCTGCAGTGATGGGACTAGGCTGCTCATCAGGCATGCAGGGCATACAGGAATCTTCAACGTAGGGGTGTGTGCTATGTCAGGAGGGAAGGCCCCTGACCCTTCAATGCCTCTGTTGTCTCATGCAGGTCACATGGAACCTACTCAAAGAGCCTCCGAGACTGTGGGACAGCTTGCTGCCTCTGAGGGGGAGGATGGAACCATATAGTGCACAGTGGCATCTCATACCCCTGCACCCTACACCACTGCAGATACTCTCACATTGGTGGGTATGCACTCATAGCTCATTCCAGGCACACAGCCTGGTGAACACAACACACACATGCCCGAACAGCTGACAGAGGCTGTGACAACCCAGGCCTCTGACCGTCGGAGGAATTTGAGAGCCCAGGTCCATGCTGAGTCCCAAGTTCATGATATGCCTCTAGTGTTGCCAGCTTCATGGGAAATGCTGCAGAAAGAGGTCAGGCAACATCTGGCAGAGATGCCAGAGGCTATGCTTGCCCAAGCATGGACAATGAAAGAGTCCATCTAGGCCTTGAGTGCTGCACTGTCTCTGACTGGTGCACGAGCAGCATCTTCCATTGAGAGTTTGGTGGCTCTCCTGGAGAGCCACATCCAGCAGAGCACTCAGTGACTGCAAGAGGTTTGTGCAGACCTGCATACACTCACCTTTACCATGAAGGCAAGGCACTAGCGGCAAGGCAAGAGGGAGTCACCACCAGGTCCTCTACACTCTCAAGTCAGCAGGGAGGCACAAGTTTGTCTTGCAAGGGAGGAGGAGCTGCTGGGGTCTCCACTCAGGGTGGTCCTGGTGTGTGCAGCAGTTCCTCTGCCCCTCTGCCAGTGATGGCATTATGACAGCGGGTGCTACTGCGTCTGTACAGGAGGACCCCAACATGCCTAAGGCAACCAGACAATGACAGCCAAAGTCAAGACTAGCCAAGGGGCAGCAAAGTCAGCAGCCTGTCTCCACTTCAGCTGACAGGGCAGAGGGAGCACCTCATTGGAGTGCATACAAAAAAATGAAGAAGAACATCCGGAAGCATGAGGCTTTCACGGGTGAATGGGAATTGCACATGGAAAGGGTAACGTTTGCTGTCACAGTCAGTAAAGATATTTTTGCAACAAACAAGAGCTCCTTCCTATTCTGTACCCTCTTTGGTGCTTTGTTTCAACCCAGCCTCTGTGAAGAGGCGCGAGGCGAGGGATCATGCTGCGAGGGGTCCAGTCTTGAGCCTTGCCAGCTAAGTGCTGCACAACTGATCAATGAGCAATTGTTTCCTAAAGGAAAGAAGGCAACAACAGGACTGCATAAAGGTGAGTCTTTATAGATCAATGTACAACTGGCAGTAAGGATCAAAGAAAACACGAATGTATAAGGGCATTGCGAGCCTCCCTTGCACGTATCTCATGGAATCTTTCCTGTTGTCCCTCGGGTCCTTCATCTGGTGTTGCTTGGCCAGCTTCCTCTCCACATCCTCATTGTCCGCGGATGCTGCACACTACTCACATTCCTCATTGTTCATCTCCTCCCCCTCTATAGCGCCAGTTTGATCAGTGCACAGCACACCACCAAGACCCTCGCTGGGGCATACTGAAGGGCTCCACTGGACCGATTTAGGCACCTGAATCTCATCTTCAGCAGACCAATGGCCTGCTCTGTGGTTGCTCGCATTGTCCTGTGGCAGGTGTTGTATCTCTCCTCTGCATCTATGCGAGAGCTTCCTCACAGGTGAGAGTAGCCATGTCCTCAGTGGGTAGCCTGTTTCTCCAAGGATCATTCCCTGAAGGTGTGCGTGGGTGGCTAGAAAATCTCTGACACCTGGGACTGGTTCAAAATCGTGATAACTTCCTGGGAAGTGTGCACAGACCTCCAGGATCCGTTTACTATTAATGAAGGCTGCTGGCTGGTGTTCAGGAGCCTTGATGGCCACATTGTGACAGAAACCACACCTGCCAAAATGAGACATATTAATTTTGTCATATGGAACATTATTATTTGAATGTTTACTGGACATTGAAATAACTTGTTTAAAAAGTCCACAGAACAGTGGCTGACAACATGGCTGTACATTTGCATTCTAAAGGACAGTTGCATGGAGAGACAACGGGAGCACTCCCTGATCCAATTAGCCAGATGGGTTTTGTCAATAGTGATGGTGAAGAGATATTGCAGGTTATTTAATGTGTAACAAACAGCATTCTATCCTCCCCCCCCCCCCACTGAGAGTGTTGGTAAGCTGTGAGGAATCCACAAACTCCGCAGGCGAGGCTGTCTCAAGAACAAAGCTAGTCACATGACTAACCTGCTGGCCAACCTGGAGTTAATTGAATTGTGCTCACAGAACAGCTTTGGAAGAGATGACAATTGAACTTCAAGAAGAGAGCACTCCCTCTTTCTGTCTGTCTGTCTCTCTCTCTCTCTCTCTCTCTCACGCAAAGTTCCAGGGACCCATGGAAGTAACTCAAGCCTCAAGACAGAAGACTCCTGCCGCCTTCTGGTACCAGCTGAACAAGTTTGACAGTGTGCACTGGGCCCCAACGAGAACTGCAAAACTTAACTTCAGTCAAAGACTTTACATCCAACCCAGAACCAGTAACTGAATTGCATCAATACTTAAAGCCTTCCCCTCTTAATTCTTTCTCTTCTTCTGTCTCTATTTGTGTGTGTGTTTATCGCATATGCATGCTAGCATGGTTGTGCCGCGTACTCTTAGCACTTTTAACTGAGTTAGAGTTTTAAGGTTAATAAACTTACACTTTTCTTGTTTAAATCTGAGAAAACCTGTCTGGTTGATTTCTTTGCAATTACAATTAAAGAGCAGCGAGCAAGGACTCACTTAGGAGAAGCTAAAAACACTGTGTTTTGAAAATTAAACCCTGTTGCGGTCAAACCAGGAAAAGGCTGAGAGGGGAGCCCTAGACCCCTTCCTCACCTGGTCTTAACAACATGCATGCAAACGATGACACCCTGCACCTGCGGGAATCCAGTGATGGCCCCGAACCCGATGGCCCCCTCAGTTTCAGAGTTTTAATCCACGCGGAAGCACACATAGTCACCTGCCCTCCTGAAACGAGCATTGGTCACCTCCTTGAGGCAATGAAGGGCCACTGACTGTGAGATTCCACACATGTGCCAGTGGATCCCTGGACTGTTCCTATGGCCCAAGGTGTGGAAGCTCAGTGCCATGGAGGCCTTCAGCGCCACTGGCGTTGGATTTCCACTAAGTGTCCTGGAGCACAGCTCATCCTGTATCATAGCACATAGGTCAGTGACAGCCTCCCTGGAGAGGCAGAGTCTTTCTTGGCATTGCCTCTCGGACATATGCAGGTAGTTGAGCCTCGACCAGTAGATCCTCTCTAGATGGTACCTCCTTCTGCATGGGGGAGCCACCTGTCTTTCCCCTCTGCTGCCTTCACCACCATCTGAAGGCCATTGCTGACCCTCCTGTGGTCTCACAGTTTGTTGTGGTGCCACTGCAGATGCCTGGACCTCCCTCCAGATCTGCTGCACTTCCTCTTCAATGGAGTCCCCGAAGCCTAGATGAATGAGCCCGATAATAGGTAGCCTCTCCCTAAGTACAAGGCCTTCACTCCCAATGGCCCCTCCTTACCCCCACTTGTCACCTAAGGTGAAGTGACACTTATCCATTGCCCTCTTGGAATGTCACCTCCGCAGTTCTGGAACTTTCCCCTCCAATCATCAGATGATTCCCAATGTCCTCTCTCCTCCACCCAGCCTGACAGTCTATGCTGCCTCTCCTGATGGCCTCTCTTTGCAGTCAGCAATGAGCTCCAGCCTCCATGTCACCTCCTTCAACCAGGTGAGGCTCTGAAGCCCTATGGTTCCCAAGCACCATGAATAAAATTTAAACCTAAGAATAAAATTTTTGCCAATAAGTCTCCTAACTACCTTAATTGCCTGCCCACGACATCAATGCTTGATTTCAGCCCTTTGCCGCCATGGACAAAATCAAGATGGGACTTCATGACGTTGGACTTCCAATCTGAAGTTTCCTCTCCCAATTTTATGCTCCATCCAACCCTCCGCCATTCCCTCCCCTGAGGTCCACACAAAATTCAGCCCAGAGTTAGCATTTCGGGTCTGTGACCTTTCATCAGAACTCAAGAGTTGACTGCCTGACCTGCTGAGTATTTCCGGCATTTTCTGTTTTTATTTCTGATTTCCAGCATCCGCAGTATTTTGCTTTGATATTAATTTGGAAGCTTTTCCATTTCTCTCCTTCAGAGAAACTGAGTGCTATTGAACAACTGTTTATTCGTATTTAAAGGGAAATTTTGAAAATTTTCCTTGTTTTTTTTCAAGAAACTCATCTCACATGACTCATCGCTCCAAAGATTGAATTTGACCTCAGCAGAACTGTTTGTATCGAATAATTCAATGAACTGCTTTCCATCCTTTAAAATAACCAAGGCCAAATGTATTGTTATTAAAATCAGACCTTTCACTTGATGCATGCTCCCCTGATAATGAACTGAGATGATTTACATGTGAAAACATAATGCTGACTTCTGGGCCTGAGCAATGAGTCTGGCGTGCAGCCTTGAAATTTTTGCTTTCATAGCTTCAGGTCATCAGGAGTTGAGGAAAAGGTCCAGGGACAAATATAATATAGATTTCTTTTTCCTAATTATTAGTTTCTAAAATACATCCAGATACATGATACAAGACAAGTAAACTTCTCATAACAGGATACAGTCAGCTAGCTATTAACAACAAGATTTATATACCACCTTTAATTGTCCCAGTGTGCTTCACAGGAGTGCTATAAAATAAAAATTGGCATCAAGCCACATAGGAGTATTAAGGCAGGTGATCAAAAGTTTGTTAAAGACGTAGGTTTTAAGGAGTGTCTTAAAGAAGGGAAGAGAGAAAGAGAGGCAAAAAGGTTTGGAGTGGGAATTTCAGAGCTTGGGGCCTTGGCAACTGAAGGCACAGCCACCAATTGTGGAGCGATTAAAATTGGTGATGCTCAAGAGGCCAGAATTAGAGGAGAATAGATATCTTGGAGGGTTGTGGGGCTGGAGGAGATAGGGAGGGGTGAGGCCATGGAGGGATTTGAAAACAAGGATGAGAAGTTTAAAATCGCGATATTGCTTAACTGGGAGCCAGTGTAGACCAGCAAGCACAGAGGTAATGGGTGTGGGACTTTGTACAAGTTAGGACAGGGGCAGCAGAGTTTTAGATGACTTCAAGGGTGGAAGCTGGGATGCCGGCCTAAAGTGCTTTGGAATTAAGGTAACATAGGCATGGATGAGGGTTTCAGCAGCGGATGAGCTTAGGCAGGGGTCAGGTCAGGTGATGTTACAGAGATGGAAGTAGGTGATATTAGTGTTGGTTGGCATCCTTCCATCTATGAAAGATGATGGACACACAGCACACAATTCATTTAGGTGATGTGTCTTCTCTTGGTGCACCTTTGCTGATGGCTGTGAAGGCCAATGCTTGAGAGTCAGGTTCTGCCACAAGTGCTGCATATGAAGCTGCCAAGTGACACTGTGAATTGTTGTTTTCGGTATTGTTGGCTGTTGCCAAGCTGATGTAGCCAGTATTCATCATGGTAGTGCACACCAGTCCACAGGATGCGCTATTTCCCTCTTCCACCAGCTGGTGACTCCCAAGTGCCATAGTTGACATTTAGGGTCTTCCTGTCACGCTTGCAAACATCCTTGAAGCAGAGCTTTGGGAACCCCAATGGTTGTCTAGCCCGGGTTACCTCACCATACAGCAGGTCCTTGGATATGCAATGGTCTTCCATTCTGTGGACGTGTCTGATCCACTGAAGTCGCCTCTGTTTGATTAGTGCCAACCCACCTGGGAGCTGTGCCTTTGAGAGGATTGTCACATTTGTGATTTTGTCCTGCCAGGATATGCCCATAATGTGCTGCAGACAGCGAAGATGGAAATTATTGAGCTTCTTTTCCTCACAGCCATACAGCAAGGTTCTGAGAACACAAGCCTTATAAACCATCAGGTTGGTCCTATTGGTCAGCTTTGTGTTATCCTATGTACATTTCACGAGTTGGCCAAAGGTGGTAGCTGCTTTCCTGATGCATGCATCAAGCTCTGCATCAAATGACAAATTGTCTGTCACTGTGGACCCAAGATAGCAGAATTTGCTGACCACTTGCAGTGGGGTGTTATTTAGTGTGATTATGGGCGGAGATGCAACACCTTGACCCATGACCATGGTTTTCTTGATGCTTATAGTCAAGGAGAACAAGTTACAGGCATGGGAGAGACAGTCCATGAGTCTTTGTAGCTGAATTTCCATGTGATCGACTAGTGCAGCATCATCAGTGTAGGGGAGTTCTCTGATCAGGATGTGATGTGTTTTTGTCTTCGCTTTCAGCCTTGATAGATTGTAGAGCTTGCTGTCTCACCTAGTGTGCAAGTAGACTCTTTCCATATCTGCAGGGAAGGCAAAAGTCAGGAGCACAGAGAAGAAGATGCCAAACAGAGTAGGGACTAGGACTCAACCCTGTTTCACTCTATTCTTCATTCTGAAACTGTTGAAAGCTGAGCCTTTAGCGATACCTCAGATATGACATTGGAAACTCATCTCAGGGTCAAATATGACACCAAGGTTGCAAACGTCTGGTTTAGCCTCAGAGTTACCAGGGAGATGGATGGTGTAGATGGCTATGGAAAGGAGTTTGTGGCAGGGGCAGACGACAATGGCTTCAGTCTTCCCAATATTTAGAGGACATTTTTGCTGATCCAGTATTGGATGCTGGACAAGCAATTTTGACAATTTAGAGACAGTGGAAGGGTCAACAGAGGTAGTGGTCAGGCAGAGCTGGATGTCATCAGTAAGTTATGGAAAGTGACACTGCGTTTTTGGATGATATCACCAAGGTGCAACATGTAGATAAGAAAAAGAAGGGGGCCAAGGACAGATTCTTTGAGGACACCAGATATAACTGTGTGGGTGTGGGAACTGAAGCCATTGCAGGTGATTGTCTGGCTACTACTGGATAGATAAGTATGGAACCAGCTGAGTGCAGTCCCGTACGCCTGGATGAAGGTGGAGAGGCATTGGAGGAGGATGTTGTGGTCAAAGGCATGACAGCAATACAGGAAATAAAATAAGAAATAATAGCTACACATTGATGCTTAATATTCAGATCAACAATAGGACAGAAGATATCCAATCAGAATGAGTAGAATACATGAGACTACATGAGACTACTTGCACTGACAGAGACTGTTCACAGAATCACAGAATTGTTACAGTGCAGAAGGAGGCCATTCGGCCCATCATGTCCTCACCAGCTCTCCGAAAGAGTAATTTACTCCGTTTCATTCCCCTGTCTTCTCCCTGTAACCCTGCATATTCTTCCTTTTCAAATAACAGTCTAATTCCCTTTTGAATGCTTCAATAACAATCTCAGGCAGACCTTAACCACTCTCTGCCTGAAAAAGCTTTTCCTCATGTCACTTTTGCTTCTGTTACCAAATACTTTAAATCTGTGCCCTTTCGTTTTCTATCCTTTCACAAGTGGGAACACTTTCTCTCTATCTACTTTGTCAAGACCACTCATGATTTTGAATACCTCTATCAAATCACCTTTCAGCCTTCTCTTCTCCAGGAAAACAGCCCCAGTTTCTCCAATCTATCTTCATAACTGAATTTCCTCATCCCTGGAACCATTCTCATGAATCTTTTCTGTACGCTCTCCAATTCCCTCACGTCTTTCCTCAAGTGCGGCGCCCAGAACTGGACACAATACTCCAGCTGAGGCCAAACTTGTGTCTTATTAAAGTTCAACATAACTTCCTTGCTCTTGTACTCTATGCCCCTATTAATAAAGCCCAGGATACTGTATGTTTTATTAACCACTCTCTCAACCTGCCCAGCCACCTTCAATGACTTATACACATATACACCTAGGTCCCTTTGCTCCTGCACACCCTTTAGAAGTGTGCCTTTTATTTTATTTGCCTCTCCATGTTCTTCTTACCAAAATGAACCACTTCACATTTCTTTGTATTGAACTTCATCTGCCACCTGTCTGTCCATTCCACCAACTTGTCTATGTCCTTTCGGAGTTCTACACTATCCTCCTCACAGTTCACAATGCTTCCAAGTTTTGTATCATCTGCAAACTTTGAAATTATGCATTATACACCAAGGTCTAGGTCATTAATATATATCAGGAAAAGCAAGAGTCCCAACACTGACCCCTGGGGCACTCCACTACAAACCTTCCTCCAGCCCGAAAAACATCCATTAACCACTACTCTCAGTTCCCTGTCACTCAGCCAATTCCATATCCATGTTGCTACCGTCCCTTTTATTCCATAAGCATTCTGTCCACTCTATTCTGTCATTTACCACAGGCAGTGAGTCTGCTGCTTGTATTCATTGACATCCATGCCACACTGAAATAAAATTACATTTGAAAATGTGGCCTGCCCGTGTTTTTGTCCATCTGTAATTTTGTCAGTTCAAGTTGTGGTCATTTACTATTCTGCAGAAACTTAAGAGCTTAATTTGTTACGGTTCTTGAAAATAATTTAGGAGATATATGGATAACATCTGGAACATGTTTAACAGATGCAGTAGCATATTCATTTTAGTCACATTAACACAACCCATTAGAGACAAAGGTAGTAAAGGGCGGTTATCCGTTCTGTTATAAGTTTTATGTTATGCTGCATCCAACCCGGTGATAAATGGTTTATTTAGATTCAGTTGCAGTGTGTGTGATAAATGAACTGCACCGCAAATATTACAACTTGTTTTAAGCAGTTGAAAATCATGAGCTTAGTGTAATGTGTCTTATCGAAATGGGTGCATGTTTAAAGAGAATTTAACTATGGCATGCATTATTGCATGAGGTTGAATTGGAATTTTCAGATTGGGGAAGAATCCCTTTGGAGTGGAGTGGCATAGTTACAGCATGTGCTCTGTTGAATGTAAAATTCAGGGATGGGAGAATATTCATCTTAGGTGAAAAGTACTTACCTCTCTCTTCAGATACATCCCTCCACCTATTTTGCACATTGCTAGACTACAAATTGCTTTGTCATTCTGAGCTAATTATATAATAAGGAATAATGGATATCTAATGTATGAATAGAAGTGACTGCAAGTTGGACAGTATATACTTTGTAACTTATTTCAAAGCACTAATCTATCAAAAAGTTGAGACGATCTCTTGCAATGTGAGAATGAAGACTTAACAATTTATCAACTTTGTTTCAAACTGACATATTTTACTGTCCAGAATACTCTAGATTATATAGAAGAGCTTGCACCAAATTAATAGCATTTACCTTTCTTTAACTGTTTTTATTTTGTTTCTTATAGGGTAAAGGCTGACAGGGATATATACAGCAACCACAATCAAATTGTGACTTGAACAGAAGTGATATATGATGTGATGTTAATGATACTGAGATTTACTTGGCAGGCTCTTGGGAAATACGACAGCTTAGATGCATTATACATGGAAAGACAGGACTGAAATTGTGCTCCATTACAATATGCCACACAGAGAGAATGAAAAAAGTGTAATTTCAGTTCTACACTGAGTTTTGCTTTGGCTCTGTTCTGGGGATGCATCACCACATGGCAAAAGCCTTTTTAAAGTTTGCATTAGGGGTATTTGGGGGAGCATCCAAGCTTCTCCAAAAATGACCATATTTCGCATCATTATTGGATTGTTGCAAAAACTGCAGTAGAGGACTGGCCTGGCTGCACAGCAATCCTGGGACCTTAAAGGCTGAACTTATGGGGCTGGATTTTCAAAGTCCACTGTGGGTGGGAATGGCTGCGCACATGATTTGAATACTGCATTTTCGGAGATTGACACTGTGTCCCGCCACCTCCAGAACGTGATGCTATTTTCAAAGGGCTGCCATGAGGGAGGAAATGCTTTTTTAAATTTATTCTCCATGGGATGTGGGCATTGCTGGCAAAGCCAGCATTTGTTGCCATCCCTAATTGCCAATTTCAGAGGATATTTAGGGTCGACTGCATTGCTATGGGTCTGGAATCACATGTAGGCCAGACCAGGTAAGGACAGCAGATTTCCTTCCTTAAAGGATATTAGTGAACCAGATGTTTTTCCAACAATCAATGATAGCTTCATGTTACCATTACTGAAACTAGCGTTCAATTCCAGTTTTATTTTGTGTTAATTAATTGAACTTATTAATTAAATTCAAATTTTTCTAGTTGCCATGTTGGGATTTGAACCTGTGTCCCAGGGCTCTCTGGCTCTCTGGATTACTAGCTCAATGACATTACCACTACGCCATCGCCTTGTCAGTAGTGGTGCACAATTTTTAATGCCTGGCAATGGGGAAGATGCCAAGTGGGGACTACAACAGGTTGTGAAGATGTGAACAATGTGGAAGGGCTGATTGAAATAAAGTAGAGGCAGCCAATGAAGCTCAGCTGCTTCAGATGTGCCTCCGTGTAGCCATTGCTGCAGCTGGAAGAATTGCATTTCTCATTGGGCAGGAAACCAGAGAGGGAAGGAAGCCCGCTGACATCACAGGGGCAGCTGGGGTCGGCAAGGGAAAACCTGGTGAACGTACTAAGCCCACCGAGGGAGTTCAGATGGGAACAGACTACTCTGACAGTGGACAGAGCAGCCAGCAGCGGAAAATACAACCTCCTGGACAGAAGGAAGCCAGAGGAGCACAGTGAGGGGCTGCAAGGGGTCAAAGGGGCTACCCGAGACATCTGGTGCACAGCCCAAGAGTCAGCTACCTGCAAATGACTATCGCCTTGAATTTCTATGCAACCAAGTCATTCCAGGGATCAGCTGTGTACCTAGGTGGCATCTCACAGTAGACCGCTCATCAGGCCATCAGGCAGGTCATTTATTAATTTTATTTAGAGATACAGCACTGAAACAGGCCCTTTGGCCCACCGAGTCTGTGCCGACCAACAACCACCTATTTATACTAATCCTACATTAATCCCATATTCCCTACCACATCCCCACAATTCTCCTATTTACCTATCAACCTGCAAGTCTTTGGCTGTGGGAGGAAATCGGAGCACCCGGCGGAAACCCACATGGTCACAGGGAGAACTTGCAAACTCCGCACAGGCAGTACCCAGAACTGAACACGGGTCGCTGGAGCTGTGAGGCTGCGGTGCTAACCACTGCACGACTTTGCCGTCCTGTCATGGATGCCATTTTCAGGAGGGTGGGGGACTACACACTTTGAAACAGATGGGGCTGCGCAGGCACAATGGGCATTTGGTTCAGCCTCCAATACTGGATTTCCCGAGGTGCAGGGCATCATCTCTTGCGCCCATGTGACCATTAAGGCACCCAGCGACGGTCAGTGAGATCCACCAACAGGAAGGGCTCCTTCAGTGTTCAACTGGTCTGCAACCTGGCACCTGATATGACTCCCTTCATCCTTCGCCAGTCCAGGCTGCCTCGGTAATTCATTTCATCCCCCAAAATATGTGGATGGCTCCGAGGGGACAAGGGAAAGTCCTTGTTGAGATGGCTACTGACCCCTCAATGTGAGCCCCAAACAGAGGCAATATAACCAATGTCACCTGCTCAGCAGGCCAACCATTGACCAGGCCATCAGGATTCTGAAGATGCAATTCCGCTGCCTGGAATGGTCAGGTGGCACCCTCCAATACCCTCCTGTAGTGCTCTGCTGCACTCTCCATAACATGGCACTCCAGAAAGGTGTGGACCTTGAGCACGGTGAGGCCCTGGAAGGAAACAGCTCATCGGAAGAGGAGCAAGAGTTAAGAGAGAAGGAGGGAGAGGGGGTGGAGGGGGTTAACACTGAACAGAGAGGTACTCCTGCTGCATGATGAGGTGGCCTCCTCTTCCTATCCTCTGGAAAGAGGACATCCCTCCTCTCCCTTATGGCCTTGAGCATTAGATCCAATTGGGCATTGACGAAGTGAGCGTCTGCCCTGCTCCTATTGCCATCCCTCCAGCTCCCCAGTGACATCGCACTTCCCTCTGGTGCTGTGGAAGGCAAATCTCTCCCTCAGGACAACCAGAAGCCTCAGTGATGGCTGTTGTGGAAGTCTGCATGAGCCTCACACTTGATCTGATCTACTGCCATTTTCACTGTCACTGGCGCTAAGAGGACAGGAAAACCACCTCCATACCAACTAAGGGCTTACCCATTTGACAATTGCAATCTGAATCAGCTTCCCACTGGAGGATGGTTTCTGACCCAAAACCAGACCCGGTTCCTGTTCCTGACTCCATAATGAAAATTCAGCCCATGATTTTTGTTGAGCTTGTTGCTAGTTCTTTTTGCACCAACTTTTATTTGCTGCAATTTTTCCATTTGTGAATACTTTTTGTTATTGTGTAGTGAGGACGATAGACAACTTTTTGGGAACATGACTTTCTCATCCCAAAACATTTAGCCACCTTGCCCAGCCAAAACATCTTGATACCCCTTTGGCATTTCTCTAAGGATTCTACAAGCTCTTTTTCAGATGGGGGATGAGGCAATAATGTACCAGTAGCAAAAGAAGGGGGCTGCAATTTAGTCAGAATCAGAGGCACAACTTGCAGGCTAAGAAGCAAACCCTCATGGCTTGAGACAATGATTAATCCAAACCCACTTTACCTCAAAGAACATTGGCCAGTGTAGAAAAATTCCTGAATCAAATCTCCCCAGTCAGACACAGCAACATAATCTATGCTGAACCATTACTGTCCCTCAGTCTCCAGCACTGAATAGCTAGGGATATACAGCAGTATAAAGGACAGTGTCCCTCATAGAAAACACAAGCACTAATATTCCTTGCAACTATGTCATGTTTCTTGCACTTCTTGCATGGTATAGTCTAATCTCGCTTTCCCTGGTGCTTCCCTTAATGACAACAGATGCTTAGTGAATCCTGTTTCTTAATCTACTGCTTCATTTAAGTGCTGCCTTAGTGAGAGAAGGAAGTGAAGTGGTTGAGTGCTGGATGTCCCCAAGGGATACTTGAGATAAGAGTAACTCTTTGGTTCAATTGGCAGTCATCAGCAATGTGTAAAATAAACTCCTGAAGGTGCATCAATGTCTGGCATTTAGGGGTCTCTGACCAGTTTTCATTCTTTCTCTTGTGTTGTACCTTCCACGGCTTACAATGAGAAGTCATTAATGACTGATTGACTGTTTTCTGAGGCCTAATAGAGCCAGGCAATTGGCCATTGTGCTTGTTGAATCAAAAATGTTTGAACAAACGGTTTGCAAAAGGCTGGTGAGGGAATCTCTAATGAACTCCACAATAGTACCTTCCAAACCCATGACCTCTACTGCCTAGAAGAAGAATGGCAGCAGCGACCAACTGCAAGTTCCCCTCCAAGTCACACACCATCCTGACTTGAAAAAATATTGTTGTTCCTATATTGTTGCTAGGTCAAAATTCTGGAACTCACTACGTAACTACATTGTGGGTGTACTTACACTACATAGACTGCGGCTGTTCAAGGACGTGGCTCACCATTACTTTCTCAAGGGCCAATTAGGGATGAGCAATAAATGTTGGCCTTGCCAGCGATGCTCACATTCCATGAATAAATAATAATTATATAGCAGACCACTGCAAGCAGATACGTTGAGGACCCACATAACTTGGCAAGTTTCTTTGATATGTTCTTTGCCATCTAGAATTCACATGCCTCCCCACTTCTTTCTAGGGAACCATCACTGCTTTTTATTAAAGCTGGCATGCCTCCTGCTTGCACCTTCTCCAACATGATTTTTAAGGTTCTCTTGGCAAAGCAGCATTCCTGTCTACACCCTTCGAATTGTCAGATTTTGAAGAACATATTTTGCACAAGATAATGTTATATACCTTGAGTGTGATGTTCAATGCCCTCTGATCTCATAGGAACATAGCAGTACGCCATTTAGCTCCTCAAATCTGTTCTGCCTTTCAATGAGATCATGGCTGATCTTTGACCTAACTCCATATACCCTCCTTTTCCCCATATCCCTTAATACTAACCCTTATCGTTGGCTTCAACATACTTCAAAATGTGTTATTCTGTATAATACACACAAACTTAACGTGACATTTAATTCAAGCTTTCCATTTTAATTTGCATATCACTGAGACCCTAAGGTTGACAACAGTAGATGGAAGGCTCCCATGAGTAGATCACGTGATTCATCAGTTAATGCCACGATAGCATCTAACCAGCAACTACAATAGAATTTGTTTCACTGAATGTCACTGAACATAAGAACACAAGAAATAGGAGCAGGAGTTGGCCATTCATCCCCTCGAACCTGCTCTGCCATTCGATAAGATCATGGCTGATCTGATTGTGGTCTTAACTCCACTTTCTCGTCTGCCTCCCATAACACTTGACTCCCTTGTCGATCAACAATCTGTCTAGCTCAGCCTTGAATATATTCAACGATCTAGCCTCCACTGCTCTCTGGGGAAGAGAATTCCAAAGATTAACAACCCTCTGAGAGAAGAAATTCCACCTCATCTCTATCTTAAATAGGAGACACCGTATTTTCAAATTGTGTCCCCTAGTTCTAGATTCCCCCAAAGGGAAATATCCTCTCAGCATCTACCCTGTCAAGGCTCCTCAGAATCTTATATGTTTCAGTAAGATCACCTCTCATTCTTCTAAACTCCAATGAGTACAGGTGCAACCGGCTCAGCCTTTCCTTATAAGACAATCTTTTCATCCCCAGAATCAAACCCTCCAATGCAAGTCTATCCCTCCTTAGGTAAGGAGACTGAAACTGTATGTACTACTCTGGCTGTGGACTCACCAATGCCCTGTACAGCAATACTTCCCTACTTTTATACTTCCTTGCAATAAAGGCCAACATTCCATTGGCCTTTCTAATTACTTGCTTCACCTGCATGCTAACTTTTTGTGATTCAAGTATGAGGACTCCTAGATCCCTCTGTACTGCAGCATTCTGCAGTCTCTCTCCATTTAAATAATATTCTGCTTTTCCATTCTTCCAAAATGAACACCTCACATTTTCCAAAAATTATACTCCATCTGTCAAAATTTTGTCCACTCACTTAACCTATCTATATCCCTTTGCAGATTTTTTGTGTCCTCTTCACAACTTGCTTTCCTACCTATCTTTGTATCATCAATAAATTTGGCAACAATACACTCGGTTCCTTCATTCAAGTCATTAATAAATATTGTAAGTAGTTCAGGCCCCAGCACTGATCCCTGTGGCACTCCACTAGTTACAATTTGCCAACCTGAAAATGACCCATTTATCCTGACTCTCTGTTTCCTGTTAGTTAGCTAATTCTCTATCCATGCTAATATATTACCCCCAACACCATGAGCTCTTATCTTGTGTAGTAACCTTTTATGTGACACCTTATCGAGCGCCTTTTGGAAATCCAAATACCCTACATCTTCCAGTTCCCTATTATCCACCCTGCTTGTTACATCCTCAAAGAACTCTATGTCAAACACAACTTTCCTTTCACAAAACCATGTTGACTCTGCTTGATTGTATTATGATTTTCTAAACATCCTGCTACTACTTTCTTAATGATGCATTCCAGCATTTTATAATGGATTCCAGCACTAGGGAATATCGTAGTTTGTAATATTCTGTAAGTGGTTCTGGAGGTTCAGGAATTACCGTAAGACTCAAGCTTAGCTTCCTAGATGGCTTTGAAATGTATGTAGATGCCCAGCATTGTGGAGTACAGAGCCATGTAGATCATAAAGTCCCAGGTTTGATCCTCAGTCTGCTTGAGTTGACTGATCTCAGCCAGCACAATAGTTCGGATATTACCCAAAAAAAAGTATCTAGATTGTTGTTCAGTGATTCTTTCAGGCAAGTGTGTTTGTGTTTGGACATTAGGTAAGGGCATGACTAGAATTGGCTGTATTATCATCCATAATAAAATACCTTGCATATACTCACAGTCTCGGCTCACGTGTGGTGAATCACAATTTGGGCGAGGTATTTGAGGGATTCTGACATAAATGGAATCTTAACCCAGGAGGAATCAAACTCTTCAGGAAAGGAGGGAGAACTTGGGAGAAAAATATACTTGCTTAAACGTCCTTTAAAGACTGAGCTGAGATTACAACAATAAAGTCACTTCAAAATGTATAGCCATGAGTTACTGTAGATGAATGCTTTACATGTCCTTATGACATTCCTCAGTCTGCTTTATTAATGAAGTGGTTCACCCCACATCAGCCTTCATTAAAATAGTGGACAGAGGAATAGTATACTAGTGTATTATGCATTCACTTGTTAATGTCACCAATGGAAATTTCTAAGTTAAATGTTCTTTTAAAACTATAATATTTACAAAGTGGTTTTATTCAATTTTAGTTTTTTTTCCCGCGTTCAATAGCTCTTAGTGGCAACACTAACAGTTAATGTGCTCAATGAAGCTGATGTGTGAAATGTCCAGCGAAAGATTGGTTAAATAATAATACCAATATCATCTGTAATGAATGTCATCTCCTTGGTTTACCTTTACCTGTGTCTTTAATTCAGGACATATTGCTGGCATGTTATTAATGAAAATCAGTGGCAAAAGAAGTTACCGGGATTCCTGCAAATCAAAAGCAGAAAAAAAGCATAAATCAGCAACCCAGAGAAGTTTGAACGCCCTTCCCTGATAAGAATAAATCACAGTGAACTGCGAGGAGGATACAGTTCTAGTTCGAAATTTGCTGGAAATGCTAATTTACTTCTTAGCCATAAACAGGACTACAGTCCTTAGAAAATTTCTGCAGCATTCAGAGACACCGTCTGTAGAGCCCAATACTTGTCACTTTGCAACTCCTTTGGGTAATATGGAAGTGCCATTATTTCCCTTGACTGCAGTCATTGTTTCTCAAATATAACACTGGCCACAGTGGCACATTTAAATATCTTAACTGTGTCTGACAGCATTAAATAATTTTGATGAAGAGCAGAAGTGTGAAATTTCTCACCAGATTAACATTCAAGTTATCAGACACGATCCCTTCTCAAACAACAGGTTTATTGATTATTGGGTCCCCAGCACCGCTCTTGCCAATGTCTGTCTTTCTACAAAGAGGAAAAAAATGCTAACCTGGAAATTTGCCATCCTTACTTTCAGAGTTTTCAGTCAACAAGTTGTCTAGGCAACCAAGGTCCTTCTTGCTGTCCAGTAAAAGGCAGATTACTTTGGTTCAATTGCAAATGTGCAGCTGAAAGAAGGAAGAGCAAGACATGAAATAAAACATACTGTTTCTTTATTTGTACGTTTTCAATTAACCTGCATTGGAACAGAATGACAGGCCTAAGATGCTCTGTCCTTCAGTGCCAATTCAAGCTTTTAATGATTCTATTTCAATAGGTTAATTACCTATCATTTTATGTAAATACTGATGGCCAAATCTGATATCTTCATTCACTTGTGATATTTTGACATAGTTTTGGCATTAACATGCAAGTGCAGAATTTCTACTGCAGTAAGCACTGAATCCTTGCAATTACTGAGTTATCTGAAATGTGTTTTTAAGTCTCAATAGGATTTACAATCTTATGTGTTTATCTGTTCAAACTCATGTTCAAAACATAAATGAATCGTTTCCTCTCTCCCAATGAGAAATGACAGCACTTCTCAGGGAGAGGGGAATATTTGGGTCAATTACTTTGGCAATATATGACATCTGGCTAGTTTTAAATCTCCCCAAACACTAAGCAATTTGGCCATCCTTCTTTATAAGATGCATAACCTGACAGACCCCAGCAACTGTTTGACCTCGGCTTACCACCCACAGAAGGAAATACGTTTGTGGACGGTAAGAAGACGATTGGGTTCTCAACACTGTACTTCATCATACTTTATCCACCTTGAAAGGGCAGCAGTTGTTCGAGCTCATCAATCCAATGATGTCGTGACTACAAATCCCCACAATAACATAAAGGGTACATTCAACAGACATTAGAATCTAATGGAATCAAGATCAATACTGTGATTTTCTGCCTCACAATTCTTGGTATATTCATAGAATCAAAGAATGATACAGCACAGGAGATCACTCAGCCCATCAAGCCTGTGCCAGCTCTTTGAGGACAGAATCTTCCCGGTCCTGTAGGGGCAGTCTTGAAGGCAGGACCAGGAAGAATTTCAGAGATATAAGCGTCGGCTCAGCAAACCAACGCGTTCCCGCCTCCAGCCGATCTTCCCAGAGGTGAGTCATCATATGCAGAGGCTACCTGCCTGGCGGTGGTAGGTAACCAATCTGTTTAATCAAGTTGACATTTATTGGCTAATTGGGGACACCACCAGGATCTTCCCAAAGGTGGACAGGACCCCTACTGACAGCCAAGCCCAGCAGGTGCCTGGTGGTGGCTAGCCAGTGGCTGGCATGGATGGCCCGCAAGGCCTCTTAAAGTCACTCCTCCCTGCTGGATCAGCAGCCATCAGCGGACTACAGCTGCTACCACTGGCCATCCAGACACATGGTTAGCCTGCAGCTTCAGGGACCAATGTCCTTTAATTGGAGAGCAAGCCTGGAGGCAGCCTCTTAATTGGCTGCCTCTGGGAAGACCTCCCAGGGAGGCGCCCTGACCTGGAAATGGTCCCGACGCACTTTCATATCCTAAGAGCACCCTGAATGAGCTATCCAATTAGTCCCACTCCCCTGCTCTTTCCCCATTGTCCTGTTTTTCCCCTTCAAGTATTCATCCAATTCTCTTTTGAAAAGTACTATTTGCTTCACACCACCCTTTTAGGCAGTGCCTCCTAGATCATAACAACTCACTGCATAAAAATGCTTTCCCTCATATTGCCTCTTGTTCTTTTGCTGTTCATTGAAAATGGTAGTGAGGAGATAAAAGAGCAGACTTTCCAAATGCTCACCTGTAGCATAAAAGTGACAATGTAATTCTGCAGAAACGTGAGACTTCCTCGGAGAAGCCCTCTCAAACTACTTAGGCATGACATATCCAAGGGTTGGGACTAGCACAGACACCTAGACCAATAAGCAACATACTGTTTTAATGGGTCTAAAGATTGCCTCCATTAACGTACCTAGCGTCAAGGCCACTACACAATGTGTTTTGACCTTGGGGTGCCTCGTCAAGGTCAAAGCTGCCCTGCTGTTTCTGCAAAGGTGTGGAATACCCCACCTCAGCACCTGCAGGCAATGGTTTGATGATGGTTCCACAGTCGTCCACCTCCTTCTGGAATGTGCTTTTGCAAAGCAGGTCAGGAAAGAGATGCATGGTTTTTTGTTGAGGTTTATTCTAAAAAGCTCCCTGACGCGGGACTCAGTGCTCTGCAGGCTGTTCCCAGGGATGCACACCGAGAAAAACATCAACCGCTGCTGCAGGACCATCAACTCAGTGAAAAACGTTCTTTGGTCTGCCCTAAGATAGATAAGTCCCCAGGGCCTGATGGGATCTACCCTAGAATACTGAGGGAGGCAAGGGAGGAAATTGCTGGGGCCTTGACAGAAATCTTTGCATCCTCATTGGCTACAGGTGAGGTCCCAGAGGACTGGAGAATACCCAATGTTGTTCCTTTGTTTAAGAAGGGTGGCAAGGATAATCCAGGAAATTATAGGCTGGTGAGCCTTACGTCAGTGGTAGGGAAACTATTAGAGAGGATTATTCAGCACAGGATTTACTCCCATTTGGAAACAAACGAAATTATTAGCGAGAGGCAGCGTGGTTTTGTGAAGGGGAGGTCGTGTCTTACTAATTTGATTGAGTTTTTTGAGGAAGTGACGAAGATGATTGATGAAGGAAGGGCAGTGGATGTTATCTATATGGACTTCAGTAAAGCCTTTGACAAGGTCCCTCATGGCAGACTGGTACAAAAGGTGAAGTCACACGGGATCAGAGGTGAGCTGGCAGATGGATACAGAACTGGCTCAGTCATAGAAGACGGAGGGTATCAGTGGATGGGTGTTTTTCTGAATGGAGGGATGTGACTAGTGGTGTTCCGCAGGGATCAGTGCTGGGACCTTTGCTGTTTGTAGTATATATAAATGATTTGGAGGAAAATGTAGCTGGTCTGATTAGTAAGTTTGCGGACGACACAAAGGTTGGTGGCGTTGCGGATCGTGATGAGGATTGTCAGAGGATACAGCAGGATATCGATCGGTTGGAGACTTGGGCGGAGAAATGGCAGATGGAGTTTAATCCGGACAAATGTGAGGTAATGCATTTTGGAAGGTCTAATGCAGGTGGGAGGTATACAGTAAATGGCAGAACCCTTAGGAGTATTGACAGGCAGAGAGATCTGGACGTACAAGTCCACAGGTCACTGAAAGTGGCAACGCAGGTGGATAAGGTAGTCAAGAAGGCATACGGCATGCTTGCCTTCATTGGTCGGGGCATAGAGTATAAAAATTGGCAAGTCATGTTGCAGCTGTACAGAACCTTAGTTAGGCCACACTTAAAATATTGTGTGCAATTCTGGTCGCCACACTACCAGAAGGACGTGGAGGCTTTGGAGAGGGTACAGAGGAGGTTTACCAGGATGTTACCTGGTCTGGAGGGCATTAGCTATGAGGAGAGGTTGGAAAAACTCGGATTGTTTTCACTGGAAAGACGGAGGTGGAGGGGCGACATGATGGAGGTTTACAAAGTTATGAGCGGCATGGACAGAGTGGATAGTCAGAAGCTTTTTCCCAGGGTGGAATAGTCAGTTACCAGGGGACATAGGTTTAAGGTGCAAGGGGCAAAGTTTAGAGGGGATGTGCGAGGCAAGTTTTTTACACAGAGGGCAGCACAGTGGCGCAGTGGTTAGCACTGCAGCCTCACAGCTCCAGCAGCCCGGGTTCAATTCTGGGCACTGCCTGTGTGGAGTTTGCAAGTTCTCCCTGTGTCTGCGTGGGTTTCCTCCAGGTGCTCCGGTTTCCTCCCACATGCCAAAAGACTTGCAGGTTGATATGTTAATTGGCCATTATAAATTGCCCCTAGTATAGGTAGGTGGTAGGGAAATATAGGGACAGGTGGGGATGTGGTAGGAATATGGGATTAGTGTAGGATTAGTATAAATGGGTGGTTGATGGTCGGCACAGACTCCGTGGGCCGAAGGGCCTGTTTCAGTGCTGTTTCTCTAAAACTAAAACTAAAACTAAAAGGGTGGTGAGTGCCTGGAACTTGCTGCCAGGGGAGGTGGTGGAAGCAGATACGATAGCGACGTTTAAGAGACATCTTGACAAATACGTGAATAGGAAGGGAATAGAGGGATATGGGCCCCGGAAGTGCAGAAGGTGTTAGTTTAGGCAGGCATCAAGATCGGCGCATGCTTGGAGGGCTGAATAGCCTGTTCCTGTGCTGTACTGTTCTTTGTTCTTTGTTCTTTGTTCTAAACTTGCTGGTCTTCCAGTGTGAAAAACTGTCGATGACTGAGTGTTGCAGACTGGCACATTCCAAGGTCCAGGACTATGTGCTGAGGGATACACTAAAACTTGGCATAGCCACTGCAAAGGCTCAATGGGGAATGGCCACTGCATATGGCCCTCCCGCAATTGTATACTGAGGGGCTGGAAGCCATGTAACCCCCTCAGCTGTATGTACCAGAGAATGTTGGATGTTAAATCTAAATGTTCATTGTAAATATAACCTGTAATGGCAAGTGTAGTTAGGCACCTCATGTACTGTATTGAAAGAAATTGATCTGTATTGCACTTTATGTAATGTCAAATTTGAACTGTCATGTAATGTACTTTTACAAATTTTTATGAATAAAGTCTATTTTTGGGAAAAACAATCGCAAATTCTTGCGGCTTGATACCATACGGAGTATAACTCTAATATAATTGTCACCTTAATGCCAGAGCTTTTATGATTTTTTGTGTATCTCTACAAAAATATTGGCAGATGCTAGTGCAACATTCTAATTTTGATCTTTTTAGATCATTCAGTTTTATAGTTAATTGGTTTATGCAGGTTTTTACTTTTTAACTTTAAAACAATTAACTGACTTTACTTATTCTACTGTGGACTAGAGCTTTGATTTATGCAAAAACAAAATAGATATTAAAACCATAGATCCACGAATGTTCCTTTTTATTATTGCCTAACTTTCTACCTTTAATTAAAATTACGGGATTAACAATCATGAAGGTGCACGTCTGAATTCTTGATAATGTGTATCCGATGCACGAGGCTCTGTGTCAGGATGTTATGGAGAAAAATTGACTCCTTAACTCATTCATTCTTTGAATGGCCTGTATTTATCGTCTATTCCTCGTTGCTCTGAGAAGTTAGTGTTGGGCCTTCTTCTTGAACTGCTGCAGTCTGCGTGGTGAAGACACTACCGCAATGCTGCTTGTTATTGTTTTTTGTTGCAAATTGACACAACTGAGTTGGCCATTTCTGAGATAAATGCCAAATGCTATGGCTGCTGGAAATCTGAAATAAAAACAGAAAGTGCTGGGGGCATAGCATGACAGGAGACCATGATACTGATAACCAGGGAGCGTGAGTTCAATTCCTGAGAATTTGACTTCAATTTTACAAAAAAAAGAATCAAAGTAAAAAGCTGGCTTGGTAAACTGACTGTGAAGCTGTTGGATTGCCTTACAAATTCAAATGGTTCACTAATGTCCTTTTGGAAAGGAAATCTGCTGTCCTTACCCGATCTGGCCTATATATGACACCAGCCCCACACTAATGTGGCTGATACTTAAACTGCCCTCAGAAATGGCCTAAATAAAAGCAGAGTGGTGGAAATATCAGCAGGTCTGGCAGTATCTGTGGAGAGAGAAACAGAGTTAACATTTCAGGTCATTGACTTTTCATCAGAACTTTCTTTTCTGTTCTTTTGTTCTTTTAGTGTGGGGCTGGTGTCATATATAGGCCAGAGACTGCTAAGGTGATACAATCCAAGACGTGGTCAGACCAGTTAGTCACATGACTAGTCTGCTTGGCAATTTGGGTTTTTCTGAATTCTACAAACAGTTTGAACTGAGAGTGTCTGTTTGCTCCTGGACTGAGAATATCTCTCCTGTCTGCTCCTATCTCTTTCTAACGTAACTCCAAATCCACTGAAGACATGTAAACCCCAAGAGAGAAAAGTCTCCTACAGTGAACAAGGCTTAAGAGGAATACTGGGCCCCAATGAAAAGCAAGTTCTACCTACAATCATGGATTCTACAGTGAGCTCGAAGATCCATAACAAAAAGCCCTCTTCAGCAATTGCCTCAAACTTTTCCACTTTATTTCTTCTGCTCTGTTCTGTCTCTATTTGCATGTGTGTATCGCATATCCATGCTAGCGTGGGCGGGTCCTATATCCGTAGGCATCAACCGAATTAGAATTTAAGTTTAAGTTTAATAACTTTCAATCTTTCTTCTTTAAACCTAAGAAAACTTGTCGGTGCTGGTTTCTTTGCCATATAATTGGAAAGCGGTGAACAATGATTTACCAAGGGGGAACAAAAAACACGGTGTGTTTAAAAATAAAACCCTGTTACTGTAAGACCAGATGAAGGCTGAAAGGAAACCCTGGACACCTTTCTCACCTGGTCGTAACACCTGAAAAGCTTCTTGATTTAATAAAACAGTTCTCAGTCATTCCTTTCCTCCAGCCATATTATCACTCTTTTATGAGCAGCTCAGCTTTCAGGCCAACTGACAGCCCTTTAAGAGCTGCTGGTGCTGAATAACCCATTCCCTGTCATAGAGTCATAGAGGCATAGAGTTATACAGCACAAAACAGGCCCTTTGGCCCATCGTGTCCATGCCGGCTATCAAGCACTTATCTATTCAAATCCCATTTTCCAGCACTTGGCCCATAGCCTTGTATGCTATGGCATTTCAAGTGCTTCTTAAATGTTGTGAGCGTTCCTGCCTCCACCACCCCTTCAGACAGTGTGTTCCAGATTCCAACCACCACTCAAATCCCCTCTAAACCTGCTTCTCTTACCTTAAATCTGTGCCCCTTGGTTCTTGACATCTTGCTAAGGGAAAAAGTTTCTTCCTATCTACCCTATCAAAGCCACTCATAAGTTTGTGTACCTCAATCAGGTCCTCCCTCAGCCTTCTGTGCTCTAAGGAAAACAAACCTAGCTTATCCAGTCTCTATCCTCTGCACCTTCCCAAGTTCATCAGGCAGTGACAATTTTTGAAGTGAGCTGACGATGCTTTGGAATGAGAAGACAGGTCATTATACGATTGGTCATTGAATCATTGCGCCATTATGTCATGGAAGGAGGCCACTCGGCCCATCGAGTCCATGCTGGCACTTTGTACAGCAATCCAGTCAGTCCCATTCCCATACTCTATCCTCGTAGTTCTGCAAGTTGATTTACCTCCAGTGCCCATGCAATTGCCTTTTAAAATCATTGATCATCTCTGCTTCGCCACCCTCATTGATGATTTCCAGGTCATTATCACTTGCTGCATAGAAAAGTTCTTCCTCACATCCCCCCTGCATCTCTTGCCCAAAACCTTAAATTTGTGTCCCCTAGTCCTTGTATCATCACCTAATGGGAACAGCTTTTCTTTGTCTACCTCATCTAAATCTATTATAATCTTGTATACATCTATCAAATTGCATCTCAACCCCAGCATCCCCAACCTAACCATGTAGCTAAAATCCCTCATCCCTGGAACCATTCAGATAAATCTCTTCTGCACCCTCACATGGACCCTCACATCCTCCCAGAAGTGTGGTGACCAAAAACTGGACACAATACTCTAGTTGTGGCCTAACCAGAGCTTTATAAAAGGTGCGTGAAACACCCAAGCAATAGAGCTCCTATGGTTACTGCACCAGTGAGCACATAATCAGCCCTACATCATAGATTGGGCATGAGAGCCTCTGATTTTCTTATCATAGCCTGTTGTCCTTGAGTAATGCACACAGTGTTATCTCTATTGGCGATAATAAAATTAAATGACTGTGGTATAAAACAAAAACAGCTCGCAAAACTAATAAGAAGTGCTTATTCTTTTTGCAGTTATCCTGCAGATAATAAACAGAATTGATACTTTAATGTTACAGACCTTCACCTATGATCGTGATCCTGGAAAAGTAACAGCTGTGAATCCACCCACTGCAAGACAAATTCTACAGTAAAGCTATGCGAGCAGTGGTTGTGGGCCTGTGTGGATAATGGGGAAGGTCCCTATATTCAGTAAGAAGGCCTGTATGGGTGAACGTAGCATTGAGTGTGTCTGAAGTCAGACAAAATGGCAGTCAGTACGATGTGGGAAGCTTTTCATCTGAAGATCCTGGTTTGAGGGGGAGAAAAACCCTCTTTACGAGGGACTCCAGTTCTCTGGAGACATCGATATATTTTTTCATTTAGCTTGCTTGCATCACTGATTCCAAAGCTGTCGTTGTTTGGGATTGCTGTTCACCAACTCCTGCTGCAAATGTGCATGTGTGGGATATTGTGCAAGGATAGAATTGGGTTCATTTGAAATGATTTTGCAGTGGAATAGCCTGCCATCATTAACTGTCAGGCGATATGCCAGAGGGTGATTGCCACTCATACAACCAAGCAATGTCTTCAAGAGAGGAAGACGAGCGAGAAAATTGACGGGAAAAGAAGTAAATTAAACATTCACTTTACTACTTTTCATTCTTTGGATTTGCGCATTGCTGGCTAAGTCAGCATTTATTGCTCATCCCTAGAAGCCCTTGAGAAAGTGGTGATGGGTGTGCTTCATGAATTGCTGCAGTTCATGTGCTGCAACTGCTTCCATAATGTTGTTAGACAGCGAGTTTCAATATTTTGACCCAGTGACAGTGAAAACAAACATAACTGTACTTCTTACCAATATAAAAGCTATTCTTAAAATGGTAATATAGTTCAGCATTACCCCTGAAATAATCAAGAGTGCCAAGCCTGCTATACTCTCAGCACTACATGAACTGCTATGCCTGTGCTGGGACGAGGGAGCAGTACCTCAGGACATGCGCGATGCCAATATCATCACCCTCTATAAAAACAAAGGTGACCGCAAAGGTGACTGCAACAACTACCGTGGAATCTCCCTGCTCAGCATAGTGGGGAAAGTCTTTGCTCGAGTCACTCTAAGCAGGCTCCAGAAGCTGGCCGAGCGCGTCTACCCTGAGGCACAGTGTGGCTTCCGTGCAGAGAGATCGACCGTTGACATGCTGTTCTCCCTTCGTCAGATACAGGAGAAATGCCGTGAACAACAGATGCCCCTCTACATTGCTTTCATTGACCTCACCAAAGCCTTTGACCTCGTCAGCAGACGTGGTCTCTTCAGTCTACTAGAAAAGATTGGATGTCCACCAAAGCTACTAAGTATCATCACCTCATTCTATGACAATATGAAAGGCACAATTCAACATGGCGGCACCTCATCAGACCCCTTTCCGATCCTGAGTGACGTGAAACAGGGCTGTGTTCATGCACCCACACTTTTTGGGATTTTCTTCTCCCTGCTGCTTTCACATGCGTTCAAGTCTTCTGAAGGAGGAGTTTTCCTCCACACAAGATCTGGGGGCAGGTTGTTCAACCTTGCCCGTCTAAGAGCGAAGTCCAAAGTACGGAAAGTCCTCATCAGGGAACTCCTCTTTGCTGACGATGCTGCTTTAACATCTCACACTGAAGAGTGCCTGCAGAGTCTCATCGACAGGTATGCGGCTGCACGCAATGAGTTTGGCCTAACCAACAGCCTCAAGAAAACGAACAACATGGGGCAGGACGTCATAAATGCTCCATCCATCAATATTGGCGACCACGCTCTGGAAGTGGTTCAAGAGTTCACCTACCTAGGCTCAACTATCACCAGTAACCTGTCTCTAGATACAGAAATCAACAAGCGCATGGGAAAGGCTTCCACTGCTATGTCCAGACTGGCCAAGAAAGTGTGGGAAAATAGCGCACTGACACGGAACACAAAGGTCTGAGTGAATCAAGCCTGTGTCCTCAGTACCTTGCTCCATGGCAGCGAGGCCTGGGCAACGTATGTCAGCCAAGAGCGACGTCTCAATTCATTCCATTTTCGCTGCCTCCGGAGAATACTTGGCATCAGGTGGCAGGACCGTATCTCCAACACAGAAGTCCTCGAGGCGACCAACATCCCCAGCTTATACACACTACTGAGTCAGCGGTGCTTGAGATGGCTTGGCCATGTGAGCCGCATGGAAGATGGCAGGATCCCTAAAGACACATTGTACAGCGAGCTCGCCACTGGTATCAGCCCCACCGGACGTCCATGTCTCCGCTTCAAAGACGTCTGCAAACGCGACATGAAATCCTGTGACATTGATCACAAGTCGTGGGAGTCAGTTGCCAGCATTCGCCAGAGCTGGCGGGCAGTCATTAAGGCGGGGCTAAAGTGTGGTGAGTCGAAGAGACTTAGCAGTTGGCAGGAAAAAACACAAAAGCGCAAGGGGAGAGCCAACTGTGTAACAGCCCCGACAATCAAATTTTTCTGCAGCACCTGTGGAAGAGCCTGTCACTCTAGAATTGGCCTTTATAGCCACTCCAGGCGCTGCTCCACAAACCACTGACCACCTCCAGGCGCTTACCCATTGTCTCCCGAGACAAGGAGGCCAAAGAAGAAGAGTTCATGTGCTAAATGAATGGGTAATGGCTGGTGATAAATGGCATGGCACTGAACCATGCAGGATGACTTTAATCCCGGGTGTGTACAGTTAGCTGATCTCAGCCAAGGCTGTGGCAGCGAAACTACACCAGCCCTCAGTGTCCCTGGACTAAGTCGGAGAAAAAAATTGGAAATAAAAACAGAACGTGCTGGAAATACTCAGTAGGACTGGCAGCGTCTGTGGAGAGAGAAACAGAATTAACATTTCAGAAAAATTGGCACTGGTTTACTGCTCCTGATTGTTGACCTCTGCAAGAAGTGTCTGTGTTGATGCCAGGTGAAGGCACAATCTCAGTGGGTGCACTTTCAACTCTAAATCAGGTGATTTCTGGATTCAAGCCTCAATGCATAATCTAAGCTGAAACTCAGTGCAGGAAAGGGGGCGAGCTGCATGGTTGGAGGCCCTGTCTGCTCTCTCAGATGGAATCCTGATTCCACGGAACTATTTGAATAAGATTCGTGAAGTTTTCCTAGCCAGCATTTATCCCTCAACCACCATTACCAAAGTAGATTAGCTGGTTATCTTTTATTGCTCTTTGTGTGCAGTTTGGCTGTCACATTTCACTATATTACAATATAACTACACTTCAAAAGTGCTTCTTGATTGGCTGTGAGATACTTTGGGATGTGCTGAGGTGATGATAGGTGCCAATATATATGCAAGGCTTTTTTCTATCAGATTTGGTTGTGACAGACTCTATAGTTAAATAGCCAATAGACCCAGAATAGATTCACACAGGAAGGATTGCTACATGAGAACTGCTGTCAGCAATGGAACTGGATCCCACTATGAGTTCAATAAGGAGTAATAATATGAGAAAATGTTTTGAAAGGTTTATTTTTAAAAACAAAACATGCTTGTAAAAGGTGTGTAGAGTTGCAGGAGGAAAAATGCTATTACTGTACAATTTTCTCTTTCTCACTCATAAAATTGCCCTATGTTATAAACAGGACTACAATGTCATTTCCAACCATCTGTAATCTTGTGTATAAATGACAAAGTTGGGGGATGCAATCCATATGCAATAAGTGGACTGACCTAATAACTCAGTGACAAAGTGATGGTCAGTGATCCAAGTGAGCTATGCATCATATTTCACTGCTTTTTGTCATATATTCTGTTTGCATCACACACCAAAAATAATTAATGTTAAAATAAGAAGAATTGAAAGCAGACATGCTGATTTTCAAAGGGAAATATATAGTGCAGATTCCAGTGACCTCATTGCGAACCATTTGTTCTAACAGTACTCTTTGTTCTCAGAATTACATTTTCATGGAGATGACACAATAACATGTGGTCTAAAATTAACATCATGTGGGTAACGTCCAATAATAAAATGAAGCCATTCTAAAAGAGCAGTTTTCTTAAATTTATATCATTCCACAGTAAGTGGAATGTTGGTTACACTTTGACTGATTACAAAGTTCTGATAACATGCTAAAGATACTTTTATGGTTATCAGACACATTGGACTGAACTTTACCAGCCCCTCGATGTTGGGGGTCGTGGCAGGGGGCGCCCGTAACATACTTGCGGGAGTGGCCCGCCATGACCCCTGATGTCGGGAATGCCCCGCCGCATTTTACTGGTGGTGGCAAGGCCTGGGTGCGGCCCCATCACCACTTGGAGGCGGGGCATTCATTTAAATATTAAAATTAATTAAAACAACATGCAAATCAACTTCCCTTGTTCCGCAGCTGTCCCATGCCAAACGGAAGTCCCGCGCCTTCGGAACTCAGAGTTCCGAGGCATGACACTGGTGGGGAGGGGGGAGGAGTGAAAATTTCAGGGCAGAAGGGGAGGAGGGGAGAGGGTAGAACTATTGTAATTGGTTGTGGAGATGATGGGAAAGGGTTGAGGGTCAAAGGTTCTGAAGATACGGGGGAAAATTCACAAATTGAAAAGGTGCTTTTCTGGGGGGATATGGGGGTAATTCGTGAGCACTCAGTGGGGGTGGGGGTGGGAGAGGGGAATCTAAGCTGAAATAAAAGCATTCGGCAGATTCTGATGAAGCAGCACCCTTAATTATTGAAATGGGATTGAAGGGCTTGAAGCCCTTTAAAAATGGCGCCGGTGCCTGCGCGGTGGTGCCAGATGCTGTTGTGGGGACAAAGCAGCCACCCACTTTACGTCGTCGGGGGCAGCCGCTCCATTCCCTTCATTTAAATGAACTCCCGCGTGAAATATCGCGGGGGCTCAGTGACGGCACATCCGCACAAGTGGACCACTGTGATGAGAGCGCACCACCGTGAAATGCAGCGCGCTCATAAAATTCAGTCCATCATAACTCTGAAAGTGATCACATCAGGTTGTATTATAACAAGTCTGGTGAGTATTTATGGAGCAGAATTCTGTTTTTTGGCTTGGTGTGCAATAATTGCCTGGAAGGCACAAATAATAGACAATTATGCCGTCTCCGTTGCAAGAGTGTGAATCACTCTCCCCTAGTTTTTTTCTATGCAGTCCAATGATTTAATGACCAAACACAGAAGGGAAACTTCTTCCAAAGGAGCATAGGAAATTTGTTTTTGAATATGATGCAGTTCTGTTAACAATGAATTCTAAATATACAATTTGATTATTGATTCATTTTTAATGTATAGTTTCTCCAATGCTTAAATGGATTAAATTCATTCCCCGGTGTAGTACTAAAAGATAGACAGGAAGATCTCAAGGTTTATTTCCTGTCCAAGCCTGTTAACTGACCTCAGCTGGGAGAAGAATGGTCTTTTGAGCATTGATGATGTTCTCTGCTCCGTTGGCAGCCATGCCTTCAACTGCCGAGGACCTAAGCTATGGAATTCCCTTCGTAACCTTCTCTACCTCTCCTCTTTTAAGACACATATTAAAACCTACCTCTTTGACCAAGTTCTTGGCCATCTGTCCTAACGGCTGGAAATTTTACATCGGGGTAGAGGCCCCACACACCAGCTAAAAAGTCAGGTGTAAGCCCGTCTCCGCCTGGACTGGAAGCCACGCCATGATTTTACATGGCCTAGGCCCTTAATTGGCCTTGTGTCGGACTTTCACCCCTCTGAGGCAGGAGGTCCCGCCTCCAAAAGCTGCCAACCAATCAGCAAGTCGGCAGCTCTTCACTCCCAGCAGCGTCACTGGAAGCGATGGGCACCGCTGGGACTGCACCCAGCGAGAGGAGCAGCAATGGAGGAGGCCCCAGAATAGAGGTGTGTGTGGGGCCTCGCTGGGGACCATCAGCTGGGACCTGGTGAGGAGGAGGGTGGGGCGGTCGGTCAAGGGGGTGGGGGGGGGGGGGAGGTGAAGAGGTGCTCCAGCGGGGGGCAGCTTGTGCCATTGGGTGGGCCCTTCTTGGGGCACAGGGTGCCTGATCAGGAAGGCCCCGCCCCCACCCACAGCCCACAAGGAGGCCGCCAGGTTTTACTGGGCGGCCTCCTCAGCTGGCAAAGTGCCCATTCACCACTGGGGTGGGAGGAGGCCCTTAAGTGACAATTAATTGGCACTTTAAGGGTCTTAATTGGCCTGGGCTGGGCAGGCCGTTTGTCACCTCCCCTGCTGCTCGTAAAATTGCAGCAGGGGCGGGAAGGCAACAGGAACGGCATCCCCCGCCTCCCACTCAATTTTACGCTGCCACCTCCTCCCCCCCCCCCCCCCCATTCCCCACCGCCTCCAGCCCACTCCCACAGAGCGCCTAAAATTCCGGCCAATATCTCCTTATGTGGCTCGGTGTTAAATTTTGTTTAACACTGCTTCTGTGAAGCTCCATGGAACATTTTACTGTGGTTGTTGAAAAAATAGTGGCTATTCAATAATCAGTGTCATGAAACAAGATTACAGAAAAAACCCAAAAGTTTCTCTGAATTCAGCTCAACAGTTCGGCTGTATACTTATGGAGTGATTTCACTGCCTTGCAGCCACTAAACTGCACTGTTGTTTTCTGAATTGATTCCGCTACCTCAGCCACACTGAGACCAGGCCACTTTTGGCTTTCATCTGACTGAGCAATTTCCCAGTTTGACACACTAGATTTGGAGTTTAGTCAATAAAAGCTTTGCCGTGCCCTTTTCTCTCCCAGTGTTCACAAAGGAGAACTAAATTCAATTCATCCTTTCTCTAGTCTCTGTAGACTTCAGCAATACAACCCCTACTTGGCCAAGGACATGCCAAAAACTTGGCAGGAACACTGTCAAAGGAATTTTCGATTCCCATGGCCACTGCCTTGCTTCCATGAGGGGTGCATGTGAATTTACTACACTTTAACTATTTCCCTTTCGCTTTTATTTTCTATTTTTTTGAAAAAGAACAATGATATTTTTGTATCTATGAAATATGCTAGCCTCTTGCTTATTCAATTTTGCTCTTTCTCCATCTTAAACTGTAACAGACTGATCAGGGTATAAAGCAAAGTTTGATGAAGAATCTTAAGCATATTTAATTATGTAGATTTGTGTGAAACAAACAGCAGGGATGCATTGGGTGAATTACAATGGTCTCATTACTTCGACAAATGAGGCGTTCAACTTCAATACTGAAAGAAAAGTAAACAGGCATCTGGCCAGGGATCCCCTCATTCCTTCAGTGGTGTGAAAACTAAAACTTCGAGAAATACTGCTTCAGGCACATCATTTCATTTCAAATTGTAAAACTGTTTTAGTTAACAACACGAAACAACATGGGACATTTAAGAAGGACTGAATTGATTATCCAGGGGGAGCTCTGAATTCATTTCTGAACCCAAATTGGTTTTGAATTTAAGAAGATTAATTTATAAAGAAGAGAGAAAAAGATTCACTATTTTATGCCAGTTCTGTTAATTCCAAAGTAGATGTGCTTTTAAGTTACCAGACATATTAATGGTACAACGAAAGAGTTTAAAGTGATCGCGTGAGCTATTTTTAACAAATGTTAAAAATTCGGCTAAGTTGTTAACCTTTTAATTTTAATTCAGTGAACAAACTTATTAAAATAACTACCACCGGAGTTTCATTCAAGCATTTAAACCATTTGTTAAAAAATAGCACACAGAGGCACTTCAGCCGTAAACAGTCAGTAAATTGTTCGGTAGATGTGCATTACAATTTTAGAAGTTTCACCAAAGATCTCAACATGTTCACATTGATTGTTTCTGATGACAATGGTAGCAAGGGAGTGATTGACAGAAAACTCCTGTGTTTTATTTTGTAGGGTAGACTGTCAGCACAGAGCCACATGCGGCATGAGCACAGGATGTAGAGTCGGGGCGATGATGTTGTAGCCCCATCTCAAGCCCACATTTACATTTCATGAGGCTGCAAACATACAGCACAGGCTCGCGATTTCTGCACCTTATATGCTTTGGCCCCAAAATTCCTCAGACCTGTCAGTGCCCTGCAGATAGTGCTGACCCCAGTGCAGTTTGCAGTGTCAGTGGGAGGGCCCCTCATTTGCATGCAGTCATGTGGGTGCAATGGCCATGTTACGACCAGGTGAGAAAGGGATTTAGGGGTCCCTCTCAACTTTCACCCGGTCTTACTGTAACAGGGTTTACTTTTAAACACACCGTGTTTTTAGCTCCCCCTTCGTGAATCATTGTTCACTAACTTCCAATTATAATGCAAAGAAACTAGCATAAACAGGTTTTCTTAGGTTTAAAGAAACAAGGTTACACTTTATTAAACTTAAACTCTAATTCAGTTAACGCCTACAGATACGCGATGAGCCCAGGCTAGCATGCATACGCGGTACACACATGCAGATAGAGACAGAAAAGAGCAGAAGAAATAAAGTGGAAAAGTTTGAGGCAATATCTGAAGATGGTTTTGGTTAGTGTTCCTAGAGCTCACTGTAAAGTCCTTACTTGTAGGTAGGTCTTGCTTTTCGTTGGGGCCCAGTATTCTTCTTAAACCTTGTTCAGTGTAGTAGACTTTTCTCTCTTGAAGTTCATGTGTTCCCAGTGGGTCCAGAGGCTTGTGAGAAAAAGGTAGAAGCACACAGGAGAGGTCTTCTCACTCCAGGAGCAAACAGTCTTTCTCGAGTTGTAAAATCTGTGGCTAGTTCAAAAAAACCCTGGGCCGCACACTAAAAAAAGAATGGGCCACTCACAACAATTAAATTTTAAAGGGAACATTGTTTCCAACCCACATTCTCTTCAATGGCTTCCACCTGTCAAAATGCCACAACATGAATGCAGCAAGATGCAGGTGGCCACGGACCTTCACATATAGCCTGTTGGCAACCAACCTTACATCCATCAAGCAGAGCCTGTATCTTGGTGCCCTCCTATCAAGTGACATGACATGGGTACACTGCATAAACCATGCTGTAAATGATGAAAACAAAATCCTCGGATTTGTAAGGAGAAATCTAACCAAATGTGACAAAACAGTCAAGATTGCTGCATACAAGGCTTTGATACATCCCAAACTGGAGTATGCAGCAACAGATGGGACCCCTATCAAGTCTACCTTGCACACAAACTGGAAATGGTTCAAAGACGTGCAGCATTGCTTGTCTTCAATGTCAATGCTAGATCATAAAGTATTACATCTATGCTGAACTGCCTGGAGTGGCCTACACTGCAACGACAAAGACAGCTGGTAAGCTTACACTGTTCTACAAAGCAGTTCACCGTGAAGTTGTTATTGATATTCCACCATTTGTTAAACAAGCAGTCCACTGCAGCAGGGAAAACACCAACCGGTTTGTGCCTCTTCAATATCGCATGCAAGCATATCTGAACAGCTTCATACCAAAAACCATATGAAACTGGAATTACCTCCCTCCAGAAATAACTAACCAAACCAATCCACAGGCATTTAAAATATATTTGGAAAAGGGAAAACAAGTACAGATAGTGTAGGGCAGGAGCACAGCTCAGAAGCCACACCACCTCTGGATGATGCTGCTGTACTGCGATGTCCAGATACTATTCTGAGATTTTAAGATTCTGGACTGGATTTTCAGTACAGAGGTGGGCAACAGGAGCCGGGGCTGGTTTTGGGTCAGAAACCCGCCTCTGGTAGAAAACTGATTCAGGTTCAGATTTCCAAACAGGTGAGCCCTTAATTGGTATGGAGATGGATTACCTGTCCACTTAGAGCCAGTAGGGCCAGGAATGGAGGTGGGTCTGATGAAGTGTGGGACTCGTGTTGACACCCAATAGCAGCCATTACTGAGGCTGCTGGTTGTCCTGAGGGAGAAATCTGCGGATTGTGCCAAAATCTTCCACTCTACCAAAGGGAAGTGAGATTTCACAGAGCAGATGGAGGCCTGGCAATAGGGACATTGCAGACCCATACCATCAATGCCTACCTGGATCTAACACTGGAGGCTGTGAGGGAGAGGAGGAAGTTCCTCTTCCTGGAGGGTGGCAGGATGAGGCCACCTCATCATGCAGCAGGGGCACTTCTCTGTTCAGTGTTATCCCCCTCCGCCCCCTTCCTCCTCCTCTTTTCCCTCCTGCTCCTCCCCCAGTGAGCTGTCTTCTTCCAGGGCCTCACTGTACTCAAGGTTCACACCTCTCTGGAGGGCCATGTTATGGAGAGCACAGCAGACTTCCAGAATGACTGAGACCCTTGGAGGAGGGTACTGGAGGCTGCCACCGACTAGTCCAGGCACTGGAATCGCATCTTCAGAAGCCTGATGGCCTACTCAATGGTTGGCCTGCTGAACAGGTGATGGTATGGGTCTGCAATGTCCCTATTGCCAGGCCTCCATCTGCTCTGTGAAATCTCACTTCCCTTTGGTACAGTGGAAGATTTTGGCACAATCCGCAGATTTCTCCCTCAGGACAACCAGCAGCCTCAGTAATGGCTGCTATTGGGTGTCAACACGAGTCCCACACTTCATCAGACCCACCTCCATTCCTGGCCCTACTGGCTCTAAGTGGTTGTAACACCTCTGTACATCTGTCTGGGCTCCCTTAGAGGGGTCAGTAGCCATATATTCAAGTGATTTTACCTTGTTCCCTTGGATCCATCCATGCATTTTGGGGAAATGGACTGAAGAAACGAGGCAGCCAGGACTGGTGGAGGATGAAGGAGTCACAGCAGCTGGCAGGAAAGTGAGTGCACACATGGAGGAAGCTCTTGTTGTGGTCATGGACTAGTTAGATGTTGAAGAACTCCCTCAAGTGGGTGGAAGTCCCGCCTCGGGACAATTAAAGCCCGGCGACCCGGACAATACAGGACGGATTCCCAGTCTGTGCGGAAACGGGGTCGTCATCGACATTTACGTCGGAGTCCAGCTCCCGTCTGCCCACTGTAAAATTCCGGCCATCTATTTCAATACTCATCTAGCCAGCTTCACTCCATCAGCCTGAGCACATCCAAAAATCAGTTGCCCATATACTATCCCACACCAACTCTCACTCATCCATCATTTCTGTCCTTACTGACCTACACCAATTCCCAGTCCATCAATGCTTCCGATTTAAACTTCTCATCACTGTATTTAAATCCTTTTATGGAATCACCCTTTCCAATCTATGTAACCGCTTCCAGTTCCGCAATCTCTGAACTCTGTTCCTCCAACGTTGGCCTCTTGTGTACTCCCTTTACCCCATCATTGGTGGCTGTGCCTTCAACTAATTAGGCATCATGCTCTGTAAATCCTTTCTTAAGCCACTCCCTCTCCTCCTTTAAGATCCTCCCTATCTCCTAATATCTTCTTCTTTGGCTGGGCAAACATTTTGTTCTGATGACATCCCTGTGAAGTGTTCAGGACATTTTTCAGCAGTAAAGGCACTGCGTAAGTGTTGGTGATTGTTGTTGTTCAGGTAGATCAAGAGAGAATTTTCTAAGTTTACACTGCATTTATCTTGACGTGCTGCAACCAGTGACAGCTGTAACTTTGACAGTGGCATGAGGCAAATAAAACAGTATCGATGATACCAAGATCTAACTGAGAGCCTGCTAATACAGACCAGCAATGCAGTTTTCCGTTCACTAATCTATCTGGACTTTCCCTGGGCATCAAAGAAACAAGAAAGAACTTGCATTTATATAGCATCTTTCATCACCTCAAGATGTCCCAAAGTGTTTTACAGCCAATGAGGTACTGCTGAAGTATAGTCACTGTTATAATATAGGAAATGTGGCAGCCAATTTGCACACAGTAAACTTCCACAAACAGTAATGATATAATGACCAGAAAATCTGTTTTAGTGATGTTGATTGAGGGATAATTATTGGCCAGGACATCGGGGTTAACTCCACTGCTTTTCTTCAAAATAGTGGGGCGGCACAGTGGCGCAGTGGTTAGCACCGCAGCCTCACAGCCCCAGGGACCCGGGTTCGATTCCGGGTACTGCCTGTGTGGAGTTTGCAAGTTCTCCCTGTGTCTGCGTGGGTTTTCTCCGGGTGCTCCGGTTTCCTCCCACAAGCCAAAAGACTTGCAGGTTGATAGGTAAAATTGGCCATTATAAATTGTCACTAGTATAGGTAGGTGGTAGGGAAATATAGGGACAGGTGGGGATGTTTGGTAGGAATATGGGATTAGTGTAGGATTAGTATAAATGGGTGGTTGATGTTCGGCACAGATGTTCGGTGGGCCAAAGGGCCTGTTTCAGTGCTGTATCTCTAATCTAAAGTGACATGGGATCGTTTGCACCCATCTGAGAGGTCAGATCAGGCCTCATTTTAACATGTTATCCAAAAGCAGGGAACCTCCAACACTCCCTCAGTAGTGCACTGGCATGTTAGCCAATATTTTGTGCTCATGTCTTTGTAGGCAGTCTTGAACATACAACCTTCTAAGTCGGTAGGGAAAGTGCCACCCACTGAGTCACAGCTGACTGGATCTGTAGAAGGGAAATTTAGCCAGAAGATTTGTCAAGCAACAAGGTACACTGTTGTTTACTGCTCCTCCTGCAACAGAATTGGCTCCACAGATTATTCGCTGTGGTTCAGCTTGGGTCACTTCTAAGCTATAATCTGGAGTATCCCTTTTACTGTCCAATATCTATGTAACCGATATCAAAAACTGGAGATTGTAACAGAGGGCTCTTACTCCGTACTGGAGCTACTGAAATATGAGGCGTGTCCCACGTGAACTCTCCTTTCTCTAAAGCAGGGGGACTGAAATAGCCTTTTACTGACCTGAGGCTCATCTTCAAAACATCAATGGTTTATTTATATAAAATACATGAATGAAAACTATACAATGATCCCAGCAAGTACTATCAATTTCTCTCTGCTCTTATTCAATACAATAAAGATGCACCGTACTACCTTTTTGAACATTGGCTCACCTTTTCTAGCTAAGCTACTAAAGCTCAGCTGGTCCAGAATTTTACTGCTTGCTACAGCTGTGCAAGTACAGATCACCCCTTGTGTCTGAGAGAAACAGAGAGAGAGAAACAGAGAGAAAGAGAAACAGAAACAGAGAGAGAGAAAAAGTACATGAGATACAGAGCTCTCCAGAAATTACCGCCCTTAATTCTGTGATACTGAGGCAGTAGATCCAGCAATCTGTCAATCAACATTCCTACCCTGCGGTGAATATTCATTCTTTGAGCTATGATTTAGCTATGACCCCCCTCCCACTACTATACAGCAACATCCCATGTTATTCGATTTTGCAAGAAGTCATGAAATGTTTGAAATTGGACCTAATAGGGTGAATTTTAACCCTCATAAACAGGTGGGTTGAGGTCAGGTGAGATGTGAAAATTTTAAAACTTTCAAACCCGACCCCAGCCTGCCTCAAATTCAATCACTTCTGGGTTTAACAGAGGCGGAACAGGGGGCGGGCAGCCAACGCTATCCCAGGAGGCAGTTTTGCCATTAAAATATTATAACGAAGCTGGAAGCCTCACATTTAACCTGATTTACAAATTTAACTCTGGCCTGCCGGGATTCCTGGGCTTTGGCCAACCCAGTAGCTCATGGGAGGCAAGGACAGCTTTGTGGAAACAGCTAAGTGCCTTCACGGCACTGCTTGTGGGTTGGGAGCAGTAAGAGTGCTTCCCCCCAACACTACAAGCTTACCTTCTTCCCTGGGATCGGACCCCAGCCCCACATGAGCCCCCCATAAAAACTCATCCTGTGGTTTGGGATTGGATTTCCGTCCCAAAGGTCAGGGATCAGACTTGTCCCCTTCACCCCCTCCAAGACCCTGGGGTGGCAATTCGGGCCCTTCCCTGGGATTGGACCTCCCTCAGTTAGAGGATCATACCCTGCCCCCACCCCAGCCTGCCATGCTCCCAGTAGCAGCTGCAGACTCCCTAACTGAGGCTGCAGCCTGCTCCGGAGTGCACCCTGCCAAACTGGAAGCCAAATCTGTCAATCAAGTTAACTTCTGGACAGGGACCTTCTCAAAAAAACATACGCGTTAAAACTTGGGGGAACCTGGACTTCTGGTTTTCTGACCAAATCTCCACGATATTCAAAAATTTCACTCCTGTCAATATCAGGGCCGATGGTCTTCCTACTAAGTATCTAATTAACACTTCAAGTCACTATTGTTGAGATTGATTCCAGTCTTTGGTTTACTTCTAAGAAGAATTGTTGAATCTAACATTATAGAATCACTGGGTGCAATGTTAACCTAACCCACCCATTAAGAAACTAACAGGATCAGCTGCAACACTGAGCTGAAGTTTCTGGACCCTTTGGGGATGGGCTAGCAGAATGGCAGGGGAAGGTGTAAGGAGGGGAGCCCGACATCTTCCAGCCACCATGCCCTATTGCCAGCAGTGGGAAACTTGGCTGCTCAGGCACCCGCTGGGAGGCCAGTTGAGCCATTTAAGTGGCCAATTAATGGCACTTCCTGCCTCCACAGGCATTTTGTCCACGTTGGGAAGGATCACCACTGTGGGAGGAGACTATCCACACCACCCCACTATAGCCCGGACATGCCTGCCTGGCCCCGGCATCCCCCTACCCAATTTATCTGTCTTCGAGGGTGCCCAGCCATTGATGTACACTCTCCCTGGAACTGCAACCTCAGCAATGGCCATCACTCGTAATGGCACTGCTGAGGCTGCTTATCTGCCAGTCGTCTGACTGAACCGGCAGCTCTTGGAGTCGAGCCACCGTCCTTAATTGGGCGGCAACCCCGGCTGCAAATCTTGATTGACCACTGCCAGCAATATGCCACATCAGGTCCCGCCACCAGCCAAAGCAAAGTCACCTCCAGCTTCCGGCCCCCGCCACGAGACCTCCCTGTTAACGGCAAAATTCAGCCCACTGGTTTTACACCCCACCCAATGTTACTCTCCATTAATCATGTGGGTTTCTTGTCCAATGAGTTTAGGTTAGAATTACTCCCAATATGTTAAAAAAAACTCAACCTTGGTAAAGTCCATTTTACTACAGTTCCAACTTGTTGATAGCCATTGCAGAAAATGGCTTAGGAAAACATAAATCGTTTCCTTTAGCAAACTATAAGGCAGTGATATATGCTGGCCATACTACTTCACTGGAGTAAAATAAAGGATGCAAAATTGGTGTACAGGCACTAGGGGGGGTGCCATTTTGGTACCGAAGTGGCGTCCATGCTGGAAATATTCATAATAGGCAGCGTATGACGCTGAATTGACGCAGCACTACCATTTTTAATCTTGCCACTCCAGCTAATGCTCTCTATTAAACAGGCAAAGCTGAACATGCGCTCAGCAGCAGGAAGAACCCACTGCACGCCACCCCCCACTCCCCGAACAGCATGCTGGAATGTGTGTCCCAATTCATGGTAGTCTTTGTATTCTCTACAACCTGACCATCATGAGGGGCACAGCCCTTGTCACCATGGATATGGTGAGCAGCTGAGGAGGAGGAGGAGGAGGAAAAGATTTGGCAGGAGCAAGGGAGGAGGCAACCCAGCATCTCCCCTTTCTGTCCATGATTGCCTTATTCCATTATGGTTCTACTGAACATTACCCCAAATCCCCATGGCATAACAGTCGCATACCTTACCACCCCTCTTTTTCTGATCATCAAAGCTTCCACTTGACCACAATGCTAAATTAAAAGCCACCCACAATACAAACATTCCAAACCAACTTTATCCAGCAAACCATCCAATATTCCATATGAAAGTCCAACTATTCACCCTTGTGCGTTCCCTTTCTGGCTGTCTTGAAGGTGCCTTTGCTTGGTCTGGTGCACCTACGCAGATCTATCCCAGTGGCTACAACATGGTTGTTAACCATCAATGGGGGAGAATGCAGATGGCCTTGCAGGCTGATCTCAAGTAACTCTGGGTCTAGAAAGGCCCAGCTTCAGACCACACCATCTCAGCCTGGGCGGCAGCAGTCTGGCCTGGCTGGCTGACAGGCAACAGCAAGGGCACTGGTGGAGATACATGATACCAAGCTGGGCTTGCATGGCAACAAGCTGAGATTTCTTGACCTCACTTTGAGCTTCTACCACAACACTCAGATGTTGTGTGGCTTCTGTTTGTGCTGCAATGAAAGCTGAGACATCAGCCATCAGATGCTGCATCGTAGTCAGGTCTGCAAGTGTTCTGGTGGAGTTGGCCACCACTTCCCTACTGGACAGGATGGGCTCCAGACTCTGCACAAAGCTCTATGCCAAAGCCGGACTCCTGCATACACCTTGACAGTGATGGGAGGCTTTCCGGCAGGCTGACCAACGCAGCAAGTATTTCTGTGTGCATGCCCATCAGCCTTTTTCTGCAGGCCGTCCCATTGAAGTCCTCATCTGAATCCTTTGCAGCAGAACTCATGTATGACCTTGCTGGCAACTGTGTTATCCTTTCTCCCTGGCCTGACTGCAGGCTATTCATGCCTGATGACTCACCACGTTTGTTTCCCGCCTCCATGCTGCCTTCTAAAGTCTGAGCTGGTGGCTGTGCATGTGAGATCAAGCAACTGTGTTTCATCACCATCGATCTTTTGCTCCTCTTGCACTTCAGGCTCCCGCACCACTTCACAGCCAGGTGGTAGTTCTTGGGTATCTGAAAGAATAAAAGCACAAGGGTAGGGTTGCGGTGAGGAAAGTGGTGGAAAGCAGGAGGTACATGCTTACACCACCTGCAGCGTGTAAATTAGAAGAGATTGTGGGATGAGAGGGATGTGGGATGTGAGAAGGTGGATTAGGTAACACCATACCATCATCCTCTATGGTCCCACCAATGGTCACAGTCTTAGTTGTGCCACTCCACAGGGCTGAGGACATGCACAGCTAGATGCTGCCGCCTATGATTATGCACCACCTTGTCCTGCAAGAAAGAGGGAAGTGTGTCAGTGGGTGCAGTGCAATGTGTTTGGGTGATATGGCTAACATAGTTGAATAGCAGGCAGTGTGTGCAAGCTGAGAGATGTGTGTGTGAGGCTTACAGCAATGCTAAGCGTGAGGGTGAGGTGAGGCTATGAATGTGAGCTGTGCTTGATAGAGACTGTTGGTAGGCGAGTGAAGTGGGGTGGTGAATGGAGTAGTGTGTGAGGCTAGTGGTTCATTTGTCTACAAGACCCCCCCGATGTCACCCGAGCGGCACAAACCCTGCATGAAAAATCAGGAGGGGTTTCTGAGCCCAACCAACGTGAAACTGCTTGCGCATACGATGGGTATGCAGGAACATCCCGAAGGGGAAGGACTGGGACTAGCGAGGACAAATGGTATGGGAAGCAACAACTAATTTTTAGTAAAAAATGGGTGTAAGAATTGCTTCCATTAATGTGCGTAGCATTAAATCTACTACGCGATGTGTTTCAACCTTGGATTACCTTGCCAAGGTCAAAGCTGACCTACTGTTTCTGCAGGAGTGTGGAATACCACACCTCAGCACCTACAGGCAGTGGTCGCGATGGTGGTCCCACGGGCCATCGATCTGGTCGGGGGGTAATGACTGCCGTTCCTCCGGCCTGGGTATTCTGCTGCGGGGAGGTAACTTCACCATCTCCGAAGTTAAGGAGGTGGTGGGCGGCCGCCTCCTCGTAGCAGACGTGATGTACAACAACGCTCCGCTCCGGTTGATCAACGTGTACGCCCCGGTACAACGCAGCGAGCGGCTGACCGTCTTCCAGCAGCTCCCACTGCTGCTGGCGATGTCCAGGCCGGTCATCCTAGGCGGTGACTTCAACTGCATCATCGATGCGGCTGGACGATCTGGCAGTGACGACAGCAAACTGGACGCTACGTCCAGATTCCTAGTAGAAACAGTTAAGGATGCCAAACTGCACGACGTCTTCAGCAAACCTGCAGACGGAGCGCAGCGCAGATACACATGGTCAAGATCGGACGGGTCTGCCCGTTCCAGGATTGACTTCCTGTTTGTGTCCCGTGCTGTCACGGTCGGATCCACCGACGTCAAGCCGGTGTTCTTCTCCGACCACTGCCTCTTACTGGCCGACTGTCACTTACAGGACGACCAGCGGGTTGGCAGAGGGACGTGGAAGCTCAATGCGACACTGCTGACCCCAGAGAACGTTGAGGAACTCAAAAGGGATTACAAAGGTTGGAGGACCGTGAAACCCCTCTTTGAGTCTCCAGTTCACTGGTGGGAAGCGATAAAGGAGAACATCAAGAGGTTCTTCATCCACAAAGGTGTTCAGAAGGCGAGAGAGAGACAGAGGGAACTGTCCCGACTCCAGAAAATTATGCAAAATCTACTCCGGTTGCAGTCAATGGGGGTCGAGGTCAAGGAGGACCTCCAAGAGGTGAAGAGCCAGCAGGCCTCGCTCTTTGCCAAGGAGGCCTCCAAGATCATCTTCCGGTCCAGAGTCCGCTCCATCGAGCAGGATGAGACGTGCTCGCGTTACTTCTTCCAAAAGGTACACAGAGAGAGCTCTGTTATCAGCAGCCTGAAGGAAGAAGATGGCTCGGTAACGTCTTCGCAGTCCGACATACTAAGGATCAGCAAATCCTTTTATGCTGGGCTGTATGACGCGAAGCCCACAGACAGCAGAGCCTCCCAGTCCTTCCTGTCATCTATCACAGAGGTCCTAGATGACAGCAGGAGGGAGAGACTGGACAAGCCGCTAACTCTGGACGAGCTGACAAAGGCCGTCGAGTCTTTCGAGGCGAGTAAAACCCCCGGGAGCGACGGCTTACCGGTCGAGTTGTACTCGGCCCTGTGGGACTGGGTCGGCCCGGACCTGCTGGAAGTATACGAGAGTATGCTCCTGGCCGGTAGCATGTCAGAATCCATGAGAAAAGGCATCATCACCCTCATTTACAAGCAGAAGGGGGAGAGGGTAGAAATCAGAAATTGGCGGCCCATCTCACTGCTTAATGTTGATTACAAGATTCTGTCCAAAGTCATAGCCAGTCGAGTCAAGTCTGCTCTGGAGCTGGTGATTCACCCCGATCAGACCTGTACTGTACCCGGCAGGAAGATCTCTGATAGCCTCGCGCTACTCAGGGATACGATCGCCTACGTACGGGACAGGAGGGTGGACACCTGCCTCATCAGCCTGGACCAGGAGAAGGCTTTTGACAGGATATCGCACACCTACATGATGGACGTGCTTTCCAAAATGGGGTTTGGGGAGGGAATCTGCAATTGGATCCAACTGCTCTACACAAACATCAGTAGCGCAGTCTCAATCAACGGGTGGGAATCTGAAAGTTTCCCGATCAAATCTGGAGTCAGACAGGGCTGTCCTCTTTCCCCGGTCTTGTTTGTTTGCTGTATTGAACCCTTTGCTGAGTCTATTAGGAAGGATGCGAGCATAAGAGGGGTGACAATCCCAGGCAGCGGAGGCACTCAGGTCAAAACCTCCCTGTACATGGATGACGTCGCCGTCTTCTGCTCGGATCCGCTGTCCGTGCGCAGACTGATGAGCATCTGCGACCAGTTCAAACTGGCCTCGGGAGCCAAAGTTAACCACGGCAAGAGCGAGGCCATGTTCTTTGGGAACTGGGCTGACCGATCCTTTGTCCCCTTCACCGTCAGGTCAGATTACCTGAAGGTGCTGGGGATATGGTTCGGAAGTGCCGGGGCGTGCACCAAAACCTGGGAGGAGCGAGTAGCCAAGGTACGACAAAAGTTGGGCATGTGGGGGCAGCGATCTCTCTCCATTGTGGGTAAGAACCTGGTCATCAGGTGCGAGGCGCTCACGTTGTTGCTCTACGTGGCGCAGGTCTGGCCCATACCCCACTCCTGCGCCGTGGCAGTCACCCGAGCCATTTTTCGCTTCGTCTGGGGATCTAAAATGGACCGGGTCCGGAGGGACACGATGTTCAAATCTCTGGACATGGGCGGGAAAAATGTACCCAACGTGGCCCTCATCCTGATGACCACCTTCGTGTGCGGCTGCATCAAGCTATGTGTAGATCCCCAGTACGCAAACTCCAAGTGTCACTACGTGCTGAGGTTCTATCTGTCCCCGGTGTTGCGAAGGATGGGCCTGGTCACATTGCCGCGGAACGCACCATGCAGTTGGGCGGCGCCGTACCACCTATCCTTCGTGGAACAGTTTCTGCGGAAAAACACCTTTGACCACCGGTCCATCAGGCAGTGGTCTGCACGGAATGTCCTCAAGGCCCTACGGGAAAAGGAAACGGTGGATCCTGTCGGATGGTTCCCCGAGCAGACCGTCAAAGTCATTTGGCGGAATGCCTCATCACCAGAACTTTCAAACAAGCACCAAGACGTAGCTTGGCTGGTGGTGAGAAGGGCCCTCCCCGTCAGATCCTTCATGCACACCCGAAGTCTCGCCCCCTCCGCACAGTGCCCCCGCGTTGGCTGTGGTGGGGAAGAGACAGTCGCCCACCTCCTCCTGGAATGTGCCTTTGCAAAGCAGGTGTGGAAAGAGATGCAGTGGTTTTTGTCAAGGTTCATCCCAAGCAGCTCTGTAACACAGGAGTCTGTGCTCTACGGGCTGTTCCCAGGGACGCACACCGAGACAAACATCAACTGCTGCTGGAGGACTATCAATTCGGTGAAAGACGCCCTTTGGTCTGCCCGAAACTTGCTGGTCTTCCAGCGCAAAGAGTTGTCCACCACCGAATGTTGCAGACTGGCACATTCCAAGGTCCAGGACTACGTGCTGAGGGACGCACTAAAGCTTGGGGCAGCCGCAGCAAAGGCTCAATGGGGAAAGACCACAGTGTAAGGTTCCCCCACCAAGCTGGACTGAGGGGCTGGAACCATGGGAAACCCCTTGAACTGTATCGTTAATATTCTCAATTGCTGTAAATGTAAAACTGTAATTGACATGACAATTGTGAAACGGAAGGGTTGGGAAGAAACTCATGACAGTATTGAAGGAAACTGATCTCCCTTGCAATGTTTGTATTTTTTGGTGCTGTTTGGAAACTGTTTGGCAATGTAATTTTTACAGATTTTTATGAATAAAGTATATTTTGGAAATAAAAAAAAAAAAAATTTGTAAAGATAAGGCTTGTGAAGATTCATTCACTGACCTAGGCCACTCATGTGAGGTCAATTAATTTTTTGCAGCACTGCATCCAGGTCATCCAGGGGCTCGACTGCTGGTATTGACAGCAATGGCTATCTGCTCCCACTGCCTTTGTTGTGTCTGTCTGAACGGCCTCCTGATCTCCAGAGGGAAGAGGACCTCTCTCCTCCTGTTCACTTCCTGCACCAAGGCCTCTAGTGGTGCATTGTAGAGCCCTAGAGTACACTTTCTGGCCCATTGCAATAATTCCACTCCTCTTTCTGCTCAAAGACTCTTCTGTAACCAATTCAAGTGCCTGCTTTTAAATTAGCCAGCAGCATCAAGTTTACATGTTGCCTGCATCACTATGAATGGACACGGGTTAATCATGCATCGTCATTCCCATGCCCTTTTCCTGATCTAATCCAAATTTTCCCCCATAATCTCACTTTAGGCTTCAAACATGTCGGCCAGACCATGTAAGAAAAAACAGCATTTTCTCTCTTTCAATTTTCCCCCCTTTTCGGCGAAAGCTTTGACTCCTGGGATAAGGTTTCGTGGAAGCTAACACTCCTCCTGTACCTCAGCAAGGTGCACATTCATTAAATTTGCCCTAAGACGCTGCAGGTTTTTTGACCAGAATTTTCCGCAAGGGTTCTCCCAGTTGACCACTGTAACTTCAGCAAAAGATCGGTGGAAATCCCATTAAAGCTGTGTATTTGGGAGTCTCTTGATTTTCAGCCAAAATTACAACAGTTCATTGAAACAAACCCTGAGGACACTTTCCAGCACAGGCCACTGACTAAACAAGAATGATAATGTTTGATTCAATGGAGTTAAGGGCAAACGAGTGGAATAAGAATAGGAATTTGAAACAGATTGTTGTGGAGATGTGAGATTGACACAGGCCTGCTGGCATGGGTCTGTTTACCGCAAAAGGGCTCTTTGTGTGTTCTTAACAAATCCAAGTTCACCAGTGAACTGCAAAGATGTTTTGTTGGATGAATGTGGTCAGATTAATAACTGCACTGCCCACGGCAGATGTGCACAATGCACATCAAAAAAACAGGCTTTTACCTAAAAGAGCAAGCTTTAGAAAACTGTGCTTTCAGCTGTGACGTTAGGCCAAGTAGATGATTAATTCTTTTCGAAGCCCCACAGGCTTCTTTCAAGAGGGTAGGAATTTTTTTCTGTATAAAAACTGTGTGTATGTACATGAGTATTTGCATTGTTCATATGCCTATTTCTATATATATTTATGGCTCTTTGGTTTATAATTTATTCTTAGTCAAAGAATAAGTGAGACTGACGTAGCCAAGAGGAGGAATCCAGCCATTTTTTATTGCACGGAATATCATTGTCTAACCTGTTCAGCCAAAATTTCAAAACACCAAGTCACCTACCAGGAAAGTCATATTTTGTTATTACTATGAAAAACCCAATACTTTTGGAAGATGGTATATTTTTAAAATTAATTTTCCTAAGTATGTCTTAAATCTTTGGGAGAGGGAGTTAATTGTACAATTGGAAAGGGAAACAATTCTTCCGTATTCTTTTGAGACAGAAAGGAAATGATTTGAGACTTTCTCAGAGGAACAAGACATTCCTGTCAAAGATATTCTAAGCACTTTTCTTGCTGGCTTCTAAACATGCCTAGAGGAAAACAGTAAGGTTCTGATTTCTGCTTCCTGAATGTTTTGGCAAGGTCAGGGACAGAAGTAGCCAGAATTGTTCATTCCATTAAATGCATTTTCTCCACTCAAAACCTATCAACAGATAAACAGCTAATTTTTCTTCAAGGTAGTCTATTCGTTCTATCAGTCCCTTTATGAGACTCTTCTCCATCTACAATGTATACTCGAATCGTTCATTTGTCCAACAAATGTATTTGTGGTTACAAATTTGTAATCATTTGAGCATGACTACAGAGCAAAGCAAAATGTTCTTTTTAGAATATTATCGTTGAATTATTCACTGTATGACTGTCTGGATTACTGAAGGAAGTTACAAATCACCAGTCTCGAATATCATAAGACTGGCTATGCCTATGTTGAATAAACAGACAACCACAGCCCTGTATTAGAGGCCTGCAGTGTACAGATAAAGATAAAGCTTGAAAATAGATGCATCTCCCTCAAAAAGCAAAGTGACATTGCACAGATCTGGAGGGCAATTTCACATGCTGTGTCTGCTTGTTGTCTTTTTCTCATACTCTCTTCATCTTGTCCAATTTTTCTTTTAATTTTCTCCCCTTGTCCTTTCCAGTGCCAGTGTCAATGCCATTCATGAACTGGATGCTAAAAGATGCATGAGACTGACCAGGGTAACTCTATCCTTTCTAATCTTCCTTCCTCCAGCATGCGCGTCCACCCTTTAATCAGTGAGATCATGATATGCATGAAATCTTTAATGTATTGCATGAAGATTTTTTCCCCAAAAAATATATTCATAAAAAGGTACCTGGACATGCACCTGAAGTGCTGGAAGGTGGGATTGGATTGGGCGGCTAAATTTTTCGGCCAGCACAGACACGATGGGCTGAATGGCCTCCTTCTGTGCTGTAATTCTTCTATGGTTCTAAAAAGTTGCAAAAAATATATAACAAAGCAGTTCAAAACAATTCAAATTTGACATTTCGGAAAGTGCAATCGAGATCAGATTCCTTCGATACAGAACATGAAGTGCCTCACAACTATTGCCATTCCATTTAACTGCAATGTACTTTGGCATTACATAGCAAAAACTGTTTTGGTGCATATCGCATGAAGAATTAATGGCGCAAAACTGCTTCCTACCACTCTAAGGCACTGGATGCGGAGTCAGAATGCACAATATTACTGCCCCATTCTTAACCTTTAAGGTGCGGGCGCATTTCAATTATGACATATTTAGATGTTTCCAAATCAATGCAAATCAGGCCAACTAAAATTAATCCTTCAGATTCACTGCTTGCTTCTCTCATCACATATTCTAAGGTCACACAACACAGACATTCACAAATAAACCAACATTTTTTGTTCATTTGAAAGACCTTTAAAAACCCTTTTATTTATGGGTAGCGAAAAATTGAGACGATGGATTTCAGTTGATGTTCTCCCACTTCTGTGGTGTAACTTTGAAGGAAAATCAGTGGCAATTGTGATAAAACACTGTTTACACCAAGATACCTTTTGACTGTTAGCATCAAGAACAAGTGGTAAGAGTTTCCTTACAAGAGGGATAAATTAGTTTTACTTATCATTGCCTTACTCTGTATACTTCTTCTTCATTCTTTCACAGGATGTGGGTGTCACTGGCAAGGCCAGCATTTGTTGCCCATCCCTAATTGCCTTTAACAACTGAACAGCTTATTAGACCATTTCAGCGGGCAATTAAGAGTCAACCACATTACTGTGGGTCTGGAGTCACATGTGGGCCAGACCAGGGCAGGACAGCAGACTTCCTTCCTAAAGGACATCAGTGAACCAGATAGATGGGTTTTTATAACAATTGATAAGTTTCATGGCACCATAACTGAGGCTAGCTTTCAATTCCAGATTTTTATTAATTAATTTAATTCAAATTCCACCAGCTACCATAGTGGGGCTTGAACTGGAACACATACCCCCAGGATAATAGATTGCCTCGCTGAATTGCCATCTCAGTGTCATTACCACTGCACCACCATCACCCCTTATTTAAGGGATGGATGTTTCACCAAAACATGAATGAAGATTTTTTTGCACCTCATAGTGTTACACCGTGCTAAAAGCATGGGAGTACAGAATCAACTTTTGTTTGCATCCTTGAAGGCATGTACCTGATTCAGGTTTCTTTCAGCTGTAGTTACTTGATTTTGGGCTGGTTTCACAAGGTGATATTCCTGGTCACTAAAGATCCCAATGCACTATACTACTGCAAATCAATGCAAATCTGGCCAACTCAGATTAATCCTTCAGAATCACTGTTTGTTTCACTAATTGCACATGTCTATTCTAGATATTCTATTCCAGATATTCTATTCCAGATATTCTATTCCAGATATTCTATTTAAAAATGGTGCACTGTCAACTGCTATAAGATAAATTCATTGTGGCAGTTTCCAGTTTTCCTTTGGAAGAGTAATCAAGTCATTAACCTTGGAAAATACGGCATCAATGTCCTGAAAGGTGCAGAGGGGCAGAGTAGTTGTCACCAAAGGCAGACTGGAAAGGGCCAGCGACGTAGGATTTCAAGACAGCAGTGACTTTGACTGGCATGAGCAGAATTGCCCCACACCTGGATTTAGTTTGCAGATCAGACTGAAACAGACAGCAAAGTTCTGAAACTCCCTCCGAGGCAAAACTTAAGTGGCAAAGGTAACTCTGGCAGGGTTTACAGACCTTGGTAAGAATGCAGCCAGTCATTATATCGCCAATGCAGAAGGATATTCCTTTGTGTATTCCTGTGGAAGAGCTGCTCATCCTCTAGTTCCCTGTGGGCAAGAATTGCCAGAGCATGGTCCAAACTATCAGTGTAGGATGTTTAAACTCAAAATTAAAACCTCCTTCAATTATAGAAAGAAAAGGAAGTCTTGCATTGTTATGCAGACCCCACCTGCTAAGAATGAGGCACGATAATTTTGTCAGATGAACATTGATTTTAAACAGTTGCTCGAGTGAGGAAATGACTTGTTTGAAGATCAACAGACACTGGGCTGGAAGGCCATTTGCATACTAAGAGACGCTGCTGGTGAAGACAAAGGACTATTCCCTGATCCAATTAATCCACATGGATTTTGATCACCAGACATTGAAGGTGTAAGGAAGCGCATTCCAGGGCCTACTAAAACAATACAATCCACAAACCTCACAGGAGAGACTGTTCCGTATAAGTAGCTAGTCACATGATTAACCTGCTGGGCAATCTGGGGTTTTTTGAATTATGCCACACAGAAAGGATGAAGGTTTGCAACTGAAGCTGAAACAAGGAAGCCCCTCTCCTGGCTGGCTCTCTTTCACCTTCTCCCAAGCCAGCGGACCCAGGGAAGACATGTAAACCTCAAGAGAGAAAAGATTCCGACATCAAAACATGTTGAAGCGGGAACTGGGCCCCAACGAATAGTAGGACTTACCGACAACCAAAGACTCCACATTGAACTCAAAGGACAGTAAATAACTAACAGATATTGCCTCAAACTTTTCTCCTTTATTCTTTCTACTTTTTCTGTCTCTATCTGCGCGTGTTTATCGCGTATGCATGTTAGCATGGTCGCGTCGCATATTCGTCGTCGTTAACTGGATGAGAGTTTAAGATTAATAAACTTCTAACTTTCTTGTTTAAATCTAAGGAAATCTATTGATTTCTTTGCCTTACAATTGGAGCAATGAACAAGGATTCACTGAAGGGGGAGCTAAAAACATGCTGTTTCTAAAATTAAACCCTGTTTCAGTTAAACCAGACAAAGGCTGAGAAGGAACCCATAGACCCCTACTCACCTGGTTGTAACATGCATATATATAGCGCTTTTCATGACCGCCAGACGTCTCGAAGTGCTTTACAGCCAATGAAGTACTTTTGAAATGTAGCCACTGTTGTAATCTCAGAAATGCCAAATTGCACACAGCAAGCTCCCACAAGCAGGAACGTGATAATGACTAGGTAATCTGTTTTTGTGATGTCGATTGCGGGATAAGTATTGGCCAAGACACCAAGGATAACTCCCCTGCTCTTCTTCGAAATTGTGCCATGGGATCTTTTACATTCACCCAAGTATGCAAATAGGGCCTTGTACCCCCAGTAGTACTGCACTGGAGTATCAGCCTTGATTCTTAATTCTATTAGGTATAAAATAATATATTTGAATAATAGCAGGGGATCTTTTACATCCACCTGAGAGGAGATTTAACATCGCATCCAAAGGACAACATCTCCAACAGTGCAGCACTCCTTCAATACTGCACTGAAGTATTACCCTAGACTTTATAGTCAAATCACTTGCTACAAATCACTGTCAAATACTGTGGCAACAAGAGAAGGGCAGAGGCTAGGAATCCTGCGGTGAGCAACTCATCTCCTGACTCCCCAAAACCTGTCCACCATCTACAAAGTAAAGCCTGGCTCGGATATAAAATTAAAACCCAACCCGGGCCCAACCTACCACAGCCAACCTGAACCCGACCCGAGCCCGAGCCTTTTAATTACTTTTCGCGGCCGACCCAACCAGACCCGACATGAATCTCCTCCATCTGTTCCGGCTGCAGGCAATTCCTGAAGCTGGAGTAGTGGAAAATCATGGGTAAGTCTGATCCCGTGACTTCCCGGAAGCAGTGTCCAGCCTGACCCGACCCTAGCCTGAATGCTGAACTCGGAATTTCGACCCGACCTGAATCTGGTAGCCAGGCTTTACTACAAGGTACAAGTCAGGAACGTGATGGAATACTCTCCACTTGCTTGGATGGCTGCAGCTCAACAACACTCAAGAAGTTCGACACCATCCCGGACAAAGCAGCCCACTTGATTGGCATCTCATCCATGAACATTAACTCCTTCCACCACCAACGCACAGTGGTAGCAGTGTGTATCATCTACAAGATGCACTGCAGCAATGCACCAAGGCTCCTTAGACAGCACCTAACAAACCCGCGACCTCTACCACCTAGAAGGTCAAGGGCTGCAGATGCATGGGAACATCACCACCTGTAAGTTCCCCTCCAAGTCACACACCATCCTGACTTGGAACTATATCACCGTTCCTTCACTGTGGCTGGGTCAAAATCCTGGAACTCCCTTCCTAACAACGCTGTGGGTGCTCCTACCCCACATGGACTGCAGTGGTTCAAGAAGGCAGCTCACCACCACCTTCTCAAGGGCAATTAGGGATGGACAATAAATTCCGTCCGAGGCTGTGATGTTCACATCCCATGAATGAATGAAAAAAAAACTGGAAGGGAACTTGAGCCCACACCTCCTGACTCAGAAATGAGAGTGCTACTATTGAGCCATGGCTGACATACAAAGATGCTCTCTGGGGCAATTTTAACCCTACCCATTCTGCAGAAACTAGGCAGGTGGAAGTTAAAATCACTGGACGGAATTTTACCAGCCCACTGGGGAAGGGCTGGGAGGTGGGATGGGGGTGGGGGGGGGGGGGGGGCATGCAAAATGGTGAGGGAAGGCATGGGGGCTAGTTTTTCTGCTGCCATGCCAGCTTGCTAGTGATGGGGAAGGCAGTTGTCAGCCCTCCCACCCAGACGCCAGTTGAACCTCTAAAGTGGCCCCTTAAGGGCCTCTTCCCGTCTCCGCTGGCATTTTACCAACAGCAGCGGTGCCCGCCGCCATGTGAAGAAACCACTAGGTAAACCCTGGTAGCCACCCAGCGAGGTCTGTGGGGGAAGGACACCCCTAACAACAGCGCCGGCTGCCCTCACCAACACCCTGCCTCCACCCTCTGCCGGGGACCGCTGACTGGCCTCAGCACCCTAGGACCCACTTACCCGATTGTGAAGACACTGCCTGTCCATGGCGTCCTCTTCTTCCAGGTGCTGTCCCAGCAGTGGCCACCGCTCCCAGTGGCGCTGCCGAGCCCGCTGAGCTGCTGGCCCTCTGATTGGCCCGCAGGTCCTGGGTGGGGTGGGAAGGGTGTCCTAATTAGGGATGGCCTCCCCAGCGGCAAAATTGGCTGCTGCTGGCGAGATGTGGCCCTGGGTCCTGCCGACCTCCGAAGGCCGATTGGCGGGTCCCCTGCCACCATGACAAAATCCAGCCCTCAGTGACTTATCCACTCTGGAACCACCAGGAGCTGACAGGTTCTGACTTTTCCCTGCTCTCCTAAGCAGGCAGGAAGAGCACCCATTCGAAGCTAGCTGGGACCTGACTGCAATTTATTCTAAGCAGCAATGTGTTTTCAAACAGACCAAATCAGTGTTGAAGTGGATTGGGGCTAGAAGAAGCCCGAAAAGCTACGATTTAAAAAAATCTATATTTACACTTTCCTTGTGGGGTCCGGAGGAGCAACTTTAAATGAGGTCTGGGGGTTAAAGTAGCATGGGTCTCATTTCTGAAACAGCAGGTGAGTTGGCCCAGAGCTAAACACAGGGCCTCCACTTTTGCTTTCCCAGCACACAGCCACAGTCTGTCAGCTGTGGAAGTGCTATTTCTCAGCTTGTGGTTCTGATGGGTGCAGTTCTGTGCTGAGAGAGGAAAATGTCCTCTATAATTTTATCCCCTTAATGAAGACAGCATCCTGAAAAGCCAGCATGATCCTCGCTTCAAAAGCCTCCCCCATTGATTTCTCCACACTGCCCCCACAACCCCAAGCTAGGTATCCATGCAGACCTCTGCTCCAATCCGAACAATATTTTTCCTCTGGCATACAAGTGCAGGAGCAGTTACCCCCAAAACAAATGTTCACTACTTCTCAGACTATCAGACTGCTTTCTTCATATTCCCCCACAGCAAAATAAGCAGGGGTTTATGATTATTAATTTAATAAATCAAAAGTAATTGCACATGCCAGTTGAATTACTCTGCATCAAAATTTCCAGGCAGTCCTTCAAGTTTTTACAGAGCACAATTAAAACCAGAACATTTGAAAACAAAATCTTGGTGAGGGACACAAGGCAACAGAACCAGTTTTAACTGCTGCATTAGGGCGGTTGTTAAATAAAGCTTTTCCTCGTGCCAATTTTCTTCTCCTCTGAAGTCATTGACTCTTTGTTAGTGTATGGTTCTTTGGATGCAGGCTATCTTCCAGCGAATCACCCAAGTGATCATGATTCATGTGCAAACGTAGATGGTCAACAGCAGCAGGTTATTCATCAGAGTGGCAATGCACATCCAAGCCTGATCTTGTACTCATGCAAACTCCACGTGTCCAATCCACAGGATGGATTACTGGATGAAACCAGAAATCCTTGCCAATTTTCCTCTGCTTAACTTAGGGAGGATTGATGCTGATTGCAAAACCTCTGTCAGTACCATAGCTGGAATAAAGTGACTTAGCACAGATTGAGAATTAGACCTGGGATCTTCCTGTTCTGCACAGCTCAGCTACTCACAAGATAACCATGTTAATTAAGGTTTGAGTATTGATAGCAACAGTTAGATCAGTTCAGACATTCAAGAGCACTGTAACTTAATCTGATCCCCTGATGGTTCAGCTGGTTACCACAGTAAGCAGCTCAGCCATAGAAACCAGGGAGGTCCCAGATATTAAATACCAGATATGTATTAAGTGAGCTGCTGTCAGCTGAGGCAGCACTATGAGGGCTACAACTGACCTTAGTGTTTTGGTTGTAGAGGGGAAAACAGCCGTAATTTCAGCCCTGTGGAAGTCATGGGTGTGGGCATTTGGATGGGTTCAAGAGTTGGTTGTGGTATCGCCCCTGTTCAACAGCCTGCCAATGTATTCTCTCTGGGTTTACATGTGAACAATGACCATTTAGGTGAAGCACCAGAGGGCAGCCAGCAGCTGTGGAGTTGTATTCCAACAAGGAGTTAATGTTTTTCAAAAAGGAAGAGAGGAAGTTGGCAGAAAGAAAACGGAGAACAACTTGTGCTTCTAACCCAATACATTGAAACAAACCATGTGGTGTAAAATTCCTTAGCTTGAAAGTAATTAAATGAAAACCACCCTCATCGGCACAGAATGTAATTTTAAACCATTTTCCAAGGATGGGTAAGTGCAAGAAGCTATGTCCCACCATGCTTTGGCCTGCTGTTAGTCTCCATGTGAAATTTAATACAACAGCTGATCCTGTGTGCTAGGATAGAAGTGGCTGGATTTTCCTCAGTCATCCCACTGGAGTAGCAGAAAATGAAGGTGAATTGAACAATGACTGGTTTACCACTGCATTCCTGCCCTGACCTCTATAAGCCTCTTGCTACGGCAGTCAGGAGAGCTGCCCCTTCTGCTGCGTGTAAATGCAGGGGAGGGAGGGAATGAGCCCAGCAAACCATTGGAATTCCCTGCTTACTGCCACTGTCTCAGCTGACTGTAGAGGCCACTAGAGGAAGAGTGGGCCTAACAGTGGCCCCCTCTCCTATATAGGCCCCAACCACAAAACATTTTAGGTCTCAGGCTTAGTTGGCTCCAGATCAGATGTGCAGAATTTTGTCATGTACAGCAAGGACACCTGCAATAAACTTCAAATGTAGGGATGGCACTACCAGTAATTGTCAAGCAGCTGAGCTGGGTGAGCTGCCTGTTGAGCTGATCGTTGCACCATCACTAAGACCGACTACTTCCACCTCTGTAACATAGCCTAACTTTGCCCCTGTCTCTGCTCATCTACTGCTGAAACCCTCTTTCATGCCTTTGTTAGCTCTGGACTTGAATATCCAAATGCACTCCTGGCTTCTGCCACAGTCTACCCTCAGTAAGCTTGAGGTCATACAAAAGTTTGCTGCCCGTGTGTTAACTTGCACCAAATCCCTTTCACCTGCCACCCCTGTGCTCACTGACCTACATTGACTCCTAGTCAAGCAACGACTTGATTTTAAAATTCTCATCCTTGTTTTCAAATCCCTTCATGGCCTCGCCCCTCTCTATCGCTGTAAACTCCTACAGGCCAACAACGCTCCAAAATATCTGTGATCCTCAAATTCTGGCATCTTGAGCATCCCTGATTTTAATCACTCCACCATTGGAGGCTGTGCCTTCATCTGCCTCTTCCCCAAGCTCTGGAATGCCCTCCCTACTTCTCTCTGCTTCTTGACCTTGCTTACCTCCTTTAAGACATGTGTTAAATACTACCTCTTTGACCAAATGCTCGGTCATATGATGGAATATCTCCTTATGTGGCTCAGTGTCACATTTTGCTTTACATTGCTCCTGTGAAGTGCCTTGGGATGTTTTATTATGTCAAAGGCACTATATAAATAAAAGTTGTTGTTATTGAGGTGTGACAGGTGCCAGCAGCTCACCCTGAAAATTTTGTTGAGGCCCGAGGACCAATTCCTTGTGATTCAGGCTTTTGTCTTTGGGTGCACTCAATAGGCACAAGCAAGCTGGTGTTATGCAGTTTCCACCAGACTACCCCAAACACACCATATTACCTTCACTATTCACAACCAGGTGCTGTCTTATAAAGAATACCAAACTGGATTTGTTGGGGATAATATTAACTTAACCCGCCCAACATGAAACTGACAGGATCGGCCCTTTTAAAGCCCCACTTGATTTTACTGCCCATTAACTTCAAAGCGGGCAGCTGACATAATCATCAGTTTCCCACTGGGCGGGTTAGAATAAAATTACCACCAGCTATTAAAAAGGTTGATTCATTTGGTTTGCTGTGAAGTCTGTGTTATAGAATTTGAACATCTAAGGAACGATTGCATCGTTATTGCAAAATATCAATGGTGAAATGAGAGTGACTGCCCTTGACATCAAGGCAGCATTTGACTGAGTATGGCATCAAGGAGCCCTAGCAAAACTGGAGTCAATGGGAATCAGGGAGAAAGCTCTCTGGTGGTTGGAGTCATACCTAGCGCAAAGGAAGATGGTTATGGTTATCGGAAGTCAATCATTTCAGCTCCAGGATATTACTGCAGGAGTTCCTCAGGGTAGTGTCCTAGGCCCAACCGTCTTCAGCTGCTTCATCAATGACCTTCCCTCCATCATAAGGTCAGAAGTGGGGATGTTCGCTGATGATTGCATAATGTTAAGCACCATTTGTGACTCCTCAGATACTGAAGCAGTCCGTGTAGAAATGCAGCAAGACTTGGACAATATCCAGGCTTGGGCTGATAATTGGCAGATAACATTTGCACCACACAAGTTTAGTTTAGTTTAGAGATACAGCACTGAAACAAGCCCGTCGGCCTACCGAGTCTGTGCCGACCATCAACCACCCATTTATACTAATCCTACACTAATTCCATATTCCTACCACATCCCCACCTGTCTCTATATTTCCCTACTACCTACCTATACTAGGGGCAATTTATAATGGCCAATTAACCTATCAACCTGCAAGTCTTTGGCATGTGGGAGGAAACCGGAGCACCCGGAGGAAACCCATGCAGACACAGGGAGAACTTGCAAACTCCACACAGGCAGTACCCAGAATTGAACCCGGGTCGCTGGAGCTGTGAGGCTGCGGTGCTAACCACTGCGCCGCCCTGTACCAGGTGCCAGGTAATAACTATCTCAAACAAGAGAGAATCTAACCATCTCCCATTGACATTCAATGGCATTACAATCGCTGAATCCCCCGCTATCAACATCCTGGGGGTTACCATTGACCAGAAACCGAACTGGAATAGCCATATAAATACAATGGTTACAAGAGCAGGTCAGAAGCTAGGAATTCTGCGGCAAGTAACTCATCTCCTGACTCCCCAAAGCCTGTCCACCATCTATAAGGCACAAGTCAGGAATGTGATGGAATACATTCCACTTGCCCAGATGTCTGCAGCTCCAACAACACTCAAGAAGCTCGACACCATCCAGGACAAAGCAGCCCACTTGATTGGCATCCCATCGACGAACATTCATTCCCTCCACCACCTACGCACAGTGGCAGCAGTGTGTACCATCTACAAGATGTACTGCAGCAATGCATCAAGATTCCTTAGATAGCACCTTCCAAACCCACGACCTCTACCACCTAGAAGGACAAATGCAGCAGATGCATGGGAATGCCACCACTTGCAAGTTCCCCTCCAAGCCACACACCATCCTGACTTGGAATCGTATCACCGTTCCTTCACTGTTGCTGGGTCAAAATCCTGGAACTCCCTGCCTAACAGCACTGTGGGTGTACCTACCCCACATGGACTGCAGCAATTCAAGAAAGCAGCTCGCCACCACCTTCTCAAGGGAACTTAGGGATGGGCAATAAATGCTGTCCGAGCAGCGACGCCCACATCCCATGAATGAGAAAAATATACATTTATATAGCACCTTTAAGATAGAAAACCATTCCAAGGAACTTCACAGAAGCATAATCAGTCAAAAATTGACATCAAACTAAAGAAGGAGATGGGAAGAGTGGTGACTAAAAGTTATGTCAAATAAATAGCTGTTATACAGTGTTTTAAAGGAGGAGAGATAGGTGATGAAGTTTAGCGAGCACAGGGGTGATGGGTGAGTTGGACTTGCTGCAGGTTAGGATATGGGCGACAGGGCTTTGATATAACTGAATATATAAAGGTTAGGAGACTGGCTGGCAGAGTAATCGTGTAGTTGATCCTGAAGGTAATAAAAGTGTGGATGAGGGATTCATCAGGGCTGAAGTGGGTGAAGTAATGGAGGTGGAACTGGGCAATCTTTGTGATGGAGCTTAGTGAGGTTGGAAATTCAGATCAGTTGTAAACAATCAATGTCAACCTGAAACAGTCGGTGAGGAGGGAATGGAATTGGTAGCGATGGGACGGAATTTGTGACCGAGGTGGAGATGAGGAAGAGCTAGGTGTCGTCAGTGTACAACGGAAGCTGATGCCACATCTTCAGACGATATTACTGAGAGCCAGCATGTAGATGAGGATCAGGAGGGGACCAAAGATAGATCATTTCAGCTGCATAACAGAGGAGCGGCATTGGAGGAGGATGGTGTGGTTGACTGCATTAAAGGCTGCAGAGCAATTGAGAAGGGAAGTCCACTACAGTGATAGAAGATGATATTTGTTTCAGGACCATTTCAGTCCTATAGGCAGGGGCTGAAAATTGATTGGAGAGATTCGGACATGGCAATGTGGGAAAGATGGGTGCAAATTTGGGAGCAGTCAACACGTTCAATAACTTTGGAGAGGAAAGGGAGGTTGTGAAGCACATCATGTAATTCACAAGAGCAAGTAATAGGGAATTATTTTGAAAATGCATTGTAAAATTAGGTATAAATTAAAATCTTAGAATACAGTCTATGAAACTATACAAGTTCTGTTCTACAAAGCTACCTGTGGAATAATCCAGAAAGTTTGAGGGTGCTTTATATGTTTTCTCTATTAGAGAGAGAGACATAGGCAGCCAGTTTTCCCCTCCAGGAATGCACAACCTAATTTTGGCACAAAGTTGGCATTAATTTGGCCTGAATTGTATCCAAATGGGAAAAAATATATATTTTTCAGTCGGGTTCAGAGAAGCACTGAAACTATTTCTTGGATGATAGTTAAATCTGCCTGTGCCTTGCCTGTTTCGCTTTGCCTAACATGTTTATCAGTATTTTAATAAGTAAAGGCAACAGGAAGCAAGCAAATTGCTAAGTGGTCAATTTTCAAATTTGTATCAAAATGTAAATTGTGGCTGTTTTCGATGAAGTTCCTTGGGGCATTTATCAACTTTAAAGGTGCTGTATAAGTGTAAAATGCTGCTGTTGCTCGAAAATGAACCATTGACTCAACTGTGCACAATGTCATGATGATGCAGGATCCCTGTGGCTCCTCTCCCTCCACAAACAAAGTCGTTTGCCAAGATTTTTCTCATGAAAATGTAGGCTTATTTAATGATGCTAGATTGTAGAAATGTCCTAAACAGAAACAGGAGTCTAATGTAAACAAGGTTAAAGCAAAATGCATAATACATTTAAAGATGGTGTCAACCACGGCATTAATCCAATTTAGTAAAAAATGTACTGGTAAATAGATCAAAAAGAAAATAGTAAAGTTGAAACCTGGTTGATGTGCGCGTTATATTTACTCTTTGTGCCTAGTGAATGCTTAGTTCTCAGGCACAATAAGGGAGAAGGAGCCCCCTTGATCTCAGCCAGGCATTTTCTGAGAATCCCCTGGGGGTGGTGATGGGGGAGCAGGGTCTTGGCTGAGAACAGGCTCAAGAAAAGGATAGCTGTGAAATGAGACTAGACGGTCCGATCAGGAAATTCTACTTCATTTTCCCTCACATCACCGGCAAGCATCCAAGAACCAAAAACGCTCATGAGAATTTGCTGGTAGTCCTTTGCACCTCGTCTGTCTCAGATTGGAAATACTGAAAAATTATGGGCTGGATTTTGTGCCGGAGCCAGGGCTCCCGGCACTGGGCTGAAAATGTGGGGGGACCCCCGCCTCGGTCTTTTCGCGTCCTGGCCCCAGAGTGATCCTCCTGTCTTTTAACTTCTAAGTTTCACGATCCGGGATCCCTGCCCCATTAAAGAAGGGGAACCCGTCTCCTCGAGCTGCTGGCCAATCAGAGGGAGTGCTGGCCACTGCTGGTGCTGCAGAGTCCTTGGACCCAGGGTTAAACTAAAAGGAGAGATTACACAATATAGGGCTACATTCCCTGGAATTTAGAAGGTTAAGGTGTGATTTGATCAAAGTCTTCAAGATATTCAGGTGAACAAATAGAGAGAAATCATTTCTACTGGTTGGGGAGAAGGCATAGTCTAAAAATTAAAGCTAGACCTTTCAGGAGCAAAATGAGGAAAGACTTCTGGATGCAAATGGTGGTATAAGTTTGGAACTCTCTTCCACAAATGGCAATTGATGCTAGATCAATTGTTAATTTTAAATCTGAGATAATTATTCATTTTAAATTTGAGATTCATAGTTTTTGTTAGCCAAAGGTATTAAGGGATATGGATCAAAGATTGGTATATAGAGTTAGGCTGCAGATCAACCATGATCTCATTGATTGGCAGAACAGGCTCGAGGGGCTAAATGGACTATTCCTGTTCCTATGTTTCAATGTTCCCTGGTCGATGTCTTTAGGTCCACTCCCGCCTCTGATATTCACACTGACCGAGTGTTCCAGGCCATTTCCTAACACCTCCACCATCACCCCTCCCCCGCCGCCCCTAATGTCCCACCAGACTTACAACCTTCCCAACCCTGCAGCCTCTCCACTCTCTGCTTGCAGTCCGGTGCCACAGTCCTTCCTGCCAGCTAGCCAGCCTCTCAATCTGGCTGGCTGTGGCCAGGAAACAGAGTCCAAAAGTTTAAATCAGGCCCTGCCATTAAAGTCGGCTTCACCAGCTGCTGCACCTCCCCCCACTCCCTTTCAGCATCCTGTTAATATCAGGCCCCTATTTTCTTGCTTAAAGTCTACAAATACCAACTTTTACAATGTAGTGCAATTACACTCTTCCAAATCTGGCTTCCTAGGCATCCACTCCCTCTCTCTGGCCCATTTTTAAGGAATCACTATTCAGCTGTCTTAGTCCAACACTGTAACTACACTCTGGAACACTCCCTAAATCTCTCTCCCCAATTGTCTCCTCAGCATCAGAAGCTGATTTAAAACCTACCTCATCAACCAAGCTTTTGGTGACCTCCCCCAATTCTTCTCCTTTTACTTGGCATTTGCACTCAGATCTTTAATATATAATTGCAGGTTCTAGTTGTTATTGTAATGGGTAGCTGGAATGGGGTTTAAGGCAGTAATCTAAGCCTGGGGCTCAGACAGGGCTCTTGAACAAGCCAATGTTAATTCCTGGTCTATGATGTCATGGTAACCTCTCAATTATCCAACGTTGTAGATTAATTTACATGGTCTCAAAAGACAAACCAGGGTATTTTTATGATATAGCTTCCAGTTCAGTGCTACAGCAAATTCAGCTTTACCTCTGCCCGGCAATTCTTTCTGCTATTACCATTTAATCCTTTTGCTAAGTTGCAATCAGTGTTCCTTAACCATCCAGACAGCATCGCATATGAAATGCTATCTGTATGGAATAACTTCATTGCATGTGATACAGTATTATCATCATAAAAAATATTCAGCTGGACTATCAAAACTCGTTGGTGTTATTTTCTGGAACATTTAGTTCCTGTAACCAAAGAAAAACAATTGCACTGAGGTTCAACAATATTTATTATTTACAACCTTTGTACAGTTACGGGCCACAGAGGGAAGCTATTGACCTTAGGATTACTAAAGCATCCGGGAGTTTGTGGTAATTCTCAAAGCTAAAGGCTGGGGGACTTACTGTCCCCTTGGAGCCACTTCTGTAATCTGAGGGGCATTGGTTACTTTACAATCCTAAAGCTGCAGTTAATAAATGCTTTGTGATTCAATCTTTTAAAAAAATTTATACGGAACAATCGGCCACCTAAGTACACCTTACGCATTGTTTTAGAACTGTCTTTCCTCAATTCTTACTAGGGTTTGTGCTCACAGGTGTAAGCATCTACAAATGAATGCAAGACTATGATGGGCAGGAAAAGACCAGCTTAGGTCATCAAGCCCATGCCGTTCTCATGTTGCCTGGAGCAACGCAACTGAACATTTGCTAACCTCCCGTCAGCCATGTAATCTAAAAAACAGATAAAGCACAGGATAAATAAGGGAAAAAACTCTGGAAAATTCCTCTCTGACCCCCTCAGGCAATCAAAACCAGTCCAGAAAATCATATTGACCATGTGTGCATTCACTGTTAATCCACTTACCTTTTCTCTGATGTGATCTCTGCCACAGCCAAGAACCTGTCCAGCTCCAGCTCTCCAATACCTTCTCTATCTGCCTCATCTTTAGAACTCCTCTGGAAATACAGGAATTTTTCACAAATGCACACAATTCATACTGCTTGATGTCCACATCTATGTTTTATTGCATGGGTAACTGATAGTTTTCCTCTTCCAGCCTGAGACCAATTGAAATGCACATCTGCTCCATAGCATCAGGCTTTCATAGTTCCATTCTTACCTGTCTCATCACAGCCAGCTGATCTCCTGCTTCTCATTCCATGTGGTCATGTCCAGCAATCTCATCCCCCTTCTTAATCTTCCTAATATATGCTTTGCCTTGGTTCCGGTATTCTGGCCTGACATCCCAGGCTCGACCATAGACACTTCTGCACCTGTATTACTCTGCATTGCCAACCTCCAAATGCATTTTATAATATTCAGTTAAACCTCTCCAACACAACCCATGGCTCTGCAACTCTGCTACACTGTTTAACACTCCATCCCAGTATCTGATACCATCCTCTTCCCATGCTATTCAATCAGGCTAAATCTGATAAAGCATAACCCATGTATCCTGTTTGACCCTGAGCTAAGCTTCAAATGCCACACCCAGCACTTTGCCATAACCAGTTGATTACAAATCCACAATATACCTACCTCCATGCTTACCTTGTCCTTACTGCTGCTAAAACAATTATTCATGCTTTCAACAAGTGCAAGGAGCTCATGGACTTCTTTGACACAATGATTGTGACAATCAGTTCAGCTGCCTCTTCCCCATTAGGCATAACTTCCCCCGAGGTTAACATCTGCCCTAACCCTGTGTTTGTATCTTTCTCTATCTTCTCTTCTATCTCACCTCATGCCCTCTCCAAGCTGCCTTGTCCATGGGATTCACCTCCTTGTCCCTTGACTTTTTTCCCACCAAACTAATGACCACCCACATTCCCTTCCTAGTCCCCATGTTAGCTGACGGTGTTAACAGTTTTCTCTCATCAGCTACAGTCCCTCTCTCCTTCAAGTCTGCCATCATCACCACTCTCCTTAAAAAATACCTTTGACCCCCTCAGTCCTTCCAATCTACCACCCCCTCTCCAATGTCCTTGAACATGTTGTCACCTCCAATATCCGTGCCCAACATTTTTGCAACTCCGTGTTTAAATTCCTGTAATCAGCTTTCCACCCCTGCTACAGTACTGAAACGGCCCTTCTTAAAGTAACATGTGTGATAGTGACGGTGTAAGCTATCCCTCCTCATCCTTCATGACCCGCCTGCAACCTTTGGCACAGTTGGCTACATCATCCATCTCCAATGCCTCTCCTCCGTCATCTAATTGGGTGGGACTGCACTTGCCTGGTGCCATTTTGATCCACTTGTAGCTGAAAAGCACCTGCAATGTCTAATCTTCCTGCTCACACACTGTTATCTCCGCAATCCCCCTCGGATATATTCTTGGCATCCCTTCTCTTTTCTCTCAGCAGCATTTCAGGTTCCATATGTACGCTGTCCGACATCCAATATTGGATGAGCAGAAATTTCCTCAAAATAAATATTGGAGGACAGAAGCTATTATCTTTAGTCCCCGCCACAAACTCTATTCCCTCGCCATTGATTCCATTCCTCTCCCTGGCAACAGTCTGAGGCTGGACCAGACCATTCGCCACCTTGGTGTCTTATTTGACCCCAAACTGAGCTTCCAACCACATATTCTGCCTACTTACACCACCGTAACATTGTTTGACTCCACCGGGCCTCAGCTCATCTGCTGCTGAAACCCTCATCCGTTTATTTTTTACCTCTAGACTTGACTATTCCAATGTTCCTCTGATCAGCGTCCTAGCTTCTACCCTACATAAATGTGAGCTCATCCAAAACGCTGATGCCCGTTTCCTTACTCGCACAAAGATCCGTTCACCTATCACCCTTGGGGTCGTTGACCTAGAATGGCTTCCAGTCCGGCAACGCCTCAATTTTAAAACTGTCATACTTGTTTTCAAATCCTTCCATGGTCTCAGCCCTCCCTATCTCTGTAATATTCTTCAGCGATACTCCCTATCTCTGTAATGTTCTTCAGCGATACAACCCTGCGAGATCTCTGTACTCTTCCAATTCTAGCCTCTTGCGCATTCCCAATTTTAATTGCTCCATCATTAGCTGCTGTGCCTTCAACTGCCCAGACCCTAACCTCTTTCTACCTGTCTACCTCTCTCTCCTCCTTTAAGGCATGTTATGCCAATGTATTTTATTGAATGATAATTTTCTTTGGTCAACTGAATGGCGATCTGAATTTATATTTGTTGTGAAGAAATTTAGAAAGAATATTTAAAACAGGATGACTTTGCTAGCAGCTTAAGATGATCACCTAGTTTGCTACACTGTATCCTACATTGCAAAAGACTGAGGAGGGAGACAAAATGTCTGCTAATTCCCCAGCAAGAACCAAGACCCAGGAAGTTTAAAAGAACTGCTTGTTCTTTTTGCAAGAGAGAAATACTGCTAACTGTTATGTTTTGAATCACTGAGTGACTGTCATGTGACAAGCCCCTCCCCATCTGTGGTTTTTAAGCTGGTGTTTTCTCGGCAGCAGAGGAGAAGCAACTGAATTCTGACATGAGCAGACCCTAAGTGGGGGTTTCCTCTTTCTCTTTCTCTCTCTCCATTCCAGCTTGAAAGCTTCCAAATCCTGCTTGTTGACTGACCAGCTTCGCATACTCCGGCTACAATCCAAAACCCCATTGGAGAAAATCATCTGCATCGCTATCTCCAAGAGACTCACCAAACCAATCATCTACAACTCCAAACTAAAAGCGTCAGGACCACTGAATTTAGCTAGACGCCAGCTGAATCACCAAACTCCACAGACTGTATACCTTTTTTATGAACTCTAATTCAACCAATCTACCTTTCCCCACTCTGTAACCTATTTGTGTGTGTGTAAACCTCTAGTGTGTGTGAGAGTGAAAGTTGGCGCATTGCTTATTATTTTTCTTAGTTCAGTTTAGGTACAATAAAGTTAACTTTTTTCTTTGTTAATTCAAGAAAACTTGTCCGACTGGTTCTTGTTATGATCATAGCAAAATAAGTAATCAAACACTTACTCAATTGTACAGTACATCCACTTTAAGAAAGAATTAAACCTGTTGTGGTCTAACAAGGAGAGGGAAAAGAGGGAAGTCCTTCAACCCCTTCTCACTTGACCGTAACAGTCACTTTTTAAAACTTACCTTTTGGACCAAGCTTTTGATCATTTGTCCTAATATCTCCTTATGTGGACAGATGACTAAAAGCTTGATCAATGAGGTAGGTTTTAAGGAACATCTTTAAGGAGGACAGAGAGAGGCAGAGAGACAAGAGGTTTAGGGAGGGAATCCAGAGTTTAGGGCCTACGCAACTGAAAGCATGGCCATCAACATTGGAGCAATTGAAATCAAAGATGTGCAAGAGGCCAGAATTGGAGGAGTGTAGAGACCCTGGAGGGTTCTAGGGCTGGAGGAGGTTACAGAGCTAAGAAGGGGTGATACCATGGAGGGATTTGAAAAGAAAGATGAGATTTTTAAAATTGAGGCATTGCCAGACCAGGAACTGATGTTTCTGAGCAAGCACAGGGATGATGGGTGAATGGGACTTGATGCAAGTTAGGATATGGTCTGCAGAGTTTTGGCTAAACTCCAGTTTATGTAGGGTAGAAGATGGGAGGCTGGCCAGGAAAGCATTAGAATAGTCAAGGCTAGTGGTAACAAAGACATGGATGAGGGTTTCAGCAGCAGATGAGATGAGGCAGGGGAAGAGTTGGCAGTGGTGGAGCGGATATGTAGTCAGAACCGCATCTTCGGGTCAAATATGACATCAAGGTTGCGAACAGTCTGGTTCGGCCTCATACAGTTGCCAGGGAGAGGGATAGAGTTGGTGTCGAGCGAGCAGAGTTTGTGGCGGCAACCAAAGACAATAGCTTCAGCCTTTCCAATATTTTGACACATCCTGTTCTTCACCTTGGTGTCAAATATTACTTGATGAATCTCCTGTGAAGCAGCTTGCATCGTTTCACTACATTAAAGGCAGTGAATGAATGCAAGTTGTGTTATTGTTGTTTATGAGCCTTCAAGTTTGAGTTTCATAACAGCACCATAAATATCATCATTGACAGGATTCTGCAATTTCTGGAGAAGCTGAACTCATGGTGTATCTGTTTTACTCTCTAATTGCTAGATTTTTTACGAATCAATAATGGAAAGCAACATTAATGCAACACTCTTATTATGTTACTTCCCAGCAATATCTGTCCCAATGGCTGGAGAGAAGTGTCAGAGATTACTTCTGACACCAATGTGTGAACAAAGTTGCAGTCACTGAGCAAAGTTGATTACACGCCATAAACAGTTTCATAATTGGGTTTGAAGTGTCACCAGTATGGGGTAGAAGTTTACACCTCTTGGTTTGTCAAAATATGGAAACTGTGTCAAAAACACCCGCATGGCAATTTTCAGGAATATTAATGAAACACTCCATGAAGAGCTCTAATGCTTAATAGGTGAGAATGAGGTTAATCCAATGAGAGGTCAGTGGAGCGAACATCAGATACAAGCTTAGACTCTTCAGCTTTTGCAGTGAATGATGATAAACCCGTCAGAAAAAGAGGAGCTGTGCTACGAAATGCAGTTAATCTATTGAAGATTTTAATTATAATACAGTCATGGATTGCTTGCTACCATTTCACAATTGTATTTTCCTCCACTGATTGGGGAATTGACAAGCCAGCTAGCCACTGGTCTGAAGGGTCTTCAGCAGTAATTACCATGGTTAGTTTACATGCAGTGAAGAACTTGGAGGACATTACACTGGGTTTATGAGCGTGGGAAGCAAATTTTGACATCAGGTTAAAGTTTTCTTAACGTGCGAAAAACATACAGAAAAGAAAGTGAAGCTTTACATATTTGGTTGTTTGTAACTGGTGTTGCTACAGCCAAGACTTTGCACTGAGTTTAATGGAGTCAGTAATGGTGCTGATAGACATGAGCATAAACACAGAAGTACCCTGATGGCAGCACTGGTATACATGTAGAACATTAGCGAACTGAGATGTGATAATGAGCTATGATGCAGTGAGGAACTATATAATGCTATAAACCATGACAATGAAGTGAAAGTAACTTAGGTAGTGCTCAAATACTGAAATTATCGTACAACATCAAATCACTCGAATGAAAATGTTATTTTGTATAATATTAAATAGATGTATTTATGTTCTTATCCTGTATAACGTTTCACTTACTACTTTAGGGATGTGGCAGTCCTTTGTTGGATGACAGTACCCTCCACAGAGTGCTTTTGAAGTGATTTTACTCTGGGGTTTGTTGTGCAGTGGCTCTCTCAGCACCTGCCCAGGGGTCTGATCTGTGGCATTTCAGTCTTTTCAGCAGAGTACCTCTGCCTTGGGTTCTATGGAATTTGTAAGGAATGCCTCTTCCCTTTGCCTGTTCGGTGGAATGCCACTGCTTCACATCCGGTCCCTCAGCCTGAGAGTTTCTGAAGTGTTGCTATCCTGGGTTTTGTTCTGTGCAATGTCACCATCGCAAACTCTCTCACCATGCCGTTTCTCTGGGTCTTTTCTGGGTTGCTGGACTGCAGTCTGTGGAGCGTCTCAGCCCAGGAACTGTTTCTCCTTGGGTTCTGGTGCTGAAGGAACCATTGAATGCCATTCTCCTGCAGAAGGTGATTCTGCCAAAATAAACCTTTAGAGCGCTTTCCCAGCTGTTGTTTCTGATTTCGTACTCTTTTTGTAATCTTTCTTCTAGAGTGTTTATTTTAAATTTATATGGTGTTTAAATTTTCATTATTTTGTTTTTCTCGTTCAACAGACCCCATTTTGATTTCTGCTGCAGTTTGTTTTGTTTGCAATTCACAACTGTTTGCATTTTGCAGTGCAATAGTTTGAATTTTTGACCACCAAATTCTAGGATTTTCCAAGTCATATCACAAGACATTTGCACAAAATACTGGGGGAAGAATGCACTGGTAATTCCAGTTGGATGATCAATAGCAAATAGCAAGGGATAAATTTAGGAATCTTTGCACATCAGAAGCTTCTTTCAGTGCTTCTTATGAGCCACGATGTGGAGTGCTTGCCCCAGCTTATCAAGGAAGGCTTCAACCTCACCCCACCCCTCCCACTCCCTGCATTAGCTCTCTCGATTGCAGACCTATCCCCTCCTGATCACAGATTCTCTTGCCCCTCTCAATCGCATCCTTGTTGCCATCCCAATTGCCGGGGATGGCTCCCAAGGATCTTTGATTGAACCTCCTGCTGCTAGTGTTTCTTCCCACACACCAGCTGTCCATTTGACCATTGCTGAGCAGGAAAAGGAGTTAAAAAATAATGAGGTCCTCTGTGATTTTGGCAAGACCTGTGCATGCTCGGCCATGTTGGGTTCTTCACTGCTTTCGGCCACCCCCTCCCAGCTTCCCCACAAATATCAGGGCCCAAGAGTTTGTAGATTAAAGCAATTAATAACTTTACAATTAAACAGCAAAACAGAATCCAAAAATCAGCATATGAACAGGATAAGGCACGGAAGCAAATGTACATGGAAAATGTCTGTAATGGGTCAAGATCGTTTTGTAACCAAAGCAAAATACTGTGGATGCTGGAAATCCGAAATCAAAACAGAAAATGTTGGAAATACTGGGCAGGTCAGGCAACATCTGTGGAGAGAGAAACAGAAGTTATGTTTCAGGTCGATGAGCTTTCATCAGAACTCATGATGAAAGGCCATCGACCTGAAACGTTAACTCTGTTTCACTCTCCAAAGATGCTGCCTGACCTACATTTGGTAACGCTGTTTAAGATCGAGTATTGGACTGTGTTTTTCAATGAACAATGTATTGCATTCTGGGTGACAAATTCAGTTTGTGTCGTCTCTTGCAAATCTTTTGGATGTGTTTATCGCCCAAGCAGGGAGTGAAAATTGAGCCTCTCTTCCATTCATTACATTTGTAAAGAGCTCAGACCCCTATTTGTAATGCCTTTGGTGTCAATACCAGCAATTTTGTTAATTCCTCAATGAAGCATTTCCCAGATGACTCAACTCATATGTACAATTAACAATAGTGTGCAGATATAGTAAAAGCAATGATTTATATCCACAAAGATATGAACACTTTGCAAGTCTGTGACTAGCATACAAATCTTTACAATGGAGCAAACAAGCAAACAACTTCTTTTTGCTCAAAAGAACTAATGCTGCAGACTAAATTGAGGAACCAAACTAATTTGATCTTTCACAAAATCAAAAAAAAACTATTGAAACTTTGCTGGTTATATTTGTAACTAACAGAGCTTCACTGTATCACATTACCTCCAAAACTATTAGGGCTTTGGAAATTACTTTTTTTTCCCAAGTTTCTTCCCTTTCTTCCCCAAAGGCTCCAACTCCTGCTGATCATTTAGTATCTCCCCATGTTGCCTTTAGTTATGTGCAAGCCTTGACAGTGAATTGTTGGCAAGCTGTTCAATTCTGCGGTATCTTGCAGCCAAACTGCATCCTGTCCTCATATGACATTAACAGGTGCCAATTTTCCTGCAATAAAAACAAGAAATGCTGGAAATACTCAGCCGTTCTGGCAGCATCTGTGGAGAGAGAGAAGCAGAGTTAACGTTTCAGGTCAGTGACCCTTCATCAGAACTGGCAAATATTAGAAATGTGAAAGGTTTTAAGCAAATAAAGCGGGGGTGGGGCAAGAGATAACAAAAGGCAAGGTGCTGATAGGACAGAGACTAATTGACCAGAAGGTCATGGAGCAAAGGCAAATGGTATGTTAATGGTGTGCTGAAAGGCAAACTATTAGTGCAAAGAGGGTGTTAATTGACAGAGAAATTAACAGCCCTGGCCCAAAGCACAAACATGAAAAAATTGTGGGTAGGCACACGGTAAAAAAATGAATGATGAAACAAACTAAAATAAAATAAACAAATAAAAAAAAATAACGGCGGCACAGTGGCGCAGTGGTTAGCACTGCAGCTTCACAGCTCCAGGGACCCGGGTTTGATTCTGGGTACTGTCTGTGCGGAGTTTGCAAGTTCTCCCTGTGACCGCATGGGTTTTCGCCGGGTGCTCCGGTTTCCTCCCACAGCCAAAGACTTGCAGGTTGATAGGTAAATTGGCCATTGTAAATTGCCCCTAGTGTAAGTAGGTGATACGGAATATGGGATTACTGCGGAGTTAGTATAAATGGGTGGTTGTTGGTCGGCACAGACTCGGTGGGCCGAAGGGCCTGTTTCAGTGCTGTATCTCTAAATAAAATAAATAAAAAAGGAGGGGCCCGTCATGCTCTGAAATTATTGAACTCTATGCTCAGTCCAGCAGGCTAATCGGTAAATGTCCGTCATGATCTGAAATTATTGAACCAATTTTCCTGCAGCGGTTAATGGATACTGATCAGGTACACAAACCTTTAGTTATTTTTCTGCCACTTTACATGAGTTCAAAGTAATTAAAGCCAATTGTAGAAGTTGATAACACTCTCACCTCTGAGTCAGAAGATTATAGATTCAAGTTCCACTGTAGCACTGAGGGAGTGCTACACCAGCAGGCCTGCCGTCTTTCCAATGAGAGTTGAAACATATCAGCAATGCAAAGTAAAAATAATTAATTGTGAAGGGCCAATTTTCGTGCGGTAAGACTGGATCTGACCCGGGTAAATAGGAATCAAAGATTAGCAGGCGAAACTGTAACAGAACAATGGGTTGCCTTGAAAGAGAAAATGGTTTAGGTACAAGCGAGCTACCTTCCTACGAGGAGAAAAGATAAGGCAACCAAAGCCAGAGCTCCCTGGACGGTAAAAGAGACAGAGTAAAATGAAGCAGAAAAAGGGCTGGGTGACAGATGTCAGGTTTATAAAACGGCCGGGATTTTGATTTGGCGACGGGGGGGTCTCAACTACTGGTAAAAGTGCCGGCCAGAGCCTATATTGCCTCCTCTGAAGAAAGGCCACCAAATCAAGTGCCAATTAGACACTTAAGTGGATAGCAGGGGGCCTTGCCCGGGATTAAGGACCCCGGCGACGGACATCCCGCCTGCTGAGAGCTGTCAACCAATCAGAGGCAGGCAGCTCTTTAATTGAGCAGCGCCACCGCAGAGGTGGTGGCTTCCGCCAATAGAGCATTTACCCAAGGCCCTGGAACCAGGCCACAAGTAGGTCAGGCCGGGCGGTGTTTTGCAGGGTGGGGATCATGGGGAGCAGGGTGTAGGGGGGTCGGCTGCAAGGGCAGGAGGGTGGTTCTCAGAAGGTCTCCCCCCTCCCGATGCCGGGTCCCTCGTTCAGGCAGTAAGTGCCTTTTGGTGAGAGACTCACCCTCGCCCGCCTCCAGAGCTGGCATGCAGCCCGCACAGGTTTGCTTGGCATGCGTCCCGTCTGGCGACAGGCCCTCCTGCCGCTCGGCTAATTCCAACGGAGACAGGTTGAGGCCCTTGGGCATTAATTGCCCACTTAAGGGCCCCAATTGGAAGTGGGCGGGATCCCGGTCCGGACTTAATTTGAGTGGAGGCGGGAAGGTGGCGGGGTCCTCGCCACCATCCCACCTTATCATATGCTCTCCCTACCTCCAAACCTGAAGTGGGGGAAAAGCATAAAATTCCCCCTACAAGTAGGAATGAGACTGAATATAGAAAGTTCAGAGGGGAAGTGAAAAAAGAAATGAGCAGCAAAGAGAGAGAGTATGAGAAGAGACTGGCAGCTACATAAAGGAGAATCCATATAAATAGTAAAAGGGTAGTAACAGGAGATTGAGGCTGATTAAGGACCTAAAAGGAGATTTATACAGGGAGGCAAAGGGCATGGCTGAGGTACCAAATGATTACTTAAATCTGTCTTCACCAAGGAAGAAGATGCTGCCAAAGTTATTGTGACGTTGGAGGTAGTTGAGACACTGAATGGGCTAAAAATTGATAAAGAGGAGGTTTTTGATGGGCTGGCTGTACTTATAATAGATAGGTCACCAGGGCCGGATGAGGTGCATCTGAGGATACTGAGGGAAATAAGGGTGGAAATTGTTGTGACACTGGCCATAAACTTCCAGTCCTCCTTAGATACAGGGGTGGTGCCAGAGGACTGGAGAATTATACCTTTGAGCAAAAAAGGGTATAGGAATAGGCCCAGCAACTACAGGCCAGTCAGTGTAATCATGCTGATGGGAAAGCTTTTAGAAACAATAATCCAGGGCAAAATTAAGAGTCACCTGGACAAATTTAGATTAATTAAGGAAAGCCAGCACAAATTTGTTCCTACTTCATTAATTTTTTTGATGAGGATCTGAGGATTGATGAGAGTAATGCAGTTGATGGGTTGATGTGGTGATTATAGACTTCCAAAATGCTTTTGATAAAGTGCCGCATAATTGGCCTGCCAGCAAGGTTGAAACCCATGGAATTAAATGGACAATGGCAGCATGGATACAAAGTTGACTGAGTGACAGGAAACAGACAGTAGTGAATAGTTGTTTTTCGGACTGGAGGAAGGTATAATTGGGGTTCCCCAGGGTTCAGTACTTGGACCACTGCTTTTCTTAATCTATGTTAATGATCTAGACTTGGGTGTGTAGGACACAATTTCAAAATTAGCAGATGTCACAAAACTTAGAAACAGTGACAGACTTCAAGAAGACATAGACAGATGGAGAAATGGGTGGACACATGGCAGAGGAAACAATGCAGAGAAGTGTGAAGTGATATATTTTGGTCGGAAGAATGAGGAGAGATGATATAAAATATAGGCTACAATTCTAAAGCCAGAGCAGAGGTACCTGGGGATATATGTGCACAAGTCATTGAAGGTGGCACGGCAGGTTGAGAAAGAGGTTAATAAGGCATATGGGATTCTGGGCTTTATAAATAAGGGCATAGAGTACAAAAACAAGGAAATTGTGGTAAGCCTTTATAAAGCATGGTTTGGCTTCAACTGGAGTATTGTGTCTAATTCTGGGTACCACACTTTAGGAAGGATGTAAAGGCATTCGACAGTGTGCAGAATAGTTTACGAGGATGGTTCCAGGGATGAGGGACTTCAGTTACATGGATAGATTGGAGAATTGCAGATGCTGGGGCTATTCTCCTGAGATTTGATAGAAGTGTTTAAAATCATGAGGGGTCTGGACAGATTAGATAGGGAGATACTGTTCCCATTGGCAGAGGGATCCAGAACCAGGGGACTCTGACTTAAGGTGAATGGCAAAAGAACCAAAGGCAACATGAGGAAAAACATTTTTACTCAACACATGGTTAGGATCTGAGTTTTTTTTAAATTCGTCCTTGGGATCATTGACAAGAACCGCATTTATTGCCAATCCCTAACTGCCTTGAGAAGGTGATGGTGAGCTGCCTTCTTGAACTGTTGCAGTTCATGTGTGTAGGTACTCCCACAGTGCTATTAGGGATGCAGTTCCAGGAGGTTGACCCAGTGCCAGTGAAGGAACAGCGATATAGTTCCTAGTCAGGATGGTGTGTGACTTGGAGGGAAACCTGAGGTGGACGTGTTCGGCTGCATCTGCTGCCCTTATCCTATTAGGTTGCAGAGGTCACAAGTTTGGAAAATGCTGTCAAAGGAGCCTTGGCAAGTTTCTGCAGTGCATTTTGTAGATGGTACACACTGCTACCACTGTGTGATGATTGTGGAGGAAGTTAATATTTAAGATGGTGGATGGGGTGGTACTCATCCAGGCAAGTGGAGAGTATTCCATCACACTCTTGCCTTGTGCCTTGTAGATGGAGGACAGGCATTGGGAAGTCATGAGGTGAGTTACTGCAGAATTCTCAGCCTCTGACCTGCTCTTAGAACCAGAGTATTTATATGGCTAGTCCAGTTAAGTTTCAGGTCAATGGTAAGCCCAAAATGTTGATGGTGGGGGATTCAGCATTGATAATGCCGTTGAATGTCATGGGGAGATGATTAGAATTTCTTTTGTTGAGATAGTCATTGCCTGACACTTGTGTGATGCAAACATCAATTCTGACTTATCAGCCCAAGCCTGAAACTTGTCCAAGTCTTGCTGGCATGCAGTCATAGATTGCTTCAGTATCTGAGGAGTTACGAATGGTATTGAACACAGTACAATCATCAGTGAACGTCCCCACTTCTGACCTTATGTTGGAGTGTAGGTCATTAATGAAATAGCTGAAAATAGATGGGCCTTGGAGACTGGCCTGAGGAACTCCTGCAGTGATGTCCTGGGCCTGAGACGATTAGCCATCAACATCCATAACTATCTTCCTTTGTGCTATGTATGATTCCAACCAGTGGAGAGTTTTCCCCCGATTCCCATTGATTTCAGTTTTACTTGGACTCCTTGATGTCAAGAGCAGCCACTCTCATCTCATCCCTTGAACTTTGCTCTTTTGTCCATGTTTCGACCAAGGCTGTAACATGGTCCGGATCCAAGTGACCCTGGTGGAACCCAAACTAAGCATCGGCAAGCAAGTTATTGCTGAGTAACTGCTGCTTGACAGCACTGTCGATGACACCTTCCATCACTTTGCTGATGATTGAGAGTAAACTATGGGGCAGTAATTGGTTAGATTGGATTTGTCCCAATTTTATGAACAGGACATACCTAGGCAATTTTCCACATTGTCAGGGAGATGCCAGTGTTGTATCTGTATTTGAAAAGCTTGGCTAAGGGCATAGCTAGTTCTAGGACACATGTCTTCAGTACTGCAGCTGGGATGTTGTCAGGGTCCACAGTCTTTGCTGTATCCAATACCCTCAGCAGTTTCTTGATATCATATTGAGTAAGTCAAATTGTCTGAAGACTGGCATCTATGATGATGGGGATCTCAGGAGGAAGCTGAGATGGATCATCCACTTGACACTTCTGGCTGAAGATGGTTGTAAATGCTTCAGCGTTGTGTTTTGCGCTGACATGCTGGGCTCCCCCATAATTGAGGATGGGGATGTTTGTGGAACATCCTCCTCAGATTAGTTGTTTAATTGTCCACTATTCATGACTGGATGTGGCAGGACTGCTGAGTTTTGATATAATCCGTTGGTTGTTGGGATCGCTTAGTTCTGTCTATAGCATGCTGTTTACGTTGGTTAGCATGCATGTAGTCATGTGTTGCAGCTTCACCAGTTTGGCATCTTATTTTAAGTATGCCTGGTATGTTGGCATGCTCTTCTACACTCCTTATTGAGCCAGGGTTGGTCCCCTGGCTTGATCGTAATGGTAGAGTGAGGGATTTGCCAAGCCATGAGGTTACAGTTTGTGATTGACTACAATTCTGCTGCTGCTGATGGCCCACAGCACCTCATGGATGCCCAGTTCTCAGCTGTTAGATCTGTTCTGAATCTATCCCATTTAGCATGGTCGTAGCGCAACACAGCACAATGGATGGTATCCTCAATGTGAAGATGCGTCTCTACCAGGACCGTGCGGTAATCACTTCTACCAATGCTGTCATGGACAGATGCAACTGCAACAGATAGATTGGTGAGGACAAGATCAAATAGGTTTTTCCCTCTTGTTGGTTCTCTCACCACCTGCCGCAGGCCCCGTCTGGCAGATATGTCCTTCAGTGCTCATTCAGATCAGTCAGTAGCAGTAGTGTGGTGGAGGCAGAGTGAATCATGGCTTTAAAAAGGGAATTGGATAATTATCTGAAGAAAAAAAAAATTTCAGGGCTATGGGGAAAGGGCAGAGGTGTGGGACTAGCTGAGTTGCTCTTGCAAAGAGCCGGCATGGACCCCAAGGGCCAAATGGCCTCATTCTGTGCTGTAACCATTCTATGATTCTATTAATCTATGATAAAGCAAAGCCCCATCTGTCCTCTCATCTGGCCGTAAAAGATCCCTTGGCATTATTCAAAGAAGGGCAAGCAGGTTCTCTTGGTGTCTTTGGTCAATAGTTATCCTTCAACTAACATCTAAAATTGATTATCTAGTCAAGTGCCTCATTGCTGTTTGTCAGATCTTGCTGTGTGCACATTACCTGCTGCATATCCTTACATTACAACAGGGACTACACTTCAAAAGTACTTAATTGACTGTTAGATACTTTCGGAGGTTCTGAGGTTGTGAAAGGTTCTCTATAAATGCAAGTCTTTCTTTCTAACACACTAGCTGAGACTAGCTGCAGAATTACCTTACCCTGATATTGACCCAGAATATATACTTTCTACTCCGAGCTCTGTCACGGCTAGAGGCTGCCAGGGGGGCAGAGGAAACACTAGAAGGATGTCCTTAAAGCCTCCCTGAAAAAAATGTGACACCTCCACTGATTCATGGAAATCTCCTGCCCAAGACTGCCCAAAATGGAGAAAAAACATCTGTGAAGGTGCCAGCCAGTTCGAACAATGTCGACATTCCCAGGCAGTAACCAAGTGCAAACAGCGGAAGGAACGCTCGGAAATTCAAGCATCCCATTCATTAGCCTCACCAAACACCACCTGCCCCACCTGTGGCAGAGTGTGCGGATCCAGAATTGGACTATTCAGTCACCTAATGACCCACAACTCTGGAGTTTAAGAAAGTTGTCCTCGTTCCCGAGGGACTACCTAAAAGAGAAGATACTGTCTTTTAATTATTAGGAGCCTCACCCACCAGGAATGCTCAACTACACCCCATGGTCTTCCATCCATTCATTTTATTAAAGTGTGTTAATACCATTTGGTTTGGTGGGGAAATGTAAGACTGTAGGAGCAATCGGCACAATGCAGCACTGACAGTGGGGAACGGTGCCCGCAGGAAGTGTATCTTAGGAAATTGCATTCATACAGTCTGTGATTTTCTGTCCATTTGAATTAATGGATTGGTAATCACTGGCGGCACACCCATGAGTCCCAAGACGTGCTTCAAATCATTTATGCCAGATTTCTCCAAGCGGGAGAATATTGTGCAAACGCAGATCAGTTTAAACCTGCAAAGAACTTAAGTGTCTAACCTTTTTCTAACAAAAAAACTACATGAGATGAAGTATAAGCTCAGCATTCAAATAAGTAATTGCCCAGTTTCAAATTCAGTGTACACATGAAGGAATGCATTTAATTTACTCTTACCGGTCTTGCTATACATTTTCTTTTCCCCAATCTGCAGACATTTTTTTTTAATAGATCTGTTCTTTTATTTCCCTTCCTCTAAGGTGGAATCTTCTGCCAACTAATGTTTCCATCAGAGGGATCAGTCTGAGCCAAGTCAAGATTTTGGGTTGAATGTTAAAGCACTCAAACTGCTTCAAAACAGGAAGTGTCTACATTAAGTGACAGATAGCTTGCTTTCCTCAAGGGCATATTACTTTTCCTCCAAACCATACATGGTTCATTTCAGCTCGGGCTTCTTCAGCTCATATTGAGTTCATGTAGTCTGAGGGTTCTGACTATTTTCCCCCCTCCACTCTCCTCTGCCCCCTCACTTTCCTGTGCATTTGATTGACGGGAAATATCAGCCTGCTGGGAAAATAGTCTTACAGTTCTGGCTGCTTGCTGGCTGGAGTGCAGTAACAAAGCTAACATCTGCAAAATCTGCTGTGTATTATTGCTGCTTCCACATATGATTTCACATTTACTAAACCATATTATAAATGATCACTGTCCACTAAATAGCTTTGCATTTGAATCTTGTCATTGGAGTGATTTGTGTAATGAATGCCGTCTCACTGTGACAGGAGATTTGGATTCAACAGGCTCTGGTGGTATTTTCTGGCACAATAATCCTCAAGATAGATCCGAAAATCAACAACTTGAGTGATCATTCAAACATACAGCAAAATAGATCAGTGGTGAATGCAACTCGGTGTATATCAGAAATAATCAAATTGATGGCAATCAAGCAGCAGAGGGTTCAATTCCAGACACCATAAAAAAAGGGTTAATGTTTAAATCCAGATCTGAGCTGATATCTGAACTTCCATTTGTTTATTAGCTAAGTTTTCCCAGTTCTGGCCACGCCTTTGGTTAGACGACAGAGTAGTTCTCCATCTTGCAGCTGGGGCAGGGAGCAGAAGCAGGTTGGATTGCCTTGTAATTTACTTTTACCACCTCCTTCACTTTTGCTTCCACCCTCTTCTGAAACAGTGACGCATTGTTGGAGTATGGTTCCATGCACGCTTGCCACACTTCGGTAGCCATTGTTGATATGTGAGATGAAGATATCATCAGTCTAATGAACTGTAAAGGCATCACAGCTGAGTGCAATCTCGTCCTTGTTGAACACATGGAGTCAGATCACCATACAGGAATTACAAGTGGGAATCCTAGAGGGTTTTCCCCTCCCTATCCTAGGACTCCGATGTCAATTATGTCAGCACTGACAGATCCTGGATCTTTCTGATTTGTACAGCCCAATGCCAGAACCACATTTTCTTTAAAAAAACAAATGTCCAAATGTATGCAAATTTGCTTTATTGTGGTCCATGCAAGCTGGGCACCATACTGTTGCATTCTGCCCTCAAATAGGACACTTTGGCATCCAAATCAATTAAAGTGCAAAAGATCACCTCCTCCCACAACATCTTCACCATCTCAACCCCTTCCCTGTCACCCCTCTTTATCGGCTCTAACCCCCAAAGAAGTCTGTATGCCCTCATCTTCCTATTTCCAGCTCTCATCAGATTCACCTCAACCATGACATTCACTCCATGAACAATCTTGATTCCCTCCCAACTTAGTGTTTGACCTTTCTTCAGCCTAAAGCTGCAGGCTAAAGGGTGAAAAGCAAACCCTTTTACAATAAGGTATAATTAGACTGGAAATATGATGGATTAACAACAGAAGCTCCTGAGCTCTCTGACTCTCTGATTGAGCAACAAGTAACACTCTGGCTAAATCAGAATAATTAAGAAGTAAAATTAAACAGATATAAAATCAAACAGAGCAGATTTCATTAGATACAGAATTTCACTTAACTCACCATCTGGGTATCAAATTAATCAATAAATATGTCTCAGTGCTCTGGCCTTTGTAGTATTGCAATTTTACTTCAGACCAAAATGCAAAACTTTATAAACCAAGCTCCAGAGGATTCCTTCTTTAAACTCCACCTCTTTCATTGTACAGTAACAAGGAAATGAAAGAACTACAGCTATTATCCCATTTTAGAACCTTCCCTACTGTCCAAGCTGTGATCAAGGATGGTCAAAATACATCTTATCTCAAGCTTGCCTTTCAGGGCGTAGCCAAGCTATGAGAGCCTTACTTGCAAAACCCCTGATAGAACAACACAAAGGCCATAAACAGATGTAAATAACTGTTGACCCAGTGATCAATTTTAATTACTTCTATCATCTGAATGAGCGTTACATTGAACAGTCATTAAACATGACTCAGCCACTTTTAAGTGGCATTTGCAAGACAGAAACTTGGATTCTTCAATGTTGTCATTACAGAGAATCCCTGGCATTTCTCCTGGTCTACCACCGTAACCTCTGCCACATCCCATTTATTGCTAATTCCTGCTTACCTACCCTCTTTATCCTCACCAACCTCCATTAATTTCCATCTACCGTCGAATTAATTTGAAAATTTTAGTTCTCATTTGTAAATCACTCTGTGGGTCTGCAACCTTTCCAGAATTATACTTTGCTCACACACTTACAACTTTAGTTCTCCATTGTTATGAAGACCACAACTTCCAAGAATGAGGCATATTAATTTCATCATATGAACATTAATTTTAAACTGTTGCTGGACTGAAAATATGACTTGTTCAAAGAAATCACAGCAGTGGCTGGAAGCATTTGCATACTAAGCGACAGTTGCCTGGAGAGACAACTGAACTGCTCCCTGATCCAATTAACCCAAATGGATTTTGATCACCAGACATTGAATGTGCAACAAGCTAGCATTCCATCCATCCCCACTCAGGGTGACTGCGAAGATGGAGAATCCACAAAAAACGCAGGAGAGTTTGTGAAAAACCTAGTCACATGACTTAACCTGCTGGCCAACTTGGAGGTTTGAATCGTGCTCACAGGACAGTTTGAAGACAGAGACTGCTTTGAAGACAAAAGAGAAGGAAGGTCTCTGCCTGGCACTCTCTCTCTCTCTCTCACTAATTTCCAGATCCAGTGAAGCCACTTAAACCTCAACAGAGAAGACTCCTACATCGAAACAAGTTTGAAAGTGTGCACTGGGCCGCAATGAAAAAGCAAGATTTAACTGCAATCAAAGACTCTACATCGAACTGAAACCAGTAAATGAACTCCAGCTATTGCTTCAGAATTTTCCCCTTTATTCTTTCTCCTTTTCTGTCTCTATCTGCGTGTATGTTTATCGCATGTGCATGCTAGCATGGTCGCATCATGTATTTGTAGTAGTTTTAACCGAATTAGAGTTTTAAGGTAAATAAACTTGCACCTTTCTTGTTTAAATCCAAGAAAACCTGTCTGGTTGATTTCTTTGCCTTACAATTGGAGAGCAGTGAACAAGGATTCACTGAGAGGGAGTTAAAAACATAGTGTTTTAAAAATTAAACTCTGCCATGGTCAAATCAGACAAAGGCTGAGAGAGAACCCTTCGACCCCTTTCTCACCTGGTCATAACACTGTGCATCGACCCATTCTCTCCACTGCTCCATAATGACAAAACTTTCAGAAAGCAACTGGGTTCCCATACTATGGAATTCTCTTCCTAAGCCCTTCTACCTTGCAATCTCTCCTCATTTTCAAAAGCCTACTTCAAACATACATTTTTTAACCAGACCTTTGGTCAACTCCTCTCTTATCCCAAACTCTGCATTATCCCTCTGTCATATAGCACTTTGGGATGTTACTCACTGTTATTAGTGCTATACAAGTGCAAGTAGTTGCTAGTATAGGAACTGAGCTATGTTCAATTGGCTTGATTAGAATATTAGTATGGCATTTATGATATTGTTTACCTAATGATGTAAGCAAAATTTTCCACAACACCACTTAGAACCATAGAAACCATAGAAAGGTTACAGCACAGAAAGAGGCCATTCAGCTCATAGTGTCTGTGCTGACTGAAAAAACTAGCTGCCCATTCTAATCCCACCTTCCAGCACCTGGTCCGCAGCCTTGCAGGTTACAGTACTTCAGGTGCAAGTCCAGATACCTTTTAAATGAGTTGAAGGTTTCTACCTCCACCACCGATCAGGCAGCGAATTCCAGACACCCACCACCCTCTAGGTAAAAAAGCTTTTCCTCATGTCCCCTCTAATCCTTCTACCAATCACCTTAAATCTGTGCCCCCTGGTAATTGACCTCTCTGCTAGGGGAAACAGGTCCTTCCTGTCTACTCTATCTAGGCCCCTCATAATTTTGTACACCTTAATTAAGTTACCCCTCAGCGTCCTCTGTTCTAAGGAAAACAACCCTAGCCTATCCAATCCTTCCTCATAGCTGCAATTTTCAAGCCTTGGTAACATTCTTGTAAATCTCCTCTGTACTCTCTCCAGAACAATTATGTCCTTCCTGTAATGTGACCAGAACAGTGTGCAATACTCCAGCTGTGGCCTAACCAGCATTTTACATAGTTCCAGCATTACATCCCTGCTTTTGTATTCTATACCTCAGCCAATAAAGGAAAGTATTCCATATACCTTCTTCACCACTCTATTTACTTGTCCTGCTACCTTCAGGGATCTGTGGATATGCATTCCAAAGTCTCTCACTTCCTCTACCCTTCACAATATCCTCCCATTTATTGTGTATTCCCTTGCTTTGTTTGCCCTCCCCAAATGCATTATCTCACACTTCTCCGGATTGAATTCCATTTGCCACTTTTCCACCCACTCAACCAAACCATTGATATCATTCTGGAGTCTACAGCTGTCCTCTTCACTATCAACGACACAGCCAATTTTTGTGTCATCTGCAAATTTTCCAATCATGCCTCCCACATTTAAGCCCAAATCATTAATATTTACTACGAACAGCAGGGGACCCATCACTCAGCCCTGTGGAATGCCACTGGAAACCGCTTTCCAATCGCAAAAACATCCATTGATCGTTACTCTTTGTTTCCTGTCACTGAGCCAATTTTGGATCCAACTCTCCACATTCCCCTGTATCCTATGTGCTTTTATTTTTCTGATCAGTCTGCCATATGGAACCTTGTCAAATACCTTACTAAAATCCATGCAGACAACATCCACTGCACTATCCTTATCAATCCTCCTTGTTACTTCCTTAAAAAATTCTATTAAGTTAGGAAGACACAACCTTCTCTTAACAAATCCATGCTGACAATCCCTGATTAATCCAAGTGACAGTTTATCCTATCTCACAGAATTGATTCTAATAATTTGCCCACCACCAAGGTCAGACTGACCGGCTTATAATTATTTGGCCTATCCTCGCACCCTAATTAAACAATGGTACAATGTTCACAGATCTCCAATCTTTTGGCACCTCGTCTGTATCTAGTGAGGATTTGAAAATGATCCTCAGAGCATCCACTATTTCCTTCCTGGTTTCCTTTAACAGCCTAGGATGCAATCTATCTGGCTCACGTGATTTATCCACTTACAAGGATGTCAGATTCTCTAGTACTTCCTCTCTCACTATGCTTATGGTATCTAATATTTCACACTCCTCTTTAACTACAATGTCTACACTTCTCTGATTCCTTCGCACATGGGACATGACCTCTTTCGTACTGTACCATTCTATTATTCTATGTCTATAATTACATATATTGAACAAAAAAAAATGTATCTGCAGGGAGGGAAAGGGACAGGGGAGGGGAGATTTTTAGACTTTGGATTCCGTTTCAGGAAATCACAACGTCAAGGTTGGATTTGAATTCCAAACAATTTTGGGTGCTCCTGAAATGGGCTCCAAACTAGAATCAGACAGTAGTCGGCAGATGCCAGCTCGCAAGAACACTTATTTTATTTGTTTGTGGGATGTGGACATTACTAGCCAGGCCAGCATTTATTGCCCATTCCTAATTGCCCTTCAGAAGGTGAGCTGCCTTCTTGAACCGTTGCAGTCCTTGGGGTGTAGGCACACCCACAGTGCTGTTAGGAAGGGAGTTCCAGTATTTTGACCCAGCGTCAGTGAAGGAACGGCGATATAGTTTCAAGTTAGGATGGTGTTTGGCTTGGAGGAGAACTTGCAGGCGGTGGTGTTCCCAGGTATCTGCTGCCCTTGTCCTGATAGTGGCAGACGTTGAGGGTTTGGAAGGTGCTGTCAAAGGAGCCTTGGTGAGTTGCTGCAATGTATCTTGTAGAAGGTACGCACTGCTGCCACTGTACATCGGTGGTGGAGGGAGTGAATGTTGAAGTGGTGGTTGGGATGTCAATCAAATGGGCAGCTTTGTCCTGGATGGTGTCGAGCTTCTTGAGTGTTGTTGGAGCTGCACTCATCCAGGCAAGTGGAGAGTACTCCTGACTTGTGCCTTGTAGATGGTGCACAGGCATTGGGGAGTCAGGAAGTAAGTTACTCGCCACAGAATTCCCAGCCTCTGACCTGCTCTTGTAGCCACAGAATTTATGTGGCTACTCCAGTTCAGTTTCTGGTTAATGGTAATCCCCAGGATGTTGACGCTGGAGGATTCAGCGATGATAATGCCATTGAATGTCAAGGGGAGATGGTTAGATTCTCTCTTGTTTGAGATGGTCATTGCCTGGCACTTGTGTGGTAAAAACGTTACTTGCCACTCATTAGCCCAAGCCTGGATGTTGTCCAAGTGTTGCTGCATATGGACATGAGCTACTTCAGTATCTGAGGAGTTGCAAGACATGCTGAACATTGTGCAATCATCAACTAACATCCCCACTTCTGACCTTATGATGGAGGGGAGGTCATTGATGAAGCAACTGAAGATGGTTGGGCCTAGGACACTACCCAGAGGAACTCCTGCAGTGATGTCCTGGGACTGAGATCATTGACCTCCAACAACCACAACCATCTTCCTTTGTGCTCGGTATAACTCCAACCAACAGAGAGTTTTCCCCCTGATTCCCATCGACTCCAGTTTTGCTAGGACTCCTTGATGCCATTATCAATCAAATGCTACCTTGATGTCAAGGGCAATCACTCTCACCTCATCTTGGAGTTCAGCTCTTTTGTCCATGTTTGGACCAAGGCCGTGATGAAGTCAGGAGCTGAGTGGTACTGACGGAACCCAAATTGAGCATCAGTGAGCAGATTTTTGCTGAGCAAGTGATGCTTGATAGCACTGTTGACGACACCTTCCATCACTTTGCTGATAATCAAGAGTAGACTGATAGGGTGGTAATTAGCCAGGTTGGATTTGTCCTAAGTTTTGTGCACAGGACATACCTGGGTAATTTTCCATGTTGCCGGGTCGGTGCCAGTGTTGTAGCTGTACTGGAACAGCGTGGCTAGGAGCATGGCTAGTTCTGTAGCACAAGTCTTCAGTGCTATTGCCGGAATGTTGTCAGGGCCCATAGCCTTTGCAGTATCCAGTGCCTTCAGCCATTCCTTGATATCACGTGGAGTGAATCGGATTGGCTGAAGACTGGTACCTGTGATGCTGCGGACCTCAGGAGGAGGCCGAGATGGATCATCCACTCGGCATTTCTGGCTGAAGACAGATGCAAATGCTTCAGCTTTGTCTGAACTAAGCCAGTCCATTCCAGAGCTAGGTAAAAAGCTATGGTATTTAATATGAATTAAACTGTTTTTGAAATTAAAAATAAGCATATTTTTTACCATTTTCTAATTGTAGTCAATAAAGTGGATGCAAGCCAACGTGAAAATCTGTTTTGTTGTTATAGTGCTGCAGAAAATATATATCTTAAGTGTTAAGATTATTCCTTGTGCTCTGCCAATGTCTGAGCTTATTGAAGTTTAGGACTTAGATCCCTACTTGTTCAATATTGTTCATTTTATTGGGCCTTTGGAGGGAAGGGGACATTTTCAGAGTGCCAGACATAAAGATAGTTTAGATAGCTTTAAGGTGTTCAGTAAAAAGGCTAGTTTTACAAAACTGCATTCCTAGGACAGAGATTTGACCATTCATTACAGAGGTGCAGACTTGGAGGGGTACAGCAAAGGCACACAGGAATTTATGCATGAGGGCATTAAATTTACTGTACTAGAGCTTGCGGAGCCAGAGTAGCTTAGTGAGAGTAAGGGCAATGGGCAAGTGGAATTTAGTGTGTGAGAGGGTACATGTAGCAAAGTATTTGGACATGGAGTTTATGGAAAGTAGAAAATAACAGACCAGCGTGGAGAGTGTTATAGTTGAGTCTGGAAATAGCAAAGGTTTCAATGGCACTGAGGCTAAAATAAGTATTAAGGGGTGGGGGGGGGGCAGTGTTGCAGAGGTGGAATTAAGCAGCTTTGTTAATAGATAGGACCCTCTCAGATTGCTCGGGAGTTTCCCAAGAAAAGTTCAACATTTAGATTTCTCACCACAGAAACACCCCTGTCTTCCCACAACATGGCATCACTGGCTGCAGCCACAGAGCCACCTCCAATTCAATGGGGTCACCCCCACCCTTGATACTATACAGTCAGCATCCACTTAGGGGTGACTGGAAACATGATTGATGGAGATGCTGCCGGGATACTGGGAGTGAAGAAAGAGAGATGGAACAGAGACAGCTGTGGGGCTGGGTTGGAAAAGGGTGAACAAGGTTTAGGGACAGGAGATCATGGAACTGGGGAATAATGGGTGATGTGGAACGGGGAAATCAGGGGTCAGGACAGAAAAAGAATAGCATTGAGAGGGGCTGTGACAGAGGGAGATAGGGACAGGGGTCAGGAAGAAGGAGTCAGAGGACTGGGCGTTGGAAAGAGGGAGACAAGAGAATGGCGGTTGGGGGCTTGAGGGCAAGAGGGAGACTGGGGAATGTGGGTTGGGTGAACGAAGGAGAATGAGGGCTCAGGTGGGTGGGGGTGACTGAGAAATAAGGCTCGCTAGATGCTCTTTGGAGGATCAGAAAAGGGGACTCAAGGGAGACTGGATACTACAAATAAGAGAATTTGGGGCTTAGGTGAGCGAGTAGAAGGAGACAGGGGCTTGGTGGGATGGGCGAGTGGGCTAGGAATGGGGTGGGCCTGGAACACAGCAAATTTCCGCAGAGCCGGAATCAGCAGTAGCAATGTTGTGAGTGGGTATGGCATCAAGAGAAAAGCAATCAATAAAAGGGTGAATGAAACCTGGGGACTTTATTGTGGGCAAATAGAGAAAGATTTCTGATCAAAGGTCATCAACTTGAAACATAAACTCTTTTTCTCGCTCCACAGATACTGCCAGATCCACTGAGCATTTCCAGCATTTTCTGTTTAATTGCCCATTTTATATGGATGGGCTGCCTGCGTGCTTGCTGCAAATGTGGTGAATTTGAGCGGGTGCTCATTTATGTATATTGAATACAGATTTCAATAAAGCTCTCACCTTTTCTGGGCAAAAGCCTTCGCTATTGATGTCCTTACATTGATGAGATTTGGCAAAAGTGAGCTCCACCCATAGTTTCAATACCAATGATGACTTTACACCACCAGTAGCGAGGTCATAACTGGATGAAAACTTGGCCGGAACTTTTTGTTGGGCGGGAAACCACACCCACTGGCCGAAAAGTCGGTGGTGAGACCGTCTCCACCGGGCCTGGGAAGCCAGGCCAGGATTTTCCTTTCCTCCAGTCCCTTAATGGGTCTTGGGCAGGATTTTCACCTCCTTGAGGCAGAAAGTTCGCCGAATGGAGCTGCAAGCCAATCAGCGGGCCCGGAGTTCTTAGTCCCAGCAGTGCCACCAGGAGCAGTGCCCACTGCTGGGACTACACCCAGCCATCGCAAGCGAGGTGAAGGATGGCCCCGGAAGACAAGTAAGTTTTTAGGGTCTCGCCGGGGACAATCGACCGGGCCCCGGCGAGGCAAAGGAGGTTGGTTGTGGGGGGCGGGGGGAGGGTTATGTGTTGAGGGTGTTTGGGACTTCTGGGGCAGCCCTCTATGGGGCACAGGGTGCCTGATCAGGAGGGCCCCCCAACCTGTATGAAGCAATATGGGTGCCTGTTCAGATTCCACCATTTCACAGAACATCACTATGCCACTGTAACTCACAGTTAAAGTATATAATATGGTCCTAAGGGGATATTGAGAAATTCTGCTAAACGTACCAGCATGACATTTAAGATAACATAACAATTGAGTAAAGCATACTCTTCCTGTTTAAACAAGTGTAAGCAAATGTAAGCCAAGGGTAAAGTACATTTATAAAGATACAGTGCAGATCTGCTCAGTGATAGTGTTGAAATATAGTAGACTGGTGAATAAAAGGAATAGTCAACTAGCCCTGAGTCATGACAGACAGAATGATAACAATGTTAAATGAAGATTAACCAGAGACAGGAAAGCCACAAACACAGTGACAAGAGCAGCTTAAAACCTTATCTTCTCTAACCCTTTCTGTAGGTGCTCCAGACAACTGGGTAACAGGGTGTCACATGACCCTCCCCGAACATAATGGACTGCGAAACACCTGAAACTTGCTGGCATGATGAACATTTCCTGTGTAATTCTGTTGGACAACAGACACAAAGCTGGGCCTGTAATTATATCCCACCCAGATCTACACTTACAATCATGTAATTAATACTTCCTGTGGAGCAATGAATATTATTTGAAGAGAAGATCTAGTTCACCTCAGTCTAAAGCAGCAGACAGAGCCACCCAGCTGTGGGATATTTTAGCTATAGGGGAGTGCCCTTTTGTTTCCATCTGTTCAGGTACCTTTTAATTAGTTGCTTAAAGCTTTTGTGCCAGCAGAGGAAAAATGATACTTCCTTCCTATTTGGCGGGGGTGGGGGGAGGGGAAGGGAGGGATTCTAAATGGAGAACACTACCTTGAGGACCATACAATAGTGCTTTATGGAAAAGTCAAAACTGCTTTTTAGTTACAGCCTGACTTGTATGAAGCTCAGATTGTTAATGTAGGTGGAACTTTAAAATCCCACTAATAGAACAGTGAATGCTTTTGTAGTCAACTTTAGACTGGTGACGACAAAACTGTTCATGGGGAGAAAAAGAAGTTTTAAGATAATCTTGTTTACAATAGTATCTTTGTTAAGTTTTTTAAACGTCTGACAGCATTAAGTCCTAGGAGACCTGATCCGTTGTTTTAAAAAAGGCAGCATCTTCAGCTTATTCACAAAATAACCATATGAAGCTTACTGAAATTATTTACTGCCATAAGCATATATTTAGATATTATTAATAATGAGGCAATAAGCTTGCAATTTGTAATCTAGTGGGTTTTTGACTGTGGTAAGTTGGACAGTGATACATTGCACTTTGACAAGCCAAAATGTTGCTTCATGGAGTTGTTCCAACTGAGAAAAATCCAATTTTTGATTGGATTTGGCACTGAAGCATTTGAACCAAATTCGGCTGTTCCACTGAGGATGCTCCTTGCAATAAGTCAGGCTGGCTTCTATGCTTTATGCCTCATGAGAGACTGCTGGCAAATGATGAACTACTGAAAGCACAGGGAAGCTAGACAGAGTAAAAGGTAGTGCACCAGGAAAAAAACATAAACAGGATTCACAGCAGAATTATATTTTTTCAGCTTCTAAGAACACAATACTGTCAGGGAAGGAGTTAAAAACTAGAATGTGATATAAACTTGGATTTTCTAGCCTGCTTTAAAAACTTTGAAATTATTTACTTTTTTCTAGGCATTCATTTAGAAGAGGATTAGTATGATTAGCTGATCTTTCCGAAAGTTGTGGAAAGTTGGCTTGAGGGCATAGCATTAAGAAATGGTTAGAGTTACACTTATGATTCCGCAGGCACTTACTGTCAGTGTTATCCTTTTAAATTTACGTTTTCATGTCAGACTAAGATACTGGATCAAGCTTTGAGTAATGCTCAGAAAAATCTAATCCTATTCTATATCAGCCCAAATACATTATTTTGTTTTCATTTGACATAAAAATGACAAAAGTATCATCACTGCAAAAGTCACTTAAATAACTGGCTTTTGGGGTAAAAATGCAGAAGATGTAGTGATTCTGAGTAAGAGCACATTAAAAAAAGCACCAATATTCCTGGGACTGCTGACATATCTACAATATGTTGACAGCCTAGTGGGGAAGCATTAATAAAAAAGGAAGCAACTGCATTTATATAGCACCTTGTATGACCTCAGGACATCCCAGAGCACTTTACAGTCAATGAAGTACCTTTGAAGTGTAATCTCTGTTGTAATGCAGGAAACATGGCAGTCAGTTTGCACACAGCAAGCTCCCACAAACATTAATGTGATAATGACCAGATAATCTGTTTTTGTGATGTTGATTGAGAAATAAATATTGGCCAGAACCAGGGATACTCCCCTGCTCTTCAAAATAGTGCCACGGGATCTTTTACATCTACTTGAGAGGGCAGACAGGATCTCAGTTTAAAGTCTCACTTGAAAAGCAGCCCTCTCTCAGTAATGTACTAGAGTGTCAGCCTATATTTTTATGCTCAAATCCTGTTGTGTTGAGGCAGTAGCCCCATCCACCAGCTTCAAAGTCAGGGGCGAGCCCACCTCTGCCGGGCCTGGAATCCAGGCTGCAATATTAGGTAGCCCTACCCCTTAATTTGCCTTCTGAGGCAGGAAGTCCCACCCGCAAAAGCTGCCGGCCAATCAGAGGGCCGGCATATCCCAGCAGTGCCACTGGGAGAGGTGGCCACTGCTGGGACTGCACCCAGCAAGAAGAGGATAATGGGCGCCGCCCTTCAGGAATCTAAGTAGGGATTGGACCTCGCCAGGGACAATTGGCCGGGCCCCAGTGAGGGGGGTGGGGCCGGGGCTCAGAATGTAGGGCAGGGGGTTCTGATAAAAGGTCACAGACCTGAAACGTTAACTCTGCTTCTCTCTCCACAAATGCTGCCTAACCTGCTGAGTATTTCCAGCACTTTTTGTTCATTTTTCCAGCATCTGAAATATTTTGCTTTTATTGTAGGGCAGGGGGCTGTAGTTTTATTGGGGGCGGTCCGTGCTGCTGGCCTCCTCGGGTGGCCAAGTACCCGTCTACCCCAGGTAAGATATCAGCGGCAACGTGGGGAGGCCCTCAAGTGGCAAATAATTGGCAACTTAAGGGCCTCAATTGGCCCGGGGCAGATGGGCCATTTACCACCTCCCCTGCTGCTGGTAAAATAGCCCGGGAGGTGGGTTGGTGACGGGAACGGCACCCCCTCCTCCCAACCCGCTCCCTGGGGTGGTGGGGGGGGGAGCGGGATGTAAAATTCCAGCCTTAGAATGGGCCTTGAACCCACAACCTTCTGATTCAGAGGCGAGAGTGCTACTACTGAGCCATGACTGATGCCATTGCAATGGTTTTGTTTTTGGATGTGGATTTAGACTTGCCTTTAGCCTGTTCAAGACTCAAATTCTCCAAAGCTAATGTGTGAACTTGAAAATGGCTGTATGTAAATCAAAGATATTTTAATTTCTTACCTAACCACTGCACTATTCTTTATCCTTATTGAGTGACCTTATATTACAATGGAATCATGAATGGTTTAGTTAGTGGTAGAATTCCCATCTGTGAGTTAGAAGGTTGACGGTTTGAACCCTGTTCTAGGCTGTTCAGGTGAATGGCTTTAGATTCTGGGTTGATATCTATTGGTGTGGGTTGTGAGAGCTCATCTACCCCTTGTGGTCTATAGGACTATCCACCTATTGACTGGTATAAAGATGGTTATGACCATGAAAGGAGCATATCATGGATATCAGACTGCTAATTGACCTGTTTCTACTACTTTCCATAATCTATCTGCAGCTAACAGCAATTCAGTATGAGTTAATCACCAGTTCTGTGGAATTGCTCTTTTGTACTATAGGTGGATTGTAGAGCTTTGTGCAAAGTTCCTGGAAAAGGGACTCTCATTCCACATTCACAGAAAATCATAGCCTTGAAGAAGGCCCTTCGGCCCATTGTGGCTGCACTGGCTGTTTGAGAGCAGTTGTGCTTATTGCTTAGTTGTACAAACACCTCCCCTTTTTCTTCATAACTTGGTTGGCAGCACTCCAGAATTACACTAGCATCCTCATTATCACAGGCCTGCTGAAATGGGCAGAGCTGTTAAGTGATTCTATAGCTAGAAATGATTGCAGCCAGTGGCTGCCATTTATGTTGTTGCACTGTTGTCACGACTGGTGCAGGGAAAAGCCAATTCCCATAGCAGCACTCCATACTGAAGCATTTCATGGAGCTTAGAGCACAATTACTGGTACCGGGACAACTGCCAGCAGTGGCGCAGTTAGACAAATGCAGCAATAAGGGGATTTTATTGCATCAATGATCCCTGGATCAACATTAGCTGTGATTTGCACTTCTTTCATTAGCTTCATCTTTTTCTCTACTGTTCTTTTCCTCAATTTATTTTTCAATTCTTCTCCCTCCTCTTCTGAAAGCAGGGACTCATGCTGAGATATGATTATAATGATGTTAACAGCCCTAATCCAAACGTCCATTGTGCAAGTGTAAACCTAGATAGAGTGATGGTGGGATATTTGAGCATGGTGGAATGAGGTGGAGTGGAGTGGAGGCATCACTCAATATCCACACATACAGTCTATCTTAGAGTGGCCATTGGAGCATGGTCAAAAGTGGGAACGGCAACCATGGCTGATTTTTCCTTCTCCTTAACCCAAGGATAGTAAGGTCAATAGTGGCACCATTATTACCACCTCAGCTGAGACCATCCAGCTAAACACAAGATCAGTGGTCAAATCTGGTACCTAGTGCATATCCTACCACACATTTACCCATTGAACTATTAGGGAGTTCTCTTCTGTCTCCGACTCTTTCAATCTTCAAGGTATCCTGCACCATAGGTTATGTCCCTTTGGTTACATTTCACAATTTTAAAAAGATACATATCATATAAAGGCAGCTATCACAATCTATCACTGTACTACCAAGAAATAAAGAGCTACATCACGACAGTTAGGCAGTAGGAAGTTGCATGTCACTTCTTACTACATTCCTACGAATGAAACAAGCCTAAAGATAAATGAAACAGGGAAGAACAGCACTGGACAGACTAAATGAAGACAGGACATAAATGGCCAGGGAATAAATAGAGTTATAGAACAGAAGTGTAAAAAAATGGGTAAAAATAAAGTGAGAGGAACAGCTATTAGAAATGAGTTAAACTGTCTGTACATCAATGCACAGTGTCTATAATAAAACAGGGAACTGGAGGCAATAATGTATTGCGAAGAATTAGATACAGTAGAGATTCCTGAGACGTGGCTACAGAAAAAGCAAAACTGGGAATTAAACATTGCAGGGTATAACATATTTAGAAAAGTACTTATTAGGGATAACGTCATGGCAGTAGAAAAAAGTGATGCAGTTATCAGTAATAGAATCCATATGGAAAGAGAATAGACGAAAGTCTATACGTCAAGGGCCTATTCGGCGTTGCTGGATGGTGCTAACTTGAGGGAAATACCAACTGCCTAATGGGACTCCTCTCCAGACTTTGTTGGTTTATTCCCTTAGCCATTAGCTCTTGATATTGTTGTTGTTGATGTTGAAGGCACTGACCGGTAGGGCCCAGATCGGCACAAAGTAGGTGTGATCTTGTCCTCCAGGTGTGCGAAGGGAGCAAGTACAGGTCGGTGCTCTCCACCTCCAGGTTGCCACCTCCATCCCTTGAACCCTCCAGCTACTATGCCCTCAGGTGGTCAATCTGAGATGACTGTAGGTCGCTTAGGAGTGAACTCAGTGCAGGCGAGTGATTTATCTGGCCAGGTACAGGCTGACTTGGAAAAACCAGAATAACCAGTGGCCAGTCATAGGCTAATCAGGAGATTGAAGTCTCTCTATCACAGCAGTGGTGGGGGAATTATTTCAAAGAACAGCAGGAAAGTTTTCCCTGATGTTGAGTTAATATTTATCCTTAATCAACATCACAAAAACAGATTATCCGGTCATTATCACATTGCTGTTTGTGGGAGCTTGCTGCGTGCAAATTGGTTGCCGTGTTTCCTACAACAGTGACAACATTTCAAAAGTACTTCATTGACTGTAAAGCGCTTTGAATGTTGATAAATCTCCTGGACCTGATGATCTACATCCCAGAGTGTTGAAAGAGGTGGCTGTAGTGGATGCGTTGGTGGTCATCTTCCAAAATGCTATAAATTCTGGAATGATTCCTGAAGATTGGAAGGTAGCAAATGTAATCCCACTATTTAAGAAAGGAGGGAGAGAGAAAACAGGGAACAACAGACCTGTTAGCCTGACATCAGTAGTAGGGAAAATGTTAGAAACTATTACAAAGGATGTGGTAACTGGACAATTCGAAAAATAATGGTAGGATTGGGCAGAGTCAACATGGATTTATGAAATTGAAATCATATTTGACAAACCTGTTAGAGTGTTTTGAGAATGTAACTAACAAAATAAATAAGGAGGAACCAGTCGATGTGTATTTGGATTTTCAGAAGGCTTTCGATAAGGTCCCACACAGGAGGTTAGTAAGCAAAATTAGAGCACATGGGATTGGGGGTAATATACTGGCATGGATTGAGAATTGGTTAATGGACACAAAAGAGAGAGTAGGAATAAACGATTCATTCTCAGGTTGGCAGGCTGTGACTAGTGGTGTATCACAAGGATCAGTGCTTGGGCCCGAGCTATTCACAATCTATGTCAATGATTTGGATGTGTGGACCAAATGTAATATTTCCAAGTTTGCTGATGATACAAAACTAGGTGGGAATGTGAGTTGTGTGAAAGATGCAAAGACACTTCAAGGTGATTTAGACAGGCTAAGCGAGTGGGCAAGAACATGGCAAATGGAATATAATGTGGAAAAATGTGAAGTTATCCACTTTTGTAGGAAAAACAGAAATGCAGAGTATTTCTTAAATGGTGAGAGATTGGGAAGTGTTGTTGTCCAAACGGACAAGGGTGTCCTTGTTCATAAGTCACTGAAAGCAAGCAATTAGGAAGGCAAGTGGTATGTTGGTCTTTATTGCAAGAGGATTTGAGTACAGGAGTAATGAAGTCTTGCTGCAGTTGTATAGAGCCTTGGCGAGACTGTACCTGGAGTATTGTGTACAGTTTTGGTCTCTTTACCTAAGGATGGATACTTGCCATAGACGGAATGCACAAAGGCTCACCAGACTGATTCCTGGGATGGTGGGATTGTTCTGTGAGGAGACATTGAGGTGACTGAGCCTGTATTTTCTAGAGTTTAGAAGAATGAGAGGTGATCTCATTGAAGCATAAAAAATTCTTACAGGGCACGACAGGGTGGATGCAGGAAGGATGTTTCCCCTGACTGGGGTGTCTAGAACCAGGGAAACAGTCTTCGAATAAGAGGAAGGCCATTTAGGACTGAGGTGAGGAGGAATTTCTTCCGGTGAATCTGTGTAATTCTCTACCGCAGAGGGCTGTGGAGGCTAAATCATTGGGTATATTCAAGACAGAGATCAATAGATTTCCAGATAGTAAAGATATCAAGGGATACTGCAGGAGAATGGCATTGAGGTAGAAGATCAGCCAAGTTCTAGCTGAATGGTGGAGCAGGCTTGAGGGACCGAATGGCCTACTCCTGCTCCTATTTCCAATGTGTTGTACACTGGTCATGAAAAACACTATATAAATGCAAGTCTTTCTTTTAGCATCGGGGGTAGGACAAATATGGAATCCCAACTAAAAAAGAAAATGGAAAATCCTCTATAAACTAAAAATATAATGATGAGTAGTCGGCTGGGATTTCAAAAGAAAAAGTCTTACTTGACGAACCTCATTGAATTCTTTGATGAGGTAACAGAGAGTAAACAAGGCTAATGCAGATGTAATTTATCTAGATTTCCAAAATGCCTTTAAGAAGCTACCATATAATAGATTAATGAATAAGGTGACAGCATGCAGAGTCAGGGGCAAGTAACAGAATGGACAGCTAGCTAGCTTCAATACAGAGGGAAGAGAGTAGGGGTAAAGGGTAACTATTCAGAGTGGCAGAGGTTGGAAGGTGGCATCCCACAATGATCATTGAAAGGGCCAGTGTTGTTCATAATTTATATTAACAATTTAGGGGGAGAATTGTTTTCATGTAGTGCAGCTTCTAGCAGCTTTCTTTATTGGTATCATTGAAAATGTTGTGTGGGCCATGCAGGTAGCAGCCCGTGGTGGTGAATCGAAGTAAGTCTGCATAGCACTACTAGAAGTGGTGCTATGCAAACAAATTTCTCTCCCTTGGACTTTGGAACAAAAACACAATTTCTAAAATGTGAGTGAAACCAAATTGGAAGGGATAGTCAATACTAAGAAGGACTGCAAAAAATTACAAGAAGACATAAATAATCTTGCTGACTGGACATATAATTGGCAAATAAATTGCAACATAGATAAATGTGTGGTATTCCATTTTGGTAAGAAAAATAAGGAGGCCACATATTACTTAGAAAATAAGAATTGAAATGGGGTACAGGATTAAATGGACCTCAGAGTACAAATACACAAATACTGAAAGTAATGGCACAGGTTAATAAGCCCTAAAAAAGGAAACCAAGCACTGGTTGCACAACCTTTTCAAGGTGGGAACTCCAGGACTCTTCCTGTGCCCTGGATAACCACTTGTGCAGAAAGTGTCGCCAGTTGCAGGAGCATGAGCTCCATGTTTCAGAACTTGAGTAGTAGCACTGTGGTGCATCCATGAGGGTGAGAGCTATGTGGATTGCACATTTATAGATATGGTCACCCCATAGCTTAACAGTACAGAGCCACAGCTGGAGTACTGTGTACAGTTCTGGGCACCACACTATAGGAAGGATGTGATTGCACTGGAGAGGGTGCAGAGGAAATTCACCAGGATGTTGCCTGGGCTGGAGCATTTCAGTTATGAAGAGGGACTGAAAAGTCTAGGGTTGTTTTCCTTAGAACAGAGAAGGTTGAGGGGGGACGTGATTGAGGTATACAAAATTATGAGGGGCATTGATAGGTTAGATAGGAAGAAACTGTTTCCCTTGGTGGAGGGGTCAATAACCAGGGGCATAGATTTACGGTAAGGGGCAGGAAGTTGAGAGGAGATTTGAGGAAAAGAATTTCACCCAGAGGGTGATTGGAATCTGGAATGCACTGCCTGAAAAGGTGGTAGAGGCAGGAACCCTCGCAACATTTAAGAAGTATTTAGATGAGCACTTGAAATGCCATAGCATACAAGGCTACGGGCCAAGTGCTGAAAAATGGGATTATTTTTAGGTGCTTATTGACCAGCATGGACATTATAGGCCGAAGGGCTTGTTTCTGTGCTGTATAACTCTATGACTCTACACAGAGAGACAGAGAATGGATGCCCACCAGGCATTCAAAAAGATACAGGCAGGTAGTGCAGCAGTCCCCTGAGTGCATCCCACTCTCCAACCAATATTCAGTTCTAAATACTGATGAGGGTGATGGTTCATCTGGGGGGTGCAGCCAGAACCAAGTCCATGGCACCATGCGTGGCTCAGTTGTATAGCGGGGTATAAGGAAGACTGGAAGAGTGATAGTGATAAGGGATTCCATAGTTCGGGGAGCAGACAGGCATTTTCGCTGCTGCAAATGTGAATCCAGGATGTGATGTTGCCTTCCTGGTGCCAGGGTCATGGATGTCACTGAATGGCTGCAAAACATTCTGGAGGGGGAAGGTGAACAGCCAGAGGCCATGGTCCATATTAGTACCAACAACATAGTTAGAAAAGTGGATGAGGTCCTGCGGGCAAAGTTTAAGGAGATAGGAAGGACATTAAAAAGCAAAACCTTAAAGGTACATGGGATTGTGATATTATAGCTATTACGGAAACGTGGTTGAGGGATGGGCAGGACTGGCAGCTCAATGTTCCGGGGTACCGATCTTTCCGGCGTGACAGAGGTGGAGATAAGAGAGGAGGGGGAGTTGCACTATCGATTAGGGAGGACATCACGGCACACTGGACGGCACAGTGGCGCAGTGGTTAGCACCGCAGCCTCACAGCTCCAGTGACCTGGGTTCAATTCTGGGTACTGCCTGTGTGGAGTTTGCAAGTTCTCCCTGTGTCTGCGTGGGTTTTCCTCCGGGTGCTCCGGTTTCCTCCCACATGCCAAAGACTTGCTGGTTGATAGGTTAATTGGCCTTTATAAATTGCCCCTAGTATAGGTAGGTGGTAGGGAAATATAGAGACAGGTGGGGGTGTATTGGTAATGTGGAATTAGTGTAGGATTAGTATAAAATGGGTGGTTGATGGTCGGCACAGACTCAGTGGGCCGAAGGGCCTGTTTCAGTGCTGTATCTCTAAACTAAACTAAACTAGTAATATCTGGATTACTCCCAGTGTCACGCTCTAATGAGCATAGAAATAGGAGGTTAGAGCAGATGAATGTCTGGATGGAGAGATGGTGCAGGAGGGAGGGTTTTAGATTCCTGGGGTATTGGGACCGGGTCTGGGGGAGTTGGGACCTGTACAAGCCGAACAATTTGCACCTCAACAGGGCTGGGCCAGATATTCGTGAGGGAGGTTTGCTAGTGCTGTTGAGCAGGGTTTAAAATAGTTCGGCAAGGGGATGGGAACCTGAGGGTGAATTCAGATGGGACAAAATCAGAAATGCAAATAGAGGACAGAAACTTAGTGTATGAGTCTGGAAGGCAGAGGAAACAAAGGTTAGAAAATAAAAAAAAGAGTTTGGCAGTGCTCAAGGGTATCTATTTCAATGCAAGGAGTCTAGTAAATAAAGCAGATGAGCTGAGGGCACAGATAGAAACAAGGCAGTATGTTATCATAGCTATTACAGAAACATGGCTTAAAGAGGGACAGGAATGGCAGCTCAACGTTCCTGGTTATAGGGCTTTCAGATGAGACAGAGAGGGGAATAAAAAAAGGAGGGGAGGTAGCATTTTTGGTCAAAGAAACAATCACAGTTGTGAGGAGGGATGATATGTTAGAATGTTCATCAAATAAGACCATATGGTTTGAGCTAAGGAACAAACAACGGGCAGTCACACCACTGGGAGTGTACTTTAGACCCCCAAACAGCCAGAGGGAGATAGAAGTGCAAATATGTCGACAAATCTCTGAGAACTACAAAAACAGCAGGGCAGTAACAGTAGAGGATTTTAACTACCCCAATATTAACTCAGATAGTTTGAGTGTGAAGGGGATGGAAGGAACAGAATTCTTGAAGTGCATTCAACTTTCTTGGCCTGTATGTAACAAATCCAACAAGAGAGGGCGTGGTTCTAGACTTAGTTTTAGGAAATGAAGCTGGGCAGGTGGAAGGAGTGGCAGTGAGAGAGCACTTTGGGGGTAGTGATCATAATTAAGTTAGTTTTAACATAATTCTGGAAAAGGACAAAGATAGAACAGGAGTTAAAGTTCTAAATTGGAGCAAGGCCAATTTTACTAAGCTGAAGAGTGATTTAACAAAAGTGGACTGGAAACAGCTAATTGAAGGTAAATCAGTGTTAGAGCAGTGGGAGACATTCAAAAGGGAGATTCAAGGGGTTCAGAGTAAACATGTTCCCACAAAGAAAAAGGGAGAGATGGCTAAATCTATAGCCCCATGAATGTCAAGGAGCATACAGGGTAAGATAAGGCAGAAAAGGAAAGCTTATGTCAGACAAGAAGAATTCAATACTGCAAAAAGCTGAGAGGAGTATAGAAAGTGCAGGAGTAAAATCAAAAAGGAAATTAGGAAAGCAAAGAGAGGGCATGAAAGGATATTGGCAAGTAAAATCAAGGAGAACCCAAAGACATTTTATCAATACATTAAGAGTAAGCGGATAACTAAGGAAAGAGTAGGGTCCATAAAAGACCAAAAAGGTAACCTATGTGTAGGGGCTCTTATTGAATACTTTGTGTCTGTCTTCATAAAAGAGGGAGACAATGCAGATATTGTAGTTAAGGAGGAGGAGTGTGAAATATTGGATGTGATAAACATAGAGAGAGAGGAAGTATTAAGGGGATTAGCAACCTTGAAAGTGGATAAATCACAAGGGCGGGATGAAATATATGCCAAGCTGTTAAAAGAAGCCAAGGAGGAAATAGCGGAAGGTCTGACTACCCTTTTCCAATCCTCACTGGATGCAGGTGTGGTGCCGAAGGATTGGAGGTCTGCTAACGTTGTATCTTTGTTTAAAAAGGGAGCGAGGGATAAACCAAATAATTACAGGTAGTGGGCAAATTATTGGAATCAATTCTGAGAGACAGGATAAACTGTCACTTAAAAAGGCATGGAGTAATCAAGAACAGTCAGCATGGATTTTATAAGGGAAGATCATGTCTGACTAACTTGATTGAATTTTTTGAGGAAGTAACACGGAGGATTGATGAGGGTAGTGCCGTTGATGTGGTCTACATGGATTTTAGCAAGGTCCCATTTGGTAGACTGGTTAAAAAAATGGTATCCAGGGGAATGTAGCAAGCTGGATACAAAATTGGGTCAGTGGCAGGAAACAAAGGGTAATATTTGATGGGTGTTTTTGCAACTGGAAGGCTGTTTCCAGTGGGGTTCTGCAGGGCTTAGTGTTAGGTCCCCTTAATGTAGGGGACATGATCAAGAAGTTTTTAGATGACATAAAGATAGGCCAAGTGGTAGATAGTGAGGAGGGAAGCTGTAGGCTGCAGGAAAGTATCAATAGACTGGTCAGGTGGGCAGAAAAGTGGCAAATGGAATTCAACCCGGAGAAGTATGAGGTGATGCATTTGGGGAGGTCAAACAAGGCAAAGGAATACATAATAAATGGGAAGATACTGAGAGGTGTAGAGGAAGTGAGGGACCTTGGAGTGCATGTCCACAGATCCCTGAAGGCAGATTGACAGGAAGATAAGGTGGTTAAGAAGGCATATGGAATACTTACCTTTATTAGCTGAGGGATAGAATAAAAGAGCAGTGAGGTTATGCTGGAACTATATAAAACATTAGTTAGGTCACAACTTGAGTACTATGTGCTGTTCTGGTTGCCTCATTACAGAAAGGATGCAATTGCACTAGAGAGGGTACAGAGGAGATTTATGTAGCCAGGACTGGAAAATTGCAACTATGAGGAAAGATTGGATAGAGGTGTACAAGGTGAGAGGCCTGGATAGAGTGGATGGGAAGGAGCTATTTCCCTTAGCAGAGGGGTCAGTGACTAGGGGGCATAGATTTAAAGTGATTGGTAGGAGGATTAGAGGAGAGATGAGGAAAGATTTTTTCTCCCAAAGGGTTGTAGGGGTCTGGAACTCACTGCCTGAAAGGGTCATAGAGGCAGAATCCCTCAACTCATTTAAAGGTGTCTGGATATGCACCTCAAGTGCCATAACCTCCAGGGATACGGACCAAGTACTGGAAAATGGGATTAGGATGGAGGGCTCATTTTTTGGCTGGCATAGGCACAATGGGCAGAGTGGCCTCCTTCTGTGCCATTCATCTTCTAAATATTCTGAATATCTGAAAAGGAGGAATATGTAGGGATGTGGAGAGGGATGGAGGAGTGGCAGAAGGTGAATTGCTCATTAGAAGAGCCAGCGCAAACATGATGGGCTGGATTTTGTTCTCAGCCTGACGTCAGATTTTGTGGTGTTGGTTGCCAAACAATTGGGGCGACAGCGGCCACCATGGAACCCGACACCGGGATTGCCAGGCCCGATCTTTCCGGGAATGGGGAAGCTCCATGGCGACATCTCCGCGCTCTGCAATGGGACCCTAGTTTAAATATTTAAAATACCTCTGTGCATAAATTTCAATGTCATCTGTCGCGATCTTCCCATTCATTCCCAATTCTGAGCTCGACATGCGGCACTCACGTGCCTTCACATTCCCGTCCACGAGAGGCTGGTGCCATCGAGGAGGGGAAGGGGTCAAATCTGCATTTGTGTATAGATGACAGGGGAAAGGATCAATTCTGCATTCTGTATATAGATGGGGGGGAATGGGTCAACTCTGCATTCTGTGTATAGATGGGGGGGAACGGGGCAACTCTGCATTCTGTGTATAGATGGGGGGGGAAGGGTCAACTGTAGTCTGTGTATTGATGGGGGAAGCAGGGCAACTGTAGTCTGTGTATAGATGGGGGGAACAGGGCAACTGTAGTCTGTGTATAGATGGGGGGGAAGGGTCAACTGTAGTCTGTGTATTGATGGGGGGAACAGGGCAACTGTAGTCTGTGTATAGATGGGGGGAAAGGGGCAACTCTGCATTCTGTGTATAGATGGAGGGGAAGGGGGCAATTCTATATTCTGTGTATAGATGGCGGGGGGGGGTTGTGGGGGAAAGGGTCAACTCTGCATTATTTCATGAATGGGGGGACGGGGGCAACTCTGCATTTTGTTTGCAGGGCTGGCAGTCTTTTAAAAATGGCGACAACACCTGCTCCCACATCTGCTCCTGACCTCATTACTGCCTTGGTTCAAAGATGGACAAAAGAGCTGAACTCAAGAGGTGAGATGAGAGTGACTGCCCTTGACATCAAGGCAGCATTTGACCGAGTATAGCACCAAGGAGCCCTAGCAAAACTGGAGTCAATGGGAATCAGGGGAAAACTCTCTGCTGGTTGGAGTCATACCCAGCACAAAGAAAGATGGCTTTGGTTGTTGAAGGTCAATCATCTGAGCTTCAGGACATCACTGCAGGAGTTCCTCAGGGTAGTGTCCTAGGCCCAACCATCTTCAGCTGCTTCATCTATGACCTTCCTTCAATCATAAGGTCAGAAGTGGGGATGTTCGCTGATGATTACACAATGTTCAGCACCATTCGCAACTCCTCAGATACTGAAGCAGTCCGTGTAGAAATGCAGCAAGACCTGGACAATATCCAGGCTTGGGTTGATAAGTGGCAAGTAACATTTGCGCCACACAAGTGCCAGGCAATGACCATCTCCAACAAGAGAGAATCTAACCATCTCCCCTTGACATTCAATGGCATTACCATCGCTGAATCCCCCATTATCAACATCCGAGGCTCTACCATTGACCAGAAACTGAACTGGAGTATTCATATAAATACCGTGGCTACAAGAGCAGGTAAGAGGCTAGGAATCCTTTTTTTTTATTCATTCATGGGATGTGGGCATCGCTGGCCAGGCCAGCATTTATTGACCATCCCTAATTGCCCTTGAGAAGGTGGTGGTGACCTACCTTCTTGAACCGCTACAGTTCATGTGGGGTAGGTACACCCACAGTGCATCTTGTAGATAGTACACACTGCTGCCACTGTGCATCCTTCGGCGAGTAACTCACCTCCTGACTCCCCAAAGTCTGTCCACCATCTACAAGGTACAAGTCAGGAGTGTGATGGAATACTCTCCACTTGCCTGGATGGGTGCAGCTCCAACAACACCCAAGAAGCTCGACACCATCCAGAACAAAACAGCCCGCTTGATTGGCATGCCATCTACAAGCATTCACTCCCTCCACCACCGACGCACAGTGGCAGCAGTGTGTACCATCTACAAGATGCACTGCAGCAACGTACAAGGCTCCTTAAACAGCACCTTCCAAACCCGTGACCTCTACCACCTCGAAGGACAAGAGCAGCAGATGCATGGGAACATCACCACCTGCAAGTTCCCGTTCAAGTCACACACCATCCTGACTTGGAATTATATTGCCGTTCCTTCATTGTCGCTGAGTCAAAATCCTGGAACTCCCTTCCTAACAGCACTGCGGATGTATCTACCCCACATGGACTGCAGCGGTTCAAGAAGACAGCTCACCACCACCTTCTCAAGGGCAATGAGGGATGGGCAATAAATTCTGGCATAGCCAGTGACGCCCACATCCCATGAATGAATAAAAAAAAGGTGACGCCATTCATTGCGTTGGCTGATGTCGCCCCCACCACGATATTGGGGGACTGCCGCCGTCGGTATGTTAAGTTGTTGCCCACTGCAGAATCACGGTGGTGCAGTTCCCATGAGGGCGGCCACCATTTTCTGCACCCACCGCTGATCCCAGCGGCAGGACAACGAGATCCTGCCCAATGGGTTGAATGCCCCTCTTTGGAGCTGTAACACTTCTATGATTCTAGGGTATATTTCTAGAATTGAAAATTAGATAAGTTATGCGAAATCTGTATCGAACCTTGGTTAAACCACACTTGGATTACTCTGTATAATTCTAGTTGCCATATTATAAAAAGGATATAGTGGCACTGGAGAGGGCGTGGAAAAGATTTACAAGGGTGATGCCAGAAATGCAAGGTGACACCTATCAGGAAAGGATGAATAGGCTGTGTCTCTTTTCTCTTGAAAAGATAAGACTGAGGCATGACCTAATAGAGGTATTTAAAATTATGAAAGGTTTGATAAAGTAGACACAGAGCAAGTATTTCCACTTGTGGGGAAGAACAAAACTAGAGGTCATCAATATAAGATTGTGATCAAGAAATGATATAGGGAATTCAGAAAAAAAATTTCTTTACCCAGGGAATGGTGAAAATCTGGAACTCGCTATCATAAGGAATAGTATAGATGCACTAAAGATGAGGCTGGTTGGCATATGAGCGAAAGGGAATAGAAGGTTATGCTGATAGAATTAGATGAGGAAAGATGAGAGGAGGCTTGAGAGGAACATAAACACTGCTATGGATTATTTGGGTCGAATGACCTGTTTCTATGCTGTATATTCTATGTAATTCTATGTAAAATTACTGTGAGGAGAAGGGTCAATTCCTTTTTCAAAAACGGATTTTTTAGGTGTTGGATTATCTCCAGGAATTTATCAACACTCATTGCATTGTGAGTCACCAAGCAATATTGTGGATTTTTATAATTGCTTTTTTAAAAGAAATACAAGTATTTTGTCAGTATGGTCACGAAGACTCATATCAGTTACGGACAGGTCAGGCAACTTGACATTGGCTGACAAAAATGAAGCTATCAATCTTTGTCCATTTTTTCACTAAATGATCAGAGGAGCAGAGATTCTGATATCGCGGAGCTAACTAGAAATATTTAAGGTTTGTTCTTCAGTTTAATTCTCTTTCCTAGGGACCAATTAACTTCAGACACCTCTACGATCAACATGGGGGAGCATGCGGAGTTGAGTGACAGTGACCACTGCTTTTACAAATCCCAATTTGCATGCCAGGAAATCTTCTCTGCTTCACAGAACAGTGGTGATTGTGAGTCCTGCAATATTTTCAATGCAGCAATGGCAATCAGTGCTAGCATTCTTCAAAAAATCGTCTTGTCTACAATGGCAGAAACCTTCTAGATTCTGCCATCTTGGTGCAGCTACTTGTAGTGATGTCCAATATTTTCAGTCGCATTCATTGTTTCCAGGTTCATTCCTCATTTCTGGTTTACATAGTCCCTTTAAGTAGCTGGCTCACATACTTCAAAGTTGGAATTTCCTGCACTTTTATAGTGCAGAAATGTTTCAAGAAGTAGTTCTGCAATGACTCAGTTACAATGGGACCTGCTCCATTAATATTGTGGGACAGATTCCACAGCAGCTGAAATAACAGAAAAACAACTGCAAGTGTATTTGTTTTTATAATAAAAACAGAAAATGCTGGAAACGCTCAGCAGGTCTGGCAGCATCTGTGGAGAGAGAAACAGATTTAACATTTCAGATCGATGACCTTTCAGCAGTAATGGAAGAAACCAAACACAAAAAAAATAAAAGTGGGCAGAAGTTACAAACTGGAATTGTTAAACTCAAAGTTGAGTCCAAAGCTATAAACTGCCTACTCAAAAGATAAGGTACTATTCCTCAAGCTTGCTTTGCACTTCATTAGAACAGTGTAGGAGGCCAAGGACAGATTAAGAGTGGAGCATAGAAATTAAATGGCAGGGAACTGGAAACTCCGAGTAATGCTTGTAGACTGTATGGAGGTGTTCTACACTATAGTGTTTTGCTTTTGCATTTATTTTTATATCTTGTTTTGACTTATGTTGCCATCACGAGCCACATTGTTCTGCAAGGTACATGCAAAACAAACAAAATCATCTGCTCACGAGCCACTTTTATACTGTGCAAGGCAGTTGCTATTGGTCCCAGCTCTTGATGCATATGCTTCATGTAGGTTACAGTCTGTAATTCATTAAACCCAACAATTAGGAGAACAATGGGTCTTCCCAGCTGCCTGTCCTGACAAAAGCATACAGGTTTAATTTGTGAGACTTGCATGTTATGATGTGGCATAGCTGGCGCAACTGTAAAATCAGCTGAAGTGCAAAAGGGGTCACATTGATATGTTCAGCTGAAAATGTCACTGCCCTCGGCGTAATGAAATGGTATGATCGTGGTGGTTGTGGAGTAATACACAGTACAGCCCCTCTCTGGATATAATCAGGCCCAACTTCTGGACCCACAAAAATAGGATAAGTTGCTGCATTTGGTTGAAATTACTGGGGTGCCTAATGAAATTGGCAGCACATAAGTAGTTTGACCTGCATCACTGATAAAGATTTTCACTAGCAATTTCCGTAGGGGTTCTCCTGATCTCCCACTTATCTGAAAGATCAGCAGAAACTAAAATTATAGGAAATTAGGGAGCTAGGAATTCTATCCCAGTCACATTTACCAATGGTTGTGGTTGCCATGCCAAAGACTTGCAGGTTGATAGGTAAATTGGCCATTATAAATTGCCCCTAGTATAGGTAGGTAGTAGGGAAATAAAGGGACAGGTGGGGATGTGGTAGGAATATGGAATTAGTGTAGGATTAATATAAATGGGTGGTTGATGGTCGGCACAGACTCGGTGGGCCGAAGGGCCTGTTTCAGTGCTGTATCTCTAAATAAAAAAAAAATAAAAAAATAAATGTAGCAGGCAGATCCAATTATTCTGACGTACCATACTCTCTGTAAATGTTAATGTTTTAAGTTATATAGTTTATACTGTATCGAAGCTGAAGGACAGCATAAAATTTCTGTGTATGTTGTATCAATCAGTGCTGGCAAATTAAGGACATTTTGACACAGTTTTATATTGAAAGCAAATACTGAAGCTTGGAACAGTAACCTTAATAAAAGTTCTCACCTGCAGTTACTGTAATATGTAAGCCATCAGGTAAATGACTTAAAATGTTTCAGTGGTTATAAAAAACTGACAGAAATGGCTGGTGAGAATTAGCAGATGATGAAAGCAGAAATTTGGCAAAGTCACTTGGTAAATGGGTATGCTTTATTATAGCCTTTATTTAAACTGCACTATGTATCTACTGCTTGTGTACACGATGTCATGAATAATCATCAGATTATCAAGAATTTGTGATTCGAAGAACTTAAGTAGAAAGTAATGTTGATTATTTAAAATACCAGAAATGTATTACATGCATAAGATTAGTAGTAAATTGTATGAATTAACACTCGAGTGCAGAGTGGGAATTGTATCAGCACCGAAGCATGTAATTCAATGACTCCGTTAATGGGTGAAATGTCATGTAGAGCACACTGGCTTTCATGCCTGATATGTTTTCCTGTCATTTTGGAGGTCTGCATTGTAGGGTTGTAGGGTTGAGTCACCAGGAACACAAGGATAAGAGCATAAGTACATAAGAAATAGGAGCAGGAGTAGGTCATACAGCCTTCAAGCCTGCTCCGCTATTCCATTAGATCGCGGCTGATTCCTGACCTCAATTCCATTTTCCAACCCCAATCCACATATCCCTTGATTCCCTTAGTGTCCAAAAATCTATCTATCTCAGCTTGAAAATACTCAACAACTGAACAGCCACAGCCCTCGAGAATTCCAAAGATTCACATTCTTATGAGTGAAGACTCATCTCAGTCTTAAATGATTGACCCCTTATCCTGAGACGATGTCCCCGATATCCCTTGGCAGCCGTTTTGTGCCCTCCTCACAGCTTACTGTTCCACCTAGCTTTATATCATCAGCAGACTTTGATACATTAATCTCAGTCCCCTTCATATAGATTGTAAATAGTGGAGGCCCCAGTACTGATCCTTGTGGCACCTCACTAGTAACAACCTGTCAACCTGAAAGTGCCCCATTTATCCCTATTCTCTGCTTTATGCCAATGCTCCATCCATGTTAATATATTACCCCCAAATCCATGAGCTAATATCTTTGTAATAATGTTATGTGGTATCTTGTTGCATGTCTTTTTGAAATCCAAGCATACTACATCCGTTCATTCCCCTTTATCTATCCTGCTAGTTACATCCTCAAAAACAACAACCTGTATTTATATAGCACCTTATTTTATTAAAACATTCCAAGACACTTCACAGGGCATTAGAAAACAAAATATGATACAAAACCACAGAAGGAGATATAAGGTCAGATGACCAAAAGCTTGATCAAAGAAATAGCTTTAAAGGATTAACTTAAAGGAGGAAAGTGAGGTAGAGAGGTGAAGAGGTTTAGATAGGGAATTTCACAGCTTAGGGCCTAGGTAGCTGTTGACACAACCATCAATGGTGAAACAATTAAAATCGGGGATGTTCACGAGGCCAGAATTGGAGGACTGCCGATATCACGGAGGGTTGTAGGCTTAGAGGAGGTCACAGAGATAGGGAAGGTCAAGATCATAGAGACGTTTGAAAGCAAGGATGAGAATTTTAAAATCCAGGTGTGGCTTAACCAAGCCAATATAGGTCAGCGAGCACAGGAATGATGAGTGAATTGGGTTTGGCCGAGTCAGGACATTGGCAGCAGAGCTTTTGATGGCCTCAAGTTTACAAAGGGTAGAATTTGGAGGCCAGCCAGCAGTGCTGGCTGAATCAAGTCTAGGGGTAACAAAAGCATAGATGAGTGTTTCAGCAGCAGATGAGCTGTGGCAGGGGCTGAATCGGGCAATGTTACAGGGGTAGAAATAGGGCGTCTTAGTGACGGCGTTGATATGTGTTTGGAAGCTCACCTCAAGGTCAATTATGACACCAAGGTTGCAAACAGTCTGGTTCAGCCTTAGACAGTTGCCAGGGAGAGGAATAAAGTAGGTGGTTAGGAAGCAGCATTTGTGGCAGGTACTACGACAATGACGTCTGTCTTCCCCATGTTTAATTGGAGGAAACTTCTGCTCATCCAGCACTGGATGTCAGACAAACAGTCGGACAATTGAGAGACAGTGCAGAGGTCAGGAGGGGTGGTGGTGAGGTAGAGCTGGATATCGTCACTGTATATGTGAAAACTGACTTGTTTTCAGATGATAGCACCAAGGGACAGCATGTCGATGAGAAATAGGAGGGGGCCAAGAAGAGATCCTTGGGGATACCAGAGGTCATGGAGCGGGAGCGGGAAGAGAAACCATTGCAGGTGATCCTCTGGCTAGGACTGAATAGGTAAGAATGGAACAAGGCAAGTGCAGTCCCACCCAGCTGGATGACAGTGGAGGATGGTATTTTCAACCATGTCAAAGGCTGCAGACAGATCCAAAGGAGAGATAGTTTAACTTTGTCACAGTCACATAGGATGTGAAACTTTGATAAGAGCTGTTTCAGTACTGTGGCAGGGAGAAAACCTGATTGGAGAGATTCAAACATGGAGTTCCAGGAAAGATGGGCATGAATTTGGGAGGTGACAACACATTCATGGACTTTCAAGAGAAAAGGGAGGTTGGAGATGGGCTGGTAGTTTGCAAGGATGAAGGGGGTCAAGGGTTAAGTTTTTGGAGGAGGTGGGGTTGATGATGACGGATTTGAAGGAGAGGGAGCAGAACCTGGGGAGGGAGAACCGTTAGCAAAATCAGCTAACGTGGGAGCTCGGACGGGAAGTTGGGTGGTCAGAAGTTAATGAGAATAAGGTCAATTCTAATAAAATTCTGATAAGTTTGTCGTACACAATTACCCATTCATAAACCATGTTGAGTTGTCTAATCATATTATGATTTTTCAAAGTGCCTTGTTAACACTTCCTTTATAATGCATTTCAGCATTTTCCCAACAACTGATGTCAGTCCTGTTTTTTCTCTCTCTCCTTTCTTGAATAGTGATGTTACATTTTCAACCGTCCAATCCATTAGGACTGCTCTAGAATCTAAGAAATTTTGGAATAGCATAACCATCCACTATCTCTGCAACCACGTCTTTTAACCCAAGGATGAAAGCCATCAGGTTCAGGGGATTTGTCGACTTTTAATCCCACTAGTTCCTCTAGTATTTTTTCTCTACTGGTCATTACTTTATGTTCCTCACTCTCAATAGCCCTTTGGTTATCTACTATTTTTGGTGTGCTTTTTTGTCTTCTAACTTGAGGTCAGGTGCAAAATATTTGTTTAACATCTCTTCCATTTCCTTATTCCTCATATAATTTCTCCTGTCTCAGACTCTAAGGGACCAAGATTTACTTTTGTCATTCTCTTTTTTTTCCTGCTTGTAGAAGCTCTTACAGTCTGTTTTTATATTTCTTGCTCATTTACTCACATATTCTGTTTTTCTCTTTGTATCAAATTTTAGGTTATCCTGAAAGATTAATTTCCCATACACTGCTACAAGCAACCTTGGAGAAAGATCATTAATAAAAATTGTTTTCTTCACTTTTCATTGAACAATTTTGTTTATTAATGCTAAAAACATTGGCAATGTGAAAGAAATGCTGTTTGACTGATATTTAAGAATCATTATTTGGCTAACAAAGAGTTTGTCCACTCCATTAACCCAATACTTCAAAATAATTTTGTTTGGTAAACTTACTAATGCCAGGTGTGGTGTGGAGGTAAAATACTCCCTATGGAAAACTACAAGAGATCATCATTAATGACCTTAACAAATAGCAGTTGGCTTTCATACTTCCTTTCTCACAAACATTTGTTAATCCACTTTTTGAAAGTTAGCAATCACAGACTAATACTAAAAATGAAAGTTCATCTGTTATAAATTTCCATTTCTTTCTCCTCATACCTGCTGTTTGCCAAAACTGGCAAAGGTGGTGAAATCAGTCCAAACGGATGGATAGCCTACAAGGAGATAGCAACTAATATATATAAATAACTTCTAACATTAATTAAAGCACAGCGTGTGGAAAAAAGACAAATATAGGGCAGGTTATAGGCAGAGCATAAACTAAATTGCGCTGTGTGAGGAAGCACAGCCTTGACAGTAATAACCCTCTAACGACTTTGCAAACTGCTCCGCTTTATTTTCCTGGGAAGCTCTTTCCCCTAAAGCATAATATTCAAGCATATCATCCAGCAGATCTTTCAAATAGCCCTCATTCTTCAGTTTGGTAAACAGCAGAGTTCCCTCCTCGGCTACTTTGAGACAAGCTCTGTCACCAGGCTGTCTGCTTACTGCTGTCTGCTAGGTGCTAGACAGGCTGGAATGCAATAAGGAAATGTGCTGTACCATAAACACCTTGTTACAGATAATTTCCTGTCACTGAAGAATTAGACACTAGGGCATTAGGAATGGTGTAGTTTGCTGCGTGGTGACAAAAAATAAAACAGATAGAAAGATTATCAATATATTATGTTGCATAAAATATTCAGCAAAGAAATAACTATTATTAAATTCAGGTAATATACTGCAGGTAATATAAAAATGAGCAAGAATCACTACCAAGCTCACCTTAGCACTAAGTACTGTGTACAATTCAACAAGCTTATTTATATATATATATATATATATGGGCTGCTTTGGGAATAAGTGAAGTGCACTTACAGTTCAGGGTTTCTTCCTCAGTATGGCTTTAACATTGCAGCTTAACAGTATCAACGTGTTTAATCCTTTTAAGGGTGACCAGCAGCTGAATTATCTCAGGACTGGATGGTATCACTTTCAGTATTCCATCAAGATCCCCCTGATCAATAATTGTTTGTTCCTTCCCCCGGTCCCACCATTTTTCCCCCTTTCTTTCCTTCTTTCTAAGATTTGGGATCGATTTTGGCGTTTGAGTGGTGAATAGGCCCCCGTGATTTGGAGGCTGTGGTGTAATTTCTATTTGCCAGGCAAGCTGCAGGGCATCAAACAGGCATCCCAATACATTTTATCAGGATTAGCACAGGAAAACGGCCATAGCTGCCACCAGGAAGGTGCCAGCAGCGACCTAGATTATTTTTGTGGGTACCATAGGTTTATTCCTGTTCCTCAGGGTCCCGTAAAAATAAATCAAGACTTAACTTTGATGGGCTTCTTCAGTTCAATCACCTGTGGAACTAGGTAAAGCATGCGTGTCTTACTTTAAATGGTAATCAGAGTCCTTTTTTTTCAAAAAATATACCTCATTCATAAAATCTGTAAAAGTACATTACATAGCAGTTCAAATTTGACATTATGTAAACTGAAATATAGATCAGTTTCTTTCAATATCATACATGAAATGCCTCACCATACTTGCCGTTACAGGTATATATTTACAATGCACATTTACATTTCATGTTAAACATTCTCTGCTGTGTACAGTTCGAGGGGTTCTCACAGTTTCCCCGCTCCTTGGTATACTATGACCAGAGGGCCGTACACAGTGGCCTTTCTGCATTGAGCCTTTGCGGCGACTGCCGCAAGCTTTAGTGCATCCCTCAGCAAGTAGTTCTGGACCTAGGAATGTGCCAGTCTGCAACACTCGGTTGTGGACAACTCTTTGCACTGGAAGACCAGCAAGTTTCGGGCAGACCAAAGTGCATCTTACACCAATCGATGGTCCTCCAGCAGCATTTGATGTTCATCTCAGTGTGCGTCCCTGCGACGTGATGGCGTTGCCTCTCCCTATCTCTGTAATCTCTTCCAACCCCACAACCTTCTGAGATATCTGCACTCCTCTAATTCTGGCCTCTTGAACATCCCCGATTTTAATCAATCCACCATCAGCTGCCTAGGCCCTAAGCTCTGGAATTCCCTTCCGAAACCTCTCTGCCCCTCTACCTCACTTTTCTCCTTTAAGATGCTCCTTAAAACCTAACTCTTTGGCCAAGCTTTTGGTCATCTGTCCTAATATCACCTTTTGTGGTCCAGTGTCTAATTTTTCTTTATAACATTCCCGTGAAGTGCCTTGGAACCTTTTATTACATTAAAGGCATTATATAAATACAAGTTGTTAAGTGTGTATCTCAAATATTTGTCAATTTTCTTCTTTGAACATCTATCAAGGTTATTCTTCCTTATTAGTTATGTGTCTTACAAGTCAAGCAGCTATTGGACACCCAGTAAATTCCACCAAACAAATGACCAGTTTGTCATGTTGGTTGAAGGAGGAATTTCGGCCACTGGTAGAATTCCCTGCTCTTCTTCAGTTAGTGCAATGTAATCTTTAACATCTACTAAGCCACCTGGCAGGATTTGGTTTAACATGTCATCTGTAAGACAGCACGTCTAATAATCTAGCACTGCAACTCCTACTCAAACCAGAAGGTTGACAGATATTGATTTAGCTTCATAGTACATAAAAACGTTCTCACCAATTTCAAAGTTTCATTTAATCACATTCCTCAATCACACTCACCCAACCACATTCCAGAAAAAATAAGATCACCAAGATTCAACTACTGTGAGATTTTCCAGCCACCTAACATTGATCACATGACAAGCACTTTAAAAAATTCACAAAAAACACACTTACATATAATGAGCTCAAACAACACCTCGACCTCCTTGAGGGGGAAGAAAGATGAGAGACAGAGGGGAGAGAGGGATACCATGTGTTGGCATCCTTCCATCTATGAAAGATAATGGACGCGCAGCAAACAATCTATTTGTGTAGGGTATCTTCTCTTGGTGCACCTTTGCTGATGGCCGTGAAGGTCAATCCTTGAGAGGCAGGTTCTGCCACAAGTGCTGCCCGTGAAGCTGCCAAGTAACGCTATGAGTTGCTGTTTTCGCCATTGGTGCCTTTTGCCAAGCTGCTGTTGCCACTGGTCATCGTGGTAGTACACATCAGTCCACAGGATGTGTCACCATTTCCCTATTTCACCAGCTAGTGACTCCCAAGTGCGATAGTCAACATTTAGCGCCTTCATGTCACACTTGCAAGCATCCTTGAAGCGGAGCTTTGAGCACCCCAGTAGTTGTCTGGCCTCGGTTACCTCATCATCCAGAGGGTCCTTGGGTTTGCGATTGTCTTCCATCCTCTGGATATATCCGATCCACCGAAGCCAACTCTGTTCGATTAGTGCCAACGCATTTGGGAGCTCTGCCTTTGAGAGGACTGCCACATTTGTGATTTTGTCCTGCCAGGATATACCCATAATGCACTGCAAACATCGAAAATGGAAATTATTGAGCTTCTTTTCCTGGTAGCTGTAAGTCACCCATAGGGAAAGCAGCTACCACCTTTGGCTGACTTGCAAAACTCACATGGTAGAACACCAAGCTGACCCTTAGGACCAAGCAGAGGGATAAGCCCTGTTGAGATGGTGGGAAGAGAGGCAAGGAGAATCCTGTTGAGCAGCGCAATGGGTGAGAAGGTGAGAAGACAAGGAGAAGCTACCTTGTTATGAGGGGAGATTGAGTGAGAAAGGGAGAGAAAGAACATGCAAAATTGGGAAGGGTCCTGTTGAAAGATGAGGTATGGATGGGGGAAGCAGAGACAAAGGCCAGAATTTTACGCCACCCCAGCGAGCCGGATGGTAGCGGGCCGGTGGCGTAAAATTGAGCAGGAGGCTCCAGTGGCCTTCCCGACCCACTCTCGCCTCCATCCCACTTGACGTGGGCCGGTGTGGGGGGGGGGTGCGAGAAACGGCCGCCCGCTCCAGGCCACTGAACGGCCACTTAAGGGCCTTCAACCGCCTCCATGGGAATTTTACCCATGGCAAGCAGGCATCTGGGAGACGTGAAAGGCTGCCCAGTGAAAGCTGGTGGCCTCTCAGCACCCCGGGGGTGGGCTATGACAAACGGGCACAGGGTGTCCAATTGAGAGCCACCCCCACTTCCCCAAACACCCCCAGGACCCGAGATGCCGCCCCCCCCCCTTCCCCCCACACAACCACCCTTGCCTCACCGGGACGTGACCGATCTCAATGGCAAGGCAAACCAAACTTACCTGTAGTCCTGACTCCATGTCCTCGGCTGCGCTGCAGTCCCAGCAGTGGCCACTGCTCCCGGTGGCACTGCTGGGACTAAGAGCTGCCAGCCCAATGATTCTTGATCCTTCAAGAGGGTGGAAGTCCCGCCTTGGAACAATTAAAGCCCGGGGACCCGTAAAATGTGGGACGGATCCCCGGGCCAGGCGGAAGCGGGTTCGCTACCGACTTTTACGATAGTGGCCAGCCCCTGTCCACCTAACGTAAAATCAAACCCAAAGCCACCCTACTAAAGAGAGAAAAGGTGAAGAGAAACGGAGTTGAGGGTTGGGCAGAATCTGTGTTTCTTATGGGAGAGAAAGACAGAATTTGGGACTTAACAGGCCCACACTATAAAAGATTAAAAATAAATGTTTTTGTTCAAATAGAAAGTGGACATAAATATCATCCTCTTTCAGACTGACAATGAGGTATGCACACTGGGCTCTATAGTCATCAGGAAGGCAGGAACAGATCAATCAAAATATTGTTTCCAGTCGACAACATATCAAGTTCCATGATGAATGGGATCTGATTCAGGACTGAGGGTTACAAGGCCTTTGCTGAAGTGCATCCTTGGAAGGAATGACACCAGTCCTAGTTAGCATTGCTGCTAAAGTGAATTCAACTAGACAGGAGTTTAAAGACAAAAGGTTCTTTAATAATTGTTTATGTCTCTCGAGTTTATTTCCACATACTGCAGCCAAATACTAAATTTGAAAAGGAAGTAGGAGGTAGGATCATGTTGTTTATATTATGCATATATGTTAATGTCAAGTTGGAGGTTAGGGCAGAACATGGAATTTATATATGGTTCAGTTACTGAATTGCCCATGATAAGTGGGTTGTCCTGGGATCTATTTGTCAAACATTATGCTGTGTGCAAATGCATGATTTGTCAATAAGAGATAGAATGTAATTTGTTTGCTTGAGCATTATGAAAAGGTAACTTAAATGTCCATGTTCCTTCCATTCGCAATCCAGTCTCCCAACAGATATCAGTTCTAACATGTCTTATTTTCAGAGTTGTGGGAACCCACTCTTCTCCTGTAAAGGATATGGAGATGGATGGTAAACAGCAGATAGGTCACATTGGAACTGTAGTTTGTGCTAAAAAGGGAGAAAAATATTACAGCTGTGTGGGAGGTTTAAGTGCAAGCATGAAAGAAACAAAAAAGGGGTGAGAAGCCTTCTCAAAGTGAAAACATTATGATACAAACTAATTTTTCATTAGAATATTTTTTAGGGAGTTTTAGAAGATAACTGGTACAGAGAGTGAGTATATTTGGCCTCACTACTTTAGAGGCAGGCTGTCAAATTCATTCAGTTTGCCATGTCTACAAGGGCAGCAGCACAATAGGGCAGTCGGGTTTATTGCATTGCTGCGTTCCCCTAATGGTGGCACCCACTGCAAGTTCCTATCGTTGGCCCCTCAATTTTCATAAGCAAAAGAGGTACCACTCGTTTATTGTCCAGATTGTCTGTAACCAAATGCAAAGAATCTTTCACATGAATGCCAGTTTTTCTGGAAGTTGCCATATTGTATTCATTCTTAGTAATTGTGAACTTTTCAAGGGACATAGCTGAGTAAATGGATGGCTTGTGGGTGACAGAGTGTATCTGATGCTTCACAGGATAATGACACCTTTCAGAGCTGCAAGAACGGCAGCTGGACTCCACTTCTAAGTTTTTGCCTGGGCAGTATGGTATTACCTTTTATTTAGTGATTACGTGGTGCTCTGAAGGGGAAGGCTAATGGCTGGCATGTGCTGCTATCCGGAGAAATAGCAGGCGTCAGGCCAGATGGTTCACCACACCCATTTTGACCCCCGCACACCTGAAGTTCAAATTGGCCCCCAAACTTTTGGTTTCCCCTGCTCATAACTCCTTTATTAGTTCAGTAAATTGTCCATGGCTCTTTTCTATGTACATGATGGCAATGGAGTTGAGAGACTACAGAAACATACACAATTGTGCCACTGACTGGCCAGAGTCTATAATTAGTTCATCACAGGCAACTGCTTACATACAAAGATGTAGCAGAGGAGTGGGAAAGCCTGGTGGAAATTCATTCCAGAATTTCAATTCTAAATGTTCACATAAACAGCTTTCATGTTAAGTCTTGACATAAAAGCAAGACCAATATTTATGAAAACTGGAAGCTTGTGCACACACAGTAATAAGTTCAACATTTATGATAAGAACGGTTGCCATGGTGGATACCAGTGGAAATTAGTACTGCCACATTACACAACACTCTCCACTCTCCAAGCCTGGATGGGTGCATCTGCAACAACACTTAAGAAGGTCAACACCATCCAGGACAAAGCAGTTCACTTTGTCTACATTGGCTACTCATCCACTAACTCAAACATCCACCTCCTCTACTAGCAGAAAACTATGGCAGCAGTGCACACTTCAGCAACTCTCCGAAGCTTCTTCTGCAGTGCTTCAAAAACCCACAACCTCCACCACCTAGAATGACAAGGGCATCAGACATGTGGAAAATCCATCACCTCCAAGTTCTCCACCAAGCTACACATCATCCTGACTTGGACATATATTGCTGTTCCTTCAATATTGCCGACTCAAAATTCTGGAACTCCTTACCTAACAGCAATGTGGAAGCACCTTCACTACACAGACTGCAGCAATTCAAGAAGGCAGCACACCACCACCTTCTCAAGGACAACTAGTGATGGGCAATAAATGTCGTCCTTGCTGGTGACACCTCCATCTTGAGAATGAATGACGATGAACATGCTGAGGAAGAAATGATTGCGGCATTTCACTTCCACTTCTTAATTGATCATCAGTATTCTAATGATTGATTACATAAAATATGGTATTTATGATGAATTAAGTATACATGATAACAAAAGTATATGAACGTATGCCTAATACTTTAGTGTAAATAGGATACAAAATTCAGAATAGTCAGAAAAAATTCAGTTTATTCCATAAATAACAAAAGGACTTCATCATCAATGAGTAACTTGGTTCTCAAGGGTTATGAGATCTAACTTAGTAGATGTATGATATATCAAACAGTTACGCACTCTGTGCCATTTTTTTAACGTACCAAGCATGGAGCTCAGTTTCGTAAGTGTACTCCAGTTACTTACAATTATGAGTAAAACAAATCAAATCTTAAAGCATACGTAACATAAAAAGAAGCAAATGTTCTTCTTCCTTCAAAACTAACATATTCCTTACTGATACAATAGATATAATTTGACAGTACATTATTCTTCTTAAGAACAGAAATAGCCTTTTTGGCTAGCAGCCACACATAAAAAGAGAATGAATATTATTAACAGCAGTAATTACTGACTTTCTGCATGACAAAGGACAATCCAAACAGTCGTTCAGTTCAATTGACTGTTTAAATGTTTATGAAAGAAACTGGAATTGTAATTGTATCTGTGAATCCTTCAATTTGATTAATTTCTCCATTCAGGAAACTTTAAAGTACATTTCACATTTCTCTTATTTTGTGTAAAACTTTTTCAACAAATGTTTAACTTTATGATTTCTTCTCCTTTATAGACCTGTTTTTAACTGACGACGCAGTGGAAAAAAATGAATGTTCATTGTTACATTTCAATAGTTTAATGTTAGAATTTGTTTTCATAAATTATGATAATTTGCAATTATTTCAGTAGGATATATTTATGGGTGAAAAATTATTGAACACTAATTGGAGGTAAAATAGAATAATATTTTGAAAGTTCACAAACTAATGCTAATCATTGGTTAATATTCCTATCTCCTCCCTAGGCTTCTGAAACCTATTCTGCTGAACTCTTAGCCTTTTTCCCTTAAACCCCTCAGCTTGCACAAATGTGGAATGGTGATTTTAGCATGGACATTACAGTATTAGCTATTGCTTGACTGTTGGAACAACAGTTTCACTCCTAATTTTGTTAGGCACAAGTGTTCAAATTAAATTACATTTCAAGATGGTGGAATCAGAAGGTCTGATGTTTGGGTTCTCTAAATCTAAGGGGAAATAATTCATTCTCCTAGCTTCGAGGAGTGATACGCAGTCTTGCGTCGATTTACAGGGCCAGACAGCGCTGTGGGCCACTACCTGCGTGGCCTGCACAGTGCTCCTCAATGATATCCATGAACCACTAGACGTTGCGCTACACAAATGAATTTCTCTCCCTGAGTTTTTGCACCAAGTCAAAATGGGAGCAGTTCTTATCCTTGGTGCCATGTCTAGGTAAAACTGAAAGCCTCAGCAAGAATTGTAAACAAATTGAATTGCACATTGAACACATTCATAATCCTCAAGGAGCTACATATACCATCCCCTGACTCCCACCACCCACTAGAATACCAGGAGCTGGATAGCCATGAGGCATCAACGTTGTTTGCGATGCCCTCACCCCAGAAGAGTCCTGGGAATTGGATGCTTCTACCTGGGAATTGAACACTAGGGATGACAGATGGCAGGTACAGACTTTTAAATATATCAGTTTGATTTGGAGGTCATGCAGTACAAACAGTCAGTTGCTTTATGATTGCATCTATCCTGTTCCACCCATCCTTTATTCTGCCCACTGTGTACAAGAAACACAATGCTACCTCTGATGTGCAATATTAAAAGTGTTTCACATGCATATATAATCAGAATGTAAGTGCATTAAAACATCTATTGCATCCGCTGAGCTACCCTAACTAGTTAATTGTCAACAGAACAAAAGAGAGAACTCCACTCAACCCACCCACATGGATTCACCAGAAGTCAGTTTAACCGAGGGATTAAGGTACCAAAGGCTTCTGTTCTCTCTCTGATGAGAACACATGTATTGTAAAATAAATTAGATTATGGGTGGCCTAACTGATAAAGTAATAGCATAACAAGTAAGTAGGAAATTGCAGCTGTGTGTCCCATTCAGCCTATTATCAAAGTCTTGTTTTTTAGTAATATAAAAGCAAAATACTGCAGATGCTGGAAATCTGAAATAAAAACAAAAAGTGCTGGAAAATACTCAGCAGGTCTGGCAGCATCTGTGGGCAGTGAAGCAAAGTTAATGTCTCAGGTCAGTGACCTTTCATCAGAACTGGCAAAGGTTGGAAATGTAATAGGTTTTTCAGCAAATAAAGTGGGGGTGAGGCAAAAGAGAACAAAAGGGAAGGTGTCTCAGTACCTGGATTTTTTGCCTTATTCTTTTACTTTGAATTCTTTTCATTTCCATCTTTTATCTCCCTCCTGCTTTTATGTTGAATCAATATTCCTGCTTAATTGGGAATCTTTTGAAGATATTATGTGTGTTCACAGTTATGGTACTAGATTGAACTGTTTTTGTACAAAGTACCATACTTTCAGCACTACATGAACTGCTATGCCTGTGCTGGGACGAGGGAGCAGTACCCCAGGACATGCGCGATGCCAATATCATCACCCTCTATAAAAACAAAGGTGACCGCGGTGACTGCAACAACTACCGTGGAATCTCCCTGCTCAGCATAGTGGGGAAAGTCTTTGCTCGAGTCGCTCTGAACAGGCTCCAGAAGCTGGCCGAGCGCGTCTACCCTGAGGCACAGTGTGGCTTTCGTGCAGAGAGATCGACTATTGACATGCTGTTCTCCCTTCGTCAGATACAGGAGAAATGCCGTGAACAACAGATGCCCCTCTACATTGCTTTCATTGATCTCACCAAAGCCTTTGACCTCGTCAGCAGACGTGGTCTCTTCAGACTACTAGAAAAGATCGGATGTCCACCAAAGCTACTAAGTATCATCACCTCATTCCATGACAATATGAAAGGCACAATTCAACATGGTGGCTCCTCATCAGAGCCCTTTCCTATCCTGAGTGGTGTGAAACAGGGCTGTGTTCTCGCACCCACACTTTTTGGGATTTTCTTCTCCCTGCTGCTTTCACATGCGTTCAAATCCTCTGAAGAAGGAATTTTCCTCCACACAAGATCAGGGGGCAGGTTGTTCAACCTTGCCCGTCTAAGAGCGAAGTCCAAAGTACGGAAAGTCCTCATCAGAGAACTCCTCTTTGCTGACGATGCTGCTTTAACATCTCACACTGAAGAATGCCTGCAGAGTCTCATCGACAGGTTTGCGTCTGCCTGCAATGAATTTGGCCTAACCATCAGCCTCAAGAAAACGAACATCATGGGGCAGGATGTCAGAAATGCTCCATCCATCAATATTGGCGACCACGCTCTGGAAGTGGTTCAAGAGTTCACCTACCTAGGCTCAACTATCACCAGTAACCTGTCTCTAGATGCAGAAATCAACAAGCGCATGGGTAAGGCTTCCACTGCTATGTCCAGACTGGCCAAGAGAGTGTGGGAAAATGGCGCACTGACACGGAACACAAAAGTCCGAGTGTATCAGGCCTGTGTCCTCAGTACCTTGCTCTACGGCAGCGAGGCCTGGACAACGTATGCCAGCCAAGAGCGACGTCTCAATTCATTCCATCTTCGCTGCCTTCGGAGAATACTTGGCATCAGGTGGCAGGACTATATCTCCAACACAGAAGTCCTTGAAGCGGCCAACACCCCCAGCTTATACACACTACTGAGTCAGCGGCGCTTGAGATGGCTTGGCCATGTGAGCCGCATGGAAGATGGCAGGATCCCCAAAGACACATTGTACAGCGAGCTCGCCACTGGTATCAGACCCACCGGCCGTCCATGTCTCCGTTATAAAGACGTCTGCAAACGCGACATGAAATCGTGTGACATTGATCACAAGTCGTGGGAGTCAGTTGCCAGCATTCGCCAGAGCTGGCGGGCAGCCATAAAGACAGGGCTAAATTGTGGCGAGTCGAAGAGACTTAGTAGTTGGCGGGAAAAAAGACAGAGGCGCAAGGGGAGAGCCAACTGTGCAACAGCCCCAACAAACAAATTTCTCTGCAGCACCTGTGGAAGAGCCTGTCACTCCAGAATTGGCCTTTATAGCCACTCCAGGCGCTGCTTCACAAACCACTGACCACCTCCAGGCGCGTATCCATTGTCTCTCGAGATAAGGAGGCCCAAAAGAAAGAACCATACTTTCATAGACCTTCTTATCAGTTCCCTAGAATACTTCACAAATTTACATCATCTTTTTATCTAGAAAGAACATTTAATCAATTCTAAAATCTGGAGCCATATCTTTGAATCCACTTGTACATATTCGATACAATTTCCAAATTGCTTATTTAATTCATTCTCAGGATGTGGGTGTCATTGGCAAGGCTGACATTTTGTGCATTGGGAAGGAGCTTCCTCTTGAAAATGCTGTAATTGTAGTGGCTTGGTACACTCCAGAGAACGGAACCACATTTATACAGGGCTGGTGTCACATATGGACCTTTCCTAAAGGACACTGCTGAACCAGTTTGGTTTTTACAACAATCTGTCAGGCTCACGGTCACTTTTACTAATACCAACTTTTTATTGCCAGACATTTCTTAAACTGATTCAAATTCTTAAACTGCCATGGCAGAGTTTGAACTCACATCCTGTGTAGGATAGGCCTCTGGAAAACTACTCCAGTAACATAACTACTACCCTACCATACCCTTATGTATTGATTGGCAATAATATATTGTAGACAAGTACGTTCACTGCTTTGAGATTATATGGCCCACTTTTTAAGTATCTTTCCAATTTTGTTCCAGTTTCCTCTTCTCTACCAGCTGTGGCTCAGTGGTAGTGCTCTCAACTCTAAATTAGAAGTTTGCGGGTTCAAGTCTCAAACCAAAGAATTGAGCGTATAATCGAAGCTGGCACTTCCTTGCAGTACTAAGGGAGTGCTGTACTTTCAGAACTGACATCTTTCAGATGAAACATTAGAGCAAGGTTCTGTCTGCCATCTCAGGGGATATAAAAGAGCTCGTGGCACTATCTTCTCAGCAACATCCTAGCCAATATTTATCCCTCGACCAACATCACTGAAAAAAAACACAGGTTATCTAGTTATAATCATGTTGCTGTTTGTAGGCCCTTGCTTTGTGTGAGGTAAACAATCTCACAACCAACAGATCAGATTTAAGTTCTGCAGTCCTGCCACATCCAGTTGTGAATGGTTTTGAATATTTAAACAACTAATAGGAGGAGGAGGGTCCACAAACATCCCCATCCGCAATGATGAGGTACCCAGTACATCAGTGCAAAAGACAAGGCTGAAGCATTTGCACCCATCTTCAGCTAGAATTGCCGAGTGGATGAACCATTTCGGCCTTCTCCTGAGGTTCCCAGCTTCACAGATGCCAGTCTTCAGCCAACTCGATTCACTCCACGTGATATCAAGATATGACTGAAGGCACTGGATACTGCAAAGGCTATGGGCCCTGACAACATCTCAGCAATAGTACTGAAGACCTGTGCTCCAGAACTGGCCATGCCCTTAGCCAAGCTGTTCCAGTGCAGCTATAACACTGGCATCTACCTGACAATGTGGAAAATTGCCCAGGTATGTCCTGTGCGCAAAAAGCAGGACAAATCAAACCCGGCCAATTACCGCCCCATCAGTCTGCTCTCGATCATCAGCAAAGCGATGGAAGGGATCATCGACAGTGCCATCAAGCAGCACTGTGAGGCAAACCCCACCTGCCAAGACTGAGGCACACATTATTTCACCACATGAACATTAAAAATTTAAAAATTGCAATCTCTGATTGGAAGGATATTTGCATAGTGCCAGACATTGTGGAAATTGTTTCTCCAATACACAGAAGTGGTCAGAGTAGTTTTGGTCACATGGCTGTGACAGAGAAATTTATGCCTCCAACCAAGGATGTTGAAGAGATTGTTCTATATACGGAGCTAGTCACATGACTAACCAGCTGAGCACCCTGGGAGCTTCTTGAATTTGAACTCCCAAACAAAGGGATTTGAGGTCAGAGACAAAGCCGTGTCTTCTTTGGCCTCCTGATCTCGAGAGACAATGGATAAGCGCCTGGAGGTGGTCAGTGGTTTGTGAAGCAGCGCCTGGAGTGGCTATAAAGGCCAATTCTAGAGTGACAGGCTCTTCCACAGGTGCTGCAGAGAAATTTGTTTGTCGGGGCTATTACACAGTTGGCTCTCCCCTTGCGCTTCTGTCTTTTTTCCTGCCAACTGCTAAGTCTCTTCGACTCGCCACACTTTAGCCCCGTCTTTATGGCTACCAGCCAGCTCTGGCGAACGCTGGCAACTGACTCCCACGGCTTGTGATCAATGTCACAGGACTTAGTGTCGCGTTTGCAGACATCTTTAAAGCGGAGACATGGATGGCCGGTGGGTCTGATACCAGTGGCAAGCTCGCTGTACAATGTGTCTTTGGGGATCCTGCCATCTTCCAAGCAGCTCACATGGCCAAGCCATCTCAAGCACCGCTGACTCAGTAGTGTGTATAAGCTTGGGATGTTGGCCGCCTCGAGGACTTCTGTGTTGGAGATACGGTCCTGCCACCTGATGCCAAGTATTCTCCAGAGGCAGCGAGGATGGAATGAATTGAGACGTCGCTCTTGGCTGACATACGTTGTCCAGGCCTCGCTGCCATAGAGCAAGGTACTGAGGACACAGGCCTGATACACTCGGACTTTTGTGTTCCGTGTCAGTGTGCCATTTTCCCACACTCTCTTGGCCAGTCTGGACATAGCAGTGGAAGCCTTTCCCATGCGCTTGTTGATTTCTGCATCCAGAGACAGGTTACTGGTGATAGTTGAGCCTAGGATGGTGAATTCTTGAACCACTTCCAGAGCGTGGTCGCCAATATTGATGGATGGAGCATTTCTGATGTCCTGCCCCATGATGTTCGTTTTCTTGAGGCTGATGGTTAGGTCAAATTGATTGCAGGCAGCCGCAAACCTGTCGATGAGACTCTGCAGGCACTCTTCAGTGTGAGATGTTAAAGCAGCATCGTCAGCAAAGAGGAGTTCCCTGATGAGGACTTTCTGTACTTTGGACTTGGCTGTTAGACGGGCAAGGTTGAACAACCTGCCCCCTGATCTTGTGTGGAGGAAAATTCCTTCTTCAGCGGACTTGAACGCATGTGAAAGCAGCAGGGAGAAGAAAATCCCAAAAAGTGTGGGTGCGAGAACACAGCCCTGTTTCACGCCACTCAGGATAGGAAAGGGCTCTGATGAGGAGTCACCATGTTGAATTGTGCCTTTTATATTGTCATGGAATGAGGTGATGATACTTAGTAGCTTTGATGGGCATCCAATCTTTTCTAGTAGTCTGAAGAGACCACGTCTGCTGACGAGGTCAAAGGCTTTGGTGAGATCAATGAAAGCAATGTAGAGGGGCATCTGTTGTTCACGGCATTTCTCCTGTATCTGACGAAGGGAGAACAGCATGTCAACGGTCGATCTCTCTGCACGAAAGCCACACTGTGCCTCAGGGTAGACGCGCTCGGCCAGCTTCTGGAGCCTGTTTAGAGCGACTCGAGCAAAGACTTTCCCCACGATGCTGAGCAGGAAGATTCAACGGTAGTTGTTGCAGTCACCGCGGTCACCTTTGTTTTTATAGAGGGTCATGATATTGGCATCGCGCATGTCCTGGGGTACTGCTCCCTCGTCCCAGCACAGGCATAGCAGTTCATGTAGTGCTGAGAGTACAGCAGGCTTGGCACTCTTGATTATTTCAGGGGTAATGCTGTCCTTCCCAGGGGCTTTTCCGCTGGCTAGAGAATCAATGGCATCACTGAGTTCCGATTTGGTTGGCTGTACGTCCAGCTCATCCATGACTGGTAGAGGCTGGGCTGCATTGAGGGCAGTCTCAGTGACAACATTCTCCCTGGAGTACAGTTCTAGGTAGTGCTCAACCCAGCGGTCCATTTGTTTGCATTGGTCAGTGATTATGTCCCCTGATTTAGATTTGAGGGGGGTGATCTTCTTGATGGTTGGCCCAAGAGCTCTCTTAATGCCATCATACATTCCTCTGATGTTTCCGGTGTCTGAGGCCAGCTGAATATGACTGCATAGGTGTTGCCAGTGATTTGAGGTCAGAGACAAAGCCGTGTGCTCATGGCGTAAAGACCTTCTCCTGGGACTGAGAACATCTTCTCTCCTGCCTACCTTCATCTCTTCCCACGGAACTGAATCTTGTGAAACTACGCGAAACTCAAGGAGAGAAAGGTTTGCCACATGTACAAAGTTTTAAGAAGATTACTGGGCCCCAACGCATCACAGGACCATATCTTCAATCATGGACTACAGCGAGCTCAAGAAACATTAGCAAGATATTGCCTCAAACTGTTCTACTGATCTTTTCTTCTGCTTTTTTCTATTCCTATCTACATGTTTATATTGTGTGTGCAGGCTAGAGTGAGCGCATCATATATCCATAGGAGTGAACCATATTAGAGTTTAAGTTTATAGTTTTGATAAATTTCTTCTTTCTGCTCTAAACCAAAGACAGCCTGTGTGTGCTCAGTTCTTTGCCTTATAATTGGAAACTGTGAACAGGATTCACAAAAAGGGGAGCTCAAACCACGGTGTGCTTAAAATTAAACCCTGTTACAATACGATCAGGTGAAGACAGCAAGAGACCTCTAGACACATTGCTCACCTGGTCATAACAAGCACTTAGTCAGCAACAACCTGTTCACTAACGCTCAGTTTGGGTTCCGCCAGGGCCACCCAGCTCCAGACCTCATCACAGCTTTGGTCCAAACATGGACAAAAGAGCTGAACTTAAGAGATGAGGTGAGAGTGACTGTCCTCGACATCAAGGCAGCATTTGACTGAGTGTGGCATGAAGGAGCCCTGGCAAACAGGAATAAATGGAAATCAGGGGGAAAACTCTCTGCTGGTTGGAGTCATACCCAGCACAAAGAAAGATGGTTGTGGTTGTTGGAAGTCAATAATCTCAGTCTCAGGACATCATTTCAGGAGTTCCTCAGGGTACTGTCATAGGTCTAACAACCTTCAGCTGCTTCATCAATGAGCTTCCCTCCATCATAAGGTCAGAAGTGGGGATGGTCGCTGATGATTTCACAATTTTCAGCGCCATTCGCGATTTTTCAGATACTGAAGCAGTCCATGTAGAAATGCAGCAAGACTTAGACAATATTCAGGCTTGGGCTGATAAGTGGCAATTTACATTCGCGCCACACAAGGGCCAGGCAATGACCATCTCCAACCAGAGAAAATCCAATCATCTCCCCTTGACATTCAACGGCATTACCATCACTGAATCCCCCACTATCAACATCCTGCGGGCTACCATCGACTAGCAACTGAACTGAACCAGCCATATAAATACAGTGGCTACAAGAGCAGGTCAGATGCTGAGAATTCTGGGGTGACTAATCACCTTTTGACTTCCCAAAGCTTGTCCACCATCTACAAGGCACAGGTCAGGAGTGCAATGGTATACTCTCCACTTACCTGGATGAGTGCAGCTCCAACAACACTCAAGAAGCTCAACAGCATCAATGACAAAGCAGCCTGCTTAACTGGCACCCCATCTACCGCCTTCAACATTCACTCCCTTCAATACTGATGCACAGCGGCAGCAGTAAATACCATCTACAAGATGCACTGCAGCAACACACCAAGGCTTCTTCGACAGCACTTTCCAAACCCATGACCTCCACCATCTAGAAGGACAGCAGATGCACTGGAACACCACCACCTGCAAGTTCCCCTCCAAGCCAAACACCATCCTGACTTAGAACTATATCGCCATTCCATCACTGTCACTGGGTCAAAATCTTGGAACTCCCTTCCTAACAGCACAGTGGGTGTATCTACAGCACATGAACTCCTGCGGTTCAAGAAAATGACTCACCACCACCTTCTGAAGGGCAATTAGGAATGGGCAACAAATGCTGGCTTAGCCAGTGAAGCCCACATCACGTGAAAGAATAAAAAAAATTGGCTTCTGTGTTTTCTACATTACAACAGTGTCAGCACTTCAAAGTACATCATTGGCTGTGAATTGTGTTGGGACATCCTGAGGTCATGAAAGGTGCTATCTAAATGCAAATGCTACTTCCTTTCTTTCTCTCCTGAAGGCCTTGATTCATGCTGGGGCATACTTGAATGACCTTCTGCACTTCCATCAGATGGTTATTTTTTATCTTTAGGCTTAGACAATGAATGTTGACAACGTATTCAATCATAGAGTTCATCACAATTGAACTCTGAACTCTTCTCATCCAACACCCACTCACATACAAGACAAAGGTCATTGAATAGCAATAAGAGCATTCTCACTGATTTTTCCCTTCCTTAACCTAGAAGCACTGATACTGATTGTAGTACCCATAATGCTGTCTCAGTTTAGATTATCCAAAGTATGTTAAAAAAAAGTTTGAATAAAAAGATATATTCATATTTTACTATGAATTCCAGATAAATAAGCAAATAAATATTGATGTGAACAACGCTGAGCTAGCTGGAATTAATTGCAATGTGTATTTTTCTTTATGATAATGCTATATGCCAGTTAAATTGGATCTAAAAGAGAAAGAAAGACTTGGAGTTATATAGTTCCTTTCATGACCACCTTTCAGGACGTCCCAAAACACTTTACAACCAATGAAGTACTTTTGAACTGTAGTCACTATTATAATGCAGAAAACACAGTAGTCAATTTGCACACAGTAATGTCCCACAAACAGTGGTGTGGTAATGTCCAGATAGTCTGTTTTTGAGCTGTTGATTGGGGGATAACTATTGGCTAGGACACCAGGGATAACTCCCCTATTACTCTTTGAAACAGTGTCATGACATCTTTTACATCCACCTGAGAGGCCAGACAGGGCCTTAGTTTAATATCTCTTCTAAATGGCAGCACCTCCAACAGTACAGAACTCCATCAATACTGCACTAGACCATCAACCTTGAATTTTTGGGCACAAGTCCTGGTATGAGACTTGAACCCACGGTCTTCAGACTCAAAGGTAAGAGTGCTACCAACTGAGTCACAGCTGATACCGCTTGATGGCATGCACTAGGCAAACCTTTATGAAGAAGAAGTAAATTTAATGACAATAGATAATGGTTATTGGAATTTATAATGTTTCTTTTCCCAAAGTCAAAACTCATGGCAGTTCTGATAAGATTTGTTAGACTCCTAAATTGCGTGCAAGAAAACCCATTAGGTGGCTTTGTAACACTGCACTGTGCCAGAGACTTCAAGATCTTGAAGATTTTGTTTATATCCCCTCCTCTACAGAACATTCCCTAGTTAGTGCATTGTTGATCTCAAAAGTAGCATCAAGAGTTGGAAGAGATGTAGAGCATAAGCCAACCTAACGACCCCACAAAGTATGCAGGGCACAATTTGGCTAGTAAACCAATGTGTAGCTAAGGGGCAATGCTCATAGCATAGAAATATAGAATGATTACAGTACAGAAGAAGGCCATTAGGCCTGTAGTATCCATGCAGGCTGTCTGCAAGAGTAATTCAGCTAGTCCCACTCCTCCATCCTTTCCCCATAGCCCTGCAAATTCTTTTCTTTTCAGTTGCTTATCCAATTCCCCTTTTTAACCCATGATTGAACCTGCCTCCACCACACTCTCAGACTGTGCATTCCAGATCCTTACCACTCGCTGCATAAGAAAGTTTTTCCACATGTCAATGTTGGTTCTTCTGCCATTCACCTTAAATTGGTGTCCTCTGGTTCTCGACTCTTCCGCCAATGGGAAAAGTTTCTCCCTATCTACTTTGCCCAGAGCCCTGTTGATTTTGAACACCTCGATCACCTCTCACCCTTCTCTTAGAGTCATAGTGTCATAGAATTATAGAGCACAGAAACAGGCCCTTCGGCCCATCGCGTCCGTGCCGGCCATCAAGCACCTATCTATTCTAATCCCATTTTCCAGCACTTGACCCGTAGCCTTGCACGCTATGGCATTTCAAGTGCTCATTCTAAATACTTCTTAAATGTTGTGAGGGTTCCTGCCTCTACCACCCCTTCAGGCTGTGTGTTCCAGATTCCAACCACCCTCTGGGTGAAAACATTTTTCCTCAAATCCCCTCTAAACCTTCTGCCCCTTACCTTAAATCTATGCCCCCTGGTTATTGACACTTCTGCTCAGGGAAAAAGTTTCTTCCTATCTACCCTATTTATGCCCCTCATAATTTTGTATACCTCAATCAGGTCCTCCCTCAACCTTCTCTACTCTAAGGAAAATAACCCTAGCCTATCCAGTCTCTCTTCTTAGCTGAAATACTCGAGCCCAGCCTAAGGAGAAAAAACCTAGCTTCTCCAATCTCTATGTAAGCTTGTTGTCAGTAGTTAGTGTATAAAAAAATCTGAAAAATTTGAAATACAGAAACATTAAAACCAATAAAATAGAAAAAAAACCTACTACAAACTATGGAAATAGAACATGACAAAATAAGATGTCCATTTTAAAGAAATGTTATTGTGATTTCCTCATTCTGTGTACTTAGTTGAATTTTAAAGGGATGCGTGCATCTGTAACTGTGATGTACCACCAGTCACGGCAATGATTTATTAGAAATTTATCTTCTGTAGATTGCTAGAATGAAAGGAGCCAACTTGGTATGTGTTCACGGAATTATCATACCTGGCCCAAAAAGGCTAACAATGTTTTGCATTAGCAAAATCTCTGGTGTTTCAAAGCATAGCAGTAATGAACACAAATGTGTGAGTTCATTTAAAATGAATGCAGTTCAAACACTTGCTACGTGCCAATTAATTCTACAGCATTCTGTTCATTATTGCCTAATCAGAGAAAGTTTTTTTCTGAATTGCTTTGTGATTGCCAGCATGTCCCCCATCTGTACTTCTGTCAGTTTGCCAAAGATAAGCTGATTTTCTTTTTTCTCTTGTGAAGGAAATTGTTGAAATTTGATTAGGAAAAAATGGACTCCTAATCAGTCAACTGGAGATATGACTCTGGGTTCATAAGTTCACAGACAAATGTTTCCACTAATCATGATGCTTGTTTTAATTTTGTCTAGAGCTATAGACAGAGCCTCAGCCCTGTTGTGGTTCAGCTATGATTTACATTTAATGGATGTGGTTTACATGGATTTTAGTAAGGCATTTGACAAGGTCTTGCATGGCAGACTGGTCAGTAAAATGAAAACCCATAGGATAAAGGGAAAGGTGCTAGGTTGGATCCAGAATTGGCAAAGGGTAATAGTTGACAGATATTTTTGTGAATGGAAAGTGGTTTCCAGTGGTGTTCCACAGGGCTCAATGCTGGATCCCTTGCTGTTTGTGGTACTTATTAATGATTTGGACTTAAATGTGGGAGGCATGATTGGGAAATTTGCTGATGACACAAAACTTGGCCGTGTAGTTAATGGTGAGGAGGAGAGTCGTGGACTCCAGAATGTTGAGTAGGTGGAAAAGTGGCAAATGGAATTCAATGCTGAGAAGTGTGAGGTGATGCATTTGGGGAGGGCAAATAAAGCAAGAGAATATACAATAAACAGGAGGTTATGAGAGGGGGAGAAGAAGTGAAACACCTTGGAGTGCATGTCCACAGGTCCCTGAAGGTGGCAGGATGGGTAGATAGAGAGGTGAAGAAGGCATATGGATTGCTTTCCTTCATTGGCCGAGGTACAGAGTACAAAAGCAGGAATGTGATGCTGAAGCTGTATAAAGTGCTGGTTAGGCCGCAGCTGGAGTATTGCATGCAGTTCTGATCACCACATTACTGAAAGGACATCATTGCTCTGGAGAGAGTACAGAGGAGATTTACAAGAATGTTGCCAGGGCTTGAAGGTTGCAGCTATGAGGAAAGATTGGATATGTTGGGGTTGTTTTCCCTGGAACTGAGGAGGCTGAGGGGTGACTTGATTGAGGTGTACAAAATTATGAGGGGCCCAGATAGAGTAGACAGAAAGGACCTGTTTCCTCTGGTGGGGAGATCAATTACCAGAGGATACAGATTTAAGGTGGTTGGTAGAAGAATTAGAGGGGACATGAGAAGAAACCTTTTCACCCAGAGAGTGATGGGCGTCTGGAATTCACTGCCAGGATCGGTAGTGGAGGCAGAGATCCTCAATTCTTTTAAAAGGTACCTGGATATGCACCTAAGGTGCTGTAACCTGCAGGGCTATGGACCAGGTACTGGAAGATGGGATTAGTTTGGGTGGATAGCTTATTCGGCCAGCGTGGACACGATGGGCTGAATGGCCTCCTTCTGTGCTGTATTTTATCTATGTTTCTATGCCTCTAATTGCAATTTAATGTCCTATTTGCTTGCAGTAACAGAAACAAACAGGAGGAAAACGTTCCAATACCTAAATAATGATTCAAATATAATTGTCTTGCAATGAACAAAAAAGAAACAACTTGCAATGGTATAGCACCTGTCAGGACCTCCCAAAGCACTTCCATCCCTCTCCATGGCTGTTGTCCAAGTCTGACTCAGACTGTTCACAACCTTGGCCTGTTTGACCGTGAGTTGAGCTTCCGAACCTATCTCCTCTTTTTTTATTATTCATTCATGGGATGTGGGCATCACTGGCAATGTCAGCATTTATTGCCCATCCCTAATTGCCCTTGAGAAGGTGGTGGTGAGCTGCCTTCTTGAACCACTGCAGTCCATGTGAGGTAGGTACACCCACAGTGCTGTTAGGAAGGGAGTTCCAGGAATTTGACCCAGCGACAGTGAAGGAATGGCGATATAGTTCCAAGTCAGGATGGTGTGACTTGGACGGGAACTTACAGGTGGTGGTGTTCCCATGCATCTGCTGCTCTTGTCCTTCTAGTTGGTAGAGGTCGCGGGTTTGGAAGGTGCTGTCAAAGGAGCCTTGGTGCGGTGCTGCAATGCATCTTGTAGATGGTACACACTGCTGCCACTGTGCATCGGTGGTGGAGGGAGTGAATGTTTGTGGATGGTGTGCCAATCAAGCTGGCTGCTTTGTCCTGGATGGTGTCGAGCTTCTTGAGTGTTGTTGGAGCTGCACCCATCCAGGCAAGTGGAGAGTATTCCATCACACTCCTGACTTGTGCCTTGTAGATGGTGGACAGGCTTTGGGGAGTCAGGAGGTGAGTTACTCGCTGCAGGATTCCTAACCTCTGACCTGCTCTTGTAGCCACGGTATTTATATGGCTACTCCAGTTCAGTTTCTGGTCAATGGCAGTCCCTAGTATGTTAGTGGGGGATTCAGTGATGGTAATGCCATTGAATGTCAAGGGGAGATGGTTGGATTCTCTCTTGTTGGAGATGGTCATTGCCTGGCATTTGTGTGGTGCAAATGTTAGTTGCCACTTATCAGCCCAAGCCTGGATATTGTCCAGGTCTTGCTGCATTTCTACACGGACTGCTTCAGTATTTGAGGAGTCACGAATGGTGTTGAACATTGTGCAATCATCAGCGAACATCCCCACTTCTGACCTTATGATTGAAGGAAGGCCATTGATGAAGCAGCTGAAGATGGTTGGGCCTAGGACACTACCCTGAGAAACTCCTGCAGTATGTCCTGGAGCTCAGGTGACTGACCTCCAACAACCACAGCCATCCTCCTTTGCGCTAGGTATGACTCTAACCAGCAGAGAGTTTTCCCCCTGATTCCCATTGACTCCAGTTTTGCTAGGGCTCCTTGATGCAATACTCGGTCAAATGCTGCCTTGATGTCAAGGGCAGTCACTCTCACCTCACCTCTTGAGTTCTGCTCTTTTGTCCATGTTTGAACCAAGGCTGTAATGAGGTGTAATTACCAAGACCATATACTTTCACTTCCATAACATTGCCCATCTCTGCCCCTGCCTCAGCTCAGCAGCTCCTGAATTGCTCATCCATGACTTTGTTACACCTAGACTCAACTATTTCTCCTGGCTAGCCTCCCACCTTGCACTCTCTGTAAACTTGGAGCTCATCCAAAACTCTGCTGCCTGTATCCTAACTTGCACCAAGTCCCAATTCAGCCATCCCCCCTATGCTCACTGACCTACATTGGTTCCCGGTCCAGCAACACTTCAATTTTAAACTCTCAGCCTTATTTTCCAAATCCCTCCATGACCTCACCTGTCCCTCTCCCTATAATCTACTCCAGCCTTACAACCCCCTACAGTATTGGCCTTTCGCGCATCCTCGATTTTCTTTGCTTCACCATATTGCTTTGAGCTGCCTGGGTTCTCAATTCCCTCCCTAAACCTTTCCATCTCTCTGCCTCTCTCTCTTCCTTTAAGTCACTCCATCAAACCTATCTCTTTAACCAAGATTTTGATCACTTGTCCTAATATCTCCTCCTGTTGCTCGTTGGCCAATTCTGTTTGATAATAGCTTCTGTGATGCGCCTTGGGACATTTTACTACATTAAAGGTACTATATAAATGCATTTTGTTATTTTTGTTTGCAGTCAATGAAGTACTTTTGAAGTATAGGCACGGTTCAGATGTAAGAAATGCAGCAGCTAATTTGCACACAGAAAGGTCCCACAAACAGTAATTTAATGACCAGATAATCTTCGTGATAGTTGAGTGACAAAGATTGGCCAGAACACCAGGGAGAATTTTCCTGCTCCCCTTTAAAGCATTGCCATGAAATCGTTCACATGCACCTAAGAGGGCAGGTTTATCTGAAAGATGGCACCTCCAACAGTCCAGGGCTCCTTCAATACTGCACTGCAGTGTCAGTCTAGATTTTGTGCTCAAGACCTTGGAGTGGGACTTGAACCCACAACCTTCGAATTCAGAGGTGAGAGGGTTACCACTTCCAGCAGGAATATGGGAATAGCAATTAGAATAGGAAATCCCAGCTGATTTCTCCATCCTAACTCAATGGGGAGAATTTTATCCTGGCGGCGGGGGCCTCAACATCTGGAAAAAGTGACGTCGAGATCCCTGCAACGCCTGTTCTCCAGAAAGCCTGCCAAATCTAGTGCCAATCAGGCACTTAAGTGGACAATGGTGTGCCTTCCACAGGGCCCCGTCACCGGAAATCCTGCCCTTGCAGAGCTGTCAGCCAATCAGAGGCCAGAAGCAGCAGCGCCACCATAGAGGCAGTGGCTGCTGCTCCTAGAGAAGCATCTACCAGAGGCTGAGGAGCATCGCTGGAACCACGCCTTAGGTAGTTCAGGGCAGGAGGGGTCTCACAGGGTGGGGCTCATGGGGGGAGAGTGGAGGTGGATTGGAAGCAAGGGCAAAGGGGTGGCTCTCAGAGGGCCCTCCCCTTCCTGATGCCAAATTCCTCGTTCAAACACTAAGTGACTTTAAACAAGGGGCCCCCAGCCCAGAGTCGGGAAGCAGCTTGCATGGTTTTCCGTGCTGTGCTTCCTGTGTGGCAGCAGGGTCAGCCGGCACATGGCTAATTGCAGCTGCAGTGGGAAGAGGTTCTTAATTGGTGGTTAATTGCCCAGGTAAGGGCCTCAATTGGCAGTGGGGCAGGAAGGCTGTTCAAAGGCCTTGCCGCCCCGGACTAAATCTTGGTCGAGGCGGGAAGGTGGTGGGAACCTCTCCACCACCATCCCAACTGATTTGATGCTCTCCCCCCTCAAAACTCGCAACAGGGGAGAACATAAAATTCCCCCCAGTGTTATAATCAACTTCAAATTTCCTCTGTATCCCTTGGAGAAATAACAGGCCTCCATGCATTGCCTCCCCACAGCAAGTAAATCAGAAATTGGAACATATGAGCAAATGGAATCTACATTTTGCCATCTCATAACTTTACTTCCATTTTGTGTGTGAACCATTAATAATTGGATCAAGAGTGCCATGGTGTAATACTCTAGGCTGACAGTGCAGTGCAGTAGTGATGGAATGCTGCACTGTCAAATGTACATTCTTTCAGATTAGACGTTAAACCAAGGCCCCATCTGGTCCCTCAGATGGACACAAAAGATCCCATGGCACAAAGAAGAGCAGAGGATTCTTCTGGTGGCCTGGTCAACATATATCCATATATCCCTCAATCAACACTGAAAAAACCCAAATTATCTGGTTATTTACCACATTTCTGTTTTTGGTATCTTGTTGTGCACAAATTGGCTGTTGTGGTTCTCTATCTTACAACTGACTACACTTCAAAGTACTTCATTGACTGTGAACCACTTTAGGGCATCCTGAGATTGTGAAAAGTGCTATAGAAATTCAAGTTTTCTTGCTTTCTTTCGTCCTTACAGTTATGTTGAGGAATACATTTCCATAACTGTTAATGTTAATCAAATACTAAAATAAATAATTATTGCAAAGAATTCAAGCAATGTAATTTATATAACTGCACTGTTTGGTCCAAAGTGCTAGATGGAGGTTTTCCAACTTTTGGTCCAATTTCACTGAATTTACAATTTATTATAGTTACAATGCTTTTCACATTTAAACAATTGAGGGTAACGTTATTGCACATCTGCATATTTCATCTGACATTGCTTCAGATTCTGATAGGTTTTCACTTGTAATGGAAATCTAAATTCATTGTTGGATGTGGATGGTCCAGGACCTGAAATATGAGGGGGAATTTTAACTGTCCCCAGTCAGTGGGTAAAGAGGGCAGGAGCAGTTGAAATGGACCGGTGCTGTTTCCTACTCTTCATTACTGCTGATTCCCCATGTTAGCACCACTACTTTGTGGCAATGGATGAGGTCCCCACCAGACTCCAGTGGAATCCTCATTAATAAATACAAATCATGATTCCATGGAGTGTGTAGGATCAACATGCCATTTTACCCGGCTTTTAATTCACTTCTACAAAACATTTAACTATAAGTAACTATGTGTTGACATTAATACGTAGCCCTGTAATCTGAAAAACAGGTTTTACAGAGTTGATTTTTGAAATTGTAAAGGCTGAAGAATTCAACCAAGAGAACAGCATAAATTTCATATGGTGGAAGAAGGGTGTTCTTTTGGCTTTGGTTTGATTTGAAGTTTGTTTCCCTTCAGTATGAATCAGATTATGAAAAAGAATTTTATGTAGTGTTTCTCTGGCCTTCTCCCAGAGGGATTACTGATTTAATTCGACACAGTCTTGAAACCCTATCTACTTTCATTTAAACATTTTTTCCCCAATCTAATCTCTATTTATTTAGTACTTGACTTTTTTCCATAAAATTCAAAAACAATATTCACAGAACTGTACCTTATGATAACCAAATATGATGCCCTTGTACAGAACACAGCAGATTCAAGGCAAAGACATTATAAATATTTTGTAACTCAATAATTTCTCCAGTGCAGACAATACAAATCAAAGGGTAAGAAAAGAGTAGCACTATAAGCCTCGTAATCGTCTAATATGATATGTAAATGAGGCACGAGGACCAATATCAGGGGCAACTCGCCAAGATTCCTTCGACAACACCTTCCAGTTCCATGACCTCTGCCACATAGAAGATCAAGGGCAGTAGGAACACCACCACCTGCAAGTTTCCCTCAAAGATACACACTGTCCTGTCTTGGAAATATATCAGCGCTCCTTCACTGTCACTGGGTTCCACCCACCCCACCTCCCATGGAGATTCTATGCCCCCACCACTGTTTTATGCCATAGGGTTTGATAATGGGAGCTTCCTAGCAACATCAGTAAATGGGCCCATTTTGCCAGAAGCTGATTGTCCTTTGCAAATTGATGATGTTACGACCAAGGAGGGAGGAGTGCACTGTTTATTCTAATCCCATTTCTCCACAGGTTATGACATATTATTTTAAATTTTCCCACTTATTGACATGGTGAATCATATACTCTATTTTTCCCAGAATAGAACACACTAACCAGGTTTCTTTAATGAACAACAAAATTATCAGTTTATTATTAAACAAGTCTTAACTAGTAATGAAGTAAAAAATAAACACATAGATTTTAAATTTTAAAGTTCCCTTTTTACCTAAGTCCCCTCATACTCACACACACATACATCGGTTTACCGAAGAAATAAAAGGGATTTTTTAATAAATTCAGAGCTGTTACAGACAAAAAAACTTGGGCAAATTACTTGCTGATTTTTAAAAAAAACAGCAGATAAGATATGTTGTTCCAAAACTAGCATACAGTCTAACTTCTGAGTACAAGTAGGCAGGTCACTGAGATCTTATAGAACAATTCTTTTCAGGCGGCATTGAAACGTAATTTTAGCAGGCTTTCTTCAAAGACAGGAGACAGATGAATTGACACCGTGGACTTCTCAGAGTCTTTTATGGAATTGCAAGAAAGCGAGCTGGGTTGTGGTCTTCTGTCCTTCCTTGACACTTCAACAGCTGATTGACTTTATCTCACTCCAGAAGGTAAAACCACACTCTGACCAACAACCAAAAAGCTTATGAGTTTCCTGCCTTTCCAGGTGTGCTCTGCTGCTACTGGGCAGGTCCAATCAAAGGATGCTTGCCACTTCTCTTCCCCTGTTACCAGGGTTTCTGTTCTATCTTTAACTTGAGTCATGTGACAACCTGTAACATTGTGACCAATCCGGTTCCCTCAGTATCATCTTGATGGCTCTCCTTTGAAAAAAAAACTGGCCCAACATTAATTCAGTTTACCTACAAATTCCTTTAAAAAAATATTTTTAACAAAAACAGAATCACTTTCCTAACAATGATTTTTTTAATAGTCTGACCATAGTGCAAAATCATAACTTTGCACAACAATAATACAGAAATGTTTCTTGGTGTTATGAAAGTGCCTGTGTTTTGTTAAATATATTTTTTGAAGATTCATTTTTGGAAGATTGAAGAAATATTAAACTTCAGGATTTTCAATATAAAAGCCACTTGAATTTGAAAAACAGTCCCTGGAAATGTTTTTTAAAAGAGGCACTGAGAGGCCTTTTGAGGAAACCAAGCCTTTCCGGGAAACCACCTGACTTCCAGCAACAACACCAAGCCTTTCCTGGAAACCACCTGACTTACAGCTCAATAGACAACAGAGAACTATGGACACCTGGAGAAGTTGTTTACAAAGAAATGACAGGTCAAGATTGATGGAGGTCAAAAGGTTGACCTCCTGTTGTTCGTTTCACTTTGGAATTTTTTTGAGTTGGGGTTGAACTGTATAAAAAGCGAGAGAACTTCCAAGGAGAGAAGAAAACTTCCAAGGAGCGAGGAGAATTCCCAAGGAAGTAGACCACAACCTAGCTCAGCTTACCAGCACCTCTCTAAAAGACCCTGAGAAGTCCACTGTCTCAACTCATCTCATCTCCTGTCTTTGAAGAAAAGCCTGCTAAATTAATTCTCAACCCTACCTGAAAAGAACTGTTCTAAAAGATCCCAGTAATCTGTCTGTGTGTATTCAAAGGCCAGACTGCATGCCAGTTTTGGAACACAACATATCTCATCTGATGTTTCTTCAAGAATGAGCAAGTATTCATCCCAAGTGTTTCTTTTTGGCTGTAATAGAGCTCTAGAACAAAAATCCCTTTATTTTTCCGGTTAACCTGTGTGTGTGTGTGTGTGAGGACCTAAGGTAAAAAGGAAACTTTAATATTTCAATCCGTGTGTGTATGCTTTATTTCATTAATAGCTAAATCTTGTTTTATAATAAACTGCTAAGTTTGTTGTTTATTAAAGAAACCTGGTTGGTGTGTTTTATTCTGGGATTAAAATAGAGTTTATGATTAAATGTATTGGTAAGTGGGGAAAAATTTAAATATATATTGTGACCCGTGGAAAAGTGGAACTAGAATAAACAATGCAGTCCTCCCGCCTCGGTCTCAACATATAATTGGGGGCTCATCTGGAATAAACCCAACACTGACAACATGAAATTGTAAGTGGGGGAATAATAATTGAAAAGAAGAAAAGGAAAAGAAAAAAAAACAGGTTTTGTGTACAGTAGATTAAAGTTTACTCTACCGGAATGTTTCTATCAGTTGCTGCGACTATTCTGGGGAAGAAGGATGTATCCCTGAGTGATTTGAGACACTTAACCAAGATTAAACTAAAGGATTTGGCAGAACTATTGGTGTTAGAGTTATAACCAGGAGCTAAGAAAGCAGACATAATTGAAGTAATAGCACAGCATTTACAAATGGAAGAAGAAAGAGCAAACCAGAGGGTAGTGCTGTTGAATTAGCTGAAATTCAGTTACAGATGAAGCAAGCTTGAGCTTGAACAGAAAAAGGAGGAAAATAATTGAAAACTTGAAGCTGAAAGAGAATTAAAAATGAAGAAACTTGAACTTGCGGAAAAGGAAAGGGAAAGAGAAAAAAAAGAAAGGAAATTCGAATTTTAAAAGATGGAACTAAGACAAAGGGGTTGTCTTGACTGCAGTAAAAGTTCTGGTGAGGAAAGATCTGACTCCAGCCCAAGACCCAGTGGAGAGCTGTTTAAGTTTGTACAAGCCCTCCCTAAGTTTGAGGAAAGGGGCATAGAGGCATTTTTCATTTCTTTTGAAAAGACAGACAAACAGATGAAATGAGCGAAGGAAAGCTGCATACTGCTTATGCAAAGCAGGTTGATGGGCAGAGCTCATGAAATTTATGCCATACTTTCTGATGAGGCTTTTGCATATTATGAAATGGCAAAAAAGGCTATTCTCACTGCCTATGAGTTAGGGCCTGAAGCATTCAGGCACAAATTTCAGAACCTCCAGAGATTGTCTGGACAGACTTTTATAGAATTTGAGAGGGAAAAGCAAATTAATTTTGATCGTTGGATACGGGCACTAAAGATGGAAGCCATTTATGAGAACCTTAGGGAACTAATTCTCCTGGAAGAATTTAAAAATTCACTCCCTCCGTTAGTAAGAACCCATGTAGAGAAACGGCCAGTCAGGCAGCGGAAATTGCTGATGATTATGAGCTTGTGTAGAAGCCCAAACCCTTTGTCCATCAGCCGCACAAGCCCAAGAAGGATAGAAGGTGGGAGAGTGAAATGAAGGCCAGTAGCCGGGGACAGGAAGGGACAGATGGAAATGCCCCAGGATCTCCTCTTAAGGACAGAAAGGAAGATGCTGAGGTTGGAAATGAGGTCCGCAAGCCTAAGTGTTTTCATTGTCACGAGGTGGGACACCTTTGTGCAGAATTCTGGAAGCTGCAGGGTAAACCCATGGGACTTATTGGGGTACACAATGCCAATGCAGAGAAAGAAGTCCTGACCAAGAATACGACAGATCAAGGTGTTGCTCTGACTGCAGCTGTAAGGCCAAATACAAAAACCACTGTGAGTGCAAGGGTTGTGAAGAAGATACCTGAGTGTTATGGAGAATTCTTGTCAAAAGGAAAAGTATCTCCTTATCCCTCAAGTGAGGCAGGTAAACCTATAGTTATACTTAGGAATACAGCAGCTACCCAAACTCTTTTGCTGGGGGATGGCATAACTTTTCCACCAGAGAGCGCATTGAATGCCAAGGTTTTAGTGAATGGAATCGGCTGGGAGTATATACCCGTACCTTTGTTTCACCTTGATTGTGACCTAATGTCTGGAATGGCAATGGTAGGAGTTGTCCATAGTTTGCCAGTAGATGGAGTTAACCTACTACTGGGGAATGATTTGGCTCAAGCGGAGGTAGTAGTTTCTCCAGTAGTCACAGAAGCATGAACTGAAGTTAAAGAGACAGAACAGTTGCAGGAAAAGGTTCCAGGAATTTTTTCTTAATTTGTAGTGACCCGAGCCATGGCTAAACAAGTTCCATTGTTGGAGGTCAAATTGGCACCACAGACAGATAACCAAATATCTGAAACTTTCTCTGGGAATTTGGATAATCCGAACAAAATGTTCAGTAAGTCTTTTCTGATCGAGGCTCAGCAAACTGATCCAGAGTTAAGCAAAGTGGCACAATTGGCTCTAACTGAAGCTGAGGCAAAGGGATTACCTGAAAACTAAAAATGGGATTCTGATGAGGAAGTGAAGACCTCCTCACAGACCTGCAGATGAAGAATGGACAGTAGTTCACCAGATAGTGGTACCACCCAAGTATTGCTGGGAAAAATTAAGATAGCCCATGAAATTCCTATGATGGGATATGTGGGGATCTGGAAGACCCAATCACATTTAAGTCAACATTATTACTGGCCAGGTCTTCACAAGGACATAGTGCAGTTTTGTAAAATGTGCCAAATTGTGGGAAAACCTTAACCTGCTATAAAACTGGTAACTCTAATTCCCATGCCAGTTTTTGGGGAACCATTTAGTAGCGTGTAGGTAGATTGTGTGGGACCTTTACCGAAAACAAAAGTGGGACATCAATATATACTCACTATTATGGATATGGCTACTCGGTTCCCAGAAGCCATTCAACAATTTCTGCTAATGTAATGGTAGAGAAGATAACCCAGTTCTTCACTCGATATGGATTACCGATTGAGATTCAATCGGTTCAAGGTTCCAACTTTATCTCTAAAGTTTTTCAGGAAGTTATGAGTAATATGGGTATAACATAGTTAAAGTCCTCAGCCTACCAGCCACAGACATAAAGAGCTTTAGAATGGTATCATCAGACCCTCAATATGATGATCAGGGCCTACTGTCATGAATATCCCCATGATTGGGACAAAGGGCTTGAAGTTCTTTTGTTTGCCACTAGGGATTCACCTAATGAGTCTACCTGTTTTAGTCCTTTTGAATTAGTTTACGGACATGAGGTAAGAGGTTCTCTCAAACTAATCAAAGAAAAGTTTTGAGAACAGAGCGATGAATCTTCCATGTTAGATTATGTATCCGTGCTCTGGGAGCGGCTCACAAGAGTCTGCAAAGTGGCTCAGGGACATCTGAAAGCTTCCCAAACAACCGTGAAGAAATGGGCAGATAAGCATGCCAAGACCCGAACATTTCAACCAGGGGATGAGGTGTCAGTATTACTGCCTTTACAGGGTGAACCACTGAAAGCACGGTTCAGTGGATCATGTAGAGTTGTTAAAAGGATTGAAAAAGTAAATTATTTGATTGACACCCCAGATCGCGGAAAAAGAATCAGCTGTGTCAAATCAATATGTTGAAACGATATCACCTCCAGGAGGAGGATAAGCAAGCACAGGTATGTCAGGTAGTAGGGAAAGTGAAGGATGAAAGGGATAGTGAGGATGAGGCAGAAGGAGGCCAAGACAATTCTCAAATTGAACCTCCGGTTAGTTAATACTGAATTGTTAGGGAGATGGGACACTATGGGCTGGATTTTACATTGCCGCCGCCGAAATTAGCGATGGCCATAAACAATGGCGGCCCGTACTTTGCAGAGCCCCCGCAATATTAAATGCGGCGGCTCATTTAAATGGACAGGGTGGACCGTCCTCCCCACCCCCCCCCACCAACGTCTTGAGGGGGGCAGACAGTCCGTCCCTGGCAATGGCGTCAGGCGCCACTGCGCAGGCGCTGATGCCATTTTTAAAGGGCTTCGACCCTTTCCATTTAATTTAAATTTTTAAAGATAGATGTTGGAATAAATTTTGAAAACATTTAATTTGCCCATCTCCTGCATCCCCCCAAATAACCACGTAATTAACTACTTGGTCTCTCCCCCCAAAAACACTTTCCCTGCCCACCTGATCTTCCCCCCACAATGTTCATAAACTTTCATCTTTATCCCTTCCCACCATCCCCTAAACCAATGATATTAGTTTTACTGCACTGCCCCTCTCCCCCACACTGAAAAACTTACCTGCTCCCCCTTCCCCACCAGTGTTATGCCTCGGATCCCCAGACAGGGACACAAAGACGCGGGAGTGCCGTCCACCAGCACCAATATCGCTTGGGATCAGATGGCAGGAACCGTAATTAATTTATTTACTAATTTACATTTTTTTAATATGCAGATTTGGCTCCTGTTGCCGAGTGGTGGGGGCAGGGGTCCGCCGTGAGGCCTTGCCACCACTGGAAATATCGAGCCAGACTTTCCCAGCATTGAGGCTCATGGCGGTCATCTGCCGGAGGCATTTTCTGGCCCCCCTGCCATGACTCCTGATGTCGGGCGGGTGCTGTAAAATCTAGCCCTATGTTTTCATATTTAAATGCAGAACAATGAGAAGACTGAACAAGGCTACTCATAGCATTCAAAAGAGTCTATAGGGACAAACCAGGATGAACAACCTTAGCCATATATGTTGTGGAAGTAAGAGGACCCTCTCCTATAAAACAGCATCCTTATCGCTTTAAGTCCAGAGAAACAGGCCCAGGTGAAAGCAGAAATTCAATACATGTTGGAAAACCGCCTAATTGAATGCAGTCAAAGCAGTTGGAATTCCCTAGCCGTGTTAAATCCTAAGGTTGATGGTTTATCTAGATTTTGCATATACTCCAGAAAGGTTAATGCAGTAACAAAGGCAGACTCCTACCCAATTCTTCACTTGGAAGACTATATTGACAGAGTTGGCAGTGCCACGTTTCTTACCTAACTAGATTTGTTAAAGGGATACTGGCAGGTTTCTTTAACACCCTGTACTAAAGAGATATTAGCCTTTATCACACCAGACAGTCTTTTCCAATGACAAGTGATGCCTAACAACTTTTCAGAGACTAATGAACCAAGTGGTAGCCAGTGTTCCTAACTATGTGGTTGACCTTGATGATGTGATGGTATACAGTGACACTTGGAAGGACCACTTGGAACAACTAGAAGCTCTATTTAGAAAATTACAGTCAGCTGATTTGGTGGCCAAAGGTGAATTTGCAAAAGCACGGGTAGCCTACCCAGGGCATATAGAAGGGCAAGGACAAATGTTGCCAAGAACAGCAAAAGTACAACCATTGATGGAGTTCCCTGCCCCTAAGACTAAATGAGAAATCATGAGGTTTTTGGGGATGTGTGGTTTCTATTGCAAGTTTGTACCAAATTTTAGCACAAGAGCTGCTACAAAAAAAGAAAGGCAAGATAGTGTGGTCAGGAGAATGCAAACATCTTTTGAGAGGCTGAAAGCCATTTTGATCAATGAATCAGTGTTGGCTGCCGCAAATTTCACTAAGCCCTTCAAGGTAGCAGTTGATGCTAGTGACCTGAGGGTCGGTGCAGTCCTGTTACAAGAAGATGAATCGGGCATAAAAAGATAAGTGGGATACTTTTCCAAAAAGCTAAATTGACACTGAAAGAGATACTCTACAGTGGGAAAAAAAACCTGGGCTTACTACTAGCTCTTAAACATTTTGAAATATATGTCTGCCACGATGACAGAAAGACACTGGTATATATTGATCATAACCCCTGGACTTTGTGGAAAAATTCAAAAACCAGAATGCCAGACTATTTTGATGGAGTTTACTATTGTAGCCCTAACACTTAAAGATTATCCATATTGCAGAGAAAAATAATGTAATTGTTGATGCTTTATCTACAATTTAACCTTGCTTTGAATTATCTGAGTATAAGCATGGTACAGGGCATAACTGTATTTGTTACAGATAAAGAGTGAATGAGAACAAGTATGTAAAGGTGTTATCATTTTTTTCATCTTCTGTTTTTTTCCACTCTTTGAAATGAAATGCATTTAAAAATGGCATTCCATTCCTCCACGGTTGGAGATGTTGTGAAAGTGCTTCCATTTCTTAATATTTTTTGAGGACTCGTGTTTAAAAATTATGGAAATGGATTCATTTGAAAGACTGAAGAAATTCCTTAGATGCTGAAGTTTTTTTTTAAAAGGTCACTGGAAGGACTTAAGAATTTGTTTAAAAACAAACCCTTACTGGATGTCACATGCCTTAAGCTAAGTAAACAGCAGGAGCCTTGGTGACGAGGGGAGTTGTTTACAGAGAAGTGACATGTCAAGATATATGGTGATCAAGAGTTGGTTTCCTTTTGGATATTGTTTTGAGTCAGTTGGGGGTCAGACTGCTAAGAGAGAATACTCCAGCTCATCCTTTTCCACCTCTTTGAAAACCTCTGAGAATCCAGCGTGTGGACTGGAGAAATTGATGCCGCATTTCTCTTGAAAAGCGTGCCAGACTAATCCTCGACCTCGCCTGATGAGAACTGTTCCAAAAAAAGATCCCAGTGGCAGCCACCTACGAGTATCTGGACGCCAGATGAGAAGGGCCAGTGGAGAACATCGTATATCTTATCCTTTTTTGCTTCAAGAATTAACAAGTATTTGGCCAAAGATTTTTTTTTGTTTTTTTGTAAAGAGCTCTCTGCAGAGAAATCTTCTTTAGTTTTCTTTAACTGGTGTGTGTGTGTGTGTGTGTTGGGTTAATTTAGAAGGGAACTTTCATATTTCAATCTGTGTGTTAATGCTTTGCATCTTGATTGAATAAGTCTTGTTTTATAACAAATTAATAATTTTATCGTTTATTAAAGAAACCTGGTTGGTGGATTTTATTCTGAAATAAAAATAAAGTATATAATTGGCCGTATCTGTAACTGGATAAAACATTTAAATATATGTCGTGATCCTGGAGAAGTGGAACTGGAGAAAGACAGTGCACTCCTTGCACCTCGATTGTAACAACAGACCTGAGACAAGACTCAGAGTGGAACGATTCTCAGCCAGAAGACGAGCAGGTGTTTCACATTATGATTATAACACATTGTGTTGATGAAGTCAAACAACTGGAAGCTTTTGCTACTATCATGTGCCCTAAGAAAGTTGGTAAACACACACTCAGGACTAAGATTGGCACAGGAGCCAGTGCAAATATCCTACCAGACCAAATGCTGAAGGATATGTACTGGGGTCATTGGAAATTAATGATACAATTGACAACTGCAAAGTTAACTGCATACAATGGATCACCCATCCTTTGCAGTGGCACACTAACAATGCAATGCAGCTATGGCAAGTTGGCACGGAAGCCACCAATATTTTACCTGGTAGACACGAGCAGACCAGCAGTGGTAGGACCTCAACACCAAGCTACCCATTACAACCAAAGAAACCAAGGGTACCTGCATGGAGTCATTTCAGGACTTACAAAAATTGTGCCTGGACAGGTTCGACGCCATAGGAGATTTCAAAGGCGATGCCATACTGCACCTCAGAGAGGTTCCACTCCCTGTGTCCAGCCCCCTGCTGTCTGAGATTGAGTCACAGTTCTTCCAGGATATCAGTGGTTCTGTTTTGGAGAGCATCAGTCCCTTCTCAGAGATGCCACACCAAGAGAATAAAGATCCAAATTCAGATGATGAAAGTCCTCTGTCAACAAGCAGTGTTTCTTCATGCTCCAGTGACTCAGAAGAAGAGATTGATGCTGTGACCACTGAGAAGCAAAAGCTGGCAGTGGGGAGCATTCCCAAGGAGAATTCCCAAGACCAGAACCCACTCGCAGACTATGACCAGCATCAAACTGTGCAGTCTGGAAATCCAGCAACAGAGTAACTATGCCGTGCCCTTACCTCTGCTATCTAAAGAACTTCCAGCACCAAAACGAGCCAGAATGGACAGGTACCTCCATCAGGCCAAGTACTCCTCCCCGAACAAGTCCTCGACCTTGAGCCCCAAGCCTTCAGACACAGAGGATGAGGAGAGGCAAAGGACACACAATGGCCTGAAGAGGCAGAGGAGGAATGAGTTAAACATTGTCTGTTAGCTCTTTGAGATAAGGTACTGGAACGTTCCAAGAATGACATGGCCTCAAAAAGCAACAGAGTATTTTAGCAGGCTGAAGGCAGTGCAAAAAAAGTGAATGCAGAGGGAGAAACTTCAGAAAAACAGCAACAGCTTAGACGCAAATTCTCCAAGATGCAGGAGACACTGCTCGAAACACAAGGGAGAATGAATATTGGTGCATGATCGGCATGCAGTAACAGAACAACAGGACAGCAAGCAACACATTGACAACATGTCTGCAAATCAAAAACAGCCAAGAGTGAAATGCACATCCCCAGAAGGTTATACCGCAACAAGATCTGGAAGAGTTGTCAAACCACTAAAACGATTTATGGACTCTTAAGCTTCTGCACCTGTAATTTTCACAATGACCATCTTTATACTTGTAAATTTTATAATCTCTATCCCTGTATAACTAATTTTGATATAATCCAATTTTACGTGTTTTTACTTGTTGCGTACGAGACTTATCTTTGGAAAGAAAGGGGATGTTGTATGATCGCTTTAAGAGTGATGTCACCTTAAGAACTCAGTATGCTCATGAGCTAAGGACCAGGATGCAGTCATGTGACTAGAAACCAGAGTTACTCTGCACTGTAACACTCTGGACAAAGGTTCTATATATATTTTGTATGTCTTAGTTTTAGCTGTTAATAAACCTTCTAGAGGTCTTCAAGAAACTGGACTCCACTTACCTCTTTGTGCTGCTTCAGATAACACAATGAAACGCATGATAGAAATCACTAGTGTAGGGAGGGGCAAGGCCATTAGGATATTTGAAAAAGGACAAAAAAGTTTGAAAATGAATGAGGAGGAATAGAACCTGGAGAGCATGAGGATGATTTGAGTATGAGACTTCGAGGACTTGGAATTTAGGCCGCCTGCTTTTAAGAACAAAAGGCATAGGAACACAGAATAGGCCATTTGGTCCTTCGAGCCTGCTCAGCCATTCAATAAGATCATGGCTGATTTTCTACCTCAATTCCACCTTCCTACACTATCCCCATATCCCTTGATTCACTTTGTATCCAAGAACCTATTGATCTCTGTCTTTTAGTTATCATTTCATATGTCCAGAATATTAAATAAATAAGAATTCATGAAGACAAAGCCCCTCCTGTGCTGAAGGCAGTGACTCATGTTGGGGTGAAGTTGCCAGCACCCTCAACCAAACAATCAATCTTCATATGGGAGCTGAATGTTGTTTGGGCAGGGGGGGAAGTGGGGTGGTGGGGAGTGGGGTAACAGATTGACTCATAGATAATTCTAGCCCTGATGTCCACAGGCAGATTAGGTATTAAGAGTTTAAAACCAACTCTAAGCAATTCCGACTAAAGTTGGTAGAATCTCATAGTCATTACATTTTAAAATTGTAGTATTCAAAAATAGTCACTATGTTTTGCCACTTTGTCAAATATCACATATGTTTCTACTCAGTAGTTGTCTTGCAACTTCTAAAAAGGATTTATAAATTATAAAAGCAGTAATGTGCATCTTTGTTTACTTTTTATCCAGCAAGTGCTGTCAACACTCTAGTTCTGTGAGTTGCCAATCTTTTGCTGCCAATCCTTGATGACTCATATTTGGCAGCATTTTATTGGAAGAAGAATAATGTCTTATATTTACTAATGGAAAGAAAATTACTTGTACATTTGCAAACATAAGTTCTGAAATCAATCTGTCAAAACTTTCAAATCGCATGTATAACTTGATTAAGAACCTATTTCCAAAAGGAGTCTTCCCAATTCTCCCAAATTATTTTGTTATCTTTAATATGTCATTGCTAATAACGGCTTCAGTCCTTTTACAAATTGCAAGGAAACCAAAAAGATGTAAATTTTGACAATGTCAAACGTTAGTGAATACTTTCAAACAGTTTAGTTTTACAGTTCAGTAATATTAGACATTGCAACTTCAATGGATAATCATGCATTTGACTCCTCTGCTCAGTTATTGGCAGTTTACAGTTAAATACTACTGTGAACTGTCTACTGTAAATAATGTGAGGCCTGCACCACAAGCAGGGGTTTTCATGCAGTCAGTGCACTTTGGAAAACCATGGGTGTACTGCCTATTGTGTTCCATCCACAGACATCAAGGCACCAAGCTGTTGTGGGTATACTGTCCATTGTTTTCCAGTCACAGAAACCAAAGGCATAAAAATCATGGACAGTCACCTGCAATTTTACAAAGTGCACAGGATGTAACGAGGTCCTGCCAACAGTGATAGACCTCACAAGATTTACCCTTTTGTTGCAGATTTTTTTTTTCTTTGTGTAAATCCCTCCATTCCTCCTCATCTCTGCAACCTTGAAACAACATTTACACTGCAATTGTTTTAATGTAATTGCAGCCTGAATCCTTCCTCCCAGGATGGGGTTGAAGTTGCAATAGTGGTAATGTCACTGGATTAGTAATCCAGATACCCTGGGGGCATGGGTTCAAATTCCACCACAGCAGCTGTCTTAGTAATGGTGACCATGAAACTATCATCAATTGTTGTAAAATCCCATCTATAGGGAAGGAAAGCTGCTGTCCTTACCTGATCTGGCCTACATGTGACTCCAGACCCACAGCAATGTGGTTGACTCTTATCTGCCCTCTGAAATGGCCTAGCAAGCCATTCAGTTGTACAAAACTGCTACACAAAAGTTAAAAAGTAATAAAACTGGAGGAAACACCTGGCATTGTCCTAGGCACCGGAAGCGACAATGGCAAACCCAGCCCTGTCGACCCTGCAAAGTGCTCCTTACTAACATTTGGGGACTTGTCCCAAAATTGGCAGAGCAGTCCCACAGACTAGTCAAGCAAAAGCCTGACATAGTCATACTCACGGAAACATACTTTACATCCAATGTCCCAGACACCACCATCACCATCCTGGGTATGTCCTGTCCCACTGGCAGGACAGTGGTATACAGTTGGGAGGGAGTTGCCCTTGGAGTCCTCAACATTGACTCCGGATCCCATGAAGTCTCATGGCATCAGGTTAAACATGGGCAAGGAAACGTCCTGCTGATTACCACCTACCATCCTCCCTCAGCAGTTGAATCAGTGCTCTTCCATGTTCAACACCACTTGGAAGAAGCACTGAGGGTGCCAAGGGCACAGAATGTACTGTGGGTGGGGGACTTCAATGTTCATCACCAAGAATAGCCGGTAGCATCATTACTGACTGAGCAGGCTGAGTCCTGAAGGACATATCTGCTAGACTGGGTCAGTGGCAGGTGATGAGGGAAAATCCAACTAGACCTTGTCTTCACCAATCTACCTGTTGCAGATGCATCTGTCCATGGTAGTCTTGGTAGGAGTAACCACACAATCCTTGTGAAAACGAAGTCCCATTTTCACACTGAGGACACTCTCCATCGTGTTGTGTGGCATTACCACCATGCTAAATGGGATAGATTCAGAGTAGATCTGGCAGCTCAAAACTGGGCATCTATGAGGCCCTGTGAGCCATCAGCAGCAGCAGAATTGTATTCAATCACAATTTGTCACCTCATGACCTGGCATATCCCTCATTCTACCATCACTAAGGGATCAACCCTGATTCAATAAAGAATGCAGGAGAGCAACACCAGGCATACCTAAAACCTGGTGAAACTACAACACAGGACTAGTTGCATGCCAAACAGCAGAAATAGCATGTAATAGACAGGACTAAGCGATTCCACAACCAATGGATTAGATCAAAGTTCTGCAGTCTTGCCACATCCAGTCGTGAATGGTGGAGGAGGCTCCACAAATATCCCCATCCTCAATGATGGAGGAGCCCAGCACATTGGTGCAAAAGACAAGGTTAGATTAGATTAGAGATACAGCACTGAAACAGGCCCTTCGGCCCACCGAGTCTGTGCCGAACATCAACCACCCATTTTATACTAATCCTACACTAATCCCATATTCCCAACAAACATCCCCACCTGTCCCTATATTTCCCTACCACCTACCTATACTAGTGACAATTTATAATGGCCAATTTACCTATCAACCTGCAAGTCTTTTGGCTTGTGGGAGGAAACCGGAGCACCCGGAGAAAACCCACGCAGACACAGGGAGAACTTGCAAACTCCACACAGGCAGTACCCAGAATTGAACCCGGGTCCCTGGAGCTGTGAGGCTGCGGTGCTAACCACTGCGCCACTGTGCCGCCCGTAAGGCTGAAGCATTTACCACCATCTTCAGCCAGAAGCGCCGAGTGGATGATTCATCTCAGCCTCCCACTGAGGTCCCCAGAATCACAGATACCAGTCTTCAGACAATTTGATTCACTCCACCTGATATCAAGAAGGCACTGGATACTGCAGAGGCTATAGGTCCTGGCAGCATCCCGGCTGTAGTACGGATGACTTGTGCTGCAGAACAAGTCGCACCCCTAACCAAGCTGTTTCAGTATAGCTACAATGCTGGCATCTACCCAACAATATGGAAAATTGCCCAGTTATGTCCTGTGCACAAAAAGCAGGACAAATCCAATCTGGCCAATTATCTCCCCATCAGTCTACTCTCAATCATCAGCAAAGTGATAGAAGGTTTTTTTATATTCATTCATGGGATGTGGGCATCGCTGGCTAGGCCAGCATTTATAGCCCATCCCTAATTGCCCTTGACCTAAATGGCTTGCTAGGCCATTTCTGAGGGCATTTAAGAGCCAACCGCATTGCTATGGGTCTGGAGTCACATATAGGACTGACCATGTGAGGACGGCAGATTTCTTCCCCTAAAGGACACTAGTGAACCAGATGGGTTTTTACAACAATCGACAATGGTTTCATGGTCACCATTAGACTACCTTTTAATTCCAGATTTCTTAATTGAATTCAAATTTCACCATCTACCATGGTGGGATTCGAACCCATGGCCCTGGAGCATTAGGACCTCTGGATTACTAGTCCAGTGACATTGCAACTATGTCCCCACCTCCCCATCAACAGTGCTATCAGCAGCACTGAAACAGCAATAACCTGCTCACCGATGCTCAGTTTGGGTTCTGCCAGGGCCACTCAGCTTCTGATCTGATTACAGCCTTGGTCCAAACATGAATGAAAGAGCTGAACTCAAGAGGTGAGATGAAGATGATTGCCCTTGATATCAAGGCAGCATTTGATCCAGTGTGGCATCAATGAGCCCTGGCTAAATTGAAGTCAGTGGGAATTAGGGGGAAAGCTCTCCACTGGTTGGAGTCATACCTAATACAAAAGAAGATGGTTATGGTTGTTGGAGGTCAATCATCTCAGCCCCAGGACATTGCTGCAAGAGTTTGTCAAGGAAGTGACCTAGGCCTAACCATCTTCAGCTACTTCATCAATGACCTTCCCTCCATCATAAGGTCAGAAGTAAGTATGCTCGCTGATGATTGTATGATGTGCAGTACCATTCACAATTCCACAGATACTGAAGCAGTCCGTGTCCAAATGCAGCAACACCTGGACAACATTCAGGCTTCGGCTGATAGGTGGCAAGGAGCATTCACGCCACACAAGTGCCAGGCAATGACAATCTCCAACAAGAGAAATACTAAACATCGTCCCTTGACATTCAACAGCATTGCCATCGCTGAATCCCCCACTATCCCCCACCATTGACCAGAAATTGAACTGGGTCAGACACTTAAATACTTTGGCTACAAGAGGAGGCCAGAGGCTGGGAATTCTGTGGCGAGTAACCCACCTCATGACTCCTCAAAGCCTGCCCATCATCTACAAGGCACAAGTCAGGAGTGTGATGGAATACTTGCCTGGATGAGTGCGGCTCCAACAACACTCAAGAAGCTCAACACCATCCAGGACAAAGCGGCTTGCTTGATCGGCACCCCATTCATCATTCACTTCCTTCAACATTCACTTCCTCCACCACCAATGCACAGTGGCAGCAGTGTGTACCATCTATAAGATGGACTGCAGCAACTCGCCTCGCCTCCTTCAATAGTACCTTCCAAACCCGCGGCGACATCTTCCGCCTAGAAGAATAAGGGCGGCAGATGCATGGAACACCTCCACAGCATTGAACTTTTGTGCCACAGACTCATTTCAAGCTACCACTGATGACATTTTCCATATCATTCAATCATGCATACACTGATGCAACAAGCGGATGATTGTAACCATGTTTTCTTACTTCAAATAAACTAATTTATTTAGATTGGTTGATGTAACATACAAGATAATCAGAGGGTTAGATAGGGTGGATAGTGAGAGTCTTTTTCCTCGGATGAGGATGGCAAACACGAGGGGACATAGCTTTAAGTTGAGGGGTGAAAGATATAGGACAGATGTCAGAGGTAGTTTCTTTACGCAGAGAGTAGTAGGGGCGTGGAACGCCCTGCCTGCAACAGTAGTAGACTCGCCAACTTTAAGGGCATTTAAGTGGTCATTGGATAGACATATGGATGTAAATGGAATAGTGTAGGTCAGATGATCGGCGCAACATCGAGGGCCGAAGGGCCTGTACTGCGCTGTAATATTCTAATTCTAATTCTAATTCTAAAAAAATCAACCAAAACCTGCTTGCTGACCAACACTGGCTTTCAGTCTGGCAAGACCTCGATTTTAAAATGCTCATCCTCGTTTTCAAATCCCTCCATAGCCTTTTCCCTCCCTATCTCTGTAACCTCCTCCAGCCCTACAGCCCTCTGATTCCTCTGCACTCCTCCAATTCTAGCTCTTGTGCATTCCCGATATCCTTTGCCCCACCACTGGCAGCCATGCCTTCAGCTGCCTAGGCCCTAAGCTCTGGAATTCCCTCCACAAACCTCTCTGGGTCCAGATGCTGGGAATTGACCTCCCTGGCCACCTGCTCCCAATCCCATATGAGGGTGGTCCTTGAGGGCCTCCTGGCCCTCCTGTTGAATCATGGCATCTCTGCTCCTTTCCCCTTCCCCACTAAGGCCTCCAGCACCACATCCATAATCCTCTCTGCCCTAGTGTTCCATTTTTCATGTTTAGATTTGCAGTGGCTTCCTGCAATGCATTGCAATTACCTTTAAGATGGACAGACTGTCTTTAAGAATAGCAGACTGGCTGTACCACATGCTCTCTGCGAATGCTGCTTAACTCTCTGCTGATCTCAGAGGCAACTAGCAGTCTAGCAGATGCTCAGCGCTATGCTACAATCATGTAAATGAGGTGACAGCATGAAATTTGCTTGCGGCCTACCTCCACTGGAAATAGGGCACGCAGGTCATGAATTGCGACCCTCATGCTCATCAAATGGCACAAACCAATCTTTAGCCCTCCAAGTCTTGCAATGTCTTAAAGATGTCTGAAGGATTTGTACCTCTGTCAGAATAGACCAACTTGTTTGAACAGAAGCATGCAGGGCTATAGGTAGGCATGTATGTGCAGTAGATGACAAAGCTGTGTTCAGTACAATGTCATTGCATCTGGATTTTTATTGTCCTGTCGTCTTGCCTATATTCTCTGCAGTTTTGAAGAATGAGAGGCAATCTGATTGAAACATACAAGATTCTGAAGGGGTTGGATAGGGTAGACATTGAGAGATTGTTTCCACTGTTGGGGGAATCTAAAACACGGGGGCACAATCTCAGGATAAGGGGTCAATCATTCAGGACTGAGATGTGGAGAAATTACTTCACTCAAAGGGTTGTGAATCTTTGGAATTCTCCACACCAAAGGATTGTGGATGCTCCATCGTTGAATACATTAAAGGCTGGGACAGACAGATTTTTGGTCTCTCAGGGAATCAAGGGATTTGGAGAGCAGGCAGGAAAGTGGAATTGAAGCCTAAGATCAGGCATGATTGTTTTGAATGGCAGAGCAGGCTCGATGGGCCACATGGTTTACTGCTGCCCCTATTTCATGTGTTCTTGCGTGTTCTCCATAAAGGAGAACAAATGATATTGAATTTCTAATGCAGGATTAATAGTGTTTAAAACCTTGTTGTAGACAACAACTTTATGATGGAAGAGCATAGACATGAAACGTTAACTCTGTTTCTCTCTTCACAGATGCTGCCAGACTGGTTGAGTATTCCCAGCATTTCTTGTCTTGACTACGTTGTTGTAGACTGCTTGAGTAACTGTATGCACTAACTCCTGGAATAGACTCAGTGCACCCATTCTGATATTAGCATGACATGTGCACTGCTGATGGTACTACTAAACAGACTAAATGAAATTTAACAGGTAGAGTGAATGGAAACAGATATAGTGATTTCAATCACTGCTCTGGTGTCCTTTTGGTGTTGAAGACATATAAATAAATCAAAGGCTCATTTTAATCTTGGATCAATTCCACATTGCGTACCATACTGTGTTATGACTAGGTGAGAAAGGCGTCTAGGGATCCCTCTCAGCCTTCACCTGGTCTTACCGTAACAGAGTTTTATTTTTAAACACACTGTTTTTAGCTCCTCCATGGTGAATCCTTGTTCATTGCTTTCCAATTATAAGGTAAAGAAACCAGTAAAAACAGGTATTCTTCAGTTTAAGGAAGAAAAGTTGAAATTTATAAAACTTAAACTCTAATTCGGTTAACACTTACGGATACTCGACATGCCCACTCTAGCAAGCATACACGATACACACATGCAAATAAAGACATAAAAGGGCAGAAGAAAAATAAAGTGGAAAAATTTGAGGCAATATCTGAAAAGCTTTTGTTACGGTTCCTTGAACTCACTACAGAGTCCTTGATTGTAGGTAGATCTTGCTTTTCATTGGGGCCCAGTATTCTTCTTAAGCCTTGTTCACTGTAAGAGACTTTTCTCTCTTGGGGTTCATGTGTCTTCAGTGGATTTGGAGTTCTGTGAGAAAGAGATGGGAGCAGACAGGAGAGATCGTCTCAATCCAGGAGCAAACAGAAACTCGCTGTTCAAACTGTTGGTACAATTCAGAAAAACCCAGTTTGTCAAGCAGGTTAGTCATGTAATTAACTGGTCAGACCACATCTTGGATTGTATCACCTTAGCAGTCTCTGGAATGCTCCTCTTACACACAATACCGAGTGATCATGGTCCATTGTGGGTTGAATGTGTCAGGGAATGGTACTTTGTCCTTGCAAGCACAATCTGTTAATATGCAAATGTCTTTCCAGCCACAGTGGATCTGTTTAACAAGTCTTTTCTTCACTCCAGTAACAGTTTAAAATCAATGTTCATGACAAAATTAATGTGCCTCATTCTTGGCAGGTGGGGGACAGCATGACACCTCGCCACCCAGTGAAATAAAATGCGATTTAGGAAAAGTGCATGACATTAAAACGGTCGAGGGAGAAAATATAATATATACGGGAAAACATGCGTCTCTCTCTCTTGTTCATTCACATTCATTCATAAATCTTAAAACTTATTAAAACTCCCCCTTTTCTGGCATCCCAATAAACATGTGGTTCTTTTTTTGGGGAAGTTTCTCTTCTGTTTGCCCATTTCCATGGCTGCCTAGGGTCTTTGTTCCTGCTGAGGTAATTTTTTTTTAGGAGAGTTAGCAGTGGGCAGGTCTATTGTGAACTCTCTTTCAGTGCTTCATTGAGTCATGCAAAGGCTTTTGACTTTGTGGGATGGATGGTTCTCTTTGGTTCTGACTGTGGGGAAGGATTCTTTGCTAATCTCCCCTTGGTCCGAGAGGACACTCCTGCCTGCCGGTATTAGTGCAGCCTCTACTGCATGTCCCTATGGCACTTTGACTAGGTGAGGCATCAACCTCATGGTTTCTGTGCCCCCTAGAGGTATTTGTTTGTCTCTGCAGGTTCCTGTAAATGCTGTGAGCAACTTAGGTGGGGTGCTTCTGGTGCCTGCATTTGCATAGGAGGATGGGGGGGGTCTAACCTTTCACATTTTTCAGGGTGGCTCACCAGACAGTAGGGGTTTTCATCCAGGATTCCTCCCGGACTTCCTTTAAGCTGCTCTCTTGGTCACTTTTTCCCCTTCTCTTCCTAAACGTTTGCCAGCCTTGTGCCTGCCTGTCCCCTTTTGTTCTCGGCAGGGGTCATTTACAGTTCACCAGCCCTCTGCTGGAGAGTCCTCCTAGCACTGGTACAGGGCTTAGGGGGCAGGTTTCATTATAGGTTGGGGCTTCCCCTCAACCTGGCACATGGGGCAACTCCTGCAGTACTCCACCACATCTTTGTGGAGTTCTGGCTAGTCAAACTGTTGTCTATGCGTTGGTCTTTCATATACCGGCATGTACAGCCACTGTAGTCTCTTGGGCCATTCTCACTATTTCTCTCCGGTAACTCTATGGCACCACTAACTGGTGAACTACTGTCCACTCCTTGCTCTCAGGTCTCTGAGAAGAATTCCATTTTCTCATCAGTATCTCATTCTTTAAATAGGAGCAATCAGGGACTCCCTCTGCTTCACTTTCAGACTGGGCAACCTGTGCTAACTCTCGCAATACTGGGTCGGCTCACTGAGCCTCACCTAGGGAAAATCCATTTAATTCATTCCCTGTGTCTCCTAACTTTCCAAAGAAAGTCTCGGACAGACAAACCTGGTCATCTGCCTGCAATGCCAATGCAGTCTCCTCTGGGGGAGCTGGTTTGATCATGGCCTGATCCACTACACAGTCAGGGAAACTCCAGGGGTCCGTCTCCTGCCACTGCCCTGTCTCTTTGACCTCCTGCGGTCTTTTTTTCACCACTGAGGGCTACCACCTTCACCCCTGTCAGATCATTACCGAGGTGCAGGTGATCCCCGTCCACAGGCAAACTAGGTACAATCCCTGCGGTCACCGATCCTGAAACTAGTCGCACTCCAGGTGCACCCAGTGTACAGGCGTACACTGCCCTTCAATACCATTCACCACCATTCTGGTGTTCACTGCACTCTCTGGGGGAAAGGTCAGGCCTTTTCCCAGTAAAAGGGATCTAGTGGCCCCTATGTCCCTGAGAATTACTATGGGCTTGCTTTCCCCACTCGAAGGGTATGAGGTTACTTTCCCTTCAAACACAAAACCCTGATAACCTTCAGGAATCCTATTAAATTTTCCTGCACTTGCAGCCCTTAGGTTCCTGGGTCTCACTCTTACTGCAGTTAAAGCCATAGCTTATTCTGCTGTGCTTTCCATCAGGTTCCCGTCTCCTTCACTGAGTGGGTGTGCCCTGATTGACCGTACAGGTGTTCCCTTTAGTTTCCAGCAGTCAGCTTTTAAATGCCCTGCTTTATTACAATGGAAGCACACAGGTCTCTGGGTCTCACTCTTGCTCATAGCACCTTCCTTTTTGGCTAGAGGAGGGTCCCCTGTGTCCACTGCTTTCCTTTCTCTCCAAGGACTGCTTGGGCTCCTGTCACCTTCCCACCCTTTGTCTTTTTCGGATTTGTGAAGGTGACTAGGAATGTTTCTCCCCTGGAAAACCGACTTATAAATTAAAACCAACTCATAAGCCAGAACGGCCACTTGTCGGGCTCTCGGGACCCGCTGCTCCTCTACATGGGTCTTTATGGAGAATGGAAGAGAGTGTTTAAATTCCTCTAACAGAACTACTTTTCTGAGATTCTCATAGCTGAGTTGTACTTTAAGATCCCTCAGCCACTAGTCAAAAGCCAGCTATTTACTTCTTTGAAACTCCAGATAAGTTTGATTAGCTTGCTTCTTGAGGGTTCTAAACTTTTGGCGATAGGCTTCAGGTACAAATTCATACGCCCCGAGGATAGCAGTTTTTATCAGTTCATAATTTGATGAACTCTCATCTGGCAACAGGGAATAAACCTTGTGGGCTTTTCCAGTTAGCTTGCTTTGTCGTAAAAGAGGCCAGGTGTCAGCTGGCCATTTTAGCTGCCTTGCCATTTTCTCAAAGGAGACAAAAAAAAAATTCTACATCTTCCTCATTGATTCTTCCTCAATTTTGGAATTAGTTGAGCTAGTTTTAATAATTCTGTACCCAGTCCTGAAATATGCTCCTCCATATTGGCCATGCTTTCACTGGTGTTACTCTGTTGCCTCCTAGTTAACTCAAGCCATTTCAGCTCTCTTTCTTCACATTCTTTCTAGAATATTCTTTCTCTCTCTCGCTCCTCACTCTCTCATTCCTTCTCCTTTCATTTTCTTCACATTCCATCTGGAAGGCTCTTTCTTTCTCCATCTCTCTTTCCTCAAATTCAAGTTTCCTCTGTTCCAATTGTATCTTTGCTAACAATACCCTGTTGGAGTCTGCTTCTAACCCTGTTTCTGCTTCTTCAGATTCAAGGAAAAAATGGTTGGCCACTAGTCTTATGAGTTCAGACTTCCTAGCCTTGGCACGAACAGTGATCCCACACTGTTCAGCCATTTTTCTCAATTCTTCCATCGACAGTGCTTTTAACTTATCCCAAGTTACTTCACCCTGGCTTGGGAACCTACCAACTTCAGTTGCAGACATGTTAGTATTCAAGCACGCACAACCGCGGCACAGTGGCGCAGTGGTTAGCACCGCAGCCTCACAGCTCCAGTGACCCGGGTTTGATTCTGGGTACTGTCTGTGTGGAGTTTGCAAGTTCTCCCTGTGACCGCGTGGGTTTTCGCCAGGTGCTCTGGTTTCCTCCCACAGCCAAAGATATGCAGGTCGAGAGGTAAATTGGCCATTATAAAATTGCCCCTCGTATAGGTAGGCGTTAGGGGAATTGTGGGGATGTGAGAGAGTAATTTAGGATTAGTATAAATGGGTGGTTGATGGTCGGCACAGACTCGGTGGGCTGAAGGGCCTGTTTCAGTGCTGTATCTCTAAATAAATAAACCACAAGAAAACCTGTATTGAAATCTTGCTCTTTTTTGATTGAGAACAATTTGGCTTTCCACTTCCAATTTCTCTCGTTTGTTGGTAAAATCCCGGACGAGCCCCCAAATTTCTGTTATGACTAGGTGAGAAAGGTGTCTAGGGGTCCCTCTCAGCCTTCACCTAGTCTTACTGTAACAGGGTTTTATTTTTAAACACACTGTGTTTTTAGCTCCCCCTTGGTGAATCCTTGTTCACCGCTTTCCAATTATAAGGCAAAGAAACCAGCGCAAACAGGTTTTCTTAGGTTTAAAGAAGAAAAGTTGAAATTTATTAAACTTAAACTTAAACTCTAATTTGGTTAACACCTACGGATACACGATGTGCCCATGCTAGCATGCATATGCGATACACACATGCAAATAGAGACAGAAAAGGGCAGAAGAAAAATAAAGCGGAACAATTTAAGGCAATATCTGAAGAGTTTTTGTTATGTTTCTTTGAGCTCACTGTAGAGTCCTTGATTGTCGGTAGATCATGCATTTCATTGGGGCCCAGTATTCTTCTTAAGACTTGTTTGCTGTAGGAGACTTTTCTCTCTTGGGGTTTACATGTCTTCAGCAGATTTGGAGTTCCGTGAAGAGATGGGAGCAGACAAGAGAGATCTTCTCAGTTCAGGAGCAAACAGACACTCTCTGGTCAAACTGTTGGTACAATTCAGAAAAATCCAGGTTGCCAAGCAGATTAGTCATGTGACTAACTGGTCTGACCATATCTTGGATTGTATCACCTTAGCAGTCTCTGGAATGCTCCTCTTACACACAATACCTGGTGATCAAGATCCATTGTCGGTTGAATGTGTTCGGGAATGGTCTGTTGTCCTTCCAAACACTATCTGTTAATATGCAAATGTCTTTTTCAGACACTGCTGATCTGTTTAACAAGTCCTTTCTTCACTCCAGTAACAGTTTAAAACAATGTTTATGACAAAATTAATGTGCCTCATTCTTGGCAAGTAGGGGCTAGGCAGGCCGAGCATGACAACTGATATTACTTCATAACAAAAACTAAAGCCAAAGAGAAGTGATTATTTATACCAGTTTGATATTGGTATGAGGGAAGGTAACATTGCCAAGTGCATTGTGGAGTACAGATCATCTGGCATTCATTCTGATAGAAACTTGGCAGTGCAAGCGGCACACTTAACAGTTTTCCACTGTACTTGTAACCCACTGCAAGATAAGAAGAGTAAATCCCAGACATATATCACATTAACTCCTTTAAAACTGCAGCATCAGCTCAGGGAATCAAACCTGTAACATTTCTAATTTCTTGTTTCTTCAAAGAATATCATGAAGAAATGCTCCTTTGTTTTATACATACCCTAATTTTACTTTTTAAGATTTATCATGTTACTACATTCTCCTATTGATGGGCATTGTGTGACAATAAATCAAAGGACCTTCAGGACTGAACAGGCTATTCTCTCTATATCCACAGAAGCTAATTTTTTTTATTCATTCATGGGATGTGGACATCGCTGGCTAGGTCAGCATTTATTGCCCTTCCCTAATTGCCCTTGAGAAGGTGGTGGTGAGCTGCCTTCCTGAACCGCTGCAGTCCTTGGGTGCAGGTACACCCACAGTGCTGTTAGGAAGGGAGTTCCAGGATTTTGACCCAGCGACAGTGAAGGAATGGCGATATAGTTCAGTTAGGATGGTATGTGGCTTGGAGGGGAACTTGCAGTCGGTGGTGTTCCCATGCATCTGTTGGCCTTGTCCTTCTAGGTAGTAGAGGTCATGGTTTTGGAAGGTGCTGTCGAAGGAGCCTTGGTGAGTTGCTGCAGTGCATCTTGTATATGATACACACTGCTGCCACTGTGCGTCGGCGGTGGAGAGAGTGAATGTTGAGGGTGATGAATAGGGTGCTTTGTCCTGGATGGTGTCTTGAGTGTTATTGGAGCTGTACCCATCTGCTACCCTGCAAGTGGAGAGCATTCCAACACACTCCTGACTTGTGCCTTGTAGATGGTGGAGAGGTTTTGGGGTGACAGGAGCTGTGTTACTCGCAGCAGAATTTCCAGCCTTTGACATACTGAGGATGACTGTTACAAATTTGGGTCTGTCATAAAGATCATATAAGGTTCAGTGGCATCATTGCTTCCTGTAAGTGGTCTAATTATCTTATATCTTATGGGACTTGACTCCCACTACCCTATATCTTCTTGTATGGTAGTATGACTTGGGGTTAGAACAAATCACTTGTGGTCTCCACTACATAGCTGTGACTTTTGGATGGGAATTCAGGAGAGACTTCCTTACCTAGAGAGCAGTTATGACATGGAACTAGCTACCACATGAGTAGTGGAGATGAATAGCATAGATGCATTTAAGGGGAAGTTAGATGAGCACATGAAGATAAAAGAATAGAAGGGTATGCTGTTCTGGAGAGCTGAAAAAGGGGTGGGAGGAGGCTTGTATGGAACATAAACACTGTGTTACAATCAGGTGAGGAGGGGCTGAAAGGCTCCCCTCGTGACCCTCTCCTTGTTTGAACACAACAGGGTTTGTTTCTTTTAAACAACGATTGTGCATATCAATTCAGTGAGTGTTTAACCCTTGATGTGCTATGATCACAAAAGAACCAATCAGACAGGTTTTCTTCAGTTTAAACAAGAAAGAAGTTAATTTATTGTACTTAAAATCAAAACCTGATCTATGTAAAAATAATAAACTATGATCCAACTCACATACACACACACACACACACATAAGAGTCACACACACACACACACAAATAGGTTACAGAGTGATGAAGAATAGTTTAGTTGAATTAGAGCCCAGAACAAATAAAAATAATATACAGTCTGTGGGGTCTGGTAATTCAGTTGCAGTCCAGCTGAATTTGTGGTCCTGAAATTCCTGGCTGGTAGAAGTGTTCCCCTTGCTTCAGGGTTTACTTGGAGGCAGTGATGTAGGTGGCTTTCTCCCCGGAGTCTCTGTCTGTAACAATGATAGACTTGGATGTTTTTCAGTCCACAGACAGGGTTCTAAACTTGCAGTATTACCTGGAGAGAGAGAGAGCAAAAGAAAGAAACAGCCTCACTGGCATCCTGCACTGATTAGCTCTCAAAGCTTGTCTCCTGTGTTCAAAAGAAACTCCAAGTTTTCAGAGATGGACAGACTGTTACATGATTATCTCAGTGTATTCTCTGTTGCACTTTAATGAGATTCAAGTCTAAGAATTTCAATCTCTCTCAGGCCTTATTGTTTGAATTATTACCCTGGAGGCTTGTCTCCATTAGGTTTAATCTTCCAAGTTATGGAATTTTAGCATCAGAATGTAACTGTTAAATCAATCTGGAAACTAGCTTCCTAAATCATATATCACTGCTAAATCCATTTATTAATTCAGAAATCAGGAAACATTGGTTCTCCCCTGTTTCAGGCTTCTCTCCACCTCCCCTGATTGTGATACCCTCACAAAGCCTCCTCAAAAGCACTTACCTTCTGCTACCTAAAATCTCACTCCTACCTGCTGGCCAGCTAGCAGCTAGCAGGGCAGGCACAGTGGCGCAGTGGTTAGCACCGCAGCCTCACAACTCCAGCGACCCGGGTTCAATTCTGAGTACTGCCTGTGTGGAGTTTGCAAGTTCTCCCTGTGTCTGCGTGGGTTTCCTCCGGGTGATCCGGTTTCCTCCCACAGCCAAAAGACTTGCAGTTGATAGGTAAATTGGCCATTATAAATTGCCCTTAGTATAGGTAGGTGGTAGGGAAATATAGGGACAGGTGAGGATGTGGTAGGAATATGGGATTAGTGTAGGATTAGTATAAATGGGTGGTTAATGGTCAGCACAGACTCGGTGGGCCGAAGGTCCTGTTTCAGTGCTGTATCTCTAAATCAAAAATCTAAATCATAAATCAAAATCATTCCCTGCTGGTTTCAGGCGGCAACTGATGAGACCCATGCAGATGAAGATCAGGAGTTAAAATCTTCCTGGACTCATGTTGTGGAGAGCTGGATGGTTTTCCATCACCCTGAGTTCGTTCCTCACCCCAACATGTCTCCTTTCAGGTATCAAAATATACGCTTTGGTTTCCTTTATTTTTACATTGAATATACTTATTCAATACTTTTGCATTCTCCTGTTTCAAAAACATCCCAGTTTTGCTCCACAAGTCCTCTGTGGCATTTTCTCCTTCCACTTGTCCTCATCAAGCTCTTCCCTCATCTTTCTAAAATGCGTCCTCATCCATTTGTTGTTCTAGGTTTTGTACTTTTCCTCAGTCTATTTGGATCGGAAACCTTGTCATATTATGGTCACTACTCCAGAGGTGCTCGGGCACATTTATCTCGCCTACCTGATCTAAGAGTCTACAGGCCATTCAAACATAGATGGCAGCAGAGCAACGACCATTCCTATCCTAGCCTGACATGCTTACATGTATTTTCCAGCAGAAGGCATCAGAAATCAATCGAATGCAAGAACTCTGGCAGTTCCTGCCCACCACTCAATCCCGCTCGAGGGCTCTGTGTCCAATGGTAGTATCTCAGTTACTGTTCTTTCTAAGATCAGCTAAATCAGCACCTTTTGGAAATTGAACCTCAGATCAACATAGTTTAGGACCACACCATCAGACAAATTCTGGGTCATTTGTTTTAGATCTCCACCATTCTGCCTTCCCTTTAATTTCCTTGTGTCACACATCTTCCTTAGCCCCGAGATTGATCATAAATTAAATCATTTATGGAACTTCAATCATCTCTGATAATGATCCCTGTTTTCCACTCTGATTCATTATAAACAGTGACTTTCTTTGATCTACTGAATATAGAAAATTTACAGGCTTGCACACTCATTATGAGGGGCCATTACATAAATAATTGGCTTGGTTCTATAACCATCAGATTAGCTCAAAAGGCCTTGTGACAAAAAGCAGTGATGTCAGGCAGCTTTTACATGCTGTGCTGTTGACTCCCCATGTGCAATCTCACTCAGGCAGGGTAAACTCAAAAGTAGCACGGTTCACTAAACCTTGGGGGCCAGGAAGACACATATTTTCCCCCTTTTTTATTTGCTCTCAGGATATGGGCAACGCTGGTAAGATTGCATTTATTACCCATGCCTACTCAAGCTGAGAAGGTGGTGGACATTCTGCTTGAATTGCTTCAGTCCTTGTGGTGATAATACACCCACAATATTAATAGGTTGAGAGTGTCAGAATACTAAATCAGACACAATGGTGAAGTCAGAATGCTGTGCAACTTGGAGGGGAACTTGGGGGTGATGGTGTAACCACAACATTGCTGCTCTTGACCTGATAGTGGCCTCAGAGGAGGGAGATGCTGGGTTCTTGCTGTGCACCCTGTAGTTTGTGTATCCTGTAGGCACAGTGCCCCAATGATTGTAGCACACCTTAGTGAATCCAGTTAGCTTATGTAGAGTTGTTGTCAGCTGTGCAAGAAATGTACATCAGAGGCCAGCAAGACTAACATGGTAGTACAACAATATAAAGGCAACTATAGTTAACTTGATTGCATGGTTTTGTGCACCATTTCACCAGTCCATGAAACATTTAATGGACCCAACCCTTCTCAACAAGGACTGGCCCATAAATTGGTCCAAGCCCAAGTTGGGCGCAAACCTAACAGCAAACGCCAACTACCATGTCGAGAAACTGGTAAGCAAGAGGATTACACAAAATTGAGCTTCTTGCGTCTTCAGGACATGACCAGCATGCTAGGGATGGCAGTTGTGGTCCATGACGCAATGCACAAGTTGCGCTGAAGATGGAAATCAGCCGGCGAGTGCAATGAACAACCATAACTCTGGGCGGGAAGGGCAGAGATTAAAGGACATGAGCTGTGGCTGATAGCAACCTGCAGTCTTAATCAAGAGCTAGAAAGAGCACTCACTCCTTTTTTACTTACCTTTATAGTGGCACTGTTTTTGGCTGCTCTACACTTTTTAAGAAGGGTGAAAGGGGGAACCAATGAAATTACAGACCAGTTAGCCCGCCATCTGTGGTGGGTAAGTTGCTGGAGTCTATAATCAAGAATAGGGTGAGTGAACACCTAGAAAAATTTCAGTTAATCAGGGACAGCCAGCATGGATTCATGACGGGAAGGTCATGCCTGACCAATCTCATTGAATTTTTTGAAGAGGTGACTAAGGTAGTGGACAGGGGAATGTCTATGGATATTATTTATATGGACTTCCAGAAGGCATTTGATAAAGTCCCACATAAGAGACTGTTAACTAAGGTAGAAGCCCATGGAGTTGAGGGCAAATTATTGACATGGTTAGAAAGTTGGCTGAGTGGTAGGAGACAGGGAGTGGGGATAATGGGTAAGTACTCTGATTGGCAGGATGTGACTAGTGGTGTACCACAGGGATCTGTGTTGGGGCCTCAATTATTCACATTATTCATTAACGACTTGGATGATGGCATAGTAAGTCATATATCCAAATTTATATACAAAGTTAGGCAGCATTGTCGACTGTCTAGATGATAGCATAAAATTACAAAGAGATATTGGCAGACTACATGAGTGGGCAAAACTGTGGCAGATGGATTTCAATGTGGGCAAGTGTGAGGTTATCCATTTTGGAGCAAAAAAGGATAGAGCAGGGTACTTTCTAAGTGGGAAGAGGTTAAGTACAGTGGATGTCCAAAGAGACTTGGGGGTTCGGGTGCACAGATCTTTAAAATGCCATGAACAAGTGCAGAAAATTATCAAAAAGGCTAATGGAATGTTAGCCTTTATATCCAGAGGATTGGAGTATAAAGACACAGAGGTTATGCTGCAGCTGTACAAAACCCTGGTTAGACCCCACTTGGAGTACTGTGAGCAGTTCTGGGCACCACACCTTAGGAAGGATATATTGGCCTTGGAGGGAGTGCAACGTAGGTTTACAAGAATGATACCTGGACTACAGGGGTTAAGTTACGCGGAGAGATTACACAAATTAGGCTTGTTTTCGCTAGAATTTAGAAGGTTAAGGGGTGATCTGATTGAAGTCTTCAAGATATTAACAGGAAAAGACAGGCTAGATAAAGATAAACTATTTCCACTGGTTGGAGATTCTAAAACTAGGGGACATGGTCTAAAGATTAGGACCAGACCATTCAGGAGAGATGTTAGGAAGCACTTCCTCACGCAAAGGGTGGTAGAGGTTTGGAACTCTCTCCCACAAACAGCAGTTGAATCTAGAACAGTTGTTAATTTTAAGCAAAGATATTAAGGGATATGGGCCAAAGTCAGTTATATGGAGTTCGGCCGCGGATCAGCTATGATCTCATTGAATGGCGGGACAGACTCGAGGGGCTGAATGGCCTACTCTTGTTCCTATCTTCCTATCTTCCTACACCTGAAAAAAACTATTATAAACTGGCACGGTGCATACTGCGCTCAGGTACCAACCAATTTTGGGAAGGGGCCTGAGAAAGGTGTTAGTCCCCTGATTTGCATAGGCATTGATCCTGACCCCTGTTTCAGGTACTGCACCCTGAATGGCGATAGGGGGCTCTAACCAATATGGCGTATTTCACACACCTGGCACGGAACAAGTGCACACACCCACATTCCCTTCAGCACTCATATTCACCTGAAAAACAGGCTCCGCACAATTCAGTTTCTGGGTCTCTATCTGCTGACTGGATTCTTTAAAGTTGGTTTAGCTGTTACTGCACGTTCTCCATAAATGGATTCAATTTTGTAGCTTGGTTAAACTTCTAATCAATAATTAATTTGTGCAAAAGAAACAACATCCGAGTGATTTAGTGACTCAAGTTATTTTCCATTATCTAATGTTTATTTCTGTTGGAAAATAATTTATGAATCAATAAGGATTTGCAATGAATGGTGCCTGCTGTGTCTTGGCAAATAAACATAAAGTAATATATTTGGAATCCACTGGAATTTTTAGGCACTCATTTGTTTGACCAAAGAAGGAAATAAAACAGATTACTTCATCAGCAAGAAATACCCAATAATGTAAAACAGCCCAAAGGCAGGTCTATATTGTTTCATACACAAAGAATGAGCAGTCTATTTTTCTCAATGCGTGCAGGTGGTAAAGGCAATAGATGAATTGGATATCTGTTGACTGTTTCATCCCGAACTTTCTCCTGCTTTTGCCATGTATCCTGTGTGCTATACATTCAGTATTTTCTTTGTTACTACTATATGTTATGATTTCTTGATGGAAGAAGTCCCCTGAATATCAAATCGTCCCCTCTCAGAACTGAGGTAAGTGCAAAAACTGCCAAATATATTGAAATAGTAAACACCGGCAGCAAGATACAGTAATATTAAGCAAAGTTCAATGAACAGAAAAAGATTATTGAATTAAATATAAAATTTTTAAAAACACAGACAGTAAATGCAAACTGAAAATGAGCTAACTTGGGTGAAAGAAGACTAATGCTAAACACTAAGGGGTAAGTTTCCACTTTGGGAAACATGGGCACAAATCGCACTTAAAATGGCACTGGTTAGGTTGCAGTTCAAGTTTCTTCTAAAATGCAATCGCATGGTTCTTCCAAGAATCAGTAATACAACATAATTGTTTATTTTTACTTTGCATTAAAAATATTTATTGATGTATTTAAGAGTGTAACCTGGTGTAGTTTTATTAATACAACTGCAAATGGGTTTATCACAAGCAACAAATGTTTCAATAAGAGTGCTGAATCCTCCATTTGTGAGTAACCTGATTTTCAATCACTGACAATGACTTAAAAAAGACTATAGTGAAACATTTACAAGTTTCATTGGTGGAGTCATTTTCTCAGTAAATTAACACTTTTTTGAAATGTAAAACCTTTTAAGACATGCCTACTAGTACTTGTGTGCCTAAGAAAACAGCTTTATTTGAAATGCCTCCTCGAATGGCTACAAATGGCACAATTGATGGAAACTCACCATCCTCAATTTTTTTTCGATCTGTGGGCAAGGCAGATTTGTGGATGTTGGGGAAAATGTTCTTCCATCTGCTGCATGAGCCAAGGGGGTGGGTCTGTGGGAGTTCTCAGGCTTAGACTCTTGGTAGTCAGCAGAACTGGCGCCAGCTGAGAAAGATCATGAGTCCCATTAGGGCCTTTAAAAAGAGCCCAATGTCTTTCTTTGAAGAAACAAAGTTCTGGAAATTGGATCATAAAAACAGACACGGAAGGGTCCAAAATGGCATACATATGCTTAGTGTTACGGCCAGGTGAGAAAGGTGTCTAGGGGTCTTTCTCAGCCTTCACTTGGTCTTATTGTAACGGGTTTTAATTTTAAACACACTGTGTTTTGAGCTCCCCCTTGGTGAATCCTTGTTCACCACTTTCCAATTATAAGGCAAACAAATGAGCATAAACAGGCTTTCTTAGGATTAAAGAAGAAAAGTGAAATTTTATTGAACTTAAACTTTAATTCGGTTAACACCTACGGATACACGCCACGCCACACGCTATCATGCAAATGCGATATGCACATGAAACTAGAGACAGAAAAGAGCAGAAGAAAAATAGTGGAGAGGTTTGAGGCAATCTCTGAAGAGGGTTTTTTTTTTACTGTGCTTCGAGCTCACTGTATAGTCCTTGATTGTAAGTAGTCTTGCTTTTCGTTGGGGCCCAGTATTCTTCTTAAACCTTGTTCACTGTCGGAGACTTTTCTCTCTCGGGGTTCATATTTCTTCAATGGATTCAGAAGCTGGTGAGAACAAGATGAGAGCAGACAGGAGAGAGGTCTTTTCAGTGAAGGAGCAAACAGCATTCTGAGTTTTTGAAAAACTCTGTGGCAAGTTCAAATGCAAAATAAACTCCAACAGCTAGTTAGTCAGATGACTAAACTGGTCTGACCATGTCTATTTGTGTATTCAGCCATCTTAGCAGTTAACCTGGAATGCTGGCCTCTCTACCTTCAACGTCTGGTAATCAAAAGTCCATTGTGCATTAAATTGGAGCAGGGAGTGGGCCTTTTGTCCTTTCCAAGTACTGTCTGTTACTATGCAAATGTATTTCCAGTCAAGGGTCCAGTGTTTTTTTTTAAACAAGTTCTTTCTTTACTCCAGTAACAGTTTAAAAATCAATGTTCATGTGACGAAATTAATGTGTCTCAATCTTGGCAGGTGGGGACCTGCATGACACTTAGACTTTTTCTGGAGGGCACTGTATGCCAAATTGAATAGGGAGCCCTGGAGTCATCCGCACATTGTGCATGTTGTGGTCAATGTTATCAGGCCCAAAACAACCAAACCAGCAGTATTTAAAGGGATCACAGCAGGCCGCCACTAAAAAGGAAGTAAAAAAAGTACTGACATGAATGTGGAGTCAGAAGGAACTGGTATGCCTCCACTGGCTCCATACTGAAACTATAGGTCGCTGTTTGCCACCAATCTCATTCCTCTCCTCTCCTATTCTTACTTATGCCTATGGAGCTGCTGGCCAACTTTCATCCTCTACTCAACCAGCTCTTATGTTGCTACGATGCATTAGCATGCTGATCATAGCCTGATGAGACAAGAGGACTAACTTAATGAGGTACTCTGCACAGCAATTTTGGCAGATAGGCTTATGTCCAAATTCAGACATAATCCAATTTCTAGGCCAAAGGTTCTGCTGAGAATGAAGACATTTTGGGCTATTTTATTCATTGGGATAGAGGACCTTGGGCAATTCAGGTGAATTAGCTGTCTGGCTGCTCTGTCTTCTGGTAACTGTATCGGAGGAGGTATCACTGAATTACCATGATTGTGCTAATGACTCCATCCCCAGCATTTGGATAGGGTTCCCAGCTTCAGGCTTGCCACCATGGGAGTTCTATTGCACTGCACTTCTGCTAGCAGTGTGGACCCTGCCATGGGATTTCAAATCATTTATTTCACTGTTGCTACATAGGGTTATACAAGATTTACAGTACAAAGACCATTCGGCCCAACTGGTCTATGCCAGTGTTCATGCTTCACATGAGCCTCCTCCCACCCTCCCATTCCTTCCTGCTGCTCTCTTATAATTGCCTTTTCAAATTCTTTCACTGCAAGTTTTCACCCTCTCCACATCAATACTTAGCCCTCTTACAATAGTGTAACCTTTCTTCTCAGTATGAGTAATACATAATACCATGAGACATCATCAGTAATGCCAAAGTAAGTAAGATTACATATGTCAAACACAATTTTACCTAGGCTATAATTGCAACACAAAGCAACTAATGAATATTATTGAAAATTGGTACACTGGACAAAAAGAATAACCTAGAAAGATGGAAGAGAGAATTAGGAAATACTGACTAGCATTATTGACATAGATAATTGATAATTACAATTACCTAATTCTGATCTGTAGCCAACATGCTTTACATTCAGCTAAGTTATGCATAAGGCTATAAATGTCTATTGCTGTTTTTTTTTAAAAGGTGAAAGAAAGCCAGAAATTGACTTGATGCCTGGAAGTCACAAGAAATTGCAACTGCCCTTTGATTGGATTCTGTATTATATACATAACTACAATGATGAGCAATGGACTTAACGTTACTGACCAGGTTAAGCAGTCAATCATCACAACTGTGCTCCATACTCAAGACTACCCATGAGCAACGCCATGAGTGATCAATTAACTATTGATCTGCAGACAAATCAGATCTCCTTAATCTTTGCTTTCCAAATTAATACTTTTCCAGATAAAAAATGACAATTAGGAATAGCTCATAAAATAAAAACAGGAGCACAATTGCCCATTAAGCACAAAGGTAGGCCTCAAGAACAGCTCACCTCAGTTTGAACCTGATGAGTCTCTGCTGCTTCCTTTAGTGGTTGATCTGCTTCTACTTGCTCCTTGTTATCTTCCTTTGCCTGCATCATGGCTTGTTTCTGCTGAAGATCAACAAATTCCTTTCGGTCTCTTTCCATGGCTCCACTGTGTAGCAGGCACCAATGTCATTATCATTTTGCCAACTTTCTTCAGGCATTTTGTAGACTACCCTAACGCAGACCAAACATTTGAACCATTGTTTAAGCATGCCAAGCATTTGCTCAATCAGCTTGTTCCCCATCAAATGCAATTCATCGTAAGCTCTTTGCTGAGTTGTATGAGAGTTAACCTTTATAATTCAGATGCACTTCAAATATTTTTCCTTGTGCCCAACACAAAGAGTTTGTCGTCAAAGGGTGGCCTACGTTCTCTCAAAACCACCTGGGATAGCAAGTGCAACAGAACAACGAATCCTTTTCTCTGCTAAGATATACACTATTCTCCTGAGGTTAGAGAGCAAATTCATAAAATGTTTCCTTAAATGTTAACAAGGCATCAAATGTTACACAGACCAGAGAGGAGTTTCTATGATTTCCTGTAATGACAGAACAGTAGATTCATGCTGCTTCTTAAGTGAAAAGGAAAGAATTCTCAGTAGAAACAGTAGCCAAGGCTTCCATTTTAAGAATCCCAGTATCCTAATGCACCTACAATTTAAATGAGAGGATATAATGCAGACATTTTTATTAACACGACACAAGATACAGTGCATGTTTATCAAAACATTATTCAAACATAGTTTCACCTCCCCCCCGCCCCCAATTTCCTTCCTCTCCCTCTTAAAAATATTCATTCTTCCTGTGATATGATTCCACTGGTAGCCTCTCCCAACTGGCTAATCTTCCTGAATGAACTTATGCAGTGAGTGAAAGGCAAGATATTATACATAATATGAATACATTCCAACAGAAACTGGACGATTTTTGTCCTCCCTCGTCCAGAAGACCTTCTGCTTTGTGTAGACCAGCACCACACTAAGTAACTCATTTACTCACTATTGAGGAAGATATATTTAAGACTTGCTGTGTGATTGTTGTCTTAGCCTTTTGGAGACAACCTACTCAGTGTCAGTGAGCTACTAATTAGCACTCTAAAATTCTCCACTGAATGCACTGCCTAGTGTATTGTCTTCTTTGAAAAAAACAGATCACAGTTTCCTATAACTGTAAATTGTATCAGCTGAATTCCAAGTGGACACAGAGGGGTCAATATTAAATTGTATCGCCTGGCATTATGGGTGGTAACAGGGAATCTTATCATCCCATTAGCCCCAATGATCCAGCCGGAGCCATTTTGGAAGGGACCGGCCACTGGGCCCTAAAGCATCAGCTTGTTTCAGGAGGAAGACCAGTCTCATTATGCCAATAGGGTCCTAGAATCACAAAGACCGCAGAGTCCAGATGTTCAGGGTGCATCAATCAGAGGGCTGCTATTCGATTTATAAAATCATATTTATATTGCCCATATTACATCCCTCAAAAAAATCTCATAGACAATGAAGTGTAGTAGGAGCCATTGGATGGTATTTTATGCTCTCCCCCATGGTGAGTTTGGAGGCAGGGAGGGCATTTAATCAGGCAGGATGGTGGCAGGTGAAAACCCCACCACTTTCCCACCTCCACCCCGATTAAGTCTATGATGGGAAGGCCTGTGGACAGTGAAGTGCTTTACTGCATTTTCTACATTAAAGGCACTACACAAGTTCAAGTAGGTGGTGTTATTATTGTTAACTTGTCTCAGTTTGCATTAAACAACAACTTGTATTTATATAGCACCTTTAATGTAATAAAATGTAACGAGGTGCTTTACAGGGGCATTACAAAACAAAGTATGACACCAAGCCACAAAAGGAAACATTAGGTCAGATGGCCAAAAGTGTGGGCAAAGTTTACGGAGAGTAGAATGTGGGAGATCAGCCAGGAGTGCATTGGAATAGTCAAGTCCAGTGGTAATGAAGGCATGAATCAAACTTTCAGCAACAGATGAGCTGAGACGTGGCGAAGTCGTGCGATGTTATGGAGGTGGAAATAGTCTTAGTGATAGCCGGAATATGAGGGCAGAGGTAGAGGCCTGCTCAGCTCGGGAAAAAAGAACCCAACCCGAACCTGACTGAACCACAGCGGACCCAAGCCCAATCCGGCCTGAGACCCTCTGATTTTCCCCCAAGCCCGACCCAACCCAAACCCGCCCCAACTCGACCCAACCTGAGCCTGACCCAATCATCCCTTTACTTACCTTCCGACTGGGAAGCTCCACGAAGCTGCAGTGCATGCGCGATGACGCATAGTGACGTCACTCGCTCACTGCGCTGAATCAGTTTCGTCCTGGACTCCCAGCTCAGGTAAGTTTTTTAGTTTTAATACTTATCAGCAGAGCACTTACCGTGTGTGTCCGCCCGACCCGGCCCGACCCGACCCGAGCCCGAAAGCCATACCCTGAAGATGGACCCGACGGGACCCGACCCGATCCCGACACATGTTTTCAGGTCCCGTCGGGTAGCAGGCCTCTAGTCAGAAGCTCATCTTAGGGTGAAATGTGACACCAAGGTTGCAAACAGACTGGCTTAATCTCAGATTGTTGCCAGGGAGAGGGATGGAGTCGGTAGCTAGAGAACGGAATTTGGAGCGGGGACAGAAAACAATGACTTCAGTCTTCCCAATACTTAATTAGAGGACATTTCTGCTCATCCATTATTGGATGTCAGATAAGCAGTCTGATAGTTTAGCAACAGTGAAGGAGTCAAGAGAAGTGGTGGAGCGGGAGTGCTGAGTGTTGTCAGCGTACATACCTCATACCCTTTATACTGGAGAGTTGCTAGTCCCAGATGCTCAGCAGGAAGTCTGGCAGGCTTTCCTGGCTACATACAGTGACACCACAAGTCCTGGCTAGATTGGGAATGATTGGGTTATTCCTCATCAGTCACATCTGGAAACCGTGCTGCTATCATTAACAGCGATTGATTTTACATATATAATTTGTATTACGTAACTATCCTCCACTCATGGCTGGAGAAATAATCCTGCTCTAATCGGAAACTCTGTTTGCTGTAGTTTCGGTCATGGATTCGGAGACTACCGTAAATAAAAGCCATAAGTTTCCCTCCTCCCGCTGTCTCCACCTCACTGGTAAACACAGTGATGTCAATATTCACTCCGTTTCTTTTTTGGCTTTGAGCAGCAAGAAATAAAGCACAGTGACAGGCATAGACAGGAGAGCTATTGAAACAAGATTCTGTGTAGGCACTCGAGTTTGTCAAAGAGAAAGCTGCAAAGTGGTAAGGACCAGAAAAAATGAGCAAGAAGGATACAACGCAGAGCCAGTTTGAAATTAGTTTGATTAATTCATAACAAGAAAAGGAAAGACTTGCATTTATATAGCGTCTTTCACAATGTCAGGACGTCCCAAAGCATGTTACAGCCAATAAAGCACTTTTTAAGTGTAATCACTGTTGTAATATAAAAAACACAACAGCCAATTTGCACACAGCAAGTTCCCACAAACAGCAAATGATAATGGCCAGATAATCTGTTTCTGTGATGTTGATTGAGAGATAAGCATTGGCCAGGAATAATTCCCCTGCTTTTCATCAAAATGCTACCACCAGGTCCAACTGAGAGGGCCTCAGTTCAACACCTCATCCAAAGGACAGAACTGCCTCAGGACTACACCGAAGTAGCAGCCATGATTTTTTTGTTGTACTTAAATCCTCGAGTGGAACTGGAACCCACAACCTTCTAACGCAGGCATCAGAATGCTACCAACTGAGCCACAGCTGACACACAGGACTGTAAGATAATCATACAAGAGAAAATACCAGTATAGGGAACTGCTATGTGTTCATTATTTTTGTTCAGTTATGCAAAGACAAGTTGTACTGATTGTACTCTGAAGCTAATCATGACTGTTGCTCTCTCGGATCACTCACTGAGAAATAAAGCAGCTTAATAGTTCTTATCTAGCAGGCCTCACTAATTGTCTACTCAGCCCACCCTCAGAGATTGGAGAGTCATTGAAGAACCACTGCAATAGGCCTTGGGAGTTAGATTGGTTAGCTTCCGAAAATGGGCACTGGATTGCGATGTGCGATTAACCTGCACCCGTTCAGTGGAATGTAGGCAGGACACCAATTTTGTGCTGCTTCCTCAACATAAGGATTATATTCGCTGGAGTTCAGAAGAGTGAGGGGGGATCTCATAGAAACCTATAAAATTCTAACAGGACTTGACAGGGTAGATGCAGGAAGGATGTTCCCAATGGTGGGGGAGTCCAGAACCAGGGGTCATAGTCTAAGGATACGGGGTAAACCTTTCAGGACTAAGATGAGGAGAAATTTCTTCACCCAGAGAGTGGTGAGCCTGTGGGATTTGCTACTATAGAAAGCAGTTGAGGCCAAAACATTGTATGTTTTCAAGAAGGAGTTAGATAAAGCTCTTGGGTCTAAAGGGATCAAAGGGTATGGGGAGAAAGTGGGAACAGATTACTGAGTTGGATGATCAGCCATGATCATAATGAATGGCGGAGCAGGCTCGAAGGGCTGAATGGCCTACTCCTGCTCCTATTTTTTATATTTCTATAATGATTTCTGCAAGCAGCTAACGCTAGCCACACTGTTCATTGGCTGCATGCCTCAGCAGGGGGCCCAATATGATTGCTTCCTAGCACAATTCTAAGCTAGCTTGAACCTCCTAAAGGCAAGGTGCTTTGTGGCTGCAGGAGATGCTGAGATCGTTGGGAATATATTGCTGTGCAACAATCAACAATGGCAGCCCATTACAGATAGCCAACACCAAGGTTTCTGGATGCTGCACTGGAGATCTTGGTTGAAGAGATGGACAATTGTATCCTCTGTGGGAGGTGTTCGCGGAGATCCTTCAGCCACAAGCTCAAAAGGAATGGCAAGAGATAGTGAAGGATGCCAATGTCAGAAGTGTAGCTCTAAGAATATGGATGCAGTGCAGGACAAGGTTAATGATCTCACGCGAGTGGTCAAGGTCGTGAATGCATCTTCAAATGTCATATCCGACCAACTTCACCACTAGCATGAGCTGTTGCTCAATTCACCACACCCCCATCATTCACCAATCAACAAACTCTATCAACCAGGACTCATATCTAGCATCACCTCACCCTCAGAAACTTAGCACAGTTGCAAGCCTCACATCCACATCTCACAGCTTCCATACATTACCAGCTATCCAACCATGACAGTTCCATCAGCCAAACAGATTTCATGACACTCAATGACACACTTCCCACTCTCTTGCAGGAGAAGATGGCGCACAGCCAGAAGTAGCAGGAGTTAACTGGTGAAGGGGAGGTGCAGCTGCATGCTCTAACCCCCGTGGAGGAGATGGTGCTGGCCATTAAGGGCCATGGCTGTGGTTGTCAGTGGGGCTGAAACCATTCAAGATGAGGGTATCTGCATTCTTAATTCTCCTTCTCTCATCCCACAGTCTATTTCAACAGAGAACCTGCTGATGGTGTAAGCATGCACTTCTTACTTTCTTCTCTTCCCTCACCACAATCTTACCCTTGTCCCTTTTTCGTTTCTCATACCTAACAACTGCAACCTGCCCACGCAGTGGAAGAAAAGCATGAAGACAGTGAAGATGAAGACACTGTCACTTGATTTCGCAGCCACAACTGCCAGCTCTGACACTGGTTGTAATTTAAAGTGTAGCATAGAGGCAGGATCTCCACGTGGTGAGACACTGGGCAGAAGTGGGTGCCCTTGTTCATGAGTCACTAAAAGCTAGTATGCAGGTGCAGCAAGCAATTAGGAAGGCAACTGGTTTGTTGGCATTCATTGCAAGGGGATTTGAGTACAGGAGTAAAGATGTCTTGTTGCAATTGTGTAGAGGCTTGGTGAGACTGCACCTGAAGTATTGTGTTCGGCTTTGGTCTCCTTATCTAATAAAGGATATACTTGCCATGGAGGGAGTGCACCAGAGGTTCACCAGACTAATCGCTGGAATGGCGGGATTGTCTTTTGAGGAGACATTGCAGAAACTGGGCCTGTATTCTCTAGAGTTTAGAAGAATGAGAGGTGATCTCATTGAAGCTTACAAAATTCTGACAGGGCATGACAGGGTAGATGTGGATAGATGTTTCCTCTGGCTGGTGAGTCTAGAGCCAGGGAACACAGTCTCAAAGTAAGGGCCAAGCCATTTAAGACTGAGATGAGGAGGAATTTCTTTACTCAGAGAAAGTGAATCTTTGGAATTCTCTACCCCAGAGGACTGTGGAAGCTCGATCATTTGAGCATGTTCAAGACAGAAATCGATAGATTTCTGGATACTATTGGCATCAAGGGATATGGAGATAGTGGGGAAAAATGGCATAGAGGTAGATGATCAGCCATGATCTGATTGAATGGCGGAGCAGGCTCAATGGGCCAAATGGCCTACTCCTCTCCCAATTTTCGATGTTCCTATGTTCCTCAGTGCAGCTAAGGATAGCACAGGTGCCAGCTTGCATATATATTGTTTCTGGCTTGTGAATTTAAAAATATTCAGCATCCTGTCCTGCCAGGAACTGAGGTACATACAATGACAGTGATACTTCTAACAGTCCTTTGCAATCTAGATGTAGTACTTGTGTTAATTAACCCTTACTTGAAAAAAGGGGAAATCTATAATGTTAGTCCAATAAACGCAAGCCCTTACTGGTTAGGAGCTAATGTTTTTATATCTTGATTCCTCCACCATACTGTTTTTAGAGACGTGCCTGTACACCAATCATTCTTGAAACCTGAAGGCAGCATGTGGCATAATTATTAGTATATGTTAATGAACCTAATAATACATTAGTGTATTGGCCTAACTGTAAATTTAACAAGGTCTATGTCCCTCCTATCACATTATTAATTCATAATTAATTGAGCAAGAGCCCAAGTAAATTATGACAGAGAAAGAGCAGATTGTTGAACTGGTTGGTTTCCAAAAATGAAAACGATCTTGACATTCAAACAAATGCCTCTGAATATATTTGTTTTAATATGTGATTAGCTGCACAACAATAATGATCCCATAATTTAGAAAAGACTCCCTCCTTTTTTTATTGTTATTCAGCCTTATATACATCATTACTGTTTTGCAAATAAAGCTTCACTCAGTCTAAATTTATCTGATAAACACCAGATACTAGATTAATGCCAAAGAATGAATGAGTGAAGTATGTGCAAATAGGCCAGTAGAAATCAGAGGTCAGAGGCTGGCCTCTTTCCTTTAATAAATTTTAATGAGGAGTTCACATTCCAGCAGTAGACACAGTCAGACTGTGCCTGAATCCAAATGGGTCATAGTCATTATATTAAGGGTCATTCACGCCATAAATGAGGAGCTCGAGCTTGATGTTAAACATGTTACTAATGACCATGTGTACAGAAAAGTGCCTTTTGACGTTCATTGTTCAGGCATTTTGGTAACTGGAAAATAATCAGAATGGAAGATTTTCCTACCTCAGGTGTTAGAACCTAGCTACATAAGGTTGCATCACTTTTACCCCCTCAATATTTCTGTCCTTTCACCTCCTTCACTTGAAAGCAGTGATTTGCTTTGGCTTATTAGTTTTGGTACCTTACTCAAATGGCCTACTTAGCATGTCATCCTAAAAGGTGATTGTCAGCAACCTATTTATCCTCATTCAACATCCACATATACACATTTCCAGTAGAACCTATTAAAGAGAAATAATAAGCAGTATCCCTGACAAATTAACCCCCCAACACCACCACCCCCAAACCCCCGCCACCCCCAGCTCTGATGCCAAGGCTAATTGCAATACCCAGCTTTTGGATGAGACATTAACCAACATCTGCCTGCTTAGGTAGACCATTTGAAGTGTCCCGATCAACAGTTCTCTCTCAAACAATGCTATCAAAAGCAGCTTAACTGCTCATTCATCTCATTTACTCTCTGAGGGGCCTTGCTGTACACAATTGGCTGCTGCATTTGCTAACATAACAGTGGCTGCATTTCAAATGCCACTCATTAGATGTGAACCATTTTGGGATATCCAAAAGATGTTATAAAGTGCTATATAAATCAAATAAATCAAATTATTTTACTCCAATAGCATCCTCAGTTAACTCAACAAAAAGCAGAGCAGGCATTGAACCTAGGACATATATGGTTCATTCCAACACCACATAGAACATTTATCACTTAACGTCATCAGTGAAGCTGCTGGTCATAAAAATAGCTACAACAATAAGTACTTACGCCCTTCACGTAATAAGCTTAGCATGATTCTATACTGGAAATCAGGGAATACTAAACATGAATTGGGAGAGAAGTTGTGGAAGGTGATTGAGTGCATGGTTGAAGAGATAGCAAGGTGGAGAGAAAGTGAGCAGAGGGTTAAAGAAATAGAGTACCAGAGCGCAGTCACGTAGTGACTGAAAGCTCTGCCACTGTCAGTCAGTGGAATGGGGAAGGGACACATAGTCCACCAGAATCTAGAATGGACGTGCAAGACTTTGGGATAGAAAAAGATTGCAGAGATAGGGTGGGACAAGACCATGGAGGGATTTGAAAAGGAATGAGAGTTTTAAAGTCACTGCCTTGGGGGATGGGGTATCATTGGAGATCAGTGAGGATATGGATGATAGATATTGTCATGCTGGCCCCCATCTGCCAACAATGAGGCACATTAATTTTATCATGAACATTGATTTTAAACTGATACTGGAGTGAAGAAAGGAATTGTTAAATGGATCAGCCGTGGCTGGAAAAGACATTTGCACATAAACAGATAGTGCGTGGAAGGACAAAGGACCATTTCCTGATACATTCAACCCACAATGGACCTTGATCACCAGTTATTGTGTGTTAGAGGAGCATTCTAGAGACTGCTAAGATGATACAATCCAAGACGTGGTCAGATCAGTTAGTCACATGACTAACCTGCTTGGCAACCTGGGTTTTTCTGAATTGTACCAACAGTTTGAACAGAGAGTGTCTGTTTGCTCCTGGACTGAGAATATCTCTCCTGTCTGCTCCCATCTCTTTCTCACAAGCCTCTGAATCCACTGAAAACATATGAACCCCAAGAAAGAAATGTCTTCTACAGCAAACAAGGTTTAAGAAGAATATTGGGCCCCAACGAAAAGCAAGGTCGAACCTACAATCAAGGACTCTACAGTGAGCTCGAAGAACTGTAACAAAAACTCTTCAGATATTGCCTCTAACTTTTTCACTTTATTTTTCTGTCTCTATTTGCATGTGTGTATCATGTATGCATGCTAGAGTGGGTGTGCCGTGTATCCATAGGCGTTAACCGAATTAGAGTTTAAGTTTAATAAATTTAAACTTTTCTTTTTTAAACTTAATAAAACCTGTTTGTGCTGGTTTCTTTGCCTTATAACTGGAAAGTGGTGAACAAGGATTCACCAAGGGGGAGCTAAAAACATGGTGTTTAAAATTAAACCCTGTTACAATAAGACCAAGTGAAGGCTGAGAGGGAACCCTAGACACCTTTCTCACCTGGTCGTAACAATATGCAGGTCCTAATATACAATAGGCTACAAATGAAAGCATTCTGGAGGAGTTGGAGTTTATGTAGGATGGTTTTCAGGAGGACAGTGAGGAGAGTTATGGAATAAATCAGGCCTTGAGATTCCATAGTCCTGAATGAGCAGTTGTGGAGGTGAGGTGATATCGTAAATGATGCTATGGAGCTGCAAGTAGTCTTGGTGATGGATATTTGAAACCTAGCTCAGAGTGTATCAGGGCACTAAGTCTGCACACTATTGGATTTAGACTCAGTGAGTAACCAGGAAGGGGGCATACAATCAGTAGCTGAGATCCAAAGGTTCTGGTGGGATTGGAAAAGGATGTCTTTCACCTTGCCAATGTTGAGCAGGATAAAAGTTTTGCTCATCTAGAACATCATGCCCAATAAACAATAGACAGCATCGTTGTAGTCATGGAATTAAGGGAAGTGACAGAGGGATACAATTAAGTATCATTGACATACAAACGGAAGTTAGGCTGAAGTTAAAGAACTGTCACCAAGAGTATATGAGGGAAATGGGAGGGGTCGAGGATAGAGCTGGAGGAGATTGAGCAGAATGAGTTTAAATTATATGAGAAATCTACTGTCTACATTTGATCGAGTAGAAATGGAGAAATAGTATTATGAGAGGGTCCTGACATGGTGCTGGACCATGGAGGAAAGGTCGTTGAAGAGGACAGCGTAATGAACCATGTTCAAAGTTACAGAGAATTTAAGGAAGGAAGGTATGCCATGGTCACAATCACTAAAATGTCATTGTACTCTCTGACTTGTGCTGTGTTAGGGCAGAAATCAGGCTCAAAAGATTCAAGTATCGAATGGAGGAAGTTTTCAATGCAGAGTTTGAAGGCAAGGAAGGTTTTGAAGACTAGAGAGAATGGAGGATGAGAGAAAAGCCAATAGTTAGAGAGGGCAGATTATTTGAGGTTGAGTTTTTTGAGAAGCAGTTTTGACAGGTGAACAGTGCCTGAGGAAAGGGACAGTACTGGCAATATTGCCAAGCTAATGGCAAGATATCAGCAAGCTGACAGTCAAAATGGGTGAATTGAATATTTAAGTTATGGCTTTTTTTGCTGCATGTCTATTTTACAGCAAAGCTTTTGAATATTTAAAAACCATTTACATTTTATTTTGAGGATACTTACCATTGTATAAGTAGACGTGCAAAGTGGACAAAGGACTTAAAGTATCTTAATTGCACAGTTTTATATATTTCTGCACATGATTTTACCGGTATTAATGCAGTATAATATAATTTTATCAAGTAATTGGCATCAAAGAATAACACTCCAGATAAATTAATTCCCAACAAAACAGGTCAAATTTGTTAAGTTACACTGAAGGAATTTTTCTATTCAATGGAACATTTTCTTTAATATTTGAACAGTTTCATCCAGTGATTCTTTAATGCTCTCCAAATATGGGTTAACTGCAAGTTATTGATGCAGTTGTATGGCTAACATCGTAATATTAGTACCTATAACCTATCTCAGAACCATTCGTGATTTGATAAGGAATAGCATGGAAAATTCTTTATCACATAATATTTAATCTGCTCAGTTATTACCTGACTACTGTGTAACAAATACTACACCATGCAGATGCATGTATATATTGTAATTTCACCATTAGGAGGAATGAAATATATACTGCATCATTTTCAACGAAAAGTTCTCCACTACCCATGTATTTTTGTGCTTTTGCTCCCTTTTCTGTACCATGTGTTTGTTGTCTCCTCTGCCTTGAGCCAAGCTTAATACTGATTACTTTCATGTGTATCGACTCTATGCTTTAACTGGTGCTGACTATTTATCTTGGATTCTGTATTAAGAAAAAAGCATTGCAATACAGCTACATAGTGCTGCACTTATCCATGAGGGGATGTGTTTTCCCTAAATACACTGTTGATTTCCTCTTTGTGTCGGAGGACTTTTTAATTTTAAAAAAACTTGGCTGCGCTCAGGGCTAGAGATTGATTAATGCATGATTTAATTTCCTCTTTAAAATTAGAAACAGGACTCGGCACGATGGCTAATAATTTTCATTCGCTGTGCTGCCCTGTTTGTTCACAGTCTAATTAAGGCTCAGTTCCCATGGCTGATTAGACAGATCCTACATCTGACTGCAGTTTGCAGATAATGCTCCCAGGCAGGAACTCATGCTTATTTGCAGTAAATCGGAAAAGTCTGCAGATGAACAACAAGGTTTTTCTCCTTTAATTAGAGGAATTGGAATGTCTTGTGTGCAATGATACAGTGCAATTTAGCAATAAGTGTCAGCTGCAGTCAAAGCATGACGGTCTGGGTTTGCTCCACTTGGGAATTTGTATGTGTGTCCGATCGGTTTTTACACATTAGTACAATGAAGAAAAAGCAATTCAGAGCAACATTCCTTGATGGAATATTGTGTACCCGCCCTTTTCACTGACACAACTCATGTCAATTTCAACAACAAAAACATTTCCAGCTTAATTTTACAAATACTGAACCTGATCAATGGATTTCCTTTGCAACATTCAAAACGTGTTGGGGTAGAGTTTTTGCTTTGGGCGCTATCAGCAATCAGGAGCAAATTACACCCAAAATTGCGATAGTTTTAACAAGTTGTTTTCTTTCTCAAGTTTTCATTCAAACTTATTTGTGTATCACCGATGGCAAAATCCGTCATGAACCAGTTCAATCGGGCAATCGTTTAGAAGATTTTTTAAAATTGTTTTACAAACATTATTTGATATATTTAAGTGGTAACTTGGTGCAGTTTGATTAATACACGTGAAAATGAGTTTATCACAAAGCATAAACATTTTAAACTGAGTGTGTAGTCCGTCACCTGTGAGTAACCTGATTTTAAATAACTATACAGAATCATTTACTGGTTTTATTGGCATGCAGTATTCAGTTTCTTGGCTAAAAAAAATTATAAAGCTTTTAAACATGCATTTTAGTGTCATTGTGCCTAAAGAAAAGCTCAATTTTTAGAGCCTCCTCAAACAAGCACAATTTGCAGAAACTCCCAATGGTGATTTAATTTAACTGGGAGCATAACTAGTATTGTGGGCAGGGCTGGGTTCCAGCGTGATGCTTCTTAAACTAATGCAAAAGCTTGCGGAAACTTGAGTTGTGCTGAATATAATTGGTGCTTAAAATTGCGCTTTTTTCAGCTGGTTTTGTTGAATTGAGGGCAAGTTGTGCCGAGAAAAACCAATACAACTGCGCAGAAACTCCAGGCCATTATGTTTTTTATGTCAGTGTGACAAGAACGATAAAGCTCAAAAGCTGTCTACTATAACAACAATTTGTGCTTTATTTAACACCTTTAACATCACAAATTGTTCCAAGTTGTTTCACAAAGAGGGCAGGAAAGGATACTGAGCAGGTAATATGAAGAGGATTAGGGAAAGGAACTGAAGCTGTGGTCAAAGGTTTTGAAGAAGTGTTTGAAGGTGGGGAAAATGTACTTTGTGCTTTAGAGAGAAAATTGCAGTGTGCAGGGACATGATGGCTAAAGGTTTTGCCACCAATAGTAGATGGAAGAGAATTACAGGCAACAATGACAGTAATATAGACATTGAGCATTTCTAATCTTATTCTCTAGTTTGGCATGAAATAGTCAATGTTAAAGAGGTGCTGAAGCATTTTTTTAAATTTTATTTAGAATGAGAGACAGAGAGACAAGTTCATTTTCATCCTGATAGCACACTCACATAACACATAGACCATTTCAATATAATTTGTATTGTGTGTTGGTAAGCCAATGAATAAAGGTTTGCCAAACATTTTTTTCACTGAAGTAGTTTTACATGACCATGTTCAGCGATCCTTCATAATGCACTTGTTACCTTAATTAATGCTTTTTTTGGTTGGAGTTGTCAAAGAACTGATGAAGATCAAAGAATCCAATGCAATAAAAATAGAATTGGATTTATTAAGCACCATTTTTAAACTGCATTACCCAGAAATAAGCACAATTGGGGCAGATATGCAGGCAGAGATCAGTTGCTTTCAATCGCCACCTATAGGGCTGGATTTTAACAAGCCCGCGACACGTGATCTGTGGCAGGGATGTGGGGGCTGCCTGAAGATGGCTCCGGATGAGGCCCGCCACGGATCTTGACACCGGAAGGGCCCGTCCGATCCTCACAGCGGCGGCAAAGCCCCATGGCAGCCCCCACTGTTGCTGGGCGACGGGACCACAATTTAAATGTGCAAATCAATGAAATTAATAAATTTAAATACACTTACCTTCAATCTTGAGGGCCCGTTGTGATCTTCGGCGTGGCGGCCAGCACTCCCACGCCTTCAGATCCCCGTCCGGGGATACGCAGCGTCACACTGGTGGGGAAGGGGAAAAGGTAAGTTTGTCAGTGCGGACGGGCATGGGGAATGGGGTCAAATACATTTAATGGGTGTAATGGATGGTGGGAAAGGTTGAACCTTAAACGTTGTGCAGTTTGTGGGTTGGGGGGGAGGGAAGGTCAGATGTAAAAGGTAAGTGTTTTGGGGGAAGGGCAAATAGTTACTGTGATTGTTTTTGGGGGGTGGTAAAGAGGCATAAGAAATGTTTTTATTTAATTTTGGGGGATTTTTTTTTTAATTTAAATAAGCCGGCGGGACTGGCTGCCCTTTAAAAACGGCACCAGCGCCTGCACACAGGCAGCTGACGCCATTGTTGGGGATGGACAGCCCATCCCCTCTACATGATTGGGGGGGGGGGGCCGCCCCAGCTATTTAAATGAGCTGATGCGCTTAAGATCGCGGCGGTTCTCTGGCGTGATGAGCTCACCGCCGAGATTGGCGACGGGCTCTTAAAATACAGCCCATAATTTGCATCACATGCATTTCAAGCAGGTGAAATGAGCTGCAAAAGAAACTCCCACCAGAAAGAGAGAGAAACATCATTACAAATTTAAAATTAAGTCTGCATAATGTAACATCCCTTCATTTCCCAGTGTTTACGCCAGATCCAGACTCAGATCTATGCATATTGAGCATCTAGGATTGCTTGACAATGTCTCCTAATTATTTTCCCACTTATTTGTTCCAAATGCCTTGTTCCACACATTCTGGCACAGTCATATTCAGTCATGGTCTTTGAAATATGGCCAATGGCTTTTCCTATTGCAAATCACTTCAAAGGAAGAAGAGGAGGAACAATAGCCTTTGCCCTCATGGCTACAAATATGGGCAGAGGCACACTTAGCCACATTTATCTGAGAATATATAGGCTCCAGTCTACCATACAGGCAGTAGTAGAGTTGTGCTGAATGCTGCAATCTGCCCTGTAGCCAAACTCCACCGTAGGTATGATGCGGCCAGTGGCCACAATAGTCACTTCATTCCTTTACCGTTTATGCCTCAAACATATTTCAGTCATGCTGATTCTCGGAAGACTGCCATCATTAACAACGAGCTCAGTAAACTCAATGTAGACATTGCAGCACTTCAGGAGACACGCCTCACCGTGAGTGGATCTCTCACAGAACAAGACTACACCTTCTTCTGGCAGGGCAGGGAACCTGAAGAACCAAGACAGCATGGAGTGGGCTTCACCATCAGAAACTCCTTGCTCAGCATGATAGAGCCTCCCTCAAATGGCTCGGAACGCATACTGTCCATCCGACTGCTCACCACCTCTGGCCCAGTACACCTACTCAGCATCTATGCTCCAACACTCTGCTCCCCACCTGAAGCTAAAGAACTGTTCGACGAGGAACTCCATCATATCATTAGCAGCATCCCCAACACCGAACACCTGTTCCTGCTGGGGGACTTTAATGCCAGGGTTGGGGCCGACCATGACTCATGGCCCTCCTGCCTTGGGCGCTATGGCATTGGACGGATGAATGAGAACGGGCAGAGACTGCTTGACTTGTGTACCTATCATAACCTCTGCATCACCAACTCGTTCTTTCACACTAAACCCTGTCACCAGGTTTCATGGAGGCACCCAAGATCGCGTCGTTGGCACCAGCTAGACCTCATCGTCACAAGGCGAGCCTCCTTAAACAGTGTTCAAATCACACGCAGCTTCCACAGTGCAGACTGCGACACCGACCACTTCCTGGTGTGCAGCAAGGTTAGACTCAGACCAAAGAAGTTGCATCATTCCAAGCAGAAGGGCCACCCGCGCATCAACACGAGCAGAATTTCTCACCCACAGCTGTTACAAAAATTTCTAAATTCACTTGTAACAGCCCTTCAAAACACTCCCACAGGGGATGCTGAGACCAAGTGGGCCCACATCAGAGAAGCCATCTATGAGTCAGCTTTCACCACCTACGGCAAACATGCGAAGAGAAATGCAGACTGGTTTCAATCTCATAATGAAGAGCAGGAACCTGTCATAGCCGCTAAGCGCACTGCACTGTTGAACTACAAGAAAGCCCCCAGCGAGTTAACATCCGTAACACTTAAAGCAGCCAGAAGCATTGCACAAAGAACAGCTGCGCAAATCACTACTGGCAACACCTATGCAGTCATATTCAGCTGGCCTCAGACACCGGAAACATCAGAGGAATGTATGATGGCATTAAGAGAGCTTTTGGGCCAACCATCAAGAAGATCACCCCCCTCAAATCTAAATCAGGGGACATAATCACTGACCAACGCAAACAAATGGACCGCTGTGTTGAGCACTACCTAGAACTGTACTCCAGGGAGAATGTTGTCACTGAGACTGCCCTCAATGCAGCCCAGCCTCTACCAGTCATGGATGAGCTGGACGTACAGCCAACCAAATCGGAACTCAGTGATGCCATTGATTCTCCAGCCAGCGGAAAAGCCCCTGGGAAGGACAGCATTACCCCTGAAATAATCAAGAGTGCCAAGCCTGCTATACTCTCAGCACTACATGAACTGCTATGCCTGTGCTGGGACGAGGAAGCAGTACCTCAGGACATGCGCGATGCCAATATCATCACCCTCTATAAAAACAAAGGTGACAGCGGTGACTGCAACAACTACCGTAGAATCTCCCTGCTCAGCATAGTGGGGAAAGTCTTTGCTCGAGTCGCTATGAACAGGCTCCAGAAGCTGGCCGAGCGCGTCTACCCTGAGGCACAGTGTGGCTTTCGTGCAGAGAGATCGACCGTTGACATGCTGTTCTCCCTTCGTCAGATACAGGAGAAATGCCGCGAACAACAGACGCCCCTCTACATTGCTTTCATTGATCTCACCAAAGCCTTTGACCTCGTCAGCAGACGTGTTCTCTTCAGACTACTAGAAAAGATTGGATGTCCACCAAAGCGACTAAGTATCATCACCTCATTCCATGACAATATGAAAGGCACAATTCAACATGGCGGCACCTCATCAGACCACTTTCCTATCCTGAGTGGCGTGAAACAGGGCTGTGTTCTCGCACCCATGCTTTTTGGGATTTTCTTCTCCCTGCTGCTTTCACGTGCGTTCAAGTCCTCTGAAGAAGGAATTTTTCTCCACACAAGATCAGGGGGCAGGTTGTTCAACCTTGCCCGTCTAAGAGCCAAGTCCAAAGTACGGAAAGTTCTCATCAGGGAACTCCTCTTTGCTGACGATGCTGCTTTAACATCTCACACTGAAGAATGCCTGCAGAGTCTTATCGACAGGTTTGCGGCTGCCTGCAATGAATTTGGCCTAACCATCAGCCTCAAGAAAACGAACATCATGGGGCAGGACGTCAGAAATGCTCCATCCATCAATATTGGCGACCACGCTCTGGAAGTGGTTCAAGAGTTCACCTACCTAGGCTCAACTATCACCAGTAACCTGTCTCTAGATGAAGAAATCAACAAGCGCATGGGAAAGGCTTCCACTGCTATGTCCAGACTGGCCAAGAGAGTGTGGGAAAATGGCGCACTGACACAGAACACAAAAGTCTGAGTGGTATCAAGCCTGTGTCCTCAGTACCTTGCTCTATGGCAGCGAGGCCTGGACAATGTATGTCAGCCAAGAGCGACGTCTCAATTCATTCCATCTTCGCTGCCTCCGGAGAATACTTGGCATCAGGTGGCAGGACCGTATCTCCAACACAGACGTCCTCGAGGCTGCCAACATCCCCAGCTTATACACACTACTGAGTCAGCGGCGCTTGAGATGGCTTGGCCATGTGAGCCGCATGGAAGATGGCAGGATCCCCAAAGACACATTGTACAGAGAGCTCGCCACTGGTATCAGACCCACTGGCCGTCCATGTCTCCGCTTCAAAGACGTCTGCAAATGCAACATGAAGTCCTGTGACATTGATCACAAGTCGTGGGAGACAGTTGCCAGCGTTCGCCAGAGCTGGCGGGCAGCTGTAAAGGCAGGGCTAAAGTGTGGCGAGTCGAAGAGACTTAGCAGTTGGCAGGAAGAAAGACAAAAGTGCAAGGGGAGAGCCAACTGTGTAACAGCCCCGACAAGCAAATTTTTCTGCAGCACCTGTGGAAGAGCCTGTCACTCTCGAATTGGCCTTTATAGCCACTCCAGGCGCTGCTCCACACACCACTGACCACCTCCAGGCGCTTACCCATTGTCTCTCGAGCTAAGGAGGCCAAAGAAGAAGAAGAAGAGCTGAAATGCATTCCAAGGAGAGGATACCAGAGAGTACCAAAGCAGCCAACCCTCTGGTATCCAGTTCATGCAGTATGGTACCCACTTCATCAGTCATGGAACAAGGGATCAGATGCTGAGCTTCTCTGTTGTTTATCCCAGACTCTATTATTTCTCGATATTACACTTCCTTTCACTTTATTTTTGCCTTTCTTCCCACTCCCATTTCAATCTTGCCAAAGTTTTATCCTTACTGAAGGGTTTGGAAAACTTTGCCCTGTGCAGCCAGTCCTCTTTGAAAGGCTGTAACTCTTTAACCCCCTACATCATGCTTTTCTGCTACCCCATTTGGCTGGCTTCCTGCACAAGGTCAAAGCTTCGCTGGGAGCTCAGAACAATTCTGATAATGTTGACCCAGTTATGATCCAAGAAAATGATGTGCATTGCACTTTAGGCTAGATTTGCATTGGAACTTATCCATTCTGGACTTCACCAGCACCTGAAAGTCTATTTTATTTGGAGTTCTCTTAAACCAGTAAACCAGCCTGTGAGATCTATGAAATCAAAATGATTTGTATCTTTGGTGTTAACAGACCAATGAAGGGAAGGATACATGTGGCTGCTGAAAGAACTTGCAAAGATTTATGTTTGGCCCTGATGAAGAAGTAAGTGCATTATAGTAAATCTTTATAGTTAATGCTCCTGGCGCAAAGCTTTAAGTGACGGAAACACATACACAATTTGGGTGCTGAGTTTGGTATACCTAGTTTGTGGCTCATACAATTTTCCATCCATTATTTTCAATGGATGGAATGTCATGGAAGGCATGAATTGGACCAACTAGTTTCCATGTCTGAATTATGCAAAGCTGTGTGTCAGGAGCATTAAATCATAACATCTCGCCTCACAACATTTTTCTCACCCTCTGCAGGTACATAAATAAAGAAATGTACTTGTTCACTTCACATACCATAGTTACCTAAATAAATAAATCTGTGCATGTGTCAAAGGGGTAGAAAGCATTTCCATTTTGCAGTATGATGATGACCATTTGGCCTTCCACTAGTACATTTTGCATTGTGTTTACAGGCATACATCTCCAGTTCTCTCAGTCTGTCTCTTTTTCACAGGTCGGCTGGGTGTGATTAAAATAACAGCTCTTGATCAGCCATAAAATTGATTTCATTGAGTCAGGTCGTCATCACTGATAACTAAAATGTCAAATGGACAGATTCTTTAGAAAATAAGAATTTTCTCAGGAAGCCTATATATATTTATTTATTTAGAGATACAGGCCCTTCGGCCTACCGAGTCTGTGCCAACCAACAACCACCCATTTATACTAACCCTACGGTAATCCCATATTCCCTACCACCTACCTACACTAGTGGCAATTTACCCGTCACCTGCAAGTTTTTGGCTGTGGGAGGAAACCGGAGCACCCGGCGAAAACCCACATGGTCACAGGGAGAACTTGCAAACTCTGCACAGGCAGTACCCAGAATCGAACCCGGGTCCCTGTAGCTGTGAGGCTGCGGTGCTAAGCACTGTGCCGCCCCATTATACATTATACAATTATACATTATAAAAATAGATAATTGCCTGTATTTTACAAATTAAAGCATTTGCACCAGATTATCTCTGTTTTAATCGTTTTTCGTAGAAGCATATCTTTAATAATTACTAATTTTCCTAACAGTTCCTATTTTTTAAAAAGCTATAGCAGCAAAATACAATATATTGTACAAAAAATGATATAAATTATAATTCATTTACAAACTTTCCCTGTGACTTAACACAGGGGAGGGTGGGGGAGGTCTGCAATCATGAAAGAGACTACAATCAGCAGAGGGGAGGCCAAAGGCTGCCTTAATGGGATGGGGGAGCACTCTTGCTGCTCTCAGCCCACAAGGAGTGCTGTAAAGGTCAATTACTTTCTTGAGTTGGCACTTCCCACCTCCCTTTTGCTGCCAGGTTTCCTGAGCCCTGGAAAGCCCATATGGTAACTGTTAAGTGTAAGTCAGGTTCCCAATTGCACCGAGGGAAGATATAATAAATATGTCAATGAAGTGTCCTGCCTCTCCACGGCAGGACACTTTCATTCCGCGACAACCCGCTGTTGTGAAAATGGTGTTTCCCATATTTTATATTTTTAACCTCCCCCAAACTCTCTCCCCTCTGTCATGAGAGGATTAATATTGAGGCCAACAAGAATGGGGAAATAAAACATGCAACATTGTTTTAGGAAATAGCCACTCAAAAAAGGGACATGATATGGTGTTAAAATAAGAAACTGTTGGGAAATGCACTAGAACGAATGGATTTTCTGAACTATCAAGTTAAACTTTGTATTTGGAGCATTAATTCAGTGACTATAATCTCATAGAGATGAATACCACAAGGATTTCAGCATGTGATGGCCTTTACATGGTATGTAAATCCTGCCAATAGCAAATAAATGATTAAATCATATTCTATATTATAACCAACGTTTCGACTACTTTTCCACAATTCTGTGGTCATAAATTTACCACAGAATTGCTGCACAACTGCAGAATTGCCCCTCTTCCTCAGATTTGTCCTTCACTAATCTTTCCCTGCATTTAAAACTACAAAAAAAAAATTGTGATGATTTTTAGCTGGTTAAACCACCTGGGCCAAGAGCTGTAGAGAGGTTTGGGGCTGGGGTGCAGTAACTTCATACAAGTGCTGGAAATGTAAATAGACTGAAACCTGGAAAATCTCAGTTTCTTCCTTGTACTATCAGTGCCAAAATTTGACAAATCTACGCAACAGTGAAAATAAAATGAGTGGTCTGTGAGCCAACAGATGTAAAAGTACGAAAGGCACGGTTTCGGAGGAATTATGCATGTTCTCGCTTAAGAAAGTGCTCAGAATTCAACAATAAGTGAATCATCAATCTGGACATATCTCCGAATGTGGCGATCAAGGTTTTAGTATATTAATCGAGAGGAGACGACATAAGTGAAAGCAGGACTTTTGCATTGCAGCACTGCAGGGAAATAAATTTTGCGAAAAGTACCGGAGCTTTCAGATGTTAGTAACACTCCTCAAATAATAATTGATAGATCTCAGCTGCCTTTTAGTGTAAAACTCTTGTAAAGCCCCAAGCTCTTACCATGCACATGTAGTGGGAAAATTAATGTTAATGAGGCCTGGCCATTACAATCATCCACAGACTCCCTGAGTTGGCTGCCCACTTCAAAGCTGTGTGAACCATACCTACCCCCTGACCCTTATTCAAAATCAGGGCCACAGGAGCTTTTATTTTGTGGTTGTAACTGCATCAAAGTAGCAGCATTCTGGTATCTAACGCCATTAGCTCACATTCACACACACACCCAGTACTGTTCTCCGTCTGACACCAGACAGAAGTGGAGTTGACAAATCAAGAGCCACCAAAATCCACTGTTGCCAGATGATCTGACACACCACTTTTCTTTTTTCAAATGGAGCTGATAGCAGGAGAAGATAAATTACAATAAAAAACACCTCAGAGAGTGGGAAATAAAGGGAAAATCTCTGACTTGGCATTCCCAGCGGGGAGCTTCACCTGCTGGATGCTCACATCAAAATTTAGGGTCCATGCTGGGCACAATTTTAAAGGTCGTATTTAAAATGGTTGGAAGATCACACACAGTACCGACCCGAATGACCACGATGGAAATGTTTTACATTCTTCTGCATTTCCTTGTGGATTAAGTGGACGTCATAATTTTATAGTTGGTGTTTAGTGTCTTTATGTTGTCTTTTTTTATGCTCTGTAAAGTAGTGTGGTGTGTGGAAACCTCATAGAGGCTTCATGCTGTATCTGTGGTATAATGCTTCATTTATAGCAGCCGACGGGAACCAGCTGAGTGTAGGGTTTGGTTCCTGTTTGCCACTAAGCATGTTGTGTAACGCTTAAACATTTTTTTTATGACTTTCCAGTCGTCAGAGGCACTAGCCGTAATTTTTGTCTCAGCTGACTGTCACTGTAAGTCACGCAGATGTTGCAAGTGAAGTCAGGAGTAGAGAGATAAAATGGCTCAAGTTCTCCTACTTTTCCACCATACTGGTCCTGCAGCAATTTAACCGCTGTTTACCAAATACCATGCTCTTGTGGAACTTTTTGAGTCAGGGACAAGAGAAGACAAGCAGGTGAGACTTTAAGGATGTTTTAGAAACTGCATTCATCGGTGTCAATTTTCATTCCTAGCTTACACCAAGTGTGCAATGGGCAAGTTGCCACCTCCACCCACCCGATGACATCAGTGGGAGGTCCAATTCATTTTCAGAATTGGACTTCATTTAAAATTCAGGTGGTGACCTGTTGGCACTATTCTTATTGCCTATTGGCAGAAAAGGAGGGTTGAGGGCCATGGGGATCACTGGATCAGCAAATTAAAGTGGAAGGTAAAGAGCACATCAAGAAAGCTTTTTAAGTTAAAGGAGCCTTTAAAGGTTAAACGTCCCAAACATGATGATGTAAGTGTCATTGCTGGACCTGCTTCTAGATTTACTAAACTGCAAATAAAGATCCTGTTAAGTACCATTGATAATAGCTGCCTCATGATTTGTATCACTCATGATTGAGGAAGCAGTAATAACAGCACTGTTGACATGAGAATGGTATTTGGACATCATCCTAATAGAGTCATAGGATCTTCAATTTAAGAAATTATTTAGACCTCTGCCAGGTTTGCGTGAGAGTGCTACCCGAAAATAGCGATTAGATGCTTTTTTTTAATAGTTTTCATCCTACTACTGCAAAACAGACAGTTGGCAGACAAAAAAAAAAACCTCATTGTAAAGGCCTGCTACCCGACCTGAACCCAATGGGACCCGACGACATGTGTCGGGTTCGGGTCAGGTCGGGTTGCACTTCCAGGTCCGGCATTCGGGTTCAGGTCGGACACGCTCCATCACAAGTAAGTGGCTCCACTGTTAATTTAATTTTTGAACTAGAAAGGTGGTTTTGTTACAGTTATTTTAAGCTTGTGCAGATCAGCAAGAAAGTGAAAAGCGGAAGGTCGGGTCGGGCGCGGGAAAAAGTGAAAGAACTCGGGCCAGGTCGGGCTCGGGGTCAGATGTGGTTCTGTCAGGCTTGGGTCAGGTTTTTGTTTTGCAGACCCAAGCAGGCCTTTACCTCATTGTCTCTTCTTGAGAGGTTGGGTGGTTGCTGCACTGCTCAAAGTGGAACTAAGCTGTACAGACTAAAAACATCCTATGTTTGATCCAAATCAATGCTGAGTTTGCTGATCTCAGCTGAAGTAGCAACTAAGGGCATGGAATTTGGTCTTATTGTGCTTGGCCCAAGGAGGGTAAAATAAGCCTGCTTCTGATCTCTACTCAGTGACTGTCCCTCCTCCCACCACCACCACCCCACATTCTTGGTTATCATAAAGTTACAGAATCTTCCAGCACATTCTATTTTGAAAGTAACTATTGACACTGCTTCCACCACAGTTTCAGGCAGTGTATTCTAGATCCTAAAAACCCACGGCATAAAACAATTCACCTCATCTCCTCTTTGGCTGTTTTCACAAATATTTTAAATCTGTGTCCTTTGGTTATGGATCTGCCTGCCAGTGGAAACGATTTGTCCTTATTTAATCTCTCCTTAACCTTCTCTGTTCTAAGGAGAACAATCTCAGCTTCTCCACATTTCTTCACCCCTGGTATTATTCTAGTAAAATTCTAGACTCCATGTCCATGACATCACTCCCAACCTCTCGTGCCCAGAATTAGACATAATACTCCAGTGGAGGCGTAACCAAGATGTGTTTGTAGGTATATACATGTGCATGAGTGTGTGGGGACTCTGGATGTCAATAGAATTGGGCTTAATTGTACTGGCACTGACAGTCAAATGCTCTGTCAAGACTCACAGTCCAGGCTTATACACTGGGGAATGGTCAATTGAATAATTTAACAGGGGAGCAAATTGATGAGAAAACAGGATTGGGAAACAAACAATTCTGAGTGTGAAATATTAGTTGGCTCTCTCTGAAGTAATTTATATCAGACATTTTTTTCAATCTTAACTTTGGATATTATGCTGCAACTGGCTTCTTGTGTATCTAATTTCAATAACCATAAATCCAGTACCTAGCGAACCAGATTAGTGTTGTCATTTGTAAATTAAGGCCCATGAATTTTATGGACATTTCAGGAAGTAGAAACACATAACAAAAATAATTGAGGTGTACATAGACATCTAAATTAAGAACAAAGCTGGGGTGAAGACCAATGTATTTTAATAGAATTGAGGAAAATCATCATTGTGCCTCAAAGATCAAAGGTCAACCAGAAAAATCTGGAGAATCCAGGTAAACCAATAATACTCATTAACATCCAAGCAGTCAGAAAACTTCTGAACTTTTGTAACCTGTTGGTCAAATTGAAATCTGATTAGTTCATACAATATATTAACATGCATTGACACACAACTCTCTCTTCAGGAACCTGGGAAAAATACTTCCATTAGGATGTTGGAAAAAAGTCCTGTGATATTTAATGTACATAATCACCCATTCCATATTCTAAGTCATTATTCTAGATAGTAACATTCCCTTGGTAGGGTAATGTTACTGTCATAGTAACCAATACCAATTACAGAAATAAGAGGTCCGAAAGTGGAATTATAGAATTATAGAACCCTAGAGTACAAGGAAGGATGCCATTCGGCCCACGATGCCTGTGCCAGCTCTTTGAGCTATCAAATTAGTCCCAATTCCCTGCTCTTTCTCCATAGCCCTGCAATTATTTCCCCTAGCAGTACTATACCATTTATCACAACTACAAAAATCATCTGCATGATATTAAATACAAAAATTAAATCTGTCATGTCATAAAATTTATTCAAGTTTCATTATTATCAAAAATTTTACATAGTCTAGTGTTTCCCTTATTGTTTTTTGTTTGTTTTCAATTGATTGTCTCCTGTTCCGTGGAGGTTAGAAGTTCTCTGATACCTCAAGTTGGCATTCTGAAGTAATGGGCTTGATTTTCCCAGTTGGTCACGATTTGGGAACTCGGAAGTGCTTGTGGCAGCTAGTTTTTTCAGCCAGCACATGCACGATGGGTTGAATGGCCTCCTTCTGTGCTGTAATTTTTCTATGGTTCTAGGTCACTTGCGATCTTCTCAGTGGCGACCAATTAAGAAGATGCCTCTGGGAGCCCATCCAACTAAGGGTAGCAGACAGGCCAGTGAAGCAGGGTCCACTGTGACGTCCGGCCGGCAGCCGCACCGGGCAAGGTGGGTGCTGCTGAGGCAGGCAGGAGACTGCCAGGGTGTCTCAAAATGGAGACTCTCTTTGCAGCATTGGGAAAAATGAAAAGTCTGGCATAACCACAGCTGTCAGGCCATCAGGGTGGAGGGAAAGCCCTCCACAGGATGGCTTGTGGCCGTTGCAAACCAGTAGGTTTGTGCTGACGGAATGATCAAGTGGAGGCATCAGCGGCCCCCTGGCATGTCACCGGGTGGCCGCCTCCAAGTTGCCGCTGGCCTTTCAATTCAGTGGGCAGTGGTCTGATGCTGGGAAGATGCTAATGGCATCTTCACCCTGATGCCAAGTGGGCCCCTAATTGGCTAATTTGTTATACGCTGGATGGGTAGCCCATGCCGCGATGACCCCACCTCTGGTAATAGTGCTTGGAGGTGAGAACACGTCACGTTTGGGATCTGATGTGCTACTTTCAGGATTTGCTCATGGCCCCGGCTCCGCAGGTCCATGAAAGTTTAGCCCTATTATTTTCAATGGTGAATCTTGATGTGCTAATCAATAAAGCTAGGTACCACAGTCGAACCTAAAGTTTACTTACTTGAAATAGTGTGCATATAGATTGTGAATGAAGACAGGATTGTAATTGGTTCTTGTACTATCCCTAATGCTTACACATGAAGAATATCCATTTTGGCAAAGGACCAGAAAGCTTTTGGTGTGTTTAGAACTGGATCCCAACAAGAGTCAGCTGCTCAAAAAAAAAGGTGGGTAGAAGATTGGAAGGAGAAAAATACACAACTAAATTTGAGTCAAAGGAACGTTCTAAGGATGGAAGAGGGCAGTAAGGTGAAAGAAATCAGAATGCCCCCCTTATAGGTAGGGGTCCCCTATAAGTATCCAGGGCATGCACGTGAAACAGCCATTAGCCTTTTTGCATGTGCAAATAAAGGGCCTAACTCCTGTTTGAGAGATTCTTTGCAGATTGTGACTGATCGCTGTATCCAAGTGCATTGAGCAGTCAGCACCTTCAGCAGCCAAAATCAGCCAATCTTAAAGGGAGCACTGGAGCCTGTCCCTGCAAGGTAACTTTTTATTGTTGTGCCATGAGCAACTCCACATTAGCCAAGAAGACTAACACCTGGATACCAGCCATCATTCGCTTCACCTCCAGGTGACCCCTCCGTTGTACTCCGCTTAGGACCTCGACTGGCCTCCGAACTGGATGAACTCACTCCCCATCCACGGTGGATGAGCTGCCTCTAGGGCCGTGCCTGGCGCACATAGAAGCCTGGTAATAAATCTATCCGGTTAGCAGACCAATCTGCCATCATCTTTCTGTCGCCCTCTTTAAGCGCACACATGTGCTACACAGGCATCGCCCGCTACATGCGTTACACAGGCATCGCCTACTACATGTGCTACACAGGCATTGCCCTTAATTTGGGCACAATCCATTTTCCAGGCTAAATATTTCAGAAGGAAAAAAAAAGTCCTGAATTTCTTTGTACTTTCTGATGCTGCACCATCGTAGCTTCAACAGAAGTGTGGCGGAAAACCTGTGTACAGTTGTAGAAAGAGAGAAAACGACTTTGGGCCAGTTTGATCAGAGTTAAATTATCTATCTGCATCTACAACAACAACCTGTTCTGTCTGTACTGCAATGATCAGTGTTATGCATCCTCGTGTACTTAAGTCCGTCAGATGGTGGTTGAGCTGATCGATTGATCCTGCAGGTTGGCGTTATTGGGAACTCAGTTCAGCATTGCAAGTTCTCCTGTTCATTGTGGCTTCTTGGCCGAGTGGTTAAGGCGAAAAAAAAGCAGAATATAGAGCATTAGGGAGAAAAGAGCACTACTGAGGGTGAGAATTAGAGAATGGCGTACAAAAAGATAAATAGATATGTTGTGGGAGAATGAGAGCAACACCGAAGTCCTCGAGGCGGCCAACATCCCCAGCTTGTACACACTACTGAGTCAGCGGCGCTTGAGATGGCTTGGCCATGTGAGCCGCATGGAAGATGGCAGGATCCCCAAAGACACATTATACAGCGAGCTCGCCACTGGTATCAGACCCACCGGCCGTCCATGTCTCCGCTTTAAAGACGTCTGCCAACGCGACATGAAGTCCTGTGACATTGATCACAAGTCGTGGGAGTCAGTTGCCAGCGTTCGCCAGAGCTGGCGGCCAGCCATAAAGGCGGTACTAAAGTGTGGCGAGTCGAAGAGACGTAGCAGTTGGCAGGAAAAAAGACAGAGGCACAAGGGGAGAGCCAACTGTGTAACAGCCCTGACAAACAAATTTTTCTGCAGCACCTGTGGAAGAGCCTGTCACTCTAGAATTGGCCTTTATAGCCACTCCAGGCGCTGCTTCACAAACCACTGACCACCTCCAGGCGCTTACCCATTGTCTCTCGAGATAAGGAGGCCAAAGAAGAAGAAGAAGAGGGAGAATGAGACCCATCAAAAAGAGACCAACAATGCAATGTGCTATCTGTAAACCAATACTGCAAACCTCACAAGTGTGTTAAAAAAACAAAAGATATTGCATGGGAAAATGCTTTATATTTCACATTTGCAAAGGTCATTCTCACCAGTGGAATAAAGACTTGTCCAAATTACATTCTCAAGCTGCAGTTTATTTATATAACAATGAATATTTATCAGGTAAGAAAACTATATTTTATAATTTATATTTATTTTGTATTGGAGGATTCAGTGACGCAGAGATAGTTTCTAGCATTTGCTATAATGAGTTGCCTAGTGTTTGTTCACTATAAAAATGCATGTTGTTATTGTTATTGTTGTGGGGGAAACAACTTCATATCCAAACGTGACCATGTCTCGATCTAACATCGAGATGTGGCCCCTTTCCAGAAATGGTCACTGGATAATGAATAGGACGCCTACTGCTTCTCTCCTCCTTACCTGGGGCAACAGAGTCAATTCTAACACCCTAACGTGGCTGCTATTATGGAGGATACTTCATGTCATCCTAGAATCATACCAAATATCATTTTTAATTAGAATTTTCCTGGATGCCTTCTTCTGAACTTTACCATCAGCAAAGCAGTGTTAACGATGTTGTGGTTGAGCACAAGGCACAGTAAAATTACAGGAATACCGCAGTTAACTGTAAATCCTGGAAGAACAATGATTCCAACTCAAAGGTTGCTATCAGCTTTCACACAGTTATGCATCATACATTTTCCATTTGATGTTGTGCCTTAGGGTGGCAACAGCTTTATTCATTTAGAAGCACTAACTTCAACAAAAGTCTTCTTTGAGCCACCATACATAAATTGAGCTGAGACTTGGTGTTAGGCCAGAAACAAACAGGAGAAATTACATTTAGCTTCTGAAACTGAAGTCTATTTGTGAAGACTATATGCATGAAAGGTTTAAAAACCAGGAATTGGCTGATTTAACTTTTCAACAATCATGGTTAGACTGCATATAGTATCATCTTCACAAACTATTTCTTCTGTGTGTCACTTTGCACAGTGGGGAAGGTTGCTCTGTGCATTAGGTGCACATTATTTCGAAGAAGAGCAGTGGAGATCTTCACATTGTCCTGGCCAATATTTCTTTATCAACCAACATCGCTAAAACAGATTATCTGATCATTATCACATTGCTTTGCGCAAATTGGCTGCTGAGTTTCCTACAATACAACAGTGACAATATTTATAAAAGTAGTTAATTGGCTGTAATGCCTTGAGAGAATCTGTGATTGTGTACGTGCTGCACAAATGCAAGTTTTTGCTCTCTAAAATTGTACACCCATTTTTATAAATGGGCTGATTATTTTATTTAAGATGTCACATGCAGGAAATGTTCCTGGATATCATAGTCCCCAGCATAGGCAAAATTCCCCAAGATCACAAACTACTGGCGAACCTTACAAACAGCAGGCAGCTTATCAGAAACTGTGGGTGTGCTGCCTGCAATTATCTATCCACTTAAATCAATAAACAGGAGGAAATCCTGAGCAGTTCACTTGCAATCTTCCAATAGACTGCCTGCTGCATTCAAGACCTCGCTAAAAGGTCCAGGATGTCACAAGATTTTGTCTAATGCTCCTTGCATGCACAAATTCGAATTCACAGCTAACTGAAACAGGGTTGCCAGCTAGAACACAATGAAAGGTCACAGATCTGAACCGTTAACTCTGTTTCTCTCACCACAGATGCTGCTGGACCTGCTGAGTATTACCAGCATTTTCTGCTTTTATTGCTAGAATGGAAATTGGACAGCGGCAAATCTCCCTGACTTGCCTGCTATGCTAATATGAGGTCTCCAATTTCTATACGCTCCCAAATGATCAGGGTTAAAATTGTGAAGCATCTGTCCTTACTGCAGATGTCTCAGGTTGCCCTCTATCGTTATGCCATCTAACATGTAACAAAGCGTTTTTAACAGTCGAGCTTAGGATCTGAGAATGGCAGTCATTTGCAGTGCCTGAGCTGCAGATCATTTACTGCCCATTTATACTGTTTCTGAATCTCAGCAAAGCTATCTGCCATCATATGCAGACATATAACAATGTAATAATATAAAATGTTTATGTCGCCTCTGGGTCTGAGATAATACTGGATTTTTGATCATTTTAGTCAGAAGGCTGTTGTTATTAATTTATTTGGCAGATGGTTTGTGATATTTAGAGCATGAAATGGCTAAAATGTAGATTGGAAAATACAGATATGTAATACAAATAAGGTGCTGCTCAGAGGCCTTAAAAAGGGACATGGCTATATATTTTCCTTACAATGCAACTGAAAGAAACTAAATAGAAGTCGCTTCAAATCTGATGATAACTGCAGTATGCTGCGCTTATGTCCAGAGTATATGAAGGAAATAAACAACTGGAATTGCTACAGTACCAAAAGGTGCTATTTCCAGTTATCAGCACTTTCTCTTGATCAGGGAAGGGAAATAAACAGAAAGGGGACTACATTGTCTAGCCTCTAAAAATGGGTGCAATTAACCTGCATCCATTGGATAGAAACATAGAAACATAGACAAATAAGAGCAGGAGTAGGCCATTCGGCCCTTCGAGCCTGCTCCGCCATTCAATACGATCATGGCGAATCATCCAAACTCAGTAGGTTGTTCCTGCTTTCTCCCCATATCCCTCGTTCCCATTAGCCTTAAGAACTATATCGAACTCTTTCTTGAATATATTTAATGATTTGGCCTCAACTGCTTTCTGTGGCAGAGAATTCCACATGTTCACCACTCTCTGGGTGAAGAAATCTCTCCTCATCTCAATCCTAAATGGCTTACCCCTTATCCTTAGACTGTCATCCCTGGTCCTGGACTCCCCCGCCATCGGGAACATCCTTCCTGCATCTAGTCTGTCTAGTCCTGTTAGAATTTTGTAGGTTTCAATGAGGTCCCCTCTCAATCTTCTAAACTCGAGCGAATACAAGCCCAATCGACCCAATCTGTCTTCATACATCAGTCTGGCCATCCCAGGAATCAGTCTGGTGAACTTTCGCTGCACTCCCTCCATAGCAAGAATGTCCTTCCTCAGATAAGAGGACCAAAACTGCACACAATACTCCAGATGTGGTCTCACCAAGTCCTTGTATAATAGCAGCAAGACATCCTTGCCCCTGTACTCAAATCCTCTCGCTATGAAGGCCACCATACCATTTGCCTTCTTAACTACCTGCTGCACCTGCATGCTTACTTTTAGCGACTGGTGCACAAGGACACCCAACTCTCGCTGCACCTCCCTCTTTCCCAATCTATCGCCGTTCAGATAATAATCTGCTACCAAAGTGGATAACCTCACATTTATCCACATTATACTGCATCTGTCATGCATTAGCCCACTCACTCAACTTGTCCAAATCACCCTGAAGCCTCTCTGCATCCTCCTCACAACTCGCCCTCCCACCCAGTTTTGTGTCATCTGCAAATTTGGATATATTACATTTAATTCCCTAATCTATATCATTAATATATATTGTGAATAGCTGTGGTCCTAGCTCTGATCCCTGCGGTACCCCACTAGTCACTGCCTGCCACTCGGGAAAAAGACCCATTTATTCCTACTCTTTGTTTCCTGTCTGCCAACCAGTTGTCTATCCATGTCAGTACCTTACTTCTAGTCCCATGTGCTTTAATTTTGCACACTAATCTCTTATGTGGAACCTTATTGAAACCCTTCTGAAAGTCCAAATACACCACATCCACTGGTTCTCCCTTATCTATTCTACTAGGTACCTCTTCAAAAAATTCCAGTAGATTTGTCAAGCATGATTTCCCTTTCATAAATCCATGTTGACTTTGTCCAATCCTGTCATTGTTTTCCAAGTGCTCTGCTATTACATCTTTTATAATGGACTTTAGCATTTTCCCCACTACTGATGTCAAGCTAACCGGTCTATAATTCCCTGTTTTCTCTCTGCCTCCTTTTTAAAATATTGGGGTTACATTAGCTACCCTCCAATCCATTGGAACTGTTCCAGAGTCGATAGAATTTACAAAAATGACCAGCAATGCATCTACTATTTCTAGGGCCACTTCCTTAAGTACTCTGGGATGTAGATTATCAGCCCCTGGGGATTTATCCCATCAATTTCCCTTACACCATTTCCCTACTAATACTGATTTCATACAGTTCCTCCTTCTTACTCGACCCCATGTTCCCCAACATTTCTGGGAGGTAATTTGTGTCCTCCTTTGTGAAGACAGAACCAAAGTATGTATTTAATTGGTCTGCCATTTCTTTTTTTTTATTCATTCATGGGATGTGGGCGTCGTTGGCCAGGCCAGCATTTATTGCCCATCCCTAATTGCCCTTGAGAAGGTGGTGGTGTGCTGCCTCTTGAACCGCTACAGTCCATGTGAGGTAGGTACACCCACAGTGCTGTTAGGAAGGGAGTTCCAGGATTTTGACCCAGCAACAGTGAAGGAACGGCGATATAGTTCCAAGTCAGGATGGTGTGTGACTTGAAGGGGAACTTGCAGGTGATGGTGTTCCCATGCATTTGCTGCCCTTGTCCTTCTAGTTGGTAGAGGTCACGGGTTTGGAATGTGCTGTCTAAGGAGCCTTGGTGCATTGCTGCAGTGCATCTTGTAGATGGTACACACTGCTGCTACTGTGCGTCGATGGTGGAGGGAGTGAATGTTTGTAGATGGGGTGCCAATCAAGTGGGCTGCTTTGTCCTGGATGGTGTCGAGCTTCTTGAGTGTTGTTGGAGCTGCACCCATCCAGGCAAGTGGAGGGTATTCCATTACACTCCTGACTTGTGCCTCGTAGATGGTGGACAGGCTTTGGGGAGTCAGGAGGTGAGTTACTCGCCGCAGGATTCCTAGCCTCTGACCTGCTCTTGTAGCCAGGTGTTTATATGGCTACTCCAGTTAAGTTTCTGGTCAATGGTAGCCCGAGGATGTTGATAGTGGGGGATTCAGCGATGGTAATGCCGTTGAATGTCAAGGGGAAATGGTTAGATTCTGTTTTGTTGGAGATGGTCATTGCCTGGCACTTGTGTGGCGCGAATGTTACTTGCCACTTATCAGCCCAAGCCTGGATACTGTCCAGATCTTGCTGCATTTCTACATGGACTGCTTCAGTATCTGAGGAGTCACGAATGGTGTTGAACATTGTGCAATCATCAGCGAACATCCCCACTTCTGACCTTATGTTTGAAGGAAGGTCATTGATGAAGCAGCTGAAGATGGTTGGGCATAGGACACTATCCTGAGGAACTCCTGCAGTGATGTCCTGGAGCTCAGATGATTGACCTCCAACAACCACAACCATCTTCCTTTGCGCTAGGTATGACTCCAGCTAGCAGAGGGTTTTCCCCCTGATTCCCATTGATCTTAGTTTTGCTAGGGCTCCTTAATGCCATACTCAGTCAAATGTTGTCTTGATGTCAAGAGCAGTCACTCTCACCTCACATCTTGAGTTCAGCTCAATGTCCATGTTCCCCATTATAAATTTTCCTGTTTCTAACTGTAAGGGACCCACATTTGACTTCATTAATCCTTTTCTCTTCACATATCTATAGAAGCTTTTACAGTCAGTTTTTATGTTCTCTGCAAGCTTACTCTCATACTCTATTTTCCCCTTCTTAATCTATCCCTTTGCCTTCCTTTGCTGAATTCTAAACTGCTCCCAATCCTCAGGTTTGCTGCTTGTTCTGGCCATTTTACATTTCTCCTCCTTGGATCTAATACTATCCTTAATTTCTTTTGTAAGCCATGGTTGAGCCACCCTTCCTGTTTTATTTTTGTGCCAGACAAGAATGAACAATTGTTGTAATTCATCCATGCACTCTTTAAATGCTAGCCATTGTCTATCCACTGTCAACCCTTTAAGTAAGGTTTCCAAATCTATCATAGCCAACTCGCACCTCATACCTTCATAGTTTCCTTTATTTAGATTCAGGACCTTGGACTCAGAATCAACTCTCTCACTCTCCATCTTAATGAAGAATTCTACCATATCATGGTCTCTCTTCCCCAAGGGACCCCGCACAACAAGATTGTTAACTATTCCTTTCTCATTACACAATACCCAGTCTAGGATGGCCTGTTCCCTAGTTGATTCCTCAATGTATTGATCCAAAAAACCATCATGTACGCACTCCAGGAATTCCTCCTCTACAGTATTATTGCTAATATGGTTTGCCCAATCTATATGTAGATTAAACTCACCCATAATTACAGTTCAACTTTATTGCATGTGTCTCTAATTTCCTGTTTAATGCCATCTTCTACATCACCACTGCTGTTTGGGGGTCTATATACAAGCCCCACCAAAGTTTTCTGCCCGTTTGGTGTTTCTTAGCTCCACCCATACAGATTCCACATCAGGATTCTCTGAGCTAATATCCTTCCTCACTATTGTATTGATTTCCTCTTTTACAGCAATGCTACTCCACCTCCTTTCTCTTTTTGACTGTCCTTCCTCAATATTGAATACCCTTGGATGATCAGTTCCCATCCTTGGTCACCCTGCAGCCATGTTTCCATAATCGCAACTATATCGTATCCACTTACGTCTATTTGCGCGGTTAATTCGCCTACCTTATTGCGAATAATCTGCGCATTGAGACACAATGCCTTTAGGCATTCTTCGTCATCTTAGCATTATTTCACACTATGGCCCTATTTGTTTCTTTCTTGATTTCTATGCCTTCCACTTTTGCCTTTTTGTTTCCTGTCTTTCATTTCTATCCTTGTTTCCTCCTCCTCCAGTCTCCCCACTCAGGTTCCCATCCCCCTGCCATTCTAGTTTAAATCCTCCCCAACAGCACTAGCAAATGCCCCTGCGAGGACATCAGTTTCGTCCTGCCAGGGTGTAACCTGTCCCGCCTGTGCAGGTCCCACCTTCCCCAGAACTGGTCCCGATGTCCCAGAAATCTAAACCTCTCCCTCCTGCACCATTTCTCCAGCCATGCATTCATCTGGTCTTTCTCCTGTTCCCATATTCACTAACATGTGGCACAGGAAGTAATTCTGAGGTTACTACCTTTGAGGTCGTGCTTTTCAATTTAGCTCCTAACTCCTTTAATTCATCTTGCAGGACCTCATCCCTTTTTCTGCCTATGTCGTTGGTACCGACATGTACCACGACCACTGGCTATTCACCCTCCCCCTTCAGAATGTCCTGCAGCCGCTTCGAGACATCTTTGACCCTAGCACCAGGGAGGCAACATACCATCCTGGAATCTCGTTTGTGGCCACAGAAACGCCTGTCTGTTCCCCTTACAATTGAATCTCCTATCACTATGGCTCTCCCAGTCTTTTCCCTCCCTGCTGTGCAGCAGAGCCATCCGTGCTGCCACGAACTTGGCTGTTGCAGCTTTCCCCTGGGAGGCCACCCCCGCCACCCGCCCCCCCACCCCCCGCCGCCCCAACAGTATTCAAAGTCATATATCTGTTTGAGAGGGGGATTGCCACATGGGACTCCTGCACTACCTGCCTGCGCCTACTATTCAGACTGGTGGCCACCCATCCCTTTTCTGTCTGTCCAGCCATTACCTGCGGTGTGACTACCTCGCTAAACATGCAAGCCACGACGTCCTCAGCATCACGGATGCTCCACAGTGAATCCACCCGCAGCTCCAGCTCCATAAAGTGGGTAACCAGTAGCTGCAGATGGATACACTTCCTGCACACATGGTCGTCAGGGACATTGGAAGTGTCCCTGAGTTCCCATATAGCGCAGGAGGAGCATACCATGGGTGCAAGCTCTCCTGCCATGATTTACCTTTAGATTACTTAGTTACTCCCTTTAATTAAAAAATACTAATTACGCTAGGGGCCTTGTTCTACTCCAAACACTACCCAATACAATCTAAAGTCCTTAATAAATTACACTAATTTAAAAAAACACACTTTAGGAGTACTAACCTTATCACTTATATGGTAGGTTTAAAAAAAGAGCTTTCCCTTGATGTTTTAAGCTATTTCCAGGCACTAACAGCTGCTACTCACCAACAATCACCTTGCAGCTTTCCTGTGATGTCATTGTTGACTTTTTTTTTCAAACTCCGGTGCCTGGACTGCTCTCTGCTCCGCTCCGCTCCTGGAAGGTAAGTGACTGGGCCTCAATCCTCAGGCTCAATTTATCCTCTTCCCTTGCTCGGCGTTCTCCCCACAGGTCCGCTCCTCTCCACTCCCGGAAGGTAAGTGATTGGGCCTCGATGTAATACAGGCAGCACGACATCTTGATGCTACCTGCTCATTTACTTAAGGGCCTTTACCCGCCTCCAAAGGGATGTTATCTGTGGCAAGCGGGCATCCTGGAGACGTGAAAGGCCACCCCGGTGAAACTTGGTGGCCTCTCAGCACACCTGGGGGCAGGGGGGGCCCTGACGATCGGGCACAGGGTGCCCGATTGAGGGCCGCCCCAGCTTCCCCAACCACCCCCATGACCCAAGACGCCCTTCCCCCTAAACGACAACCCTTGCCTCGCCAGGGCACAACTGATTACCCTGGCGAGGCAACCCAAACTTACCTGCAGTCCTGGCTCCATTTCCTCGGATGGGCTGCAGTCCCAGCAGTGGCCACCACTCCCAGTGGTGCTGCTGGGACTAAGAGCTGCTGGTCCGATGATTGGCCGGCTGCTCAATGAGGCAGGACTTACTCCCTCAAGCAGGTGGAAGTCCCGCCTCGGAACAATTAAAGCCTGGGGACCCATAAAATACAGGACGGATTCCCAGGCTGGGCGGAAACGGGTTCGCCACTGAATATTATGTTGGTGGCCAGCTGCCGTTCGCCTGACGTAAAATCCAGCCCTAAGAGTTTCTTTAGATATTTAAAAAAGAAGAGTTACCAAAGTGAACATTGGTCCTATGGAAAGTGAGTCTGGGAATTAATAAGAGAAAATAAGGAGATGGCAGATGAATTGAACAGGTATTTTGTATCGATCTTCACTTTAGAGGATGCAATACCCCAGAAATAGCTATATATCAGGAAATGGAAAGAAGCGAGGATCTCAAGAAAATTACAATCACCAGGGAAGTGGTACTGAGCAAATTGTTGGAGCTGCGGGCTGATAAGTCCTCAGGTCCTGATGGACTTCATCCTAGGGTGTTAAAAGAAGTGGTTAGTGAGTTAATTGATGTGTTGGTTTTAATTTTCCAAAATTCCCTAGATTCAGGGAAGGTTCCATTAGATTGGAAAATAGCGAATGTAACTCCTTTATTCAAAAAGGGAGACAGAAAGCAGGAAACTACAGGCCTGTTGGTTTAACATCTATCATAGGGAAAATGTTAGAAGCTATTATTAAAGACATTATAGCAGGGCACTTAGAAAAATTCAAGGTAACCAGGCAGGGCCAACATGGTTTTGTGAAAAGGAAATTCTGTTTAACCAATTTATTGGAGTTCTTGGAATAAGTAACACGTGCTGTGGATAAAAGGGAACCAATGGATGTACTATACTTAGATTTTCAGAAGGCATTTGATAAGGTGCCACATCAAAGGTTATTGAGGAGAATTAAAGCACATGGGGTAGGGGGTAACATATTGACATGGATAGAAGATTGGCTAGCTAATAGGAAAGAGAGAATAGACGTAAATGGGTCATTTTCTGGTTGGCAAGATGTAATGAGTGGTGTGCCGCAGGGGTCAGTGCTGGGACTTCAACTTTTTACAATTTATATAAATGACTTGGATGAAGGGTCCGAAGGTATGGTTGCTAAATTTGCTGCTGATACAAAGATAGGTAGGAAAGTAATTTGTGAAGAGGGCATACGAAGGCTACAAAGGTATATAGATAGGTTAAGTGAGTGGGGAAAGATCTGGCAAATGGAGTACAATGTGGGAAAATGTGAAATTGTCCATTTTGGCAGGAAGAAGCATATTATCTAAATTGTGAGAGATTGCAGATCTCTGAGATGCAGAGGGATCTGGGTGGCCTAGTGCATCAATCACGAAAGGTTAGTATGCAGGTTCAGCAAGTAATTAGGAAAGCTAATAGAATGCTACCATTTATTGCAAGGGAAATTGAATTCTGGTTTGCTGTGGTGGCTGAATTATAGCTGGCACAGTGGACTGCTGCAGACTGAAGGCAGGATGACAACTGCCAGGATACTGGGCATTGACCTGCATTAATCACTGCCCATGATCATGCACGAGCGAGAGAGTGGAACCTCTTTCAGTTCCAGTGTAAGGCAGAGTTGACATGCGCCTGCAAAGTGAGTTCAATCAAGGGGACCCTGCAGCATAGGAAGCCTGTAATCCGAGCAAACTCTCGTGGTCACTCTGTCTGCTTGCCTCTGACAAGATAGAATGAAATGAAGTTAGCTCTCTTTGAATAGAGATCCTCAGTGACCTCCCTTATGTAACAATGGAGGGAAAACTGCGAGATGTTGCTAATATCTCCAGCACCAGCCTCGAAAGAGGCAGACTCATAAAAGCTCATTGCCATGGTTACTTTCACAGTCACTGACAATGCAATACTCGCCCTGCTCTGAGGTTACAGTTGTGGCTGCAACAGTTGGCATATTTCAGTGAGGACTTATTGAAGCACAGTCAACTCACACATTGCTCCTCATTGAGGTTCAGGTCAGAAAATTTCTCCCTGAGAGCCGTTCTCCACCCATCCCTCTCCCCCTCCCCCCCATTCCTCATTCCTCTTCTAGCACTTATCCTGCTCTGCATGGCCTCTACTCATTCTCTTAGACTATTCCGAGAGAAAGACCTTGTAGTTCATCCATATGTGGGAGCAACTGGTTTGCACAGAAGACTTGAAATCAGCAGAAAGTACATCAGCACCTGCTACACAACACCCACAGACATTTGAAACTTGAAACAGTATTGGTAGGAGTGACCATCGCACAGTCCTTGTGAAAATGACATCCCATCTTCACACTGAGGATGCCCTCCATCGTGTTGTGTGACATTACCACCGAGCTAAATGGGATAGATTCAGAACAGATCTGGCAGCTCAAAACTGGGCATGCATGAGGCGCTGTGGACAATCAGCAGCAGCAGCAGAATTGTATTCAACTTCAATTTGTAACATCATGACCCGGCATATCCCTTACTCTGCCAGGCATACCTAAAAAATGAGGTGTCAACCCGGCGAAGCTACAACGCAGGACTACTTGCATGCCAAACTGTGGAAGCAGCATGTAATAGACAGAGCTAAGCAATCCCACAACCAACGGATCAGATCAAAGCTCTGTAGTTCTGCCACAGCCATTCGTGAATGGTGATAGACAATTAAACAACTAGAAGGAGGAGGAGGCTCCACAACTATCCCCATCCTCAATGATGGGGGAGCTGAGCACATTAGTGCAAAAGAAAAGGCTGAAGCAGTTGCAACCATCTTCAGTCGGAAGTGCCGAGTGGATGATCCATTTCAGCCTCCTTTTGAGGTCCTCAGCATCACAGATGCCAGTCTTCAGCCAATCTGATTCACTTCACGTGATATTAAGAAATGGCTGAAGGCACTGGATACTGCAAAGGCTATGGGTCCTGACAACATCCCTGCTGTAGTAGTGAAGAGTTGTGCTGCAGAATTAGCTGTGCCCCTGGCCAAGCTGTTCCAGTACAGCTACAACACTGGCATCTGCCCAACAACATGGAAAATTGCCCAGGAATGTCTTATCCACAAAAAAGAGGACAAATCCAATCTGGCCAATTACTGCCCCATCAGTCTATGCTTGATCATCAGCAAAGTGATGGAAGGTGTTATCGACAGTGCTATCAAAAGCCACTTAAACAGCAATAACCTGCTCACCGATGCTCAGTTTGGGTTCTGCCAGGGCCACTCAGCTCCTAACCTCATTACAACTTTGGTCCAAACATCAACAAAAGATCTGAATTCAAGAGGAGAGGTGAAAGTGATTGTCCTGGATATCAAGGCAGCATTTGACCGAGTGTGACATCAAGGAGCCATAGCCAAATTGAAGTCAATGGGAATCAAGGGGAAAACTATCCACTGGCTAGAGTCATACCTAGCACAAAGCAAGATGGTTGCTGTTGTTGGAGGCCAATCATCTCAGCCCCAGTATATCACTGCAGGAGTTCCTCAAGGTAGTGTCCTAGGCCCAACCATCTTCAGTTGTTTCATCAATGACCTTTCGTCCATCATAAGGTCAGATGTGGGGATGTTCACTGATGATTGTATGATGTTCAGTGCCATTCGCAACTCCTCAGATACTGAAGAAGTCCATGTACATATGCATCAAGATCTGTACAACATTCAGGCTTGGGCTGATAATTGGCAAGTGACATTCATGGTACACAAGTGCCAGGCAATGACGATCTCCAATAAGAGAGAATCTAATCATCTCTGCTTGACATTTAACGGCATTACCATCGCTGAATCCTGCACTATCAACATCCTGGGGGTTACCATTGACCAGAAACTGAACTGGAGCAGCCACATAAATACTATGGCTACAAGAGCAGGTCAGAGGCTGGGAATTCTGTGGTGAGTAACCCACCTCCTGACTCTCCAAAGCCTGTCCACCATCTACAAGGCACAAGTCAGGACTGTAACGGAATACTCTCTACTTTCCTGGATGGGTGCAGCTCCAACAACACTCAAGAAGCTCAACACGATCCAGGATAAAGCAGCCCGCTTGATCGACACCCCATCCACTACCTTAAGCATTCACTCTCTCCATCGACACATAGTGGCAGCAGTGTGTACCATCTACTGCACTGCAGCAACTCACCGCGCCTCCTTCGACAGCACCTTCCATATGTGCGACCTCTTCCACCTAGAAGAACAAGGACAGCAGACACATGGGAACATCACCACCTGCAAGTTCCCCTCCAAGTCACACACCATCCTGACTTGTAAATATATTGCCGTTGCCTCACTGTCACCAGATCAAAATCCTGGAACTCCTTCCCTAACAGCACTGTGGGTATACCTGCACCAGATGGACTGCAGCGGTTCAAGAAGGCAGCTCACCAGCACCTTCTCCAGGACAATTAGGGATGGGCAACAAATGCTGGCCTAGCCAGAATAATTAAAAAACTATGGAAAGCACCAAATATGTGTAAAATTATAGCAACAACCAGAAAAAATCAACCAGCAACTAACAGCAGCAACTTGTCAACTTGCATTTATAAAACGCCTTTAATATAATAAAACATCCCAAGGCACTTCACAGGAGCGTTGTAAAATAAAATTTGACATCAAACTACATAAGGTGATATTAGGACAGATGCCCAAAAGCTTGGTCAAAAAGGTAGGTTTCAGCGAGCATCTTAAAAAGAGGAAAGAGAGACAGAGAGCAGAGAGGTTGAGGGAGGAAATTACAGAGTTTAGGGCCTGAGCAGCTGAAGGCACAGTCACTAATAGTGGAGCAATTAAAATGGGGGTTGCTCAAGAGGCCAGAATTAGATGAACATTGCTATTTCAGAGGGTTGTGGGGCTGGAGATTACAGAGTTAAGGAGAGGCAAGGCCAAGGACGGATTTGTAAACAAGGATGAGAATTTTAAAATTGTTGTTTCACCAGGAGCCAGTGAACACAGGGCTGATGGGTGAACAAGACTTGATGTAAGGACATGAGAAGTAGAGTTTTGGATGGCCTCAAGTTTACCAAGCGTAAAATGTGGTAGTGAATTGGAATAGTCAAATCTAGATATGGATGAGGGTTTCAGCAGCGGATAAGCTGAGGCAGGGATGAAGTTGGGTGATATTATGATGTTAACCTGCAAGTAATTGATGATCACTTTAAATAGCTCTGATGGGGAGACCTGTCCTGTGCTTAATGCATGTTCATCAGTGTGTGGCTAAGACAGGGCATTGGCCTGAGAATTGAACTGTGAAATGGAAGCGCTGGTGTTAAATCAGTATTGCATGCTGATTGATGCCATAATCTGCCTGCTCTACATGTTTCCAGCAGGCGCTTACTGCGCGCATGCTAACGCCTGCACCAAGATGGTGTCCAGCGCACTTCATGTCACAAGTGTGTTAGTGAATTCAGTACTCTAAGAACACTCGCAGCGTCAAAAGAAACAGGTGCTACAAAGCCCAATTTCTCACCTCAGGAATATAAACTAAGTGGGGGTGAATTTTTATGAACTTAGTGTGACTGCAGGAAAGGTAGGCGAGTGGAAGAACCCCAATGGAAATTCACCCTCTTTGGTTCTATGTTACGAGATACAGCATATGTCAGGGATCTGGAGTGATTGATGAACTGTTCACATAAACCAGGAACACAGCATGCAGTCTTCTTCTTCTTTGGCCTCCTTGCTTCGAGTAAGCGCCTAGAGGTAGTCAGTGGTTTGTGGAGCAACACCTGGAGTGGCTATAAAGGCCAATTCTAGAGTGACAGACTCTGCCACAGGCGCTGCAGATAAAATTGGTTGTCGGGGCTGTTTCACAGTTGGCTTTCTCCTTGCACTTCTGTCTTTTTTCCTGCCAACTGCTAATTCTCTTCGACTCGCCTCTCTTTAGCCCTGCCTTTATAGTTGTCCGCCAGCTCTGGCGATTGCTGGCAACTGACTCCCACGATTTGTGGTCAATGTCACAGGACGTTGTGTTGCGTTTGCAGACGTCTTTAAAGCGGAGACATGGACGGCCGGTGGATCTGATACCAGTGACGAACTCGCTGTACAATGTGTCCTTGGGGATCCTTCCATCTTCCATAAAGCTCACATGGCCAAGCCATCTCAAGCACTGCTGACTCAGTAGGGCGTGTATGTTGGGGATGTTGGCCGCCTCAAGGACTTCTGTGTTGGAGATACGGTCCTGCCACCTGATGCCAAGGATTCTCCGGAGACAGCGAAGATGGAATGCGTTGAGACGACGCTCTTGGCTGACATATGTTGTTCAGGCCTCGCTGCCATAGAGCAAGGTACTGAGGACACAGGCTTGAAACACTCGGACTTTTGTGTTCCGTGTCAGTGCGCCATTTCCCCACACCCTCTTGGTTAGTCTGGACATAGCAGCGGACGCCTTTCCCATGCGCTTGTTGATTTCTGCATCGAGAGACAGGTTGCTGGTGATAATTGAGTCTTGGTAGGTTAACTTTTGAACCACTTCCAGAACGTGGTCGCTGATATTGATGGATGGAGCATTTCTGACGTCCTGTCCCATGATGTTCATTTTCTTGAGGCTGATGGTTAGGCCAAATTCGTTGCAGGCAGCTGCAATCCTGTCGATGAATCTCTGCAGACACTCTTCCATGTGGGATGTTAATGCAGCATCATCAGCAAAGAAGAGTTCCCTGATGGGGACTTCCCGTACTTTGGTCTTCGCTCTAAGACGGGCAAGGTTGAACAACCTGCCATCTGATCTTGTGTGGAGGAAAATTCCTTCTTCTGAAGACTTAAATGCATGTCAGAGCAGCAGTGAGAAGAAGATCCCAAACAGTGTAGGTGCGAGGACACAGCCCTGTTTCATGCCACTCCAGATAGGAAAGGGGTCTGATGAGGCACCGCTATGCTGAATCGTGCCTTTCATATTGTCATGGAATGAGGTGATGATGCTTAGTAGCTTTGGTGAACATCCGATCTTTGCTGGTAGTCTGAAGAAACCACGTCTGCTGACAAGGTCAAAGGCTTTGGTGAGATCTATGAGGCAACGTAGAGGGGCATCCGTTGTTGATGACATTTCTCCTGTAGCTGGCGAAGGGAGAACAGCATGTCAATGGTGGATCTCTCTGCTCGAAAGCTGCACTGTGCCTCAGGGTCGACACGCTCAGCCAGCTTCTGGAGTCTGTTTAAAATGACTTGAGCGAAGACTTTCCCAGAATGCAGTAGCAACAAAGGAAAGTAACATGATCTTGGGATGTGTGGCTAAAGGGATAGAGCACAAATCCCAGGAGGCGATAGAGGCTATATTTTCTCACTTGCGTTTCCTGTGACACACCTGGGGAAATAAGAGGAAGACAAAGGAGTTCTTCTGAGTAGTCTTCACGCATAGCTTTCAGTAGGAAGATGACATGGTGTAGGAATTAATTATATGCTTTGCCAAGGACTTCCAGAGCTTCCATGCCACATGGGGTTAGAGGTTAGAATATTAAATGTTGTGCTTTGTATCTGTTGTTTATTGTCCTGCTCCCCCTGCAACAGTCTGAGGGGGAGGTCATTTTGAGTGCCCTGCATGCTAACTATGCTGTCTAATGGAAAATAAAGATGGGTTCTCTTACTTGAGATGACCTGGTGGAACCATTTAACTTCTTTTTGCATTGTTTTTAAGTGTGCTGCATATGGATAGCGAATGGTGGCCACCTGCTCCCATTTCACTGGGATGATCCTCCTGGGGCCTTCAGAACCCCTCATTTGCCTCATTTTCTCTGCTAGAATTTCTATGCTGCCATCAGAGATAAGGGAAGAATTCTGCCATCCTGCATTTGTTCCAGATAATATGTTTTGGTTATCAAAGTACTGTCTTACAAATCTCAAAAAGTGCACTGCTTGTCCTTTCTAAGCTGCTATAAGCCCTCATGTCCTACAGCAGCATTTGGTTTCTTTCCCACTAATTGACAAGCTCCTGATCACAGCTATTTTCCAAATCAGCAGCTTGCATAATGTATTAAATAATATGGGCCAAGAAGTGTGCACTGGGTTAGCATTTTACATGTTGGGCGTGCTCAAGTCCCACACTGCCCCACTGCCAGTCAGGTGTATACCCAACTGGAATAATCTTATTAATGAGTCTATACGACATGCAGGTATAGCCACACCAGCAGTACTGTGTACATTTCTAGCTAATGTACTACAGCGAGGGTATCCAGACATTGGAATCTGGGATTGTTTACTCTGTCGAGAAGGCTCAGTGAAACATTTTTTGAGCCAACTCCTGGAATTCCCTTCCTAACAGCATTGTGGGAGCACCTTCAACATGTGGACTGTAGCTCAAGAAGGTCCACCACCATCATCTCATTGCAACAAGGGATGGGCCAATGGAATCGCAGAATGGTTACAGCATAGAAGGAGGCCAATTGGCCCCTTGTGTCTGTACCAGCTCGCTGCAAGAGCAACTCACCGAGTCATACTCCTCTGCCTTTTCCCCCATAGCCCCGCAGTTTTTTTCTCTTCAGATAATTATCCAGTTCTTTTTTAAAGTCTTCAGTGCTCCCATTCCTTTCACAAAATTTCTAGGTGTCCATTGTAAGGATTTTTTGTGCAATTCAATTTTTCTCTATGGTATAAGTGGAAATGTTGGATATACTTGATGCTTAAGTTAGAGGCAGGTCATGTCTCAATGTACTTGCAGGATGACCATTATACTGGACAGGCCCTTAAATTCTGTTTTCTTCACAGAAATCGGGTCTAAAATGTGAAATGTGATCTCTAAGCCATGGACTTCTATGCAACAAAGTAGAATTTCACTTATTCCTTCACTATACAACAGTGGCCTTGGTCTTCCAGGCCTATATTTAGGATTGTGTTTGAGTTGTTAACTGTTATTTAAATGGTCAGCTTTTTTAGGGATGTTTGTCAGATTTTATGGCAAGCATTTTTATTTTAAAATAGCAGATCGTCATTCCCACCCTCCTTTCCCGCTGTGCTTTTGGAACCCTGCTTCCCACCTCCCTCAAGCTTACTGATTGCTGTGTTGTGCATTTAACAAATTTTGACTAAGTTATTCCTTGTCCTTTCTTTTATGTTATAGGGGGAGAAAAAAATGAGTTAGGCAAGAGCAGAACTCCTGCAGTTAGTGGAGTAAAAGCCACAATTGTTAGACTGATTCCCTGCTTTCAGACATGTACCCAGTCTTGGAATTTTGTCACCAATGTGTTGACCCCAAGCTTTGCAGAGACTGTTAATAGTTTACTTTCATAAATTTCACTGATGTCAGCTGGTCATTTATTTTCTCTGAAACATACTGGCTTAAAATTTCTTTAATTTTCCTTCCTTGTGTGGTCTTCGTCTTTGATGAGTTGCTTGTATGACCACATTTCATTTATCCAAGTCTCACATTTTCAGGATCAAAGGGCTGATGTCACTATTGGACCTCAGCGTTGGTCCAGTTCTGTTTAATAACTTTTCTCATGGTGAACATCAACACATCCACAATGAATCTTTATGTCATTTATAATACCACTGTTTTGTTACTGTTCTAAATTATAAGTTATAAGGATTTGCTGATTGGTTCAGATGAAGCAGGGAGGAAGCTCGGAAGTATCATGAACACTGGCATATATCAGTTGGGCCAAATGGCCTGTTTGTGTGTTGTAAATTCTATATAATTCAATATTCTCTGTCAGGAGAAAAAGGGTCTTAGCCAAAACCGTAACCTATTCTTTCTCTTTTGGACTGCATTTCATGCATGTTATTATATAGGTGTCTGTCCCTCTCCACTGAGTCATAGCAGAACCACAGGACGCCATGGAAACTCCAGCATAGTCTGGTGAGACAGCCTTCCCTGCCTATAGAAATAAAACATTTTAAAAATATTTTATCATATCTTTAGGTAAAGTTCCAAGCAATTTACATGCAATGAATTGATTTAAAATTCCATGGCCTTGCCCCTCCCTATCTCTGTACTCTCCTCCAGCCCAACAACCCTCCAAGATATCTGCAGGCCTCTAATTCTGGCCTCTTGAGTATCCTCAATTTGAATTGTTCCACCACTGGTGGCTGCGCCTTTGACTGCCAAGATCCTCGACTCTGGAATTCGCTCAGCAAACCTCTCTGCCTTTCTACTTCTCTTTCCTCCTTTAAGAAGCTCCTTAAAATCAGCCTCTTTGGCCATCAGCTCCTATATCTCCTGATGTGACTTGGTGTCAACTTTTGCTTTATTACCCTCCTGTGAAGCACCTTGGGATGTTTTATTACATTAAAGACGCCATATAAATGCAAGTTGTTGTTGTTGTTTAGTCACTGTTGTCATGTAGGCCAATGCAGCAGATATTTTGGGTACAGCAATGTCCCACAAAAAAAAAAATGAGCAGTTAATCTGTCTTTGGTGGATTGACCAGGATACTGGGGGAACTCTTCTTTGAATAGTGATATGGGACCGTTAAGAACTGTGATAACTTGGGCTAAAATACAGTTGGCGCTGCTATCAGAACATAGAAGAATCTTTTTAACACCGATTCATTCAGATAAAGGCTTTCTCCGATCCAGGGTTAGCTGGGGATAGCGGGATATAATTTCATCTTGGACGATGGGGAATCTGCAACTCATTTTGCTCTCCACCCATTTTTCTTTTTTGTTGATTTCAATGTCAATTTGCAATTGCCAGTATTGCATTACTGGACAAATATATTCCCCAGTGTACTTAAACTGGAGATGAAGACTGTAAATACCTGAGCAAATACTCTGTGAACACACCTCAACACCACAGAATTTAAAAACATGCACGTCAACATTTTGCACCGATTAATTTCTGTGCTACTCTATTGCAGCTCTGAGCGGGTGGGCAGTCTGCTGACGGCACTTAAATGAGGCTTGGCAGTTAAAATATCCCAAACCTCATTTTATTCTGGAGCAAGTTAGTTTTGAACTGAAATCGAAGCTCATTCGCCAGAATCTGTTCCCCAGTTAAACTCAGGGCCTTATTCCCAATCCTAAACTGGAACTTATCCAAATGATCTTATCCAATGATTTCTCTTCTGCCTAAAATCTTAAATTGTTCATCCATTAAACCAACTTGCTAGTTTGGAAGTCACTGATTGATCCATTAAACAGCTTATTAGTTGATGCAGTTTGATGCTCTATTAAAAGTGTATGTTTACATTGCTTTATAGTATAACACAACTTCTTTAATAACCTCCAAACATAAAGTTCATAGATTCAGTGGATTGTATTGTGCGACTAAAGCTGGACTTTCATTTGATGTAATTATCAGGCAAATTGTGCAGCTGCACAATGCTGGTAATAAATAAAATTCCTGCAGGATTTCATTGATGTTTATTCCTTGCACGTGGTCAACTAGCCGGTGGGATGACATCTTACTCACCTTTTGCACTCCTATTATTTCAATATTGGTACATTATATGGATAATATGACCTTACTTGTTTTTCTGTTGTATATATTATTGCTGTTAGAAGCGCTTAAAGAAGAAACATATCTTAGTGATTGGACACATTCATTTGTCAACCCTTGAACCCATTATGTACAGTTATGCCTTTCACATGTAGACTCAATCATGGGACCATTGCTTGAAGCAAATTGCTCACATAAATAGTTTATACCAGAAAATCTCCCTTGGCGTTGCTCATGGTGAGTCAGAGGTTACACTATTGTTGAGAGGGAGGCATGTCAGGCTTGAGTGTGAAACTGGACAGGAGTTTACATCTCCAGTGAAATAATTTGGAAACCATTTTGTAATGGGACTTGTCACAGATAATGAACCAAGAGTTTTAGATTGGTTGCTGTGAAATAAGCGCCCTGAGATTGCCAGGGCCTATGATCCTGGCAAAAGTGTAGGAGGCACGCAATGACATTGTCTCCCTCTGACCCCATCAGAGTATATACGATTGGAGGAAGGATTCCTGTTTTACATCTTTTGGTGTGTGCCCATTCCCCTGTGGAATATTGAATGCCCGCCATTGCTGAGGGCTGGATAAAGTAATGCTAGACAGCTGCTGTAGGGATGATGCTATCACTGGCACAGAATATACAAAATCTGTGGCCTTCAAGATCAAAATTATCCTTTAGATGCTACCAAATCCTTTGGAGTTGATGCCAACACCCAGGGCTGGACGCCAAGGTGAGTCCCACTTCTGCCAGCCAGGTGGCATAGTGGTAATGTCACTGGACTAGTAATCAAGAGGCCCATGCTAATGCCCTGGGGACATGGCAGCTGGTGGAATTTAAATTCAATTAATAAAAATCTGGAATTGAAAGCTAGTCTCAGTAATGGTGCCATGAAACTATCATCAATTGTCATAAAAACTCATCTGGTTCACTCATGTCCTTTAGGCAAGGAAATCTGCTGTCCTTACTTGGTCTGGCCAGATGTGACTCCAGACCCACAGCAATATGGTTGGCTCTTAACTGCCCTCTGAAATGGCCTGACAAGCCATGCAGTTCAAGGGCAATTATGGATGGGCAACAATGCTGGCCTTGCCAGCGAAGCCCACATCCCGTGAAAGAATGTTTTAAAAATCATCCACCCCACCCTCTATCAGGAAAGTAGACATAGATAGATGTGTTCCCGGACTCGTGCTTTCTTGGGACTATAAACTGCTTCAGAGAAGGCAACAACGGCATCATTAATGAAGGAGCAAGTCCAACAGTCCATTCATATCGGCTGCCACAAATAACATAATTCCTCCATTTAGACCTATGAGATAACAAAAAGTTTGCATAAGACAATCCAATGTTATTCAGTGTTCTGTCTCAGTATACAGTGCTGCTGTTAATGGGCAAAACTTCTATCTATGTAAACTGATTCTCACTTAATCCATTAAGATTTAAAATAAATTGTAGTTTTCCAACATTTTATTGACTTTTCATTTCAAAATGTTCCCTGGCTTACAAAAAACAATGATTTGTGACAATAAAATAGCACAATTTGGACTATTGTCATATTTCTTAGAGTTCCATTATTCTCTATTAGTCTATTAAACTCTAGAATTCCCTCTTTAAACCTCTTTGCCTCTACTTCTCTCCTCAAATTTTAGTCGATAATGCTGCTATGAAATGCCTTGGATGTTTTACTCCATTAAACGTGCTGTATAAATGCAAGTTGTAATTAACAAAAACTCTCTCTCATATTAATAAAAAGTTATTCCTTTGTATTCATCTCTTTTTTATAGTCCTTTCTGTTCTATTCATCGATCAATTAACTTCTATCATTTTTTTAAGTATTTAGAAGAGAAACTAACATGAGGGAAAGATTTTGTCTGTGCACAATTTGCCGTGAAATTGTAAATATATTCGTCATAAGTGGGTTTATGATTCTATTACAAAAAACACCAAGAGATTTTTACCCCATAATGATGAAACAATGTTCCTTTTTCTACACTGGAAACATCATCAATTTCCATTACAATGATGTGGTGTACATGGACTCTCAAAGGTGTTTGACGAAGTACAATATACTGGTTAGAAAAAATTAAAGCCCATAGGATTAAAGGGACCATGGCAGCATGGATGCAAAATTGACTAAGGGTCAGAAAGTCCAGAATAGGAGTGAACAGCTATTTTTCAGACTGGGAAGTATACAGTGGTGTTACCCAGAGATCAGTATTAGGACCAGTGCTCTTTTTGATTTATTAATGATCTGGACTCAGGTATACAGGGCATAATTTTAAAGTTTGTAGATGGCATGAAAATCAGAAATGTAATGAACAATGAGGAGGATAGTAATAGGCTTCAGGAGGACATAGACAGACTGATAAACTGGACAGACACATGGCAGATGAGATTTAACACAAAGAATTGTGAAGTGATACATTTTGATAGGAAGAATGAAGAAACGCAATATGAATGAAATGGTACAATTTTAAATTCGATCAGAAACAGAGAGACCTGAGGGTGTATGTACACAAATCTTTGAAGACTGCTGGTCAAGTTGAGATAGCCGTTAAAAAAATCATATGGGATCCTTGGCTTTATTAATAGAGGAATAGAGAATAAAAGCAAGAAGGTTACGTTAAACCTTTATAAATTACTGGTTAGACCTCAGCTGGAGTACCGTGTTCAATTCTGAGCACCACTCTTTAGAAAGGATGCCAAGGGTTTGGAGAGAGTGCAGAAAGCATTTACTAAATTGGTACCAGGGATGACGGAGTTCACTTATGTGGAGAGACGAAAGAAGCTGGGGTTGTTTTCTTTAGAACGGAGAAGGTTAAAAGGAGATTTAATAGAGATGTTAAAATCATGAATGGTTTTGATGGAGTAAATAAGGAGAAACTGTTTCCAATGAAAGAAAGGTCAGTAAACCAGAGGATACTCTTTTGAGGTGGCTAGCAAAAGAATCAGAGGCGACACAAGGAAACAATTTTTTACACAGCGAATTATTATGATTTGGAATGCACTGCCTGAAAGGGTGGTAAAAGCAGATTCAACAGTAACTTTCAAAAAGAAATTGAATAAGTACTTGAAGGGAATAAAATTAAAGGGCTCTGGGAAAAGAACAAGGTAATGTGATTAATTGGATAACTCTACTGAAGAGTCAGCACAGACAAGATGGGCTGAATGGCCTCTTTCTATACTGTATCATTCTATGATTCTATTCTAATGTGCAGAGCCTAATATATACTGTTAAAATGATGATTTTTCTGTAAAAACTGAAAATAAATTTGTTACAGAATGTAACTAAGGTGATACTGCAATAAAATAAAAGCAAAATACTGTGCATGCTGGAAATCTGAAATGCAAACAGAAAATTCAGGAAACATGCAACAGATCGGGCAGCATCAGTGACATGAGAAACAGTTAACATTTCAGCTTGAGGACCTTTCATCAGATTTGGTTGTACCACATTGCGCTAACAGCAATCGGTAATTTTCTTTATCACTGGGTAGATCTGGTTTCCTCAAAAATATGTACAATGGATATTCAAAATATTTTAAATCCATACATATAAGACAGTTTCCAATATATTACAAGATGCTGCAATCAATTAAAGTGCAGCATCCAAATGTGCAGAATACTCCTCTCCGAAATCGATATTTTCTGTGTTCTGTCCTTGAGCATACGTTATTATTTACAACCATAAATTAAGAAGACAGGACATTTTTTCAAAAACTCTCTCTCTTTGCCAAAAAATATTTGTCTTTGCCTCCAAGGAGTTGCATAGAGAGGCAAGATTGAAGAACGGAAACTATAAAGAATGCAACACTCCTTTTATCTCATTGTTAGATGAATGGCACAGTTGTTGTGTCTGATGAGACCAGACAAGTCATCCTCAGTTTGTTTCATTGACAAAAAAAAGGAACCTACGTAAATGATGGGGCAATTTGACTAGTGAAGGAATGCTTTGGTTCAACAATCTGAAATGATTATTGGCTGCATTTTCTGGCAGAGTTTGACTTTCCATGTGAACTGGGACAATCTAGGTTGACTTAAAACATCCCTTGATGTGGGGAGAGGAAAGACTTCCCACTCATCTATGTCCTATAAATTAACGGAATGATATGCGTTGGCTCGGATTTGTTCTTTGGCAGAGTACTGTAGAATGAGACAGTAAAAACTTCCATTTGTGGAGTTGGGTTAGGGAAAGAAAAATTCATATATGGAATCACGAGTGAGCTAAGAAACCGTTACAACATCTGGCACAAAGCTTGTGCTGCGGCCTGCTGAGCTGGATTTAAACTTGAATGTAACTTACAATAACAAAAACAAATGAGTAATGGATGTTTAAAAAGTACTAAAAATTGTTTCACTAAATGGGAATGGTGCTTAATCTATTAATAGTATTATTTATATCAAAAGTGACTCAAATCCACAGCAAATTCAACTCATCAAACTGAAAAAGTAACCATAGGTCAAACATTTATGACAGATATAAAGCTGGGACAGGAATATAATTTTTTTCAAAAGATTCTCTTCTGATCAGTTACGATGTTTAATGTCAGTGCCCTGAATATGATTCTCCTGTCTTTACAATGAAAAATATTCATATTATTATTCCTCCCTCCCCTTTATGCAACCTAGTGTCATTTTTGAAAGAATTTTAATGGTGTGCTTTCTCCACTTGTTATCAAAGCACAAGATGTTCTACCTTTCCCTTTCTCTGGGGTGATTATGGTCCTTTAAGATAAATCATTGAATGTGTAGAAACATAGCAATCCTACATCTTTTCGTTCACATTTTATTCGACAGTTCTTACTTGAAGATTTTTTTTATCCTAGAAACTTCATTGCTGGCAGTTTAGAGATATAGGATAGATTTGATAGTGCTATCAGTTCACATTTTCACAAATGTCTGCCTGGTTAGTGTTCCTTTTAAAGACTAATAAGACACTAAAGATTTCTTATGAGAGAGCACTAAGATGTTTCTCAAAATGAGGATTATTTCATCATTCTTTAGAAAGGAAAGGAATGCCCAAGCATCCCATAATCTTCCAAAGGAAAAAGCTGTAACCTTTGAACCACTCATAAAACCCACACTACTCCAGATGTTGAAGCAGACTTGCAGGCTCTGAGCTGATGTTTTTTTCTGAGTATACAATGAGCACTGAGTCTGGTTAACACGCACTTAATACTTGGATCATTGGGATAAAGTAGATCATCTTATTACTTTTGCATAAGTGAGAAGCTGACTAAGGGCAATCTTGAAAGTGCACCTCTGGATTGTCATTAGATGAAGGATGTTGCAGCAATTAATTTCAACAAGTTGAATCTGATTTTTACTAGTTAGAATCATAGGTGAATCTGGAGATGATCAAGAATGATCGTGATAGTCTCTTGTGCCACAATGAGATATTGTGCCACAACAAGGATCTTTACAGACTTCTCAGCCTAGATTCTCTGATCAGGACCAGCTGTTTTACTGAATGAAACTCCCTCCACCTAAGCAGGCATTTTATGTACACCATCATTTCTGGTGACTGAAGGATGCATTCATCCATTTTTTCAAGAGGAGCCCACAAGTGAGCGATGTGACACTTTGGGGGAATTTTAAGCTGTAGGAACCCCTTGATTTGGGGGGGGGGCAGTGGGGGGGTTAAAACAGACAAACATGTGAGCACATAGGGAAACTGGCCCTAATGCTGACTTCCACATTTAACTCAAGCACGTTAGATTGTATCTGTAAACACCTTGGGAGAGGCGGGTTGCCTATTAACATATTGTAATTGTTCAACTGGAGCAATACTTCAATGCAGATTTAAATTCGACAGCATGTTCACGGGTTCCGTCCCCACCTCCTAAAACTTACTGGTGAAAGCAAAGTACATAATGGCAATTGAAAGAGCTGATTAAAACTCATGGAAATATTTCAATAAATACTCAGTACTCACAGTTGCTTTCTTAAGTAATACTTTTGCAGAGAGTTTACTTTCTACACTTCGGAGGTTTTCTGAATCACGTCAAGATGGTTGGTGTCTTGGCTGCCTTAGATCGGACCCTCCAAGTAGGAGCAATATGACCAGCCCCTCGCAGCAGCCTGCTGTTCAGTGACCCGCAGCTGGACAATTGAGAGGGGAGTAGCAAAGCAGCTCACAGACGGCACTACCTGTGACACTGGGTGGACAGCAGAGATTGAGTTCCCTTGACATGTCAGAAACGCAGTGCTTCAAGAGGCTCAGGTTGTCATGTCAGGTGGTGTCAGACATCTGCAGTCATATGACCAACTGATGCGCGATCGAGCAAGCCAATCAGCATGCTGAGGATGCGCTTCAGGTGCCTAGGTAGATCTGGAAGGATGCTCTTCAGTACACACCAGCCAGGGTCTCCAGAATGGACATGGTGTGCTCACTCTACACAACATTGAACCTGAAGGAGGAACAAATTGCAGAGCGCACATCGTCTGCAGACAATTTTGAGGAGGAGGAAGGTGATGAGGGCAATGCATTAGCAGCATTACATTGCTGTCTGGGATGTCAGGGATGCCCTTCTTAATGCAAGATTCACTTAGGTTGCACCAGTGGACTGTGTCAGAACCACATGCAATGGTCACTTTTCCCCCAGCACCAAACCTCTCTCTATGCCACTGACACAAAGCAGCCCTGAAAACAACCAACCAACCAACCCTTCCACATCACAGAATCATAGGATCATAGAATTTTTCAGCACAGAAGGAGGCAATTCAGCCAGTTGTACCTGTGCTGGCTTTTTGAAAGAGCAGTGCGCTTAGTCCCACACACCCACTTTCTGTCCTGCATGTTCCTTATCGTCAAGAGCCTGCCCAACTTGCTTTTAAAATTATTTTTGAAATCCACTTCCACCACCTTTTTAGCTAGAGTGTTCCAGATCCCAACAACTCTCCGAGTGAAAATGTTTCTTCTCATCACCTTTCTAGATTTCTTACCAAATATTTTAAACTACGATCTCTAGTTTTTGACCAACTACCAGAGGAAACAGTTTTTCTCTACCTACTCTTATCAAAACCTCTCATCATCTTGTGAGCCTTTATTAGGCTATCTCTTAACCTTCTCTGTTCCAATGAGAATGGTACAACTTTTCTAACCTTCCCTCAGAACTGAAGTAGCTCATCATTGGTAGCATCATCTTGACCCTTTCTAAGGGCTTTACATCTTTGCTGAGGTTTGGTACTCAGAATTGTCCACAATACCCCAGTTTAGGCCTAACAAATGATTTATAAAGTGCTAGCATGATCTCTTTGCTTTTATATTCAATGTCTCTATTTATAAGCCCAGCAATCCATATGTTTTTTAAACACCTTATCAGCTCACTCTATCACCTTTAAGAATTTGTGTATACAGACACCAATATCTCTCTGCTCATTCACACTTTACAAAATCTTACCATTTATAGTCCACTGTCTTTCCATATTAGTCCTCCAAGCATCACTTCACACTTCTCCACATTGAATTCCACCTGACATGCTTCTGCCCTTTGCACCATCCTGTCTATGTCATACTGAGTCTACAACTGTCCTCATCCCTTTCTACTATGTTGCCAAGTTTCATATCATCTTCAAACTTTAAAATTCTGCTCCCCAACCCGAGTCTAGGTCACTTAAATAAAATGAGAAGAGTAATAGTCTTAAAACAGATCCGTAGGGTATACCAATGCAAATTACCTCCAAATCTGAAAAACATCCATCCAAAACCACTCTCTGCTTCCTGTCACTGAGACAATTCTCTATCTGCACCATCACTTTCCCATTAATTCTATGGGCTTCCATCTTCTTAACAAGCTTCTTGTGGGGCACTTTGTTTCAAATGTTTCCAAAATTTCATGTATACATCTAGTGCATTATGATGATCGACCTTCTCTGTCACCTCACCAAATAATTCAATCAAGTTAGTCAAACGTGATTTGCTTTTAACAAATCCATACTTCCTTTCCTTGATTAACCAATGCCTTTCCAAATTAAAGTTTTTCTCCCTAATAATGGTTTCCAATAACTTCCCTACCACTAATATTAGGCTGACTGACTTTTTGTTTCCTCATTTATCCCTCTCCCCTTGTGTAACATTAATAACCCTCTAGTCCTTGAGCACATCTACTCCTGTATCCAATGAGGATTAAAGAGTGTAACCGCTGCCCCTGCTATTTCTACCTTTGTTTCTTTCAGCAACCTAGGATGCATTCTATGCAGACCACAGGTCACTGCTAATTAGATGATCTCTTATTTAACACACTCCACTTGCCCTATTTTATTTCCCCGAACCAGATCTAACACTGTTTCCTTCCATGTTAGACTGGAGACATATTGTTCCTGCTATTGATCCTCAACAATTCATATCTTCACATTTATCACTGAGTTAAAAGGCAACTTGCCACCATCGACTAAGAACCAGCAAGATGGGAAAGTGGTGCAAAATAATAAAATTCATCTGATTCTACTAAAGAACAGAAACGTCGCAACATATTATTTCTCATACACCCATGTGCACACTCTTGTTCAACTACAAAGCTTTACTTCTCATTTCCCTGTAGCTCCTACATGGTGCAACCCCATGGTAGAGGCAGGCTGCTCAAATGCCTGCTCTGACTGCTGTGAGGCTAAAGAACTTTGGGTTTCTGAGCACATGAGGGCCCTGCCAAAGACTGCTCCACCTGCACCTGTACAGGGACAGACTTGCCCATCAGGTTCGCACATGGGGCTCTGAATGCCTGGTGCGGGCAACGGGTGAGAAGTGGAAGTGCTTTGAGTGGAGTTCCCACTTTCATGTCGCCTTTCACCATCATCCCTCTCATGGCCCAGCCATATTTCATTGCTAGCCCTCGCTGGGGAGTAATTGGGTGCAGCTCACTGCAGACCTGTAAAGCCAAGGTTTCTGTCATGCTATTTAAGACTGCAGATATGTTGGCATCCAGAGTATGCATGGCTGTGGTCACGGCATGCATGGACTCAACTGATTGCAGCATTTAATGATCCACAAAGTTGGCTACTCAATCTAGAAGATTGCAATGCCCTGTGATATCAACGCATTCATGCTTGAGGCAGGTTCCTCCATTTTCTCTGCAATCATGGTCAGTGTACATGGAGCACTTGTAAGTATATCACACCTTCATGCTGCTGCTCAACAATTATCCTTTTCATCAATACCCTCCAGGGTGCAACATCTGTGCCTTCATTGGGAGAACTTTTGCCTCTGAGTCACAAGCTTATGGGTTCAAGTCCCATTCGAAGATTAGAGTACAAAAAACAACCTGATACTCAGCGCATCACTGAGGGAGTGCTGCACTGTCAGAGGAGCTGTCTTTTGGATGAGACGTTATCTGAGGCTCCATCTGCCTACACTGCTCACTGCCGATCCCATGGCACTGCTTTGAAGAACAGCAGGCAAGTTATCACTGGTATGTTAGTCAACATTTATCCCTCAAACAACATTACAAGAACAGATTAACTGGTCATTATCACATTGCTACTTGTGGGAGTTTGCTATGTGCAAATTGGCTGCTGTATAATGTACATTACAACAGTGAGTACACTCCAAAAGTACTTCATTGGCTCTAAAAAGCTTTGAGACATCTGGTGGTTGTGAAAATTGATATAGAAATACAAGTCTTTTTTTCTTTCTTTATCTACGCCCAGCTGACCAGAGCTTGGGCTTTCCAACAGAGACTCTCCACTGTTGTGCAGGATACCACCATCTGCTTTTGTTCAGTTTTGAAGTGTGAGTCAGCAGGTGAAAACCCTGTCTAACTGGCGGGAAGGGGTTGAAGGGCAGATGTGAAGAGGTTGGGAGGAAAGTTCGGGTTGCTAATAAAGTTAATTGTCTACATTTTTGGTAATAAAAAAAACATGTTGCGAAAGGGCCTCCAGCTTTTAATTATTTTTAAAATGTAAATGAACGGTTATATAACTTTAAGACTTTAGTTTGCTCCCAAGGGCTTGAAGCCCTTCAAAAATGCCGCCGATACCTGCGCGATGGCGCCAGACACCGTTGCCATGGACAGAGCGGCCGCCCCTTATGTCATTGGGGGCGGCCGCTCCACCCCCTCCATTTAAACGAGCACCCGTGCAAAATATTGCGGGATTTCAGCAGCGGCACTTCCGCAGCGGCACTTCCGCAGCGGCACTTCCGCAGCGGAAGTTCCGCAGCGGAAGTTCCGCAGCGGAAGTCCACCGACTTCAAAGCGTGTCGCCACAAAGTGCAGCATGCTAATAAAATTCATCCCAGGGTGTCTTCATGAATCCACAGCTGCCATTTACATTCCTACTCTCCAGTTCCAGATGCCTTCTCATCTCTCTATATCCAGGATGTGAGGTACTTCCTCCTTGTAGTGAATCAGGACAGAAGTCGAGAGGTCTGCTGTCTGCTTCTGTTCTCTTCTGGTTGTTATGGGTCACCCTATCCTTGAAGAAGGATTCAAAAAATGGGTCACATTACTTTGTTTATCATAGCCTGCAGTTATACAAAGTTCTCAGAATGCAACTTATAATGGATATGATAACATGTGCCCGTAGTTGCAAAACATTTTTTTGTGGATTGAAAGCTGTAAGAATCTGAGTGAAACATTACTTCTAAGTGAAAACCAGGAGGTGTGAGGGAACTGTTATATTAAGTGCCAGAAGTGCAAAGTTTGGTGCATTCTTGGAAAGGTGTGGCTGGCTATTATTACCTTGTCTTTTCAGACATGATCATGAAACTTTTTCCAGCAGCTGATTGTGGCTGTGGTGTTGCAGTTGCCACTGACTGCCCTGGGCACTTCCTTCTGTATTCTGAGAAGATTTCTTCGGGAGTCTGCGCCATATTGTTCTGAACAATACCTCATTACCTCTGCCTGAGAAATGAGGACTCTCTGCTCCTCGGAAGACCTCACAGGTATTTTTTAACAAAATAAGCTTGCTGGGCTCAGCAAAATAGATGATGGTGTTTGAGCTTTAAAGCTTTTGCAGGCCTTCAAATATTGCATCCTCCAGTGGGCAAGCTCTCAACCAAAGGAGCATCTATTGTCTGGAGCTTGCACTCAATATGTTATTGAGGCTGTACCTGGAAATCACAATGCAGTCAGTACTAATGATGTCAGGCAAGTGTGAATCACACTCTACCGCACAACTGTGTGGAACCACACCAATCAGAAAATCTAGACCACCTTGTCTGTTTAGAGGAGATTCTACATGTGGGTGTAGGACTGTTTTCATTGGTATGAATTTTTCCTTCCCCAGTTCAATTCCACAAATGGAAATTTTCTCGATCTGGCTGTACAGCAAAAGGAACAAATTCTAGCCAAAGAACGTCACAGCTAATTTATAGGATGCAGATGAGACGGAAGTTCGTCCTCTTTTAATCATCAAGGAAAGTTTCAAGTCAAGGAAAGGATGCTGCGAAGGTGTTTAATGAATGAAGTGGGACTTCCTTTGGGGAGTACTGGGGTTTGGCAAGACTTTCATTGGCTGGGAGTTTCTCTTTACTCGAGTCCCAAGCTCTGCAATGGTTACAACTGGGACTTGTTCACCAGTTTTTGTATTTCAACTGCCGATAATGCAAATATGAATTTATCCATATGTAGTAATAGAAGAGGAACACAGAATATTGCAACAATAATAATTAATGTTTTATGTGTTGCTTTATGTTGCAAACTTGTTTCTGCCTCTTCTCATGTGTGACGTCGGGGTGTAAGGTTAAGTAGGCCAAGAACAAGACTAGAGGTAGGATTTCCACAAGGGAGCCTCAATCTTCTCACCGTAACTTTGGCAGAAAGTTACCAGAAACCCAGAAGGAATGAGGTAAATGACTGTTTGTGTCCTTTCTCCACGGTTTCCACTGATCTTCTGCCAAAGTTGTGGAGTGTGATGAGGGAATCTTTGTGGAAATTCTATTTCCATGGCTTTCAGCTCACTGCTTCACCTGCAGTTTAAAGGCATTACGATAAATTCCTACATCAGTTTACAATAATGAGAAAAGCTACAAGTGGACTAGAAAGCTATTTACACAAGGGTTTCTTAGGTCAGCTCATTTGCATATCCATTGAAGTAGTGATTGGTGTAAATCTTGCTGTCATCTGCTGGGGTGCACGAAAGTAAGAATACAGCCCTTAAAGAGAGTTTTGGCTGCACACTACAGCAGCAGGCAAGGGGACATGCAGGTAAAATGCTTGGCTCGCACACTGGTCTCTCAGCTAAATTTGCACAAATTAGCTTTATTTTAATTTATTATTTCATGGGATGTGGGCATCGCAAGGCTAGCATTTGTTGCCCAACCCTAATTACCCTTGACAACTGAGTGGCTTGGTAGGCCATTTCAGTGGGCAGTTAAGAGTCAACCACATTGCTGTGGATCTGGAGTCACATGTAGGCCAGACCAGGTAAAGACAGCAGATTTCCTTCCCTAAAGGGCATTGGTGAATCAGTTGGGTTTTTACGACAATCAATGATAGTTACATGGGATCATTACTAAGACTAGTTTTCAATTCCAGATGTTTTTATAAATTAATTGAATTCAAATGCCACCAGCTGCCATGGTGGGATTTGAACCCGTATCCCCAGGACATTAGCCTGGGCCTCCTGATTACTAGTTCAGTGACATACCACTGTGCCATCGTCACCCATGTTTCCTGCAACAGTGACTGCACTTTAAAATACTTAATTGCTGTAAAAAAAATTTGGATTATACTGAGGTTGTGAGGCGCTATATAGATGCAAGTCTTCCTTCCTTTCTACCTTTCTTTCCTGTGTGTCTCATCAATCCTTTGCTGTCACTTTTTAAGAATGCCTCCTAGTGGAGCAGGTGGCACATGCAGCTAAATAAAGCAGGAGGACATGGCACACAGATACAGAAGAAGCTTTAATTCATATTGCTATGCACAGTGGGAAATGGCATGGTTGGTTTCCACTAGTCAACTCCCAACTGACCAGATAGTGTTTTCGTTTAAATTAATGTTTAAGCCTCTTTGTTTTCTTGGCCAAATAAACAGACAGTGACAGGTTTTCTTGTGAGTTTAAAACAAAAGTTTATTTATTTATTAAACAATAATCACTCGAACTGTTCGCAACACCATTCATGCACGCATTCACTCTTTCATGCACATTCAAGAAAAGATAGATAGAATGTAAAGAGTAAGTGGTGTTCAGGGTTTAAGGTATAAAAATCTGTTATTTTCAGGAAAAACCTCTTTGATCCTCTATGACGGTAACTTATTAAGTTGCAGGCCTGTTTGCTGGTTGTTGTGCCCTTGCTGGGTTGCTGAGGTTGCCTGGCAGCCAACACCTCAGTCCAAAGATGGTACTGGTATCTCTTAGTTCAATTTTCGTACTGTCAATTTTCAACTATCATAGCTGGAATTGATCTTTATCTCTTTGAGCCTGTGCTGGAATTAAAGATGGCTTTCGATGTTCTCTCTGTGGCTGGAGATCTTAGACTGATGATTTGATGACTGATGACTCTGTTTGTTCTCACAAAAGGTTACCTTTAAAGGTAAATTCATAAAGTGTTAGTTTTGCCCATGTGACTCTAAGCTTTCGGTTCCTGAGGGGCTATACAATGGCTTCTGATCTCAGCCCATTTTGATAAGATGAGGGATGTGCACACCTTATTCTAATGATTGTAGCTGGAGATGGAGCGACTGCTAATACCTTGGTTTTGATGGCTTTGTGGATAGCTCACACTCATGTGTGAAGAGCTGTTTAATTTCCATGCTCATGGGGTTAATGAGTTTCAGTACTAGCAGATATGGGTCTGTATTTCAGTGCAGGAGAAGGTATGTGTTATAAGAACATAAGAACTAGGAGCAGGTGTAGGCAATTCAGCCCCTCGTGTCTGCTCCGCCATACAATATGATCATGGCTGATCTCATCTTGACCTCAACTCCACTTTCCTGCCTGTTCTCCATAACCCTTCAACCCAGTACTAATTGAAAATCTGTCTATCTCCTCCTTAAATTTACTTAATGTCCCGGCATCCACTGCACTCTGGGATAGTGAATTCCACAGACTCACAAACCTTTGAGAGAAGTAATTTCTCCTCCTCTGTTTTAAATCTGCTACCCCTTGTCCTAAAACTATGACCTCTCGTTCTAGATTTCCCTACAAGAGGAAACATCCTCTCTACGTCTACTTTGTCAATCCACTTAATCATCTTATATACCTCAATTAGATCTCTCCTTCTTCTAAACTCCAGTGAGTAAAGGCCTAAACTGCTCAATCTCTCTTCATAAGACAAAGTCCTCATCTCTGGAATCAATCTAGTGAACCTCCTCTGAATTGCCTCCAATGCAACTACATCCCTCCTCAAGTAAGGGGACCAAAACTGTATGCAATACTCCTGGTGCAGTCTCACTAATGCCTTGTACAGTTGCAGCAACACTTCCCTACTTTTATCTATTCCTTTAGCAATAAATGCCAAAATTCCATTTGCCTTCCTTCTTACCTGCTGTACCTGCATACTAGTTTTCAGCGAATCATGCATGAGGACACTCAGATCCCTCTGCACCGAAGCACTCCATTTAGATAATAATTTGCCTTTCTATTCTTCTGACTTCGGGAATAGAGGGACTGGTGATGGGAGAGTGAAAGATTGGACCTTAGGAATGAATTAGAAATCAAAGGGGGAGAGATCAGATCTTGGGAATGGGGGAAATGATTGGTGGCTAGGTCAGGGCCTGGTAGCCAGTTCAAGGGGGATCAGTAGCAGGCTCAGAGGGCCGATTGGCGGCCGGAGCGAGGCCTCAGAAGTAAACGGTGGAGTGGCCTGCGTTCTTTTAATGTCTTCTTAGGCAGTCCCTGGGGAATGAGGAAGACTTGTTTCCACTCCAGTTCAGTGTGCTCTAACATGGCTAACGAGTCCAATACACGAACCGCAGACTCTACCACATGTGGGGGAGGTGGTGTTTGAAGAGTGGATAGATGAGTTACTTGGGGGGCTGTGCGCACCTTCCACTGCCTGGACTTGACCTCCACGTACTCCTGTCGCAATCTCACAAGGTGCTTGGTACCTTCCTGAATGCACCTTTTCTACTTTGAACAGGCAAGGGACAGCGACTCCCACAAATTGGTGGGTATGTTGGATTTCTTCAGGGATGCTTTGAGAACTTCCCTAAAGCCTTTCCTCTGTCCTCCTGGGAATCTTTTGCTGCAGCGAATCTCAGACTAGAGCTGCTGCTTCAAGGGCCTGGCGTCAGGCATATGAGTGACGTGGCCTGCCCAGTGAAGCTAGTTTTGGATGATTAGCACCTCATGCTGGGAATGTTGGCTGAAGCGAGGATGTTGACATTAAACCTTTTAATGTAGAGCCAGGAGGACCACTCCGGCTCCTCACTCAGGTAAGTACGGGGGTTGGTGCCATGCCACGTTGTGCTGAACAAAGTTAGCACAGGGCGGGTGATGCACTGGGGATGCTCAAAAATCGGAAGCAGGTCCTGCAAAGCACTCAGGACCCTAACTCAAATACATTTTTTCCTCCTTTAAATGTTCTCCATGTGTGCTTCTATGCCAGCGTAACCACCTTACGGGTGACATATATCTGGTCAGAAATGTGTGTGCGTTGCCTTCCACCATATTAGAGACTTTGGAGGCAGTTTAGTTCCTGAAAAAAAGAGTTCTGCACAGTCAAACTTCTGGCTGGGATACAGTTGCCTGCACTGGTCGGCCTCTGCTACCTCATCAAATTGGCATTCATTATTTCAAAAGTGAGTGTCATTGAGGGCATCATAGCCTGGCCCAATCATTTTATCATTCAACTTTCACACATGTGCAGCTACTAGCAAGAGTAACTGGATAATGATCTAAGGTGGGATCCTTGGCTGATTTATTTTTCCACTACCTAGCTTAGGGGCACTAATGCCAATTGCAATACCCCAACTGCTGCCTCATCTAAAATCAGCTAGCATGTCACAAACCAGCAACTGAATCTTGATCTTTTGGTTTCTATGCCACAATGCTACATTGGGAGGTGCCTTTCCCCATTGGACAGTTGGAGGAGCACCTTTAGGATTTGCTAGTGGAACATTGATGGTGCATACAGTTCAAAATTGGTCAACTTGTCAGTTAAAGAAACTCCCACAATAATTGACATTGATGCAAATTAGCTGAATGCAATAACTGAGGCATCAACATTACCACGACAATTTGATGGTACTACAACACTATGTATTTCCATGAGAGTAAAGTGACTAGTATCCTCTTGGTACAAACATTTTTTCTCTGAGCTTTTTAACCAGATGTGCCTGATTGTAGGCTCTTTCTTGAGGGCTGTGAAGTATTCAGGCATATGTCATCAGTCACATTATGAACAGGTAAATATATCTTTCAGAAGCATTCAGTTTTGCCTTCAGACAATTCAGGCATGCTTGATTGCATCAAGATGTCTGCTTCATGGAAAACAAAAAGTTCTTTTTCATAATATTTTTCTGGCGCCACATACCATCTGGACATTAAGTCAGCAGTAACTCTTCCTGTTAATAAAATGGAGGATATTGCCTACAACTCCATAAATGGTGAAATGACATGATCATCCAGTCAGCGGTAACTCATACCCTAAGAATGCCATCCAATTCATAAAATGGATCTGTTTCTTCAGCTGCTATTACATTCCTTGTTGAATTTTATGTGTGCAGATATGTGGCATAATAGGACATTAGTGGTGGTGAACTTTGTAATAGTTGACCTCTGCATTGTGTCCTGCTGGTACCTTGAATGACCAGTGGAGTAGAAGGTTGGTTCAGAGCTCACATTCACATCTACTGACAGTGTCATCTGGAAGCTGCTCCTTGCCTGCAAGTCTCGCTCTGGGAATGCCATCAGCCATTGTTTGTATGCCTGAATTGCATCTCAAACAACATCACTACAACAGATTATCTTGTCATTATCTTTTTGTCCCTTGAGGTACCCAGCTGTATGCAAATTGTACATTACAACAGTAACTGCAATGCAAAAGTACCTCACTTGGCTTTATAGCTCTTTGTGACATCTTGAGGATATAAATGCAAATTATTCCTTTTGTACCCACCAGATACATAGGCGTTGATGGACATGAGAGGATCAGGTGAGCATCCATGCCCTGGCCTTGCCTGGCTCTTTGGCCAATTTAGGGTTCCCTCACACCTGTCCAGCTCTCCGTTAATATTGGGGGTGCTATTCCTAGCAGGGCTCCAAGTGCTTACACTAGAACGTGTAGTAATGAGTCATAATGGTCCACCACCTATGCCCTTGAATCTCCTCGAATGTCCTCTTCTGCCATTCCCGCCCCTCCTTTCCTAATTGTTGAGGAACGACAGTCTGGATCCTTCATATTTGTTAATGTGTTTACTGAAAGACACCTCTTTCAACATTTTAATGATTTACTTACTGCTCTGCGAATCCCCTAAAATTTGCTTGCTGCCTTTACTCCAGTTTCAATTGGAGGAAGTTAATGACCTGTGGAAATGAAATAAATCCTGAGCAAATTAGTATGTTTCCTTTTAATGGCTTATTAATAAGGACTTAACAAGCAAATAACGTTTTCACGTCAGGTCTATATATTAATGTGAGCATTAATTAATAATTTTAAGAAAGGGGGAAAATGAATCATTGAGGTGCTGGCACTAACATAGACAAATTACTGACCAATAACAGTCATGACCACTACCTCTAATGCATTCAGGGAACCAGACAAACTCAATGGTGTACGGCATATAGATAATTGTAAAAGTATCATACCTGTCACTGGTTTAATACAAATTATCTGTCACAAATACTGAGGCATTACAACACCAGCTTATCTCCACAGCAAGGTGCAAAATAGCTCTTTTTTAGTTGGTAAAAGAAAGAAAACTTGAGATTAATTGCAAACTTTAAGGTAAGAACAGTTGTAATGCAACAGAACTAAAGATGAACCTTTTGGCAGGTTCAGAGCTTGAATATGCATACTCACCTTTTGGTTTACCTTATCAACCAAGATAATATCAGTCAAAACCATTTTTGACAGTAGGTTAAACCTGGCCACAGATTTTGACTTTATTCCCATATAAATGATAGAAATAAGCTTAAAGGGAAATCTGGAATCATTTCCAGTTACATTGGAACAGAGCCGTGTTGACTTGTCCTTGTAAATAGGATGTTATTTATGAAAGTTGAAGTACTGCAGTGATAACATCTAGTAGGGCTCCAAATGAATTGAAGCAGGAAGAAGTGCCAGATGATGTTGCTGTCGTTATTGGCACAACTCTGCCCACAGGGGTATGTTTTATCTTTCCCAGTAGCCAGAGAATGGACAACACGCGGCAGTGAAAAACAATAAAAGAATTCACCCAAAGTATACATTTTATGATCATAAAAATTCCAGATATTCTGAACCAAAAGCAGCTTGCTTGTTGGTACCTGACTTCCACCTTTAGTGGTCCAGAAGCTTCAAAGAAGCCAGTACCATATTAAACGCTACTAGATGAGAAATTACTGCTACAATGTTACGCGATGAACGTTTCAGGTGTTTGCATCAAATTTCCTTTCTCCACTATTCTAACAGAGGCATTAACCTTTTCACTAAACAGTTTAACACCTCAATTAAAATAGCGGAGAGAGAAATTGAGTCACAAGGGGTAAAATTCAACTTCAGCAGAAACAGATCGGCTGCCTGTTATCCACTGTGTTCGATTCCCCTTTTCATTGACTTCAATTGGCAAGTAAATGGAGCCAGGTTTATAACTGGCAGCCAATGCACTACTATCGTTTTCGTATCCTCAAATTACACCCCAATAGAAGCATAGAAATTACAGCACACAAGGAGGCTATTCAGCACATCATGTTTGTGCTAGTGCCAGCTCCTGAAATGCAGCCTTCTATTCTAAGGCTGATTACTACTGAGTCCTGAAGCTGTGGATTCAGGGTGGGTGGAAAAGTTCAAAAGGGTCTGTACAATCTCTTATAGAGATTTCCTCTTGGGTAGCTAGAGAACAATACCTCTGGGTATTCCACTGCATTTGGCATTCATTGATGAGGACGAGGAGGAGGATTGACAGATAAAAAGGATCAGAGGAGATCTGGAGTTATCCAGATACCAAGTTATACAGAGCTTGTAACTCTTAACCATGGCTGTCTGAAGAAAAGTGTATAAGACGACTCAGGTTCCCAAAAGATATACAGAAAAGCTATGCAGTATCATGAACCTAACGTAATACCATTTTCAAGGAATGCCACTGTCCTGTCCTGCAGCTGAGTTCCCTCCCTTTCAAGAATCTTTGACAGTAGTAATGGGAATGCTCGGGGATGCTAATATTGGTCCCATTCAGGCTCTGGGCTTAATCATCTCATCCACCTGCTGAAAGGGAGCAAAAGGATAAATAATGATCTGGCAGTTGTGGAGATCGTGCTAAACTATTCCAGCCACATCCCTCCTCATTGTGGCTCAAGCTGCTCTGTGTGAGAAATAGTTCCTTTTTATCATTGCTTCCAAAAAGGCCTCCATTTAAGCACCCATGAAGCATGAAGCTCTCTTTCCTGCAGGTCTTCTGGTAACCATCACTTTCTTCTACTGCTACCCCTATATGCCTGAATTTCTAGGCCAATGTATGTTGCTCAGGGTTGTTTTGTTCTGTTGTGAGTTAAAGATCAGTGACAGAAAAATTTAAATGCTTGCTACTGGTGCAGCTGGTTGTAAGGGCTGAAATTTTGCAATGTTCTGAGCTCTCACTACCTGTCACTTTGTCATCGTAGAAACTACAGAGTGGATTCCACAGCGCTGGCACTAGCTTCAGCATGGGCAGATGTCCGAAAATCACAATTTGTGACCATTTGCTGGCTGGTAGACTTTCAGCAATCACTGGAGAGGGCAATTAGGAAACTGATCTGTACGGGTGGATTAAGCACTTTGTAAACTAGTGTGACCATGTTTCATACACATAATACATTGACTTTACAGTTGTCAGTTAACATATTCTTTAAAGAGAGCTAATTAATATATTTGTTAAAAACAAAATAAGAATTATGGCTAATGTTATTCCTTCCCCCTCTCCCCAATCTTCAGGTGTGAAGTCAGACAATTTCGGAGCTCCATTGTTTTATAAGAAAATTACACATCTGAAAAAAGAAATCAAAATTGTCTTGGATTTTACCCCTGTCTTTAATTAACCTGACAGTCTGTGGTTGTCGTGGGAATTTTTACCCAAACTGCACTGCCTATACTTGAGTCCATTTCCTGATAATTTTAACTCTTTGCTGGGAGCATTGTTCCACAGATACTGCTTTCTCTCCAGCACTTCATTCATATAACCACTTATGTTGAGTGTGGTGGGCCATTCAAGCACGAAGACTATCACAAAAATTCATTCATGGCATGTGGGCATGACTGTTAAGGCTAGCGTTTATGGGCCATCCCTAATTGCCTTTGAGAAGGTGGTGGTGCATCACCTTCTTGAACTTCTGTAGTGCGTGTGGTATAGGTATACTCACAGTGCTGTTCGGGGGGGAGGGGGGTGGTGGTGGTGGTGGAAGTAGGTGGGTGGGGGGGGGGTTCCAACATTTGAACCCAGTGATGATGAAGAAATGGTGATATATTTCCAAGTCAGGATGTTGTGTGACTTGGAAGGGAACTAACATGAGGTGGTGTTCCCATGCACCTGCTGCCCGTGTTCTTCTAAGCGGTAGAGGTCGCAGGTTTGGAAGGTGCTGTCAAAGAAGCCTTGGTGAGTTGCTGCAGGGCATCTTGTAGATGGTCTGCACTGCTGTCACTGTCTACTGATGGTGGAGGGAGTGAATGGTTAAAGTTGTGGATGGGGCGCTGATCAAGCGGGCTGCTTTATCCTGGATGGTGTCGAGCTTCCCGAGTGTTGTTGGAGCCGCACTCATCCAGGCTATGGAGAGTATTCCCATCACACTCATGATTTGTGCCTTGTAGATGGTGGAAAGGCTTTGGGGCGACAGCAGGTGAATTACTCGCCACAGAATATGCAGCCTCTGACCAGTTCTTATAGCCACAATATTTACATGGCTGGTACAGTTAAATAATTGTAACCCCCATAATGATGTTGATTCAGTGATGGCAAGGCCATTGAATGTCAAATGGAAATGGTTAGTTCTTGCATGTTGGAGATGGTCATTGTCTGGCACTTTTGTGGCACAAATGTTACTTGCCAATTATCAGCCCAAGCCTGAACGTTGTCTCGATCTTACTGCATGTGGGCACAGACTGCTTCATTATTTGAGCGACGTGATGTGCTGAATGGCCTCCTTCCGTGCTGTAAATTTCTGTGATTCTATGAAGAGTTGTGAGTGGAACTGAACACTGTGTAATCATCAGCGAACAACTCACTTCTGAACTTATGATGGAAAGAAGATCATTGATGAAACAGCTGAAGATGGTTGGGCCTAGGACACTGCCCTGAAGAACTCCTGCAGCAATGTCGTGGAGCTGAGGTGATTGGCTCCACAACCACCTTCCTTTGTGCTGGATGTAACTCCAAACATGGAGAGATTTTTCCGTGATTCCAACTGATTTCAAATTTACTAAGGCTCTTTGATGCTGCACTCAGTCAAATGCTCCCTTAATGTCAGGGGCAGTCACTCTAACCTCACCTCTGGAAATCAGCTCTTTTATCCATTTTGGACCAAGACTGTAATGAAGTATGGAGCCAAATGGTCCTGGTGGAAAACAAACTGAGCATCCGTGAGTAGATTAATGCTGAGAAAGTGCCGCTCATTGGCATTGCTGACAATGCCTTCCATCACTTTGCTGATGATTGTGAGTAGCCTGATGGGGCAGTAATTGGCTGGATTTGACTTGTACTTTTTGTGGACAGGACATATTTGGGTAATATTCCACTTTGTCAGGTAAATGCCAGTGTTGCAGTTGTACTGACTGGAGGCACTACTGGTTTTGGAGCAAAAAGCTTCAGCACTACAGCCTTAATGTTGTCTGGGTCCATAGTCTTTGCTATATCCAGTTCGCTCAACCATCTCTTGATATCACGTGGAGTGAATAGAATTGGCTGAAGACTGGCATCTGTGAACGTGGGAACCTCAGAAGGAGGCCAAGATGGATAATCCACTTGGGACTTCTGGCTAAAATTGGTTGCAGATGCTTCAGCCTGGTCATTTGCACTCACATGCTGGGATCCCCCATCATTGACAATGGAGATGTTCATGGAACTTCCTTCTCTTGTACGTTGATTAATTGTCCACCACCATTCATGACTGGATGTGGCAGGACTGCAGAACTTTGATCTGATCTGTTGGTTGCTCTGACTATAGCATGCTGCTTCCGTTATTTAGCATGTATGTAGCCCTATGTTGCAGCTTCACCAGGTTGACACCTCATTGTTAGGGACACCTGATGCTACCTCTGGCATGCTCTCCTACACTCCTCATTGAACCAGAGTTGATCCCTAGCTTGATGGTAATAGAGTGTCGGATGTGCCGGGTCATGATGTTCTAGATTGTAGTGGAAAGCAATTCTGCTGCTGCTGATGGCTGCTGTACTTCATGGATGGTCAGTTTTGAGCTGCTAGATCTATTCTGAATCTATTCCATTTAGCATGGTGGTAGTGGATCCAACACGATAGAGGGTGTCCTCATTGTGAAGAAAGGACTTCATCGCTACAAATGCAATAGTCAATCTTACCAATACTGTCATGGACAGATGCATCTGCAACTGGTAATTGGTGAGGATGTAGGATTTTCCCTCTTGTTGGTTCTTTCAACTCCTGCCACAGCCCCAGTCTGGCAGATATGGCCTTGAGGACTCAGCCAGCTCAATCAGTGGTGTTACTGAGCCAATTTTGGTGATGGACATAGAAGTCCTACAATTCAGTGCTTTCGCCCTCACTGCTTTTTCCAAGTGGTGTAATACATGGAAGAGTACTGATTCATCAGCTGAAGGAGGCGGCAGGTGGTAAACAGCAGGTATTTCCTTGCCCATGTTTGACCTAATTTTCTTTTCCAAAAATATATTTTATTCATAAAAATCTGTAAAAAGAAAATGCATTACAAAACGATTCAAAACAGCACCAAGTTGACATTCCGAAGAGTGTAAAGGAAAATAGTTTTCTTCATGCAGGAGTGAGGTGCCTCACAACCCTTCCATTCCATTTTACATGCCATGTACATTTACAGCAAACCCATATTTGGTGTATACAGCCCGAGGGTTGTCCCATGGGTCCAGCCCCTCAGTTCACTTTGGTGGGAGGACCTTACACAGTAGTCTTTCCCCATTGAGCCTTTGCAGCAGCTGCCCCAAGCTTTAGTGCGTCCCTCGGCACGTAGGCCTGGACCTTGGAATGTGCCAGTCTGCAACACCCGGTCGTGGACAACTCTTTGCACTGAAAGACCAACAAGTTTCAGGCAGACCAAAGAACGTCTTTCAATGAATTACTGGTCCTCCAGCAGCAGTTGATGTTTGTCTCGGTGTGCGTCCCTAGAAACAGCCCGTACAGCACAGACTCCTGTGTTACAGAGCTGGTTGGGATGAACCTTGACAAAAACCACTGCATCTCATTCCACACCTGCTTTGCAAAGACGCATTCCAGAAGGAGGTGGGAAACTGTCTCTTCCCCACCACTGCCACCTCGAGAGCAGTGTGTGGAGGGGGAGAGACTCCGGGCATGCAGGAAGGATCTGACGGGGAGGGCCCTTCTCACTACCAGCCAAGCTACGGCTTGGTGCTTGTTTGAAAGTTCTGGTGATGAGGCATTCTGCCAAATGACTTTGGCAGTCTGCTCGGGGAACCATCTGACAGGATTCACATGGGTACATTTTTCCTGCCCTTATCCAGAGGTTTGAACATCGTATCCCTCCGGACCCGATCCATTTTGTATCTCCAGATAAAGCGGAAAATGTCTCGGGTGACCGCCACGGTGCAGGAGTGGGGTATGGGCCAGACCTGCGCCACGTACAGCAACGTGAGCGCCTCGCACCTGATGGTCAGGTTCTTACCCACAATAGAGAGAGAGAGAGATCGCTGCTCTCACATGCTTAGTTTATAGTGTACCCTGGCTATTCGCTCCTTCCAGGTTTTGACGCACACCCCAACCCTTCCGAACCATATCCCCAGCACCTTCAGGTAGTCTGACCTGACAGTGAAGGGGACAAAGGATCGGTCAGCCCAGTTCCCAAACAAGATGGCCTCACTCTTGCCGTGGTTGACTTTGGCTCCCGAGGCCAGTTCGAACTGGCCGCAGATGCTCATCAGTCTGTGAACGGACAGCGGATCTGAGCAGAAGACGGCGACATTGTCCATGTACAGAGAGGTTTTTTGCCAGAGTGCCTCCGCTGCCTGGGATTGTCATCCCGCTTATGCTCACATCCTTCCTAATGGACTCAGCTAAAGGTTCAAAACAGCAAACAAACAAAACAGGGGAGAGAGAACAGTCCTGTCTGACTCCAGATTGGATCGGGAAACTTTCCGATTCCCACCCATTGATTGAGACTACGCTACTGATGTTCGTGGAGAGCAGTTTGATCCAATTGCAGATTCCCTCCTCAAACCCCATTTTGGAGAGAACGTCCATCATGTACGTGTGCAATATCCTGTCAAAAGCCTTCTCCTGGTCCAAGCTGATGAGGCAGGTGTCCACCCTCTTGTCCCGCACGTAGGCAATCATATCCCTGAGTAATGCGAGACTATCAGAGATCTTCCTGCCGGGTACAGTACAGGTCTGGTCAGGGTGAATCACCAACTCCAGAGCAGACCTGACCCAACTGGCAATGACTTTGGACAGAATCTTGTAATCAACATTAAGCAGTGAGATGGGCCGCAAATTTCTGATTTCTGCCCCCTCCCCCTTCCGCTTGTAGATGAGGGTGATAATGCCTTTCCTCATGGATTCTGACATGCTGCCGGCCAGAAGCATACTCTCGTATACTGCCTATAGGTCTGGGCTGACCCAGTCCCACACAGCCTAATACAACTCAACCTGTAAGCCATCGCTTCCGGGAGTTTTACTCGTCTCGAAGGACCAGACGGCGTTTGTCAGCTCTTCCAGAGTCAGAGGTTTGTCCAGTCTCTCCCTCATCCTGTCATCTAAGACCTCTGTGATAGATGACAGGAAGGACTGGGAAGCCGTGCTGTCCGTGGGCTTCATGTCGTACAGCCCAACACAAAAGGATTTGCTGATTCTTAGTATGTTTGACCTAATCCCATGGGACCTCATGGGGGTCCAGAGTCAATATTGAGGTCTCCCAGGGCCACTGCCACTTGACTGTACACCACCGTGCCACCACCTTTAGGCAAGGGTATTCAGGGCTGTGGAGCAAAGGCAGGTAGATGGAGTTAAGATGCAAATTAGCCATGATCTAATTGACTGGAGGAACAGGCTTAGGAGGCCGATTTAAGAGCAATTTCTGTAGAGGGGTTAAAAACAGGTTGCCCATCTTCCCCCACCATCACCATTCCCTTTTACCTGTGTCTGATGCCTGATACATAAAAATGTCTTCAAAGAGCTTCAAAAGAAGAATGGTATATAAAGTTTTTACTAAATATTTTATTGGGAATTGCCAATGAGTGATTTAGATTGTGAGACAAACAGGTTATTAATTTAATAGGGATTGACTAGATTTGATTTGACTCAATGCGGTCCAACAGGCAACCTACTTTGAATTTCATGCTCTCATGAGACTCGGTTACTAGGGTGTTGCATCTATCACCATTGGGTAATTCATAATCTGTCTCACTTTGACCAAATATATTAACATAATCTGGTCAGGTGATAAATGCATTACATACACTTGTGCCTCAGTTGGTAGCACTCTTGTCTCTAAGTCCGAATATTTTAGTTGGTCTCTAAGTCCGAATATTTTAGTTGGTCTCTAAGTCCGAATATTTTGGGTTCAAGTCCCACTCCAGGACTTGGCCACAAAAATCAAGGCTGACACTGCAGTACTGAGCAAGTGCTGCATTGGCTTTTTGATGACATGTTAAATCAAAGCCCCATCTTCTTTCTCAGTTAGATATAGACATTGTTTTGAAGAGAAGGGGAATTATTGGCCAGGACACCAGAGATATTTATCCCTCAATCAACCTCAGAAAAGAACAAACTATCTGCTCATTATCTTATTGCTGTTTGTGGGAGCTTGTTGTACACAAATTGTCTGCTGCATTTCCTACGTTACAACAGTGACTACACTTCAAAGGTATCTCATTGGCTGTAAAAAGCTTTGAAACATCCTGTGGTCATGAAAGTGACTATGTAAATGCAAGAGCCTTTTTCCTACGTATTTGTCAGAATATTAATATAGATATATGTTTATTAATCTACATAGATGTTATGATGTTATAAAATACTGATAGTAATAGGCATACTTGCTTCTATTATAATAGTCAGTGAAAGTGTTGTTGGATCAATGTGAGAAAGTTGATAATATTTAAACAGTGTTCCTTTTAATTAAGCATTCAGCTGAACGCAAGGGTAAAGAGCAGGAAAACCCTGAAAGACGCGTAAAGTGAAAAAAAAGTCTGATTGTGAAGAAAAAACTGCAGGAAACCACCCCCCCCCACCCCCCTGCCAAAACACAGCAGACTCTCCATTAATGTAGTTAAACTGAAGAGAAAAAGAAATTATTGAAGCAGTCAAACTTAAACAAAATAAACTCTAGTCTTAAAAAGCAAAGGGGAAAACCCTTGAACTGTTTATTGAGCAGTTCTATCAATTCCAATAGGCAGCTGTGTAAACATTTCAGTGAACTGCTTAAAGAAAGGGGAAGTCCTTACCAGAAACCTATAAAAAAAAACAAATGGAACACTATCAAGCACATGCTGCACTCCGTCAAAGCAAGCTAGCCTGAAAAAAGTTTCTTAAAGGGGAACATGGTATATTAAAAAAAAAAGTCTAAAAATTAAAAAAATAGATCAAAGTTTGGGAGTACCAGAGAGTTTCAAAAGTCACGAAGGATCCAATCAAACTCAAAACTGGGTACTATGGAGAAAAAAGTTCCTCAGATACAAAATTGCACTGAAATTGGACAGCAAGTCTAAAACAGAGCAAGTGAATGCATTATTTTATTTAATGGGTGCTGTAGCTGATGATATAATAGCAAGGCATTGTATTGATGAAACATTAGCCAAATACGTTGAAGTCTTAAACACTTGCGATTCCTGCTTCAATTGGCGCAGCAATAACAGACCAATCCTGCGAGGTTAGAAAAGACCTTGGTACAGGAAACCTCCTGCAACTGTTCAGTTCCTTTACCAGAGGGCTGAACAAGAGGTACCAGGATAAAAGGTACATGGTGGGGGGAGGGGAGGAGAGCAAAAGACCCCTTTAAACCCTACCAGCACTGTGGTGTAAAAACTTCCCACAGGCGTGAACAATGTCCCGCCAATAGAGCTGAATGCTTTTATTGCAGAAAACTAGGGCATTTCAGTAAGATGTGCTGACATAAAATCTCGACTACCTCAACCTCTAAAGGAAAAGTAGTTAAGAATAGAGAGATAAATGAAGTTATGCAACCTCTTGCAGCAGGATAATTAATATTTTCTGGGTGAAATTAATGATCCAAAACAAGCATTTTGTTCAGATGTCAACAGATTCAAACTCGACACTGGAGCAAGTGTATTGGTCCTGTCAGATAAAGAGCTATGGCTTTCCACACACCTTTGCAACCAACAGAAACTCAGTTACATGGCCCAAGAGGTGTTGTACTTGAAGTAAAGGGGAAGTTACAAGCTTCAATATAAGGGAAAGCAGATATTAGAACCACTATGTCCTAAGAAATCAGGAGTTCTCACTCTGATGTAGTTTTAAGTTTGAATCTGGTGTTCTGATTCAAAATCGTGTCAGATATCACCAATCTGCTACTCACTATTGACCTGGCTGGATGAAGAATCATATGAGGGAGATAAGGGTTAAATTGCAACTATTACTCTAAATGTTAAGCAGCATATGGGGACTTAGAGGCTAGGCATGTTATGGTATTTTTAAATAGCTTAAAATGAGCAATTTTCCTAAATAGAAGTTGGCAGACTAGCATTGCTTTTACACAGTATTTTAAAATATTCATTATATTGAGGCTGAGATGTTCCAAGACCCTGGGCAGACTTGCCATAAAATCTACAAAATTTGGTTTGGGTTGTTGTAGAAATTGTCCTCGAGGTGCTGCAAGAAGCTAATTATAATGTCTGAACAGTCAAATAGCTTGAAGATACACACTGCAGAAGCTCACACGTGAAGAATTGATTGTGCCAAGTACTAGAGGATTATTAGTAAACAGTGAAACATACCGCAACAAGGGAGTACACCTTCAGCAGTGGGGGTGAGAAAAAAAAACTAGAAAAAAAGATTTGAAGGCACTTTTCAGAATGCTCAAACTATAGGCTGCACTTCACGACAGCTGTAAGAAATGTTTCAATGCCTGTTACCATCACTCACAGAAGACTTTCGCTGGATGTTATCAGTTAGGGAGCCACAATAAAAACTAACTTCCAGCAAATTATATCTCTTCAGGCAATATTTCTTAGGTAGTCTTTAGGGCGGGTTTGATGAGTGCATTTCCTTGTTATTATCATTCTCTGTATAAACTGACCCTGTCATATTTTTGGATGTGGTGCGTTCCAACCTCAGACCACAGGCTTAATCCTAAAAAGCTTGTTAGTGAAAAATCTGGTATTGATAAATAGTTTTGGCCTGATGCAGAAGAGTTGAAATAAACAATCCTTGACTTGGCTCCAGTGGGCTGTGTATGAGAAACTACACTTCCTCGTCGATCTGTCTGACCCCATATTATGAGTGAAAATAACCTAGCTTAATTGGTCAAATCGGCTCCAGAAACAACTATTATGGTTTGAAAATGTTCCTCAGACCACAGTTTCAAAGGACGTGAGGACATTTATAGCAGCTTAATTACAGAGAGATTCTGGTTTCCTTCCTCTCTGCTGGTTCCTAAGGGGGTCATTGTTATTTGGCTCCCCACACTTGTATTTTTTTCCCCCAAAAATCAAGCTGCATGCAATTAATGAGACTTTAGTTACTTATCCAGTACTTTAGGATGATGACAGTTTGGAAATAATGACAAAGTCTCCCTTCCCAATTGTCAGGGTTCCAATATCATAAACACTAATGGATATTCTGTACAAAAAAAAAATCTGTAAAAAAAGTGTAATACAACACAAAAATCCTCTGTTCTTAGCCTTGATTCCCTTCCTTTGTTAAGACTAGTCTTGTACAATGCAGTCCCTGTTTCCTTATTGTCAGTGTGCTATATTCATGTTTCTGTGCATGTCATACCACATGTTTGCATTATAGATGAACACAATAAGGAAATGGAGATGAAAATTTCTACAAATACTTTGAGCGAGAAATTGGATAGCCCTTTTATTTGGGCACTGGGGTCATGATTCGTGACCAACCCACGTCGGTTACAAATGAGGTGGGCAGCACATAAAATTGTTGTACCTACTTCATTTCCACGATTGTAGCATGGTTCCAAGCGGCTCTCACGCCGTGCTCCCCTCTGTAGCACTACGAGTGGCCTCTGCACACTGCAGGGGGCCAAGTAGCATTCTGAAAAAACAACATGCTCCAGACACCTTACCTTTTTAAAGGCACAGTCCCAATAAAAGGGAAACTACAGCAATACACTTCAGGCTGCTGAATAATCCTTTGGAACACTCAGGGTCAAGGAGGATGCCATTGTACCCTGCCAGGGAAAGGGCTCTCCACTTCAGTGACACCACCCTGGAGGCACTGGTCAGACTAGTAAATGCCAGGAGAGAGACCGTGTGGCCACTGGGGAGGCAGGAAGCCTTCAGACAGAGCCTCAGAAGGGAATGGGAGCAGATGGCAAGGAAGGTTCATGCCCAGTGTGTCGCGCCACCCCACACCACCACCCCCCCCCTGCCACCCACCGCTCCCAGACATGGCAGCAGTGCCAAAAGAAGTTTGATGACCTCACTTGGCAGTCAAGGTTAATGAATGCATCTGTACATCACATCTCACACCCGCCACACCGTCCACCTCGCACAGTGCTCAATGCACAACACCCTCATCACTCTGCTAGCAGCATATCCTGGCACTCAGCACTCGCCCCCTCACATCCTAATACAACACTACACCCACACACACCTTCAAATCACACCTTTCCATGCCTCAGCAAGCCTCCAGCTATTCAGCTACGGTGGCACATAAGACAAACGGAATGACACACACACAGTCACTGATATTCTGCCCCCTCTCTTGCACTAGAAGGTGGCACACAACAGGGGGGAAAGCCAAAGAACTGGCAGAGGACCAGCACACCTGCATCCCCTCAGCATCCTCAAGGAGATGATGCATCAAATTATCGAGACCAATGCCATCGATTGATGGCAGCCACAGGCATTGGCACTGCCGAGGCCATCAAGGGTGATTGTAAGCTGCTGCCTTATGCAACGTCACCACACCCTCATCCTGAAAGAGGCCATGAAATGGAAACTGCCGTTGGAGTGACTGTGGAATGCCTACTTTCCTCACCGCCCACCCTTTCCTCACCCCTACCTTCCCTTTTTGCATCTCTGCTTTGATAGTCAAGAATTGATGGCTGCTTAGCCTCCAAATAGCAATGAGAAAGAGGAATAGGAATCCCATGACAGTGGAGAGGAAGCACAGTCACTTGACCCTATTCTCTTAGCTACTAGCTCAGATACTGACACTGTGCGAGAGGCTAGTGTAAAATCGGGGTCAGCACGTGGTGAGTCACTGGGCACAAGCCAGGCCAGGAGATAGGACAATTCATATGTGAACGCCCCGGAGGGCAAGGTCACAGATGAGTTCTGCTGCAGGAGACTCAGATGAGAAGCTCGTTAGGGCAGACTACAGGAAAATGTTGATACACATGGAGATGTTTGGTGATTAATGCTTTGGCAGGCCTGCCAGATAGCCACCACTCACTGGCTGGGAGCAAGGAGAAGTCCAGCTTGATCATGGCAAATGGCATTGCAGAGAACTTGGAGCCCAACCTTTCCACCATGGAAGTGGTGAGCAACTCCATGGCAGCACTGCCAGACCGACCCATGATGGAGTGTTTAATTGCCACTGTCTCCGAGTCCACTGCTGTACAGGTGAATGTCTCCCAATATCACAGTGGAAGCTCAGATGAAAAGTAATGCGATCCATATCTACTGGTATGCAGGCTTAGACTGTTGCCATCGTGGGTGCGGGTATCAGTGTCCAACGGGGCATTATAGGCTCACAGCAGCCCAGCAATCTGTGCTTCAACCGATTACTCGGATTGCTGAGGTGCTACCCAGGGTGTGTGTCAGTGGTTCCATGCAGCACGAGCCTGCTGTCCTCCAGCAGGATGATAGCATTCATTCTCCTTCCACTGCTACTCTTCCAGTGTCCTTGCTGTTGCCTCTCAGCCAGCCAGTCAAGACTGCTGCCACCCATGCCAAGGTGATGCCACCCAAAGCCGAGCCTTCAAGGTCCAGAGCTGCTCAAGAGCACCCTGCAAGTCCATCTGCGGTCTCCACCAGTGAAAGTCAGCAACCTTCCACTAGCCATACTGTAGACACTGGGGTAGCACTGCATTGGAGTACTGGACCAGACAAGGGCACCCACAAGCCAGGCATTAAGGGGATGCACAAGGGTGACTGTTTTGCCTTTATTTGTATTGTTGATGTGTTACTGTTAAATTTGAGTGAAGATATTTACTGTTGGCTTTTATGGAATGATGTTAGTCAAGGGGCCTTTGTGATTTATTTTTATTTTATTTATTTAGAGATACAGCACTGAAACAGGCCCTTCGGCCCACCGAGTCTGTGCTGACCATCAACCACCCATTTATACTAATCCTACACTAATCCCATATTCCTACCACATCCCCACCTGTCCCTATATTCCCCTACCAATACTAGAGGCAATTTATAATGGCCAATTTACCTATCAACCTGCAAGTCTTTTGGTGTGGAGTCTGATTTGGATGTACTGATAAGGAATGGTGGGTCCATGGTAGAGTGGGGAAGTTCCTTTTAACTGAAGCAAAGCCTCACAATGCGGTCACTCTTGCACTGTCCAGTTGCATGTGGTGAATGTGACCTCCTCCTCATCCTCCAGAGGTGACCTCCAGATCTGAGGAGATAGTGGCTGGGCACCATCTTGGGCAGATACTGCAGAGATTGTCTCAAGGGATCTAAGCAGCAAAAATGAGGAGGCTGATCGCTTGCTGCAGAGTGTTGCAAATGGTTTCATGGCTTTCATCGAAGGCCCTCTGACCTCGCATGGTGTGATGGCAGAAGGGGCTTGTGAGGGGATAGCCTTTGTCGGCAAGCAGCCAGCCTCTGGCGTGTCTTGGAGGCCTGAAGACAGTGGGTATTGCAGACTGGCATAGGATAAAAGCAATATGGGTGTTGTCAGGATAGTGAGCATTCACCAAGATGAATTCCGTGACGACCTCCTTTGTAAATCGCCACCTCCTCAGGCACTGCTCCTGGCTCATGGCTAAGTAGGAATGGTGCTGCCAGAACACTGTGGGTTAGGACTTCTCTAGAGAAGCCTACTTCTCCTCCCCCCCTCTCAGAGATTCCCCTCTCTACCTCTTCTTCTCCATGTCCTGCTCATGTTGCAGAGCAAGTGACACTGCAACAACTGCCCCCATACCTGAGCAAGGCACTGGTCTTTCCTGCAGCAACTCACCACAGTGTTTCCACAAACTTTGCCTTAACCAAATTAAGTCAAAAACACTTCAGTTGCAACTTGAGTGGCCCTTTAAATAGTTCCAGAACAGGGCCCATCTTGCTTCATAATGCTTGTTGTTTCAAATGTGATTAATGAAGAAGCTACCTGCACATGCATTGACCAGATTTGGTCTCCTGGTGTTGCATCAGCCCATTCAGGTTACTGATGGAATGATTGGTCAACAGGCGCACACAGGGGAATGCACCCACGTGTGGCATTCCAATTCATGAATGCCGTGTGGACAGTGCACCATACACATGGAAACTTCTGGTAGGCCTCCGTAGCACCACTATAAGGAGCACTACGCGACTGAATTTCATGCCCTCTTACTTAATATCTATTTGCCTTCATTTTTTCTTCTCTGGCATTAGCACGGTCACAAAATCAGTGGCATTCCAGTTGGAGTTTCTGTCTGGTTAAATTGTAACTTTCCCCTTAAATATCAATGCATAAACCAATCTTCATTCAACATAATTTCTAAATAAATGCATGTATTTTTTTTTCTTGGGATGTGAGCATCACTGGTGAGGCCAGCATTTATTGCCCATCCCGAATTGCCCTCAAGCAGGTGGTGGTGAACCACCTACAACTGAGTGCCATTTCAGAGGGCAGTTAAGAGTCAACAACATTGCTGTGGGTCTGGAGTCACATGTAGTTCAGATCTGGTAAGGACAGCAGATTTCCTCCCCTGAAAGATATTAGTGAACCAAAAGGGGGTTCACAACAATCCAATAGGTTCATGATCATTTTTAATGGGACTAGCATTTTATTTCAAATATATTTAATCAACTGAATTTAAATTCCCTCAGCTGCCATGGTGGGATTTGAACTCTTGTCTCCAGAGCATTCATTCGGGCCACTAGATTACTAATCCAGGAACATTACTACTATGCCCAACAAATTCAGTGTTAATTATGCATTTATCAGCTCATTTTAATGTCTCAGCTTTCTTTATACCAGAGATGGAATCAATGACAGAAGCAAAAAGGCTGAGGGAGACTTACTTTAAGGAACTTCTTCACAAAATGTTATCTCCACTTCAAGGCTATTCACCAACCCACTCCCCAAGTGCCCATGGAGAATACACAAGGCATTGAAAGAAATTATAAATAAGATCAATGCAATATCCCAGATCCAAAGTGATAGGGACGACTTTAATGAAGGACATCTAATTGATATGATGTACAAAGGCAACCAGTGAACTCGAACTCCTAGCATTTGTATAGCACCTTTAATATATTAAACATGACAAAGTTCTTTTCGAAAAAGGTGAATTAAGGAACAGACACCATGCCATGAAGGGAGAGATTACAAGAGGGGAATGAAAGCTTGGTTGAAAAGAGCGGTTTTGCAAAGGTTTTTAAATCTGAAAAGTATGGAGATAGATAGAGTAAGGGAAAGTGTTCCAGAGTGCAAGGCTGAGGCACCTCAAGACTCTGTCACCAGTGGTTGTGCAAAAGGATGGTGGGGAGGGATGGGCACATCCACCTGAGAGGACAGAAGGGACTTCAGTTTATGTGTGTCATCTGAAAGATGGCACCTGAGTGCAGAACTCCCACAGTATTGCACTGAAATTTCAAGCTCAATTATGTGCAAAAGTCTCTGGAGAGGGATTGAATCCATGACCAGATGAAGCAGAAGTGAAAGTGCCTTCACTGAGATATAATCAATAGAAATTTAAAAAAACAGGCAGTTTCTATAATTGGTGGTCAATCCAGAATTTCTTTGAAAGAATAGTGCACATGTGTACGAAGGTGCCCATAGTAACCATGCACAGGTTACCTGCAACAACAAAAAAAGTGCTTGGAGGAAAAACAGTGCAAATACAGGATGGCCTGTCACAGGGAGAAGTTGTCAGACACAAAAATGCTGCATGATCTGTTCAGTAACTTACAAATGTTTTCATAAGAATACTCTACTTTCAGGCCGAGACTACTCACAACCATCATGCAACAACCAGGGTAGGCCGGACACACTGAAGCACCTGTCAAAATGAGGAAATCTGTAGATGGTGTTGGTGGTGGTGAGTTGTAAAATGACAAAGCCATTCTGGTGGCACCGGCTTTTAATGGGGTATGGTTGGGTTCCACCAGCCTTTTGGTACTTTGATCCAGTGGCCATTTTGCCTGTGTGTCCTGACAGCGGCCCTATTGGACGGGAAAGGCAACAAAGCTGAATCTCATTTTGTGCTCACATGTTAATTGCCCAACAAGGGTGGCTGAATTCCATTCAGGAATGGGAACTTTGGCTGATTTTCCCCCACCATAGCTTGTAGCTCTTGAGGTGAAATGTTCCAGTGCTGCTCTGGCCCCAATCAGCTAACACTAAACCAGGAATGCTCATTTTTATAACTCTGTTCCAGTCACTGAATGTGCTGAGGACAATTCTAACATTTATAGAGTCCTGTTCCGATAGGTTTAAATATTCATAGGCTTTTAACAATTCTATGATAAGTAAAATGCACTTGGTCCTTCGCATGTTGCACATACTAGGGATAATTCCATGCTACCACATATCCAGTGAGCATGGAATTGAGTAGAGTTCATACTTAGGATTGAAACAGAAATACATTTTGGGAATTCAGGTCCAAAGGTCATTGTGCCGTGCACGAAGTTGTATGATATGTGTTGGCCTCCATGCCCAAAGTCCTGATAGGCTTTTCATCATATAAAGCTCTGCGCTGGGAACGATCATTCATAAAAGCCACCCCAACTTTTCAAAAGTCTGGCAACTACTTATTAAAATAGCCATTTGGTGGCTGGCCAGTTAATCAACATGGCAAATACGCTGCCAGTCTGGTGCAGGGAATTTCATTAAATCATAGAAACACAGAATGGTTACAGCACAGAAGACAACCATTTGGCCCGTTGTGTCTGGGTCAGCTCGCTGAAAGAGCAACTTAGCTAGTCCCACTCCCCCGCCTTTTCCCTGTAACTCTGCAATTTTTTTCTCTTCAGATATTTCTCCAATTTCCTTTTAAAAGCCACGATTGAATCTGCCTTCACCACACTCTCAGGCAATCCATTCCAGATCCTAACCACTCACTGCAAAAAAAAAGTTTTTCATCAAGTCACCTTTGGCTCTTCTGCCATTCACGTTAAATTGGTGTCCTCTGGTTCTCGACCCTTCCACCAATGGGAACAATTTCTGTCTACTATGCCTAGACCCCTCATGATTTTGAACGCTTCTATCAAATCTCCTCTCAATCTTCCAAGGAGAACAACCTGAGCTTCTCCACATAGCTGAAGTCCCTCATCCCTGGAACCCTTCTTGTAAATCTTTTCTGCCCTTTTCTAATGCTTTGACATCTTCCTAAAGTGTCATGGCCAGATTTGGACATCTTGGGCTGAATTTTCCCCATGGAGATGGGAAACAGGAGTCGGGACTGTTTTCAGGTTCTAAAATCTCTGGTGGGAAACACCTAGCAGGCCTGCTGCTAGGTGCCTGCTTCCATGCAGTTGATCTGCCCCTCCAAATAAAAACGCAGTGGGCCTCCTTTATCCCTGCTCAACAAAACTCTTAATGAGCCTAATTTCCTGCCCACGTCATGGGGGCGGGTGGCATTCCCTAGGCCCAGACCGGCAACGGCCAAAATGGCCACCGTCAGGAATCAAGTATACCATCTGGCCTTGTAATTTTCAGGCCCCGTCCGCCCCCCTTCCCAACATCAGCGGGGCCCAAAAATTCAGCCTCATATTCCATTTGAGGCTGAACCAGTGTCTTTTACAGGTCACCATAACTTCCTCGCTTTTGTACTTTATGTCTCTCTTCATAAAGCCCAGGATCCCATATGCCTTATTAACTACTTTCACAACTTGCCCTACCACCTTCAACGATTTGTGCACATGTACCCCCAGGTCCCTCTGCCCTTGCATCACTTTCAGAATTGTATCATTTATTTTATGTTGCCTTTCCTCATTCTTCCAACCACACTTCTCTGCATTAAATTTCACCTGTGGCTTGTCCACCCATTCCACCAGCCCGTCTATGCCCTATTGAAGTCTATCACTATTGTCCTCAGAACAAGTCAGCATGGTTTTACTAAAAGAAGATCCTGTTTGACAAATTTATTAGAGTTATTTCAGGATGTAACTAGTAGGATAGATAAAGAGGGAACCAGTAGCTATAGTATTCCTGGATTTTCAAAATGCATTCAATAAGATGCCACATGAAAGATTAATAGGCAAGATAAGGGCTCATGGTGTTGGGCATAATATGAGCATGGATAGAGCATTGGTTAACAGACAGGAAGCAGAGAGTGAGCATAAATGGGGCATTTTCAAATTACCAGGCAGTGAATAGTGGGGTGCTGCAAGGGTCAGTGCTGGGGCCTCGGCTAGTTACACTCCATATTAATGACTTGGAAGAGGAGACAGAGAGTAACGTAATGTATCGAAGTTGGCTGATGTTACAAAGCTCGGTGGAAAGGTAAGCTGTGGGGAGGATGTAGGGAAGCTGCAAAGAGATATAGACAGGTTCAGTGAGTGGGCAACAAGATGGCAAATGGAGTATAATGTAGGAAAGTGTGAAGTTTTTCACTTTGGTCATAAAATTAGAAAAGCAGAATATTTTTTAAAAGGTGTGAAACTGGTTAGTGTTGATGTTCAGAGAGACTTGGGTGTACTCATGCAAGGAACGCACAAAGTTAACATGCAGGTTCAGCACGCTATTAGGAAGGCAAATGGCATGTTGGCCTTTATTGCAAGGGGATTGAAGTACAGGAATAAACTAAAATTGTACAGTACTTTGGTGAGACCACACCTGGAATACTGTGTGCAGTTTTGGTCTCCACATTTAAGAAATGATGGACTTGCACTGGAGGCAGTGCAGCAAAGATTTACTAAATTGATCCCTGGGATGAGGGGGTTATCTTATGATGAGAGGCTGAGTAAATTGGGCTTATATTCTCTGGAGTTTAGAAGAATGAGAAGAATAATTAAGACATACAAGATTCTGAAAGGGCTTAATAGGGTAGAAGCTGAGAGATTGTTCCCACTGATCAGGAAAAAAAAAGAGAACACAGGGACACAGTCTCAGGATAAGGGGTCAATCATTCAGGACTGAGATGAGGAGAAATTACTTCACTCAAAGGGTTGTGAATCTTTGGAATTCTCTACCCCAGAGGGTTGTGGATGCTCCATCATTGGATATATTTAAGGCTGGGATAGATAGATTTTTGGTCTCACAGGGAATCAAGGGATATGGGAAGCAGGCAGGAAAGTGGAATTGAAGCCCAAGATCAGCCATGATCGTATTGAATGATGCAGCAGGCTCGATGGGCCATATGGTCTACTTCTGCTCCGATTGCTTGTGTTCTTGCGTCCTCACAGTTCAAAATACTTCCAAGTTTTGTGTCATCTGCAAATTTCAAATCAGCAAAGTTCCAGATTCAGTCCTTGGTTTGTGTTGAGTTAGCTGCTTTGATCAAGCACTTCTGATTGGTATCCAGGGGCTCCTGTTGCAAAGTGCAACATATCGGATATTAGACAAAGAAAGTATCAGCTTGGTTGTGATACCCCCTCCAACCCATTATCAAAGAGCCCACCAATAAGTATACTGCTACAGTATACACTTGGGTGATGCACTGGCATCTTCAGAGTGCTCATAGAGCCATATCACAGCAAAAACTACCCCTTCAAGAGTGAAAGGCTGAAAGGAAAAAAGAACATGATGCTGTGTCATATGTCCAATGTGCTCTACTGCTCTGTTATTTATTGAGTAAAGCAGTAATCCTCTGGCTAACCCGACCAGTTTAAAATCATATAGAGATGAAAAATAAACTAATTTCATAAATGCATACGAGCTGAATATTCATTAAATTGATTGGGAATTTGAAACTTCCCTCAGTACTGCACAGAGTGTCAAACTAGATCATGAAGTGGAATTTGAACCAGCTACCTGCTGACTAAACAGTGAGAATGCTACTACTCAGCCAAAGCTGATGTACTACAATCAAGCTCAGTGCCTCAAGGCTTGAGATGGGAAAATCAACCTGGGCTGCTATTCCTGATTGCAGTCAGTATGGTAATGTGCTTGGGTCTCGGTGAGAACTAGTTTGAGAGTGCCTAAGATATTTCCAGAATTAAATATTCAAGTAAGAATCACTATCTAAACTCCCAGGTTACTTCCATCACGGTAATGAAGAGGCTGTAATTGAGAAGAGGTCAGTACCTTCAGGCGTTGAAGGGAGTAAACTAGCAAAAAAGAATATCTGGTAAGAAAAGCAATAGAAATCTTGAAAAGTAACATCTATTTATTTGCTCTGGTTCAAATCAGGTAAAATGTCACCCACCACCATTTGGATAGTTCATTGAGGGATTTTCAAGAAGATCACCATTTGTGCTCATCGTATTTTGTCTATCTATATTTGCGTTATGTTTTAGCAGGTCATTCTTATCCTGAAGTTCTCTGAATTACAACTAATGTTTTGTATTTGTGAATGAATTTAATACCAGATTTGACCCACTGGGGTTTTCATTCAAGACAGAAGCTTCCTCTTCCACTGTGCATTATTTTCATTGGATTTAATGTGTTTTGGGGATTAAATATATTTTCTTAATGTGGTTGGCTCTTATCCCATCAAAGACAAAAATTCTTTTGTAGGAAAACACTTCTGCTTTGTTTTTGAAGGAAAAGGTTTTTGTGGCATATCAGGTCTACTCCACCTCTCGTTGGCATTATTTAGATTGGCAGACAAATCGATTAGGCCGCAACTGAATAACAAATAGAATTGCAAGTTCAGCACACAGAACACCAACGTGCATTCTTAATTGCCCTATCACCTGAAAAGGAAAAGGCAAATTGCAGCTGGTACAAGTACAAATGCTTAAATAACTCTCCATTTGCCCTGATATATTTACCTCTATGCAGAAAAAACTGGCTAGGGAGGAAAATGTTCAGTGAAGGTTCCCATTCCTTGAAACCTGCTGTGAGGTTAATTTTTGTGGGCAGGTGAGAGCACAATCGAGCTTGACTGTGACGCCCAACATGATTAAATAACCTGTCGACACCCTAGCCTCACATGAAAAATGGTCACTAGCTTCCCACATTGGCTCAGAGGCTGATGTTTCTATAGTATAATGTAATAGACATTGGGTTGTTACTGGGAAGATTATGTAAATAGACTGTGTTCATCACAGGGAGTGATGTAATGTAATCTGTTCAGAACCTCATGGAGAGTTGTAGAGGGAACCTTAGATGCAAGACATGTTGAATAAACTCCCGTTATTTCAACGTTAAACTCATATTCTGCACTAAACTGTTACAACCAGCTGAGAAAGAGGTCTGGGGTTCACTTTCAGCCTTCACCTTTGGTTTTAAACACATTGTGTTTTGAGCTCCCCCTTGGTGAATCCTTGTTCACCACTTTCTAATTATAAAGGCAAAAAAATGAGCACAAACAGGCTTTCTTAGGTTTAAAGAAAAGTGAAATTTATTAAAAGTTAAGCTGTAATTCGGTTAACACCTACGGATACACACCGTGCCCCACACTAGCATGCATATGCAATACGCACATCAAATAGAGACAGAAAAGAGCAGAAGAAAAATAGTGGAAATGTTTGAGGCAATCTCTGAAGAGGGGTTTTTGTTACTGTGCTTTGAGCTCGCTGTAGTCCTTGCTTGAGGGTAGATCTTGCTTTTCGTTGGGGTCCAGTATTCTTCTTAAACCTTGTCCACTGTAGGAGACTTTTCTCTCTTGGGGGTCATATGTCTTCAGTGGTTTTCAGTTCCATGAGAAAGAGATGGAAGTGGACAGGAGAGGCTGCTGCAAGCCAGCCACGAGAGGTCTTGTCAGTCCAGGAGAAAACAACTTTGAATTTAAATGCTCTGTGGCAAGTTCCAAAAAAAACCTCCAACAGCCAGTTAGTCATGTGACTAAACTGGTCTGACCATATCAGTTTGTGTATTCAGCCATCTTAGCAGTCAATCTGGAATGCTAGCTCCTCCACCTTCAAAGTCTGGTAATCAAAAGTCCATTGAGGGTTGAATGTCTCAGGGAATAGTCTTTTGTCCCTTTTAAGCACTGTCTGTAAATATGCAAATATCTTTCCAGTCAAGGGTCTGGTGCTTTGTTTCTTTTTAAAAAAAGTTCCATATCCAGTAACAGTTAAAAAAAAAAATCAATTCTTGGCAGGTGGGGGCCTGCATGACAAAACCTTAATAGTTACCAAAATATCACATGCTGGCAGTGGTAAATTACAAAAGATGGAGAAATCTTACCCTTTACTGGAGAACTTTGAAAAAGTAGCTGGACTGATCCCAGCCAATGCATGGCTGAATTAGGTCCGGAGGTTTGCAATGTATCGTACTGCATTGGGTCTTGCACAGAAGCCAGACAAGAAGCAGGTCAATAGGCTGTTGTATGCAATGGGTGAGCGTGCAGACGACAGTCTCATTACTCAAAGCATAGATGGAGAGAAAGCTATATCTGAAGAAGTTATCAAGACACTCGAGACTTACTTCAATGCAAGGAAAACTGTCACTGTGCAGCGCACCAAATTTAATAAGCGTACCTAGCAGAAAGAGGAGAGCACGGATTCATTTATCAATGATTTATATAAACTCGCTGAGGATTGCGGATATGGCAGCTTATGCGAGGAGCATAGTGACAGAATTGTGGTTGTTGTTTTAGACTATGCCCTTTCAGATCATCTACAGTCAAGGGATGATCTCACATTAACAAAAGCAATTCAGTTGAGCAGACAAGAGGAGGTTAGAAGAGTTAGCAAATTCGTTGTTCGAAAGGACAGGGAGATTTTGATCGAGAGTAGTAGATTCCATTGAATTCATTAAGAAAACAAAAGGAAAAATGGCGGTAAAAGACAAGACAGGCGGAAAGAGCATCTAGAAGTAGCAATAAACAATTGCAGTAGATGTAGTGGAGAGAGGCACAAGCAGGAAAACTGCCCTGCCAGAGAAGTGGAGTGCTTTTCAAGCAAAAAGATGGGACACTTTCAGTCTGTAAAAAAAAAACCCTGAATATAAAGGAAAATCATGAGAGAACAAAAATATTAATGAAGTACATGATGTACAAAGTGTGGAAATACCTTTTATAGGGGAAATCCAAGGAGAGTTACTGGACAGCAGAAATTTTTGTGGAAGGCAACAGGACTAATTTTAAACTGGACACTGGAGCAGCAGTTTTAGCATTATCAGGCTGATAAAGAAAACTCTCAAACCAACCGTTAAAAAATTATATGGGCCTGAAGGCATCAAGTCGAAGGTAATGGGAGAGTTAAAGACAACATTGAGTTACCAGGGAAAGGAAATTTGAGACCTTATATGTAATTAAAAATCAACGTTGTTCACTCCTAAGTAGGAAGGCTTGCATAGACATATGACTCATATATGGAGAGTGGAAGAGCTCGAATATAAGGAAGACCAGCCCAGAAATTTTAGAGCCAAATTTCCAAAATTATTTAGAGGATTGAGGAAGTTAAAAATGGCATACCATATTACTCTAAAGGAAAGAAGCAGAGCCAGTGTGTTGTTTGTTCACACTGAGAAAAGTCCCACATCCACTTCTAAAAAAAAACTTGAACAAGGAAATTGAATTAATGGCAAAACAAGACATCATTTCACTTGTAACAAAACCTATCGGATGGTGCTCAGGTATTGCTCCAGTGAAGAAACCTAATGGTTCAATTAGAATTGGTGTTGGCCTTACACAACTGAATAAGACAGTGGAAACAGAAATACATCAGTAGATGAGAGTTTGACAAAACTAGGGAGGAGATCAATCTTTACCAAATTGGATGCTGTCATGACCAGGTGAGCTGCAGGTCCAGGGGTTCCCTCTCAGCCTTTGCCTGCTCTACCTGTAACAAAGTTTGATTTTTAAAGCACCCGTGTTTATAGTTCCCCTCAGTGAATCCTTGTTCACTGCTTTCCAATTGTAAGGCAAAGAAATCAATTAGACAGGTTTTCTTAGATTTAAGCAAGGTGGAAGTTTATTATTCTTAAACTCTAATTCGGTTAACAAGTACGCGACCTGACAGCGCTAGGATGGATATGTGATAAACACATACGCAGATAGAGATAGAAAAAATAGAAGGAATAAAAGGGGAAATGTTTGAGGCAATATCTAGTGGTTATTTACTGACCTTTAAGTTCAATGTGGAGTCTTTGGTTGCCAGTAAGTCTTGCTGTCCGTTGGGGCCCAGTGCACACTTCAACTTGTTACAAAGTAGGAGTCTTTTCTCTCTTGAAGTTTACTTGTCTTCAGTGTGTCCTCTGTATCTGTTTGCGTCTGTTTATTGCGTATGCATGCTATCGTGGTCGCATTGCGTATTTTTTTAGTAATTTTAACTGAATTAGAGTTTTAAGGTTAATAAACTGACACCTTTCTTGTTTAAATGAGAAAACCTGTCTGGTTGATTTCTTTGCAATTACAATTAGAGAACAGTGAGCAAGGACTCACTGAGGCAAAGCTAAAAACACGGTTTTAAGTACAAGTTTTTGCTTTGACGACGACAACTTTACAGCTCAGAAACTAAGTGAGATCAGGAATGTGCAGAAAACAGACAAAGTACGTGCAACAATCAGGGAATATTGCTTGAATGGATAGCCAGCGTAGATGCCACATAAAATTATTCAAAAACAGTATTACTAACAGAGAGGTCATCGAAGCAATGTTGATGATTTGCTGATCTACAATGAGAAATTAGTTATCCCTGGGGTCTTGAGATTAAAGATCTTGGAGAGATTACACCAAGGTCATCCGGGTGTTATGAAGTGTAGTGTCAGGGCAAGATTTTTTTTATATTCATTCATGGGATGTGGGTGACGCTGGGCAGGCCAGCATTTATTGCCCATCCCTAATTGCCCTTGAGAAGGTGGTGGTCAGCTGCCTTCTGGAACCGCTGCAGTCCATTTGGGGTAGGTATACCCACAGTGCTGTTAGGAAGGGAGTTCCAGGATTTTGACCCAGCGACAGTGAAGGAACGGCGATATAGTTCCAAGTCAGGATGGTGTGTGACTTGGAGAGGAAATTGCAGGTGGTGGCATTCCCATGTATTTGCTGCCCTTGTCCTTCTAGTTGGTAGAAGTCGCGGGTTTGGAAGGTGCTGTCTGAGGAGCCTTGGTGCATTGCTGCAGTGCATCTTGTAGATGGTACACACTGCTGCCACTGTGAGTCGGTGGTGGAGGGAGTGAAGGTTTGTAGATGGGGTGCCAATCAAGCAGGCTGCTTTGTCCTGGATGGTGTCGAGCTTCTTGAGTGTTTTTGGAGCTACACCCATCCAGGCAAGTGGAGAGTATTCCATCACACTCCTGACTTGTGCCTTGTAGATGGTGGACAGGCTTTGGGGAGTCAGGAGGTGAGTTACTCGCCTCAGGATTCCTAGCCTCTGACCTACTCTTGTAGCCACGGTATTTATATGGCTACTCCAGTTCAGTTTCTGGTCAATGGTAGCCCCTGGGATGTTGATAGTGGGGGATTCAGCGATGGTAATGCTGTTGAATGTCAAGGGGACATGGTTAGGTTCTCTCTTGTTGAGATGGTCATTGCCTGGCACTTGAATGTTACTTGCCACTTATCAGCCCAAGCCTGGATATTGTCCAGGTCTTGCTGCATTTCTACACGGACTGTTTCAGTATCTGAGGAGTCACGAATGGTGCTGAACATTGTGCAATCATCAGCGAACATCCCCACTTCTGACCTTATGATTGAAGGAAGGTCATTGATGAAGCAGTTGAAGATGGTTGGGCCCAGGACACTACCCTGAGGAACTCCTGCAGTGATGTCCTGGAGCTCAGATGATTGACCTCCAACAACCACAACCATCTTCCTTTGATCTAGGTATGACTCCAGCCAGCGGAGGGTTTTCCCCCTGATTCCCATTGACCTCAGTTTTGCTGGGGCTCCTTGATGCCATACTCAGTCAAATGCTGCCTTGATGTCAAGGGCAGTCACTCTCACCTCACCTCTTGAGTTCAGCTCTTTTGTCCATGTTTGAACCAAGGTTGTAATGAGGTCAGGAGCTGAGTGGCCCTGGCGGAACTCAAACTGAGTGTCACTGAGCAGGTTATTGCTAAGCAAATGCCGCTTGATGGCACTGTTGATGACACCTTCCATCACTTTACTGATGATTGAGAGTAGGCTGATGGGGCGGTAATTGGCCAGGTTGGATTTGTCCTGCTTTTTGTGTACAGGACATACCTGGTGCTGCTCCTGGCATGCCCTCCTGCACTCTTCATTGAACCAGGGTTGGTCTCCTGGCTTGATGGTAATGATAGAGTGGGGGATATGCCGGGCCATGAGGTTACAGATTGTGGTTGAGTACAATTCTGCTGCTGCTGATGGCCCACAGCGCCTCATCGATGCCCATTGCTAGATCTGTTCGAAATCTATCCCATTTAGCACGGTGATAGTGCCACACAACACGACGGACGGTATCCTCAATGTGAAGGCGGGACTTTGTCTCCACAAGGACTGTGCGGTAGTCACTCCTACCAATACAGTCATGGACAGAAGCATCTGCGGCAGGCAGATTGGTGAGGACGAGGTCAAGTACGTTTTTCCCTTGTGTTGGTTCCCCCACCACCTGCCGCAGACCCAGTCTAGCAGTTATGTCCTTTAGGACTCGGCCAGCTCGGTCAGTAGTGGTGCTACTGAGCCACTCTTGGTGATGGACATTGAAGTCCCCCACCCAGAGTACATTTTGTGCCCTTGCCACCCTCAGTGCTTCCTCCAAGTGGTGTTCAACATGATGGAGTACTGAGTTATCAGCTGAGAGAGGGCGGTAGGTGGTAATCAGTAGGAGGTTACCTTGCCCATGTTTGACCTGATGCCATGACACTTCATGGGGTCCGGAGTCGATGTTGAGTACTCCCAGGCAACTCCCTCCCTTCTGTATACCACTGTCCTGCCACCTCTGGTGGTTCTGTCCTGCCGGTGGGACAGTACATATCCGGGGATGGTGATGGCAGTGTCTGGGACATTGTCTGTAAGGTATGATTCCGTGAGTATGACTATGTCAGGCTGTTGCTTGACTAGTCTGTGGGACAGCCGTCCCAACTTTGGCACAAGCCCCCAGATGTTAGTAAGGAGGACTTTGCAGGGTCGACAGGGCTGGGTTTGCCATTGTCGTTTCCGGTGCCTAGGTCGATGCTGGGTAGTCCGTCTGGTTTCATTCCTTTTTATTGACTTCGTAGCGGTTAGGTACAAGTGAGTGGCTTGCTAGGCCATTTCAGAGGGCATGTAAGAGTTAACCACATTGCTGTGGGACTGGAGTCACATGTAGGCCAGACCAGGTAAGGACAGCAGATTTCCTTCCCTAAAGGACATTAGTGAACCAAATGGGTTTTTACAACAATCGACAATGGTTTCATGGCCATCATTAGATTAGCTTTTAATTCCAGATTTAGTAATTGAATTCAAATTCCACCTTCTGCTGTGCTGGGATTCGGACCCATGTCCCCAGAGAAATACCCTGGGTCTCTGGGTTACTAGTCCAGTGATAATACCACCACGCCACCGCCTATCCCCATGTCGCATATTGTAATAGAGTAGACACTGGGCAGATTATGTAAATAGACTGTGTGCATCATCACAGGAAGCGACATATTGTAATCTGTTCAGAACCTCGTGGAAAGTTACAGAAGAAAGCTTAGATGTAAGACGTGTAGAATAAACTCCCTTTATTTCAACTGTCAGACTCTTACCTTAATAGTTATCAGAATACTACAGTTTCCACCTCTGAGCCACACAGATTAGAAAATTACCAGGTTTTTATCCTGGTTTGTGCTGATTTAGCAGATCTCAGGTGGAACTTACAATTAGTCATGATGCCCCACTTAAAAAATGGAAAATTGACCAGAATTTCCAGGATCACAGGAAATGCACATTTGTGGGTATGAGTGGAGGGCAGGAACCATAGTCAAATAGTCTGCGTGCACTCACTCTCAATGCTCAGATGTAAATGATGGTTACTTGAGCAAGTTACTGGAGATTGGTCATCAGTTGTCAGACTGTACCGTACTAAGGGGGTCAACCATTTCAGGAGCAGGGAATAATTAAAAAGAGAAAAAAAAAATTAAATAGATTGAAGAGTGGTCACTTAGTGAGCTATCATCGGGTCACCAGTTCCCATGGAATATATTGTAGCATGAACTTAAAAAAAAGGATAAAAAGGGAAGAAATGGAGAAAAAGAACAAAGGTTCAACATTGCTCAGATGTTAAGTTTGAAAGTAGGTATGAAAGATCAGTTAGCTTTGTTTCCTAAAGATGAGTGACATTAGACCATGCATCCAGTACTCCCAGCATAGTCAAAAGCAAAGTAAAACTCTCTCTATTCTGCTCCAACAACATGCCTCAACCCAACCTCAGAGACATATTCCCTATTGCACTAGTATTAAACTTTTTGTATTTCCTACACCAGTCTGTGGTCTCTGAGTGAGATTAGTGCCAAATTAGGGACAGTTTTATGCCAATTTAGAACAGAAATAAGGACAGTGCTAATTAATTCACAAAGGATCCTAATAACCAACAGACTGAGGAGACTTTCATTCAATCAATCTGTGCCACATTAGAATCCACTGTTCCACCCAGTCTGCCACAGTGAGTGTTTGAAGCTAAATCAGGAATTCAGCATTTACATGCTATCCCCACATTGTAAACCCTTAGACATTACCACCCTTGGTATTAGTCTACCATGAATTGAGTTAATGCATCACTACCAAATGATTAATTAAGCGCCTCATATCCATAAACAATTATTATAAACATATGTACGGCAAACCAGGATCAGATAGGTATAAACTACTGGGGATCAGATGAATAGTGTATTAGGAATCATCGATGACCAAATCTCATGTGCAGCACCTACTGGAAATCAGATACTTTGTGCCTTCTTTTAGTAAACGACGAGAGATCAAACTCATGCCCTATCAGGAATCAGATGCTTCTTCTACTCCCTGTATGTTTCAACCAAATAGATAGAAACTATGCCTCTCCTCAGACTAAATACAGGCACATTACCATCAATCTGGCTCTTTCCTCCCGAAAAATAAAAGGGAACTATATTGGTACTTGCCATTTTCTTGACAAGAAGTTTTTCTGCCTTTTTCTTTTTTTTTATTTCCAAAATACACTTTATTCATAAAATTCTGTAAAAATTACACTGCCAAACAGTTTCAAACAGCACCAAAAAATACAAACATTGCAAGGGAGATCAGTTTCCTTCAATACAATCATGAGTTGCCTCACAACCATTCCATTTCATTTGTCATGCCATTAACATTTTTACATTTTACAGCAAATGAAAATTTTCCCGATACAGTTTGAGGGGTTTCCCATGGATCCAGCCCCTCAGTTCAGCTTGGTGGGGGGACCTTACACTGTGGTCTTTCCCCATTGAGCTTTGCTGCGGCTGCCCCAAGCTTTAGTGTGTCCCTCAGCACGTAGGCCTGGACCTTGGAATGTGCCAGTTTGCAATATTTGGTGGTGGACAACTCTTTGCGCTGGAAGACCAGCAAGTTTTGGGCAGACCAAAGGGCGTCTTTCACCGAATTGATAGTCCTCCAGCAGTTGTCTCGGTGTGCGTCCCTGGGAACAGACGGTAGAGCACAGACTCCTGTGTTACAGAGCTGCTTGGGATGAACCTTGACAAAAACCACTGCATCTCTTTCCACACCTGCTTTGCAAAGACACATTCCAGGAGGAGGTGGGCAACCGTCTCTTCCCCACCACAGCCACCGCGGGGGCATTGCGCGGAAGGGGCGAGACTTCGGGCATGCAGGAAGGATCTGACGGGGAGGGCTCTTCTCACCACCAGCCAAGTTACATCTTGGTGCTTGTTTGAAAGTTCTGGTGATGAGGCATTCCGCCAAATGACTTTGGCGGTCTGCTCAGGGAACCATCCGACAGGATCCACCGTCTCCTTTTCCCGTCGGGCCTTGAGGACATTCCGTGCAGACCACTGCCTGATGGATCGGTGGTCAAAGGTGTTTTCCTGCAGAAACTGCTCCACGAAGGATAGGTGGTACGGCACGGTCCAACTGCATGGAGCGTTCCGCGGCAATGTGACCAGGCCCATCCTTCGCAACACCGTGGACAGATAGAACCACAGCACGTAGTCACACTTGGAGTTTGCGTACTGGGGGTCGACACACAGCTTGATGCAGCCGCACACGAAGGTGGTCATCAGGATGAGGGCCACGTTGGGTACATTTTTCCCGCCCTTATCCAGAGGTTTGAACATCGTGTCCCTCCGGACCCGGTCCATTTTAGATCCCCAGATGAAGCGGAAAATGATTCGGGTGACCGCCACAGTGCAGGAGTCGGGTATGGGCCAGACCCACGTACAACAACAACGGGAGCGCCTCGCACCTGATGACCAGTTCTTACCCATAATGGAGAAAGATTGCTGCCCCCACATGCTCAACTTTTGTTGTACCTTGGCTACTCGCTCCTCCCAGGTTTTGGTGCACGCTCTGGCCCTTCCGAACCATATCCCCAGCACCTTCAGGTAGTCTGACCTGACGGTGAAGGGGACAAAGGATCGGTCAGCCCAGTTCCCAAAGAACATGGCCTTGCTCTTGCCGTGGTTAACTTTGGCTCCCGAGGCCAGTTTGAACTGGTCGCAGATGCTCATCAGTCTGCGCACAGACAGCGGATCCGAGCTGAAGATGGCGATGTCGTCCATGTACAGGGAGGTTTTAACCTGAGTGCCACTGCTGCCTGGGATTGTCACCCCTCTGATGCTCGCATCCTTCCTAATAGACTCAGCAAAGGGTTCAATACAGCAAACAAACAAGACCGGGGACAGAGGACAGCCCTGTCTGACTCCAGATTTGATCGGGAAACTTTCCGATTCCCACCCATTGATTGAGACTGCGCTACTGATGTTTGTGTAGAGCAGTTTGATCCAATTGCAGATTCCCTCCCCAAACCCCATTTTGGAAAGCACGTCCATCATGTAGGTGTTCGATATCCTGTCAAAAGCCTTCTCCTGGTCCAGGCTGATGAGGCAGGTGTCCACCCTCCTGTCCCGCACATAGGCGATCGTATTCCTGAGTAGCGCGAGGCTATCAGAGATCTTCCTGCCGGGTACAGTACAGGTCTGATCGGGGTGGATCACCGACTCCAGAGCAGACTTGACTCGACTGGCTATGACTTTGGACAGAATCTTGTAGTCAACATTAAGCAGTGAGATGGGCCGCCAATTTCTGATTTCTGCCCTCTCCCCCTTTCGCTTGTAAATGAGGGCGATGATGCCTTTCCTCATGGATTCTGATATGCTGCCGGCCAGGAGCATACTCTCGTATACTTCCAGCAGGTCCTGGCCGACCCAGTCCCACAGGGCCGAGTACAACTTGACCGGTAAGCCGTCGTTTCCAGGAGTTTTACTCATCTCGAAGGACTCGACGGCCTTTGTCAGCTCGTCCAGAGTTAGCCGCTTGTCCAGTCTCTCCCTCCTGTTGTCATCTAAGACCTCTGTGATAGATGACAGGAAGGACTGGGAGGCTCTGCTGTCTGTGGGCTTCGCGTCATACAGCCCAGCATAAAAGGATTTGCTGATCCTTAGTATGTCGGACTGCGAAGACGTTTCCGAGCCATCCTCTTCCTTCAGGCTGCTGATAACAGAGCTCTCTGTGTGTACAGAGAGCTCTCTTTTGGAAGAAGTAACGCGAGCACGTCTCATCCTGCTCAATGGAGTGGACTCTGGACCGGAAGATGATCTTGGAGGCCTCCGTGGCAAAGAGCGAGGCCTGCTGGCTCTTCACCTCTTGGAGGTCCTCCTTGACTTCGACCCCCATCGACTGCAGCCGGAGCAGATTTTGCATACTTTTCTGGAGTCGGGACATTTCCCTCTGTCTCTCTCTCGCCCTCTGAACACCTTTGTGGATGAAGAACCCTTGATCGCTTCCCACCAGTGAACTGGAGACTCAAAGAGGGTTTTCACGGTCCTCCAATCTTTGTAATCCCTTTTGAGTTCCTTAACGTTCTCTGGGGTCAGCAGTGTGGCATTGAGCTTCCACGTCCCCCTGCCAACCCGCTGGTCGTCCTGTAAGTGACAGTCGGCCAGTAAGAGGCAGCGGTCGGAGAAGAACACCGGCTTGACGTCGGTGGATCCGACCGTGACAGCACGGGACACAAACAGGAAGTCAATCCTGCAACGGGCAGACCCGTCCGATCTTGACCATGTGTATCTGCGCTGCGCTCCATCTGCAGGTTTGCAGAAGACGTCGTGCAGTTTGGCATCTTTAACTGTTTCTATTAGGAATCTGGACGTAGCGTCCAGTTTGCTGTTGTCTCTGCCGGATCGTCCAGCCGCATCGATGATGCAGTTGAAGTCACCGCCTAGGATGACCGGCCTGGATATCGCCAGCAGCAGTGGGAGCTGCTGGAAGACGGTCAGCCGCTCGCTGCGTTGTACCGGGGCGTACACGTTGATCAACCGGAGCGGAGCGTTGTTGTACATCACGTCTGCTACGAGGAGGCGGCCGCCCACCACCTCCTTAACTTCGGAGATGGTGAAGTTACCTCCCTGCAGCAGAATACCCAGGCCGGAGGAACGGCAGTCATTACCCCCCGACCAGATCGATGGCCCGTGGGACCACCATCGCGACCACAGCCTGTAGGTGCTGAGGTGTGGTATTCCACACTCCTGCAGAAACAGTAGGTCGGCTTTGACCTTGGCGAGGTAATCCAAGGTTGAAACACATCGTATAATGGATTTAATGCTACGCACATTAATGGAAGCAATTCTTACTCCCATTTTTTAAAAGTTAGTTGTTGCTTCCCATTCCATTTGTCCTTGCTAGTCCCAGTCCTTCGGGATGTTCCTGCATACACAACGCAAGCTGTTTCACATCAGTTGAGCTCAGAAACCCCTCCTGGTTTTTCATGCAGGGTTTGTTCTGCTGGGGTGACATCGGGGGGGGTCTTGTAGGCAGCAAGGATTGGGTTGTCCTCTGCTGCTTTCCTCTGTTCTTCCTCGAAAACATCACTGCTCCCGGCTTCCCGGAGCTGAGGTGCGTCAGACGTGTCTTTGCTCTCGGTGTCCCGGAGTTGGTATGCACTGGCCGTGTCGTTCAGTGTGGCGCTTTGGGGTTGGGGCACGCCGGGCTCATCACAGCTTCCAGTGCCCGGGGGCTGGGATGCCTTATCTTCCATCTCCTTGGAGTTCTGCCGCCTCTTTTGAAGGGGCTGTCGTTCCAGCATTCCCCCGTCCAGTGAAGAGGAGCTGTTGTAGTCTGATTCAGAAGATAGCCTCCTCTTGCCACTGGTTTGGGTGGTGGCCTGTTCCGCTTTTGGAGGTCTTTTCTTTGTGGTTTTCCTCTGGACCACTTGCCACTGACCTGTTTGTCCATATGCTGCCTCCTCCTCCATTGATTCTGTCTGTGGAGGAGGGGTTTCCGGGCGCAGGGTAGGTGCTGGGTCGCTGGTTTCAGCTGCCTCCCCTTCCTTCTTCTTCTCAGGTTGAAGTTCCTCACTGCGGAGAAGTTTGCTTGTCTCCTTTCAAACACCAGACGCCTTCGTCGAACCTTCTCCCGGCCTTTCCTTGGACCTTGCCGCCTGAGCATAATTGAGGCAGCGTTTGGGGCAGGTTTTGTGGAGATGGCCTCCCGCACCGCACAAGTTGCAACACTTAGTCTGCTTACAGTCCTTGGTCTGATGGCCTTCCTCCTTGCAGTTCTTGCAAACAACCGTGCTGCAGTTGGCTGCCACGTGACCAGATTTGCCACAGGTGCGACAAACTCTGGGCTGCCCAGCGCAGACCAAGAAGCCTCGACTTCCCCCCATAGCGAAGCTGGAGGGAGGGTGTATAATGGCTCCACTGACATTGACCTTCAAGGTCACCTTGACCTGCCGCTTGCTGGTCCAAATCTCAAAGGGGTCTTTGACATCAGTGCTGCTGCCAGCCACCTCGACGTACCTGGCGAGAAAGGTGAGTACATCCACCACCGGAACATTTTCTGCCCCCTCCTCTTAAGGCATTATCTCCCTTTTGGGAGATCATTGCAAAGGTACCTACTTCCAGCACCTTACCCATATGGTGATTCTTCATTGTGAGGCTTTGATGTTTTCCCACTCTCTTGCCATAACCTCAGTCATTGGTGGTACCCCCTGAAGCAACTGTATAAATCGCTCCTTTTGATCATTTATTCTGTCTCTCCACAGGTTTCAATGAACTCCCATGTTACATGGGTCAGTAGGATATTAGAATACAAGGGTCTTCACAGCTGAGCCCTATTCTATCTTCATCCAATATCTACACACACATACATTGAGCAGGGGTTACTGAATAGCAATAAAGAACAAGAAGCTTGCCTGATTTCACCCTAATTGATCCAGAGGCACTCAGTCCAATTGTAGTGCTCTTACCAGCATCCAAAGTGAGATCAGAATACAAAACTGACCAGGAATGGAATCTGGGATCTCTCTGATCTGTTTGACTCACATATTCATCAGGTGAGCTTGCTGAGCCATTTATTGATATGGCTTCAGCCAAAGGTGCTACCCATTGTATAAATTATCATGAAAATATAAGAAACAGTGGCAACAATAATTTATTTCTTTTTTAAGTATAAATTAGCTAGAGTGGGGAAAATGTTGGTGTTTGTGAAGAAATGTTCAAAATTTCACTAGTTTGCCCACTTTGGATATTCTGTTTGATTTGGGTCTCATGTCAACCTAACCAATCATCTCCATTCCTAATGTAATGTGTACACCGTCTGCTTTCCTGCAACTAAAATCAAAACCAGCTGTAAAATAATGATTTCTCTCTTCATCAGATCTGGATAAAAACATCATGTCAAGTGGGCAAAAATACATTCTGTCAAAACACTCCTTTTACATGAAACCAGTCCACCTTCCACAGAGACTATCCACTAACACAGAAACAGAAGCTGCAAGCCACAACCATGTCGGTTTGATTGTTTTCCCTTAACAAGTTAAAGTAACATAAGTTTATTTTAGGTAACTCAAGTAACTAGTACGTCTGCCAAATTTTCGTTCCAAAAAAATGCAATTTAAAAGAAATGTTATAGGCACCTTAAAAGCTGCAGACAAATTGTAATGCAGATAGGTTGCACTCCACACTTTATCGTGTGTTCTTGTGTAAGAATATGTACCAAAAGTGGCAGACAACAGAAATGACTTTTTACTGTCTGCAAATCAAAAAAAAAACCCAAAATAATAGAGAAGTTTGAATATTGGACCGCAAATACAAAGGAACCAAAATTACAACAAAAAACATTTATTACAGTAACAGCTGAGTGTCAGCTATGTGGAGCCTCACTGCTTTTGAAGAGTCACTGGGCTAAAAGTTGGACAGCACTGAAAATTGAGTGTGAGGGCCGTGACTCACGACCTGCCCGTGTCAGTTCCAGTAGAGGCACGCAGCATGCAAATTTTGTGCTGCCAACTCATTTCCATGCCAGTAGCATGCTGCTCCCATGCTGATGGCTGCCTCTGCACTCAGCAGGAGGCCAAACAGTGCTATGCTGATAGCACATGGTGCAGCCAGCATTCCATTCTTAAAGGCTGTCAGTCCTTCTTAAAGGGAAGCTGCACTGAAAGACAGAGGGCTGTTGCTGAATACTATTGCTGCAATTCTAAACAAGGAAAATGGAACACTAGGGCAGAGGGGGTCTCTAGAGTCATGAATGGAGTGCTGGGGGCCTTAGTGATGGAGATGAGCAGGAGGAGAGATGCCATGGTTTCATGGGGTGGGGGGAAGGAGGCCCTCAAGGACCATCCTCCAAGGGATTGGGAGCAAGTGGACAGGGAGGTCAATTCCGGGCATCTGGACCTGAGGAACTGGCAGCAGTGCCACAAGAAGTCTACTGACCTTTTCTCTTCTCTTTTAGGCAGTCCCTCGGGAACGAGGATGACTTTCTTCCACTCCAGAGTTGTGGGTCCTTAGGTGACTGCACCGTCCAATTCTGGATCCGCACACTCTGCCACAGGTGGGGCAGATGGTGTTTGGTGAGGCGAGTGAATGGGATGCTCGAAATTCCGAATGCTGCTTCCACTGTTTGCACTTGGTCGCTGCCTGGGCATGTCGACGTTGTTCGAACTGGCTGGCACCTTCGCAGATGCTTCTTCTCCATTTTGGGCAGTCTCGGGCAAGAGATTCCCATGAATCGCTGGAGATGTAACATATTTTCAGGGAGGCTTTAAGGACATCCTTGTAGCATTTTCTCTGCCCTCCTGGTAGCCTCTTGCTGCGACAGAGTTCGGAGTAGAAAGTTTGTTTTGGGAATCTTGTGTCAGGCATGCGGACAATGTGGCCCACCCAATGTAACTGACTAGCCATCTAATGACCTCACACAGGTGGTCAATGTCAGTGAATGCATCTTCATATGACGTCTCCTACCCACCACATCACCAGGCTCTCACACTGCTTAATGCATCACATCCCCATCATTCATCCATCAATAGCCCTTGGCACTCGTGCCGAATATCCAGATACTCCACCTCACCCCGACACACCTACCAATGCTGTCAGTCTCACAGCCACCTCTTACTGCCTCCACAAATGTCCAGCTATTCAGGCAGGTACATCACCCAAACACAGGACTATACAATAACTGACATTCTTCCCTTTCTCTTGTAGGACAAGTTGGCACACAATGGAAGGGAGCAGAGCAGAACTGGTGGGGACAAGGATGTCTGCCTTCTCTGAGCCCCACAGAGGAGATGGTTCTCCATATCACAGGGCCAGCTGCAACAGAGCCCGTGACATCCGGTGTTGCTGAGAACATTGAGCGTGACGGTATGTTCCTGCCTTATGCCCCTTCTCAACTCCCAGCTCTTTATCCTGCTATCTAGCATGATGAGTAACTGCAGATGATGTGACCGGTGGCGAGCGCTATTCTCAAGGTGTTACATCGCACAGGCCACAGCAGAAGTGGGTAGCGGCACAGCGCGCACTCCTCGGAGGTCGATCATCTAGAGTAGTGCCATTTCCAGCAACGCAACTAATCCAAATTTCACACAGTTAAACAGTGAGTAATGGAAAGTATAAACTCAGAATACTGGTTTACTCTTTTAGAATAATGTATGGTCTTATATTTATAGACTAGCTATATTTAACCTATAGCAGAATGGCATTTCTAGTTTTGTGCCACAAATGTCTCTACATTTAAATTTGTTCACTCTGGCATACTGTGACCATGTACAGTCAAATTCAGAATACAGCATAAACCACATTACTGATCTTCCAGTAGATCCACATTTTTGAGGAATAGGTTAGCTATTTTCAAATTAAATAATGTCAGTTGATCTCCAATACAGTTGATCACAAACATGTGTAAAATTGTCTCTCTTTTTTTGTAAATGTCTTTCTCATTGTATTGTAATCTTTAATTCTTTCAATGTTTGCCTCTATCTTTATCTTTCCCTTCCATTATTTTTGTCTACCAACTTTACTCAATTACTAGCACTCTGACTGGGTTCAAAATCCACTCCAAGATATAATCTAGGCTGACAAATGTGTGCAGTGTTGAGTGAGCGTTGCATTGTCAGACGTGCTGTGTTTGAGCTGAGATATTAAACCAAGGCCCATTTGTCTACTAAGGTGGATGAAAAATATCCTTTCGGAGTTTAAGAAGTGCTGCAAATTCTCCTGGCGTAAAGCTAAGTGGATATGAAATAAATAAGAAAATCAATAATCAAAATCAGCCAGAGGTTGTAGGTCTAGACTATAGGTAAAGGTAAAGAAAAGACCAAGAGTGGGACCATCAAGTAGGAAGGATGTTGGAAAGAGGTGGGAACAGAGAGAAGTAGGAACAAGTGGGAAGAAAGAAGAGTAAGTCAAAAAACAATGCAAGAGGCACAGTTTGGATGTGGAGGCAGGAAAGATAATTTACCAATGCGTATAGATCAGTGAGCAACATTTTTGATACACTAGCTTTTGGATAGATAGATAACAAATAAATAATGATCTTGCATCTATACAACACCTTGGAAGATCTGAAACATCCCAAAGTACTTTACAGTTAATGAAGTACTTTAGAAGTATAGGGTGCAATTTAACCTAACTCACCAAGTAGGAAATCCATGGGATCAATTGGAACACTGATTTGCACCCTGCCCAATATTACTCAATAGAGAGTAAAATCGGACAAGGTATAAAACTAACATTGCATCCAATCACATCAGTTTCCTAAATAGTGGGAGAGGATAAAAATTACCCACATCTGACAGAGTCGCAAATCAGCTTTCCACCTGATCCTGTGTGTTTCTCATTTGGTGGGGGTGATTTTTATCTTAGCCATGGGGTCTCGACCACAGGCTAAAGTGCCAGTGAGAGCCCCACATCAACCCCTCTGGGGAATGCCCACCAAATCAAGTGCCAATTAGGCACTTGAGTGGACAGCAGCGGGTCTTCTCCAGGATTGAAGACACCGGCCAATCAGAGGCTGCTTAACAGAGCAGTGCCACTGCGGAAGCAATACTGGTCTCCTTATTTAAGGAATGATGTAAATGCATTGGAGGCAATACAGAGAAGGTTTACTAGACTAATACCTGGAATGGGCGGGCTGTCTTATGAGGAAAGATTGGACAGGCTAGGCCTGTATCTGCTGAAATTTAGAAGAGTAAGAGGTGACTTGATTGAAACATATAAGGTCCTGAGGGGTCTTGACAGGGTGGATATGGAAAGGATGTTTCCCCTTGTGGAAGAATCTAGAACTCGGGGTTACTGTTTAAAAATAAGGGGTCACCCATTTAATACAGAGATGAGGAGAAATTTTTTCTCTCAGAGGCTCGTGAGTATTTGGAATTCTCTTCCTCAAAAGGCGGTGGAAGCAGAGTCTTTGAATATTTTTAAGGCAGTGGTAGATAGATTCTTGATAAGCAAGGTGGTGAAAGGTTATTGGAGGTAGGTGGAAATGTGGAGTAATCAGTTCAGCCATGAACTTATTGAATGGCAGAATAGGCTCGAAGGGCCGAGTGGCCTACTCCTGCTCTTAATTCAAATGTTTGCAAGTTCGTATTCACTGGGGGTGCTGGAATCAGGCCACAGGTTAGTCAGGGCGGAGGAGGTTTGCGGGATGGGGGTCGCGGGGGAGGGTGGTGTAGGGGTTCGGCAGCAAGGACAGGGGGGTGGTTCTCAGCAGGTCTGTCCGTTCCAGATGCTAGGTCCCTCGTTCATGTACTCTCAGTGCACCCCTCTAAAGCCAGCAAGCAACCCACACGGGTTTGGTTGGCGTGTTCGCCATGCAGTGGCAGGCCCGCCCACTGCTGGACTAATTCCGTTGGTACTGGGATGAGGCCCTTAATTGGGCATTAATTTCCCACTTAAGGGCCTCAATTGGCGGTAAGGTGGGAAGTCCGTTCCTGGACTCAATTTGGGCGAAGGTGGGAAGGTGGCGGGGTCCCCTCCGTCACCATCCTGCCTGATTATATGCTCTCCCCACCTCCAAACTCAATACAAGGGAGATCATAAAATTCCCGCTGGTGAGTTCAGTAAAATTGTCTGTCACTTTTTTAATGTAGGAAAGTGGGACAGCCTGTTTACACATTGCAAGGTCCCACATACAGCAGTGACCAGTTCATCTGTTTTCAGGTGTTGACTACTGGATAAATATTGACCAGAACACTGGGAGAATTCCCTTACTATCCTTCAAGTAGTGAATCTTTTACATTTACCTGAAAGGGCAGACATCTTGGGTTATTGTCTCCTCCAAAGGACACATCTCCAACAGGGTAACATGCTCTCAAAACTACTGATGTGCCAGCTAGATTATGTACTAAAATCGCGATAAATTTAAAAAGTAATCTAATGCACCTGAAATATTAGCCTACTTTTTGCAGATGCTGACTGGCTTGCTGTGCTTTTACAGCATTTTCTGTGTAAAAATCTATCAAATCTAAATCGGGGGACATAATCACTGACCAACGCAAACAAATGGACCGCTGGGTTGAGCACTACCTACAACTGTACTCCAGGGAGAATGTTGTCACTGAGACTGCCCTCAATGCAGCCCAGCCTCTACCAGTCATGGATGAGCTGGACATACAGCCAACCAAATCGGAACTCAGTGATGCCATTGATTCTCTAGCCAGCGGAAAAGCCCCTGGGAAGGATGTCATTACCTCTGAAATAATCAAGAGTGCCAAGCCTGCTATACTCTCAGCACTACATGAACTGCTTTGCCTGTGCTGGGATGGGGAAGCAGTACCCCAGGACATGTGCGATGCCAATATCATCACCCTCTATAAAAACAAAGGTGACCGCGGTGACTGCAACAACTACCGTGGAATCTTCCTGCTCAGCATCGTGGGGAAAGTCTTTGCTCGAGTCGCTCTGAACAGGCTCCAGAAGCTGGCCGAGCGCGTCTACCCTGAGGCACAGTGTGGCTTTCGTGCAGAGAGATCGACCGTTGACATGCTGTTCTCCCTTCGTCAGATACAGGAGAAATGCCGTGAACAACAGATGCCCCTCTACATTGCTTTCATTGATCTCACCAAAGCCTTTGACCTTGTCAGCAGACGTGGTCTCTTCAGACTACTAGAAAAGATTGGATGCCCACCAAAGCTACTAAGCATCATCACCTCATTCCATGACAATATGAAAGGCACAATTCAACATGGTGGCTCCTCATCAGACCCCTTTCCTATCCTGAGTGGCGTGAAACAGGGCTGTGTTCTCGCATCCACACTTTTGCGATTTTCTTCTCCCTGCTGCTTTCACATGCGTTCAAGTCCTCTGAAGAAGGAATTTTTCTCCACACAAGATCAGGGGGCAGGTTGTTCAACCTTGCCCGTCTAAGAGCCAAGTCCAAAGTACGGAAAGTCCTCATTAGGGAACTCCTCTTTGCTGACGATGCTGCTTTAACATCTCACACTGAAGAGTGCCTGCAGAGTCTCATCGACAGGTTTGCGGCTGCCTGCAATGAATTTGGCCTAACCATCAGCCTCAAGAAAACGAACATCATGGAGCAGGACGTCAGAAATGCTCCATCCATCAATATTGGTGACCACGCTCTGGAAGTGGTTCAAGAGTTCACCTACCTAGGCTCAACTATCACCAGTAACCTGTCTCTAGATGCAGAAATCAACAAGCGCATGGGAAAGGCTTCCACTGCTATGTCCAGACTGGCCAAGAGAGTGTGGGAAAATGGCGCACTGACACGGAACACAAAAGTCCGAGTGTATCAGGCCTGTGTCCTCAGTACCTTGCTCTATGGCAGTGAGGCCTGGACAACGTATGTCAGCCAAGAGCGACGTCTCAATTCATTCCATCTTCGTTGCCTCCGGAGAATCCTTGGCATCAGGTGGCAGGACCGTATCTCCAACACAGAAGACCTCGAGGCGGCCAACATCCCCAGCTTATACTCACTACTGAGTCAGCGGCGCTTGAGATGGCTTGGCCATGTGAGCCGCATGGAAGATGGCAGGATCCCCAAAGGCACATTGTACAGCGAGCTCGCCACTGGTATCAGACCCACCGGCCGTCCATGTCTCCACTTTAAAGACGTCTGAAAACGCGACATGAAATCCTGTGACATTGATCACTAAGTCGTGAGAGTCAGTTGCCAGCGTTCGCCAGAGCTGGCAGTCATAAAGGCGGGGCTAAAGTGTGGCGTGTCTAAGAGACTTAGTAGTTGGCAGGAAAAAAGACAGAGGCGCAAGGGGAGAGCCAACTGTGTAACAGCCCCAACAAACAAATTTCTCTGCAGCACCTGTGGAAGAGCCTGTCACTCTAGAATTGGCCTTTATAGCCACTCCAGGCGCTGCTTCACAAACCACTGACCACCTCCAGGCGCTTATCCATTGTCTCTCGAGATAAGGAGGCCAAAGAAGAAGATATCTATATAACATAATTTAGTTAGCTAGTCATTCCAGCTCATTGTAGTTTGTGCAGTTTAAATCCAACGACTTGTATTTACTAAGCGCCTTTAACATGATAAAATGTCCCAAGATACGGCATTATAAAACAAAATATGACACTGAGCCACATAAGGAAATATTAGGCCAGATGACCAAAAGCCTGGTCACAGAGGTAGGATTTAAGGAGTGCCTTAAAGGAGGAAAGTGAGGTGGAGAGGTGAAGAGGTTTCGGGAGGAAATTCCAGAGCTTCGGCCCCAGGCAATGGTGGAACAATTAAAATTGGCGATGCTCAAGAGACCGGAATTAGAGGAGCGCAGTTATCTCAGAGCCTTTTGGAGATGGAGGAGATAGGTGAACGGTAATTGGTGCCAATTAGGATGTGGGCAGCAGAGTTTTTGATGACCTCAAGTTTATGCCAGGAATGTGTTAAAATAGTCAAGTCTCAATAGAGGTAGCAAAGGCATGAGCTGAGAAGGGGCAGAGTCAGAGTCGGGTGATATTATGGAGGTGGAAATAGGCAGTCTTAGTGATGGTATGGATATGTGCTTGGAAGCTCATCTCATGGTCAAATATGACACCAAGGTTGCGAACAGTCTGGTTCAGCCTCAGACAGTTGTCAGAGAGAGGGCTGGAGTCAGAAGCTAAAGAAGAAGTTTGTAGCGGGGACTGAAGACAATGGCTTCAGGTTTCCCAATATTTAATTGGATGAAATTTTTGCTCATTCAGTACTGGATGTCGGACAAACCGTCTGATAATTTAGACAGTGGAGGGGTTGCGCGAGGTCCTGGACAAATCATCCTGGAGAACGTGGTTACTGTATCTACTCTGTTATTAAAGGTGTTGCGTTTTTATTGGACAGTTTATAGGATTTTACTGAAATAACTCATTTTTCTTATGCCACTAACATGTCGAACAGCAATAAGCAGAAATTACAAGGTGGTAGTTGATTGTTCACATGACAACATGAACCACATAGGTTATCTCAACCCCAATTTAAGATTGCAATCTTGCAATCATTCCCAGGAAACATTATTTTTTATGATGTGGATTATAAAGATCTTGGGAGTGATTCTATTCTATTTGGAATCATCTTTTTGGTCATAATTAGATGTTTAAACAGATGCTCAATGGCTTACACGCACCCAGTTGCTAATGTATGGTTATATCAGTATTGAACAGTGCCACACTCACAGTTAATTTATCTGATAAGTAATAGTTGTTTAATAAGAAATAATACATAGTACGAATTTAACATGTTTCCATGTCAGCTGGTTTCTTATTTAGTTGAAACAGTAGGGGGGATTTTCCTGAGTCTAAGCCCATTTAATAGAACGGAAATTGATTGTTTTGCTTTACAGGCATTTGTTCCAGACATAGGAAAATCTCCCCTAAATCCAATTAGCTACAGGTATGGTTTTTGTAAATATTGTTTTACACATGATAGCCAATAAACTCTCTATTTCTCATTCACAAACTAATAAAAAATTAAGTTGTGAGTCATACATTTATTGTTTACTACTCTACAATAATTAAAAATTGATCTTGAGGTAGAGAGCAATACTCTTTCATTAGAGATTATTATAATTCTAATTGGTAAATGTGATTGTTTCCTGCTAGTTGAAAATATATATGGCCAGTAATAGCGATTATTATTCACACACAGTCAACAGTTGGCACAGACAAAAACCTATAGTTATCTGAGAGGTTGTAATTCTCAACTACCTGCTTTTGCTTGAGAAATCAAGGAAATGGACCAAGGCCTTTTTGTAAAAAAAGGTAAATGAGTTAGTGATTTGCTGATATAAGAACAGAAAGTGCTAGAAATACTCAGCAGGTCAAGCAGCAACTGTGGAAAGAGAAATAGTGTCAACGTTTCAGGGCTGTGACCTTTCATCAGATTTGCTGCTGTCAGGTTTGGAGTTTAAAAGCGTCAGAAGGAAAGAAAAACTGAGAGAGGAAGGTAAATAGTTCGACAGATTTGCAATCCTAGGGAGAAAGTTATTTAAAGTAGGGCACAATGGGGAACAACCTAATGAAATATTTAGCAAAGGATTCAGCTTTATCTCCTCATGCTCCCACCTCAATGAATTTCGCTCGCGGCACGACGTTGAGCTCTTCTTCTATCACCTTCACTTCCAGGCTCACTTCTTTGATCAGGCGTCCTCCGCACAACCAACAGACCCATTCACGCACCTCCAGTATTCCCCCTCCACCTGGATCCCTCTCTCTGGCCTCTTACCTGCTCTTGATCTTTTCATTGAGAATTGTCGGTGTGACATCAGTCATCTTAATTTCTCTGCTCCCCTCATTAACTCTAACCTGTCTCCCTCTAAACTTGCTGCACTCCATTCTCTCAGGTCAAATCCCAACATTAAAATCAAGGGTAGTGCTGTTGTTGTCATAGTGTCGTAAAGTTATACCACACAGAAACAGGCCCTTCGGGCCATCGTGTCTGTGCCGGCCATCTAGCACCTATCTATTCTAATTCCATTTTCCAGCACTTGGCCCGTAGCCTTGTATGCTATGGCGTCTCAAGTGCTCATCTAAATACTTCTTAAATGTTGTGAGGGTTCCTGCCTCTACCACCTCTTCAAGCAGTGCATTCCAGATTCCAACCACCCTCTGGGTGAAAATTGTTTTCCTCAAATCTCCTCGAAACGTCCTGCCCCTTACCTTAAATCTATGCCCCCTGGTTATTGACCCCTCCACTAAGGGAAAAAGTTTCTTCCTATCTATTCTATCAATGCCCTTCATAATTTTGTATACCTCAATCAGGTCCCCCCTCAGCCTTCTCTGCTCTAAGGAAAACAACCCTAGCCTATCCAGTCTCTCTTCATATCTGAAATACTCCAGCCCAGGCAACATCCTGGTGAATCTCCTCTGCACCCTCTCCGGTGCAATCACATCCTTCCTAGAGTGTGGTGACCAGAACTGTACACAGTACTCCAGCTGTGGCCTAACTAGCATTTTATACAGCTCCATTATAACCTCCCTGCTCTTATATTCTATACCTCGGCTAATAAAAGCAAGTATCCCATATGCCTTCCTAACCACCTTATCTACCTTTGCTGCTGCCTTCAGTGATCTATGGACAAGTTCACCAAGGTCCCTCTGACCTTCTGTACTTCCTAAGGTCCTACCATCCATTGTATATTCCCTTGCCTTGTTAGTCCTCTCAAAATGCATCACCTCACACTTCTCAGGATTAAATTCAATTTGCCACTGCTCTGCCCATCTTACCAGCCCATCAATATCATCCTGCAGTCTAAGGCTTTCCTCTTCACTATTTACAACACAACAAATTTTCGTGTCATATGTGAATTTACTGATCATACCTCCTATATTCACGTCTAAATCATTAATGTACACTACAAACAGCAAGGGTCCCAGCACCGATCCCTGCGGTACACCACTGGTCACAGGCTTCCAATCGCAAAAACAACCCTCGACCATCACTCTCTGCCTCCTGCCACTAAGACAATTTTGGATCCAATTTGCCAAATTGCCCTGGATCACATGGGCTCTTACCTTCTTAACCAATCTCCCATGCAGGACCTTATCAAAAGTGTTGCTGAAGTCCAGGTAGACTACATCAACTGCTTTACCCTTATCTACACATCTTGTCGCCTCCTTGAAAAATTCAATGAAGTTTGTTAGACACAATCTCTCCCTGACAAAGCTATGCTGACTATTCCTGATTAATCCTTGCCTCTCCAAGTGGAGATTAATTCTGTCCCTCAGAATTTTTTCCAGTAGTTTCCCAACCACTGATGTTAGACTCAATGGCCTGTAATTACCTGGTTTGTCCCTGCTACCCTTCTTGAATAATGGCACCATATTCACTGTCCTCTATTCCTCTGGTACCTCCCCTGTGGCCAGAGAGGATTTGAAAATTTGTGTCAGAGCCCCTGCTATCTCCTCCCTTGCCTCATATAACAGCCTGGATACATCTCATCTGGACCTGAGGATTCATCCACTTTTAAGCCCACTAAAACAGCTAATATTTCCTCCCTTTTAATGCTACTTTGTTCAAGTATATCACAATCTCCCTCCCTGATCTCTACACCTACATCGTCCTTCTCCATAGTGAACACAGATGAAAAGTAATCATTTAAAACCTCACCTATGTCCTCTGGCTCCACACATAGATTGCCATTTTGGTCCCTAATGGGCCCTGCTCTTTCCCTGGTTATCCTCTTGCCCTTAATATACTTACAAAACACCTTGGGATTTTCCTTTATCTTGCCCGTCAGTGTTTTTTCATGTCCCCTCTTCACTCTCCTAATTAATTTTTTAAGAAACCCCTGACATTTTCTATACTCTTCTCGGGCCTCCACTGTACTCAGCACTCTGAATCTGCCTTTAGCCTCCTTTTTTTTTCTTTATCCAATCCTCTATGTCTCTTGACATCCAGAGTTCCCTGGACTTATTGGTCCTACCCTTCTCCTTTACGGGAACATGTTGGCCCTGAACTCTCACTATTTCCTTTTTGAATGACTCCCACTAGTCTGATGTAGACTTTCCTATAAGTAGCTGCTCCCAGTCCACTTTGGCCAGATTCTGCTTTATCATATTGAAATCGGCCTTGCCCCAATTCAAAGAACAAAGAACAAAGAACAGTACAGCACAGGAACAGGCCATTCGGCCCTCCAAGCCTGCGCCGATCTTGATGCCTGCCTAAACTAAAACCTTTTGCACTTCCAGGGACCGTATCCCTCTATTCCCTTCCTTTTCATGTATTTTTCAAGATGCCTCTTAAACGTCGCTATCGTACCTGTTTCCACCACCTCCCCCAGCAGCAAGTTCCAGGCACTCGCCACCCTCTGTGTAAAAAAACTCGCCTCGCACATCCCCTCTAAACTTTGCCCCTCGCACCTTAAACCTTTGCCCCCTAGTAACTGACTCTTCCACCCTGGGAAAAAGCTTCTGACTATCCACTCTGTCCATGCAGCTCATAACTTTGTAAACCTCTATCATGTCGCCCCTCCACCTCCGTCGTTCCAGTGAAACGTTCAGTACTTTTATTTCCGGTCCCTCTTTGTCCTTTTCCATAACTACCTTAAATCTTACAGAGTTATGGTCACTATCCCCGAAATGCTCCCCCACTGACACTTCTACCACTTGTCTAGCTTCATTCCCTAGGATTAGGTCCAGTACCGCCCCTTCCCTTGTAGGACTTTCTATGTACTGGCTCAAAAAGCTCTCCTGTATGCACTTTAAGAATTCTGCCCCCTTTAAGCCTTTTGCACTAAGACTTGTCTGGTGTACTGACCTCTACCTTGCAGAGGCTGAGTGTCAACTCTCAGACACTTCTTCCTACCTCACCCTTGGACCATGAACCCACCACCGAACATCAAACCACTGTCTCCAAGATTGTCGCTGACCTCATCTCCTCTGTGGATCTTCCCTCTACAGCTTCCAACCTCAGTCCCACAACCCTGGACAGCCCACTTCAACTTCCTTCCCAAAATCCACAAACAAGGCTGTCCAGGTAGACCCATCGTTTCAGCCTCTTCCTGCCCCACTGAATTTATTTCTTCCTATCTTGACTCGATTTTTGTACCCTTGTCCAGTCTCTTCACACCCACATCTGACACCCTATGTAATTTTAACAAGTCCTAGTTTCCTGGCCCTAACTGCCTCTTCTTCACTATGGACATCCAATCTCTCTACACCTCCTCCCTCACCAGGATGGTCTGAGGGCTCTCTGTTTCTTCCTTGAAAAGAGGGCCAACCAGTCCCCATCCACCACACCCTCCTCCGCCTGGCTGAACTTATTCTCACATTGAACAACTTCTCCTTCAACTCCACTCACTTCCTCCGAATTAAAGGTGTTTCTATGGGTAGCTGCATGGGTCCTCTTTATGCCTGTCTTTTTGTGGGGTATGTCAAACTTTCTTTGTTCCTGCCCTACTCAGGCACCCTCCCTCAACTCTTTTTCATTGATGACTATATCGGTGCCATTTCCTGCTCTTGCCTGTAACTGAAAAACTTTATCAACTTTGCTTCCAATTTCTACCCTTCTTTCACCTTCATATGATCCATCTCCGACACTTCCCTTCCCTTCTTTGACTTCTCTGTCTTCATTTCTGAGGATAGGCTGTGTACTAATATTCATTATAAGCCCACCTACTCCTGCAGCTACCTCGACTACTTCCTCACACCTGCCTCCCATAAGGACTCCATTCCATTCTCCAGGTTGCTCCCTCTCCATTGCATCTGCTCTGATGTTGCATCCTTCCACAACTGCGCTTCTGATATGTCTTCCTTTCTCTTCAACCGAGGATTTTCCCGCACTGTAGTTAACAGGACCCGCGACCATGTCAACCCATTTCCGGCACTTCTGCCCTCATCCCTTCCCCTCCCACCCAGAACCGCAACAGAGTTCCTCTTGTCTTCATTTTGCACCCCACCAGCCTTCCCACCCAAAGGATCATCCTCCCCATTTCCACCACCTTTAGCGTGATGCCACCGCCAAACACATCTTCCCCTCCCCTCCCCTTTCCTGTCAGCATTCTGAAGAGATCATTCCCTCCATGACGCCCTGGTCCATTCCTGCATCACCCCGACACCTCATCCCCTTCCCACAGCACCTTCACATGCAATCGCAGGAGGTGTAATACCTGCCCTTTTACCTCCTTTTTGCTCATCATCCAAGGTCCCAAACACTCCTTCCAGGTGAAGCAGTGATTTACTTGTACTTCTTTCAATTTAGTATACTGTATTCACTGCTCACAATGCGGTCTCCTCTACATTGGGGAGACCAAACGCAGATTGCGTGACCGCTTTGCAGAACACCTCTGCTCAATCTGCAAACATGACCCCATGTTTCTGGTTGCTTGCAATTTTAATTCACCACCCTTGTTCTCACGCCCACATTTCTGTCCTCGGCCTGCTGCAGTGTTCCAGTGAAGCTCAACGCAAGCTCAAGGAACAGCACCTCATCTTCCGATTCGGCACTTTACAGCCTTCTGGACTCAATATTGAGTTCAACAATTTCTGACCATGATTGCCAATTTGATTTTTTGTTTAAGTCATGTGGCGGTCTTAAACTCTTTTTTCATGTTTTTGCTTTTGGACAGAACTGTTCTTTATTCTGCCATTAATACTATCTCTAAAAAAATGCTTTGTCTTTTACTGCAACTATTACCACTCCCTTTGCCTTTGTTCTGTGACATCTTTGTCATTTAATCTCTCCTGCACTCTGCCCTATCACAAACCTTCCCTTTTGTTCTTCTTCCCCCCACTTCTCCCTTTCACTTGCTCAAAACCTATTATATTTCTAACCTTTGCCAGTTCTGATGAAAGGTCACTGATCAGAAATGGTAACTCTGTTTCTCTCTCCACAGATTCTGCCAGATGTGCTGAGTATTTCCAGCACTTTCTGTTTTGATCTTTGATGAACTACCTACTCAACCAAATATTTCAGAGAAATTGCTCCTCAATAAAGTCCAGGAATGTCCACTGGGAACTATAAACCTCCTCAGCTGGGTACCACTAAGCTGTTGTTCCCCTGCTCTGGTGTAGACACATTGCGGCCTAAAGGCATTTCTGCTCTTCCTTCTCCCTTTCTTCCATGTAGCACATGTACAGACAGAGTCCAACAGGGCTGCCATTCTTAAATCCTAAATCCCTAAAGAGTACTGATTTTAGAAAGCAAGAGCAGCCCCCCTGCGAAGGCCACACAGTACTCTCATGTTCTAATCTGGTGGGTTAAGCACATTAGAAATAGGAGCTGGAGTGGGCCATTTGGCTCCTCGAGCCAGCTCCCCCATTCAATAATATCATGGCTGATCTGATTGTGGCCTTAACTCCACTTTCCTACCTGCTGACATAACCCTTGACTCCTTTGTAGATCAAATATCTAACTCAGCCTTGTATACATTCAATGACCCAGCCTCCACTGCTCTCTGGGGAAGAGAATCCCAAAGATTAACGCCCCTCTGAGAGAAGAAATTCCTCCTCATCTCCAGCTCAAAAGGCAGACCGTTTATTGTGAAACTGTGCTCCCTAGTTCTAGATTCACCCATGAGGGGAAACAACCTCTCAGGATCTAACCTGTCAAGCCCCCTCAGAATCTTGTATTTTTCAATAGACCATTCTTCTAAACTCCAATGAGCATAGGCCCAATCTATTTAAACTTTCCTCATATGACAACTGCTTCATCCCAGGAATCAACCTAGCGAACCTTCTCTGAACTGCTTCCGAGGCAAGTGTATCCCTCGTTAAGTAAGGAGACCAAAACTGTACACAGTATTCTAGGTGCAGTCTCACCAATGCCCTGTACAGTTGTAACAAGACTTCCCTACTTCTATATTCCATTCCCTTTGCAATCAATGCCAACATTCCATTTCCCTTCCTATTACTTGTTGTACTTGCCATGCTAACTTTTTGTGATTCATGTACAAGGACACCCTCTGTACTGCAGCATTCTGCAGTCTCTCCATGTAAATAATATTCCGCTTTTTTATTCTTCTTGCCGAAGTGGACAACCTCACATTTCCCCACATTATACTCTAACTGCCAAATTTTTGCCCACTCACTTAACTTAGCTACACTTCCTTTTGTACTTATGATTGTTTCTAGTAAGGGCACCGCAGATGCACCCCTCAAGTGCCAAAGGCCATTTTTTGTGATATTACCCTCCAGCCCTGTGACTTTTAATGGAATCAGTAGTGGCAGTCATGGGCAGACACAGCACAGCACTTGCACGGGGTTGCACCCTTGTGCATTTTTGGACCCACAATCCCAGTTGTGAAAAGTTAGTATTGTAATCCAATGTGCCTGTCAGACCCCTAAAACAGATTTATATCCCAGTTATACTGCACACTGTCATCTTGAACAGCTCTGACTTGGGATGAAATTCAAACTGTTAATGTGCAACATGACCTAGCCAATTCTGCTTAAGGTTGGAACAAAACCAATAGTTCCAATATTCCAGGCATCCAGCTGCAGTGCAGTTGCATGGTGTTTTGAGCTTCAGATTGTACACTCCATGCTGCATCAAATAATGATGCATTGTTACCACATTGCTATAAAATGCATTTGAGGGAATTCCCTCCTTTTTCCTTCCATTTCTGAAGGCAAAGATTAATGCTAGGGTATGGCTCTACAGTGAACGGTGGCATTCTGTTACCTCACCCAAATCATCATTTTTCATGTGTGGGCCTAGATGGTGAGTGGTGGAGCACTATTTGATCATAAACAGGTGAGCCCAACATTATCTTTATCTGATGTTCGCACATTGACTTGGTGTTGAATTTGTGAATGATTCTTCCATTCCCATTCTGGAGGACATTGAAGACAACCACTGTGCCCTTACAGCTCCCCCTACTGAGATCAATCCGAGGAGTTACTGGATCTGTATGGAACTAGGTGAGAGAGGGCAGGAGTTATGAAACCTGGTGTTGGTGCAATAGGCACAGAACCAAAACCAGCCACGGTTGCAGTGACCAGAAGTCAATATAACCCAAGCTTTAATTCCTCAACTGTGTCTGCATTAAGTCTGAACAAGATTTCTGACCTCTTCTGAAGGTACATTAGTTTCAGCCAGCACCAGTTGATACAGACCCAGTCTATGGAATCTTCATTAAGTAAGGCTTGTGTCCAATCTTATGACAGAGTGACATCAACATACTGGAATCCTTCTTTTGTGCTTGCTTGTTCAGAGATTTATGGTCAGACGTATTCTACAGTGCAGCTCATATTACAGTCCTGACAAATGAACTGCCTGTTACAGGGAAAAGGGTGAAGTAACACAGGAACCAGTGGTATACTCAGCTGCATCACAAAGCCTGCATTTTATGATTGATTTTATTGTGAATACTTTGTTTCATTTGAATTAACTATTAATCTCAAACAAATTCAAATTAATAGCATCTATGAAAATTGTCATGAGGTTACAACCCTTTCAGTAATGCCAGCTCCACAGAAACTTACTTTGGCAGAGTGTCTCTGAACTGATTTTATGATTATACACTAAAACAAAATGGAGTGCATTCCCACTCATTGGCACGTTTTGGAATTTGATTATTGATCAAAACAGCACTTAGTGGAAGATGCAAAAAAACTGTATTCTGCAACAATGAAAATGAAGAATTCTGCTGTCTCAGCTGGTGTAGTTCAACAAAAAAGTCTGGTTTTAATTTGAATTTGACCCAAGAAAATAAATGGACAATCCAAAAATATCTGGAAAATATGCCAGATATCATGTCTCCAATATGTAATTACACACAACTACACAAGCAACAAGAATTATGTGCGCACTATAGCCATGGGAATACTTGCAATTTTGCACCTGAAGGTTATCGGTTCAAGACATGTGGTATTTAATGGTCTGGTTCGAAACTTAAAATTCCGTTAAAGAATATCTTTAAAATGTGGATTGTCTATTGAATGATAGATGTAAAAGCTTTAAGTAGCTTTAAGTAGCATAAAAAAGTATGAACACATTTCAGAATTTAATTTACTGTGAAAATTAGAGGTAGTGAAGTGATTTATGACTTTAACCCCTTATAGGGACTAAACCAAATTAGGAGTACATCCTTATGAATCTCCTTTAATCAAGTTCAAACCAGACAAATTCTTAGACACTTATTTGGGTCCAAAGAATTGTACTAGCTTTCCCTCAAAGAAAGAAAACAAACAGAGAATATTCCCATCTTTCGGATAGCCTATTTTTAATATTATGGCTAAGTCATAAATATCCCAGATATTATAAGGGTCTGGGAAACTCTCTTCAATACGTATCTCTCCATTTAAAGAGGCACAGAGAGGGGGTTCTTGTAGTTGTATACAGAATACTACATGAGGCGATTTATTAAAGAATTTAACATGCAATAAACTTCTTAAGTGGATAAGAATATCACAATATCAAATATTACTGAGAGATGTAACACATATTCTTAGATCCAACGTAGAATTCAAAAGTTTAACCTTGCCCGCGAGGGGCAAAGTTTAGAGGGGATGTGCGAGGCAAGTTCTTTACACAGAGGGTGGTGAGTGCCTAGAACTTGCTGCCGGGGGAGGTGGTGGAAGCAGGTACGATAGCGACGTTTAAGAGGCATCTTGACAAATACATGAATAGGATGGGAATAGAGAGATATGGACCATGGAAGTGCAGAAGGTTTTAGTTTAGACAGGCATCAAGATCGGCGCAGGCTTGGAGGGCCAAATGGCCTGTTCCTGTGCTGTACTGTTCTTTGTTCTTTGTTCAATGTTACAGCAAAATTATCCTAGAATATCCAGAATATCCATCAAAATTTAAAGTAAACTTTTTACCTTAAATGCCCCTTAGTTGAGAAGCGATGTTTGAGGATTCAACACTTCTAGTCTTTGCTTTCAAAATCTCTCATTTTTATACTTTTTCTAAGGTGTCATATGACCTCTTAGCATATTGGTGCTACCTTTCTGTGTGTGTTTAAAATTCATATTTGGTAGTATCATGAACTAACTCTCCACTTAATGTTTTACTGGAATTTGAAGTTGTGAGCATTTATCTGGTCAAAATGTTTTTAATTGTGTTTACTTAACCTTTCTTGTTCCTGTTAGTACATTCTATTTATTGTTTTATTATCTATAATTGCCTATTTTATGGTACCTTAAAGCAATCTCTGGAGCCGACCTGTCTGCACAAACCAATTAAGTTTGTTGCTACCTCTTACTGACAGGATATTTCAATGTGTATGTTTATCTTCCAATCCCCTGGCAACAGAAATTCTATTCTAACAGGGGCCTTGAAATATTTAACTCGACCTTCTTAAAGGGGAATGTCAGTATGTTTAGATTAGATTTTGATTAGATTAGAGATACAGCACCGAAACAGGCCCTTCGGCCCACCGAGTCTGTGCCGAACATCAGCCACCCATTTATACTAATCCTACACTAATCCCATATTCCTACCAAACATCCCCACCTGTTCCTATATTTCCCTACCACCTACCTATACTAGTGACAATTTATAATGGCCAATTTACCTATCAACCTGCAAGTCTTTTTTGGCTTGTGGGAGGAAACTGGAGCACCCGGAGAAAACCCACGCAGACACAGGGAGAACTTGCAAACTCCACACAGGCAGTACCAGGAATCGAACCCGGGTCCCTGGAGCTGTGAGGCTGCGGTGCTAACCACTGCGCCACTGTGCCGCCCTTTTATGATCCGAGGCCCAAAGTCCAGGGCTCCTAGTGCCTGCTCATTTGAGCGTATGCTGTTAACACTGTGCGGGTAAGGCACCCAAAATTAGGCATGTTCTAAAAACCGACCATTTATTTATTCAATCTTTAATTCTAAAAGGCATAATATACTAACTATTTCCAAATGCTACCTAATCAAACCTATTATACCTATATTCCATCACAGTAGTGCTAATTTTGGCAGGGAGGTTTCCAGGATCACTATGTGTGAGGTCATCATCAATATATTCAAATAGAATGGGAACAAAATTGGGATCGGTAGTGCCCATCTTTTGGGCACGAATGCCATTTGGAGACAGAAATGGCATCTGATGCACATGTGCACACTTCTACCGTGAATCACGTTGGACGCCATCTTGGTAAAGGACAAAAAAAGAGGCATTCTTTACTCTAATTTGAAGCAGGCATTAGTCTATTTGCATATGCAAATAAGGAGCCTAATGCCTTCTTCTGCTCCTTGCTGCAACTTTCAGCTTGCCCTGAAGCAGCCAGCATCAGTGCTGATTGCCTCCAGGAAAGCCAAGCACTAGCCTGTGCAGGCTCCTATTGCAGCACCATCTGCATTATGATCCGAGGCCCAAAGTCCAGGGCTCCTAGTGCCTGCTCATTTGAGCGTGTGCTGTTAACACTGTGCGGGTAAGGCACCCAAAATTAGGCATGCCCAAATTTCTAGCCAATGTAGTTATACATAGCGACTAGAACAATTTTCCCCTTTTTGTTATTTAGCAGTAATAGAACTGGTCCTGGGTAGGAACAGGCATTGGGCTGGAGTTTCCTTCATTTTGTAGCATAAAATAAGACTGGAATGGGGATGTGTGGTTCATCGCCACAATCCAAACCCTAAAAAATGCACACTAAACATTCTTCAGTCAAAGTGACCTGTAGTCATTACCCTGGTATGGCAGTAGGATAGGCCATTCAGTCCATAGAGTCTGCCAGCTCTTTCAAAGCATGATCCATTCAGTCTTACTCCTTCTCCTTCAATTTTTTTTATCCAATTCCCTTTTGAAGACCACTATTTGAATCTGTGTCTGCCACCCTATCAAGCAGTGCATTCCAAATTATGGCCACTCTTTGCGTAAAAATGATATTCCTCATGTCGCTTCTGGTTTTTTTCCTAATTGCATTAAATCTGTGCCCTTCAGCCATTGAAAAGTTTCTCTTTATTTATGCTATCTAAACCCTTCATGATTTTAAATATCAAATCTCCTCATAGCCTTCCCTGCTCTGAGGAGAACAACCCCAGCTTCTCCAGTCTATCCATGTAACTATATTCGCTCATCCCTGGTACCATTCTAGTAAATTTCTTCTGTACCCTCTCCAAAGCTTTCACATCCTTCCTAATTTGTAGTGTCCAGAATTCGCCACAATGCTCTACCTGGGGCCAAACTGATATTTCTTATAGGTTTAGCATAACTTCCTGGTTTTTGTACTCTATGCCTCTATTTATAAAGCCCAGGATCCCATATGCTTCATCAACTGCTTTGTTGACCTGCCCTGCCACCTTCAAAGATTTGTGCACAAATACCCCCAGGTCTCTCTCTTATCTTGCACACCCTTTAAAATTGTACCATTTAGTATGTATTGCCTCTCCTCATTCTTGCAAAATCTATCACCTCTCATTTTATTGCACTGAATTTTGCACTGAGTCCACCCATTTCACCAGTCTGCCTACGTAATCTTGAAGTCTGTGACTATCTTCCTCACTGTTTAATACACTTCCAAGTTTCATGTTATCTGCAAATTTCAGAATTGTGCCCTGTACCCCCAAGTCCAATTGATTAAACTATATATGAAACAACAGTGGTCCGAACACAAAATTTTGGGGAACTCCACTGTATACCTCCCATCAAGTCCAAAAAGAGTCATTCACCACAACCCTGTGTTTTCTGTCCCTTAGCCAATTTTACCTGCTTCCCCCCATGTTCCAATTGCCCATTTATGTCATAGATGGTTTTATGTAAGTTTTGATGAGGTAACAGAGAGGGTAATGTGAGTAGTACACTTGATGTGTACAGTGACTTTCAAAAGGTGTTTGATAAAGTACCACATATCAGGCTGGTTAGCAAAATTGAAGCCCAAGGGAGAAGAATGACAACCAAATTGAACTTAAGAGCAGCAAACTTCAGGGAGTCAGACCTGGATATCCTTGTTCCAGAGATATGACAGATGAGGAGCAGGCTGTTACAGTTCTGGGCAGAAGCCTCACCAAAATGGTGATGTGCAGCCAGTGGAGGAAGGTGATTGTGCCACCTCTGTGACTTTTTGCAGTGCCAGAAGAAATTTACTGACCTCCCCAGAGCAGCCAAAGTACCTGCTCCACACCCCGTGCGTCCCCCACCCTCACCTCCCGGCCCTTTCTTGCTTTTTCTAAAATGTAGCATGCCTTCATTCTTTTCCATCCAAAGCAAAACCATCAACCTCTGATCCTTGATCCCATCCTATATCACTGCATCTTCCCTCTTACATGGATGATAAAATCCTTCCTAACTCTCCGCACTCATCCTTTCTTGATTATTGCCCCTCAGATAATCTGATATGTCAGACAGTTGTCAGGAATCTGGGGCCATAGGTGGTGGTGTCCTGTACCTCATGAGGACGAAGCCCTGGAGATCCTGGGGATCCAAATCCTGAATCTGTTTGGATGTAGAGGCAGGAGGGCCAGTGACCGCTGTAGGTTTGTCTGGTCCATCCACAGCTTGCCTGCGCAATGCTTTGGGAGCGTGGCTCACCAGCAAGAAAATGAGTGTGCACCTTGAAAAACTAAAGATGGAACTGCTTTGGTATTGTTTTAACATTATCACATTTTCTTTTCCTCTCGATAAACCAAAGCAAAATATCACTGAGAGAAAAGATGGAGGAAAGCAGCTTTTACTTTTCCCAATCAACCAAATCCTCACCAATCTTTTCTCATTCACTAGCCCAGAGAAATCCATTGGGGGGAGATATAGACAGTTCCGATGAGGAATTTTTTTTATTGAGTGAGACACAACACATGGGAATGTTGAAGGATTCAATGGTAAGAATGGGATCTGATAGTGGGAAGTAGATGCTCCACAGAAATTAACTCTTGGCTCCCAAGCCTGCAGACTCAATTCTCTCAGGTCCTACTCTAAAAAGACTTGGATGATCATCACACTCACTTGAAGGCACCAAGGCCATCTTGGAGACCTGAAACAGGAGGAAGGGGTCACAGCAAAGTCAAATGTCATTTCTCACTGCCAGTATCCAAGAAGCATTAAAACTAAAGCAACCCTAGTTGAACGAAGTGGCCCCACATCAAGAGCACCTGCATTCATCTTTGTTTGACAAAGAGAAGCCTCCAGACCAGTCAATGCACCCAATAAGGATGCTTTGGCCACGAGACTCCAGGCTTTGGGGGACCATTTGAGAGATGGGTGGCAACCAGCTTCTGAGAGATTCAGGGTGGCATCACTCAAAGCTTCCATTGATAACATCAGATCTATCTTCCCGCTGATCAGTGGGACCACCTACACCACCTGCACCATTGCCCATACACTTTCAATGATGATGCAACCGGTCGACGAGTCCTCCCAGGCCACAGACTTGGGCTACCTTGGTCAGAAGAGGCTCATAATACCGCAGCGCAGCTAAGAATCACTGGCAACCCAAGGCTTCATTAAGGACTTCAATGTTGCATAATGAGGCATCAGGGTAGGCTCAGTGGTAAAAAGAAACAACTGTTGTAAATAGTGCACATTAAAACAATTTTATGACATGAACTTCAGTTTTCTAAGGCATGCCTGCACTTTCTTTTTTTTTGTGTTTGAAACGATGTTTGAAAGTAAGTTTGTTATGTGGCACAAAGTACCTTCAATGACTCCTTAAAGAACCATTGACTCCTTAAGCAGATCTGTTGTGACACATTTTCAAGAAGGTAGCGTGGTCTGTAGACTCTGGTGGAACAGTACCCGCTACATGGTCTTCTCTTTTGTGCAGCCCTAGCCTGTGTGCCTTTCATATTTCCTCTTTATCCTTCTCCCATTCTGTTTTGATCACAGGGACATATATGGAAATGCCTATAGTGAACCCCATGACAAGAAACACTTTGCTGCCTGAAATTGCTGAACTGCAGTTCGCAGAATCCTCTCTTAGCTGCACTGCTAAGAAAAGAGATTTTTTGAACCATCCCAATTAAAGCTAATATTACAGCCAAAGTTTGTGGACAGTCAGAGCCTGCTTGACAAGTCATGCAGGTTACTTACTGCTCTTTTCTACAACCTTAAGTTAATTCAGGTGCAATTCAGATATAAATGGTAAAATTTTGACCAGGCAGGTTTTGTCCTCATTCTCTAGTCATGTGCAGACTTGCATCATTTTGGGTGTTGGCACAACTTGTGCTAGCTTACAGTTCAGGTCCACTGGAATTTAATGTGTTTTTCAAACAGGTGTAACTCTGGCATACCTGAATTAGAGCCCAATTGTTGGTCAAATATATTGGAGCTATAACACTTTTGCCCTCCAAGAAACAGGAGGCAGCAACGTGTCCATATATGGACACCAGAGTTCATGGAAAAATGGTCGTGGTAATTTTAAATGTCTTGTTCCAAGCCTTTAAAATTGTGTTTTAAAATAACCTAGCTGCTAGATTATTTTAAAACTGAGCTATCCAACACATGGCCCGCAGGCCAGATCCTGCTCACCAAACATTTCCATCCAGCCCACCAATCTTCTGTGACTGACAGCGGGCTGCTCATGGCTATCCTATTAAAGTATATGTCAGGAAGATGGGGTAGTGTTTGATTGATCTGAGTTTGATTGTATTACTCATAGAGAGATACAGCACTAAAACAGGCCCTTCAGTGCACTGAGTCTGTGCCAACCAACAACCACCCATTTATACTAATCCTACATTCCCTACCACATCCCCACCATTCTCCTACCACCTGCCTACACTAGGGGCAATTTACAATGGCCAATATACCTATCAACCTGCAAGTCTTTGGCTGTGGGAAGAAACCAGAGCACCCAGCAGAAACCCACACGGTCACAGGGAGAACTTGCAAACTCCACACAGGCAGTACCCAGAACTGAACCAAGGTCACTGGAGTTGTGAGGCTGTGGTGCTAACCACTGCACCACTCTGTCTACTTATCTGTGTTCACTGTATTTGATTGCTTAAGTCTATAGGTGGTGCTTAAGAGTTTGAAACTGAAACCAAAAGAGACATAGCTCGAAGGTTCTGCTAAACACAGACTGTTTGAAAGAAGAAACTGTACTGAGATCTTGTAAGAACTGAGATACTTTAAAGTGCTGTAAATAAACCAGTTGATGATTTAATACAAGTGTGATATACTCATTGCTATACATAATATATCCAGCAACCTGGCGTAAACATAACAAAACTGTGGCTACAAGGATGATTCAACAAAATTTTATGTTATCTGCTCCAGAACCTTTTCTTTCAATGGCAGTAAATCCTCCCTTGTGCTGGCAGTGATGGATTTCGGGGTTCACGATCTACTTGCTCGCTATAGGGATGGACAACCCAGATATAGCAGCGAACCGTAAGAAAACGATACTAGTACATTGTCAATGTGCAGAAGGCCAGTGCATATTTGAGCAGTTTACAGAAGATACATCTACATTTGGTACGGCGATAAGTGCCCTCAAAAAATACTTTGGGTCAACAAAAAGTGTGATGATAGAGTGATACACATTCCGCCAGAGATCCCAGGGACATGGTGAGTCCATTAAACAATATGTGACAGCCTTGCAGCAATTGGCAGCGGCATGTAAATTTGGCACACTAATCAACGAATTAATTCATCACCAATTAATTGAAAAGACTTCAATTCCACGAATTAGGGAATGTCTCCTCATGGAGGATAATGATTTAACCTTGGAAAAAGCCATAACCTTAGCAGTCCAGATAGAATTTGTCATGTTAGATTTGAAGAGGTTACACACCCTTGCACCCTTAGACTCAGGGTTGCAGACACAGCGTGCCCAATCAGCTTCAGTGCAAAGGTTAAGGACAAGAAGACCTCAACAAACTCATCAAAATGTCAGTTACCTTCAAAACTGTGCCCAAATTGTGGAAATGCTCATCAAGTCACAGTGCCATGTCCAGCTCGAGGAAAAAGTGCAACTCATGTTTAAAGTGGAACCATTTTGCAAAGATGTGCAGGTCATCGAAGGAATAGACTTCATTGTTTCAACACCTGGGGGAGTCTCATCCTGAGAGTGAGGTACAACGTGTATTTACCATCACAAAAAGAAAAGCACCTGTTCACTTTAAGGAGTGCTCAGAAGAGATCGCAGGCATCTCAGTGTCACTCCTGATCGATGTTCGCACAAAGATACCTATTTTGAGTGACAAACTCTACCATCAGTATATTTTGCAATTCTCTCTCACTCCTGCAACAGACACTCTTCAAGGTTATGACGATACTGCAAAAATGTCACCCTAGACAAGTTCACTTTCTAGTTAGCCAAAGGCCAAAGCCTTATGGGGGTAAATCTTTTCGATAGGCTTAGATTCAAACTTGAAAACTCCACCAGAGCACACATTTACCTGGCATTCATTTACGTTTGGCAAAATGGTGGGGACAATTATTTCATACAACTTATTCAAAAGCTAATCTTTGTGCTAAAAAGGAAGAATCAGCAGATTATACATGCCAGTGTCCATCCTTATTTACTGGATTTGGGGAGATCAAAGGGTACTGTCATGCTCCTCACACTGACATATCAATTCAACCAGTTTCACCAAATTTGAGACGGTTGCCATTTGCAATCCGTGATGAAGTGTCACAGGAGCTGAAATGACTAGAAACAGATGATATCATTGAGCAAATCGTCTCATCGCTGTGGATATCAAATCTAGTCATTGCATGATGAAAAAATGGTGAACTTAGACTATGCATTGACCTAAAGGCAGTCAACAAAGCTATTATACCAGACAAGTATTCACTTCCTACAATTCAAGAACTGTCAGCATCATTCCATGACTCCATAGTCTTCACAAAGCTTGATAAGTGACGGAGTTATCTTCACATAACTCGAGCAGAACAAAGCCAATATCTTACAGCCTTTGTTACCCATGAAGGTATGTTTCAGTACCGCAGATTGCCACATGGACTCAATTCAGCACTGAGCGCATTCCAGAAGATCGTTTCTACAGTCTTGTTGGATGTTGACGGAACGCTCAACCTACTTGTTGACATTGTTGTCCATGGAAAGGACAAAGCTGAGCATGATCAACGCTTATCAGCAGTGCTCCCTCGACATGCAAAACACAATTTGACGCTAAACAAGGACAAATGCACATTTGCGGCACCCAAGATTAGCTTTCTAGGTTACAGAGTGACAGCAGCTGGAGTAAAGCCCACACACTTTCTGACTGGAATGATGCCAGTTGTAATTATGATAGGTCATAACTTTCGCATGCCACTGACTATTCTTAAGTCATCACTACCAGTTAACAAGGATGTCAGAGCGAAAGCAGATGAAATCACAAAGCAACAAGGTAAAGCAAATGTATACTTTCACAAATGTACAGGTGCAGGGGAACCACAATTGAAAGTTGGAGATTGAGTTCTAATCAAACGGCTAAATCATGACCACAAAATTGCTTCATTAGTATCAGCTCTAAAGCAGATTAAATGTTTGCTAGGTACCAATGCTTATTTGTTGGATGACAATACCAAGTGGAATGCAAGATGTTTGATAGGGAGCAGACCAGGATATTTTAAGGTAATGAAGATACATTTCCTTTTCCTATGAGTGATATCGATTATCCGCCTTATCAAGCTGATCAAACAGATCCACAACCTCAAATTCAGAAATATAAATGCAGACCTAAGAGACCTTCCTATCTCAAAGACTGTTTCTGTACTTAGAGAAAACAGACAAGTTGAACACTAAGAAATAACTTGATATATATATGTTTGTTGTTTAGAATACTTTAATTCAAAAATAATGTCTTTAATTCAAAATTAATGTCTGTAGTGTTTGATTGATCCAGGTTCGATTGTACAGGTCTGTCCACTTCTCTGTGTTCACTGTGTTTGATTGCTTAAACCTATGGGTGGAGCTTAAGAATTTGAAACTGAAACTGGAAGAGACATAGCTCGAAGGTTCTGCTAAACACACACTGTTCTGAAGAAGACATTGTACTGAGATCTTGTAAGAGCTGAGATACTTTAAAGTTTTGTAAATAAATCAGTTGGTGATTTAATACAAGCATGATATCTGCATTGCTCTGAGATAAATCAAATATACATAATCTATCCAGCAACCCGGCATAAACATAACAGGCGGGACCTGCGCCTGACGGGCGGTGGATGCCTGTCTGTGATTGCTCCCTGTCTGTGACTTACAGTGGGCTACTCAGGCAAGGTGCTCACTGATTTATGGTTCACAGCGCAGGCGCACTGGGGTCGGCCACTCCTGCTGTTATCACACAGTTCGAGGAGTGAGCAGGAATGGCTGCTACAGGGAAGAGGGAGGGAAAAGCCAAAGGGAGAGCCAGCACACAGCCAGAGGTGCAGCGCAATGCTGAGGGAGCAAGCTGAGAGTCAGACAGCCCTTGAAACAAGCACCGACCCAGCAGAGGGAGAGAGAGAGAGGGGGGAGAAACAGAGATACAGGGGGGAGAGAGATAGACACAGGGGGCAGAGAGAGAGGGAGAGAGATGGACACAGGGGGCAGCGAGAGAGGGAAGAAAGATGGACATGTGGGAGAGAGAGAGAGGGGAGAGGGATGGACACAGAGATGGGAGAGAGATGGACACAGAGAGGGGAAAGGGATGGACACAGATGGGAGAGAGAGAGGGGAGAGATGGACACTGAGAGGAGACAGGGATAGATGCAGAGAGAAAGAGAGGGGAGAGAAAGAGATCAAGATCACTCCTGACAGATGTACATCTATCCAAATTCTTCGCATCACTACATCAAGTATGCGGTTGGACATTGATTACTCGTGCAAGCAAAAACAATGCCAGGGATCTCACTAAATAGTGAGAAATGTGTTTTAACTTGGACTGCGTTCTGATGGCATTCAGATGGCTATTTGCCCCCATGTCTGTGGCTAAGTCAATAATTTTGTCAATAGTGCCACATGTTGGTATCTATTCCTCCCAAGAAGTAATGGATTTCAGGCCCATAGGCTCCTTGTACATGCTTCATCTGATATGTCCAGGTAAACGTGACTGGGCTTGCATACATGACTGACACCATAATGACAGGCCCTGACTGATCTTCTGAGTAAGAAGCACATCTGGCTGGCATGCCTCTAGTAATGATTCTTCTCCTTCCTCAGAGCCTGCAAGTGGAGAAATATGTCTCGAGGAGTGCATAGTGTTTCTCTTTAAATAGCAACAATGACCATTCCTGGGAAAATAAGTACAGATAACAGATGCTGTATCAGTAAGGCTCCAGTAAGTTTCATTAACTTTGTTTGTCCTACAGTAGCAACATAGCACAGAAACAGTATGACAAACTGCTAGAGAGAAATCTGAAAACTATCTTTCACAAGAAACTTCCAACTAAAGATTAGATGGTCCCATATAGGCTCCATGTTTTTCTGGGTACTCAGCATATCGGGTCCCATTCAGGTACCCCAAGATATTTTGGGGACATTCCATACTTACAGAACAATCAGAACTTTAATGAATGTAATGTACAACGGGGGGTTGGTGGTAAACTCTTTTGCTCTTGTTACGATGCTCATTGTGCGTTGGACGCTTAGAAGGCCTCAGGTTTCTGTGTCCTAAAATGCAGGGAGACAATACGTGATGCACTATGAGCACCAAAGATCATATTATCAACTCCATATCCCTAATTAACATATTCTCATACAGTTGCCAAAGAGGTCATGTTGGAGAATTAAAGCAGTTCCATTCACGATGCTGTTTCATAACCATGAAGAAAGGTTGGGCTATGATAGCCTTCAGAGTCCATAGAAGCTGGATGATGAAAATATAGTAGAGTGTTAGTGATATCTCCAAACTGGGTAGTTGTGGTGGTGGTAATGCAGTATGAGTGAAACATCCCTCTTTATTGGTGGTGGTAGTAATGTAAGTTCACTGATATATCCAGTCTAGGTATAGTGTTGACAATGGAGGAGTTAGTGATCTTGGTTAGACTTGGTAGTAGTTGTCTAAGATAAGTTGTGGTAGTACAATAATAGTATGTATGTGGTGCAGTGGAAGATAATTTGTATTTCTGGATTAGATAGAACAGAGGTAGGTATGACCAGTCGAAAAGATGGATAACTTTTCTCATAGCCTAGGTGTTACCAGTGGTGTATCTGAGCTGAGCATAATTGATGAGAAAAGGGTCTGCAGCTGCATCTCATCAATTTACTGAAGAGTTAACAGTATTTTTTTTTAGAGATACAGCACTGAAACAGGCCTTTCTGCCCACCGAGTCTGTGCCGACCATCAACCACCCATTTATACTAATCATCCACTAATTCTATATTCCTACCACATCCCCACCTGTTCCTGTATTTCCCTTCCACCTACCTATACTAGGGGCAATTGCTAATGGCCAATTTACCTATCAACCTGCAAGTCTTTGGCATGTGGGAGGAAACCGGAGCACCCGGAGGAAACCCACGCAGACACAGGGAGAACTTGCAAACTGCACACAGGCAGTACCCAGAATTGAACCCGGGTCGCTGGAGCTGTGAGGCTGCGGTGCTAACCACTGCGTTTTATGTCAGAAAGGTAATTACTGGAATGTATCTGGGATGGGTATTGATAATATAATGTGGACTAACAATTTGTCTCAGCTTGGAACAGTGTGTGTAATGGAAGATTAGCTATGTGTCAGCAGTGGACAGCTGGCAGAGTTTCTTGAGTGGGTATAGGAAATAACATGAAGGTAGATCTGTGGCTGGAATGAGTATTGATAGTATCGAGTGAGGACATAGAAAGATGTCTGGGATGGGCAGCACACGTGTATTGAAGAGTTACCTCTGTGTCTGGACTGGATGTTGGAAGTATAATGAACAACTAGTAGTGCATCTGCAAGTAATGCAATATAACGTATGCCAACATAACAACAATGCCGTTGTAAAGCACTTTGGGAAATCGGGAGGATGTGAAATGTGGTATATAAATGCAAATTATTTCCTTTTTATAATGGAGCAATTACTGGGTTTGGACTGGGTCTTGTCAGTATACAAGGTTATTTTTGGCCAGGATGGCTGTGGCAGACGGACCACTGGAGAAGTCACTGAGGCCTGTCTACATGAAGGTTACACTGTGGGCTGGACATTGTGGAGCATATAGAAGGGTTAGTATTTTGACTGGGCTGGTTAGTAACAATATAGTAGAGGATTAACGGTGCCTAATACGCAAACTATTACTTTGCTTTCAAGTGCTATGCCATGATGAAAGTCTTCTTTGGGCCTCCTTATCTCGAGAGACATGATGAAAGTACAAAATATAAATATACTATATAGATAAATAAAACTTTAGAAATGCACACCCAAGAATAGGTTCTTAAAAATCATTAATCTTTTCCAATGGCATGAACAGGAAAGAGAGTGTTGTAAAACCTGGTGTCCTAGTGGAAGGATGTTGTCATCAGTAAGCTGAAGCCAGACACCACCCCAGATTCTGAATGTGCTTATTTGTTATTTGCAGATTGGACATTTGAGATCAAGGTGAATGTAAACTTGCTTCTCCATGCAAACATGATTCAATATTGCATGCTATATGTGTCTTCTATGTTATATTGCAATCTAAAGCATATCTAAAAATGACCTGAATCGAAATTAAAACAAAAAATATTTTGCTTAAACCCAGGTTATGGGATTAAATGTGAATAGGTAAGATGCCAGACTCTGACATGCTCTGTCTCCAAAGCCAAAGTAAATCTGACTGTTTTACTTAGAAAAAGTAAAAGAAGTAAAATAACCAGCTGTTACTTGTATGCTTCAGGAAACAGACATAATTTATGGTTCCGAGGTTATTTTTGGCTGGAATGGCTGTGGCAGACGGACCACTGGAGAAGTCACTGAGGCCTGTCCACTTGAAGGGTAAAAGCTGTTTCCTGAACAGCCCTTCTTCACTCGTCAGTTCTGACAGCTTTTATTGACAACATGTGACTGGGGCCACAGAGTATTTTAAAGCAGCAGGGCTCCAGACAGAACAATACACTTGTCAATTGCCTCGTCACCCCCTCCTCCCTCCCCAGTTTGAAAAGGGGGACAAGGACAATAGCCTTCCCAGCTGGAGTCTGTGCTGCTCCAGAGTATGCGACCCACTCTCTGCACAGCACAGCATTCAAAACCAAATAAATGATGTCTGCCCTTTTCTTTCTCTGAGTGGCATTACTAAAGGTGTATGTGGATCTGAATGGAAAAAGGTTTATAAGTGCTGCTCAGGCAGAACTGTCTTTGCGTCCCTTCCTGCCTTCTTTTAAGAAGCCCTCACCAAGTGTGGACATGGCTGAACTAGCTCTACCTAAAACATCCTGTGCATTGATCACTTGCTGTGAGGACTGTCCATCATACAGACGCTTTGTCTTGCGGCCAGTCCCATTTGAATTTGACTGACTGAGGAAGCCTGCATTATTTGTAAAGAACAACAAGCCTTTTCATTCATAATTTCAGTAGGGGACAGGGTGCTAATGACTGGGCATGAATACTAGAGAATCTGGCATTCAAGGCAGGAAGAAGTCCAACAGGCTGCCAAATGGGGGAAGTAGGTGAAAGTGATGGTGTGAGCAAACACAATGACAAAGGGACCATGCATGTATACAAATATCAATCAGGTTCTCAAAAGGTGCAAGACTATCTGGATTATATGTGGGAGGAGTAGAATGGAGAAATGCGGGAAACTGTCTCAAACTTTGACAAGATTTAGTTCGCCTCTGTTTAAATTTTTTCTCAATTCAAAGGCTGTTAAACTAGTTAATTGCTAGCAGTGGAAGAAATGCTCTAATTGTCAGTGTATTGCTGTTTTTCTTCTTACATTTCCTTCCAGAATCATATTACAGCTTCAGTGACCCACATTCGCATTACAATATTTTAGTATGTTTTGTATATCTGTCCAGAGCAATTTCCCTTAAATTTAGCTTGAATTGCAAACAAGAGTGGAGAATTTTCAAATGCAAACTTAAATAAAACCAGACCAGTTTGGGATACAAAACAATTAAATACAGGGGCAATCCAGAAATTCAGGGACTAATGTGTAATAGTAAACTGGTAGGTCAATGCTGAAAAATGGTCTCCCTGTCCCGTCTACTTTTAGATAATTAAAATTTTGCCACAGAGATTAATTTCAGTGACGTACAGGCTATGTACTCATACTCCTGACCTCTGCTCTTTGTTTCTGGGTGCCTGCCAATCACTAAACCAGAAAGCAGGGGAGAAAAGTGGAGGTCAGTAGCATGAGTATACAAACTGCACGATAGTGATCTTCTCCAATTCACTGCAAAAACCTTAAAGAAGTACAGTCTTCCAGAAAAAAAAGCATTTGACAAATCTTACATTGTTGGAGGAGCGACAGTGGTTAAAATGGACCAGAACAGCATTCTGGCTCCTATAAACCAACTGACTCAGTTTTGCCTGAGTCTCAGATGTGCTACGTTTCACCTTGCCTGCCTGAATACACAATATTGCACTGCTGCAATAGGACTGCAATTTACTCCAAATACCCAGAGATACAATTTACAGAGTGTAAAATATAGTATATGTCATAGAAGCAAAGAATCATACAATCATACAGCGCAGAAGGAGACCATTTGGCCCATTGTGCCCATGCCAGTTCTTTGACAGAGCTATCCAGTCAGTCTCACTCCCCTGCTCGATCCCCGTAGCCCTGCAGGTTTCTTTCCTTCAAGTGGCCATCCAATTTCCTTGGTTGTCTCTGCTTCCACCACCTTTGTGGTAGCGCGTTCCAGGTCATTACCACCCGTTGGGTAAAAAAGGGTTCTTCCTCATATTCCCCCTGCATCTCTTGCCCAAAACCTCTCCTCATAGGACATCCCTCTCATCCCAAGCACTAATCTAGTGAACCTTTGTTGTACCAATTACATTAAATCTGCGTCTTCTGGTTACCAATCCTCCTGCCAACGGAAGCAGTTTTTCCCTATTTCTCAAAACCCCTCATACTTTATGTACAGATTATAAAATGATCAGAATTTCAGTCATTAGAAAAGGAATAGTGAGTGTATCTTATTTTGGGATAGTAAATGAGGTCGAAGAGGGGAGAATTGGAGGGAAAAATGAACAAAATGAATGTGAATGCATTACATGCCAAAGTTTAATCCCCTAACCAAAGTCCCAATCCTGATCCTGATATTGGATCAAGCAAAGGGTGGCAAAGGAGAATTGTCGTGCCTCATATTCTTTTCCTCCTCTCCTGATGGCATTGATTACTGTTATACAATCCATGTAAAGCAGTCAACCTGCCATATGTGTCCCCAAACTTTAACTTATTGAGGGTCATATGGAGGCTCAGGGTCATTAATATTGAAATCCACATTCCCATAAATATGGATATCTCTCAACTAAATGATATCAATAGACCCTTATGTCCTGATTTAGGGTAAGCCACAATATTACTTGAAAATAGGTAGGACAAGGCTACATAGGGACATATAGGTAATGTTCCCTCAAAGCAGCACGGCTATGCAGCACAGAATGTTCCCATGCAGGCCGTGCACAAATTGACCCTTTTAAATTACCGCGTGTGAGCAGCCGTGCAAAAGAATTTAAAGGGGCCACACGCTTAAGCAGATTGACCTTGCATTCCAAAAGAAAATTAGAGGGTACGTTACATAGAGGATAGTTGTCAAGCTGTATATTTTGTCTTTGTGAAATCGTGTAAAGTGGGTGATAGTAGATCAGCAGCCTGTTTACATCTTTCCTGATCATTATTTTCATGGTGCTGCCTATTTGCTATCGTACTTTTACACTATGATATAACTCCCAAGAAAATAGTGGAGGTAAAACCCCAAATTCTTTAAGAAACGAATAGATGGGGGTACTCTAGGTGGATGAATCAAGATGGGATGAATAGCATTCCACATTTATAATTAGCTTGCGATCATGTGAATGCTAGAAATATGAAATAAAAACAGAAGGTGCACAACAGTTTAATCAATGTCAGAAAGAGGTGGCACCCTTCATAGTTCTGATAAAGGTTCCAGCCAAAACATTGAGAGCCTCTATCTATTTGGTCCACCAGTCTCTGCAAGTTGGAGTTTGGATGGCAACCTTTTGAGCTTTTGCCATAACTGAAAAAGCTGGCGACCTGTTGTGAGGGAACTGCTGCAGCCTCCCCTAGAGCTGGAAACAGTCTCCAAGGTAGACTGCAGAGCAGGGAAGCTATGCAAGATACAGGTTGAAAGTGAATTCCTGCATACTTTCAATGATGGCACTGAAATCCTTGGCAGGCCTTCCAGTATATTGTATCAAAGCTTATGTGATGCAAACAGTTATCTTTTCAAAGTTGGGGTGCTGAAGTTCTCAGTAGAGCTGGGAGCGAACCTTGCCCTCTAGACAGCCTTCTCCTGCCACTACTACCTGCTCCTGACAACTTGCAATGGGTGCATCATTACCTGCAGATCCCTGTAACTTGCTGTCTAATTCACCCATGATACTAAACTCTGTGTTGATGTTTAGAAGGGGAAAGCTTCTGGTGGCACCTCCTCAGAATGGGTGTCCTGTTCTGAGGTGTTTTCTGCTTGAAGCTTTGCTGCTGAGAAGGGGCAAAAAGAGACAAGAATTAATCTAGGCAGTGTGTACCATATACAAGATGCACTGCAGTGACAGCACATTCCAAACCCATGACCTCTTCCACCTGGAAGGACAAGGGCAGCAGATGTGTGGGAAAACCATCACCTGCAAGCTCCCCTCCAAGCCACACACAACCTGACTTGCAAATATATCACCATTCCTTCACTATCACTGGATCAAAATCCTGGAACTCCCTCCCTAATAGCTCTGTCGGTGTACCTACACCAGAAAAACTGCAGCAGTTCAGGAAGGTGACTCACCACCACAATCTCGAGGGCAATTAAGGACAGGCAACAAATGTTGGCCTTACCAGCGATGCACATATTCCATGTAACGAATAAAAAAAATAGACAAGCCGCACAATAGTTTTTGACAGGCTTCACAATGAAGCTTGACATAGTCTAGCTGGCTGAATGTGTGTTTTTATGAGGTACTTGAAGGGTGAAAGTAATAGTCAGCGACGGTATTCATCAAGCCATATGACCTCGAAATCTCCAATGCAGGCAGCTCTTAAGGGCCATTGATCTCAAAAGCCTGCTGCTCCAGTTCAGAGAGGGCCACGATGCTGGGTTTTCCTCTCCCATTCTTACTCCTCTCCATTTGTGGTGTGCACCATTTTCTGCTGCGGAATGAGAGGGCAATAGTGAGTGGCTACTGAAACGGAAAGTCCACGTGTGTGGGTCTTCTGTTTGCTGCACATATGTTGAGAGGGATCAGAAGCGTGATGCCAGCAGGATGGAAAGCCTGGAATGTGGAGCGAGGAACGATTTATCAGAGGATTTCATCATTCTACAATTGCAACCATGTGAGAAGACAATAATGCTAGTGGCTCCTAGGAAGATGACAAGCAAAAAGTGAATGTGGACCAAGAATGAGAGATGATATAGCATACCTATGCCATAGGTGGTGTGATGGAAATCACATCTGCCAAATGGAAACATTTTAATTTTATCATATGGGACACTACTTGAACCTTTTTTACTGGACATTGCACATAACATGTTTAAAACAAAAATAATAGGGCTGAAGAGCTAAAAACATGGTTGCACATTTGCATTCTGAGAGACAATTGAATAGAGAGACAATGGGAGTGCTCACTGATTCAATTAACAAGATTGGTCTGGGAAATAGTGATAACCAACATCCTTTGTCTGTTTAAGAACCAGAACTCCACCCCTCACCGAGTGTGTCTGGAAAGCTTCGAAATCAACAACCCTCCCAGAAGCTGCTGCTTCACACAAAGAGAGGGTCACATGACCTACCTGCTGGCCAGACTGGGGTCTTTTTGAATTGTACCACATAGAATGAACAGACTGCAATTGTGAAAACCAAAGAGAAGACCTCTCTCTCTGTCTCTCTCTCTCCAGAAAGGTCCCAGGAAAACCACAGTGGTAGTTTCTACGCTTCAAGACTACTGACAACGCATATCTTCGGCCTTACGGTGCCAGAGAAGCAAGTCTTAAATTGTGCACCGGGCCTCAGCGAGAACTCCAAGACCTCAACTTCAATCAAGGGCATTACATCAAAGACAAAAGACAGTTACTGTATTCCATTATTTGCCAACTCTACTTCAACCCACACCCACCCCCCCCAATTCTTTCTCCCCCTCTGTATCTATTTGTGTGTTGGGTGTTTCTCTCGTATGCATGTGAGTGTGGTTGCGTCACGTATTTTAGTAGTTTTAACCAGGTTAGAGTGATAGGGCTAATAAACTTACATCGTTCTTGTTTAAACCTAAGAAAACCTGTCAGATTGGTTCATTTGTAATTACAAATAGAGAGCAGTGAGCAAAGATTCACTGAGATGGTACGCTAAACTCACTGTGTTTTAAAAGATAAACCCTGTTACGGCCAAACCACGAAAGGGGAAAGAGGGGAGCCTAAGACCCCTTCCTCACCCGGTTGTAACAGTGGTGAAAGATGTGAAGCGGGGAAGGTGTTGTTCAGAATGCTGGGGGAGAGGGGGAAGGACTGTTACCAAGTGTTATTGTGAGAGAGAAATAAAATAAAAATTGTAGTCACGCTTGCCACTCTAGTTAGAACACTCTAGTTAGACCACTGAAACATTTCCTGCATTGAACCTAGGTCCTGGAGCTGACAATCCCTGCCACCTATCGGCAGACTTCATTTACATCAACTTTGTAATCCTCCTGCCACAATGGGAAAGAGTGCACCACTCCTCGCCCTCACCTCTTCCACTAAGACCTCCAGAAACACCTCAGAGAAACTGGGTACATGCTGCTGGCATTTTGCAATAGAAAATCCTCTTGCACCAATCTCACAGAGCAATGTGCTAGAAGGGAATGCAGCCACCGTTTAAGAGTTTTTTTTGTGGTTTACTGGAAGAACATAATTGTTCTGAAGAGAGTGCAAAGGAGATTTACAAGAATGTTGCCAGGGCTTGAAAATTACAGCTATGAGAAAAGATTGGATTGGCTAGGGTTGTTTTCCTTAGAACAGAGGAGGCTGAGGGGTGACTTAACTGAGGCGTACAAAACTATGAGCGGCCTAGATAGAGTAGACAGGAAGGACCTGTTTCCCCTAGCAGAGAGGCCAGTTACCAGGGAGAACCGATTTAAGGTGATTGGGAGAAGGATTAGAGGGACACGAGGAAAGGTTTTTCACTCAGAGGGTGGTGGGTGTCTGGAATTCGCTGCCTGGATCGGTGGTGGAGGCAGAAACCCTGAACTCATTTAAAAGGTACCTGGACCTGCAACTGAAGTGTGTAACTTGCAAGGCTACAGACCAGATGCTGGAAGATGGAATTAGAATTGGCGGCTTGTTTTTGCAGCCGGCGCAGACACGAATGGCCTCTTTCTGTGCCATAACTTTTATTATGGTTCTAGGACGTCCACTGGAAATTATACCGAGCAAATGGGGCAGGGGGGATTCCTGTTCCCAAAAAATGATCAGATGGGAAGACCACCAGTCAGATGTTAATGAAGCCTGGGAGTTAAAATACCTTGAAAATGAAATTTAGATCATCGCCTTGCCTTGCGCCCATCCGACACCAGCTCCATGTTAAAAGCAACCCCTATTTCTTTACCCGTGCAGATTACTGGGCAAAAGTTATTTTTTTTTCCCCTCTATGCATATAATAGGAAGGAACATCGCCTGCTTTGGCTTGGTGCCCATTTTTGTTCAATTACACCTGTGTGAAGAACTTTAGGTTGTTTTTCTACATGAAAGGTGCTATATAAATGCAAGTTACTGCTTTCACATTGCAGTATACAGTAGGGCGCTGAGAAAGTCAAAATTACATTTGATTTGTACAGAACGCAATTCTGATTTAGCCCCAGAAAAAATAATTCAGCACTTGCAGCTTGGTCTACTCTACAGGGTGGATTCGACTGCCAATCAAGGTCGTGATTCATGCTTCTTCTACTTTCTTTGTTATACGTAAGAGGACCTAACCCAATAATGCATGCCTGTCCGAACTCAATAATACCAAACCCAATTCTTTATTTACAGAAACGGGTGTTGCCTTTCTACACTGCAGTGCAGGGCATTAATATTGCTGTTGATTTAATTGTCAGCTCTCACTGTGGTTCATTTTTATGGTTGAGTTGCAAATTGCTAGTTTGTTGCAGATAACTTGTTAAGGTCTATATCTGCAAACGTGCTGCTTGTGCTGTTGATGGCATTTGCAAGTTTAAACAACCCAACATCCATACAGCCAGTGAAGCTGAGAAACTTTTTTCAAGATCTGCTATGGTCTACAAAACCTGCTCAGCTGGTTCTGTGCATCAGTATGCTTACTGGGGCCGTAGAGTATTATAAAACAGCAGGGGTCAAGACAGAACAATGAGCTGATCAATTCCCTTTTCACTCCCATGGGTCCAGCTCAGCATCAAATTGCCAGGTCTAACCCTTTTCCCAGATGTGTTATGACATGTCATGGATGCATAGAATAGTGGGTTTCTGATTTCTATATCACAAAGACCAGAACCAGATGGTAGCATCAACAAGGAAAGTGCTGTGGGAAGGTCAGTTTGGTTCTCCTTGAATCAGGGCTCTAGGCCACATTTTAATCCTGCCCACCGAGCAGGAAGGGGGCGGCTGTGTGGTAAAAATGATGGTTAGTCACTTCACAGTGCATTCTCGATGCATTCATGCCTGCTCCCATTTTAACTACCGAGTTTCCTGCAGCGTGCAGTCTGATGATATCATTTGGACCTCAGTGCAATCTTAGCTGCCGATCGTGGCCATAACACTCAGTGCATGGCCCGCCAGAAATTCTGGGCAGCTGATAGGATTGTGGTCAGAAGAAAAAAGGAAAAGGAAAGACTTGCATTTATATAGTGCTTTTCATAAGCACTGGATGTCTCAAAGTGCTTTAGATCCGATGAAATAAAGGCCGGCTACCTGACCCAAACCTGACGGGACCCAACGACATGTGTTGGGTTTGGGTCGGGTCAGGTCGCACTTCAGGGTCCGGCATTCGGGCTCGGGTCGGGTCAGACATGCTCTATCACAACCTCAGGTAAGTGGCTCCAATGTTAATTTACTTTTTGGGCTTGAAAGGTGGTTTTGTTACAGTTATTTTAAGCTTGTGCAGATAAGCAACAAAGTGAAAAACGGAAGGTAGGTTAACTGATAGTCGGGTTGGGTCGGGTCAGGCACTGGAAAAAACAAAATGACCCAGGCCGGGTCGGGCTCGGAGTCGGATGTTGTCCAGGTCAGGGTTCATTTGCAGACTCGAGCCGGCCTTTACAATGAAGTATAGACACTAATATAATGAAGGAAACACAGCAGCGAGAATGCACACTGCAAACTCCCACAAAGAGCAATGTGATAATGGCCAGATAAGCTGTTCTTATAGGAACATAGGAATATAGGAAGACAGGAACAGGAGTAGGCCATTCAGCCCCTCGAGCCTGTCCTGCCATTCAATGAGATCATGGCTGATCCGGGGCCTAACTCCATATACCTGACTTTGGCCCATATCCCTTAATATCTTTGCTTAACAAAAATCTATCTATCTCAGATTTAAAATTAACAACTGTTCTAGCTTCAACTGCTGTTTGTGGGAGCGAGTTCCAAACCTCTATCGCCCTTTGCGTGAGGAAGTGCTTCCTAACATCTCTCCTGAACGGTCTGGTCCTAATTTTTAGACTATACCCCTTGGTTTTAGAATCTCCAACTAGTGGAAATAGTTTAGCTTTATCTAGCCTGTCTTTTCCTGTTAATATCTTGAAGACTTCGATCAGGTCACCCCTTAACCTTCTAAATTCTAGCGAAAACAGGCCTAATTTGTGTAATCTCTCCTTGTAACTTAACCCCTGTAGTCCAGGTTTCATTCTTGTAAACCTACGTTGCACTCCCTCCAAGGCCAATATATCCTTCCTAAGGTGTGGTGCCCAGAACTGCTCACAGTACTCCAAGTGGGGTCTAACCAGGGTTTTGTACAGCTGCAGCATAACCTCTGTGTCTTTATACTCCAATCCTCTAGATATAAAGGCTAACATTCCATTAGCCTTTTTGATAATTTTCTGCTCTTGCTCGTGGCATTTTAAAGATCTATGCACCTGAACCCCCAAGTCTCTTTGGACATCCACTGTACTTAACCTCTTCCCATTTAGAAAGTACCCTGCTCTATCCTTTTTTGGTCCAAAATGGATAATCTCACACTTGCCTGCATTGAAATCCATCTGCCACAGTTTTGTCCACTCACCTGGTCTGTCAATATCTCTTTGCAATTTTGTGCTATCATCTATACTGTCTACAATGCCGCCTAACTTTGTATCATCAGCAAATTTGGATATATGACTTACTATGCCATCATCCAAGTCATTAATGAATAATGTGAATAATTGAGGCCCCAACACAGATCCCTGTGGGACACCACTAGTCACATCCTGCCAATCAGAGTACTTACCCATTATCCCCACTCTCAACCAACTTCCTAACCATGTCACTAATTTGCCCTCAACTCCATGGGCTTCCACCTGATTTAACAGTCTTTTGACTTGATCAAATACCTTCTGGAAGTCCAGATAAATAACATCCATAGACATTCCCCTGTCCACTACCTTAGTCACCTCTTCAAAATATTCAATGAGATTTGTCAGGCATGACCTTCCCGTCATGAATCCATGCTGGCTGTCCCTGATTAATTGATTTTTTTCTAGGTGTTCAGTCACCCTATCCTTGATTATAGACTCCAGCAACTTGCCCACCACAGATGTCAGGCTAACTGGTCTGTAATTTCCTTGGTTCCCCCTTTCACCCTTCTTAAAAAGTGGAGTGACATGTACAACTTTCCAATCCAGAGGGACCACTCCTGAATCCAGGGAACTCTGAAAGACTATAGTTAGGGCATCTACAATGTGCTCCCCTACTTCCTCTAACACCCTTGGATGGAAACTGTCAGGTCCTGGGGATTTCTCACTCTTTAGTTCCATTAATTTCCTTGTTACTGATGTTTTACTTACGTTAATTGTATTAAGTCCCTGTCCCCTATCGGCTATTAATTTTTTCGGGACGTCCGGCAAGTTATCCCCCTTTTCAACTGTAAATACTGAGGCAAAGTAATTGTTCAACATGTCTGCCATTTCCCCATTATCAATGACAGTATCTCCATTTTCAGCTTTTGGTGGGCCTACGTTGCTCTTGAGCAAGATGGCTCCTGGGCTGTAAGCTCCCTAGGAAGCTCCCTTGCTGTCCAACTCTATCCATGGCCTTCTGCTCCCATTCTTAGTGTTTTCTCCCCCAATCTACCCTCTTAAACTGTTTAAACTCCACTGGCTCTTTAATCAGTTCATTTTAGCCCTAACTACAAGCTAACAGATAGTTTATGTTACCTGGGCCCACTGCCCTCCCCCAGCCATACCTGCTCTTTGTTTTCTCAATGAAATTGATCGCAGTCCGGATGAAACTGAAAAGTACAACTGGTGATACTTTGATCTCCGATCCTGCTGTCTTCACCGTCCAGAGTGTCTGCGGCCACGGCGTGCGGTAAGTCCATTGAAGAGAAGAAGGAGCAGCGGGACCCTGGGGAAGCCTTGCGAAAAGGTGCCTCGAACACCCAAAAAGCCACGAACAGCTCCTCGGCCGCAACTTCAAAGCGCCCGCGGGAGATGGCTCGGAGAGCATCTGCAGTGCACTGTCGGCAATGCTGGTACCGGCGCACGAGGATGTCGCTCACCTCCCGAAGGATGCGGAGGTGATTTCCAGGCGTCGATGGTGGGAACTGAGGAAATGGCTTATTACCTGCACCCCCTCTCCCTGCCCTTCCCCTTCCCCCCCACTTCCCCTTCCCCTTCCCAGCTCCACTCTCTCAGCTCACCACCCCCCCGCACTCCCCTCCCCCCTCACAACCTCTTCCCAGCAACCCCCTCACACCATCTTCCCCCTGCACCCCCCCTACCCCCTTACAGTCCCCTTCCCAGCTACCCCTCGCACCCCCTTCCCTCCACCCCTCCCCCTCGCACCCCCTCCTCCCACCGGCATCATCCTACACCTGTGTAGGGGCTCTAACAACCCCACTGCCTTGTGGGCATCTTGGGAGAGACCAAGGCTAAGGGAGTAAACCCGAACAGAAAATCCGGAACGGAACCCCGTAGGCGGTCATGTGTCACCTTTGGCATGTTTCCGGCAGTTCCTGCAGCCATACTGGTGCCAAACGTCGTGCTCTGCACTCCTTTGGACCCCACCAGAAAGGCCGAGACGGGGGTTTTGTAGATTGGGCAACTCTCAACCTCCATACATTCGCCCAGGCATGCGCCATGGAGAGGTCACTCCATAGTTGCCTCACAGCGACTGAAACAACACGGAAGGCAGCAGTTACGGGTTATAAGTCCAGCTAAATTGGCGTAGAGATTGGGCGCCCCGGGTTGCCTTTGTCGGTGGGAGAGGTCATCGCAACTCACTGGACAGCTACCGCCCTCCTCAAACCGGGCAGCCCCCAGTCAATAAGGTTCTGTCCTGCCACAGTCCACCTGCTTCAATGGGTGCTTGGAACTCAGTGTCATTGCCCGAACCAAACCAAACAACACGAAAAAAGGAAAGAAGGTACCAGCCCTTCGCTTTGCAAGCTGGAACGTCAGAACTATACGTCCTGGCCTGTCGGAAGACCTTACACAAATCAACGATTCTCGGAAGACCGCCATCGTTAACAACGAGCTCAGTAGACTCAATGTGAACATTGCAGCACTTCAGGAGACACGCTTCCCCGCGAGTGGATCTCTAGCAGAGCATGACTACACCTTCTTCTGGCAGGGCAGGGATCCTGAAGAACCAAGACAGCATGGAGTGGGCTTCGCAATCAGAAACTCCTTGCTCAGCATGATAGAGCCTCCCTCAAATGGCTCGGAACGCATACTGTCCATCCGATTGCTCACCACCTCTGGTCCAGTACACCTACTCAGCATCTATGCTCCAACACTCTGCTCCCCACCTGAAGCTAAAGACCTGTTCTACGAGGAACTCCATAACATCATTAGCAGCATCCCCAACACCGAACACCTGTTCCTGCTGGGGGAACTTAATGCCAGGGTTGGGGCCGACCATGACTCATGGCCCTCCTGCCTTGGGCGCTATGGCATTGGAAGGATGAGTGAGAACGGGCAGAGACTGCTTGAGTTGTGTACCTATCATAACCTCTGCATCACCAACTCGTTCTTTCACACTAAACCCTGTCACCAGGTTTCATGGAGGCACCCAAAATCGCGTCGTTGGCACCAGCTAGACCTCATCGTCACAAGGCGAGCCTCCTTAAACAGTGTTCAAATCACACGCAGCTTCCACAGTGCGGACTGCGACACTGACCACTCCCTGGTGTGCAGCAAGGTTAGACTCAGACCAAAGACATTGCATCATTCCAAGCAGAAGGGCAACCCGCGCATCAACACGAGCAGAATTTCTCATCCACAGCTGTTACAAAAATTTCTAAATTCACTTTTAACAGCCCTTCAAAACACTCCCACAGGAGATGCTGAGACCAAGTGGGCCCACATCAGAGACGCCATCTATGAGTCAGCTTTCACCACCTTTGGCAAACATGCGAAGAGAAATGCAGACTGGTTTCAATCTCATAATGAAGAGCAGGAACCTGTCATAGCCGCTAAGCGCACTGCACTGTTGAACTCCAAGAAAGCCCCCAGCGAGTTAACATCCGTAGCACTTAAAGCAGCCAGAAGCATTGCACAAAGAACAGCTGCGCAAATGACTACTGGCAACACCTATGCAGTCATATTCAGTTGGCCTCAGACACCGGAAACATCAGAGGAATGTATGATGGCATTAAGAGAGCTTTTGGGCCAACCATCAAGAAGATCGCCCCCCCTCAAATCTAAATCAGGGGACACAATCACTGACCAACACAAACAAATGGACCGCTGGGTTGAGCACTACCTGGAACTGTACTCCAGGGAGAATGTTGTCACTGAGACTGCCCTCAATGCAGCCCAGCCTTTACCAGTCATGGATGAGCTGGACATACAGCCAACAAAATCGGAACTCAGTGATGCCATTGATTCTCTAGCCAGCGGAAAAGCCCCTGGGAAGGACAGCATTACCCCTGAAATAATCAAGAGTGCCAAGCCTGCTATACACTCAGCACTACATGAACTGCTATGCCTGTGCTGGGACGAGGCAGCAGTACCTCAGGACATGCGCAATGCCAATAACAACACCCTCTATAAAAACAAAGGTGACAGCGGTGACTACAACAACTACCTTGGAATCTCCCTGCTCAGCATAGTGGGGAAAGTCTTTGCTCGAGTCGCTCTAAACAGGCTCCAGAAGCTGGCCGAGCACGTCTACCCTGAGGCACAGTGTGGCTTTCGTGCAGAGAGATCGACCGTTGACATGCTGTTCTCCCTTCGTCAGATACAGGAGAAATGCCGCGAACAACAGATGCCCCTCTACATTGCTTTCATTGATCTCACCAAAGTCTTTGACCTCGTCAGCAGACGTGGTCTCTTCAGACTACTAGAAAAGATTGGATGTCCACCAAAGCTACTAAGTATCATCACCTCATTCCATGACAATATGAAAGGCACAATTCAACATGGTGGCACATCATCAGACCCCTTTCCAATCCTGAGTGGCGTGAAACAGGGCTGTGTTCTCGCATCCACACTTTTTGGGATTTTCTTCTCCCTGCTGCTTTCACATGCGTTCAAGTATTCTAAAGAAGGAATTTTCCTCCACGCAAGATCAGGGGGCAGGTTGTTCAACCTTGCCCGTCTAAGAGCCAAGTCCAAAGTACGGAAAGTCCTCATCAGGGAACTCCTCTTTGCTGACGATGCTGCTTTAACATCTCACACTGAAGAGTGCCTGCAGAGTCTCATCGACAGGTTTGCGGCTGCCTGCAATGAATTTGGCCTAACCATCAGCCTCAAGAAAACGAACATCATGGGGCAGGACGTCAGAAATGCTCCATCCATCAATATTGGCGACCACGCTCTGGAAGTGGTTCAAGAGTTCACCTACCTAGGCTCAACTATCACCAGTAACCTGTCTCTTGATGCAGAAATCAACAAGCTCATGGGAATGGCTTCCACTGCTATGTCCAGACTGGCCAAGAGAGTGTGGGAAAATGGCACACTGACACGGAACACAAAAGTCCGAGTGTATCAAGCCTGTGTCCTCAATACCTTGCTCTATGGCAGCGAGGCCTGGACAACGTATGTCAGCCAAGAGCGACGTCTCAATTCATTCCATCTTCGCTGCCTCCGGAGAATACTTGGCATCAGGTGGCAGGACCATATCTCCAACACCGAAGTCCTCGAGGCGACCAACATCCTCAGCTTATACACACTACTGAGTCAGCGGCGCTTGAGATGGCTTGGCCATGTGAGCCGCATGGAAGATGGCAGGATCCCCAAAGACACATTGTGCAGCGAGCTCGCCACTGGTATCAGACCCACCGGCCGTCCATGTCTCCGCTTCAAAGACGTCTGGAAACATGACATGAAGTCCTGTGACATTGATCACAAGTCGTGGGAGTCAGTTGCCAGCATTCGCCAGAGCTGGCGGCCAGTCATAAAGGCGGGGCTAAAGTGTGGCGAGTCGAAGAGACTTAGCAGTTGGCAGGAAAAACGACAAAAGCGCAAGGGGAGAGCCAACTGTGTAACAGCTCCGATAAACAAATTTTTCTGCAGCACCTGTGGAAGATCCTGTCACTCTAGAATTGGCCTTTATAGCCACTCCAGGCGCTGCTCCACACATCACTGACCACCTCCAGGCGCTTACCCATTGTCTCTCGCGATAAGGAGGCCAAAGAAGACATTGCTCGTAACTACCCGCTTTCTCTATATGTAACTATAAAATTTCTTCTTATTGATTTTGATGTCCCTTGCAGGTTTCCTTTCATATTCTCTTTTAGTAGCTCTTATAAGCTGCTTTGTGACCCTTTGCTGGTCTTTGTTTCGATCCCATTCGGCCGGATCTGTGCTGCATTTTGCATTTTTGTCAGCCCTTTATTTTTGTTTTATGCTATCCCTAATCTCTTTAGTTGTCCATGGCTGTTTTTTCTGTAAAATGGAACTTTTCCCTCTCAGGGCTATATACTCGCTCTGTATTTCGTTAAATGTTTCTTTCAATATTCTCCGCTGTTCTTCAGTCATTTGACCCATTAACAGATTTACCCACTTTACCGTGGACAGTCTCTGTCTCATCCCGGTAAAGTCACCCTTACCCAAGTCCAAAATTCTAGTAGCTGATTCGTGCTTTTCACTTTCAAACGCTACCTTGAATTCGATCATGTTGTGATCACTATTTGATAAATGTGCATGCCCAGTTAGGCTACTAATTAAATTTGGCTCATTACTCATAACTAAATCTAATATTGCCTGTCCCCTTGTTACATTTCGGACATATTGCTGTCGGAAACTATCCCGGATACATTCCAGAAATTCACTACCTTTCTGACAGGTGCTAGTCTGCCTCTCCCAATCTACGTGTAAGTTAAAATCCCCCATTAATACTACTCTGTCTTTGTTACACACTTGCCTAATTTGTGCATTTATACAATCTACCACCTCAGAACTGCTACCAAGGGGTCTATACACAACAACCTCTCACAGTTTTAGATCCATTTCTGTTCCTCAATTCCACCCATAAGGTCTCCACTGGATGCTTTCCCCTCATTATATTCTCCCTCACCAATGAGGTGATATTATTTCTAATCAGTAAGGCTACTCCACCCCCTCTGCCATTTTCCCTGTCGCTCCTGTAAACTTTATAACCAGGTATATTTAGTTCCTTGAGGGATAAATACTGTCCAGGACACCAGGAATAACTCCCCTGCTCTTCTTCGAAATAGCACCATAGGATCTTTTACGTCCACCCGAGCAAGCAGATGGGGCTTCCCTTTAACGCCTCATCCGAAAGATGGCACCTCCAATACAACAGCACTCCCTCAGTCATGCACTGGAGTGTCAGACTTGAGTTTTTGCACTCAAGCCCTGGAGTGGGACTTGAACTTGGAACTTGTGACTCAGAAGCAAGAGTGCTAACTATTGAGCCAGGGCTGACACGAGGGCCAGGGAAGTCTTCTTTATTAATTTGTTGAATGCTTCCTTGTGGGCTAGAAAGGAGAAATAATATTCTGGGCCCCACAAGGAAATCTTGGGTTCTCCTCCTCCGATCGTGATCACATCAGGATCCTTCGCTTACACACTTACCTTGTGCTGGGAATCAGTTCCTTGGGTCCTTAGCGACAGCCTCTTGCCATCCAAAATCCTGCTCCTGCTTGCCAGCCAAACAGTGATTCCTTCTGGGTTCCCACTGGAGTCCATTTTCACTCATTGAATTGAGGCCTGCAAGGTACACTTATGCCCCAGGTTAAAATCAGGGCATAAATGGGCAGTTTTATATGATTGCTTCTTCTAGATCTCCTTGGGAGACGATTGGCTTAGACCATTAAATAGCCTCCAATATAAATCGGGCTAGAAAAATTCAAACTGCTTTTATGTTGCAGTCACTAATGATGTTTTGTGTGACTGCAGGCACAATGCATTATCCCTCTTTATCCTCATCAAACTCTAAGTGGCACTCAACACAGTTGATCACAGCATCCTCGTCCACTGTCTTTCCACTGTTGTACTGTTTGTAGGACCAGTATGGTCCAATGCCTACTTGACCCCAGTCCATCTTCAGCATTATCCTTTCCTCTCCAAAGTCCTTGAACATGTTGTCGCCTTCCAAATCTGTGCCCATCTTTCTTGCAGCTCCATTTTTGACCCTCTCCAATCTGCTTTTCGCCCTGCCACATCTCTGAAATGGCCCTAATAAAAGTCACAAATGACATCCTCTGCTACAGTAACCACCATAAACTAACCATCCTTTTTGACCTTTAACATAGTTGACCACTCCATCCTTCAGCACCTCTACTCCATTGTCCAACTGAGTGGGACTGCCCTCGTCTGGTTCCACTCTTACCTGCCTAGCTGTAGCCGGAGAATCTCCTTCCCCTGCACCATTTTTTCTCAAGTTCTCTAGGATCGATCCTTGCCACCCTTCTATTTCTCATCCACATGCTGCCCCTCATCCAAATGCACATCAGGTACCTCATGTACTCTGACAATACCTAGCTCTATCTACCTCTCTCAGCCCCTCCACTGCCCCTGTGTTGTCAGACTGCATGTGCAACCTACAGAGGGAAGGTGTGCGGATAGGGGGTATTAAATCTGGAAAAATTCCGAGCCTGTTGGGAAGCCGGCTCCAACAAGCCAACTTTGAGGTTTAATGGAGGCAAGACAAGGGGTGGGCAGCTCCCAGGAGGTGGGTTAGCATTTTAAATATTGTTAGTGAGCCTGGAAGCTTCTGATTTTAATTGACTTTGCAGATTTTTCAGTGGGCGGCAGGTTTTTTCAGACCAACGAAGGCCCAGCTTTGGAGATCAGACTCCCAACCCCGGGATCAGACCGCACCACCTTCCACTCCTCCACCTGCTCTCCACTCAACTGGAAGCCAAACCTGTCAATCAGGTTGACTTCTGGGTGGGGAACTGTCAAGGCTAAAAGACATAAACTCTACATGGGCGGCACAGTGGCGCAGTGGTTAGCACCGCAGCCTCACAGCTCCAGCGACCTGGGTTCAGTTCTGGGTACTGCCTGTGCAGAGTTTGCAAGGTCTCCCTGTGTCTACGTGGGTTTCCACCGGGTGCTCCGGTTTCCTCCCACTTCCAAAAGACTTGCGGGTTGATAGGTAAATTGGCCATTGTAAATTGCCCCTAGTGTAGGAAGTGGTAGGAGAATAGTGGGAATGTGGTAGAGAATATGGGATTAATGCAGGATTAGTATAAATGGGTGGTTGTTGGTCGGCACAGACTCGGTGGGCCGAAGGGCCTGTTTCAGTGCTGTATCTCTAAACAAATAAAAAATAAGCACATAGAGAAAACCAGACTTCCAGGCTTTCCATCCAAAACTCCATGCCCCCACCAAAATAACCTGCCTTAGTAAATACCCAGGCCACATTCTTATGAGCCAAAATTTTCTTCAATTAATTATTATTGTCTTCATCCACCACCATAAAAGCGTTTCCCTCGACACTGATTCCATTCCCCTCTGTGCCCACCGTCTTAGATTGAACCAGACTGTTCGTAACCTTGTCGTCCTATTTGACCCAGAGCTGAGCTTCCAACCACATTCCCTCTTCATCACAAAGACTGTCTACTTCCACCTCCATAATATTACCCATCACAACCCCTGCCTCGACCCATCTACTGCGGAAACCCATTTGCGCACTTCTTACCTCGAGTATTCCAATGCTCTTCAGCCCAGCTTTCAATCTGCCAACTTCCACAAACTTGAGCTCATGCAAAACTCTGCTGCCAGTATCCTAACCTGCACCACGTCCCATGCATCCATGACCCTTATGCTTGCTGACCTATATTGGCTCCCGGTCCACCATACCTCAATTTTAAAATTCTTATCCTTGTGTGCAGATCCCTCCATGGCCTTCCCCTCCTTTCTGTAGCTCCTCCAGCCCAATAACACACTGAGATCTCTGCATTCCTCCAAGTCTGGCCTTGCAACCCCCACTTCCTTAGCACAGCCATTGCTATGGACCCTAAGCTTTGCAATTCACTCCCCAAATATCTCCACCTCTTTCTTCTTCTTTAAGATGCTAATCTAAACTTACCTCTATAACCAATCATTTGATGTGCTTTCCTAATGTTTCCTTCTTTGGCTTGGTGTCAATTCTTGTCTGATAATGTTCCTATGAAGCGCCTTGGGGCATTTTACTCTGCTAACGGCACTATGTAAATACAGGTTGTTGTTGTTGTAAGGGCTCTGTTAAAAATATGGGGCCAATTGTTTTCCTGGAACCATTGGCTCTATAATGTTATTTCTCATTGCTGTAGAGAGTGTCTGGCCTTCTTCTGGTAACCCCCGACCAGTTGCAGCACATTTAAAGTCAGAAGCTCACCATCTTGGGAAGTTTAGACGCAGACTCAAATCTCATGATCCTACGGTGCAGCCCGACTGAGAGAGTGGCTTCTCGTGCAAGCACTGTTTGGAATTATAGCCCTAGGCAATATGTTACCACAAAGAACTATCTTAAACCCACAAGTCAACCCAATATAGAAAGACAGTCTTCTAACTACTGCAGATGGTATGAATGCAGATAATGTTAAACCATTTCATTTTTCCTCTAAACACTCTTTCCTCACAGTTTAATATTCCAAGAGGAATCTCAGGAGAACACTTTCTAAAGAGGTCACTGGTTCCAGCTGATCTGTCACCAGCAACTGCAGGCAACATTGAGGATTTACTTGGTGTTCAAGTGGGTGAGTAAAGGTGATAGTAAAGGCCCCGTGATATTAGTTCATGGTCGATTACCTCTATGTAATAATTCCAAACTTACGTTATTTTACAAGGTGAATATTAACAAATGTGTCCCTTAATATGACTTACATGTTCAATTAATATATTTCCTCTGTTTTCAAAGCAACAATTACACACAAAGATTGTTTTTGCAAAAGAAAAGTCTATACAGGCTGAGTGGAAAGAATCTGTTGGAGTGTCTCTGGTATTCATTTGTCTGATCCAGATAACATACCTGCCAACTATTCAGATTTAATTGGGACAATCAGGTATAAAAACTTTTCCATGATCCGGATTTGTAGCAGCTATTATCCAGATTTTAAGAATGTGTCGCACTTTTTAAGATTGCATTTTCTTGGCTATTGGAACTTGTAAAATGTGAAAAACTATAAATATATGTAATGCATGGATTCAAATTACAACTGTATAATAAATTGTATATATTTAACTATATCATAAATAATATACTGCTTTAACTGTATAAACAATTTTTTATATATAAACTGTATAATAGATTATATACTATTTTAACTGTATAACTGTATAATGAATTAGATATATTTTAGCAGTAGAATAAATTATATACTATTTTAACAGTATTCTATACTATACCAATAAAATTACAAATTAGCTTGTTAGGGAGGTAGTAGTGGAGACAGGTGAGGGGAAGAAGGCAAGTAAGAGACGGAGGTGAGGGAGAGAGATACAGCTGAGGGAAGGAAGTGAGTGAGAGGGGAGGGAGACAAATGGGGGAAGAGAGGCTTTGACCTTGAATCCTCTGCCATCAGGAAAATTGCCCTTTGAGCTGCCCTTGTCAGAAAACTGCCAGACACTCATTTTATTTGAGTAAACATTAGCAGCTATGAGGTACTTTTCTGAGCCTCGAAACACAAGTTCTAATTTTTTTTTGTTAAATAAGATTGAATTAATTTGTAGCCATTCAATATTTTATATAGGTTCATAACAGTTCAGTGCAGCTGTTTCACCACCTTCAGGGGTTGATTGTTGTTTCATATACTTTTCAGTTTCTTTAGCATTTGGTAAAATGTAATGATGTTGATGCCGACAAAAAAAACAACCAAACTACTTCAAAATAATTAATCAGCTCCATAACATCAGATACACGAAACGGCGGCACAGTGGCGCAGTGGTTAGCACCGCAGCCTCACAGCTCCAGCGACCCGGGTTCAATTCTGGGTACTGCCTGTGTGGAGTTTGCAAGTTCTCCCTGTGTCTGCGTGGGTTTTCTCCGGGTGCTCCGGTTTCCTCCCACAAGCCAAAAGACTTGCAGGTTGGTAGGTAAATTGGCCATTATAAATTGCCCCTAGTATAGGTAGGTGGTAGGGAAATATAGGGACAGGTGGGGATGTGGTAGGAATATGGGATTAGTGTAGGATTAGTATAAAGTGGGTGGTTGATGGTCGGCACAGACTCGGTGGGCCGAAGGGCCTGTTTCAGTGCTGTATCACTAAACTAAATGTTATACATCAAAGGAATATAATTAAATATTAGTGACATCCATAAAAGTGTCTCTCTCAGGCCCATTACCGTTTACTTTCCAACAATATCACAGCAACAATCTGGTAATGGATTCCCTAAGCACACAATGCAAGATGTAATCCAGTGAGAGAGGAGCAGATTTTAGCTACAAATTGTGATGGCAGCTGTAAATAAAACATTACAAATAAAAGAAAAATGTGAGATTAATCATTTTGCATGAATATGAAATCTTTGCATGTTTGAAAACACTTGGGTATATGGAATTAGATATAGACGTGCCATTTTGTGCTTCTGGCCTACAAAATGTATTCAAACTCTCATCACAGCACCTCACTTTCCCTTCAGTCATTCAAGTTGCTAACGTGGCAGTGAAGATTTAATGACATTAACCATCTTCATGAAAAAACACTCAGCATTTTTTTGAATGATTTATTTCAGTGTGTGATTTGATGCTCTACCTACAGTTGGACAACATCCAGGCTCAGGCTGATAAGTGGCAAGTAACATTTGCAAAACACATGTGCCAGGCAATGATGATCTCCAACAAGAGAGACCCTAACCACTTCCCTTTGATATTCAATGGCATTAGCATCGCTAAATTCCCCACATTCTGGGGGTCGGCATTATCCAGGTATTCAACTGAAACAGCCATATAAATGATGTGGTGACTACAGCAGGTCAGAGGTTGGATATTCTACAGTAAGTGGCTCACCTCATGAGTTCCTTAAAAGCTTCCCCCATCACCTACTAGGCACAAGTCAGGCACGTGATGGAATTACTTGACTGGATGGTTGCAGTAGCAACAATACTTCAAAAGCTCAACACCATCCAGGGCAAAGTAGTCAGCTTGATGAGTAGTCCAATCACTGACTCAAATATCCATTCCCTCCACCACCAGCTCACCTTTGCCACAGTGATTGCTATCTATCGAATCCACTACAGCAACTCACCAAGGATTCTTCTACAGCACCTCCCTAACCTGTGACCTCCATCACCTAGAAGGATGAAGACAGCAGGTGCATAGGTAAGCCATCAGCTCCTGGTTCCCTACCAAGTCACACCGAGTCACACATCTGTCACCATTCCTTCATCATTGCTGTGTTGAAATCCCAGAACTCCCAACCTAACAACATTGTGAGAGTACCTTGACCTCATGAACTGTAGCAACTGAAGTAAAAGGCCCACCACCATCTTCTCAAGGGCAACTGGTGATGGGCAATAAAGGCTGGCCTTGCCAGAGAGGTTCACATCCCAAGAATGAAAAAATAAATAAATTGAATACATTGGGGGAATTTTCATCTTTGACCCAAAATGGGTGTAAAGTTGGCAGAGTGAGAGCGCTGTCCACCTGAACCTGGTGTCTGAAGATTCGAACCATTCTCAGTTGAATTTGAATGCTGACAGTAAGCTTCTGCCTGCAGTTCACCAGTTGTGGGAAGGTGGGAAAAGTTGGTCCAGTTGGATTTGGGTGATGCAGGTTTCAGTGGATCTCAGAGGAACTGAGCAGGGGGCAATGGTGGGCCGTGCATGTTTATGGAGCCAGAAGGAGGACTCCAGATCCTGGTGGCTCCACAAAAATAAAGTTTGTGGCCCTTTTGTGGAGCGACCTCCTGGGGTCCCTTTAAGGATGGCTGGTTAAGCCACTCACTGCCTGGTACAAATGAGCAGAGCGTGCATGGTGCACACTCGGCTCATTTATTCTCCGAAAATTATAATCAATCCTGACCAATTAATCTTACAGCAATGTGGAACTCATATTTACAAAACAGGCAGACACATTGTATGCCCACTTACAGGTGTTACAACCTGGTGAGCAATGTTTCTAGGAGGTCTCTTGCCATCTTCACCTGGTCTTATTGTAAATGGGTTTAATTTTAAACACACTGTGTTTTGAGCTCCTGTATTTTTGTAAATCCATATTCACAGTTTCCAATTATCAGGCAAATAGCTTGAGCACTAATAGGCTTTCTTTGGTTTAAAGCAGAAAGATGAAATTTATTAAACCTTAAACTTAACTCTAATACGGTCCGCGCTCATGCTAGCCTGCACACACGATATAAACATGGAAGATAGGGCCAGAAAAGAGTAGAAGAAGTGATAAGTAGAACAGTTTGAGGCAAGATCTTGTTACTGTTCCTCAAGCTCACTGTTGTCCTTGGTTGCAGTTACATTCTTGTGTTTCATTGAGGCCCAGTAATCTTCTTAAGACTTTGTTCATGTGGCAACCCTTTCTTCTTTTAGTTTTACATGTCTTCAATGGTTTCAATTCCCTGAGAGATAGGCAGGCAGGCAGGAGGTGTTCTTAGTTCCAGGAGAGCACATGGCGTTCTACTAGCAAATCCTTTGTTTGGGAGTTCAAATTCAAAAACTTCCCAGGGTGCTCAGCAGGTTAGTCATGTGACTAGCGCCTTCTATGGATCAGTCTCTTCAACATCCAGTAGAACTGGTTTGACCACTTGCATGTATTAGAAAACAGGGACTGGCTCCCCTTTGTTTCCACATTGTCTTGTACTTATGCAAATGTTCTTCCAGTCAGAGATTGCAATTTTTAAAGTTTTAATGTTCATGTGGCAACATTAATGTGTGCCTCAGTCTAGGCAGAAGGGGTTTGCCTGTCACAGACCTGCCTGCAAATTGCATCAATTGGGCTTTGGGCTTTCAAGGGTCACCTTTCCCTTGATTTTCAAACGCTGGCCGTCTGTTTTTCAGGCGGGCATTGGTTGAAAACTGGCCCAGTGCTTAATTTATATGTGATATTATTGTGACTTTTTTGTGCCTTTCTAATGCTGGTGTTCCACGTCTTTTCATCCTTAAATTGCAATTCAACAGGAAGCCATTTCCTCCTTTACATCCTGAATAAAATTTTGATGCACTGGAAACTAAAGTGTGCTGGAACTAGACGTAAATGGAAAATTTATATTGGTTTGGCACCACAAAGCAGCATTTCCTGTAACCAAATAAAATTGGCAAAACAATGCCTCAAGACACCACTAGGCATTTGTGCAGCTATCAATGCACTATTAAATAGTAGCATTGGCTGGAATTTTACAGGCCTATTCCAATTTTGCAGGAAGTACACAGGGGCCACAGGGCATCAGAGCCCCGGAGGTATTCCTGGGTGGCAAAGTAGTGGCAAGGGCAAATCAGGCCAGTGCTGAATTGCGCAAACATTGCGTGAGGCAGCGTGCCTTCACAGGAAGGTTTGTGCAGCACGACCATCGCATATTGTTGCAAGGAGGGGGAGCTGAGGTGCCAGGACTTTCAGCTCATGCCTACATAGTGCAATCTGGCTCCTGGCACTTGGGTGGATTGAAAGGGGGCTGAGGGAGGTGGGCTGGGGCGGTTGGAGGAAGCGTCTGGGAGAGTGCTCCTTGAGACCAGGAGTGCCCACCTGCCATGGGCATTGTGCACTCAGGAGGTGGGTCCTCCAGTGAGGAGGAGCACCTGAAAGAGGGGGAGCAGCAGCCACAGGAACTAGATAGCAGCAAACCCATGGCCACCTGCCGGGGAAACCTTAGGGTGGGGAAGCTGGAAAAGGGCACAGAGGGGACTGCGAGCAGGCTCCAGCACAAAGAAGAAGGTACCCTGCAGCAAAGGTGTACAGTCAGAGGACAAGCTACCTCCAGCTGTCAGAGTAGCAGTGTTGCCGAGGATTGCACCTCTCCCGAGAGGTCATCACAGATCTTTGTGCCATGACGACGGACAAGCTGTGCCCCATTAGTATTGGTGATCACCCATTGCCAGTGCCTGGTGAAAGTCATCGTGGCCTTAACCTCTGCATTTCCAGTTCATTGCAGGGGCACAGTGGAGACATGTGTGGCATCTCCCAATCAGTCGCACATCAGTATATCACAAAGTGGTGCCCGATGCCCACTTCAGGATGGCCAGACAATACATTCATTATCACACTGATCCAGCCAGTCAGTCTGAGAGAGCCATCAGCTTCCGGGTCATCGCTGGATCCCACCCCCACCTCTCCCCCCCCATCCCCCCCCCCCACCCCACCTGGTGCAGTGTGTGATGGACTGTGTGCATGTGGCCATCAAAGCTCCCACAGGCAAGCCAGTGATGTTCATCAACAGAAAGGGCTTCCATTCCATCAACGTCCAACTGGTCTATGACCACAACCAATGGATCCTGCATGTGTGTTCATATCTTGGAAGCATCTACGGTGCCTACATATTCAGGCATTCCCAGATGCCTGAGATTTTCCCTCCCCTGTGCACCTTCAAGACTGGATTCTTGGCGACAAAGGCTACCAATTAAAGAGATGGCTACTGACACCAGTGAGGAACCATAGGACGGAGGCCAAGGAGAAATACAACACCTGCCGGGCATCCTGACCTAAGACACCATCGAACAGACCATAGGTCTCTTGAAGAAGTGATTCAGGTGCCTGGATCGTTCCGGTAAGGCACTTCAGTATGCCCCAGCAAGGGTCTCCTGAATCATGGTGGTCTGCTGTGCTCTGCACAACTTGGTGCTGCAGAGGAGGGAGGCCCTGGCTAATGAGGATACAGTGGAGCAGGAGGCATCCTCAGACGAGGAGGATGTTGAAGAAACTGATGACCAGCTCCAGCATCCTGAAAGACATGAGGGGCTGCATGGAGGATGTAATGACATAGGTGCTGGAGAGGCTCAGGAGGCGTTCATACATACATGCTTCAAAAGACCCTTTCTACCTCATCCTTCCAATTAAATAAAGGTCCACCTTCACTCTCCACTGTGGTATTTACCTCAGTTAAAAAACAAAGCATCTGAGCCCAGTGACACCTTGCACTTCTGCACAGACAATCCGATGACACGCTATGGTTCCTCCCAAACAGACCTTGGGGAGAGCCAAGGTACTCCTGTACTTCCAGAGGGCTGCCAGTAATAGACGGAAATGTCAACATAACACAGAACACCTTTATTACAAAAAAAAGCTGACACAAGCAGTAACTCTTCAACAATCTATTTACCCATGAACCCCAAGTGCATCTAGTGGGTTCTCTTAATTCTCTTATGAGTGCTCCTACAAGGTGCTCCCTCTTTGCTGCAAGCTGTGGTGGAGGCAGGCTGCTGACCTTGCTGCCTCATGGCCTGGGATGACCTTGGTGGCTGTCCTCTGGCTGCCTGAGGCCTGGCAGACCCCAGCAGGCTGAGGGTCTCCTGCATAGGTGCAGGTGTCTCCTCTGTTGTTGCGGCAACTTGAGGCACTGGAGTCACTGGCAGAGGGGCTGAGGAGCCGCTGTCCACACCAGCAGTGCCCTGAGAGCAACCCTCAGATTCAGAAGGCAGCTGTTCCTCCTCCCTCACAAAGCACACACACCTCCCTGCTAACCTGAGATGGACGAGGAGCTGGTGGAGACTCCAGGCGCATTGGCCCCTCTCACCTTGCCACTGCTTCATTCAGCTCATGGAGAAGGCAATGGCATGCAGGTCTGCACGCAACTGCAGCATCCACTGTCTGGCCTGCTGGATATGGCTCTCCAGGCCGGTCACCAATCTCTCGTTGGAGGAGGCCATGTACACAGACGAGAGGGAAATGGTCTGGATGCACTCTTCAACTGTCTGAGCCAGGGTGCGTATACCCTCTGGAATCTCTGCCAGATCTTCACGCACCTCTCGCTGAACTTCCAGCCTCTGCCACCTTACTGAGAACTCGAAAGGCAAATCATAAGCCTCGGGCCTGCACTCCTGCTTCACCATCTGTGATCGAGCGGTCACCATGCTGCCCTGCCAATTCCAGAGCCTCCTCTTTCATGGGTGTGAGGATGGTGGGAAATGGCAACCCGCCACTGGTCTGGGCCCTTTCTTTGGCATTGTGGGCTCTCTTTTCATGCAGGAACAAAGAACAGGAATATTAGTCACCCAATAATAACAGGAAAAACGCCCATGTGACTGGCAGCCTAGCTGTCCATTTTGGGGGCACTCGAATATGTCCGGCATTTGGCTGCTCTGAAGCAACCTTGCAAGGGTCGCCACAGACAGATGAGCACTCATTCACTGAGCTGCAACCATTCCTCTTACAGGAGCTGCTGCTGCCTGACCCCATTGTCACTGACTGGGTGGGCTTTCCCACCCCAACAACCATACCCTCACACATATCCAGTTCTAAGACCCTAAGGGAATCAAGGTATGGGGGGGAGCAAAGGACTCCGTGACCTTTTGGTCAGCTATGTGGCCTGGTCCAATCTAGACCTCCTTTGTTATCTCTTGCCCCACCCCCACCTCACTTGCTTATAACCTGTGACTTTTCTAATATTTGTCAGTTCCGATGAAGGGTCACTGACCCGAAACGTTAACTCTGCTTCTCTTTCCACAGATGCTGCCAGACCTGCTGAGTGGTTCCAGCATTTCTTGTTTTTATTTCAGATTTCCAGCATCCGCAGTATTTTGCTTTTATTTTAGTGACCAACTGGTAAATCCCAGTTGACCTGTTTTAACTATCATTAACCCAGGACTGCAATGAGCCTAATTGGCTGCCCGCCTCATGGGGAGGGGAAGCCTTGCCAGGCCCTGAACCCACCTCACCCAAAATGGCAAACGCTGGGAACGGTGTTGGGAAACCGCCACGCCAGCTGGCACTGGTATTTTCAGGGACCTGAGCAGGGCATGAGAACCCTGCCCGAGGATTTTTTTTGAAGGATGGTTTTAATATTTAAAATGGTAAATGGAAATGTGCTCAGGTGTAATTTGGTAGTGGTGCCATGAAGTTCCAAAAGCAGGGACATTATCAAAGCCATATAAGGAGAGTTGCCCAAATGCTTGGTCAAAAAGGTAGGTTTTAAGGAGTTTCTTGAAGGAGGAAAGAGAGGCAAATAGAGGGAGAGGTTTAGAGAGACAATTCCAGAGCTTAGGACCTCAACAGATGAAGGCACGGCCATCAATGGGGCAGCGATTAGAATTGGGGTTGTGCAAGAGGGCAGAATTGGAGGAGCGCAGATATATCGAAGGGTTGTTGGGCTGGAGGAGGTTACAGAGACAATGTGCGGCAAGGCCATGGAGGGATTTGAAAGCAAGGATGGGAATTTTAAAATCAAGGTGTTGCTGAACAAGGAGCTAATGCAGGTCAGTGAGCACAGGGCTGATGGGTGATTAGGATTTGGTGTGAGTTAGGATATGGGGACAGCAGAGTTTTGGGTGACTTTAAGCTTATGGAGGGTGGAAGATCGAAGCCAGTCCAGGGTGCATTGTAATACACTGATTACAAGAATTGTTGAAATGAATAAGGCTGTCAAACACACGGAAACATGTTGTGTTATTTCAACAAAACAGGGGAAATGCACTTAAAAGAACCTCGAGTCCATCTTATCAGAAGGTCGCCTTTCAGAGCCTGTCCTGAGTTGCAGTCAGAAAGGAGTCGGCTGCCTTGCAATGTGTTAGCTCCCACCTGAGTCCATTTCAAGCAGTTCCTGCTTGCTCTCCCTGTATCATTCACACCTCACTGCATCCTGTCTAACACCCCTTCAAAGGCCTTGTGGCAACAGGAGGTCATTGCTTGAAGCAACAAATTCCTGTTGACAAACGCTGCTGCACACAAGGTTCCTGCTTAATAACATATCCCAAATAAAAAAAGGTGACAGGCCGAGATCAAGCACAGCCCTCAGTTTACACAAAACATGGTGGTACACTGCTAGCTCTGCAATAAAATCTTCTGAACACATTTAAATTGAAAGCTCTGTTAGGTGACATATATTTTTCTCTGCTCGGCAGTTTAATTCAAATGTAAGTGAGTAAAAAGAGGTGTAATATTGGCAGGAACTGCAAACAAATTATTTATCAATGTTTAACATTAATCTGAGGACCCTAACTTTCCCCCCCAAAAAATCCATTAATAATAAATGAGTGAAAAGCAATTATTGTTCAGACATTTTGAAGGACATTAATGATAAATTCATGTAGCTACAGCGTCCAATAAAAAAATATTTGGGGAAGCTGGTTTGAATGCAATTTGTGGCTTCTACAGATTGTGGATGTCTTCGATGCAATTCTAGTGGCACAGACAGCACAATTTAGGGATCTACCACCTTACCCAGCGAATATTGGCGGGGTCGGCAGAACAAATATCAGGAGGCTCACCTCTAAGGATTTTCAGCCCCATGTGTTATTGAAGTTATGATCAGTGGGGTGAGGTGGTAGCACTCAACATTACTGAACATGGTGAAATTGGCATTTCCGTTTGCTTATGTGTAGGTTTGCCAACACCATGAGTTGAATATGCCCTGTGGTTACTTCCCCACCAGACTAGTCAGGATAGAACAGATGCCCAAGCCGTGGCCCACCAAGCTGCCAGTGTGAATGGTTACCTTATCCCGATGTGCCTTTTTCAACCTGAAATGCAGGTTTCAGGCTTCTCTTTATAGGACCCAAATTTCAGTGTATAACTATAAATATATATTTTTAAAATATTGCAGGATAATGAAATTATACTTGTACATGAACAGTGAAACAGTTGGTGTATAAAACCCAACAGCTAAAGGGACATGTGGCTAAATTGAAAAAAGAGGGATTTAATTTGGATCCACAATAGCTGTCACTTCAACATGGTGTAGTCTAACTCCTTGTGACAGAATAACAGGCATGCCCATTTTTATTTTTATGACAAAATACATACTGTATGCATGACAGAGAGAGCGACATTTTCTGGAGCAAGCTTTCCAAAGAAGGACTGAAGTAAAGAAAGGAGGAAAGCTTGTGGCCTCACATTCGGCAAGGTACATCTTGGTTATGATCCACTCTCACCCAGAGAATTGACTTCAAAGATCCTCGTCCTCAGTTTCAAATCTCTCCGTGGTCTTGCCCCTCCCTATCTTCATGAATTCCTCCCACCATATATCCCTGCATGGACCCTCCACTCCTACAACACAGACCTTCTTCACGTTCTCTGCTCCCACCATCCTACTAACAGCAGCTGACCTTGCAGTTACTATCCTCCTGCTTTCTGGAATTCCTCCCTCGGCCCATCCATTTTGTTACCTTTCACTCTACCTTCCCAAGTTTTCTGAAGATTCTCCTCCTACTGTGTTTTTGTTCTCTCCTAATCCTTCTCATACTTTGTTTTCTCCTGATTAATATTCACTGGTTATCCACTGCCCTGTAAAGCACTTCATCTTCATACATGAGGATCTCTACACAAATGAAAGTTGTTGTAGATAGATTTATTTCACTGTTTTCTAATAAATGCAAACTCTAAAATGGTCTAAATTCAGCAAAATGAGAGAACAACTGAAGCAACATTTGTTCAACCACACTTCAGTGCAGGACAAATGGAAGATGGATATTGTTATACGCCGTGGAATTCCTAAATCCCTGCCATAACTTGGGCAAAAGATCCTCAGAAAGGGGGCAAACATGTCAATGTGGACAATAGGGAAATTTCCCCACCCCTCCCCCACCACCCGAAAGTTCTATCCCATATTGTTGAAGATGCAAGCTTAATACAAACCAAAATAATTTCAGCAAACGCGGCCTCATATGGATGAATGGAAAAATTAAAACTGATACGAAGAGAAAATAAAACTGTACAAATTCTGCAGAGCAAAGGGCAAGGCGTTCACTGAGAGGAATATAAGTAATAGCAAAAATATGTGAAAAGGGAGATCACTGGGGCAAAGAGAGAACTCTATATAAAGCATCGCATCAGATGCTAAACATCGTTTAAAAAAGGCCCACTTCCCCCATACCCCCTCACCCCAATGCCTGTACTTACCTTGCTGCCAGTCAGGACAGCTCGATATTGGCCAGAATTAACCCAAGAGCTCCTCAACTCACTAGCTTGATGTAAAATTGTCACCACCTGTTTGCTGGGATATAGTGACTGGCCAGGCTCTCGGAAGTCAAAATCGACCGCAACGTGTCTAACCAATGTAGAGCAGCAATCAACAAAGCCAAGATGCTGTTGAACTACTCAGCTGAAAAAGAGGAATATAAGTTCGAGAAAATAATAATCAAGTTGTGGAGCACTGTGGTCAGACTGCACCTTGAATACGTCGTCCAGTGCTAGTGACCGAGATATAGGGAGATACTCAAGTGTTGGAAGCAGTGTAAAGAAGAGCCCTGGTAACAGATGTCTAAGATATGAGGAAAGACTTGAGAAACTTGGGGGTTTCAGCCTGGAAAGGAGGCATCAGAGAAGTGATCTTATAAAGGTATATAAAATGGTACGGAAAAGGCAAATCCAGAATATTACTTCAAGTAAAATTGTGACATAAGGACAAGGAAACATAGGTTCCAGCTATTAAAAGGTAATTTTAGGACTGATATCAAGAAGTTCTTCCTCAAACATGGAGAGATGAATACTTGGAATGGATTCACTGATATAGAGTGGTGGAGGTGAAATCCTTAGCAACAGTTAGTTACTGCAATGGGGGGAGTGGAAGGGAGGGGAGAGGAAGGGGCTTTAGGGTGCCACACATCCACTTCCATCCCTACAGTTCTAGGATGATCTAATATAGGCCAAGTTGTGTTTCTCATTTGTCTTACAATCTGGTGTTATAATTGAATTCATCATCTAGTTTATGCTTTAGCTCCTTGTAAGCACTGCCCCTAAAATCCATGTTCTCATAACTAATGTGATTTTTTTTTAAAGTTTGTGTGATTTTAAGTTTCTCAGTGTTTCTGATCCTGACTTATATAGCCAATTACAAATAGATGTACAGGGGCAGCATGGTTGTGCTCCCTCCCATGGACATGTGTATAATAACAGCTGAATAATTCACAGTGAAGAAAGCTCATCGTACAGCAATCATTAGATTAGAGATACAGCACTGACACAGGCCCTTCGGCCCACCGAGTCTGTGCCGAACATCAACCACCCATTTATACTAATCCTACACTAATCCCATATTCCTACCAAACATCCCCACCTGTCCCTATATTTCCCTACCACCTACCTATACTAGTGACAATTTATAATGGCCAATTTACCTATCAACCTGCAAGTCTTTTGGCTTGTGGGAGGAAACCGGAGCACCCGGAGAAAACCCACGCAGACACAGGGAGAACTTACAAACTCCACACAGGCAGTACCCGGAATCGAACCCGAGTCCCTGGAGCTGTGAGGCTGCGGTGCTAACCACTGCGCCACTGTGCCGCCCAGTTCATTCTGTGCAGCAACTCAAGAATTGCCAGCAAGTACAGCATTACATCACAACCAAATTGAATCTGGCCTGTAAATTGTCATAATGATAATTCTTCTCACAAAGGTGACGTGCTGCAACGATTCAGCATTTTGTAAACTCCTGATCTGAACTACCTAAAGTGCATGTAGAATTAGTAAGAATAAATCCCAGAAAAAGTGAAAAAAACATATTTTAAATAAAGACTCCAATTTTAAAAATGTTGCAGTGACAACTTGCACAATTGTATCTACTAGACAACATGATGCATTCAACATTGGCTCCAAGTTTATTGGTTAAATTGTCAATTGGGCTTCTTGTCAAGTACAAAGCAAGCCTCACAATGAATTATGTGCATATCCTTTTAAATCATTCTCTGTCGCCTACAATTCAACTCCCATTTGTTATTTTAATACAGCATCAATTGGTGTTTTAATGCTGCATTGTTTTTCGACAGGTCGAGTTGAAACTCCACCTCCCATGCAAGGTTCTATATAATTCATTGTAAATGAAATCTTGATGACAGCGGGAACAAATTCCAAAACATGCGACCTTCGCGTGCTTTCTTTTATCCCGGGGCATGAAAAATTACTTGATTAAAAAACATATTTTAAATACTGTTCGAAACTTGAAAGATTTATGTGTACAGGATGCAGGGTGCATTTCAGCTTTGGGGCCATGCTGGAAGGGATATTAAATTCTACCAGCTTTAAATTTTGTTTGAACCTTTTGTTCATGTTGCATGTGTTTTCTTAAAAAAAAGATCAGACACCTTTGACAGTGCATAGAATCCAGTTTAGCAAGTCTGGAGAATGTACTCTGATTTAACTAAGAGATCAAATGTTTTTAAGAACAACTAAAAAATACTTTAAGTTATGCATCTGTACTTGGGTCTATTAAAATGTAAACTAGTTGGCTAATTTGTAAAATAAATGTTTCAAGTGATTTTCTAAGATTAGGAAGTTTTGTATCAGATTATTATTAATCAAGATGGGTTTGGGGATTGAGGATTGGTTTATGTGAATTACTGGGAATGCATATTCCAGCAAGTGAACTGGGAACAAATTGTTCCTAAGCTTGCTTCAGGTTTAGAGGGTCAATTTGTACATGTCCCACCCAAACCTACTTCCAGTCTTTGAAGGTAGCTGGCGGGATCCCATTATAAGGTCTGCATAACAACACAATGCTTGTGCACAAATCAGTTTTGTTAATTTTGAAGCCAATAAAACCGCATTTACATTATCCCCGGAAGAGGTAATTTATTGGGGAAAGATTTTAGATCTAATTTAAATTTTTTTCTCTCTCTTGCCCTGCTTAATTTTGCCTTTTTGGACCTGAGCCTTAGAAGTGCAACTTTTCACAGTGATCTGTGGTTGGGGTCTCAAATCATCAGGATTCAACTTTTGGGTCTGCCTGTTTACACATCATCTATAGCATCATGGCACTGCTTCTCTGCGATGCTAAAAATTGTGTTTAAATGCGCCCTTAGGACCAATCTTATGATTTTACTGCAATTCTACCTAAAATGTACTTCTCAGTTAATGTTTTAACTATGTCGTGGAACGATTGTGGTGAGGCAATTGATTTGTGAATGTTAAAGTTTTTTAAAAAGGGAACAGTTTTGCCCATTACAGTACTTGGAGTTGCATTCCATTGGTTCATCATTTCTACCATTGAAAACAATGGGGCCCAGACTGCACATTCAACAGTCATCCTGCCTGAGGCAAGGTGTGTTTTTCCTTCCCTCTCGCACTTCATGATTTGTCAATAGAGACAAATGTGTATTGCAAAGTGGATCATGTAACAACTGAGATAGGTCTGCAAAGCATAGATTAATAAAGAAAATCATGCAGTATTAGTAAAGACTACATGAATAAAGAGTGCAAAAAAATGCAATATTTGAAAAGCATTTTGCTGTCAAAGGACCCTCATGAAGTTTTCTTTCAGTTTTGTTTCCATTGATTATTCCAGTATAGTTAGGCAAAGTGATGAACAAAAGAATAGGGCTATAAAATTGCAGATAGCTTCACTGATTCCACAGGTGAACACTCCTGCTCCTTCTGGCTCCGCAATAAATTAAGTAAACACATTCAAAATTTACCTTTTGGGCGGCAGCCTCCATTTGTTCCTTTAAGGACTGCTGAGTGCCTGAAGAAAACTGACTGTAGTCAGTCGCAAATCAATTTGACAAGGGGGCCTAAAACAGGCCTAAGGCCCCCGATTTACATTTACAATGAGCCTAACACCAGTTACAGGCGAGCACACTGGACGTCTATAGTGCTGCCCCAATCCAATATGGCAGGCAACATATATCCAACACAGAATGATCGTGCATATGCTACCTGCCACCCTTAGGTTTCCATTTTATGCCTGTTAAATGGGTGCAGTGATATCCAACTTTTATTGTAAATTTTTTGATTGCATTGTCTTCCAACTATAATGGAGGCTTCTAGCTATAATGGAGTGGCTTTGGTAATGTTTGTGATATTTTTGGTCAAATTATCAACTATAACTAGAGAAACAGTTTATACATGGGGTCATTTAAATTCTTATTTTAAGATGAACGTAGATGGTTTAAGGCTTCTTGATTTTTGAAATGTATTTATTTTATTTTATTTAGAGATACAGTACTGAAACTGACCCTTCGGCCCACCGAGTCTGTGCCAACCATCAACCACCCATTTATACTAATCCTACATTAATCCCATATTCCTACCACATCCCCACCTTCCCTCAATTCCCCTACTACCTACCTATATTAGGGACAATTTATAATGGCCAATTTACCTATCAACCTGCAAGTCTTTGGCTGTGGGAGGAAACCGGAGCACCCGGCGAAAACCCACGCGGTCACAGGGAGAACTCGCAAACTCCGCACAGACAGTACCCAGAATTGAACCCGGGTCGCTGGAGCTGTGAGGCTGCGGTGCTAACCACTGCGCCACTGTGCCGCCCACAAAACTTGTCAGAAGTGGGATTTGAATCCACCCCTGCAGAGAGAATTGCGATCTGAATGCACAAATTGTTCAACATTGAATTCTGTTCTAAATGTGAACACACAAAACAATGTGTGCTGGGAATTTCCTTGTGTAAATGAGGTTTCTGCCAAAATTACAGTGATGGAAAGGGAGCACGCTGGCAGATTTTACCCCCTAGGTAACTATAGACCCATTAGTCTCTGTCAGTTGTAGGTAAACTTTTAAAGGGTGAATTTCCACAGGACTTCATCCACTCATCCACCTGTAAATTCAGCACAAGCTCTGCAGAAACCTTGGAATATTGATGTTTACATGTCTCTGCAACCAAATCTATTGCTGACAAGCAGGAAAACCTCAATCCCCTCAGAATTCATAAACTGAGATAAAATCAGCAAGCATTCAGAGATGCATGACTTAATTAAGGCATGGTAACATGCATTTGTTAAGGGCAAGTTGTGTTTGACAAATTTAAGAGAGTATTTTGAAGAAGTAATCAATTGGATAGATAAAGAAAATGTAGTAGATGTAGTATATGTGGATTATCAGAAGGCATTCAATAAGGTATTGCACAAGAGGCATGTTACAAAAACTCGGTTCATGGCATGAGAGGAAGTGTAGCAGCATGACTAGAAAACTGGCTGATATACAGGAAACAAAGGAGGTCATTTTAACTTTAGCCGACAGTTTAAAATGGGCAATATCAGATTGGCCACTGGTTATGCACTGCATCTGATTTTTTTCTATTGAAGGTGTACAATGGGCAGCTGATCTCATATCACCTGTTTTACACTATCACTCAAATTCCAAATTATCCCCAAAGTTTAAGAGTAGAATGGGTGTTGCTTGCATTGGAAAAAGTTTGGAAGTCCTGGACCCCAGTTTTGTTCTTGGCATATATAAATGATTTGTAGTACAGAGAATACAATCTCAAAATTTGCTGGTAATAAAAAGTAAGAGGTTTAGCAAACAACAAAAGGGACTGTACTAGACTTTGGAAAGACATTGGCAGGATAGAAGAATTGACAGTCTGAGGCAGATTCAATTTAAAGTAGTTAATTGTGATGGAATACATTTTTGGAGGAAAAGCAAGAAATGGGAGTACACACTCAAGTGAAAAGTGTGGATGAACAGAGGAAATTAGGGGTTCAAATGTATAATTCCCTGAAAGTCCAAATGTAGGTAGATAAAGCCATAAGAAATGTGAAGGATGTAATAAATAGATCAGTTACCAAACCCTCACAGTGTGAATTCACAAATCCAACTCAATTTCAGGCAGTTACGCAAAAGCCCTGCACATAATTGCTTTCGTGACTTAAGTTTGTGTCTGTTTATTGTGGTTTTACTTAGTCAAATATTAGTTTCCACTTCATGTAAATTTAATTTTACATATATACACATAGCATAAGCATGACAATGACCTTCTAAAGAACTGTCCATTTTTGCAAGTTTTCTTTTCTTTTTTGGAATAAGAGCAGAAAATGTATCAATCTGGCAGAACAGATAATTATGTAATACATTCAAATCCACATTTAATATTCAAATTATTGTCTTTGATGGGTCTTACCTCATCACATAAACTTTGACTTAAAGTGAGCACAAATATTGTCCAACATGAAGATAATACAGTTCGGAATTTTAAGAAGTTGTCTCCTCTGAAGCATTTTTGTTAGTTTCTAAAAGCTGCTTGTGAAATGACTTTGTAAAACTATTTTTTTATTATTATTTTTGACAGACAAAGCATCTTACACGTCAAAATGGACTGCTACTTCACTGATGTATATTTTGGAACATCTCATCATCAGTGCCAGAATTCAGACATATTGATTCAAAACATCTTGGAGGTGCCTTTTAGAGTAAATTCTACACAGTTAAATGCAAATATCCTGGAACTGCTGATTCCTTTATTGGAATAATCAAGGTTTTCTTTTTCCCCCTTTATTTCCCAATTCTTTTCAAGTCAGTGACTCCTACCTATGAGTATATTCTTACGAGTGCCACCATCTGAGGAGCCATATATTTTGTGTGATCCTATGTAGTATCGGCAGATTACTTGGTCTTCAGGGAGCATCTCAGTGAAGCTTGGAACTTTCCTTATCTGGCATTCTCACAGACATACTTTCCAATGGGGTGGGGTCATGGGATAGTAAATGTGACCAGAGGTTTAATATTTTTCCCATCACCACAAAGAGACACTTAATTCAATTATAATATCCCCTCTGCTGCCCCAAATGAAATCTATTGTCTCAGCTCAGACAAAGGAACAAGCTTCAAATCTTCCAGGTAATTTGTTAACTGACTGAACCATCAGGGAGCCCCAATCAAAGGTTTCCTGAAGTAAATATGAAATGGAAGTTAAAAAAGGGAACTTCAAGCTGTATGTGGTTCTTATCCATTTCTCATCTTATATCATGCCCACCCACAGAGAAGAAAAGTGACTTTACTTTTGACAATATCAGATCTCTTCTTTGATCTTTGATTTTCAAAATGCAATATCTGAATCAGTTTTGTGGACAACCGTATTAGATGTTGTTATGACCAGGCGAGAAAGATGTCTAGGGGTCCCTCTCAGCCTTCACCTGGTCTTACTGTAACAGGGTTTTATTTTTAAACACACTGTGTTTTTAGCTCCCTCTTGGTGAATCCTTGTTCACCGCTTTCAAATTATAAGGCAAAGAAACCAAAACAAACAGGTTTTCTTACATTTAAAGAAGAAAAGTTTAAATTTATTAAACTTGAACTTGAACTCTAATTCTGTTGATGCCTACGGATACATGACGTGTCCACGTTAGCATGCATATATGATACACACATGCAAATAGAGACAGAAAAGAGCAGAAAAAAAATAAAGTGGAAAAGTTTGAAGCAATATCCGAAGAGTTTTTGTTACAGTTCTTTGGGTTTACTGTAGAGTCCTTGATTGTAGGTAGATCTTGCTTTTCGCTGGGGCCCAGTATTCTTTTAAAACCTTGTTCGCTGTAGGAGACTTTTCTCTTTTGGGGTTCATGTGTCTTCAGTGGATTCAGAGGCTTGTGAGAAAGAGATGGAAACAGGTAGGAGAAAGATCTTCTCAGTCCAGGAGCAAACAGTCTTTCTGAGTTCAAACTCTCTGAGGCTAGTTCAAAAGACCCTGGAGCAGCCAGTTAGTCATGTGACCAGCTGGTTGAACCAGTCCTGGATTGTATCACCTTAGCAGTCACTGGAATGCTCCTCTTACACACAATACCTGGTGATCAAGGTCTATTGTGGGTTGAATGTGTCAGGGAATGGTTCTTTGTCCTTCCAAGCACTGTCTGTTAAAATGCAAATGTCTTTTTCCAGCCACAGCTGATCTGTTCAACAAGTAATTTTCTCGCTCCAGCAACAGTTCAAAATCAATATTCATGACAAAATTAATGTGTCTCACTCTTGGCAGGTGGGGGCCTAGCATGACACATGGTATGTATAAACTAACAGAGGACTAATTGGTGACCCAACTACCCAAATGTCATACTTTGTGTTAACATTCAACACCTCCATACCAATGCCTATGACTTACACCTTACTTTTCTTACCTGCTCAGGGATAGGATTTATTTTAAATTCTGCATATGCATACAATGTCCAATGCGTGCACATCTGTAGTACACAAGAGGAGAAGTTTTCTTTTAAATTTACAAATATTTAACAGAGCTGCTCACTGAAATAAATGACCAGTTTCACTAAGTTAGCTCACAGAGATTCAAATGGTTTAGATTCTCAGCATAAATATGGAATTGTACAAATGCAGTGAATCTAGATAAAAAGTAAATTAACTTCTGCCTTGAACTGAAATTCACTATTTGATTGAGCTGGGCAAATTCAAACAAAACTAAGATTAGATTATGACAAATGGGCCATCCCGAATCCAAAAAATGACTGACATAACCCAACAATGGCTCGGAACGCATACTGTCCATCCGACTGCTCACCACCTCTGGTCCAGTACACCTACTCAGCATCTATGCTCCAACACTCTGCTCCGCACCTGAAGCTAAAGACCAGTTCTATGAACAACTCCATAACATCATTAGCAGCATCCCCAACACCGAACACCTATTCCTGCTGGGGGACTTTAATGCCAGGGTTGGGGCCGACCATGACTCATGGCCCTCCTGCCTTGGGCGCTATGGCGTTGGAAGGATGAATGAGAATGGGCAGAGACTGCTTGAGTTGTGTACCTATCATAACCTCTGCATCACCAACTCGTTCTTTCACACTAAACCCTGTCACCAGGTTTCATGGAGGCACCCAAGATCACGTCGTTGGCACCAGCTAGACCTCATTGTCACAAGGCGAGCCGCCTTAAACAGTGTTCAAATCACACGCAGCTTCCACAGTGCGGACTGCGACACCGACCACTCCCTGGTGTGCAGCAAGGTTAGACTCAGACCAAAGAAGTTGCATCATTCCAAGCAGAAGGGCCACCCGCGCATCAACACGAGCAGAATTTCTCACCCACAGCTGTTACAAAAATTTCTAAATTCACTTGTAACAGCCCTTCAAAACACTCCCACAGGGGATGCTGAGACCAAGTGGGCCCACATCAGAGACGCCATCTATGAGTCAGCTTTGACCACCTACGGCAAAAGTGCGAAGAGAAATGTAGACTGGTTTCAATCTCATAATGAAGAGCTGGAACCTGTCATAGCCGCTAAGCGCATTGCACTTTTGAACTACAAGAAAGCCCCCAGCGATTTAACATCCGCAGCACTTAAAGCAGCCAGAGGTACTGCACAAAGAACAGCTAGGCGTTGCGCAAACGACTACTGGCAACACCTATGCAGTCATATTCAGCTGGCCTCAGACACTGGAAACATCAGAGGAATGTATGATGGCATGAAGAGAGCTCTTGGGCCAACCATCAAGAAGATCACCCCCCTCAAATCTAAATCGGGGGACATAATCACTGACCAACGCAAACAGATGGACTGCTGGGTTGAGCACTACCTAGAACTGTACTCCAGGGAGAATGCTGTCACTGAGACTGCCCTCAATGCAGCCCAGCCTCTACCAGTCATGGATGAGCTGGACATACAGCCAACCAAATCGGAACTCAGTGATGCCATTGATTCCCTAGCCAGCGGAAAAGCCCCTGGGAAGGACAGCATTACCCCTGAAATAATCAAGAGTGCCAAGCCTGCTATACTCTCAGCACTACATGAACTGCTATGCCTGTGCTGGGACGAGGGAGCAGTACCCCAGGACATGCGCGATGCCAACATCATCACCCTCTATAAAAACAAAGGTGACCGCGGTGACTGCAACAACTACCGTGGAATCTCCCTGCTCAGCATAGTGGGGAAAGTCTTTGCTCGAGTCGCTCTGAACAGGCTCCAGAAGCTGGCCGAGCGCGTCTACCCTGAGGCACAGTGTGGCTTTCGTGCAGAGAGATCGACTATTGACATGCTGTTCTCCCTTCGTCAGATACAGGAGAAATGCCGTGAACAACAGATGCCCCTCTACATTGCTTTCATTGATCTCACCAAAGCCTTTGACCTCGTCAGCAGACGTGGTCTCTTCAGACTACTAGAAAAGATCGGATGTCCACCAAAGCTACTAAGTATCATCACCTCATTCCATGACAATATGAAAGGCACAATTCAACATGGTGGCTCCTCATCAGAGCCCTTTCCTATCCTGAGTGGTGTGAAACAGGGCTGTGTTCTCGCATCCACACTTTTTGGGATTTTCTTCTCCCTGCTGCTTTCACATGCGTTCAAATCCTCTGAAGAAGGAATTTTCCTCCACACAAGATCAGGGGGCAGGTTGTTCAACCTTGCCCGTCTAAGAGCGAAGTCCAAAGTACGGAAAGTCCTCATCAGAGAACTCCTCTTTGCTGACGATGCTGCTTTAACATCTCACACTGAAGAATGCCTGCAGAGTCTCATCGACAGGTTTGCGTCTGCCTGCAATGAATTTGGCCTAACCATCAGCCTCAAGAAAACGAACATCATGGGGCAGGATGTCAGAAATGCTCCATCCATCAATATTGGCGACCACGCTCTGGAAGTGGTTCAAGAGTTCACCTACCTAGGCTCAACTATCACCAGTAACCTGTCTCTAGATGCAGAAATCAACAAGCGCATGGGTAAGGCTTCCACTGCTACGTCCAGACTGGCCAAGAGAGTGTGGGAAAATGGCGCACTGACACGGAACACAAAAGTCCGAGTGTATCAGGCCTGTGTCCTCAGTACCTTGCTCTACGGCAGCGAGGCCTGGACAACGTATGCCAGCCAAGAGCGACGTCTCAATTCATTCCATCTTCGCTGCCTTCGGAGAATACTTGGCATCAGGTGGCAGGACTATATCTCCAACACAGAAGTCCTTGAAGCGGCCAACACCCCCAGCTTATACACACTACTGAGTCAGCGGCGCTTGAGATGGCTTGGCCATGTGAGCCGCATGGAAGATGGCAGGATCCCCAAAGACACATTGTACAGCGAGCTCGCCACTGGTATCAGACCCACCGGCCGTCCATGTCTCCGTTATAAAGACGTCTGCAAACGTGACATGAAATCGTGTGACATTGATCACAAGTCGTGGGAGTCAGTTGCCAGCATTCGCCAGAGCTGGCGGGCAGCCATAAAGACAGGGCTAAATTGTGGCGAGTCGAAGAGACTTAGTAGTTGGCAGGAAAAAAGACAGAGGCGCAAGGGGAGAGCCAACTGTGCAACAGCCCCAACAAACAAATTTCTCTGCAGCACCTGTGGAAGAGCCTGTCACTCCAGAATTGGCCTTTATAGCCACTCCAGGCGCTGCTTCACAAACCACTGACCACCTCCAGGCGCGTATCCATTGTCTCTCGAGATAAGGAGGCCCAAAAGAAAAAAAAAGAAAAGAACATTGCATCAACTACATATGGGATATGCGATAATGTATGTTATGTAAATGACATAACCAGAGAGCATGCTGTGCATGCTTAAATGCAACAAAAATATCAGTCAATGAAAGGTCTTAAATTATGAACAGTCTGTGAGCACAGGCAACCAAGTTCATACCTTCCTGCAACAATGGTTGCAGTATTCAGTCCTAGGAGTGTTTGTCATTCCAATCCACATACAGTAGGCATCATCAATTTGGTGACGGGCAGCTAGATGAAAAGTGGTATACTATTGCAAAATTACAAAATATACATATTATTTACCATTATATTCTCACAATTTATTAAGCAATACTTACAGCATGTTCTACAGAAGAAGTAACAATCATCATTTGATTTCAACAACTACATTAAACAATCCTCAAACACTTGAAGAGGACATCATTTCAGAGGATTAAGATAACTAATTGGTTACATTTAATATTGGCGTAAAATACATTTGTGATGACCAACAGTACAGTCCCCTAGTGAGACTCATTTTTGATTGATGGAGTCATAAATGGGTTGTGATCAACCTCTGGTGCGAAACTGTCTATCATCTTTCATTATTGACAATGAGTTATTCTGCTTCTAACAACTGACCTTGATTTAAGTTTTTTATATGGCTACATATTTTGGTTTCCCTTCAAGTGTGATTAGGCATTTATTTTAGGAATCTGGCTTTATGTATTCCTTAATTGAATTAGCATATATATTCATAATAATTTGATACCTGTTACATATTATACAGGACATACTAAAATCAACAACCCGATATTTATTATATAATATTAAGTTTGTTGAGAAGAAAATATCCACAGGTATTCTGGAAACACCATTTTTTCTGGATAAAAAGTGAATGAACTATTATTAACAAGTGGTGATCTATATCAAGGAGGCAACTGGGTTAATTGGCTCAATCTGTTAAGGATGCCCACTATTGAGATTTGCTTAGCTCCTGGCTAAAAGAAACAGCATTTTGTTAAGTGCTAAGAGCTAAAGAGGAAAACTCCTGAATAAACCTTAAGCAAATGGCTTACAATCATATCTTTTTCCTGGCCAAAACCAAAATAAAAATGAAACCAGCTCTTTTTTTAAATTAGTGTGCCTTATGCTTACATGTGTTAAATAGCTTGCAATAATTTACCAGTAGTTCAATTATGCATTTCAGATGGCATAAACTGTAAAATGGAAGTGTCAATTATTTTTCACTATTGAGGTCACAAGTGTCATCCTACGTGACTGTAACAAACATAAACTATCCCTCCTCATCCTTCTTGATCTGTCTGTAGCCTTTGTCACAGTTGATCACACGATCCTCCTCAAATGCCTAGCCATGGTTGTCCAGCTGGGTGGGACTACACTCACCTGGTTCCATTCTTATCTATCTAATCCTAGCTAGAGTATCAATTGCAATGGCTGCTCCTCCCACTCCTACTCCGTTGCCTCTGATGTCCTCCACGAATCTATCCTTGGTCCCCTTCTATTTCTCATCTACATGCTGCCCCTCAGCGATATTAGTCAAAAAAATAGCACTAGTTTTCACATGTAGACTGATGACACCCATCATCTCTCTCGATTTCTCCACTGTTGTTAAATTATCAAACTGCTTGACCGACATCCAATACTGGATTAGCAGAAATTTCCTCTATTGGGAAGACGGAAGCCATTGTCTTCCGTTCCCACCACAAATTCCACTCCTATGCCACCGACTTCATCCCTCTCTTGGCAATTGCCTAAGGCCGAACCAGACTGTTCGTGACCTTGGTGTCATATTTGACTTCAAGATGAGCTTCTGACCACATATCCGCGCCATCACTGAGACCTCCTATTTCCAGCTCATCTGCTGTTGTAACCCTCATCCATGCTTTTATAACCTCTAGACTTGTCTATTCCAATGCACTCCTGGCTGGCCTCCCACATTCTACCCTCCATATACTTGATGCCATCCAAAACTCTGCTGCCCATGTCCTTACTCACACCAAGTCCCTGTCACCCATCACCCCTGTGCTTGCTGGCCTACATTCCAGTCAAGCAATGTCCTGATTTTAAAATTCCCAGCCTTGTTTTCAAACCCCTCCCTATCTTTGTGATCTCCTCCAGCCCTGCAACCCTCCGAGATATCTGCACTCCTCTTGAGCATTCCCGATTTTAAGTGCTCCACCATTGATAGCTGGCCTTCAGCTGACTAGGCCCTAAGATCTGGAATTTTCTCCTTAAACCTCTCTGCCTCTCTTTCCTCCTTTAAGACACTCCTTAAAACCTGCATTTTTGACCATGCTTTTGGCCATCTGCCATAATATCACTTTATGTGGCTTGGTGTCAAATTTTGCTTTATAATGCTCCTGTGAAGCAAGTTGGGATGCTTTAATTACATTAAAATGGCTATATAAGTACCAGTTATTTTTATTAGCTAAATATAGGGCATGGTTGAGGGTAGTATTGGGGGTGGGGGCAGAGAGGGGGGCTGGGTGCGTGGCATTTTGAAGCCAAAATCTCGCTGTAATATGAGAATGCCTATCTGACATCAAGTCCTGCATGAGTTGAGTTCCTTCAGCTCAACATCAACAAAAGTTAATGCCATCCTTTTCAACACCTGGCAGCACCTATGTCCCTCTCGTCCCAACTGCACAAACCCCCTCATTTGTGCACGCAGTCTAAATCTGCAGTTTCATAAACTCATTATTGTCCTTGAGCCTGAGGTGAGCATTCCACTCATCTAGTCTAATGCTAGTGTGATGCCTGCTATTGCCATTATATCTCCCTATGGTAAATTCATCATCTCAAGGACTGGCTTCTCCAACACTGGGCTCTTTGCCACCCTTCATAAACTTCAGCTTATTTCAAACTCTGTAAGCAAAGTCATCACCCACTACCCTGCAGGGTTGCACTAGTTCTCTAAGTCCCAGTGAATCCACATCAAGTACTTCACCCTTTGTCCAATATCTCCATGACGTTTTCCAGTCATATATTAACCCATGTTCCTTGCAGAATCCAGACTTCGACTCCAGATTATTGCTTGTTTCCCATTCCCTCCACTCCACCATGAGGGCTGTCTTTTAGTCATTGTACACTTGTCCTTTGGAATTCTCTTCAAAAACTATTTATTTGCTGTATTCTATCCTTTCAAGAACCTATTTAAACACCTTTTCTTTGACCATCTCTTTGGTTACCCCCACCCCCACCCTGAATTTTCCTCCTTTTTGTCTGCCTTTTCCTCTTTTTAAATGCTGTGGGCTATTTTCTCTCTTTTTGTGAGGCAAGCTGGATAAATGCAAGCAGTTGTTAGCGAAGCAGGAAATCATGGGTTCCACACAATATCGTCAAGCCCACGTGGTTTATAACGAGGGTACCAAATCTGAGTTTAGAAATCTTGGCTTGAAAATGGATTAATATCAATGAACTTCCACAGAGTTTACCCAGTTTATTGCAATGGTGAACGTGGGTGTTTACGAGCAGAGCTGCCGCAGAGTTGCATTCACACACTGAAGACTTAACAATTGCAAGGACATTGAAGAACAATTTATGGTTGATTACTGGAAGATTCTACCCTGTGTACATTAAAATTGATATCTGGCTTAGATTCTGGAGCTAGTTATTGACAGTCAGATAATATGGAGTCACAATGAACCTTTTTTTAAAAATCGAAAGCTTCAGTATAACTAAAGTGGTGGGTTAAAAAAACTGGAGACTGACATGCAGATTGCAGTTTAAAAGAAGTCTGTTTTGTACTGAATGCTGAAGCACTGCGAAACTCTTATTCCTGGCACATACTGAATATTCGCTCCCTCTCCTCCTCCCCCCCGTTTCTCTCACTCACTAATGAATTTGAGCCCAGAACCAATCAGCAGAGACCGGATGCAATATATCCTCTGGGACAACAAATGCTCTATTCGATCTCATGCAGATGACGCCATTTACCCATCAGCTACCTCTGGAAAACTTAATAGCAGCTCGAGCAAATCTGCTTCTTTAAAACACTCTGCAAACTTCACATCTGTCGGAAGGATCGGGGCGGCGGCAACAACACTGGAACCCCCGTTTGCAAGGAAAGAGCCACTTGTGAATGAGACCAAGCGCCTGAATTCCCTTCTGCAAAGTTGCAACATTGACATTTTTTTCTATAGCTGAGTAGAGTGAGTGCGCGTCCGCCCTCGTGTCTGTTTCTGCTGGCTTCATTCAGAAAAAAAAAGGATTTTTTTCTTCCACCTCTCCCCTGAAAAAAAAGCAACTGAAGACTGGTGATCGATCGGACAGGTCCTGTTGCTTCCCTCTTCCCCCCCCCCACCCCCCTTTCCCCTCGACCCCCGCCTCCTTTGGATGCTTTTACAGATAGTAGGGGCAGATCTTCGCTGGAATTTGGATCGGCGTCTTTTTTTCCCCTCTGGTGGAGTTTTTATGCTTCTTTCCGCAGACATAAACCGACGGAGAGAAGTTAGTGGAACGCCGCGACCACGGTAAGTTAGGAAGGAACTTTTAACTTATATGAAGAAACATAGGGCGCAATCTGTTTTTAAAAAGGCAATGGGGGGGGGGGGGCAATCTCTTTTAAACATAAAATTACAATGAGTAATTTCTTAAAATAAAAAGGCAATGGGGGCAATAATCTCAAAGGCAAATACACATTTATGGCATTCATAACATTAGCATGTTTCACTGCTGAGTGCCTGTACTGGTTTTATTCCGAGGCAGCTAATTGTAAAATAATAAACAAAATCTAGTTGACAGGACTCAACTCCCCGCCATTGTACTGAATGGTTCAGAGGGGGGTAGAGCTGGGATATTTTCGGAAGGGGTTTTTATTTCTCTCTCCAGTTTGAAAACATTGCTGCACTTTTTGACTTCATTTTTGCAATCCGTTTGTTTTGACTGCACTGAAAGGCACTCTGCAAAGGAAATGCACTGAAAACCTTGACAAGATGGGATATTGGGATTGAATTAACTTTATGGGTTCCAGATTCTTTTAAATAACTAACGTTTTGACGGGACTGTGTGTGTGTGTGTGTGTGTATATAGAGAGACGGGGTAAGTTAAAAACGGCGCTGAGAGTTGACACCAGGAGTTGATACCGTTGCATTTAAACAGGGGTTGGTTATGATGCAAGTGTATGGAAAAATCAAGGTTGTATTTTGTATTAACAAGATAATAGGGTAGACTGTCCCGCTTTCGGAAGCGGCTTTGAACAAACGATGTTCTGCCTGATGATGTTGAGAGGGGAGTGTTGATTTTTGCACCAACCCCTGTGTCCTGTCAGTGCCTTCCCCCCCCCCCCCCTCCACCATCCCTTTCCTGGCCCTCTTCTGCCACCCCCCCCCCCCCCCATCCCTTTCCTGGCCCTCTCCTGCCACCCCCCCATCCCTTTCCTGGCCCTCTCCTGCCACCCACACCCCCCTTTCCTGGCCCTCTCCTGCCACCCACACCCCCCTTTCCTGGCCCTCTTCTGCCACCCACACCCCCCTTTCCTGGCCCTCTTCTGCCACCCACACCCCCCTTTCCTGGCCCTCTTCTGCCACCCACACCCCCCTTTCCTGGCCCTCTTCTGCCACCCACACCCCCCTTTCCTGGCCCTCTTCTGCCACCCACACCCCCCTTTCCTGGCCCTCTTCTGCCACCCACACCCCCCTTTCCTGGCCCTCTTCTGCCACCCACCCACCCCCCTTTCCTGGCCCTCTTCTGCCACCCACCCCCCCCCCCTTTCCTGGCCCTCTTCTGCCACCCACCCACCCCCCCCCCCTTTCCTGGCCCTCTTCTGCCACCCACCCCCCCCCCCCCCTTTCCTGGCCCTCTTCTGCCACCCACCCCCCCCCCCCTTTCCTGGCCCTCTTCTGCCACCCACCCCCCCCCCCTTTCCTGGCCCTCTTCTGCCACCCACCCCCCCCCCCCTTTCCTGGCCCTCTTCTGCCACCCACCCCCCCCCCCCCTTTCCTGGCCCTCTTCTGCCACCCACCCCCCCCCCCCCCTTTCCTGGCCCTCTTCTGCCACCCACCCCCCCCCCCCCCTTTCCTGGCCCTCTTCTGCCACCCACCCCCCCCCCCTTTCCTGGCCCTCTTCTGCCACCCCCCCCCCCCCTTTCCTGGCCCTCTTCTGCCACCCACCCCCCCTCCCCTTTCGCGGCCCTCGTCTGCTGCCCCCCCCTCCCCTTTCGCGGCCCCCGTCTGCTGCCCCCCCTCCCCTTTCCTGGCCCTTGACTGCTCTTTCCCCCCCCCCCCCTCCCCTTTCCTGGCCCGCTTCTGCCCCCCCCCCTTAGACCTCTTCTGCCTTCACCCCCCCACCCTCCCCCCCCCCCCCCAGACCTGTTCTGCCTCCCCCTCCTTAGCCTCCTTTTCTTCCTTGCCATTGGCCACTGGGTGTTTTGACAGGAGTGGGGCTCCTCCAGCCGTTCTGCCTGGGACTGGAGCTGGAGCCCGGCACCACGCCACAGTGTCTCCCTCTCCCCCTCCCCCTTTAACCAGCCTCTTATCCGGTTGCTTGTTTGTGAACGGAGCGGGTCCTGCTCAAACTTTCCACGTGTTTGATGTTATTTATTATGAAGAGGAAAAGGGAAGGAAGTCGGACCGAACCAAAAAAAAATCGTGTTTCAGGGATTTTTTTTTTTGCAAAAACTTCACCTCAAGTCAAGAGAACTGAATGAGTCGGCGCAAGTGGCGGATTGTAATCCCATTTGCAGCCTCCTCTCTGCAGTAGTTGCATATGGAAGTTGTCACGATTTTCTTTTCATGGTGAATGATCCGTGCATAAAACCTCACCCACAATATACATATTGTTCAGAGTTTTAGGTTGCTGGCAGATTTTGATAGAGGAGTGTGATAAGAATGCATTGCTTGGGGATGGTCTCCCAAGTTAAATCTCGAGACAATAAAACTTGTTTCTTCTTCCCCCACTGCTAATCCTTAAAATTAGGCTTTTGTTAAGCAAAATGGCACTTGTATATTTTCACCAGAAAGGCACAGCGTTCAGAAAATATGCCATTTCTGAATGGAGTCATTTGGAATATTACATTCTGCAAAGACCAGCGCAGTGTGATTTGTGTCCGCAGCCTTTCCAGCTTTATAGTACGTGGCCAAAAGTTTAGCAGCCCCAGAACCCCTGCCCAGATTTCTGAGAGTCCCAATTAACATTATATGGAGTACAGTCCAAGCTTATCTTGCTATTTCACCCCTTTCAGCCCATTTTCCACTTAACTTCAACTGATCTTTGTTTTATAATTTCTTACACTTTTTATATCTTAAAAGTTTTTAGGGCTCCTATTTCAAGTTATTTACTTATGGAGGGGATGAAGCTAAACATATAGTTTTAATAGTTCATTGGCTAAAAATGTTTGGTAGAACCTATAAATAGACATGTTAACAGGCAACAAAATGCACAGTACTTTCCATGAAAATTAAGCAGCAGCTATATTGACTATCGGAAAGGTTTTGACAGTTGCATTTAGCTTGCAAGTTATACTCCCCATTTTTCCATAAAGGAAACGTTGTTTCCTCTTTTGATATGTTTTCCTGGGTATCTGATAAAGTGCAAATATTTCTCCCCTCTTAGTTTCCCTCCTGTTACCATGAACTGGACACTGGTGCACAAATGTGTAGTTCAGTACAGCATCCAAATGGCTGTAGTGGTTTACTCTATGAATGGGAATGACTTCACACACAGTCCAGTATGTGGCCTGTGGGGAAATTGCTGAAGTTAGCGGTGAGGCAAAGGAGCAGTAAGAGCATGTCTTGAGGTAGGAGCCCAGCAGCTTAGGGCAACCATTTTGGCAGCCTCACAGGAGGAGGCGCTGGGGAGCAAGTAGAGTTCTTAAGCATTATTAAAATCTACAAGGCAAAAGCTTCTTGTCAACAATCAGTGATTCCCAAGGCAGAGAACTTTGCATCCTTTCCTTGGGTTGTTGTACATTGTAGGGCTGGATTCTATCCTCTTGACTTGTTGTTTTAAAAAAAAATCTTAGAACTACTAAACTGATATCTTGTGCTGTATCTTGTGTCTGCTGTGGTACTCAAGGTTCTGTTCTACAGGAGTTGTGTTTTTGATTAGCTCTGGTGGAGTTCCAAATTCTGCACACTGGAATTGCATTGAGCATGAAAAACATTTTGGTCTGTTCCTTTCTAAGTGAAGAGCCAAACTGCGATCTCGTTGCAGAACTTCAGGCTGAGAATCATCCATTAACCTATCTACTGCTGCCTCCCTATCCTACTATCAAAATCTAAATGAAAAGGTGCAATGCACATGAAGTTTGTAGTTTTAATAGTAGTGTTTCATACTTGATCCCAAAATACATACCTTTATTTAAGCGACAGTTGAAAGTTCTAAAGGTGCCTGTAGATTGAAAAGTTTGTAATAACCTTTTGAGTTGGAAGGCAACTCATTTTTTTTGGCATTCATTGCCTGGGCTGGTTTTGGCTGTTTCCCTGTCTTCATACTGAGTGTCAATGATTTTAAGAAACAAAAATCCAGTAAATCAATGGTGCTTGTTATTCACAAGGGGAGGTGGGGGGAACGCGAATCATGAAATTGCTGAAGGGAAAATATATAAATGTCAGAACATGTCCAGCCTTATTCATTCAACTGTGCTGTATGCAAGGATGAAAATACCTAGCACTTATTTTTAACTTTGATGCACCAATAATGAGGAAATGATTTCACGTCTTTTTTCGCTATTGCATAAATGCTGAATATTTTTGCATTACATACTGAATATTTTTTTCCCGTTTTATAACAGGACTTCAGATGTGTTCTAAGCCTGGTGGAGTGATCACTTTTCAGTGTACAGATGGATACGCGAACTCAAAATGGCAGTGGTTCTCCAGCCCTGCTACAGTTGCTGCGTGACAGCGGAAGGCAACACGTGGAACCTGACCCCAGGGATGTACAGCCGCAGCAGGTTCAAGTGTTGTCGCTCGATCAGATCCGAATTATAAGAGCCACTAATGAGTACACAGAGGGACCTACTGTTGCTCCAAGGCCTGGGAGCAAATCTGTGCACCGACCACCTTCGCAGCACAAAAATGAGAGGATGTCTGGATTAAATAATGACCAAGATCATCAGCGGTTTAACATCCGCAGTCAGCATCATATGCATTCTTCAACGAGGGCGCCTTTAACACGGTCAACTAGCACTGTGAGTGCAGGTTCTCGGAATAGCACACGGACAAGTACAAGTAGTACATCTTCTGAACAGAGACTTCTGGGACCTTTGTCTTCACCACCTGACCATGTCTCTGATGGAATCATCAGGGTACAGCCCAAACCGGAATTTAAATCTGATGAACTGAAACCGCTGGGGAATGAAGAATTGGGTAAACACATCTACCGATGTGAAGACTGTGGGAAGTGTAAGTGTGAGGATTGTACTCATCCAACGACACTACCTTCCTATTGGCTGTGTGACAAGCGGTGCCTCTGCTCTGCACAGAATGCGGTGGAGTATGGGACCTGCGTCTGCTTTGTGAAGGGTGTCTTTTACCACTGCTCGAACTATGATGACGAAGACAGCTGCGCAGATAATCCGTGCTCCTGCAGCCAGTCACATTGCTGTGTCCGGTGGTCAGCCATGGGCCTTATGTCCCTCCTTATGCCCTGCCTGTGGTGTTACCTGCCTGCCAAGGGCTGCCTTAAGTTGTGCCAGGGGTGCTACGATAGGATTAACCGTCCTGGGTGCCGTTGCAAAAATTCAAACACAGTTTGCTGCAAGGTTCCCAGCTTACCTCCTCGGAACCTTGAGAAGCCCTCCTAGCTGAAAAGGAGAGAGAAAGAGAGCATCGTTTTCAGTGCCAGTTCTCAACACTTTTATTCTGTGCATTTGTAGCATGAGGAGAAAAAATGCATTTACAATGTGAGCACTGAGCACAATGCTGGATACCTTTTATCTGACTGCCTTAATAGATGTAAACCATACAATCTACAGCCATTAAGATGGTCTTTTTTTTTTAAAAAAAGAGAAAGGTATCTCCCATTGTGATTGGTTTTGTCTTCTCATTGACAGTATGATGCACCTGTCTATTTTTGTGTGTAATAGTGGCACTGCAATTCCCTGGAGTTTGGGAGGACTGTTTGAGGTTTGCAATGATAACGCTGTTGACCCTGTTTTCTCCATCTCTCTCAACTGATACACAAGCGGATGGAAACCATCCAGTCAGTGAGATTAAACAGGATGCACAACATCCATTGTTTTTGAAACGGCATAAGCTAAAGCTACAGGTAACGCAACAACACTCCCTGGTCTTTCTGTATTGTATGTGAATACTTCTTGCAGAATATGTAAATTAGCAAATTGCTCATTTTTTGCTGCCAGAGTTAATTTGTTATATTTTTGTATATACAATAATATTAAGACTGTGAAAATGGTGCCATATAAATGGCAGATTTACAAATATTATACTAATATGTTGTACATTCAGACAAATGTGAATCAATCAGTATGTTTAGGCTATATTTCACCTTACAAAATTCACCATTATGTCACTCTTGATACCCCCTGACATCATGTATATTGTACAGTTACCATAAATTCAGTCTTTATTTTCTAATTTTTCAACATATTGTTTAGTGTAAAGAATATTTATTTGAAGTTTTATTATTTTATAAAATATTTATTTTAAAAGGCATCTTACAAATTCACCCTTTTTTTAAAAATGGGAACATCATAGTTACTGAAAGTGAGGGTGATACAAATCAGATGCATATGTTCACTATAAAATAGAAAATATATTAACGTTTTGAAATCAAACTGTGTACTACTTTGTCTTTTCTGCTCTTTTGTTCCCATGGTGCAAGAGGAAGCTGTCGCTAAATGTGTTTAAATCCTCTGCAGTAATCAGTAAGATGAGCAGTACATCCTCTCGGTTTCCAAATTTGTTTCCACTTTAGGTATCAACTGGTGAAAAGGCTTTTCAAGTATCTCCGTTGTACATCTATAGGTTGGTACATTGAGGATGCACCATCCTAATTATAGGGCGTTTTGCTCTAAGCATAATCTACAGTGCTTCATTCATCACTATGATGCAGAAAGTTTTATATAGTACATGGTAAATTCTGCGAACTGTTTTTGGCTAGATGAGGTGTATGAAGGCTGGACATTATTACACATTAATAACAATATATCTGGAATCTCATGGTATTGAAATTATAAACTCCAGCAAATCAAAATGGATTAAGTTAAAATCATTGCTTGTTTAGAGAATACAATCTTTCCTTCTCCCCTCCCCCCTTAATTTAATTTTTCCTACTTAGCTTTTCTCCACCTACTCCTTGCCTGAAGGGGGCGATTTGTACTGGATACTGTTCCACAGACAGCAACAGTTTCTGGCATCTTGCCCAAGTGACTATCCTTAGTGAGCTAGGGAACCGTGTCAGTGACTTCTTTGACTATAGGTCAGCTGAGCCGAATCCTGTCCTCACTTAGCAAGTTGCACTTTCCAACAGGCGTCACTAAGCAATGAATAGAGGTAGGAAGACCGTCCAGTTATTTTTATGATCCATAGACCAGAGATACTGAGATCTCAATGCTGCTTCAGCTGAGATCAGGAATCTGACCTGATCTGTATCGCTCAGCATCACTGAATCATCAGAGGATATAGTAATGAGATAATTCTGTTAGTTTTAATTACAGCTGTTGCTATCTGACAATTTAGAAGAGATACTTTGACACAAGTTTAATGGTTGTTGGATATTTACTGGTGCCACAGTATGTGATCTGGTAGCCAAAGAAATGTTTCTTAATTCCATACTTGTGTATAATTATATTCAATATATTAGAAATATTTTAATCCTGCAGTATAAATCCAATAAATCGGGGCCAATGGTAAGACTTGATTTTTTTTTTAAATCACCACTTGAAATGAATCTTAAATGCCTCTTGTCATGACATATCTATTCAGAGTGGCTTGCATTGATATTTATCATATCTCGCCACCAGCTAAGATACGCATATATAAAAGATAAACAAAATCTTGAGTTTTCTATTTTCATGGTTAAAGTAAGTTCACTTCAACTTGTGAACTTTTACTATTGTTAGTGCATTTCCTAAAATATCAGTAAATTCCTATCACAATTAATGTCTTTGTTAATCAAAAGCTATTAGCGAAATAGAAATCCCAAAAATATCAAGTATCAAAAATTAATAGCCTCTTCAAACTTGAATAACTTTTTGAATTTTTAATCTCCAGAGCTGAATTTGCTGAACTAAAGTGATGTCCATGTGTTTGGTTGTGTAACATGAAGGAAAGATTAGGCATAATCTTGTGTAAAAGTTCTGGCAGTGGTCATTATCTGTAAAGCACTGCACTCAAAGCATGACTGAAACATTTCAGACCTGTCCCTGCAGATAAACACTGCTACCATAGTTCCAATATAGAAAATGAATAATCAGACCTTGGTATTGGAATCGCAGTTGTCATTGTGCATTTTTCTGATTTATCAAGCAGTAGGGTACATGGTCTAATGTTTCAGTGAGATGGTGGAAAATGATTTAAAATAGGTAGATTAGCTAGTCATTAAAGCTATTGAAATAAACAGAATAAATGAACACACTTTGAACAGGCTGTTCCAGAGTCAAAAGTAAGTTAACACCACGAGAATAATGCATGCATTCATCCGACACAGGCCAAATATTTCTTTTGAACTTAACGATGCATATTTAATTTTTTAAATGGGGAAGTATGGTAGAAATTTGTGGCAGGATGTACTCATCTTTTGGTTATAATTTCAAATTAATACAGCTTTGACATCCAGTTGGGAGTGATCTGTTTATGATTCATTTAGTTGCAAGAAAACTGAGTGACGAGTCTAACTTTTTTTTTTAGTTTATTTTTATCTATTGAACAGAATCTTGAGAGTCATCAGGCACAGTGTCAGCAATTTGAAATATTGCAGTTTTTTCTTCAGTAAAGAGTGAGTCTCTGTGTTACTATTCAGAATGAATGTTGCTTTATTTATTAATTTGGTGGAACCAGATACTATGAAAATGTCGAAGTACACAACTGGTCAGTCAGCATCTGTAAAGAGAAAATGCAGGTTAATGTTTTGAATAATACTGTTCCCCAAAACTGCATAAGTACTTCTCTTTTCTCTCTACAGGTGCTGACTGCATTTCCAGTATTTTATGCTTTTTGGTTCAAATTTCCACCTTTAGAAGCTAGGGAAATAGGCTTTGAGGAGTTCCTATGCCCAGTGGTGTGAGGAAACTGAATTAGCATCAGTGAAAATACAATTATCAAAACATACTGTCTGAGAGTTAACAATTAGCTTCTTCACATTTTCAGGCTCCTTGTTTCGTAAGTCAGTACATTGACCATGTTATTTGCCATCTTAAATAGAAGGAAACATTCTTTGGAACTGTTCTGTGATCTTTACACGAGGGTCCTGTTGCTGAGACTCCTTGTTTAATCAAGCATCTTCTTCTGCATTTGAACCAGAAGTTTTATACAGTCACCCTGGTCAAGCACAGCATTTCTTGTAACTTCTTTCAAAAGAATGTCCTGCATTAATGTGACATTAATTTGCAACACTGCCATCTGTTTGACAGCATACTCCAGGGATCTAGTGAGTATGATAAAGTAATACAAAAGAATGTGGGCGTTTCACCACTTATGAAAGTAACCTTAAGATTTTTTTAAATGGTTGGTCCATCAGTGTTTTTTTGGGAAGTTGGAATTGTAAAGTCTCCTTATGCTTTGCAGTACTACAGAACCATAGCTTCCTCCCTCCTGCATTCCAGCCAACTGCAAAAATCTGGGGGGAAAAATTCCACCCTCGCATCTGGAAGTTGTACAATGTTGAATGATTTTGCAGGCTGCATGGAATAGATTTGAACACAGGGGCACCATATGTTTCATTTGGATTGTGTGCTATGACTGAACTCTCAATACTGTATACCAGATGTTCACTTCACCATGCACACAGGCAAACCCAACTAGTTCATTCTAGAAAGCTGCACCACCGCAAATCTTTATTGTCTGAAAATCTTTGCACATAATGGCAGTTTTTATAAGTTATTTTTTAAATTCTGAAACCAAAAGATAATCTGAAAGTGGAATGGTATGTCAAGCATTGTGGCTTATCCCAGCAATGTGAGCTGAACCAGATATATGTCAGTGAAGTTAGAATGTTTTATGTTAACACTATCTGGCTGTCATTCTCTGATATATTTCATATGGTCTGTCATACTGTATCTCGCATGGCTTTTGAAAATTATTGCAGTTCCAGTTATTATCTCTATTAAGTCATCCTTGAGTACTTTTATTTCTAGTAGGCTGCATATATTGCTAATTTTTAATTTGAGCAATATTTCCACATGGCTGTTTACTAAGGAAGTGTTAGAGGCAATTCCTCTGGGAAATTATAAGTGCAACTAACTCGTTTTTCTTAACTTATTGAGTGCATGTATTTCTATTTTTAAAAATTTTCATAAGATATTCACTTCCTCTCTACAACCTTGCATTTGGTCGTCCTAATTTTTGGTTATGCTTTTGTGTCAACACCATTGTAAACTGATCTGCAATATTTCCCACTGACATTTTGGCTGCTGAACATTACAATGCAATTGAAAGCTCTAATTACTAGGTGGCTCTGTGGCATTTATGAGGTCTCCAAACTTTGTTTTCTGTGTGAAAAATCTTAACCAAGAACTTCCAGAAGTCCCTCTTTGTTGCTGGAAGTACGGTTGGGTGGAACTTCATGCCTGTCTGCCCTTGCCCTGATCCCATTCAAAATCCTGAGGACAGCATCGTTTGCATAATGGGCTGAGCGCTCAGGCTGTTTACAGCATTACCTGGGTTGCCTTAAAGGCACTGGAATCCCAGAGTGCCACCTTGAAGTGATGTTTAGTGATGGATGGGATAAGCCAGTCTCATCTAAGTGTGGAATCTTAGTGTTCTAAGTAATTTTTTTTTCCCATGGTATTGTGCCTCTGAGATTGATTGATTGTTTAGTTGATTGTATGTGGCATTGTGGGACCCATTTGCAGCAAACATGCTAGCTTTGTGCAGGTGTACTTGTAGTAAGCTATGCATACACTGGACAGAACCTACCGGCACAGACATGATGGGCTGAATGGCCGCCTTCTGTGTCATAAATTTTCTATGATTCTACGAACTGGTGGGAATTCTACATTTGCTTAATTGGAAATAGTAATTGTTTTGGAAGTGGTTATTGTGTCAGTATGTCACAATGTATCTAACTGAAACTTGCGCTGTATAGAAAACCTGTATCTCCACAGGATGCAATGAAAATTTTTTGATTGAGCTCAAAACTGTTGGAAGTCGCAGGCCATTTGCCAGCCATGGCAAGAAAAACATTACTAAATTTCAATATACAAGTTACTAGTTAGTTAGTTAATTGTATGTTTTAAATAAACTTTCGTTTTAAAATGTCTCCATTGGTAGAAAATGGAGTGCATCTTTCCCTCACGCAGTTCCAATCCAATAAGGCGGGGAGGAGAAGGTGCCAAAAGTGTGTGAAGGAGAATGTAAAAAGATCTGTGCTTAGCTTCTACAGTTTAATTTCAAGTTAATGACAATTGGCTGAATGAAAGTAGCTTCTGCAAAACTTGAACAATAGCAACAATCTGATCCTCTTCGATTCTAAGTTTACTTCAGTTATGTGGGCATTCGATAAGAGCGAAGTTAGGTTGTCAAGTACATTATTTGTACTCGCTAAAAATGACATTGCAATATGACCTCAAAAGGGACTACAAGTCGCGGGGGAACATCTGCTGGAAGCGAGGGATGTACAAATACGTATTAACTTTCAATTTTTATCACCAACTGACAAATGCAATTTACAGGGAGAAGAATTGATCCGAATTCAGTTTATGCAAAACGTAGCTGAAGGACACTTGAGCCTCTAACCTCAAGCTAATGTGGTGTTGCATTCAGGAAATTGGAATGACACGACATTTCCCATATAAACCCAGATCGTTTGCATTGCAAGTTTTTAAATATATATTTGGGTAGGAAGTAACCAATACTGTAGTTACCATGGTATGCTGATAAAATTGGGAGTTTATTTACCACAGGAACTTTTCGACTTTCTGGAAATTAAACCTAAATAATTTCTATCTTTTTTTAAAAAAAAAACTTCAAACATCTTATTGTTATCCTTTCTTTGGGTTTGTCTGTTTTCTGCTTTTTCAGCTCTCCTCCGCTACATGCCTCTAATTAGTATTCCCGAGGAGCTGCCTTAGTTTGTATGTTTCGTATTTGTGTGTTAATCGGGGATGAGTTGGCTGCTGAAGGGAACAGGAAACCCTGAATGGGAAGGGAGTCGCGCTGAATTTCAGTAATGAATGCTTTTATGCAGCTTCTTCACAAAGCCCTCCTGATTATATGGGAAAATGACACCCCGTGAATGGCTGCCTGTTTATACACACCTTTGAGCAAACAAAATTAGCAAATCTCTGAAAGCCTGGGCTCCGAGCAGCTTACTTTACATGATTATGTCAGTAACTGTGGAAAGAAAAAGGGAGGCAGCTCACAGGGGAAGTAAAGCAGTAGGGTTGTCACTAGTTCATGGTTAGTTTGTTAACTTTCTGCCCCTCTCAGTTTTACCCCCGGGTAAAATCCAGCATCCGGATTGTTATAGGTAACCTCCACACACACCTGAGTTAGTATGTGCAGTTTAACCCATGGATGCAACCGCAAAGGTGCTTTCGATTTAGTTACTAATCGCACAGCAAGAGCCTGTCAAGCTGTTAAAATCCATATATGCTTAAATAACACACCTAATAGCATCGATTTACAAGTACTGGTGAGAATGATCAGAACTGGCGTTTTAAAGGAAACGGAAGTTTATTTATTATTTTTAAACAGGGTCTCTATCGCTTCGGGACATTTGTTTTCCTTATAATTCCTTATGTTGGCTTAACTATTTTACTTCCACCGAAAACCATTGGAATACCAAAGTTTTTTTTCATATCGTCCCTGCGGGTACGCCATTTGTGTGAAATGTCAGGGTTTCCTTAACAATTCTGTCTTGTTTGCTTTAAATTGCTGTCCCACACCTGTTCAGAGTCTCCCCAACCCCCCGTAACCTCCCAGCGGTGCTCAGATTTCGTGTTATTCCTGTCTCTCCCCGCGTTGTACAGCTCACTGATTTGCCTGAGGTGGAGTTGGAAATGCCCTAAAATGCCTCTTTGTTGATCTTAGCCGTGGTGGAGTCCGGTGTTGCCGTGGAGCAGAAATGGTATTGAATTTGTTCACTGAGGCAGAACACTGAACAGGAAGGAAGCACCCATTCTTTTTGTTCCTATTGTCTGACCACCAGGCTTAAGCAATCAAACAACTCTGCAGACTGGGGCTGCAACGGTTGCAGACCAGCCTCTTGTGATAGGTGGGGGGGGGGGGGGGGGATGGGATGGGTTGCTGTTCCTTCTAATCTATCTCAGCTTTTTAACTTCATCAACATGCTCCTTTCCGGCCAATTCAGCTCCTCTGTACAGTGGATACCATTGTTTTCAGTTATCATTTTTAAAGCCTTTTTTTTTGGCCGAGTGTTATTTAGTCTGCTAAATATAGTTTTTTTGTAATTCATCTGCAATCACACGTGACAGGATAAAAAAAAAAGCCAAGCCAGTCTGTGTGAGATTTGACTTGTGTAGCAGTTGGGTGTGCCTTGACTGGAAAGAATCAGTGTATGTAGACTTTATTGTCTGTATATTCTTTATTCTGGGAAAATGTAAACCTCACCCTGCTTCTTTTCAACAGACAACTATCTTACTCATTTTTTTGAAATCACAACTATTCAAGAGAGCAGTAACTGGGAGGATAAAAGGGCTGATTACAAGTGTCCTGTTTCTGGTTTGTTGCCACTTCAGAAAGTTTTTTTTTTAAAAAATAAAATAAATACTTTCAGCTATACCACCTCACTGCAGATGCTTTCTGTGATAACCCTCTTCACTTATCTACTATTTAGACAGCTCCAGACTAATTTGAGTTTCTATTTTAAGCCATCCCCAACCTTACCATGGTAGATTAACTTTTTTGTATGTCCAGGAGGTAATGAAAAGCCTTGTGCCTTCCTGTGCGTAGTGTTGTTGTATGGCGCACAGGCGGGAGATGAGAAAATAGAACAGATGGGCTCCTAGTTGATGAGGTTTTAATTGTAACCAGCAGTAAATGAGTATGGGAAAACTAGAAATGTTTATAGCAAAACTCTTTTATGCAGTTTATGCAGGGTTCCTTAGTTCAGTTTGGCTTTATATTTTTATGTGATGTTTTATATAAAGATAGAGACTAATGGCAGCAAACTGGTCAAAACTGTTATTGGGTAGAACTGTAGATGAACAGTGGGAGGTGTTCAAAAAATAATTTATTTCAGAAGAGTGAGGGGGGAAGCTCATAGAAACCTATAAAATTCTAACAGGACTTGACAGGGTAGATGCCCTGTCATAGGTTCCCCATGGTGGGGGAATCCAGAACCAGAGGACATAGTCTAAGGATATGGGGTAAACCTTTCAGGACTGAGATGAGGAGAAATTTCTTCACCCACAGAGTGATGAGCCTGTGGAATTCGCTACCACAGAAAGCAGTTGAGGCCAAAACATTGTATATTTTTAAAAAGGAGTTAGATAAGGCTCCTGGGTCTAAAGGGATCAAAGGGTATGTGGCGATAACTGGAACAGGTTATTAAGTTGGATAATCAGCCATGATCATAATTAATGGCGGAGCAGGCTTGAAGGGCCAAATGGTCTACTCCTGCTCCTGTTTTCTATGTTTAATACAGCAGCACTATATACACCAAAAGGGCAAGAGCTCTGCCTACCAAATGAAGCAGCCATGGTTGACAAAAGTGGGCAATAACAAAACTTAAGGAAAGAACATACAAAACTGCAAAGAATGTCTAGCTACAGGCGACTAGGATACATATGGCTCAGTTGGTAGCAATCTAGCCTCTGAGTCACAAGATTCCAGGTTCAAGTCTCACCCCAGGGTGTGAGCACAAAAATCGAGGCTGACACTCCAGTGCAGTATTGAGGGGGTACTGCACCATCTTTCAGGTGAGATGTTAAACTGAGTTCCCGTCTTCTTGCTCGTGTAGATATAAAAGATCCCATGGCACTATTTTGAAGAGCAGGGGAGTTAAGCCTGGTGTCCTGGCCAATATTTATTCCTCAATCAACATCACATAAACAGGTTATCTGGTCTTTATCGCGTTGCTGTCTGTGGGAGTTTACACTTACTGGCTGCTACATTTCTTGCAATACAACTGTGACTTCATTGGCTGTAAAGCACTTTGAGATATCCAGTGATCATGAAAGGCGCTAGATAAATGTAAGTCTTTATATGAAGAACATCAAATGAAGACAAAAAGACAGTAAGAGCTGCAAAAAAAAAAACCTGCAAGAGATATTAAGATTAACAGTTTTAACAATTATATCAGAAGATGGGGGGCTTTTAAAACACATGCAGGGAATATTGCATCTTAAAGTAAGGAAATGGCAGACTTAATTACTTTGTGTTGGTCTTTACAGTAGAGGAAGATGATAATATACTTAACATTCCAGGGAAACTAATAATGAATCAAAGATTGGAACTCACTTAAGTTAACGTAGCAAGAAAACAGTATTGGAAAAAAATAATGGCACTAAAGACTGACAAATCCCAAGCACCTGATGGTTTCCACCCCAGGGTTTCAAAGGGAGTAGGTAGTAGCTTCCAAAGCACTCAATTCAGAAATTAACCCTTTTAGAAAATAGCAAATTTAACTTCATTATTGAAGAAACGTGAGAGAAATCGGGAAATTATAGACCTGTTGGTTTATAATCTATTGTGGAAATGTTCTAGGAATCTACAATTAAGGACAAAGTGATTGAGCACTGAGAGAAATTTGAGCTGATAAAAGAGCCAACATGAATTTGTAAAGGTAGCTCAATGTCTAATGAACATAGATGAATTTTTTGAGAAAGTAACAAAAATATTAGACAGGGGAATGTTGATGGATATAGTTTATATGGACTTCAAGAGGCATTCAATAAGGTTCCACATTAGAGACTTTTCTAAAATTAAAGCTCATGGGATTGAAGGCAAATTATTGAGCTAGTTAGCAGATTGGTTAGGCAGTAGAAGACAGAGTACAGAGATTGGGTATGTACTCAAATTGGAATTAGTGGTGTACCACAAGGATCTGTGTTGGGACCTCAACTATTCATTAATGACTTAGATAATGCAATAGAGAGCCATAAATCCAAATTTCCTGATGACTCAAAGATTGGTGGCATGGTAAAAAATGTAGACAGGAGCATAAAATTAGAGACAAAGTGATGGATTAAGTAAGTGGGAAGAAATGTGACAAATGAATTTCAATATAGGCAATTGTGACATCACCTATTTTGGAGCAAAAAAGGATAGATCCAAATATTTTTAAAAGGTGAAAAGCTAGGAACAGTGGAGATCCAAAGAGATTTAGGAATCCATATACACAGATCACAAAAATGCACCAGTTAGGTACAAAAATAGTCAAAAAGGGTAATGGAATTTATAAGTAGAAGGCTAGAATATAAATGGAAGGAAGTTTTGCTGCAGCTGTACAAGGCCCTGCCTGGTTAGACCACATCTGGAGTACTGTGTAATTCTTTAGAAAATATACACTGACCTTGAAAGAAATGCAGTGCAGATTCACAGAATGTTACACGGGCTCCAGGGGCTGGATTATGAAGGGAGATTACATAAACTAGTCCTGTACTCCCTGGAATATAGAAGGTTAAGGGGTGATTTGTTTGAAGCAATTTTTAGGATTTTGAAAGGAATTGAATGGGTAAACAAACATTTTCTGCTGGTGAGGTGTCTAGGACAAGGGACATAACCTTGAAGTCAGAGGCTGGCCATTCAAGAGAATAGTTAGTCATTTCTTCATGCAAAGGGCAGTAGAAGTATAGAACTCTCCTGTAAAAAGCGATAGATGTTGGCTCAAGTAATAATTTTAAATTTGAGATCAATAGACTTTTGGTAGCCAAAGGTATTAAGGAATATAGAGCCAAGGCAGGTAGATGGAGTTAGGTCCCAAATCAGCCATCAATTTACTGAATGGCAGAGCAGGCTTGAGGGCTGATTGGCCTCTTCCCATTCCTATGTTCCTATATAGTACGTTTCTCTTCTACCTGTATTGCATGGTGGCCGATAAATAGAAAACAGGATTTTGGAGGGGAGCTTGTCAAAGTATTAACATGAATTTCAATGTTAACTTGGGAGAATTCAATTTGTACCAGGTTTATAGTTGAATAAACTGGTATTCTCACATGCAATAGAAGTCTGTTGATGCTGCAAACAGTTTGTTGGCATTAACCTAATTATGTTTTAATTGCTGAATAATTCATAAGGAGAATTCCAGTGGACTCTTAATTTGCACTTCGAAAGAACTTTATAAAATGACAAAAGTATTTCATTTTCTTTCTGTTATTAGGTTTCACACCTTTCAGTGAAGGAAGTGGCAATGATTGTAATTCCATTCTTTCTCATGACCATCACATATCGACGTAAAGCTTTTTGTCGACACTTTCTGATGAAGCAATTAGGATTCCTTTATTCATGAGTTGTAGGGGCTTTTGAAGCAGTTGTGAAATGCCATAAGTATCTCAGTAAAATGAACTTTGTAAATGATAGCTCAAACCTGAATTCCCTTGGGATTTGGAGAAACCTCACATTATTTTCTTATGAATGATGACCTTGAATTGTGTAAAATACAACAACAAACTTACAATCCATTGGCAAAACCCTACTAGTGTGGAATATTCCCATATTAGGTAGAACGTGCATTCCTTAGAATGTTCCAAAGGACTTTAGAAACAATGGATTACTTTTGATAAGTACAATGATTGCTGCATTTGTCTACATAGCAACAATCAACTTGCACATGATACTGCCTCATAAACAGAAAATAAATGAATTATCAAGTAATTTCTTGATTCGTTGGTTGGTTGAGGTGGGGGTTAGGGATGTTGGCCAGGACATGAGAAAACTCCCTGTTCTTCTTTGAATAGCATAATGGGAAGTCTTGCGTCCACCTGAACAGGCAGATAAGGCATTGGTTTACATTTTATCTGAAAGTTGGCATTTCTGACACTGCCACCCTCCCTCATTACTATTTTGAAGTGTCAGCATAGATTCTGTGGTCCAGTCCTAGAATAGAACAAGGGGAAGTGAGGGGGGAAACACAACCATCCCCTTTCCCTTTTTCTGTCCTTTTCTAAATGCTGTTGATCAGGGTGGTCCATCAGTGACTCCACCGAGAGAATTGTCAAAACCTCAGTTGCCAAGGAAGGGTTGTCTCTGCATCGACAGCACTCTGGAGGCCTACAACTCACCTGGTATGGGTCTCATGCACCTGTAGTTCTGGACCTCCATGGCGTGATGCGGCACCTCCGACAGAGGGAGGACAACAGGTAGCAGGGTCTGGCCATGAAGCTCCATGACGAGAACAACAGCAGCTGGCCATGTCGAGAAGGGCCCACGTACGCCACAGAGTTTACCAGACTTGAATCAACTACCTCCAAATGTCCGAGCGTTGCTGTCAGTGAAGACTATGGCTCTCTAGGGAGACTGTCACTGACTTATGTGCCCTGCTGCAGGATGAGTTGTGACCTCTGGGATTTGGGGGTCAGCCTATGCCAGTGGCTCTGAAGATCACCATTGCACTAAACGTCTACGCATCTAGATGTTTCCAGGGATCCACCGAGGACATGTGTGGTGTCTCCCAGGCAGCAACCCACCGCTGCATCAAGGAGATGACCAATATGCTGTTCAATAGGGCTGCCAGCTATGTGCACTACCAAACTGACCCTGACAGTCAGGTTGAGAGGGCCATCAGATTTGGGACCATTGCTGGATTTCTCCAGGTGCAAGGTGTTATAGACTGCACACATGTGGTCATCAAAACTTCCACAGACCAGCCAGCTGCCTTCATCAACAGGGAGGGCTTCCATTCAATCAACGTTCAACTGGTCTGCGACCACCAAAAATGTTTCCTTCAGGTGTGTGCCCACTTCCCAGGAAGCAGCCATGACGCCTAGATACTTCGACTGGTGCCGCACCTTTTCAGGCTCCCTGCGCGCCTTCAGGGAGGATTCCTGGGGACAAGGGCTACCCATTGAAGACATGGCTCTGGATACCTGTGAGGAACCTGCGCACTGCAGCAGAGGAGAGGTATAACCATTGCCACAGCTCCACTCGAGTAACCAGCAAGCAGGCCACTGGGCTACCAAGGATGAGATTGCACTGCCTCGATCAATCTGGTGGAGCCTTGCAGTATGCCCTGGCGAGGGTCTCACATAGCGTGGTGGTCTGCTGTGCTCTGCACAATCCAGTGCTGCAGAGGGGGAGGTCTTACATGGCGAGGACATGCCTGAGCAACACTCATCCATCGATAAAGAAGATGGAGAGGGGCAATGGATGGTGAAGACCCCTATGCAGTAAAGGCCTGCTCGGGTCTACGAATGAGACCCGACCTGAGCCCGACAGAACCCCATCCGAGTCCCAGCCCGACCCGGCCCGAGTCCTTCCATTTTTTCCCATGCCCGACCCGACCCAATCCGACCATCAGTAAACTTACCTTCCGTTTTTCACTTTGTTCCTTACCTGTACAAGCTTAAAATCATTGTAAGAAAACCACCTTTAAAGTCTAAAAAGTAAATTAACATTAGAGTCACTTACCGGAGGTGATAGAGCGTGTCCGATCCAACCCGACCAGAACCCGACGCATGTCATCGGGTCCCATCGGGTTCAGGTCAGGTAGCAGGCCTTTACTATGCAGGAGGCCAGACGGATTGAGCGACGTGCAAAGGAGGCAACAACCACCCCGAGGTCCATTTACAGAGAGTCAAATAAAGGCTCACCTTAAGGCATGAGCTTTGTCACCTCCTTTCCATTTGTGTTCCATGTCTTGCGAACGGCTGCAATGTGCGCTAGTCCTGGCCAAGGTGGCAATGCACAGGTTCAGGCTGCGGGCCGTGGGGGGGCGGTCCATCCTCCCTGATTGCCTGCCCCTCTTCCGCGGTTACGTTCGCGCCTGGGTGTCCCTGGAGAAGGAGCATGCGGTGTCCGCCGGTACGCTTGAGGCCTTCCGCGACCGGTGGGCACCGCAGGGATTGGAGTGCATCGTCGACGCCGAGAATGGCATTTTAATTTGAGTTTTTTGTTTATTTATCTGTTTTTAATAAAGTTATTTTAAAAAATATAAATATGTATATAAAGGGGGCCTGAGGAATAAAGGCCCCCTCGAAAAAGAAAGAAAAGAAAATGTGCGCTAGTGCCCATGGGAGACCATATGTGAATGAGGGCTCTCATCACATTGGCATGTTAATGAGGGCTGTGGTCACACTGGCATTGCTCTAAGGGGGGAGGGGGAAGTCAGCAGCTCACAATTAAGGCAGAATGGAACATGGCTAATGATGGCTAGTGATTTGGACAAAAGAACTTTTAGTTAATAAAAGCAAAATACTGTGGAGGCTGGAAATCTGAAATAAAAACAAGAAATGCTGGAAATACTCAGCAGGTCTGGCAGCATCTGTGCAGAGAGAAGGAGGGTTAATGTTTCAGGTCATTGACCCTTCTTCAGAACTGGCAAATATTAGAAATGTGAAAGGTTATATGCAAGTAAAGCGGGGTGGGGCAAGAGATAACAAAGGAGAAGGTGCAGATAGGACAAGGTCACAGAATAGTTGACCAGAAGGTCATGGAGCAAAGGAAAACAATATGTTAATGGTGTGTTGAAAGACAAAGCATTAGTACAGATAGGGTGTTAACGGACTAAAAATTGAACAGCCGCAAGTACAAACACAAAAATAAACTGTGGGTAAGCAAACTGAACAAACTAAGATGAAATAAAATTAAATAAACACAAAAAAAAGAAAAAGGAAAAAATAACTAAAAAAATAAAAGTAAAATGGGGGGCCCGTCATGCTCTGAAATTATTGAACTCAGTGTTCAGTCCAGCAGGCTGTAGTGTGCCTAATCGGTAAATGAGATGCTGTTCCTCGAGCTTGCGTTGATGTTCACTGGAACACTGCAGCAATCCCAGGACAGAGATGTGAGCATGAGAGCAGGAAGGAGTGTTGAAATGGCAAGCAACCGGAAGCTCGGGGTCATGCTTTCGGACTGAGCGGAGGTGTTCCGCAAAGCGGTCACCCAGTCTGCGTTTGGTCTCCCCAATGTAGAGGAGACCACATTGTGAGCAGCGAATACAGTATACTACATTGAAAGAAGTACAAGTAAATCGCTGCTTCACCTGAAAGGAGTATTTGGGGCCTGTGATAGTGAGGAGTGAGGAGGTAAATGGGCAGGTATTTCACCTCCTGCGATTGCAGGGGAAGGTGTCGTGGGAAGGGGACGAGGTGGTGGGGGTAATGGAGGAGTGGACCAGGGTTTCGCGGAGGGAAGGATCCCTTCAGAATGCTGACAGGGGAAGGGAGGGGAAGATGCGTTTGGTAGTGGCATCACGCTGGAAGTGGCGGAAATGGCGGAGGATGATCCTTTGGATATGGAGGCTGATGGGATGGAAAGTGAGGACGAGGGGAACCCTGTCGCAGTTCTGGGAGGGAGGGGAAGGGGTGAGGGTAGAGGTGCGGGAAATGGCCGGACACGATTGAGGGCCATGTCAACCAGAGTGGGGGGCAATCCTCAGTTGAGGAAAAAGGAAGACATATCAGAAGCATTGTCATGGAATGTAGCATCATCAGAGCAGATGCGTCGGAGACGGAGAAACTGGGAGAATGGAATGGAGTCCTTACAGGAGGCAGGGTGTGAAGAACTTTTAGTTAATCACTGCAGAACATATTTGCTCCACTTGTGAGACCCAAATGTGGCTAGGTGGCCTCCTTGATATGTTTGCGAGTGCTCCTACATGGTGTGATCCCTGCTACAGAAGCTGGGCTGGAGGCAAGCTGCTGTTCTTTGGGAACTGGGCTGACTGATCCTTTGTCCCCTTCACCGTCAGGTCAGACTACCTGAAGGTGCTGGGGATAAGGTTCAGAAGGGCCGGGGCGTGCACTACAACCTGGGAGGAGCGAGTAGCCAGGGTACACCATAAGCTGAGCATGTGGGAGCAGCGATCTCTCTCCATTGTGGGTAAGAACCTGGTCATCAGGTGCGAGGCACTCACGTTGTTGCTATACGTGGCGCAGGTCTGACCCATACTCCACTCCTGCGCCGTGGCGGTCACTCGAGCCATTTTCCGCTTCATCTGGGGATCCAAAATGGACCGGGTCCGGAGGGACACGATGTTCAAACCTCTGGATAAGGGCGGGAAAATTGAACCCAATGTCGCCCTCATCCTGATGACCACCTTCGTGTGCAGCTGCATCAAGCTGTGCGTACAGCCCCAGTACGCAAACTCCAAATGTCACTACGTGCTGAGGTTCTATCTGTCCCCGGTGTTGCGAAGGATGGGCCTCGTCACATTGCCGCGGAACGCTCCATCTAGTTGGACCTGGCCGTACCACCTATCCTTCGTGGGAAAGTTTCTGCGGAAAAACACCTTTGACCACCGATCCATCAGGCAGTGCTCTGCACGGAATGTCCTCAAGGCCCTACGGGAAAAGGAGATGGTCGATCCTGTCGGATGGTTCCCCGAGCAGACTGCCAATGAGGCAGAATGCCTCATCACCAGAACTTTCAAACAAGCACCAAGATGAAGCTTGGCTGGTGGTGAGAAGGGCCCTCCCCATCAGATTCTTCCTGCACGCCTGGAGTCTCACCCCTCCGCACATTGCCCTCGAGGTGGCTGTGGTGGGGAAGAGACAGTTGCCCCCCTCCTTCTTGAATGTGTCGTTGCAAAGCAGGTGTGGAATGAGATGCAGTGGTTTTTGTCGAGGTTCATCCCAAGCAGCTCTGTAACACAGGAGTCTGTGCTGTACGGGCTGTTACCAGGGACGCACACCGAGACAAACATCAACTGCTGCTGGAGGACTATCAATTTGGTGAAAGACGCTCTTTGGTCTGCCCGAAACTTGCTGGTCTTCCAGCACAAAGAGTTGTCCATGACCAAGTGTTGCAGACTGGCACATTCCAAGGTCCAGGACTACGTGCTGAGGGACGCACTAAAGCTTGGGGCAGCTGCGGCAAAGGCTCAATGGGGAAAGACCACAGTGTAAGGTCCCCCCACCAAGCTGAACTGAGGGGCTAGATCCATAGGAAACCCCTTAGGCTGTATCCAGAAAATATGGGTTTGCTGCAAAATGTACATGGCATGTAAAATTAAATGGAAGGGTTGTGAGGCAACTCACTCCTGTATTGAAGGAAACTGATCTCCTTTGCACTCTTTGTATTGTCAACTTGGTGCTGTTTTGAACTGCTTCGTAATGTATTTTTTTTACAGATTTTTATGAATAAAGTATATTTTGGAAAAAAAAGACTGCTGATCAGGCTGCCTCTTGGTCTGTGATGACTTTGGTGGCCATCCTCTGGCTGCCTGAGGCCTGCAAGGTCCCAGCTGCCTGAGGGCGTCCTGGACTGGTGCAGGACTCTCCGCAGTTGTCGTAGCTACTGGAGCTGGGCTCACTGGTAGAGGGGCTGACGAGCCGGTGTCCACACTCCCCAGATGTGGAAGGCAGCCTCCCCTCCTCCCTTTGAAGGCTCACTTGAACCTCCCTGCTCATGAGAGAAGGACAAGGAGTAGGAGAAGTCTCCAGGCTTCTGTTGCTTCTCTCGTCTTGCCTCTGCTGCGTTGAGCTCATGGCCAAGGCGATGGTGTGTAGGTCTGGAGTTTCTGTGCAAGCGAGTGAAGATTGGCTTCCATTGACATACTCATTAATGTTGGAGACTTACATCATGCAAGATTGACATTCGGACATCTGCATAGCCTAACCCACACAGGTTTGTGTTCTCTCATGCAGGTCAGCGAGCGCAGGAGACAGTAGCAGGGGAACAGTTGTCTGTAGGTTTGCACACATCTGTGAGATCTGACTCTCCATGATGGTTGCCAACCTTTCGATGGAGGAGGTCAGCACTCACATGCCTGAGACATCGCAGCAGTCAAGGCATGGATGGACTCCTCGATCGTCTGTTCATGGCTGCGCATGGCCTCTGGCATCGCCGCCAGATGTTGCCTTACCTCTCTGCAACTCCAGCATGCCCTGTTCTGTCAACACCAGAGGCTCATCATCAGACATGGGCTCAGCATGGGCCTGGCCACCCACAGTCCTCTGACTGTCAGAGGCCTCGGCTGTCTCAGCCTCAGCCAGCTGCTCGGACTTGTTTACGGTGCACTCACCAGCTTGTGACCCTGATTCGACAGCCGAGAGAAACCCACTGAGTATGTCGATGGAAGCCAATCCTCACTCGCTTGCACAGAAACTCCAGTCACTCCTTCTGAAATTGCGTCGCTGCCCTGGGTACCTGCCAGCTCCAAGGCCTCTACCTTGGCGGTGGTGAGAGGGCACAGATCCTATTGTGGGCCCTCTTGTCCTGCAAGAGGAAAGATGGAGATAGTAGAGATTGGCAGAGAAATAAACATGACATTTCTTCTAGTGTCAGCCCTCATCCCCTACTGGGGGATATGATATCTCTCATGCTGCCACATGCTGTCAGGGGAATTAATGGGGGTGAGCTATGAAGGAAGATGGCCTGTGGCCAAGATGCAGCCAAGCATCTGTCAGAATGAGGTAATACCCTAACCCCTCTGCCATTGCTGTTGTAGTGCCACCCTCCCCACATCGTGCACTCTCCTGCGTAGTCACATGCACTCCCAAAAAGAAGAGTGATATTGAGCACTCATCTTGGCCAAATACAGGAGGTGTTTGACCCTCTTTTGGCACTGCACCAGTTGTGGCAGGTGACCCCATGGCTCCTAACCTCCTCTACGATCTCCAACCAGGCTTGCTTGGTCAGGCAAGAGGACCTCTTCTTGGCATCACTGGGGAAGAGAACCTCCCACCTTTCCCTTGCAGCCTGAGCAGAATCTGCAGGGAAGCTTCACAGAACTGAGGGGCCACCCATTGTCTTGCCTCAAGCATCCTTCGATGTCCTCTTTGGGATTCCATGAATCAGCTCAGCATTTTCACTAGTCAAATGAAAGCTGCCAGTGACTCTAAGGCAGAAGTAAATGCAGGGCGGGAAGGCCTTTAAATATGACGGCAACACCTGCTCTGGCGTCATCTGATGGTATAATTACCGACTCGCCTCCCGCCCCTGCCACATGACTGTGGGGGACTGGCACCTCCACCATGCAAAATGGCCACCTGCTGCATGATCGCGGTGGGTCAGCCACCCATGTGATGAGCGGGAACATTGCCCTTTTTCGGACCCGCCGCTAGTCCGGCTCATTAAATTCACCCCAGTACAGACTTCTGCCCCCACCAGCCCCCCCCACCCCACCCACCCATTTGAGCCTTATGGCGGGGTCATGAAGCCTGCAGGAAAATTCTGCCCAGGTTTCTTTGAAGGTAAAATACCAACAGATCCTTTAATTATTAATAACAGTAATAATAACAGGCATGTAAAATGCACCAGTAACATCTAAAAAGGAACTTCAGAGATATGATCAGAAAAATAGACAAGTCAGATTGAGAGATCTAATGAAGGGAACTTTGGTAAAGAGATAGCTTTCAGGAGATGGAGGGATGGAATTCTAAATTGTAGGTCCTAGCTGGCTGAAGCATGGCCCCTAATTGTGGGGCAAAGTGAGAGAGATGCACAAAAGATGAAGTCAGAGGCAGGGTGAGTTTGGTGGAAAGGTTGTAAGGTTAGAGTTAGTTACAGAGATAGGAAGGAGAAAGTCCATAAGAAGATTTAAACAGACGGATAGGAATTTTAAATTTGAGGTATCAGAGGACCAGGAGCCAATGTAGATTGGTGAGGATAGGGGTGATGGGTTAGCAGAATTTGGTGTGGGATAGGATGTGGGCAGCAGTGTTTTGAATGAGCTGAAATTTGCCAATGATGGACGATAGGAAACTGGCCTGGCAAGTGTTGGAATAGTCAAGTATGGAAGTGCCAGTGGTTTAGATGAGTGTTTCAGTAGCAGATGTGCTGAGTTAGGGGTGGTGGTGGGCGATGTTGTGAGATGAAAATAGGCAGGATTTGTGACAGAGTGGATAAAAATTCAGAAACTGAGTTTGAAGTTGAATAGGATGTTGCGATTGTGAACAGTCTGGCTTAGCCCGAGATAGTGACCACAGAGTGGATGGATTTGGTGGCAATGGAGTTTGTGATTGGGCGTCATTGAAGAATATGTCATCAGTCTTTCCAATGTAAAACTTGATGATCAGCTCTATGTAAAATACTTTTTTTTAATGTGTGTGTATATTTGTTCTTCTGTAATGACCCTGAAGGCATTTAGAGTCAACCACATAGTATGGACCTGGAGTCACATGTAGGCTAGACCAAGTGAGGTAACAAGTTCCCTTTCCTGAAGGACATTAGAGAACTAGCAATTGCATTTTGATACTATGTGTCACAGAGCTTTTTATGATATTAAAGTGGAGGTCAAGAACAGAATGCAGTTCCATCTGGCCATCACTAATTTACTTTACTTAACAGCAGAATTGCCACTGTTGTCTCCAGAAATTGAAAAAGATTCATCCCCCATTACAGTGAGGCAAATAAGTGTTGACGATAGGTGAAAAACCAAGTAGTGGTGCGGAGTCCTGAAGAAAGCTGGCTCCCATCATCATTGGAATTTTCAGTGTTCTACCATGCTGACATAAAATCAGTGCTGGAACATTGGATCCTTGTTTGGCAGACCACAGATAAAACCCCATTTCCTGGTCCTGGACTCAATAAAAGCTAAAGCTAAGGAGCCTAGTAGACTTAATGGGAACAGCCTATATATGACATTGAAAAGAAACAGAAATTAGTGCCTGTCTCCATACTGTCTGCCATCTAAGTAACTCCAGCTGCTGTGATTTTGTACTTCACTAGTCTGATGCACCCATTGCTCATTAGCACGCTTGTCAAATATTTATTTTTGGCCTCCAGTACCCAAACTGCTTTGTTTTAATGTATGGGAGCACAAGCCCACTTACCAAGTGTCCAAGTTCATGCATACATTGACCTCGCATATTCCTGTAGATTAGGGCTGCCAACTACAGTTGGACGTATTATTGGAGGTTTCATCACATGACCCCTCCAACTTCCTCACCCAGTCAGACTTTTTGTTCCCATCTCCAACAGAGAATGAAAAAAACATTTTTTATAAAGGCCCAATTTTTTTTTCTTGTAGGTTGCTTTTCTCAGTATCCTGGAGATTAATCTTTATTTCCTGGAGACCCCCAGCAACCCTAGCGCAGGTTCAGTTGGACTCCTGACATAATTCTGGTGGTTGTTTAGTCGAACCTACCAGAAAGCAACAGGGATCCAGTTTTGTCATGTTTCCATCACTTCCAACAGCCTTGTAAGGGATGGAACCTCTGGCTTTCCCCTAAGAGGCAAATGACATTCGCCCAAGTGAAATGATATGCATCGGCCTCCCGATATGTGGTGGTAGGTCCCCAGATGGGATGTAGTGGGGCCCATAAGGAGGTGTCCAGGCCAGAGAACAGCCTACACCAATGAAGAATGCCCAGGTTTAAAAAAAAATTGAAGTGGGGAGTGAGGAAACACTGCATGGCATTTAAGGGGATGGGTGGTGGGGGGGGGGGGGGTGGGGCTGGTGCGGTTGGTGTCAAATGTGCCAAGGTACCAGATTTTCAGGTTGCAAGGAGCAGACAGGTGTTGAAGGTGCACTTGTAGTGGTGCACAGGTCCAGCAGCCTCATACAAATTCAATGCCTTCTTAATGACCCCACAAACCGTCAGGTCAGTGCTAGCAGTCACTAGAGGATGTGATCCAGGATCACATCCCACAGACTTTCAGAATCCTTCGTGAGAAGAAAAATGAGGTCCTAACTTCCTCATTATTTATTGTAAGCACCAAATGCAATTAACACCCAGTGCAGTTATATTTTTATATCCATTTATTTCACTCCATGCGCTACTGCCAAAAGGCATCCTGTTATTTTGAACTCTCCTATAACCGCTCCTAGTTATGCCAATTATTGCTTAAACATCATGCATTGGCATTTTGTAATTCACGGTGACAGTTCTCACACCAAGCATTACCTGCCAAGTCTTGTTTTACAGTCTTATGATGTGAATACTCTGGGACATCTAGCTTACTGGATTCAGAACTCAGCTCCTAGTTTAGCAATTAAATTGACATCTTAAAAGGGCAATTCCTTGCACAGTCAGAATTTTTTCTATTCAGTGTCCTTTATGGATGTGAAAAGTTAACAGCAGCAATTGTCAATGAAGTATTTTTTTGGAAATGTAGTTACTGTTGTAATGTTGCCAAACATGACAGCCAATGTTGAATACAATATATGAAAATGTTCTGAAGCTATATCAAGTTTTCTAGAGTCAGTGGTAAGTTTTAGATAGTGCTGAACCTCATACACTTGAAGGTGACAATTCTTCTCTAGCTTTCATTTGGTAGTTCATCTTTAACAAATACAAATGCTGCAGAAAATGAACCTACTCGTTTCATTCTAATTTATCTCACTTTTAGTATGGATAAGATAGCATAACAGAGCTGGTGCCAGAAACGACAGCAAGCTTGTTGCAGAAACTGGTCACCTGCAGCCATTCCTGTATTGCCAAAAGGTGGAGACCACTAGTTGCTGAAGCATATTCCAAGAGCAGGAAGATTACTCAGTTCCATGAGGCACAATGTGAGTGAATATCTAGACACTAAGCAGGAGTGATGATCCAGTTGCCCAACAATACAGGTTAACTGGCCAGAACATGGCTCAGGGATTATTCTAGCTGCATATTCTTTCTCTGAGAGCATAGCTACAGTGTGTGTAGCTTATGACGTGAACATATAGCTGCTGTGGATAATGTGCGCATCAGAGTGCCATTAACTGTCAAAGCTGTCTTTGACTCTTGGGAGAAAGCATTGAGAATCTCACGGAAGGATAGTAGGGCCAAGCACTATCTAAGAGTCTGTCCCCGTGTTTGCAAACCAATGCCAAACACACAGGTTGTGTAATTGGCCCTTCTGTTGGCAAGACTCATAGAAACAGGAGCAGGCTACTTAACCCCTCTGCAGCTCAGAGTTCTTCGCTGCTGACTGATTTGGACATTGACACTTCCTTCCAAGGAGGAGCAACAACACGCCTGACTGGTACTAAACTCTCCTGGTTCTTTGTGCACAGAAGCAGTTGGCTTTTTAAAATTTGGCTTCCCTCAGATTATAGCACTGTGACAGAGACTGTTGGCATATGCATGGGCTAAAAAGAATATAGAGTTGGAGGGGTAGCTTGTGGAATGCCTGTTAGAAGGAGTGGATACGATAAGAGATGAGCATGGGGTAACCCCTTCCTTTTAAAATTTTGTTGCTTAAGCACCTTTTGTCCCACCTACGTGAACACCAGCACTTACACTTCCAATATAGTCACTGTGCATGCTCTGCACGGTGGTTTTGTGGGAAACAGGAGATGACCTATTCTTGCCTTTAGATAAAGCAAGATGGTTGGCATCTTATAAGCAAGCAGGAGGCAATAAGATCAGTGGATGTTATCTTCATGTTTTCCAGCAGCCAGTAACTATTGACCTACAATTGTGGACCATATTTTTGGTTAAGCTGCACAACACACCAAAACTGCAAAGGACAAGCAGAATGGATTGTTATAATTGACCCCTGGAGATTTCAACAATGCTGGTACTGAGGCTCATCTGAGGAATGTGGCACATATCTCTGTAAAGCGTCATCATTCGTAGCCAAATCCTAGCATTCTACTTCTCCCCGGGACCTGTAGCTGCTCAATGTGATGAGTGCTTGATTGCAATATGCACATTCTGCACTCCTTTTACACCTGTAATGTGTGCTGTAAGGCGCCTCCGAGTAATCCACCCAATAAAATCTTTGATGGAAGATTTTTAAATGACTCCTTAGTTTTGGCATTGGCCTCATTAAGCACTCCTCAGTCCTGGTAGATGGCACTGCAATTAATGCTGTCAGCTGAGGTATCGGAATCACCAAGCACCAAAGTGCACAAAGGGCAGCGTGAGCTGCAACAGAGCCAAATTGAAATTGTAGATAAATTGCATTGTGAATAGGCTAACACCTGATAAGTGCCTTGTGGTGGCTTGGAAAGAGGAAGAAGCATAAGAATTTAGGACTAGCATGGCCATTTTAAAAGCTACTGGCAGAGTTGCTGCACTTCCCATTTACGTATCCTGCAGGTCAGGTGCCAAGCGATAACTCAATCTAACCTTTTCCCTGGTTAGCCGTAGGTATTATATTCAGCACGCTGTAGTCATATGCAGATAATTGGTTCAGAGGCAGTAGATATGTTCTGTGAATATGTAATGCCAACCCTGTGAGGTTTCAATGCATTCTGTGCTTCCTCTCAGTCCTTCTACGACTATACATTAAAAACAAACTAAACAACACTGCTGGTGTTGAAAATTGCCCAGAATTTTCTGCATGATTGTCTTTATAATGAACACAAATTAGTGTCCTACTCGATTAGAAGTTTGGGAACACCATGATGGTGAATCTTTCTCAACAGAATTATCGACTTGGTGTCCTCAGCACTAAATCTAACACAACTCTCATTAGCTGGCTGTTCAATTTCTTCATTTATTTGCCTGTAGAAATCCAATTGATGCTTTTTTTCTGGTATAGAGTTGACCACTCTGCAGAGTGTGGTGCCATCAGTATCAAAGAAATGCTCACTTTTGGTGTCTGACGTTTGTTTAATAACTTTTCAGCAAATGCGGTCAACAATTCTACCTTAACCTCAGGAATGTAGCGTGTGATTCTGTTCTTCATAGGGATATCAGACATTCTGCTTAATGTTGCAAACAAATGTCATTACACTCCAACATGGAGCCTGCTGGAGCATTGTGTAGTTTGGACAAACGGATTACTGGGAAGCTGGTGGCATCCGTCTCCTCAGAGCACCATGAGGTACATTTAATGACTGAGTGCTCCTGGCACCGAAGCTTGTTTGACGAAAGGGCAGATTGGATAAATAGGTGCAACATCAGAAGCCAACAAATTTAGCTCAATATAAAAGTTGTTCAAAAGCAGCAGACGCAGGAGACAGCCTGCTATAACATGATTGGTTAAGGACTGCATCGCATAGAGATATTGAGGGAAGTAAAATAATTCAAATGGGCATCATCTTTGTGGAAACATTTTTGACAAACCTTTTTTAAATGTATTCATTTGTCCATAATGCAAAGATATAAACACAGAGCTGGTAAATGTAGTAAATAGTGAGGATAGTAGCAGACATCAGGAGGGCTTAGACAGACTGCTCAAATGGGCAGACACGTGGCAATTGAGATTTATTACAGAGAAGTGTGAGGATATGCATTTTGGAAGAAGGAATGAGGAGAGGCAATATAAACTAGATGGTGCAATTTTAAAGGGGGCGCAGGAACAGAGACCTGGGGTTCATTTGCACAAATCTTTGAAGGTGGCAGGATAAGTTGATAAGGCTGTTAAAAATTATATGTAATCCTGGCTTGTATAAATTGAAGCATACAGTACAAAAATAACGAGTTATGCTAAACTTTATAAATCACTGGTTAGGCATCAACTGGAGAAATGTGTCCAATTTTGGGAATCACATTTTAGGAAGGATGAGGAGAGGGTGAATAGGAGATTTACTAGAATTGTACCAAAGATGAAGAATTTCAGTTATGTCGGGAGTCTAAAGAAGCTGAGATTGTTCTCCTTGGCGCAGAGAAAATTAAAGGGAAATTAAGTGGAGGTGTTCAAAATTAAGGGTTTTGATAGTGTCAATAGGGAGAAATTGCTTCCACTGCCAGATAGGTCTATAACCAGAGGACACAGGTTTAAGATAGTTGACAAAGGAACCAAGGGAGAGATGAGGAGTTGTTATGATTTGAAATAAACTACTTGAAAGGGTGGTGAAAGCAGATTCAATAGCAACTTTCAAAAGGAAATTGCAGACAGAATTGAAAAGGATAATTTGCAGGACTATGGGGAAAGAGCAGGGGAGTGGGACTAATTAGATAGCTCTTTCAAAGAGGCGTGATGGGCTAAATGGCCTCCTTCAGAGCTGTAAGATGCCAGAATTCTATGATACATGCATTGTTGTTTCATGTGCATCGAGTTAATTTTCAGATCATTATTGCTGTTGCCTATATCACAATTGCTTCATACCAATTCATGGAATTCACTTCTGAGGAGTGTTCTCAAACTGTTCATTTTGCCCTTATTATTATATTCCAAGTCCCAGCAGGCAAAAAACAGTCAAAGTCAAAGCCAACAAAGTTTTTTTTTCAGAAACAGCCTCTATGCAGACCTGGCTTTCAGAAAACTGAGAAAGCAGTTGAAAATTAGGCTCCCTCTCCGCTCACATGTTGCATAATAATAGGCCCACTGAACGCTTTCAGCCAGCTACTGACTACAGACAATGGCAATTGCAATGCAAGACTAATAACAGGATTTAAAATAAATCCACCACAGGAAGTGCACAGTTGTACTGGCAAATAATTAACCGGTGAACATTTTATGGCGACATTAGGGCGCGTTGTGTGCTTTATAGCTTTGGGCAATTGTTATCATGAAAGTGATACAGATCTTCATGGTTCTAAAAAAGAAGCAAAATAAATAAAGGACACTTTTTTTGGTGGGGGGAGGTGCTGCTCAGAGTTTGTGTTCTAATCCAGTTGCACCAGGGATTATGTTGCTTGATGTAAAAGATTGCTGAAAGAACTTCCTTCCTTCCTACTTTAAATTATCAGCCTTCAAAGTAAGGTGGATTGCGGTTATTTTACACAACAACTGAGTGGTTCAAAGTGACACTTTGATCTTGAACTGCTGCCAAATTCCCAAAGTTTAAAGCTCTCCTGCACAGTGCTGCAGGCCTGCATCCATGACCCAGCTAGGAGCATTTGTAGTGGAATGTCAAAATGAATGCCACAGTACAGGGAAGTGGGAGTCATAGAGTCATTTACGGCACAGAAGGAGGCCATTTGGCCCATTGAGTCCATGCCAGCGCTCCATGAAGCAATCCAGTCAGTCCCACTCCTCTGCTCGAAACCTGTAGCCCTGCAAGTTTATTTCCTTCAAGTGTCCATCCAATTTCCTTTAGAAATCATTGTCTCTGCTTCCACCACCCTTGTGGGCAGTGAGTTCCAGGTCATTACCTCCCGCTGCGTAAAAAATTTCTTCCTCAAATTCCAACTGCATCTCTTTCCCAAAGCCTTCAATCCATGTCCTGTTGTCCTTGTACCATTAGTTAATGGGAACAGCTTTTCCTTGTCTAACTTGTCCTTTCCTTGTCATGATCTTGTACTCGCTCTATTGAATATCCTCTCAATCTCCTTTGCTCTATGAATAACAACCCCAGCTTTTCCAACCTTCCAAAATTTCTCATTGAATGTCTGTTTAGCATCAATGATAATTATTCAACTAAATGAGAAAAATATGGAGAGGAATTCTTTCATCATGCAATTCTGTATTTTACTAAATACTTAGTAAGCCACAATGCCTGCCTCCTCAGCAATCATCTATCATTGAGCTCTTTTGAGTTATTCCAAACTCCCCTATTTCTTTCCCAATCTGTCTCAGTACATGAAACACAACTGAGAAATCTATTGAAGCTTTGTGAGGTATCAAAGCTTCACCAGAAAAATCAGAAGGGGGTGGTTTCACTGTGGCGAACATCTGCACAGGTGCAGCAGCTATTCAACTCCCCAGTATAGCATGGCAGGCATATACATAGAGCTGGTGTCTTCAGTGGCCTCGAATATTCAAGGATCATGCAATATTTAGTTCTTCATAGAGTTTGTAGATATTTCATGGATTTCTTTCTAAAAACTGAAATTCTATGTGTCTTCCAAGTAGTAATCCTGTGCTGTTTGCCTGTCATTTCTTTGGACTCATGTATACTTTCATACATTTTAGGCAAGAGTATTGAGAGCTCAGGGCTGTTGGGTGAACAGGACTTGTTGGCAGTTAGGGTATGGGCAGTAGAGTTTTAGATGAATTCAAGTGAACGGAGAGTGGCAGGTGAGAGGCCAACTGAGTGAGCCTGACCCTGGAGGGCTGGAAAAAGGTTGCTGCCTGTCAAGACTTTGAGTCTGATAGGTGCCATTAGACCAACCAGGCTGATGATCAGTAGGTACACAGATCCAGGGCCCAGAGGAGTGGTGATAACTGGAGATAACTTGCATGAGGCTCCTGTTTCTCAGGACAGCAGTACATGCCAGTAATTTGGCAGCACACAAGTGATACATAGGCCATGACACCAGGCTTCCCAGGTGCAGGATTCACAGATGCAACCAGTAGAGGCTCCTCTCAAGAGCAAGTTGACATGAAAGGAGGACCATGAGCGTTTTGTAACAGAGGGGCAACCAAACTCCTGTTATGTTTATGTTACTGTTCCTCAGGTTGCACTTAGGAGACGCACTTAGCATAGAGATAAAGAAGGGCACATTTAGCCCAGACGTGTATGAGGGAATAGGTTGGCTTTAGTTCACTTTTGAGTTAATTGTATTAAAGGAGACTGTGCCTTTATATTGTGTTCTGTTATTCATTGAGATTGGCAAAAGAATCAAAGTCGATATGAGGAAAACCTTTTTTATGCAGCAAGTGGTTATGTCATGTAGGAAAGGGTGCATTTATTTCATGCTGATTTATTCAATCAGGTGATTAAGACTTGCATGGTCATGTAGGCTAAAGAGGTCTGATGTGATGTGATGTGATGTGATGTTCTATGGATAACTACTGAAGGATTTACCATTTATTTGAAAGTGGAAGAGAAGGAGTTGCGGTGACTGCCGCAGAAATATTCATGTCTAAGCCTTTTTGGTTGGCAAAGTACATCATGTACAACTATGCAGCATGCATGATCTGGAGACTCTGGTGATTTATCAAGGCAGTGAAAGCACTTCTTTAAAATCCGAATGGTCTTTTCCAGGACCATTTTGATAGAGGCATATGCCTTGTTGTGTGTGATCTTCAGATGTTGTCCATGCATCTCTTACAGGGATCATTATCCATAGCAGCAAGGTACAAGCCATCCATTTATCGTACTTGAAGAGCTCAGGGAGTGCAGAATTCCTCAGGATTATTCATAAAATCATAGAATAGTTACAGCCTAGAAGGAGGCCATTCAGCCCATTGAGCTCATGCCGTCTCTCTGCAAAAGCAATTTAGCTAGTCCCACTCCCCCACCTTTTCCCTCTAACCCTGCAATTATTTTCTCTTCAGATGCTTATCCAGTTCCCTTTTGAAAGCTATGATTGAATCTGCCTCCGCCACTCTTTCAGGTCGTAATCACTCGCTGCATAAAAATGTTTTTCCTCATATTGGCTTTGATTTTTTTGCCAGTCACTTTAAATCTGTGTCTTCTGGTTCTCGAACCTTCCGCCAAAAGGTATAGTTTCTTTCTATCTACTCTGTCTAGACCCCTCATGATTTTGAACAGCTCTATCAAATCTCCTGTCAACGTTTCTCTTAGGAGAACAACTCCAGCATTTCCAATCTATCCACGCAACAGAAATCCCTCATCCCTGGAACCATTCTTGGAAACCTATTCTGCACCCTCTCCAAAGCCTTCACATTCTTCCTAAAATGCAGTGCCCAAATTTAGACAAAATGCTCCAGTTGAGGCCACACCAATGTTTTATGAAAGTGCACCATGAATAATAGCAACCTCCAGCAAATCTGACATTCATGTGAAGGATTCATTGGATTTGCTTATACATAATGTGGACATTAGTGAATGGTACAACCTTTCATTGGAAGCTTACAGTGGTATGTAGGAAATCCAATAGAGTGATAGAAATGGATGGTTTTATCACATTGCTGCTTTGCTGCCATGCACAACTCCCCAGCTCTCCTATAAAGTGTATAATTTATCCAATGAAAGCATGCTGGACTACCCTCCCTGGATAGTATTGCACAGATCCCTTACAGGGTGGTTGTCACTTTAACAGAGAGAACTGTCCAGGCAGATCATCTTGGCCACAGTTCTTCATGTAGAGGTTAAGGAAAATCTCCTACTGCCTCTTCTTATACACAGTTCCTTTCTAAGGTCTTCATAGAATCTGCACGCTGTAAATTTGTTTTGGTGAAGGCAACAGGAAGTAATATCTTGCAATATAATAGTTCCTTGAATATTGCCTTGCTCTGCTTTCCATCACCCTGAACTACTAATCCATTAATATTGCAGATAAGGGAAACTCTTTCGGGAATCTCATAGCTGATACACAGACCCTCTTACTGTCGGTAGGGGCAGAGGTTTCCTGGTTTTCTCAGAGATCCTAAGGTTGTCAAAGGCAAGTTCAGCTCAATACAGATACAAGAAGAAAAAAATCTTTAAAAAGCTCTTCTGGAGCTCCTGCAATTTCTCTTGAAAGTTTCTTCAGGTTGCAGCTCTGAAGCAAAGTATTTCCTCCAGTATTAGCTGATACTAGCAACAGGTTTATTTTATTCTCTTTTATTTCATTCCAAGTTATCATTGGTGTAACAAAAACACTATTCACAGGATTTAGAGACTATGATGAACTCCTAACAACATTGGTGAATGCACATATGGAAAGCCTCAGACTGCATCAGAACCACAGGACAGCCATTATAGGGTAGAAGCTCAGTAGAAATAACTCTTGCCCTGGAATCCACACGTAAAATTGGTGGTATGTCTGGATTTTGCCAAAAACATTGAGTAAATTCAGGGCTTTTAGTGTCAAATTGGGGTCAGTCTTTCCTCATCGTGATAGTTGTAGTTTCTTTGCTACAAACTGAAAAAGGTGAAAGAACTGTTTCAAAAATTATTAATCCACAGAAATACAAAGAGAGTTGATGAGCATTTGATGCAGTCTACATGGATTTTAGCAAGGCTTTTGACAAGATCCCACCTAACAGCCTGGTCAGAAAAGTAAAAATCCATGGCATCCAAGGGAAAGTGGCAAGTTGGATCCAAAATTAGCTCAGTGACACAAAGCAAAGGGTGATAGATGATGTGTGTTTTTGTGACTGGAAAGCTGTTTCCAGTAAAGTTCCATACGACTCAGTACTAGATCCCTTGCATTTTGTGGTATCTAGTAATGATTTAGACTTAAATGTAGGGGGCATGATTAAGAAGTTTCTGGATGATGCAAAATTTGGTCGTGTGGTTGAAAGTGAGGATGAAAGTTATAAAATGCAGGAGAATATCAGTGGACTGGTCAGGTGGGCAGTAGAGTGGCAAATAATATTCAATCCAGAGAAGTGCGAGGTTATGCATTTGGGGAGGGTAAACAAGGCAAAGGAATACACAATAAATGGTATGATACTAAGAAGTGTAGAGGAACAGAGGAGCCTAGGGAGTGCATGTCCATGGATCCCTGAAGGTAAATAAGGTGGTTAAGAAGGCATATGGCAAATTTCCCTTTATTAACCAAGGTATAAAATATAAGAGCAGTGAGGTAATGCTAGATTAACACTAGTTGTGCCACAGGTAGAAAACTGTTTATAGTTCTGGCCACTGCATTACAGGAAGGACGTCATCGCATCACATCAAAAAGCCAGGATATTTATGAGAATGTTGCCAGAAATGGAGAATTTTAGCTATGAGGAAAGATTGGATAGGGTGGGATTGCTTTCTTTGGAACAGGGAAGAGCGAAGAGATTTAATTGAGGTGTATAAAATTATAGGAGCCTAGACAGAGTGGGTAGGAAGGACCTATTTCCCTTTGCAAAGAGGTCAATAATGAGGGGGAAAGATTTGAAATAATTGGCAGAAGGATTAGAGGGGAGTTGAGGGGAATTTTTTTCACCCAGAGGGTAGTGGGAGTCTGGAATTCACTATTAGAAAGGGTGGAAGAGGCAGAAAGCCTCATCACATTCAAAAAAAACTTGGATATGCACTTGAAGTGTCGTAACCTACAGGGCTATGGAAGAAAAGCTGGAAAATGGGATTCGACTGAATAGCTCTTTCTCGGCTGGCATGGATATGATGGGCCGAATGGCTGCCTTCTGTGCTGCAAGTTTTCTGTGTTTCTATGTTTATGTGGTTGTTCGTAATCACTGATATCTGGAATCATTTGATTAGGTCTGTTGTTTTCCAGTAACCTTGAAATGGTAAATTGCTTACCAGCTCGTTGCAGCCCTGTAGCTGGCAAATGCACTGTGAAAATAAGCACTCAGTGTCATTACTCATTACTGCTGCGCTGCTGGATGGCTCAGGGAGACTCATGTGAAAAGGCCAGCAGAAAAGAGAGAATTTTGTCAACAACATATATGGCAGTTCAAATTTGTAATGCCTTCTATTACATTAGGAATTTCAATGAAACAATAGCACACTCAGTTTGCAAAGTCCCACCTCCCATATGTCAAATCATAAGAACATAAGAAAGAACATAAGAAATAGGAACAAGATTAGGCTATTTGGCCCTTTGAGCCTGCTCTGCTATTCAGTATGATCATGGCTGAACTTCGACAGATAAGATAGGAAATAGGAACAGGAGTAGGTCATTCAACCCTTTGAACCTGCTCATTCAGGCAATCAGTCAATTCAGCACAGATTTTCTGGTTTGGGTGTCACCTGACTAGTAGTCGAGGAGCATTTGTCCTGTCTTCAGTGACAAACAAATTATTATAAAATATTGATTTTGCCTGTCAGCCTAATGGACATTCATCTGAAAATTCCTGACTTTCTGATGTGGTGACATAAATACAGCAAGGAGATGGCTTGTACCCACCTAAATTGGTGCAGGCTGACTCCCATCAGACATCCAGTAGTCAGTTAATTTAAATAATGTTGGCAGGACAAGAGCAAGAGACCCGCTGGCAATGGGGCAGAGATCCAGAGGAGCTGGAAAAATTCAGGGAAGGACTGGAGTAAGGGCACAACTATATTTGAAAGCCTGCATACATTTAAAGGGTTAAGCAAGTTTGTGGAAGAGAAATGAAAAAACCAGTTGTAACAAAGGGAAAAGGCAAGTGTCTAATTTCTCTGAGGCTGATGTGAAAGTGTTGTTGGCCAAAATTAGAAAAAGGAGGGATGCAATAGTTGGGGTATAAGGGAAGAAACTATCCCATGCAACAGCATGAGGCCTGTGGAAGACTTTGGTTGTGAGGAGGAACTCCATAACCCCAAGGAGCCCCCTGCACTGCTGAAAAAGGTTTAGTAGCCTCACTAGATCAGCAAAAGTAAGAGTGTTTTCATAATGTTACAGGGCAGATAATAGAATCACAGAGAAACACATGGCTAGTTCCTAGAATAATAGTCGCATGTTGGCCTTTAGGGTAACATATGGCACCGTGTTTCTTGTCTGCGAAACAAAGCCACTTGGCAGCACTCATGTCAAATTTTTGTTGCTGTAATGCATTCTAGTACATGTAAGTCCTATTTCCTAGGTCTTCCATGAACACTGACTGATTACAGGATCTGGAGGATGAAGTAGTCAATTAAGACTGTTCATTCCTCCTGGAGAAAAGACAGCTGACAATGCCCGAGAAAATCAGTCTATTGGAGGAGGATGTACAAACATTTGGCATTTGACGCTACATGAAGAGGAAGCAATGACAATAATTGGGTTGTTTGTTGAGGATGGTGATACGTAGCCTAAAAATTAGTTTGTGCCTCATAGCAACCATGAATCATGTGTGCCAAAACTGATGTACAAAGTGACCACGCAAAATTGGTCCTCTTGCATCATTCGAACATAAGTAAAAATCAGCAGTGCCAAAATTGACATAGAAGCACCTGACCAATCAGGGTATTGAAATTTTTAAATCCACTTCTGTAAACAATATGACTCCTAGAAATGTTAGAGACCCAAATGATATGCGACCATAGCATGTAAATGTTAGAAAATTGAAGGTGCTTGCAATGACGTTATTGCAGCCTTATTCTCCGGCAAACTGGCTAGGACATTCCAAAATTCTGAAAGATCTAATTGTAAACTTTGATGTGATGCTAAATAGGCAGAGATCTGACATAATGGATCTCTGCCCCTTTTCTCGATTAGACACATCCAATTTACATCCAACTATCAGATATTACTGATCAGATGATCTAGATTCTCAAATTTAATGTTCATTGCAGTTGTTAAAATGGCTAAATTGGTTAAGATAAATGAGTATCTAACTTGAACAGGCCGAGAATGTCCTAGGTTCAATTCCTGACCAGCAGTCTGAACTAGAGCACAACATGAAAGTCTTCACTCGAGGAGAAATGGGTCAAATTTAACTAACATAGTAAAGTAAAAACTTGCATTTTATATAGCGCCTGTAACAACCACCAGTTATCCCCAAGCGCTTTGCTGCCAATGAAGTACTTTTGAAGTGTAGTCACTGTTGTAATTTAGGAAAGGCACAGTTAATTTGCACACAGCAAACTCCCACACACAGCAATGTGATAAAAGAGCAGTTAAGCTTTTTTTTTGTGATATTGATTGAGGGAAAATATTGGCCAGGACACTGTGGATAACTCCTCTGCTCTTCTTCAAAATAGTGCCATGGGATCCTTTACATCCAGACAGGGCCTCAGTTAAATATCTCATACGAAAGATGGCATCTCTGACAGTGCAGCACTCCCTCAGAACTGCACCAGAGTGTCAACCTAGATTTTTGTGCTCATCAACCTTCTGATTCAGAGGCAAGTGTACTACCAACTGACCATGGCTGACGCACAGTCATTGCAGAGAATAGAAACTCTGAGTTCACTTCCAGAATCATCTGTGGTTTCAAAAGATTGCGTAATGATGTGAACTTTGTTACTGACATTTTTCATTTCCACAAGACAAAAATGAGAATAGCACTCATGTCAGTACTTGAATTCTTTTCTTGTGGTCACTGACATTCTCATGAATTTCTCCAATGCTTTTGTTGGATAGAATTTAAAAAAAAATCTTTTTATCCAAATGCTAAACAGATGGCTAAAACACGGATCTATTATTGCAGTTATGTTAGCTTTCTAAGACTCATTATATTTATTTGTCAAATCTAATTAGATAACAGTAGTTAATGTTGCATGAAGAATGAAAAATATTAATTTTTTCCATTTAAATAAGATTTAAAGAAACCCTAGTGTATTTATTTTATTTCATAATTTCCTTTCTTCTAACTTTTTCGCAAGAATGCAATTGGCTCAGAAATCAGTCATAACACAAATTTAAAATAAGTAAATATAAAAAGTGTGCATTTCTGCCAGCAATGTTAAAATAATCATTTGAATTGGATTCTAAAGAAATATTGATTGATGGAAGTCCTAAAGGTTTATGTACTTGTTCTCTTTCCACCTTGCTGAATTTTTTCCTCAGTCCATCACCTTGTCCAAATGGCTGAGATTGTGGAATTCACTGGGTAGGCTGCATGGATTGTAGAAAAATATGAATGGGAATAGTCCATCCAGCCCTGTTAGCCTGTTCTGCTATCAAGTTAGATTGTTAATTTAATTTACCTGTCTTTGATCCACATCCCTAACCTAACAAAGGTCTATTGATTCCAGTCTTGAAAAGTTTATTTGACACAACATGTATATCCTTTTTGGGGAAAATATTCCAAATTTTCACGACCTTTTGTGTGAAAAGGTGCTTCCTGATTTAAAACTCCTGTACTCTAATTTTGTGATCTGCCACCTTGTTACAGATTACCCATCAGAGGAAACAGTTTTGTTTGTATCAAATCCATTTATCATTTTCAACACCTCAATTAGATCAGCACTCAACCTTCTAAACACAAACCGAGTTTATGTGCTAGCCTCATAATTTAACCCTTTAAACCCTGGTATAATTCTGGTAAATTGGTGATGTACCTCTTCAAGGGCCAACATATCCTTCCAGAGGTTCAGCGTCCAAAATTGAATGCAATACTCCAGAAGTGGTCAGACCAAGATTCTGTACAACTGAAGCATCACTTTCTCAGTTTTGTATTCCAGCCCCCTTGAGATAAAAGCCAACATGCTCGGACAATAGGAACAGGAGTAGGCCATATAGCCCCTTGAGCATTTTCTGCATTCAATTCTATTAGTCTTTTTGAACATGTGCAATAGCTTTTAGTGATTTGTGTGCATGAACACCTAAATTCCATTGCTCCTTCACCATTAAGAAAAAATTCCAATTTGTCCTTCTCAGATGCAAAGTAGATGACCTCACTCTTCATTGAACTACATGGGCTGAATTTTATTAGCGTGTCGCACATTGCGGTGGTGCGCTTTGAACTCGGCAGCCTTCTGACGCGGAAGCACCGCCACTGAGCCCCCATGATATTTCGCACAGGGAGTCATTTAAATGGAAGGGGCGGAGCGGCCGCCCCCGATGACACAGAGGAGGTGGCCGCTCCATCCCTGGCAATGGCATCTGGTGCCACTGCACAGGTGCTGGCCCTTCACTTTCATTTGCATCTTTAAAGGTGCATAAAATTGTAAATTAGCTTTGATTACCCTCTTCCTCCACCCCCCACAACTGAGTTCGTATTTCATAAATTTACATTTGCCCCCCAAAAACCACTTTGGACAATGCCGATCTTTAACACCCGCCCCCACCTTCAGAACCTTTGCTCCTTCCTATCATCCCCACAATCAATAAAAAAAGGTTTTCCCCGCTCCCTCCACCCTCTCGCCCTGATAATTTCACTCCTCCCCCCTCCTCACCAGTATCTCGCCTCAAAACTCCTGAAGGTGTGCGAGTTGCGGCCGACGGCCATAATATCGATGTGGGACGGCCGTCGGGACCAGGTAAGTATATGTAAATTAATTTGCATGATTTTATTATTTAAATTAAGGCACAGCCGCTCGGCAGCAAGGGGAGCCACATTGAGGCCTTGCCGCCGCCGGGAAAATGCGGCGGGTCCTTCTTGGCATCGGAGGTCGTGGCTGGCCACTCCCACAAGTATTTTATGGGCCCCCCTGCCACAACCCCCAATGTCAAGGGGCTGGTAAAATTCAGCCCTATCTGTCATAGTTTTGCCCACTCACTTAGTCTGTCTATCTCACTTTGTAACCTCCTGCTCCCATCTATTCAACTAACCATGCCTTCTAATTTAGTCAACAAACATGGATACAAGCTGAATTCCAGAGGTGTGGTGAAAATAGCTTCCCTTGACGTCGAGGCAGCATTTGATCAAGTAAGCCTAAGTAAAACTGAAGTCAATGGGGATCGGGGGAAACACTCCAGTAGCTGGAGTCATACCACACAAAGGAAGATCGCTGTGGTTGTTGGAAGCCAATTACATTAGCCCCAGAACATTGCTACAGAAATTCCACAGAGAAACGTTCTAGGGCCAACTATCTTCAGCTGCTTCAATGACCTTCCTTCCATCATAAGGTCAGAAGAGAGGCAGTTCACTGATGATTGCATTGTGTTCAGCTCCATTCACAATTCCTCAGATAATGAAGCAGTCCATGCCTACATGCAGCAAGACCTGAACAATATCCAGGGTTGTGCTGATAAGTAGCAAGTAACATTCTTGCCGCATAAGTGCCAGGCAATGACCATCTCAAACAACAGAATCTAACCACCTCCTTTTGACATTTAATAGTATTAGCATCAGTGAATCCCCCACTATTTACAACCTGGCGATCACTAATGACCAGAAACTCAATGAGATCAGCTAAATAAATGTTGTGGCTACTACAATAGGTTGGAGTTGAGTTTCCCATAGTGAGTGACTCATTTCCTGACTTTAAAGTGACTCCACCACCTACAAGGTACATGTCAGGAATGTGATGGAAGACTGTCCACATACCTGGATGGGTGCAATTGTAAGAGCACTCAACAAGATCAACACTTTCAAGAACAAATAAGTCCTCTTGATCAGCACTCCATCAACTAGGTTAAACATTCACCCCCTCCACCATTGGAGCACTGTAACTGCATTTCCATCTACAGAATGCACTGCAGCAAGTCAACAAGCATGTCCTAAGTCCACATCCTCCACCCCTAGAAGGATAAAGGAGACAGGCACATGGGAACATCATCACCTCCAATTTCCCCTCCAAGTCACACACCATTTCGACTTGGACATATATCCTTGTTCCTTCATTGTCGCTGGGTCAAAATCCTGGAATTCCCTAAAAAGCTTGTGGGAGCACCTTCACCACATGGACCACAGCAGTTTAAGAAGAAGGCCAGCCACCACCTTCTTGGGGCAACTTGGGATGGGCAATAAGTGCCAGCAGCACCCACATCACATGAATGAAAAATATAGAAAACAATCTTCAGGTCTTCTTTCCTTTTCTTAAGGTGGAATTTGTAAGTAGGATTGTAAACAGAGCTGCTGAATTAAAATTCTTCTTAACCATATTATATCTCAATGTTCTGCATTTATCACTTCACAGTGGATTAATAGTAACCCCAAAAACAATATAAACAAATGAACAACACAGGGTCAATAATAAATATGCTTTGAGTTCCATGTTTACAGAATGGCCAGGATTTTACCCTAGATGGACGGGAGCCAGCCACTGACTGAAAAGACAGTGGCGAACCCACTTCCGCCTCGCCTGGGGATCCGACCCATATTTTGTGGGTCACCAGGCTTCAACGGTGTGAGGCGGGTCTTCCACCCGCTCGAGGTAGGTAGTCCCACCTAATAGAGCTGCCAGCCAATCAGTGGGCTGGCAGCTCTTAGTCCCAGCAGCGCCACTGGCAGCGGTGGCCACTGCTGGGACTACAGCCCAGCATCAAGAAAAGATGTCAGGGAGCCTGGGGCAAAGGTAAGTTTTGGTTGCCTCGATGGGGGTAATCGGTTTGGCCCCAGCGAGGCAAGGGTGGTCGATTGGGGGCAAGGAGGGCTTGTTGGGTGTTGGGAGTGGTTGAGGTAGCAGGGGCAGTCCTCCATCGGACACAGGGTGCCCGATCATGAAGGCCCCCCAACCTCACCCCGGGCCAGTGGGGAGCCACCTGGTTTAGTCAGGTGGCTTCTCTTGGTCTTCGGCTGCCCGACCAGCCACAGGTAAAATCGCCATGGAGGCGAGTGAGGGCTCTTAAGTGGCTGTTAAGTGGCCACTTAAGGACCTTGATTGGCCTGTGGCGGGTGGGCCGTTTTTTGCCACCGTCGCCCTGCGTAAAGTGGCAGTGGAGGCGGGAATGGGTCGGGAAGGGCTCCTGGAGCCTCCTGCTCCATTTTACACCACCACCCCCGCCTTCATCCTGCTCTTTGGGGTGGTGTAAAATTCTGGCATATGTTATTATTAAAACAGGGTCTAGTCAGCCAAACATTTTATTACAACACAGGAAATACATGGTTGAACTAAAGATCAGAGTCTTTAAATAGAACAAGCTCTTCAGAAAAACATTTTACAATATAGAAATAAAACACCTACAATTTGCATTTAATCTCATTATGTGGTCATTCTTGTTAACTAATAATATTTTGTTAACATTATCAATGGCTGTAGTCAGCTAGTCATCAGTGACATCATTGCTGGTAATTATCCACAAGGTTGTGGACATGCCCATCATCTTCCATGGTGGATGTCACTGAAAGCCACAGCAGCAGACAAGATTGAATAAAGTAAAGAAAAAAAGATTTCATTTATATATCGCCTTTCACGACTTTAGGACGTCCCAAAGTTCTTTACAACCATTGAAGTGCTCTTGAAATGTCTTTCACTGTTGCTCACCTAAGCCTAATTTGCTATAAAAGCAAGAAATGCTGGAAATACTCAGCAGGTCTGGCAGCATCTGTGGAGAGAGAAGCAGAGTTAACGTTTCAGGTCACTGACCTTTCATCAGAACTGGCAACTACCCATTCTGATGACAGGTCACTGACCTGAAGCATTAACTCTCCTCCTCTCTCCACACATGCTGCAAGACCAGCTGAGTATTTCCAGCATTTCTTGCTTTTATTTCAGATTTCTAGCATCTGCAGTATTTTGCTTTTAGCCTAATTTGCTATACATCATTTGTTCACTGGAAGATCAAATTCTGTGGCAAAGAATGGCAAACACTGAACCACAAATATAGGAACTGGCATAAGATGGAAAAGTACAGCACCAGAATCAATGTCTTGTTTAAAACGTAAGTTCGGCATAACTCTACTGGATTTGCACTAAAACACAGTGGAGGATCAATGTGGTGAAATAAAACAGTTATAATGAACATATCTCCTATTTGGAAATTTAAGATAACCGATTAATACACTCAATAGCATTACATGACTGAAGATAAATCATGCAGAATTGGGATCTTTTAAGAACCATTCACAAATTTCTATGTAGTATTAAGTCTAATAATTATTCTGAGTATGAATCTTTGTTACAGGTTCCCTTAATGTTTGGTCAGTAAACAACTTATTTTAGATGAGATGATGTGGATAATGTCAGTTTTTCAGACAACTGCCCAAATGAAATATTTTATCTCTGTGCAATATTTTATTTAGCAGACAACAACACAAACTTACATTTATATAGCACCTTTAATGTAGAAAAATATCCCCAAAACCTTCACAGAATCATAATCAGGCAATAATCAACACAAAGCCTAAGAAAAAGATGTTCAAGAGAGTTAAAGAGATAGATTTGAAGAAGGGTTTTATAAAAAGAGAGGGAGGTGAAAAAGTGGAGAGCTGTAGGAAAGGACCTCTAAAGCATGTGGTAATGTATTTTAATGACAAGGATATTATATATTAGAAAAATAATTGATGATTTTGTTCATTGGTTAAATCAACTGAAAATGGAAACAGATTAAAGGTATTTTTGTTTCTCATTCAAAACAATGAATAGCTAATAAATGTATGATACTCAGCCTGCCCTCTTGCATTCCCAGTGTTTTCAGTTGGGATATGGCCATACAATAATTGCAGTTCTTATAATTTGTTTTTATAATTCCCCTTGGGATACTGCAGTTATGATTCGACTGAAAAGGAGAGTAGATAGATTACTTGCTCTCAATCTACAAATCCAGCTCTCTAATTAATTACTTGATGAGATATACAGAGGGTTCCCCAATGACTTAATAAATTTACTGTCCAGTATGGAACTGAGACCAAGTAGATCCCAGGTTTCATGCTCAGCCTGTGCTAGTTATCTGGTCTGAGCTGAGGTGGCAGTAGGAACAGTGCAAGTGACCACAGCGATCCTGGTCTAGGAAGTGGGGGAAATCAGCTGCAGTTGTTACACCTGATCACTAACCAGTAACTCCTATTAGACAGTGCACATACGTGGCTGTTGAGAATTGGATTCAGTTAAGATGTTCCTCACTGTCAAGTAGCCTGCTGACACTCAAATTCCAATTTTAGCCTAACCTGCTCACCCAGAATGAGAAGGATTTGGGGTTAAAAACGGGGCCTGAGTATCCAGATCTATGCATGAAGGATGACAATTTAAGCAACCTACCCATGGAACTATATCAGAAAGCAGGAAGATTTCACATCTCAGGCTGAAAGAATCACACTTGAAGTCACAGATTTAACTTTTAATGGAAGCTCCTTCTTACTGCTGATACATGTGCTATCTGACCTTACAACAACCCCCCAGGTTAGGTGACTCCCTATAGAACAGAGAGTTCTTTTCAGTTTCTGTTCCAAGTACTGTAGGGCTGCATTTTCTTCACCAGCCGAATAAAATGGCAGGATGCACGCCATCATGCCACCACGATCTACCACGCGGCAGCCCAACATAATACGCTAGTCAAGCTGCCCCCTGCAATCACATGGTGGGTTCGGGCTTTGCGACGCCAGCAATGGTGTCAACTGCCTGTGTGCAGGCGCTGGCGCCATTTTTAAAGGGCAGCCAGCCCTGCCACACAATTTAAAATTTTAAAGCCCTACTCCGCCCAATGCATTGCAAAACAGCTATCGCCCCTTCCCCCCCACGATAAGACTTACATGTAATAGTTGCCCTCTCCCCGCCCAAAACACTTAACTTTCAATCTTAACCTTCCCCCCAAACTGTTCAAAGTGCAGAGGTCACCCCTTTTCCCCTTTGCCGACACCATTAATGCACATTTGACCTTGTACCGCACCCCCCCCCCGACTACACTGAAAATCATAAGTTCCCCCATTCCCCACCTTGGTGGCGCTAGTTTTCCCTGGATGGGAAAGTGAAGGCGCGTGAGTGTCGGCTGCCGCTCAGAAGATCCCAGGCAGGAGATAGAATTGGTGCGAATTTTATTTAAATTTATTAATTTACTTAATTTAAATATGTAAAGCCGAATCCCGTTGCCCAGCGACGGGGGTGGGGGGGGTGGTGGGGGGGGGTGCTGCCACGGAGCCTCGCTGCTGCCGGGAAGATCGGTCCCGGCACTCCCGCCATTGGACTGCATGGTGGGCCATTGCCAGTACAATCTTCAGGTTTCCCCTGCCACAGATCCAACATCAGGACCTCAACAAAATCCAGCTCGTATCGTCTCTAATACTCAAGCCCACACACTATCAGCTATTATGACATTCCTCCCTTATCAGACCAAAACATGTCCATGATTTTCCTGCTTGGCGTAGGTAGCTTAAACTCCATTGCATACCAAAAATACTGTAATAAATTTTGCAAACTAACTTAACATATCATTATTTTCCTAACTCACTGAGTAAATGAATTTCTTCAATTAGATTTGCTTTCAAGGGCAGCATTTGGCATAGACCCTTTTTTGCTTTAAACATAATCACAACACAAAATCTTGATATTGCTTTGGTGGTCTCCTCTCGCGCCATGGTCTCAGGAACTCTGGTTACCACATCAGGATTAGGGAATGTCGTTGGCCCTGCCGGAACCAATGTTTTTCCCTCTGGATAGCAAGCTGTCCACCTGCCAACAACATCACTGGCTTGGACATCTGGATTGTTGGATATCAGCTTCACATCAACTCCTACATCTGGTTCATTTGCTGTTGTGTCTTTGTCACCATGCTACTTTTTGATGCATGAAGAATTTCTGTCATACAGTACTCCTTCTGGCGATAGCACAGTCACACTATTTCCCTTCTTGGCAATAACAGTGTATGTCTTAGGGTAATATGGTGTATCCATCTTACTCGGACTCTCCTGTCTCAGCAATACTTCATCACCTGGCATCACATCAGACTGTCTAGCTCTCCGTCTGTGTTTTTGCATAAAACTTTGCAGCACCCTCTTTCTCAGCATCATGATCTCGAACTTCCTGATCAAATCTAATGTCCCTCAGCTCTGGTATCACGGTGCATATTTTGCATCCAAATAACAAACTCAGCTGGCCTCTTTCCTGTCATTGTGCGCGTAGTTGCACTATACATGGCCACATATGATAACTACATCTCCTTCCAGTCTTTACCCTCAGCCTGAGCAATCCTCATCCGTTTCTCGAAGGATTGGTTTTGTCGTTCCACTTCCCCATTTGCCTGTGGCCATTTAGGGGTTACTCTGTGATGATGAATGCCTGTGATTTGCATGTAATCTGCAAAGGTCAGTGAAATGAATTGTGGCCCATTGTCTGAATACAAAGTGACTGGTAGACCGTGTCTTGCAAATATTTCAGTCAATGCAAACACTGTTTTCTCTGCCGTTGTGAACTTCATTACCACAAACTCATAATAACAGCTGTAATAGCCAATCAGCACTAGTATGGACTCTCCTGATGGAAGTGGGCCTAAGAAGTCAACTGCTACATCCTCCCATGGTTCAGCCGGTAACAGTGTGCTGCGTACTGGTTCTGGTGGTTTGGGTCTTCTAACCAGTTGACATCCATGACATGTTTTGACAAACTGCTCCACATCTTTCTCCATTCCTGGCTACCATACTTTGGTTGGTAGGATTTGCTTAGTACCAACCACTCCCAAGTGACCCTCTTGAGCTAGCATCACCAATCTAGGCCTAAGCTTTTGTGGCACTACAAGTCTGTTACCTCTGAGAACACACTTCCCAATTGTGCACAGTTCATCTCGTATAATGATGTATGTTTTGAATGGGCAATCCTCCCAATTTCCAGCTTGGATTCTCTGTCTGATGTCATTCAATTCTGGATCTTGATCTGACTCTCTCTCAATCTCTCTAGTTGTCATTGTTCTGGGTGTAGCATGAACTGCCACAAACTGCAGGAATGGGTCAGCTTCCTTCTCTAGTGAAAATCTGTATGTTTGTCCTTCAGCTGGCTCTATGATGTCTTGGTCAACCAGTTCGTGACTTTTGCCTCAACTTTCCATCTCAGACCAAAAAGGTACAGGCTGAGTTATAGGCTTCATGTTCTCATCAATGGTTAATCTCACTTGGCAGTTGTGCAACTTTCCAATTCCTCGAAACACTGGTCCAAACTCCTCTTGAAGCTCCATATAGAATTTCACAGAATTCACTTTCAATCCAATGTGTAGCACCCCCAAGGCATGGCCAGTTTCTCTACTCAGAAGAGGGAAAAAAAGTGTGCAAGAGTTGTTCATGTTGACTCCTTTTAAATTTCCCTTTCCATCCCTTAAGAGAAGCACCCTTGCTACAATGAGAACTTCATGTCCTCTCCTCTAACAGTACCACTGAGGTCAGACATTCACAGGATATGGAGCCTACATCCAACTGGTGTGAGGGCCAGCACACGTCCATTCATGGCCACAGATCTACACTATGCCAACAGACCACTAGCAGTTCATTCATTCATTTATCTAAAGTATTCCTTTGTTGTCCTATGGCTATTGTTATTCATTACCATATTAAAATATTCCCCCTGTAAGAGAAATTCATAGTTTTGGACTCTCTGCTGGAAACCTGCATTGATCAAGCAAATGTACAAGAATGCAAAAGAAAACTTGGCAATGCTTGAAGTCAGCAGTTGCTGGCTTTCTACAAATCTTCATGCTTATCAAATAAGAGAGGAAGTAGTTGACTAACATAAAACAAATGCTCATGAAAAATTCATAATTGCCATAAATTAGAGACAGCTGAAACCCCTGTTACAAGACGTACTGCCACACTGTGTACATTTCGCAACAATTCTTGATTAATGGACAGCCAGGGGGAGGCAGTGTCTCATATCTGCTGTGAAAGACACTCGCCTTACATTGGTGGAAAAGCAATAAATAGCATCTCTGGATTATTGCTAGGAAGTGACTCACCCTCCGGGAACATAACAGGATTTGTGCTTTCTGTATGCAGAAGAGATCATGCTGTACTGGTGACTGCAGTGGATGTCACTGCTTGGCACTCGGAGAGTAAAAAAAAGGACAAGTGTGTGGGTGTGTGTAGTAAAAGCGTTGTGATGTGGAAGCAGAATGCTCCTTTTAATTTAGTGCTTTTTCATTCACCAGCAAAGCTTTAAGGACCCTGTATAATGAAGATACCACAACTGTGAAAAATCATTCTATTCACAACCCTGCTTTTTTTACTAAGAGTTGGTCAATGATTTTAAAATAAGAATTAGTACAAGATTTCAGCACTATATAGCACAAAATAACTTGATTAAAAATTAAAGCTGGAAAACCAAATTTTAAACATCTTGGCTGAATTTTTGTTTTCGGTGTAATCTGTGATCCGGGCACAAATTACACTCAACATTGTAACGGTTTGAGAAGCTGTTCTTTCTTAAGCTTCTGCTCAAACTCATTTGCATATCACTGAACATAAAATGAATCTGTGATGGAATATAGGTATAATAGGCTTGATTAAGTAGAATTTGGAAATAGTTAGTGTATTATGCCTTCAGAGTTAAAGATTGAATAAATGGTTAGTTTTCAGAGCTCATTGAAGTTCCCATTTAAGATGGTAGAGTTAAATATTTCAAGGTCTCTGTTAGAATAGAATTGCTGTTACCAGGGACTTGGGAGATAAACATGCATTGAAATATCCTGTCAGTAAGAGGTAGCAATAAACTTAATTGGTTTATGGGGTTTGTTCAGACAGGTCGGCTCCGGAGGTTGCCGTGGGTATCATGGAAAGGGCAATTAACAATAAATGGAATGTACTCACAGGAACAAGAGAGGTCAAGTAAACACAATTATAAACATTTTGACCAGATAAAAACTCACAATTTCAAATTCCAGTAAAACATTAAATTAAAGATATGGATTTTAAAAGGAGCACAGGAAGGTCACATCAAATGCAAAGGTCATATGACACCTTAGAAGTAGTATAAATACAACGTTTTGAAGCAAACAGTTAGGGGTGTTGAATCCTCAACAGCACTTCTCATCCCATGCCTTATTCAGAGATTTAAGGTAGAAGTCTACTTTAAATTTTGATGGATATTCTGGATATTCTAAGATAATTTTGCTGTAACATTAGCAAGGTTAAACTTTTGGATTCTATGTAGGAAATAAGAATATGTGTTACATCTCTCAGTAATATTTGATATTGTGATATACTTATCCACTTAAGAAGTTTATTGCATGTTAAATTCTTTAATAAATATATAAAAGTTAATAAATTGTCTCATGTAGTATTCTGTATACAGCAACAAGAACCCCCGCTCTGTATCTCTTTAAGTGGAGAGATACGTATTGAAGAGAGTTTCCCAGACCCTTATAATATCTGCAATATTTATGACTTAGCCGTAAAATATTAGAAATAGGCTATGCGAAAGATGGTAAAATTCTCTGTTGGTTTTGTTTCTTTGAGGGAAAGCTAATGCAATTCTTTGGACCCAAATAAGTGTCTGAGAATTTGTCTGGTTTGAACTTGATTAAAGGAGATTCGTGGGGATGTGCTCCTGATTTGATTTAGTCCCTACAAGGGGTTAAAGTCATAAATCACTTCAAACCAAAGTAATTGGGCAATGCTTTAGTAAGTAATTTTTAAAGCAAGATGTTTGCATGAATAACTTGATTTTAAGTAACTGAAAATGAATTTTTAAAAAAGTAGAGAATCATTTGCTAGTTATATTAATGTACAGTAGTCATTTTCTTAGTAAATTAAGAAAACAAAATTCAAAAGCTTTTAAAATGTGCTTATTAGTATCCTTGCGCCTAAAAAAAACCCAGCTTAATTTGAAGAGCCTCCTTGAATGCCCACAAATACGTGCAATTAGCAGAAACGCGCCACAGTGATTAATTCAATCTGGAGGCCTGGCCAGTTTTGTGGGCCGGACCTGCTTCTGGCACAATGTTTTTTAAAAACTAACGCAAAAGATCACGGAAACTCGATTTGCGGCGAATGTAACTTATGCTTAAAATACCGTGATATTTGACACTGTTTTGGCTGATTTTGGGCAAATTACACTGAACACACCAGTGCAGCCTAGTAGAAACTCCAGCCCCTTGAATCAGTCAACTGCTAGCTTTAAAAACATGTTGGAAGTTGATTACTATTATACCTTATCTGATTGTTATGAAACTTAACTACAGTAATAAGTTCCTCTTAAAGCAAAAACTTTGCTTATTTGTAAGACAAGTAATATGAATGTTATTTTTCACACTTCATCACTATATCTATTTCATCCAAAGTGTTCTGCTTTATACTGGTACAGATGCAAGTTTCAGAATTGTTCGCTGAATCTAATGTTGAATAAATCACAGGAAGATATATGGGCACTAAGGTGCTACATATCAAATCACAGCTGCATGGTTTGAGCCTTTATTAGAAGAGCTATTGTACCCCACACCAAAACACATTTTAGAGTAGTGCAGGATAAAAGTATTGACTGCAATTTGGCAATGGGCCCAAAATTACAGGATTTTCCTGTGTGGTTTTGTGCAATTCTAAAAAACGATTTTATTAATAGCAGGAACATTATGTACATTCTGTGGTGTTCTGGGTTAGTTGCGTTAAATAATGCATTACGTTGCAGCACTTAACAAAATGCTGTTCAGGTCGCAAAAGCACAATGTACCCACTTGGACATTTTAGCTGTGATGGATCTACGTGTGGACAACAGCAGCAGGGTGTTTGCCAGCTCTGAGTCAGGCATCTCGAACCAAAATTCCATGCACACCCTTTTCAGGTCAGACTGGGCCTCAAAAAAAATCTGACCACAATAATAATACAGTTGAAACTCGTTATTATCAACATGTGCTGTATGGTGATTGCAGTACATGTCATTCAGAATGAAATAAAGAAGGAGAGTGCATGGGTGTGTACAATGTACTTCTTTGATTAAGGGGCTCATCTCACTGAGGCTTGAGTTCCTAACTGAACTATAATGGAACTACTTCTGGGAGTGGGAAAGAAAGTTCATCATAACTAAGACTTGTTGTTAAATAACAGAGTATGTAATAACAGTGCCTCACTGATTATAACTTCGACCCAATGTCATTCAGCACAGGGTGCGGCAAAGTGAAGCTGGTTATATCTAGAGCGTGAGCAGCACATCTGACGGGTGTGTCAACCAGACACACCTCCAAACACTAATGCCCTGTAGCACATACAGTAAAAAGCTTTCATACTGACAGCAGTCAGAATCAAGCAAGTCTTTTGTACAGGTGCCAATATTCGTGGAGACAAGCAGCACTTGCATGCTTGCATTTAAGGAACAAACTGAGATTGAATCAGGGAAATCCAAGTAGTATGCGAAGTGCATTGCAGCAAAATAACAATGATTAAATATTATTGTATAAAGGAGGCAAATCTGATGCAAATAATAGGCCCATCAATAATGGGTACACTCATACAAATTATTCGACGAAGTAGTTTGGAGAAATATCTATAACCAATAATTTAATAAGAAGCAACCACCCATACCTACTAGAGATAAATGACCCATTATGGACAGTATCATTGTGTTGTGATAGCACTCGTGCCTCTGACTCAGAAGGTTGTGGTTTCAAATTCCTCTACAGAGACTTGAGCACATAATCGCTGACACTTCAGTGCAGTACTGAAGGAGTGCCACACTGTCAGAGGTGCCATCTTTCAGATGAGACATAAAAGATCTCATGCCACTGTTTTCAGTAAAAGCAAAGGCGTTCTCCTCAGTGCCCTGGCCAATATTTATCCTGTAACTAAAAAACAGATTATGTGGTCATTACCTCATTGCTGCTTGTGGGACCTTGCTGTCTACAAATTAGCTACCATGTTTCTTACATTATAACAGTGACTACCTTTCAGAAATACTCCATCAGCTGTAAAGCACTTGGGGATATTCTGAGGTTTTGAAATGTGTGGTGGAAATGCAAGTTCTTTCCTTTATGTTATATGTATATTGTAATTTTAATATTTGTCATGTGTTATCTTTCATACTGTTTGTACATCTGTTACTAAGTAAAATGATTAGCTGAACAAAAATAAATAATCAGCCTGGATTTAGATGGGAAAAATCTTGCTTTAAAAACACAACATTTTTGAGGGCATTACAAATAAACTAGTGGAATTCTTTAAGTTTAATTGAGCTTTTCGAAGTCTTTTGACAAGATTCCAAATGAGAAACTAATAATGAAATGATAATCATCAGAACCAATGGTACAATGTTCAGCTGCATAGGCAGTTGAATAAAAAATAGGAGACTGTAATTAAGAGAGCTGTAAGAGCTGGTTTTATGTATGCACATTCCCAGCAGGAAGTGTTGACTGCTGGGAGAGGATATCAGGAAATCGCAGGCTTGCTTCCCACAATTTCCTACCCATTATACATAATGTATGTACAATTGTGGGGAGCTCAGCTGCAGTTCTCTGATTTGCAGCCAGGGGAGATGAGACGCACCAACAGGAATGTGATTTCACAAAATATCTCGGGAGAGGGAGACTAGGAGACTGTTGAGTGGAGGACCACAGGGCTCCATATTTGGACTGCTGTAGTTATTACATAAATGGCTTGGATACAGAGAACAATGGTAAGTTTGTTAAATTTGCAGTATCGTTATTTGTTTCATGGGATGTGGGTGTCACTGGCAAGGCCAATATTTGTTGCCTATCCCTAATTCCCCTTGACAACTGAATGGCTTGCTAGGCCGTTTCAGAAAGCAGTTAAGAGTAAATTACATTGCTGTGGGTCTGGAGTCACATGTAGGCCAGACCAGGTAAGGACAGCAGATTTCCTTCCCTAAAGGACATTAGTAAACCAGATGGGTTTTTACAATCGATGATAGTTTCATGGCATCATTACTGAGACTAGCTCTCAATTCCAAATTTTTATTAATTAAATTTAAATTTCACCAGCTGCCGTGGTGGGATTTGAACCCATGACCCCAGATCATTAGCTGGGGCCTCAGGATTGTTAGTTCAGTGACATTACCACGACACCACCATCTCTCCCTGCTAAGGTATCAGCCGTGGCTCAGTTGTAGCACTCTTGCTCTGAGTCAGGAGGTTGTGGGTTCACGTAAGACTCTAGAAACTTCACACTATCTTGGCTGATACTTTAGTGCAGCATCAGCACTGTTCAAGGTGCTTTCTTTTGGATGAGATGTAAAACTGAGGTCCTGTCTGCATTTTCTGGTGGACATAAAAGGTCCTGTTGCATCGTTCGATGAGTAGGGAAGCACTTCCCTCAATATTTATCCATTAGCCATCATCACTAAACAGGTTATCTGCTCATTGTCTCATTGCTGTTTCTGAGCCTTTGCAGTGCTCAAATGGTAGCTGCATTTCTACATGACAACAGTGACTGCACTTCAAAACTACTTAAGTGATTACAAAGTGCTTTGGGATACTCTAAGGTCATGAAAGCCGCTATCTAAATGCAAGTTCTTTCTTTCTTCCTCTCTCAAAATAAAGATAGCAGCAGGGAGAGCCGATGCAGGTAACAATTTGTAAACAATTTAGATTAGCTTTGTAATTTGTCAGATAAATGGCAGATGTGTTATAATACAGATACATACAATTTTTTGCATATTGGTTGAAAAAGCTGAGTAACTTACAATGAGTTGATAGAGATTTTGGACTGAACCTATGAGCAACAGGAGGCTCATCACTTTTGCAAGCAAGGAAATGTGGAGAAGCAATTAAAAAACAAATGGAACATTGGGGCACAGAGCCAGAATAGTATGAGTCTCTCTCGAGGCTGTATGAGGCTTTATATAATTCATTGGTTGGATCACAGGGTAACTGTGGTCTGTTCCGTTTATCACACAGCAAAAGAGCAACTAAATTTATACAGTGTGCTTCATGTAAAAGAATGTCCTAGAGTATTTTACATGACAGTCAGTTTATGCCAAGCAGGAAAAAAGAAGACATTAAAAGAAGGGTATGGGGTGGTGTTGATCAGAGCCCTGGTCATAAAAGGAAAGCTCATTAAAGCAGGGGAAAAGTTATAAGATGAAATTGTTTTGGGAGAGAGCACTGGAGATTAGGTAGCGATTGAACAATCAACCTCTGATGGTGGAGCAATGAAAGAGTCAGAGGACCAGAGGGAAAGGTAAAGATATATGGGCACAGCAGATTGCTCAGAAAGGACGGGGCAAGGCCATTAAGGTATCTGAAAATGAGGACAAGGATTCTCTGGATTCACGGAGGCACAAGAGAACAATGGAGTTTGGCAAGGAAAGGGATGATAGGTATCTGCAAATTTATGAGGATTGCACAGTGCCATGGACATTTGGATTAGTTGAAATCGGGGAAAGGTGGGAGCAGGGGTCCAATGAGGAGAGTACTGACAAAAGTCAATTCTCAAGGTGATAACAGTGTGGATTAGGATTTTAACAGGAATGAGGGAGAGTTAGGGATATAGGGCAATGTTTTGGGGATGGAGCAATGCAGTTTTGGTAATGAACTGGAAGTAAGGTAAAAATGTAATTCAGTGTCAACTGGGCACTGGGTGCCACTGAACGTAGCTTGAGAGGGCAGTCATTGAGATTGATGGATGATGGATCTGGATCATGTTATGTAACGGTGAGGGCCAATAAGAAAGGTTTTTGGTTTGTTAACATTGAGCAGCAGAAATTTTGGTTCATTCAGGACCAAATGTTAGGCAAGCAGAAGGAGTCAACAGTGATTTATTGTAGATGGTGCTGATAGGAGCAACTGGAATAATTTTAAAGAGCTGATTTTATGAACATGTGCTACCGATGGATTGTAGATTACAGGAAATTGCAAGCATGTTGACCATAATATTCAGTCCTTTAAATCAATGGATGGAAAGTTGAGGGCAGTGTGATTGTGGTTTCCTTCGGCTGGATGTTAGATAGGCAGCAGAGGTCCTGCTGTTAGGGCCGAAAGCAGGCATGGGGGGTAGCGACCCCGCTTGGGGTGGGCGCGGCAACTCCGCTTTGGTGGGCAGCGGGACCTTGAGTGACTTTTTGCCAGTGCTGTCCCTATTAAGGATGGCAGCCCTACCCCAAGAGCTGCTGGTGCAATCAGCAGGTGGGCAGCTCAGCAGCGCCATTGCTAGCAGTGATCACTGCTGGGGCTGCACCTGGAGGATGAGGGCACACCGATGGCCATGTACCCTCAAAGTCAGGTAAGTGGAGTCTGGGGGCACTGGGGCCAGTCAGGAGTGTCCCAACGATGGTGGGTGGAGTCGTGGAAGGTGGGCAATGCTGTTGCCTTGGGGGCTGCTGCTCAGGGCCCCTTCTGTGGGCCACAGAATGCCCAAAAAAGGAGGGCCTCCCCCAGAGCTTGCTGGGAAGCCACCAAGATTGACCCAGTGGTCTCCCAATGTGGCAGCGGGCTACCCAGCATCTGGTAAAATGCCAGCGGAGGAGGAAAGAGGCCTTTAATTGGCCACTTAAGTGGCTCAATTGGTCTCTGGGGAGGTGGGCCATCTGCCACCTTTCCTGCTGCTGGCAAAATGATATGGCAGCGGGAAGACGATAAGCACACCATCCAACGCCTACCTGCACCACTTTTCCAGCCTTCCCGCATCCCAGCCCCTCCCCAAAGGGCTGGTAAAATTCAGCCCCATATATGCATGGCTGACAGGTGTGACTTCCCATTGATAGACCATTACATCAGTGAATGCGCTTCAAAAAGTACTTAATTGCCTGCAAAGTGCTCTGGGATGTCCTGAAGCCGTGAAAATATATAAATGCAAATCGTACTTTCTGCAATCTGAAAAGTAAATGGTTAAAAGACATCTCATGAGGTATATAAATAATGTAAATTATTTTAAGATCAGTTAGTGGATAAGAGGATATGGGGGTTAAATTGGATAACCCTAGAAAATGGGCCCTGGGATCGCGATGCATGATTAATCGCGCCTGTCTATTGCACTGGAAGCAGGACGGCAAGTTTGTGCTGCCTGTTCATTTCCATGATTTCTACATGCAGCCAGTGCACCCCATGCTGTTCATTGAGCTGCATACATCAGTGGCCCAATATCATTAGTCCCTAGCACTATTTAAAGGTAGCCTTCACCTCTTAAAGGGGATGTGCATTGTGGCTGCTAGTGGTGCTGAGATCATTCTGATTATTGTGCTGTGTAAGAATCAACAATGGCTGAACATGGGAGAGAGCCGTGCAGCAATATTTTGGATGCTGTACTGGAGGACTTGGCGGAAGAGGTGGCAAGAACGAGAGATGTCCTGTATCTTTAGGAGTGCCAGAGTTCACACTAGAGACATGCTCTGAGGGCAAGGGGAAGAGATAGTGGCAGAGGGCAATGCTGGGAGTGTAGTCCCAAGGACCTGGATCCAGTGTAGGAAGAAGTTTAATGATCTCACATAAGTTGTCAAGATCAGTGAGTGCATCTTCAAATGTCATACCATATCAACTGCACCATTAGCTTCATCCATTGTTCAATTCACTATACTCCCATCACTCACCTACCAACAATCTCTATCAATAGTACTCATATGTTTTGTCTCACCCTCACACTGTTGCAATCCTCACACCCACATCTCAAAGCTTGAACACACTGCCAGCTGTTCAACCATGACAGCCACATCATTCAAATATATTCCACGACACTCACTGACACACTTCTCTCTTTCTTGCAGGCGACGGTGGCATACAACAGGAGGCAGCAGGAATTAACAGGAGAGGGAGAGGCGTGCCTGCATGTTCTAACCCCCATGGAGGAGACAATGCTGGCCATATGGAAAAGGCTATTGCTGGGTAGTGGCCACTGGCAGGGTGGAAACATTTGAAGATGAGGATATCTGCATGCCTAATCCTCCTTCCCTCATCCCACCTCCCTCATCCCTCAAACTCTCCTGATTTACAAGCTGCAGATGGTGTAAGCATGCACTTCTTACTTTTTCCTCTTCTGTGGCCATAACCGTATCCTTGTTGCTTTCTCATTTCCGTTATTCAAGAACTGGAAGCTGCGCAGGAGGAGCCACAAGAAAGTGAAGAGGATAGATCACTCTATTTCACAATGGCAGCCACCAGCTCGGGAGGGGAGAGGAGGAGGAGGAGAGGGTCTTTCTTGTCATTAAATGTCACTTCAGCTGTGTCAGGTTAAGAGAGAGCGTGTACTGGAGCGTGGAGCTCCAAAATGGGCAGTGCTAGCGTCAAATCAGCGTTACACGCTGATTGCGTTTATGTTCTGCCTGCTCTGCGTGCTGCTGGTGTCGTCAGGTGAGCAAGCCCTTTCTGAAGATGGTATCTGGCGTACTTCCCTTCGGAAGTGTGAGTGTGCATCATAGACTTTATTTTCGTAGTTTAAGAGGCCTCATAGCTCCCAAAAAATGGGCACTACGCAGTCCAGTTTTGCCCCCTGTATATTTAAATGATGATCAGTAAATTTAAAACAGAAATATAAAAAAACTTTAATGGTGATGGTTATTTGGGGAATGATTCTGCAAACATTAAATCCTAGCACAGGTCCTTGCCTTGCAGGAGCGCTTTCACATAAACGCCGTTTTTGAATAATCTTCCCAGTAAGTTAATAGAGTGAAAAACATTCAGGGAGTTCGAAATACAGCTGGATGTGAGGCTGAGTGAGTTGGAGTACTGGAGGGACAGCCCTCAATGGGCCTTTTCTCACCCTTGAATTTTTCTTGTTTTCTTATGATTACATCTCAAGTAGCTGTTGAATTCAAATGGAATATCCATCAATCCTAGAAATAGTTGAACTTGAGCAATCTACACATGTTTTTTACAAGAAATCTATTAAGTAGGCATGTGGCTCGTTGTGAATGAAGTTTATTTTTAGTTTACGAAATCCTGCAGAGTGCCAGTAACTGCTGCAAGGACTGGCTGCAGGCTATATTGGCATATACAAGTAGGCCATTAGTCTGAGTAATATTCTACATGTGTAGAATATTTTTGATAGCTGGCAATGTGCCATATCACTATTGAATTCCATACCTAATGACAATATGAGCATGGAGTACATGACAAAATTTGGAGCGTATAACACACAGCCTTATAAACTGTCAGAGTCCATGTTCCTGATCAAGATCAAACCTGCATATATGGCAACCTGATATTAAGTATTCATGTTTTTATCTCATAATTGTTTGTCTTAGAAAGTGTCAGTAACAAGATTTCACGACAATATTTTGTTTTCTTTGGAGATTTGGAAAATAAGATCTGTATGAAGGAAGTCAGCCATTCATTCCTGCAGCTGCCACTGCAGGTTTTTTTGGTGACCATTCTAATTACAGTACCTATTTTGAGACATTTGCAAATACTTCCACTTACTGATGTGACAGGAAAATGACACATGCACTGTAAATGTGCCTGAAACAGTTGCTTTGAAGAGGACTTCACAATAAAGTGGCAAAGAGCTAGATTTTACGGTTTAGTGCATTGGCCCTAAAGAAAGCAAGAACTTGCGCCTATATAGCACTTCATACAGCATCAAGACATCCCAAAGCACTTTACAGTCAATGAAGTGCTTTTGAAGTGTAGTCACTGTTGGCAGCCAATTTGCACACAGCAAGATCCCATAAACAGCGATAAGATCATGATCAGATAATCTGTTTCACTGATGTTGTTTGAGAGATAAATATTGGCCAAGACACTGCGGAGAACTCCCCTGTTCTCCTTTGAATAGTGCCATTGGGTCTTTTACATCTATCTGAGGGGGCAGATGGAGCTTCAGTTTAATATCTCATCAGAAAGATGGCACCTCATGCAGTGCAGCACTCCCTCAGTGCTGCATTGAGGTGTCAACCTGGTATATGTGGTCAAGTGTTTGGAATGGGATTTGAACCCACTATCTTCTAACTCAGTGATGAGAGTGCTACCACTGAGTCAAGGCTGACAACTACAGAAACCAATATAAATCAAGACTTTCACTGCCAGTTCCTCTACCCACCCTCTTCCCCTTCAAAATGGGATGAATGTTCAGCTTTAGACTGCCAGGAAATGAAGACAGACGCTCATCAAATGACCCAATACATCTCTATATATTCAGTTTAAAAAGGATAACTTTAAAAAAAACTTCTTTTGTTGCCATTGCTCTTGGTGTAGATAACAATTTTTACTCGTTAAACAAATGTGTGACACAATATGGAGCATAACATCATAGTTGAAGGTTGTTGATTCAATCAAAATTACAATTCTATGAAAAGAACTTTATACCATCTCTTAAACTCTTTTTCTTCTGTTCCCTTTATCTTTCACTGAAAGCATTCATCCCTTGCATGGATATGGTTCAGCAGATGCCAGGTGGCCTCCAGTACCTCAGTAAAATGGCTATTATTCATGTGTAAGCTTTGACAATGAGTTTCAGCAGGTTATCTAACCATGTAGAGCTTCACAGCTCTGTCGCTCCTGTACTCAGCCAAGGGCCCACGCATAAACACTACCAGTAGGAATCCCTGGTAGAAATCAGAAGCAGGAGCCTCCTCATCCTAATGATATGAATTATAATTGAAGCACCACTACTGATGCTTTGGCTAATTCAGTACAGAAGGAGCATCAAATTTGGGGGCACTTCTTAAACTGAACCATTCAGCTACTCAATGGATAAAGTTGCAGAACTATAGCTGGAGCAATACACTTTATTCTGTTGACAATGAATTTTGGATTTATACAGACCTGCTATGCCTATGCTCCTAATATTAATCTGAATTCAATGTCAAGAGAGATGAGAGTGTGATGTTTGAACAACGAATATGAAACCCTTCTAGTACTTATTGAATATGATAAGAAAATAAGCTTGAAGGGAATTGACAATATTATTGATGCCTCACCAACATATCAAACTGAAATTTCAATATTTCGAGATGGTGGGGGGGTGGTCTTGGGAGCGTAAAATGGAGTGGAAGGCTCGGGGGCCCTTCCCGACCTGCTCCCGCCTCCACTGCCATTTTACGCGGGGAGGCGGCAGTGCAGTCTGGCCGGCCCGCCCCAGGCCAATCAAGGCTCTTATGTGGCCAGTTAATGGCTACTTAAGGTCCTCCACCCGCCACCACAGGGATTTTTGCCTGGTTAGTTAAAAAAAGTGTTTTCAGTTTGTGGGCAACACTGCCAAGGCTGCATTTTGTGGGCCTTCTGGCAATTGTTATACAACATTTGCAAGTCTACTGCAGAGGCATTCGGAGTCTAGCACTTCGAGTTACATGTATCCCTGTTAGAGATGACAGGTTCAATTCCCTGAAGCAAATTAGTGAACTGGTTGCCATTATGACAAACCATCTTTGGTGCGAGTACACAAATGCCCATTTCTTTAAAATAAAACTCATAACTTTCCACCTTGGCATTTAAAACTCACAACCTCTGAATTGTTATGCCAGTATGAAAGCTATTACACTACCATAGCCACATCCAGCTAGGATACTAACTACATCATAACGTGCATAGTACAGCCAATTATTTACCATTTAGCAGAAACCTTCAGCTAAGTGAGTTAATCTTTTCCTACTAACAGGCTTAACCCTCTCCATTCATCTAAACCTCCTCCATCTCCAATCCCATATGGCATGCTAAGAATGTTAATAATAAAAGGATGGAACATTAGTACGATACCTAAACTCTGACCCACATATCTGTTTGTCTTCCTGTTCCATACACACTCCTTGTACAGTGTTTGTATGAAAGAGCAGGGAAGCACCAGTCACCATTCCACTACATGCAGGGTTCTGCATAATAATTTTTTCTTGTATTATATATCTGTGAATACTGAGTGGCACAAACTCATGGAAAACCCAGTGTGCAACAAATATATATAAAATACTACAAAAGGAATCAAGATTAACACTGAGAATACTTAATTTACAGTGCAACATTTTCTATTTTCAGTTGTCAGGTCTGGAATTCTCCTTCCCAAAACCTTTCCATCTCTCAGTCCCTCTCTCCTCCTTTAGAATTCTCCTCCAAACCTTTTGACCATGCTTTTGGGCATCTGTCTTACTATCTCCTTATAATTTGTTTGATAACACTCCTTTGAAGCACATTAGGATGTTTTGCTACATTAAAGATGCCATACAGATCTAAAGGCCGGAATTTTACGCACCCACCCTCCCCCCACCCCTCCCCCACAAAGAGCGAGATGGTGGGGGGGGAGGTGGTGTTGGGAGCGTAAAATGGAGTGGAAGGCTCGGGGGCCCTTACCGACTTGATCCCGCCTCCACTGCCATTTTACGCTGGGAGGCGGCAGTGCAGACTGGCCGGCCCGCCCCAGGCCAATTAATGGCTACTTAAGGTCCTCCGCCCGCCACCACAGGGGTTTTACCTTTGGCCAGTCAGGCAGCCCAGGCCTGAGAAAAGCAGGTGGCTTTCTGATGGCCTGGGGGGGGGGGGGGGGGTGGGGGGTGGGGAGAGTGCCTCATGATCGGGCACCCTGTGCCCAGCGGAGGGTCGTCCCTGATGCCCCAACCATAGAATAGTGATCACAATTCCGTAAGTTTTAGAATACTCATGGACAAAGACGAGAGTGGTCCTAAAGGAAGAGTGCTAAATTGGGGGAAGGCCAACTATACCAAAATTCGGCAGGAGCTGGGGAATGTAAATTGGGAGCAGCTGTTTGAAGATAAATCCACATTTGATATGTGGGAGGCTTTTAAAGAGAGGTTCATTAGCGTGCAGGAGAGACATGTTCCTGTGAAAATGAGGGATAGAAATGGCAAGATTAGGGAACCATGGATGACAGGTGAAATTGTGAAACTAGCTAAGAGGAAAAAGGAAGCATACATAAGGTCTAGGCGGCTGAAGAAAGACGAAGCTTTGGAAGAATATCGGGAATGTAGGACCAATCTGAAACGAGGAATTAAGAGAGCTAAAAGGGGTCATGAAATATCTTTAGCAAACAGGGTTAAGGAAAATCCCAAAGCCTTTTATTCATATATAAGGAGCAAGAGAGTAACTAGAGAAAGAATTGGCCCACTCAAGGACAAAGGAGGAAAATTATGCGTGGAGTCAGAGAAAATGGGTGAGATTCTAAATGAGTACTTTGCATCGGTATTCACTGAGGAGAGGGACATGACGGATGTTGAGGTTAGGGATAGATGTTTGATTACTCTAGGTCAAGTCAGCATAAGGAGGGAGGAAGTGTTGGGTATTCTAAAAGGCATTAAGGTGGACAAGTCCCCAGGTCCGGATGGGATCTATCCCAGGTTACTGTGGGAAGCGAGAGAGGAAATAGCTGGGGCCTTAACAGATATCTTTGCAGCATCCTTAAACACGGGTGAGGTCCCGGAGGACTGGAGAATTGCTAATGTTGTCCCCTTGTTTAAGAAGGGTAGCAGGGATAATCCAGGTAATTATAGACCGGTGAGCCTGACGTCAGTGGTAGGGAAGCTGCTGGAGAAGATACTGAGGGATAGGATCTATTCCCATTGGGAAGAAAATGGGCTTATCAGCGATAGGCAACATGGTTTTGTGCAGGGAAGGTCATGTCTTACCAACTTAATAGAGTTCTTTGAGGAAGTGACAAAGTTGATTGATGAGGGAAGGGCTGTAGATGTCATATACATGGACTTCAGTAAGGCATTTGATAAGGTTCCCCATGGTAGGTTGATGGAGAAAGTGAAGTTGCATGGGGTCCAGGATGTACTAGCTAGATGGATAAAGAACTGGCTGGGCAACAGGAGACAGAGAGTAGCAGTGGAAGGGAGTTTCTCAAAATGGAGACGTGTGACCAGTGGTGTTCCACAGGGATCCGTGCTGGGACCACTGTTGTTTGTGATATACATAAATGATTTGGAGGAAAGTGTAGGTGGTCTGATGAGCAAGTTTGCAGACGACACTACGATTGGTGCAGTAGCAGATAGTGAAGGGGACTATCAGAGAATACAGCAGAATATAAATAGATTGGAGAGTTAGGCAGAGAAATGGCAGATGGAATTCAATCTGGGCAAATGCGAGGTCATGCATTTTGGAAGATCCAATTCAAGAGCGAACTATACAATAAATGGAAAAGTCCTGGGGAAAATTGACGTACAGAGAGATTTGGGTGTTCAAGTCCATTGTTCCCTGAAGGTGGCAACGCAGGTCGATAGAGTGGTCAAGAAGGCAGACGGCATGCTTTCCTTCATCGGACGGGGTATTGAGTACAAGAGTTGGCAGGTCATGTTACAGTTGTATAAGACTTTGGTTCGGCCACATTTGGAATACTGCGTGCAGTTCTGGTCGCCACATTACCAAAAGGATGTAGATGCTTTGGAGATGGTGCAGAGGAGGTTCACCAGGATGTTGCCTGGTATGGAGGGCGCTAGCTATGAAGAGAGGTTGAGTAGATTAGGATTATTTTCATTAGAAAGACGGAGGTTGAGGGGGCACCTGATTGAGGTGTACAAAATCATGAGAGGTATAGACAGGGTGGATAGCAAGAAGCTTTTTCCCAGAGTGGGGGATTCAAATACTAGGGGTCACGAGTTCAAAGTGAGAGGGGAAAAGTTTAGGGGGGATATGCGTGGAAAGTTCTTTACGCAGAGGGTGGTGGGTGCCTGGAATGCGTTGCCAGCGGAGGTGGTAGATGCGGGCACGATAGCATCTTTTAAGATGTATCTAGACAGATACATGAATGGGCAGGAAGCAAAGAGATGCTGACTGCATCTGCGGGAAGTGCACCCAACTCCAGATCCTCGAGAACCGCGTTAGGGAACTGGAGCTGGAGCTGGATGAACTTCGGATCATTCGGGAGGCGGAGGGGGTTATTGAGAGGAGTTATGGGGAGGTAGTCACACCTCAGGTAAAAGAAGTAGGTAGATGGGTTACCGTCAGGGGAAGGAGAGGGAACCAGCAGGCAGTGCAGGGATCCCCTGTGGCCGTTTCCCTCAACAACAGGTATACCGTTTTGGATACTGTTGCGGGGGACGACTTACCAGGGGTAAGCAATGGGGTACAGGTATCTGGCACAGAGTCTGTCCCTGTTGCTCAGAAGGGAAGGGGGAAGAGGAGCAGAGCATTAGTCATTGGGGACTCCATAGTTAGGGGAACAGATAGGAGGTTCTGTGGGAACGAGAGAGACGCACGGTTGGTATGTTGCCTCCCAGGTGCCAGGGTTCGTGATGTCTCGGATCGTGTTTTTGGGATCCTTAAGGGGGAGGGGGAGCAGCCCCAAGTCGTGGTCCACATAGGCACCAACGACATAGGTAGGAAGAGAGATGGGGATTTAAGACAGAAATTCAGGGAGCTAGGGTGGAAGCTTAGAGCGAGCTCAAACAGAGTTGTTATCTCTGGGTTGTTGCCCGTGCCACGTGATAGCGAAGCGAGGAATAGGGAGAGAGAGGAGTTGAACACGTGGCTGCAGGGATGGTGCAGGAGGGAGGGTTTTGGTTTCCTGGATAATTGGGGCTCTTTGTGGGGTAGGTGGGACCTCTACAAACAGGATGGTCTTCACCTGAACCAGAGGGGTACCAATATCCTGGGGGGGAGATTTGCTAGTGCTCTTCGGGGGGGTTTAAACTAATTCAGCAGGGGAATGGGAACCTAAATTGTAGTGCCAGTGTACAGGATGTTGAGAGTAGTGAGGTCAGGGATAAGGTTACAAGGACGCAAGAGGGCACTGGCAAGCAAGAACCTGGTTTAATGTGTGTCTACTTCAATGCCAGGAGCATCCGGAATAAGGTGGGTGAGCTTGCAGCATGGGTTGGTACCTGGGATCTCGATGTTGTGGCCATTTCGGAGACATGGGTAGAGCAGGGGCAGGAATGGATGTTGCAGGTTCCGGGATTTAGATGTTTCAGTAAGAACAGAGAAGATGGTAAAAGAGGGGGGGGTGTGGCATTGTTAATCAAGGAGAGTATTACAGCGACAGAAAGGACGTTTGAGGACTCGTCTACTGAGGTAGTATGGGCCGAGGTTAGAAACAGGAGAGGTGAGGTCACCCTGTTGGGAGTCTTTTATAGACCTCCAAATAGTTCCAGAGATGTAGAGGAAAGGATAGCGAAGATGATTCTCGACAGGGGCGAGAGTAACAGGGTAGTTGTTATGGGGGACTTTAACTTTCCAAATATCGACTGGAAATACTATAGTTTGAGTACTTTAGATGGGTCAGTTTTTGTCCAGTGTGTGCAGGAGGGTTTTCTGACACAATATGTAGACAGGCCAACCAGGGGCGATGCCACATTGGATTTGGTACTGGGTAATGAACCCGGCCAGGTGTTAGATTTAGATGTAGTTGAGCACTTTGGTGATAGTGATCACAATTCGGTTAGGTTTACCTTAGCAATGGGCAGGGACAGGTATATACCGCAGGGCAAGAATTATAGCTGGGGGAAAGGAAATTATGATACCATTAGGCAAGATTTAGGATGCGTAGGATGGGGAAGGAAACTGCAGGGGATGGGAACAATCGAAATGTGGAGCTTATTCAAGGAGCAGCTACTGCGTGTCCTTGATAAGTATGTACCTGTGAGGCAGGGAGGAAGTTGTCGAGCGAGGGATCCATGGTTTACTAAAGAAGTTGAAGCGCTTGTCAAGAGGAAGAAGAAGGCTTATGTTAGGATGAGACGTGAAGGCTCAGTTAGGGCGCTTGAGAGTTACAAGCTAGCCAGGAAGGATCTAAAGGGAGAGCTAAGAAGAGCAAGGAGAGGACACGAGAAGTCATTGGCGGATAGGATCAGGGAACACCCTAAGGCTTTCTATAGGTATATCAGGAATAAAAGAATGACTAGAGTTAGATTAGGGCCAATCAAGGATAGTAGTGGGAAGTTGTGTGTGGAATCAGAGGAGATAGGGGAAGCGTTAAATGAATATTTTGCATCAGTATTTACAGTAGAGAAAGAAAATGTTGTCGAGGAGAATACTGAGACTCAGGCTACTAGGCTAGTTGGGATTGAGGTTCACAAGGAGGAGGTGTTATCAATTTTGGAAAGTGTGAAAATAGATAAGTCCCCTGGGCCAGATGGGATTTATCCTAGGATTCTCTGGGAAGCTAGGGAGGAGACTGCAGAGCCTTTGTCCTTGATCTTTATGTTGTCATTGTCGACAGGAATAGTGCCGGAAGACTAGAGGATAGCAAATGTTGTCCCCTTGTTCAAGAAGGGGAGTAGAGACAGCCCTGGTAATTATAGACCTGTGAGCCTTACTTCGGTTGTGGGTAAAATGTTGGAAAAGGTTATAAGAGACAGGATTTATAATCATCTTGAAAAGAATAAGTTCATTAGCAATAGTCAGCACGGTTTTGTGAAGGGTAGGTCGTGCCTCACAAACCTTATTGAGTTTTTCGAGAAGGTGACCAAATAGGTGGATGAGGGTAAAGCAGTGGATGTGGTGTATATGGATTTCAGTAAGGCGTTTGATAAGGTTCCCCACGGTAGGCTATTGCAGAAAATACAGAAGTATGGGGTTGGAGGTGATTTAGAGCTTTGAATCAGAAATTGGCTGTTTGTCATTTTTATAAATGACCTGGAAGAGGGTTTAGAAGGGTGGGTTAGTAAATTTGCGGATGACACTAAGGTCGGTGGAGTTGTGGATAGTGCCGAAGGATGTTGTAGGGTACAGAGGGACATAGATAGGCTGCAGAGCTGGGCTGAGAGATGGCAAATGGAGTTTAATGCGGAAAAGTGTGAGGTGATTCACTTTGGAAGAAGTAACAGGAATGCAGAGTACTGGGCTAATGGGAAGATTCTTGGTAGTGTAGATGAACAGAGAGATCTTGGTGTCCAGGTGCATAAATCCCTGAAGGTTGCTACCTAGGTTAATAGGGCTGTTAAGAAGGCATATGGTGTGTTAGCTTTTATTAGTAGGGGGATCGAGTTTCGGAGCCACGAGGTCATACTGCAGCTGTACAAAACTCTGGTGAGACCGCACCTGGAGTATTGCGTGCAGTTCTGGTCACCGCATTATAGGAAGGATGTGGAAGCTATGGAAAGGGTGCAGAGGAGATTTACTAGGATGTTGCCTGGTATGGAGGGAAGGTCTTACGAGGAAAGGCTGAGGGACTTGAGGTTGTTTTCGTTGGAGAGAAGGAGGAGGAGAGGTGACTTAATAGAGACATATAAGATAATCAGAGGGTTAGATAGGGTGGGTAGTGAGAGTCTTTTTCCTCGGATGGTGGCAAACACGAGGGGACATAGCTTTAAGTTGAGGGGTGATAGATATAGGACAGATGTGAGAGGTAGTTTCTTTACTGAGGGAGTAGTAGGGGCGTGGAACGCCCTGCCTGCAGCAGTAGTAGACTCGCCAACTTTAAGGGCATTTAAGTGGTCATTGGATAGACATATGGATGAAAATGGAATAGTGTAGGTCAGATGGTTTCACAGGTCGGCGCAACATCGAGGGCCGAAGGGCCTGTACTGCGCTGTAATGTTCTAAAAAAAAGATACAGACCCTTAGAAAATAGGCCACAGGTTTAGATAGAGGATCTGGATCGGCGCAGGCTTGGAGGGCCGAAGGGCCTGTTCCTATGTTGTAATTTTCTTTGTTCTTTATTCTTTAACCATCCCCAATGCCCAACACACCCCCCCATCCCCCCAGTTGACCACCCTTTCCTCGCTGGGGCCTGACTGATCACTCCCGGCAAGGCCACAAAATCTTACCTTTTCCCGGGGCATCCTTTCTCTTCTTTTTGATGCTGGGTTGCAGTCCCAGCAGTGACCACCGCTCCTGATGGACGGCCCCCGTCGGACGAGAGTAAAATTCTGACCAAAGAGAGTGCAGGAGCAGAGGGACCTGAGTATGCATATGCATCAATCTTTGAAGGACATATTGAGAGAGTAGTTGGTAAAGCATATGGGATCTTGGGCTTCATAAATAGAGGCATTGAGAACAAAAGCAGGAAAATTATGCTGAAAATTTATGAAGCGCTGGTTAGGCCCCAACTGGAGTATTGTGTCCAGTTTTGGTCACCACACTTCAGGAAGGATGTGAGGGTCCTTGAGAGGGTCCTTGAGAGGGTGCAGATGAGATTCGCCAGAATGGTTCCAGGGATTAAGGATTTCAGTTACAAGGTTAGTTTGGAAAAGTTGGGTTTATTCCCCTTAGAACAAAGGAGATTGAAGGGAAATTTAATGGAAGTGTACAAGATTATGACAGGCTTAGATAAGTTAGACAACGAAAATCTTTTCCCATTAACTGATGGCACAAGGACTAGGGGACACAGATTGAATGTTTTGGACAAAAGATGCAGGGGGAATATGAGGAAGCACTTTTTTATGCAACGGTTGGTAATGACCTGCAACTCGCTGCCCACAAGGGTGGTGGAAGCTGAGAAAATCAATGACTTCAAGAGGAAGTTGGATGGAAATCTGAGAGAGGTAGACTTACAGCGTTCTGGGGAGCGAGTGGGGGAGAGTGGGACTGACAGGATAGCTGCCATGGTGAGCTGCCATGGACTCGATGGGCCGAATGGCCCCCTTCTGTGCTGTAAATGACTCTATATATATGCAAAATTTTGTCGTTGCTGTTGTATTTTAACACTGAACAAGACCTCAGTGATTAGTCTGCACACAAGAGAAGTTTAAAGAACACAATAACCTAGTAGTTCTTTATAGTGAGGCCTGTGTGTCTATTACCAGTTTCCAAAGAGAAGGGCGCATGTCTAGACAGACTAGTCATAACCATGCCAAGCCAAGGATATTATAATTTACTGTTTATTGTGGCCGAGGTTGATGTCACAGTGGGTCATTCTGTATTGCTAAGCATTTTAATAATTGGCCATTCACTGTTACTATGTGAGTAATGTCACAAGAACACTCTTTATGAATTTCTTTTGACTGCTATATGGCTGAGAATGTGACAAAATTATGAAAAAAGCAAGACAAGTTTATGGCCAGAATCACAAGACCAGAAGTTAAAATTGGCAATATATGTCATGCAGACCCCCACCTGCCAAGAATGAGGTATATTAACTTTGGCATATGAACATTGATTTAAATTGTTGCTGAAGTGAAGAAAGGACTTGTTAAAAAAAAATCACCAGACACTTGGCTGGAAAAACATTTGCATACTAACAGACAGTGCTTGGAGAGACAAAGGACTATTCCCTGCTCCACTTAACCCAAAATGGACTGTGATCACTAGACATTGAAGGTGAGGAAGCTCACATTCCAGGATGACTGCTAAGATGGCAGAATCCACAAACAGTGGTCAAACCAGATCATTACATGACTAACCTGCTGGGCAACCTGGGCTTTTTTGAATTGTGCCACAAAGAAAGAGGCAGAAGGCAGTTTGAAACTGAAGCTGAAACAAGCTTCAGGCTGTCTCTCTCTATCTTGTTTTCTCCCAAGCCACCGGACCCACAGAAGACACATAAACCTCAAGAGAGAAAAGACTCCCACATTGGAACAAGTTGAAAAGTGAACTGGGCCCCAACGAATTACAAGACTTACCGGCAACCAAAGACTCCACATTGACCTTATAGAACTGTAACTACCAGATATTGCCTCAAACCTTTCTCCTTTATTCCTTCTACTTTTTCTGTCTCTATCTGCGTGTGTGCTTATCGCATATGCATGCTAGAGTGATCACGTCGCATATTCGTAGTTGTTAACTGGATTAGAGTTTAAGATACATAAACATCTACCTTTCTTGTTGAAACCTAAACCTGTTTGATTTCTTTGCCTTACAATTGGAGCAGTGAACCAGGTTTCACCTAGGGGGAGCTAAAAACACGGTGTTTCTAAAATTAAACCCTGTTACGGTTGAACCAGGCAAAGACTGAGAGGGACCCCCTAGACTCCTCTCACATGGTCACAACAATTAGGATGAATTCACATGACATTCCTTTGCTGGCTTTTTTTATTGCAAGGATCAATCTATTTATTTTAAATAGGTTAATGGCTCCACCAAAATACCAAACCAATCATCTGCTAATATCACCAAAAGTACCTTCTATAAGGTTGGAATTTTAATATTCCTAAAAAGCAAGTCTGTTTCAGATTCAAGCAGATTTTATTAATGTTGAATTAACAATTCACCAAAATTGATCTATCTCAATAGAATTTCTGTTCTTGTTACATTTATGGGCCTTTTTAAATTTGTTTATTCCAGATTATTCCAGTTCTTATATTCTAGCTCATTTTAATAAATGAATAGTAATTCCCCATTTCTTTTAGTGAGTTTATCCTTGTGCTGAGATCTAGGCAAACATTCAGTAAAGTACTGATGATAATAAATCAGAAAACCACATCTATGATTGTTTTAATCACTGGACTTACCTTATGCCTTCATTGGATCTCACTCTGGTCTTTGAAAAATGGTGTAATATTACATCAAACATTGTTTTAAGTTTAATATACAAGAAAAAAATCTATTTTACAAAAGATGAAACACGCATAAATGGGAGTCATATAATACAATTATATAATTGAAATACTCAACTATCCAATAATTCAAGAGGGAAAAACAATAAAAGAGATTGCAACCGTAAAAATATCTCAGTTTTGTTATAGTTACTAGCCCCAGTTATAAATATGATACAAATGAATACAGAAGACTTACACTCACCTTTCAGGCCTCACTACAAACTACACAGAATAAGATAATCTTATAAGATTGACTGTGCAGTAAATTTTTATAAAACTGTTGGGAACCCTATAACAAAAGTGAAATATGTATCTTCCACGTGCCAGTTCGAATTCAGGACCCCTCCCAATCCCCAATTATAGATTGATATCAAATCTAATACAGAGAAACATGGTAGCATGCTCAAAAGCAAATATAGGGGGGAATTTTATGCTCTCCCCCGCGTTGGGTTTGGATGCGGGGAGAGCATATAATGGGGCAGAATAGTGATGGGGAGACCCTGACACCTTCCCGCCTCCATCTAAATTAAGTCCTGGGTGGGAAGGTTTGTGAACCAATTAAGGGCTTTATCCTACTCCTGCTGGAATTAGCCCAGTGGCAGACGGGCCTGTCGCCGCACAGGGAACATGGCAAGCAAACCCCGTGTGAGGTTGCATGCCAGCTCCGGGGGGGTGGGGGGCTGTGGTGGGAGGGGGGGTCCCTTATTAAAGAGCAGAGTGCCTGATCAAGGGATCCAGCATCGGGAAGGGAGGGCCAGCTGAAAGCCACACCTCTGCCCTTGCTGCTGACCCCCCTACAACCCCTCCCCGCAACCCCCAACCCACAAAATCCCTCCCACTGTGACTTATTGGTGGCCCGGGTCCAAGGCCTCAGGTGAAGCCAGTACCGGCAACAGCACCCGCCTCTGCAGTGGAGCTGCTCAATTAAAGAGCTGTCGGCCTCTGATTGGCCAACAACTTTCAGCCATTGGGACTTCCGTTGCCAGGGTCCTTGATTCTGTGGCAGGCTTGCCACTGTCCACTTAAGTGCCTAATTGGCACTTGATTTGGCAGGCCTTCCCCAGAGGAGGCGATGCGGGGCTTTCGCTAGCGCTTTTGGTGACCCCCGTCACCAAGACAAATTCCTGACCATAGTTGATAATTTATATTGCAAGAAATTCTACAACTAGTTATCTGATCAAAAACCTGTATTGGCTCTGATCTGTGCAGTCTGTTTGCAGCAATGCAGAGGGTTGAAAGAGTGAAGTGATGCCAATGAAGTCATAAGAAGTCACCACATTGCTGTTCATGTGGGGTGTCAGTGCTCGATTCAGTTCTATAACAACCACAACTTATATTTATATAGTGCCTTTAACATAATAAAATGTACCAAGGTGCTTCACAGGAGTGTTATAAAGCAAAATTAGACACTGAGAAACTAGACACTGAGCCACATAAGGAGATATTAGGACAGATGGCCAAATACTTCGTTAAAGTGGTAGGTTTGAAGGAGCATCTTAAAGGAGGAAAGAGAGGCGAGAGGTTTATGGAGGGAATTCCATAACTTAGGGCCGAGGCAGCTGAAAGCATGGCCACCAATGGTGTAGCGATTAAAACCGGGGATGCTCATGAGGCCAGAATTAGAGGAGTGCAGATATCTCAGAGGGTTGTGGAGCAGGAGGAAATTACCAAGATAGGGAGGGGTGAGGCCATGGAGGGATTTGAAAACAAGGATAGGAATTTTAAAATTGAGGTGTTGCTTAACAGGAGCCAATGGGACTTGGTGCCAGTAAGGACAGGGGCGACAGAGTTTTGGATGACCTCAAGTTTACAGAGGGTAGGATGTGGGAGGCCGGCAAGGCGTGCATTAGAATATTAAGTGTAGAGGTAACAAAGGCATGAATGAGGATTTCAGCAGCCGATGATCTGAAGCAGAGCAAAGTTGGGCGAAGTTACGGAAGTAGAAATAGCCAGTCTTAGTGGTGGCGCAGATATGTGGTCGGAAGCTCATCTCGGCGTCAAATATGACATCAAGGTTGCTGACAGTCTGCTTTAGTCTTAGAGAGTTGCCAGGGAGAGGGATGGAGTCAGTAGCTAGGAAAGCAGAGTTTAGGGTGTGGACTGAAGAAAATGGCTTCAGTCTTTCCAATATTTAATTGGAGAAAATTTCAGCTTACAATGGAGAAGGCGTAAACTGTTGTGTAAATGCTGGAAACCTGCACCTTTACTCAGTATGCTGAGTGAACATATAAGTAAGATTCTATAAACAGTGTCCAAACCACACGCAGCTTCCACAGTGCGGACTGCGACACCGACAACTCCCTGGTGTGCAGCAAAGTTAGACTCAAACCAAAGAAGCTACATCACTCCAAGCAGAAGGGCCACCGCGCATCAACACTAACAGAATTTCTCATCCACAGTTGTTACATAGGTTTCTAAATTCACTTGAAAAAGCCCTTCAAAATACTCCTACAGAGGATGCAGAGACCAAGTGGGCCCACATCAGAGACGCCATTTATGACTCAGCAATGACCACCTATGGCAAACGTGAGAAGCAGAATGCAGACTGGTTTCAATCTCACTTTGAAGAGCTGAAACCTGTCATAGCCGCTAAGCACTTTGCACTGTTGAACGACAAGAAAGCCCCCAGCGAGTTAACATCCGTAGCACTTAAAGTAGCCAGAAGCGCTGCACAAAGAAGAGCCAGGCGCTGTGCAGATGACTACTGGCAAAACCTATGCAGTCGTATTCAGCTGGCCTCCGACACCAGAAACATCAGAGGAATGTATGATGGCATTAGGAGAACATTTGGGCCAGCCATCAAGAAGATCGCCCCCCTCGAGTCTAGATCAGGGGACAAGATCTCTGACCAACGCAAGCAAATGGACCGCTGGGTGGAGCACTACCTAGAACTGTACTCCAGGGAAAATGTTGTCATTGAGACAGCCCTCAATGCAGCCCAGTCTCTGCCAGTCATGGATGAGCTGGACTAACAGCCAACAAAACCGGAAATCAGTGATGCCACTGATTCTCTAGCCAGTGGAAAAGCCCCTGGGAAGGACGGCATTACCCCTGAAATAATCAAGAGTGCCAAGCCTGCTGTACTCTCAGCACTCCATGAACTGCTTTGCTTGTGCTGGGATGAGGGAGCAGTACCACAGGACATGCGCGATGCCAATATCATCACCCTCTATAAGAACAAGGGTGACTGCGGTGACTGCAAGAACTACCGTGGAATCTCCCTGCTCAGCATAGTGGGGAAAGTCTTCGCTTGAGTAGTTTTAAACAGGCTCCAGAAGCTGGCCGAGCGCGTCTACCCTGAGGCACAGTGTGGCTTTTGAGCAGAGAGATCCACCATTGACATGCTGTTCTCCCTTCGTCAGCTACAGGAGAAATGCTGCGAACAACCGATGCTCCTCTACGTTGCTTTCATTGATCTCACCAACGCCTTTGACCTAGTCAGCAGACGTGGTCTCTTCAGACTACTAGAAAAGATCGGATGTCCACCAAAGCTACTAAGTATCATCACCTCATTCCATGACAATATGAAAGGCACAATTCAGCATAGCGGTGCCTCATCAGACCCCTGAGTGGCGTGAAGCAGGGCTGTGTTCTCGTACCTACACTGTTTGGGATCTTCTTCTCCCTGCTGCTCTGACATGTATTTAAGTCTTCAGAAGAAGGAATTTTCCTCCACAGAAGATCAGATGGCAGGTTGTTCAACCTTGCCCGTCTTAGAGTGAAGACCAAAGTACGGAAGGTCCTTATCAGGGAACTCCTCATTGCTGACGATGCTGCATTAACATCTCACACTGAAGAGTGTCTGCAGAGACTCATCGACAGGATTGCGGCTGCCTGCAACGAAATTGACCTAACCATCAGCCTCAAGAAAACGAACATCGTGGGACAGGACGTCAGAAATGCTCCATCCAGCAATATCGGCGACCACGCTCTGGAAGTGGTTCAAGAGTTCACCTACCTAGGTTCAACTATCACCAGTAGCCTGTCTCTCGATGCAGATGGGAAAGGCTTCCACTGCTATGTCCAGACTGGCCAAGAGAGTGTGGGAAAATGGCGCACTGACACGGAACACAATAGTCCGAGTGTATCAAGCCTGTGTCCTCAGTACCTTGCTCTACGGCAGCGAGGCCTGGACAACGTATGTCAGCCAAGAGCGATGTCTCAATTCACTCCATCTTCGCTACCTCCAGAGAATCCTTGGCATCAGGTGGCAGGACCGTATCTCCAATACAGAAGTCCTCGAGGCGGCCAACATCCCCAGCATATACACCCTACTGAGCCAGCGGCGCTTGAGGTGGCTTGGCCATGTGAGCCACCTGGAAGATGGCAGGATCCCCAAAGACACATTGTACAGCGAGCTCGCCACTGGTATCAGACCCACCGGCCGTCCATGTCTCCGCTTTAAAAACGTCTGCAAACATGACATGAAGTCCTGTGACATTGACCGCAAGTCGTGGGAGTCAGTTGCCAGCGATCACCAGAGCCATAAAGGCGGGGATAAATAGTGGCGAGTCGAAGAGACTTAGCAGTTGGCAGGAAAAAAGACAGAAGCGCAAGGAGAGAGCCAACTGGGTAACAGCCCCGACAACCAATTTTATCTGCAGCGCCTGCATCACTCTATGACTCTAGAATTGGCCTTTATAGCCACTCCAGGCACTGCTTCACAAACCACTGACCACCTCCAGGCGCGCTTACCCATTGTCTCTCGAGACAAGGAGGCCAAAGAAGAAGAAGCGACAGGTCCTCTGGTCTCATTGGAATAAACCTGGTGAGCTGTGCTCGTCAATTGGGCCTGCGAATTAGTTTTGTGGTCTGAGCCCTTCAGCCGACTTGAATGCTGAGGTAAGTCCAGGAGTAGGAAAACCAAAATGGATTACGCAGTGGGGGCAAGCGCAGGGCTGGCAGCATCCCATGGGATGAATATGGAGGCAGAAACAGCATCACTGAATCACTTGGTTTCACCTTAAAGTAAATTCAAAATAAAAGTTACCTGTCAGTTTCTTTGGCAGCCTCCAGTGGTCCTTTTAATCACCGTTGGTTAGGCCTCTGCAGTGATTGAAAAACTAGTTGGACATTATGCAGCATAAGCTCTGAATAATTTCCTGAAAGTAGTCACAGGATCTTCATTCCAATATTTCAGGAGCCACTAGGGTCACTTAAAAATGTCATGACAAATGTAATGGCGCCCCAAATGCACAAATCAGACACAGGCTATCGCCCTGCAAGATTCATCATTATTATGCCCCATAATAAAAACAGAAAGTGCTGGAAATACACAGCAGGCCTGGCAATATCTGTGGAGAGAAAAACAGAGTTATGCCCATCTTACACCTGCAAAGATTTGTACAACAAAGTTGATCTGGGCCCCAAGTGGGGTCAGCCTGGTAGCTTTTGTGATGCAGCAGTGACCTCAACTCAACAGATTTCCCTTGAAGAGTTTGGTCAGTCATTGTCTAGCCACTGTATATCTACCACTAAGACATCTGTTTTGAGGATGGGGATAGAAAGAGTTATCTCTCTTAGAAGTACACCTCCCATTGAATGATGATGGGAAAGTATTGATTTCAACTTTAAAATATTGGCTTGAGGAAGGCGCTTGTGACAAGGAACAGCAGCTTAAAATGTGAGGATAATTCAATAAATGATCAAAGTTATAATCTAAATATGGCTCTTTAAAAGACACTAATGTCAAAAAGTTTATAAGAAACATTTCTTTCTGCAACATCCTCAGAAGACAAATGTCTTCTATTTTCCAGTTTATCAAGAGGAGCAGATGCTAAATGGTTAATTTTTCAACTCCTGATTAAAATCACTGGCCATAAAGGCTGAAAGCAGTCATAAAATCTAATTTTTCCCAATGCACTGCAAATTCTGTTTCCTACTTCCTCTCTTCTTTCAGTGTCTGGCTCTGAAAAGCTCATGGTTTATCAGGAAATCAACAGTCATCAAAGTCAGGGGCCTCAAGACGTGATAACAATTGCCATCAACACACATGGGCTCTCCGCCAATGTCTGGTATTCTGGCGCTGTCACCGGAGGAGGTCTCAGCTAAGTGCAGTTATAAATACATCAGGCCCTGTTAAAAAATAAACTGACACAGGACTAAACTACTGCAGTTCACATAGTAAGGAAATAGAGGGGTAATTTGGCTTTCTAATTGCACCCTGCTCAGACAGGATTCTCTTCAAAAGTTGAAGTAAAGAGAGCATAATGGCTTTAGTCTTCCACATTGAAAATTTACAAGACCTCGTCTCCTGCCTGCAGGCAGTGTAATAGTGTTTAAACAGTGTTAGGGAACCCACAAAGAGAAATCTATTGCCTTGTAACAATCCTTGCTGGAATTTTATTTTAATATATAGCTGAAAGAGAAAGATAATTTCATTTGATGGTTTTCCAAAACATTGATAACTCAGACTGGGGTTAATCCTATGTCATGTAAAATAAGGAAGTTAGATATATCAAAGCCTGCAAAAATTTCACTTCAAAAGATTAGAACAATTTGAATTCAGTCAAGTTTGGAAGGGTCGCTGTCTGGGAATTCAAATAATTTGCTAATGCACTTTTCGGTAAACAAAAACAATCTTGTCACTTTCAAATTATAACAAATCAAAAAGCGCCTACTTGCATTTATAGTTATGTTTTCCCCTCCAGTATGTACGACAATAACAAAATCAATCATTTATAAACGAAATGGTGCAGCCAGTAAGAATTGATGAGAACTGCTGATGGGTTCCTCTCTCACCTCAGGAAAAGTGTAGGATATAAACTATAAAGCATTTAAGATATCCAGACTAGCAACTGTTTGAAAACACTTTCCTAATCTTTCTAACCTCAGTCCACCCAACTCTCACTGGCCCAATGTTCCAGCATTTCTAAAGAGACAGGGGCTTCTGAAAATCAATGCCATTTTATTCCAGAGGAGAAAAACAAAGCTCCCTTTATGTTCTTGGTCAGAGAACATGCACACAATATAAGGTAGATCTGACATGTAGAAAAAAAAGGGTTAAGGCCAAAAATGACTAATTTGTCCTTACTCTGCAGGAGATTTTGAATAAAGGAAAAGTCCATTAATATATAGTTTATGCAAGACCTCTGTTTGACTTGATGCATCAAAGTGCAAAGAGAGAAACATGATGTTTGGTTACTTAATATCTTGTTATCAACCAGGCTCCTACTGAAGATTAATCTTGTAACTAGTTTCTATTAGTTTCTACTTGTTTTATCATTAATCATACACCCACAAACATCTGTTTTTCCTTATCCCACTCCCTCCATTGAGTTTCATTTATTTCTGACTGAAGCTGAACAACTTAGTGCTGTACGTCCTAAAAAAACACAGGAATGAGAATGTGACTCTCACAGATGAGAAAGAACTTGTATCAAGAACCTGTTTGGTGATTTGAAGGACATTTTCACTTAAGATAATGGCTGAATTTAAGCTATAAGTAATGGTGCTCCTTGTAATGAAGCACGGAGATTTGTGAGAAATTTCTTAACTCAGTGTTTGCTGTAAAATCTATGAGCTGACAGTTGAAGTCTGGGAGTCATCACAAGGCCACCAAAAGCATCAGTGAACCACTTCCAGCTCCTCTCAAGCTGACCTTGCTGCCTAATAATGATGTATTATTTTTGACAAATTTATTATGGCCTTTGTAAATTTAACTTTTAAAAAACAAAGATGACAATTGTTTATAGCAGCAGTTGTATGAAGCTTCCTCCCAGACAAAAAGCAATCTCCTTTCATTGGTGTTTGTCCTGACTCCTGACAGTGTTGGCATTGATCCACGACATGCTAAGCCCCAGATTATGGTTACTCTACTGTGGTGGCCTAGCCACCACAACCAGACCTGACAAAAAGCCTTCTCCAGTTCACTCAGAAGAGAAGCGGCCCTCTTTAAGGACTATATCGGGCTATGTTCCGGTAGCAGAGAATCATCTTTTTAATTGGCCTACTTTCCAATTTTTTCTCTTCCTCTGCTGAGGGGGCTAACCCATGGATGGCACAAAGGCACGAGGTACCCTCTATTACCTAAACTAAATGATCAGTCTCAGTATTGTCATGCTGGCCCCCACCTGCCAAGAATGAGGCACATTAATTTTGTCATGAACATTGATTTTAAACTGTTACTGGAGTGAAGAAAGGACTTGCTTTAAAAAAAAAAGTTGTCAGATCTCAGCTGGAAAGACATTTGCTTATTAACAGACAGTGTTTAGAAGGACAAAGGACCATTCCCTGACGCGTTCAACCCACAATGGATTTTTGATCACCAGACGTTGAAGGTGGGGGAGCTCGCATTCCAGGTTGACTGCTAAGATGGCTAAATAAACAAATGGACATGGTCAAACATGACTAAACTGCTGGGCAACCTGAGTTTTTTGAATTTGTACAAACAGTTTGGGCATAAAGTAGAATGTTCCTAGACTGAGAAGATCTCACCTGGCTGGCTCGCCACAGCCTCTCCTGTCTGCCTGCTCCCATCTCTTTCTCACGGAACTCCAAATCCACTGAAGACAAAGGAACTCCAAGAGAGAAAAGTCTCCTAGAGCGAACAAGGTTTAAGAAGAATACTGGGCCCCAATGAAAAGCAAGATCTACCTACAATAAAGGACACTACAGTGAGCTCAAAGAAACGTAACACAAAAAACCTCCTCAGATATTGCTTCAAACTTTTCCACTTCATTTCTTCTGTTTTTTTTCTGTCCCTATCTGCATGTGTGTATCGCGTATGCATGCTAGCGTGGGCGCGTTGTGTATCCATAGGCGTAAACCAAATTAGAGTTTAAGTTTATGTTTATATAAATTTCTTTTCTTCTTTAAACTTAAGAAAGCCTGTTTGTGCTGGTTTATTTGCCTTATAATTGGAAAGCTGTGAACAAGAATTCACCAAGGGGGAACTAAAAACACGGTATGTTTAAAATTAAACCCTGTTACAGTAAGACCAGCTGAAGGCTGAAAGGAAATCCTAGACCTCTTTCTCAACTGGTCATAACAGAAATTTGGGTGCTAGTGTCCAGAATTGACTCACTGGCAAATGAGAGAAATTGGAAGTGGGAAGCCAAATTGTTCCCAATCAAAAAAGAACAAGATTTCAATACAGGTTTTCTTGTGGTTGTGTGTGCTTGAATACTAACATGTCTGCAACGGAAGCCAATAGCTCCCCAAGCCAGGTTGAAATAACTTGGGATTAGTTAAAAGCACTGTCCAAGGAGGACTTGAGGAAAATGGCTAAGCAGTGTGGGATCGTGGTACGTGGCAAGGCTAGGAAGTCTGAACTCCTAAGGCTAGTGGCCACCATTTTTCCCTTGAATCTGAAGAAGCAGAAACAAGGTTAGAAGCAGACTCTGACAGGGTATTGTTAGCAAAGATACAATTGGAACAGAAGAAACTTGAATTTGAGGAGAGAGAGAGAAAGACAGGAGAGGGAGAGAGAAAGAATATTCTGGAAGGAATGTGAAGGGAGAGAGTTGAAGCGGCTTGAGTTAACTAAGGGGTGACAGAGTAACCCCACTGAAAGCATGGCCAATATAGAGGAGCATAATTCAGGGCTGGGTACAAAATTGTTAAAACTAGCTCAATTAATTCCAAAATTCAATGAGGAAGATGGAGAAGAATTTTTTGTGGCCTTTGAGAAGCTGGCAAGGCAGCTAAAATGGCCAGCTGAGACCTGGCCTCTTTTACTGCAAAGCAAGGGGCTAACTGGAAAAGCCCATGAGGTGTACTCCCTGTTGCCAGATGAGAGTTCATCAAATTCTGAACTGACAAAAGTGCTATCTGAATATGAATTAGTACCCAAAACCTATCGCCAAAAGTTTAGAACCCTCAAGAAGCAAGCTCATCAAACTTATCTGGAGTTTGAAAGAAGTAAGCAGCTGGTGTTTGACCAATGGCTGAGGACTCTTAAAGCACATCTCAGCTATGAGAGTCTTAGAGAAGTACTTCTGTTAGAGGAATTTAAACACTCTCTCCCACTCTCCATAAAGACCCATGTAGAGATGCAGCGGGTCCAGAGAGCCCGGCAAGCGGCCGTTCTGGCCGATGAGTTTTCTTTAATTTATAAGTCAGTTTTCCAGGGGAGAACCATTCCTAGTCACCCCCACAAATCTGAAAAGGACAAAGGTTGGGAAGGTGATAGGAGCCCAAGCAGTCCTGGGAGAGAAAGAAAAGCTGGAGACACGGGGGGCCCTCCTTTAGCCAAAAAGGAAGGTGCTATGAGCAGGAATGAGACCCAGAGACCTGTGTGCTTCCATTGTAATAAAGCAGGGCATTTACAAGCTGACTCCTGGAAACTAAAGGGAAAACCGGTAGGGTAATCAGGGCACACCTGCTCAGTGAAGAAGGAACTCTGATGGAAAGCACAGCAGAACAAGCTGTGGCTTTAACTGCAGTAAGAGTGAGGCCCAGGAAGCGTACGATTGCAAGTGTAGGAAAATTTAATAGGCTTCCTGAAGGTTATCAGGGTTTTGTATTTGAAGGGAAAGTAACCTCATACCCTTCGAGTGGGGAAAGCAAGCCCATAGTAATTCTCAGGGACACAGGGGCCACTAGATCCCTTTTACTGGGAAAAGGCCTGACCTTTCCCCCAGAGAGTGCAGTGAACACCAGAATGGTGGTGAATGGTATTGGAGGGCAACGTATGTCTCTACCTGTACACCGGGTGCACCTGGAGTGCGCCCTAGTTTCGGGACCGGTGACCATAGGGATTGTCCATAGTTTGCCTGTGGATGAGGTTGACCTGCTCCTAGGTAATGATCTGGTGGGGGTTAAGGTTGTAGCACCCCAGTAGTGAGAGAAAGACCGCAGGAGGTCAGAGAGACAGGGCCGTGGCAGGAGATGGACCCCTGCAGTTTCCCTGAATGTGTAGTGCATCAGGCCATGATCAAACCAGCTCCCCCAGAGGAGATTGAATTAGCACTGTAAGCAGATGACTAGGTCTGTCTGTCTGAGACTTTCTTTGGAAAGTTAGGAGACCCAGGGAATGAATTAAATGGATTTCCCCTAGCTGAGGCTCAGCAAGCCCACCCAGTATTGCGAGAGTTAGCACAGGCTGCCCAGTCTGAAAGTGAAGCAGAGGGAGTCCCTGATTGCTACTATTTAAAGAATGAGGTACTGATGAGGAAATGGAATTCTCTTCACAGACCTGAGAGCAAGGAATGGACAGTAGTTCACCAGTTAGTGGTGCTGCAAAGGTACCAGAGAGAAATATTAAGAAGGGCCCATGAGATTACAGTAGCTGTACATGCCGGTATACAAAAGACCAAAACCTTCATAAGATAGCAGTTTGACTGGCCAAAACTCCACAAAGATATGGTGGAGTACTGCAGGAGTTGCCACATGTGCCAGGTTGAGGGGAAACTTCAACCTACAGTGAAACCTGCACACCAAGTCCTGTACTGGTGTTAGGAGGACCCTCCAGCAGAGGACTGGTGAACTGTAAGGGACCCCCTGCTGAGAACAAAAAGGGATGGGCAGGCACAAGGCTGGCAAAAGGTTAGACAGGAAAGGAGAAAAAGTGATCAAGAGGGCAGGTTAAAGAAAGCACGGGAAGAATTCCGGATGAAAACCCCTAATGTCTGGTCAGCCAACCCCGACAAATGTGAAAAGTTAGACCTCACATCCTCCTATGTAAATGCAGACACTCGAAGCACCCCACCAGAGTTGCTAACAGCAGTTACATGAACCTGCAGAGACAAAGAAAGACCTCTAAGGGGCAGAGAAACCGTGATGGTTTTGCCTCACCTAGTCGAAGTGCCACAGGGGAGTGCAGTAGAGTCTGCACAAATACCTGCAGGCAGGAATGCCCTCTGGGACAAAGGGGAGATTAGCAAAGAATCCTCCCCCACAGTCAGCAAAAAGAAACCACCCATCCCACTCAAGTCAAAAGCCTTTGCATGACTCAGCAAAGCAATGAAAGAGAGTTGAGGATAGCCCTGCCCACTACTGACTCTCCTGAGAAAAAAATTACCTCAGCAAGAGCAAAGACCCTAGGCAGCCATGAAAATGGGCAAACGGAAGAGCACTGACAGACTTCGTGTGACCTGACTTGAGTGTCAGCTGTTCACAATATAAGTCTGTACAGGCAGTATTGGTAGGCTATCCAACTGTATGGTGCTTACACACAATGCTTTTCAGTAGGGCAATCAAGAACGAGATATTTGGCTGGTTATTCTTTCTTTGCCTAGCCCGGGGACACTGCAGCCAAATTCACATCTCATCCATTACTTCACCAGGGATCAGCCAGCTCAGTGCAAACCAGAGCCTGAGACCTTGCTGGTACATCTGACTCCATACCACATCAGACAGTGATTAATCCACTGAATCGTTGAAGAATCTTAATTAGTATTAGCTTAATATGATCCTGCAATTTAATAAAAGTTTTGTGGAAAGGTAATGGCATTTCCAAACACACAAAATCAGCACCAGAGCAATCTGAAGAAATATTTCAAATGCTGGTGCATTCCCGCTGTAACCCTGGAGTATGGTGGAAGAGCCACAAATGAGGCCGAGGTTTCTATGTGGTCTTGTAGGGAAATAAGATTCGTCCACTCCAAAAAAAGCCTTTTAAACTAGAAGGGGGAGAAACCAGGGGGCCAGGGATTCTCAGGCTGGGAGATTCCATGGCCCGAGCATGGTGGAGCATTGTGAGGCAAGTACACCAAGTGAGATCAGGCAAACCGGCTCACTGAATGGCAGAAGTGGGGTCTAACAGACAACATTTAAAAAAAAACTTTTGCAAAGAGGTTGAAGTGGACAAAATGTTTTGCTTTCTTTCCAGGTGAGTATTGGGGTGGGTGACCTTTGGGATAGCGACACTCCCCTGGAACTCCCTTGGACACAGTATACTACAGTATGTGGTCACCCTGGGGGAGTGGCTGCTCTTTTGTGCCCCAAGTGACACGGATGCCTGGCCATCGTATTTAAACTAAGGACTCAATTTTGGCCGGGTCAGCACTCAGATTTATGCTATCATTCAACCCATGGGTTTTCAGTCCCTTTTTTTTTTTAAATGGGCTTCTAATGGACTGGTATCATCTCTTCACTCATTAGTTTTCAAATGTGGCAACTCCTGGAGAAATATAAACTTACGCATTCATGTTTTTGGTATTTCCAGCTTAGATTTCTTTTTATTGAAAGAGTAAGTTAGAAGCAATAAGCTCATATTGGCAGATGTGATCATTGGAACAATGTCATCACTACTTCATCAATCAGACCATTGCTGGGTCTCCTACCAGTCACCTCCTTGCAAAACTGAAAATCCCACGTTCTTCTAGACTTTCCTCATATTGCGCAGGCTTCTTCTGTTTCCTGTCCCTGGAGCTGAGTGTCTGCCTTGTGTCTCAGTGACCAAAACTGGATATTGAACTGAAGGACTCCATCCTGTATTTTTCATCTCTTCTTTTTTCTCAATGTTATAGAAAGCAGTCTAAAGGTTCCATTTCTCTCACTTATCACCCCTCAAACATGTTAGTGCAAGGCAAGGAAATTGACTTCCCTTAAAAATTGTCTATCAGTGATAGGTTTTACTGGGTTGGGGCAGTTCAGCATGTAGACATGACTACGCTTACCTCCTATCAAGAAAATAAAGCAAACCAAAACAACATATATTATTTTGGCACAAGAATTTGTTTTAAACAAGAAGTGTAATGAATTGTCTGCTGCCCAAAGGATGTTGGCTACAGGAAACCTGATCTTCCTGTTTTCATGCCATTGCTTTAGAAATGTTATTATTGTTAAACCCTAGCAGTGTGTTCATGTTGCTCTGTGGAACACCCGTTCTAAAATAAGCGAAGGATATTTCAAGCCTGCAGGATGTTTAAGAGCTACTGTAAATTCTCGAAACTTGCTTGTGCCCTGATTATGAGAGAATAAGTGTTTGTAGGGGCTTTCAACAAGCAAGGCATGTTTGGCCATATGTATGTTGAACTGTTAAGAACCCAATATAATTTCTGTATGCCAAAAATCTTGTTGGAGAAAAATCAGACAAGACAATTGGCATAATGTTCGGTTCTGACTTCAACTAAAATGAGCTTTAAGGAAACCCTTAAAAACATGCATGTTTGTAATAATGTTTGGTAGCAATTAAATCAAAATTAAACATCTAAATCAAGCCAAATGTTACCATTTCAGAAACTGATTATTTGGTGTTCCTTTCAGTTTTTCTTTCTCCGAAGATTGTGGGGAGATTTGATAGAGGTGTACAAGATTATGACAGGCTTAGATAAATTGGACAAGGAAAACTATTCCCATTAACTGATGGTACAAGGACTTGGGGACACAGATTGAAGGTTTTGGGCAAGAGATGCAGGGAAATGTAAGGAAGAACATATTTATGTAGTGGCTGATAATGACCTGGAACTCGTTGCCCACAAGGGTGGTGGAAGTGGAGACAATCAATGATTTCAAAAGGAAATTGAATGGGCACTTGAGGGAAATAAACTTGCAGGACTATGGGGATCGAGCGGGGGAATGGGACTGACTGGATCGCTCTGCATAGACTTGATGGGCTGAATGGCCTCCTTCAATGCCATAAATGACTCTATGACACTATGACAAGGAATATGCAGAACCAACTGGGGAAGGAGTGAAAGAGAATTTGGAGAAGTGGAAGCCTCAATATCATTCATTGTGCAGCAGTAATCCATAAAGCTGGCCAAATGCAGGGTCATATCAAATCTCACCTTGCTTGGTCCCCTACTCCTCTGGCACTTTCTCCTCCTTTGAGCATCTCATCTTGCTCCACTCCTCTCATGTCTCATTTAAAATCTTCATTCTCTACCACCCACCCCATGATCATGACAATTATTTCAATGAGCTCACGTCACTATTTTTCCTCCCTCAGCCTTTGCACCGAGTGGCTTCTCATCCGAGGTGATTTCAACCTCCTTCTCAACTCATAATGCTGTCTCTTCTCTGAGCTCACTGCCCTCTTATCTTCCTTTAATCTCTCCATCCATGTTATCTCCCCCACCACCACCCGCTTGATCTCACATGGTCTTGCGACTCCCATAGTATCAATCACAGAGAAGGACATCTCTGATCCCTTCCTTGTATCCACCCACCTCCACCCACATCCCTCTTTCTCCTCCAAGCCCTATTTCCTTTTGTATTTGCCTCAGAAAAAAAACTCTTCCTCAATTCACTTACAACAACACTCTCAAACTCCTAACTGTCTAGCCTTTGGCCCTCCATTCATCATGACATTTCTGCAGCTGCCAATCTGCTCAACCACAAGCTCACCTCCAACTTTGATGCCCTGGTCCTCAGTAAAACCATTAATCTCTCTCACCCTGGCCGTTCCCTCGGTATGGCCCTTATCTCCAGTCCCTCACCTCCAGTCCCTCATGTCCAAGAGACACAGCCTTGAACAGTTATGGCGGACAACTGGATTAGCCATTCACCGCTAGATCTGGCTGGACCTATTAAAGCACTATCAGGTCCTGTTCTCATCTGTGAAACTGCTTATTATTCCAGGATCATCCTTAAATGCAAAGGTAACCCCCAGGTTCTTTTCTATACTGCAAGTAGTCTTCTTAAAACCCTCTTCCCTGTCTCCTTCACCCTGACCTCCAACAATAAGTGTGAGTACCTCATTGATTTCTTTGTCACCAAGATTGAGACCATCCAGTCAGTTGCCTCTGCCATTTTCTCCCCTTCTCCAAGCCCACTGGGCCAAACTTCCTCCAAGGTTCCTCCTGCCCTAGTTCTGAAGTCGTATCTTTCTCTATTTTATCTCTTATCTCCACTCATGCCCTCTCCAAGCTCATTTTATCCATGAGACCCACTTCCTGCTCTTTTGACCCTATTCCCACTAAACTACTGACCAGCCAATTTCCCTTCCTGGCTCCCATGTTAGTCTGTACTGTTAACAGTTCTCTCGCCTCAGGTTCTGTCCCCCTCATCTTCAATTCTGCCATCATCAGCCCTCTCCTCAAAAACCTAATCCTTGACCCCTCCATCCTTGCAATCTACCACCTCATCTCTGACCTCCCTTTCCTCTCCAAAGTCCTTCAACGTGTTGTCGCCTCCCAAATTTGTACCCATCTTTTTCAGAACTCCATGTTTGAAACCCTCCAATCAGGTTTTGACCTCAGCCATAGTACCAAAATGGCTCTTATCAACGTCACAATGACATTCTATGTGACAAAAGTAATCTGTCCCTTCTTGTCCTTCTTGACCTGCAGCTCTTGACACAGTTGGCCACACCATCCCACTCCAATACCTCTCCACTGTCATCCAGCTGGTTGGGACTGCAGTTGTGTAGTTCCATTCTTATCTATCTAATCGGAGCCAGAAAATCATCATCAATTGCTTCACTTCCCATTCCCACACCATTACCACTGGTGCTCCCCCTCCTATTTCTCATCTACATGCTGCGCTTCAGCCACATCATCTGAAAACATGTCAGTTTTCCACATGTACATTGACAACACCCAGATTGACCTTACCACCACTTCTTTCAACCTCTCCAATGTCACTAAATTGTCAAATTGCTTGTCCGACATCCAGTACTGGATAAGCAGAAGTTACCTTCAATTAAATATTGGGAAGACTGAAGTAATTGGGCTGAATTTTATGGGGCCCCCCTGAGGTGTGGTCAGAGGCAGGGGGGGTGCTCATAGATTTGTGACGGGAGGCTGGGGGCAGAGCGCACGTCTTCTGACCATCACCAAGCGATTTTGTCAGGGGTGGTATAGGTCGACAATGACCTTCCTGCCTAGAGGCGAATTGAGGCCCTTAAGTGGCCTATGAACGGTCACAAGGGCCTTCCCCCACTGCTGCCACACTGGGTGTTCACCCAGTAATATGAGGCGCATCCCTGTGGGCTTGAGGTGGGTGGGGGATTGTTCCTTCTCTCTGGGTATTCTGTGGCCCACGGAGGACCTCCGTTGGGAAAAACTCCAACTCCTTGAACGCCTCTCCTCCTTCACTACATGCCCACCACCTCCCCCCCCACCCTCGCCAGGGGATTCCAGACTGGCCCAGACGACCCTACCTCATCCACCTGAGGTCCAGGTTGGTAATGCTGGGCCTGGGTCCAAGGCCTCTGCTGTACTGGCAATGGCCACTGCTCCCAGTGGCGCTGCTGCTACTGCTGAGCTGCCGGCCCTGTGATTGGCTGGCAGCTCTTGAAGGTGGGATCCATGTCTTTAAAGGGATGGCAATCTGGCACTGGCCACTTAAGTCTGGAACAGCGCAGGATCGTGCGGTTTCTGGGGGGTGGGGGGTGGTTGCTCGGAAAGGCTGAGGCGTGGTTCCCCCTGCCTTTGCGGCCTGGTGCTGGGAGCCCCACTGGAGCCACAAAATCCAGACCATTGTCTTCAGCCCCCACCACAATCTCTGTTCCCTAGCCACTGACTCCAGCCCTCTCCCTGGCGACTGTCTGAGGCTGAACCAGACTGTTCGCAACCTTGGTATCATATTTGACCCCGAGATGAGATTTCAACCCATATATCCATGCCGTCACTAAGACCGCCTATTTCCACCTCCCACCTTGCCCAACTCCATGACTGCCTCAGCTCTTTTGATGCTGAAACTCTCATTGATGCCTTTGTTACCTCCAGGCTTGACTATTCCAACACACTCCTGGCTGGCTTCCCACATTCTATCTTGCACAAACTTGAGGTCATCCAAAACTCTGCTGCCCATGCCTTAACTCACACCAAATTCTGTTCACGTATCACCACTGTGCTGTCTGACCTTTTATGGCTCCTGGTTAAGCAGCACCTCGATTTTAAAATTCTTAATTTTGTGTTCAAATCCCTCAGTGCCCTGGCCCCTCCTAACTCTACAATCTCCTCCAGCCCTACAACCCTCCAAGATATCTGCACTCCTCTAATTCTGGTTTCTTAAGCATCCTTGATTTTAATCGCACTACCATTGGTGGCCAAGCCTTCAGCTGCTTAGCTCCTAAGCTTTGGAACTCCCTCCCTAAACCTCTCCACCTCTCCACCTCTGTTTCCACCTTTAAGACAGTCCTTAAAACCTAATTCTTTGACCCAGATTTTGATCATCTGCCATAACAACTCCTTATATGGCTCAGTGTTATATTTTGTTTTATAATGCCTCTGTGAAGCACCTTGGGACGTTTTATTATATTGAAGGCATTAGACAAATACGAGTTGTTTCTGTTGTATGCTAGGTCATTAGTACACAGGTTGTCCTGAGGTTATCCTGCTGAAACTGTAGAGTGCTCTGGCCAGATGCACCTTAAGTCCTCCATTCAGTTCTAAGCACTAGGGCATAAGGGAAACATGCAGGCCATGGAAGTAGTAGAGAGGAGTGGATCCATAGTACCAAGGGATGTAAGTTATTCAGAAAGGCTAGAGAAACTGAACCCAGATTTCCCTCTCTGTCAGGATCACCACCAGAGGTGTCATGAGGTGGAAACATTTCCCGTCCAACTGAACCGATATTGAGCCCCAGTAAATTGGCCAGAGTCAGTTTCATTTAAGGAATCAAGCTGGGCTTCCAGTGATATATCTGTATCTGTTAAAAATAGCTAGTGGGGTAGGAAGGAGGAAATAGCACGCTGCTGTAGGATTAAAATGCCTGCAGCAACTGGAATGACCAGGAAACATCTGAAGTACCGGTGTGTCTTCTTTGGCCTCCTTATCTCGAGAGACAATGGGTAAGCACCTGGAGGTGGTCAGTGGTGTGTGGAGCAGCACCTGGAGTGGCTATAAAGGCCAATTCTAGAGTGACAGGCTCTTACACAGTTGCTGCAGAAAAATTTGTTTGTTGGAGCTGTTACACAGTTGGCTCTCCCCTTGCACTTTTGTCTTTTTTCCTGCCAACTGCTAAGTCTCTTCGACTCACCACACTTTAGCCCCGCCTTTATGACAGCCCGCCAGGTGTGTACATAACCAGAAAATAGCATTGTGTTCCATCAGATAAGGTCAGGTAGGATAAAAGGAACCAAAACTGTGCTGTACTAAGCAGTCTGCCCCTTACAACCACCTTTCCCTCATTGTGCTAAAGTGCTTCAAGAGTTTACGTAGGAACATTAGGTGTAGGCTATTCAGCCCCCCGTGCTCCCCACCCCCCCCCCCCCACCTCACCCCTCCCCCCCCAAAGCCTTTCAATTAGATCATGGATGATGAACTCCACTTAGCTGCCTTTGCACTATATCCCTTGAAAACCTTACCTAACGAAAATCTATCGATCTCAGTCTTGAAAGTTCCAATTATCCCTGCAGCTAGTCATTTGGGGGAGAAAATTCCAGATTTATACTGCTTATTGTGTGAAAAGTGCTTTCTGGTTTCTCTCCCAAATGGCCTAGCTCTAAATCTTAGACTATGTCCCCTCATTCATCATTACCCCACCAGTGGAAATAGTTTCTCTGTATCTACCTCATAGAATCCTTTTAACATTTTAAACACCTGTATCAGATAACCCATCAATCTTCTATACTCAAGGGCATACCAGCCACTTTTATGCAATTTGTCTTCATGAATCTAAGCTGGCCCCCTCCAATGCCAGCATCTCCTTCTTTGAGGTGCAGTGCTCAAACATTATTATGAATGCCCAGGAGATTCTGGAAGGTCCTTCACACCCTCAGCCTTCATCTTCCAGTGTTCCTTCACTCACAGCCTTACATGCATGGATCCCATTAAAAGTCTCACCTGATATAAAAGGGGAGACATTCATGTTCGGTTAAAGGCACAACTGAGGCTTTAGTGCAGAATTGCTGGAACAAAGCTGTACAAACATCTGTGAAAAGGTAGCTGTTACCTTCAGAACTTCCCTACTCATAAGTAGACTTTCACCGAAACAGATGAATGAATTTCTCTTCATCTCTGGACTCTTTTCATTAAGTAAGCTACTCCATTGTGTTTCAGTGAAGCTGAATTGTTTCAGCCTAAACTCAATGTTCAATTTGAGCATCACTGGGCTGTTCCCTTTCCACATCAATGAAAAGCACTGAAGTGTGACCCCAGATCAAAGGAGCAAAAGTGATGCCTGTAGGTTATCTTTAGAAGGGAAGGACTAAAATGCTTTCCTTTTAGTGACATCAAGAGCTTCCAACTTTTAAATAATGCTCACACATTTCTACAATTATTTTGCAGCACCTTGCCTTCTTTTACTCACAGCTGTGAGAGCACCTTCAGGAGAAAAGAGAAGAAAACTGAGGCAATAAGGCAGCATAATTTAAATATATATATTATTTTCTCTTAACAACCCTGATTTTCAGCAACTTGAACAGTATGAAGACATTGCATCACTTCTTTCCTATTCCCATAAAGCAATGGCAGCAATCAATATCCATAACTGCAGATGGCTTTACATAATGACAGACCTACTGAACGGGGCACCATAGGTAATTTTAACAAGCAGCAATGCTCCCAGGTTCACCTGATGTTTTCCACCTTGTGAGATTTTTATATTAATATTTATTTTCTTACCTGCCTCTGGTCTGTTTGGTTTTACGTTGTTCCTGTTTAAATATGATAATACTGCATGGGGGCAGTGCAAAGTCATAAAGCTGTGAGAATGGGCTTATTTAAAACTGGATCCAAGGCCTAGAATATAGGCAGATGTATGGGTTCCAGGGCTTCTTCGGCCTATGACCAATTTCAGGGTCGGCAAGACTTCGTCTTAGGCAGTGAAGGGCTGAACAGGCCCAGTAATTTTGGATTTTAATTGGAGTTGAGGTTACAAATGAAAGGGTGTCTCAGGGCAGGAGTGGCAAGGTCTCAAGCTTGGGATGAGGAGCGAAGATCAGAAGATCTAACAAAATTACAGGTAAGCCTGTGCTATTAAACATAGCAAATAAAAGACAATCTCTAAAACAGATGAGGAAGCTTGTTTTTTGTTTAACAACATGCACATATTCGAAAAGGATAGGCAGGGAAAGACCAGCTGGTCCATTGAGCTTGCCCTACACAGTGGTGATTTCTTAAGCATCATGATTCACAACATCATGACCCATCACCCCTCTGCTCGCTGACCTACACCTCCTGATCCGGCAACACCTCAATTTAAAAATTCTCATCCTTGTTTTCAAATCTTTCCATAGCCTCACCTCTCCCTCTCTCGGAACCATTCCCAGCTTTACAATCCTCCAAGATCTGTACACTCCTCCAATTCTAATCTCTTGTGCATCCCAGATTTTAGTTGCTCCACCATTGGCTTGCTTTCAGCTGCATAAGCCCAAAGCTCTGAAATTCTCTCTCTAAACTTCTTCACCTCTCTACCTCTCTCTCTCCTATACAATGCTCCTTCAAACCTACTTTAAGCTTTCGGTCATTTGTCCTAATACTTCCTTATGTGGCTCGGTGTCAAATTTCATTTGATGACATTCCTATGAAGCACCTTGGAATATTTTGATACTTTAATGGTGCTATATAAATGCAAGTTGCTGTTACCCACCCACTATCAGCCAATACAATCTCCTGGGAAAATTAAAAATATAAGATAAAAACTCAAGGCCAATTTAGGGGGGAAAATCTGAAAAATTCCTCTCTGACCCCTTTGAGGCAATCAAAACTAGTCCTAGAGACCACATTGGCCATGATTTATAATACTTAGTATTCCTCCTACATTTTGTGTGCCAAAATCTCTGCCTCTGCCGGGAACTAGTCCAGCTCTCTTTTGAAGGTATGCAGTAAATCACACAACCCTGCAACTTTTATCCTCTGGGAAAAGAAGACGCCCCTGACATCTAACCTAGTTCTGGCCTTGCATAACTTATACACATGGCCCCTGGTCCCTCCTACCTTATCTAATAGAAATAATGGGGGAGACTTTTAATTTGTGCCCAAAATGGGCATGAAGTGTGCGGGCAGTCACATCGCTTGCCCAAGGATGTCAGAATCCTCATTCAAGTTTGATGCGTGAGCTGTCAGCAAAATTCACACCGGTAACTGGACATCTCGGCCGTCAGGTGTAGGGATTTTGAGCCCGCCTCACATCAGTTCTCGATGGCCTGCACTCCTAAAAGGGGAAGTGCAGTGCTCATTGTGGACCTCAGCTGAAGTCTGCTTATGTGCTGGAAAGCGTCAACTGGGAGAGTGCCCAGATTCTCCAATAATGCCTTGGAGGCTTTGGTGACGGAAGTAAGGAGAAGAAAGAATATCCTATTTCCATCAGATATGAGTGTTCTGTTACTTTGCCAGAGAAGACAGTGGGAAAATTCTGTGCACAAAACAGGCATGTAAGATCACAACCTAACTTTTAATGTCTTAAATCTCATATATTGGAGATAAAACAGATATCCCCAAGTTGAAAGTTCCCCCAAATCTGCCAATGTTAACACCATCCAGCTCCTTTGTTATTTTAAACATATATAACTATAGATTGCAGAGTCTACTCATCTCTAAGGTAAATAGACCCGGCTTTTTAAAACTATCTGGGTGACTATGGTGTTTTAAGTTGGAAATGTTTCACGTTGTCCTCCTCCGAACAAAATGTGACTCAAAGGGCAATCGGCTTTTAACTGCTTTAAATAGTACAGTACAGAAACAAATTGTTCTGAGGGAAGTCTGGTAGAGTAACCCACATCAGCATCCTGTCACTGTTCTGCCAACTCAATGGCCAAAAATTAAACAACAAAATATTAAATCTAAGTGATTTCCTGTGCTGCTATTTTATCAAACTGGCAATTTCCGAAAGGATTTGGACCTGAGGTTGTACTTCCTCAGATGTCTAGAGGATCCAAAATGGCTGCCAATTTGATACACATCACAAGCTGGTTGAATAGTTGAAATCATAAACAAACATTCCTTTCCCCATATTTTAAAGGCCTTCAGCTGGGTGTAATAACTCTGGTTGAAAATACTGTGATACTGTAGTATTTTATAGACTTCCAGTTTTATTTTATGAGGGTAATTTATAATGCATATAAAAAAGGGTGTTTGTGGAAGGGAAGGAAGTTTTTCTGTTACATTTTCAAGTTTGATAATGATGCTGTTCCACGTGTTTCATAATATTCAATGCCATTAAGTGGCACTTAAACAGAAGACAACCTTCATTACTTGCTCCCCTCTTGGCATCTGAACCTGCAGGTATTATTTAACTATGCTATAATATGCTTTGAAGATGCTGTTGTTCTCAAAATCATTATGACCATTTATATTAAGATCTGTTCAGTATAGGATCAAGCTCCTGTGGTCAAATAGCCTGCCGATGCTGTTAAGGCTCACACATTAATAATGGGCAGTTGGGTGAGGTGCCAAATGGTAATTGCTGGCTATGGAATTACACCCCAGTGAAGACTCAAGGACCTCAAGAAAGTAGGACCTAAAATAAGTAATGAAAAAATCATAAAACTTGTCTAGTGTAACTTGTTAGGCAATGCAAAATAATTTATAGAAAAAAGCATCTAAGCATTGATTTACTGACAATGGACTGAATTTTAAAGGACTGATGGAAATGGGAACAGAGGCAGTGAGGTCATAAAATTGAGACAGAAGATGTCGGATAGGGAGTCTGACGTCTTGATGTCCCTTCCCCACTTTACTGTCAGCAGCCGACATGGAGGGTGGACATCACACATCCACGTGGCAGGAAGGCAATTAAGGTATTTAAAAGCCCAATTGACAGAAATTTTGTTCACTGGTCCAATTTAACTGATGGCAAACGGCAACCACGGGGCTTCAGAGCCTCAGCTGGTTAAAGGAGGCAACTAGGAGCGGGAGCTCAGTGTTGGCTTTACTGGGAAACCATCGGGAGTGGCAGCATTATTTGGCGGTGAGGGTGGAGGAGGGAGGCCATTGAGAATTGCTGTCAGGAGTGGGAGTAAAGCTGCCAGCACTGTGGGGGAGCCATACCAGTGTGCCATTGGAGCAGTGCCATCTCAGCAACTGTGAGAAGTGAGGGCGGGGGTGGGGGCACTTGGTTGTGAGGGTCTTGTGCTCAGGGAGAGCCAACCTGTAATGGGCCTCATTCACCCTGACTTCGGGACCCACATGGAGGAGGAGCAGCATAGTGGGAGGATGATTCAGGCAGGGGGTGGGGCATGCCAGCAACTTGGGAGCCCACTTGGGAGCCTCGGAAACAGGAAGCTGAAGAAGGAGCATGTCAACAACCTCCTGCTCACAGAAGAACCTACCCTTCAGGGAGGGTCTGCCAGCCGAGGCTCAACTACCTGCAGATGTCGAGTGGTGGTGTCTCTGAAGACTCCGTTTCTCCAGGGAGGCCATCACTGACTTGTGCGTCATGATGCAGGACGAGCTGAGCCCCCTGGGACTTGTTGGATGCCCTATGCCAGTATCGCTGAAGGTCAGCATGGCACTGAACTTCTACGCCACCAGATCATTCCGGGATCCACTGGAGATGTGCTTGGAATTTTCCAAGTCTGCGGTGAATCGCTGCACCAAGGTGGTCACCAACGCCACATTCAGGAGGGCCGGAGACTATGTCTGCTTCCGCACCAATCCAAACAGTCAAGCTGAGAGGGTGATAGGGTTTGGTCCATTGCTGGATTCTCCCAGGTTCAGGGTGTCATCGACTGCATGCATGTAGCCAGCAAGGCTCCCACAGATCAGCCAGCGGCTTTCATTAACAGGAAGGGCTTCCAGTCCCTTAATGTACAACTGATCTGCGACCACTGCAGAAGGATCCAACAAGGCTGTGCAAAGTTCCTAGGAAGCAGCTACGATGTCTACATACTTCGCCAGTCCCAGGTGCCGGAACTTTTCCGTCCCCCCGCATGCCTTCAGGGTTTGATACTTGGAGATGAGGACTACCCACTGAGGATGTGGCTACTGACGCCTGTGAGGAACCCACACATGAATGCCTGCCATAGGTCAACTGGAGTGACCACTGAGCAGGCCATTGGTCTGTTCATAATGAGATTATGTTGCTGGGATTGATCTGGTGGAGCCCTTCAGTAGGCCCCAGCGAGGGTCTCTCACACTGTGGTGTTGTGCTGTGCAGAGCACAAACTGGCGCTCTACAGGGGTATACATTGTCCACTGAGGATATCGTGGAGTGCGGAGTCTCATCTGATGTCGAGGATACAGAGGAGGATGCTGCACAGGCACTGCAAGATGAAAGACTCTAGGGACAGCAGGAAAGGAGCCACGAGAAACACGCAAGGGAGACTCGAGATACTTTTATACATTCATGTATCCTATGACTCTTACCACCTTCGGGAACCTCATTAATAATGCCTTACCTTTAAGCAGTCCTGTTCTCACCTCCTTCCTTCTGCACTCTAGCGTCCAGTGCCCCATTTAGATTGTACAGTGGCAAAGCCGAATTGTAGAGCACTTGCGTCTTGGACACTCACTTCCAAACCCCTGAGAGGCAGGGCCGACATGAAGTCACTACGGACATCAACAATAGGAAGGAGACACAGTAAGAACAGTGCATATCTTTATTCCGCACAATACCAAAAACAGTCCAACTTTTGGAATGTACCTTCACCAGTGAACCCCTAAGTGCATCTAGGTGCTCTTTATAAGTCTTTTCCGAGTGCTCCTATGCAGTGCTCCCCCCTGCGCTGTCAACTGAAGTGGAGGCCAGCTGCTGACCTTGCTGTCCTGTGGCTTCGGAAGACCTTGGTGGCTGTCCTTTGGCTTCCTGAAGCCTGGAGTGACCTGGCACACTGAGGGCCTCTTGCACAGGTACTGGACCCTCCTCTGTCATTGGGAATATGGTGGCAGTGGCGTCATTGGCAGAGGGGCTGAGGAGCTGCTGGTCACACGATAAACACCCTGAGAGAGCCCCGAGATTTGGGAGGCAGTCACCCCTCCTCCCTTGCACCTCTCTGCTGAGCTGAGAGGGTCGTGGACCTGGTAGAGACTCCTGGTGCCTCACCCCCCTCTTGCCTTGCCACTGCTGCATTGACAAGGTGAAGTTGTGCATGTCTGCGTGCATCTCCGGCATCCACTGAGAGGTTTCCTGGAGCAGGCTTTCCATGAGGGTCACCAATCGCTCGATGGAGGAAATCACCCATGTGCCAATCAGAGACATAGCAAAACTCAAGGCCTGGATGGACTCCTCCATCATCTACACCTGGGCACGCAAAGCCTCTGGCATCTCTGCCAGATGATTGCCTTGCCTCTTAATGCAGCTGCAGCATCTCCTGTGTTATTGATGACCCCAGAGGCAGGTCATCAGCCTGGGGCTCAGCATGGGCCTGGCATTCCACACTCCTCCAACTGCCAGTAGACTTGGCTGTCACAGCCTCCGTCAGCTGCTTGCATGCGTCTGTGATGTGCTCATCAGGTTGTGTGCCCGAATCTAAGTGTAACCAGATACCCATTGTTGTGAGAGTATCTGTGTTAGTGGAGGGTGTGAAGGAATGGTGTGCTGGTGCATCACCTGAGGCTCCTTCCTGCTCCTCAGAGGCTGCCGACTGTCCCCAGTCTCTCGAATTCTTTGTTGCTGTCAATAGACATGGCCTGCATGAGCGAACGTACAGACTGAAGGGTTACGGGTTCCCCGTCACGACATTCCAACCACCCCTACTGTGGGGCTCCATGTCTCCATTGGTGGACACATGAGCACCATGGTTTGTTTGTGCCACTTACACCCTTGTGACCCAGGACATCCGCACTCACTCTCTAGAATGGGCATCCCTGTCTCGACATCCACTATGGAGTGGCCACTTTGCTGCCCTGCCAGTTCTATCGCTTCCTCTTCCGTTGGGCTCAGAATGCATAGATAATGCACACCACCAGCCTTGGCCCACTCCTTTCTGTTATGTGCTGTCTTCTTCTGTAAACGCATAGAGATGCAATGTTATTCCACTAGCGGGGACAGGCATAGCCTCTATGCTGGTGGTAGTTCAGTGGCTTGTGATGGGGCATGCAAATGCATCCTGCATCAGGCCACAGTTGAGGGACTATGCAGGGGAATGCATTGACAGGTAGGCTCCTCTAATTGAGATGCCTCAGGCGATAGTTTCATGCCTCAGGCGATAGTTTCGACTCCCTAACCCCATTGCCCATGGTTGGGTGGTCTCTCCCTCTCCAACAAATGCAACCTCCCGCTCTGCCACAAGCTAGGCCCCAAGGGTGGGAAGTGTATGGAACACTTACCTTGGAAGACCAGATCAGGTCATTGACCCTTCTTCGGCACTGGATCCAGGTCCTGGGGGTATCCCAGGCTGCTGACCATCTCTGCTATCTCCATCCAGGCTTTCTTGGTCAGGTGGGCTGGTCTCCTCCTCCTGTCCATGAGGAAGAGGACCTCCCACCTTTCCCTTGCAGCCTGGAGGCGAATCTGGAGGGAGGCATCGCTGAACTGTAGGACCACCAGGGGCTTTCCTTTCGCCATTCTGCCTGCAAGCTTCCAATCTGAACCTTCGCAGTGCTGAATGCAGGGGCTCTGGAACAGTAGGCAGTACTGAGTGCAAAGCTGTCAGCCCTTCAAATATAATGCCTTGAGCTCCTGTGGCATCACATGATGCCACCTCCACTGCTGCCTCCGTCCTCTCACTGGACGGCTCCCGCGCCTCCCGACTCTTAATTGGCCAGCCGCAACTAATCACATTCAGCTGGCCGCTCATTGCCCCAATAGAAGCCACACCCACTTCCAACTTCGGGATCTGTGGCCTAAAAGTAAAATACAGCCCAATGAATTTCTAAAGTTAGTCAACAAAGGGGGAAGGTTTCATTTGCACGCTGTGTGTAACTAAATTGTGAATCTGTTTGTAAAGAATGGGTTCACAATTTCCATGCATATAGCATGCACAATCTTTCCCTAGGATTGTGACTACTAACTAATTCTAAAACGCATCCACAATACGCCAATGGCATGTGTTGTGAAAAAGTGTCAAAGATGGGCTAATTAGAAACATCAATGTTGCCTACCTTAATGCACATCAACGTGTGGCTTCCTTTCCCACCTGCCTCTTCTCCCAAAGATAGCAGCTCATCCACCAATACACATCCATGGGGGGTTGCCCTCTGATACCTCACTCACTGCTTCGTACTTCTTGAAACAGCATGGACAGTGAGTGTCAAGGGAAAGGGCTATTTTACTGTGGCAGTAATTGTAGCCAAGGCTCATCCTGTCCTCAACTTACATCTACACAGACACACTAAGACCCACCAGGACAGTCTGAGGGCTCTCCGCTTCTTCCTTGAACAGAGGCCCAACCAGTCCCCATCCACCACCACCCTCCTCTGCCTGGTTGAACTTGTTATCACATTGAACAACTTCTCCTTCAACTCCACTCACTTCCTTCAAATAAAAGGTGTTGCAATGGGTACCCGCATGGGTCCTAGCTATACCTGTCATTTTGTGGGGTACGTCGAACATTCCTTGTTCAAGTCCTACTCAGACCCCCTCTCCCAACTCTTTTTCCGGTACATTGATGACTGTATCGGTGCCGTTTCCTCCTCCCGCCCCAAACTGGAAACTTTATCAACTTTGCTTCCAATTTCCACCATTCTCTCACCTTTACATGGTCCATCGCCAACACTTCTCTACCCTTCCACGACTTTTCTGTCTCCATCTCTGGGGATAGGTTGTCCACTAATATTCATTATAAGCCCACTAACTCCCACAGCTACCTTGAATACACTTCTTCAAACCCTGCTTCCTGTAAGGACTCCATTCCATTATCCCAATTTCTCCATCTCCGACGCATCTGCTCTGATGATGCAACCTTCCACAATAGCGCTTCTGATATGTCTTCCTTTTTCCTCAACCGAGGATGTCTCCCCCACTGTGGTTGACAGGGCCCTCAACCATGTCTGACCCATTTCCCGCACTTCTGCCCTCACCCCTTCCCCTCCCTCCCAGAACCGCAACAGGGTTCACTTGTCTTCACTTTCCACCCTACCAGCCTCTACATCCAAAGGATCATCTTCTGCCATTTCCGCCACCTCCAGCATGATTCCACCACAAAACACATCTTCCCCTCCCCTGTCAGCATTCCAAAGGGATCATTCCCTCTGCGACACCCTGGTCCATTCTTCCATTACTCCCGACACCTCGTCCCCTCCCCATGGCACCTTCCCATGCAATCACAGGAAGGTGTAATACCTGCCGTTTTACCTCCTCTCTCCTCACTATCCAAGGCCCAAACACTCCTTTCAGGTGAAGCAGCCATTGACTTGTACTTCTTTCAATTTAGTATACTGTATTCGCTGCACACAATGCAGTCTCCTCTACACTGTGGAGACCAAACGCAGATTGGGTGACCGCTTTGCGGAACACCTCCGCTCAGTCCGAAAACATGAGCCTGAGCTTTTGGTCGCTTGCCATTTCAACACACCCCTCTGCTCTCATGCCCACATCTCTGTCCTGAGCCTGCTGTAGTGTTCCAGTGAACATCATTGCAAGCTCGAGGAACAGCACCTCACCCCTGCTTTACTTGCTTAAAACCTTTTACATTTCTAACTGTTGCCAGTTCTGATGAAAGATTACTGACCTGAAACGTTAACGCTGCTCCTCTCTTCACAGATGCTGCCAGACCTGCTGAGTATTTCCAGCACTTTCGGTTTTTAGTCAAAAACAAATACTGCTTTGGAGCATAACTCTCACAAATTACTTTACAACCTTTTTCAGTAGCCATGTACAACCTTCCTCCACCAAATTGTTGCATTAATTTGCAACAATCCAACCTCAAGCATCAGAGGAGATGTGCCAATTATATACGTTTTATATAAGTATGCAACACACTTCAGTTGTCACATACCAGGCATTACAATCGGCGTGACACACTTATTTCGCATTTGCCAAGTTTGTGTTCACATTTCATGCTGATGGACTCAAAGGTCATATTCAAAAAAGCAATAAATCACAACTGAACAGGTCGGGAACTAACAATGAATGTGAAGCCAGTGGGAATGAAAACTACAAACTGAAACATACCAAAGGAGGTATGAAAATTGCTAAAATCAGCAGTCAGCAAACAGCTACTAATGAAACAATTATTAATAATAAGTTGAAACAAATAGAATCGGTCAAAATATTTTTGAAAATCCTTTTGATCACCATCTACTTTTATCCATAATCTTCTAGATTAGGAGTAAAAGTTTTAAAAGTTTTTAAATTGGGGAAAGTCCAATTTTACTAAGCTGAGATGTGATTTGGCAAAAATGGACTGGAAACAGCTACTTGACGATAAATCAGTGTCAGAGCAATGGGAGGCATTCAAGGAGGGAATAGAGAGGTTTCAGAATAAATATGCTCCCACAAAGAAAAAGGGCAGGACTCCCAAATCTAGACTGTCACTGCTCCATCCCCCACCTGGATATCAAAGAGCATAAAGAGTAGGATAAGGCAAAAAGGGGTGGCTTATGTCAGATACCGAGAACACAGTCTTGCACAGCAACAACAAAACTTATAATTATATGGCACCTTTAACCTAGTAAAACCTCCCAAGGCGCTTCACAGGAGCATGATAAAACAAAATATGGCACCCAGTCACATAAGGAGATATGAGGTCAAATGGCCAAAAGCTTGGCCAAAAAGGTAGGTTTTAAGGAATGTGTTAAAGGAGGAAAGTGAGGCGGAGAAGTGTAGTGAGGGTATTCCAGAGCTTAGGGCCTAGGTAACTGAAGGTGCAGCCACCAATGGCGGAGCAATTAAAATTGGGATGCTGTTACGACCGAGTTTGGAAGAGTGCACTGTCTTTTCTAGTTCCACTTCTCCACAGGTCACAGCATGTATTTAAATGTTTTCCCAGTTACCGATGCAGTCAATCATATACTATACACTTTATCCCAGAATAAAATATGCCAACCAGGTTTCTTTAATAAACAACAAAATGATCAGTTTATTATCAAACAAGACTTATCCAGTAACAAAGCAAAGCATTCACACACACATTGAAATATGAAAAATCCCTTTTTAAATTCCCCCACCACACACACACACACACTGAAAAAAATACAGAAATTCTCTCTGCAGAGGTCAGTTACAAAAAAAAGACAAAAAAAAAAAACTTTGGCCAAATACGTGCTAATTCTTGAAAAAAAGAGAAGATATGGAAGGAAGTCAGTTGTCCCTTTTGGTCTGGTGTCAGGGTATATGGAGACGGGTCACTGGGATCTTTTCAGAAGCAGTTCGTTCTGGAGATGTTGAGAAATCATCTGGTAGGCTTTCCAGGACATGTGGCATCAGGCGTTTAAGCCAACACACACTTGAATAGCAGGGTTTTCTCAAAGACAGGAGGAAAGAGGAACTCACACACTGGCAATCTCAGGGTCTCTTAGAGAGGTGCAGGCAAAATGAGTTGGGATTTCTTTTTCCTTGGCAGTCAAAACAAAAACTGTCTTCAAAACAGTTCACACCCCAACTGAACCAAAACAATATCTCAGAAGTGAAACCACAAACAGAAAGTCAAGCTCCTGACCTCATTAAACTTGGACATGTTGCTTCTCTGTAAACATCTTCTCCAGGTCACCAAGGTTTCTGTTGTCTATTGAGCTTAAAGCACATGATTTCCAGCAAAGGTTGTTTTCAAACAACATCTCAGTGTCCTTTCAGTGAACTGTCAACAACAAAACAAAGTCCAGCATTTATAAAATCTTCAGCCTTCCAATGAATCCATCTCCACAATTTAAATATGTGTCCTCAAAAAAAAACTTAACAAAAAATATAGAAGCACCTGAATAACACCTCCATCCTTGAAGGAATGAAACACCATTTTTAAATGTGTTTCATTACAAAGGGTGAAAAAAAAGATGAGAAAAAAATATTAAAACACATTTACACACTCATTCTCATTCACTCTTTACATGTAGCTAATACAGTTCTGCTTTGTACCATTTTTGCACTCAGATATCTCAAAGCAATGTCAGATCCTAGACAAAAGCATCCGCAATTACATTATGCTGCCGCGGAATGTGGATAATCTTTAAGTGATAAGGTTGCAATAGTAAACTCCATTGGAATGGTCTGGCATTCTGGTTTTTGAATTTTTCCACAAAAGCTAGGGAGTTATATTCAGTATTTACCAGTATTTCTCTGTAGTCATGGTGGGTATAGCCTTCAAAATGCTTAAGAGCTAGTAATAAGCTCAGGGTTTCTTTTTCCACTTTTGAATATTTTTTTTGGTGTCGATTCAGCTTTTTGGAAAAGTATCCCACTGGCTTTTCTGTGCCTGGCTCATCATCTTGTAACAGGACTGCACTGACCCCCAGGTCAGTAGCATCAATTGCTATGGCTTAGTGAAATTTGGAGCAGCCGACACTGGTTCATTAATCAAAATGGCTTTCAGCCTTTCAAAAAGATCTTTGATTGATCAGGGTTTGATTATATCAGTCTGACCACTATCTGTGTTCACTGTGTTTGATTTCTTAAACCTAAGGGTGGAGCTACAGAGCAAAAGTGAAATGCTCGAAGCTTCCACAGAATACTGTCTGCTGTCAAGACATGTACTGAAATCCTATAAGAACCTTTATAGTTAAGGTCTTGTAAATAAAGCAATTGATTATTTAACACAAGTTTGATATCTGCATTGCTCTGAGTTAAATTAGATATTACAAATTAAACCCAGTAACCCAGCGTAAACATAACAAAAAACATGGTGTTGAAGACGATTCAACAATCTAATGCTACCAGCACCAGAACCTTTTCATCCGACGCCAGAAACCCCTCCTTTGAGTTGGGAGCGATGGATTTTGGGGTTCAAGACCTACTTGCTTGCTACGGTGATGGACAGTCCAGATATAGCAGCAAACCATAAGAAAGCAATACTCATACATTGTTTAGGAGCAGAAGGACAGCGTGTCTTCAAGCAGATCACAGAAGATACGTTTACGTTTGACGTGGCAGTGAGTGCTCTCAAAAAATACTTTGGGCCAAAGAAAAGCCTGTGATAGAGCGGTACACATTCTGCCAGCGATCCCAAGGACATGGTGAGTCCATTAAACAATACGTGACAGCATTGCAGCAATTGGCATCTACATGTAAATTTGGCACACTAACTAATAAACTAGTTTGTGACCAATTAATTGAAAAGACTTCAATTCCATGAATTAGGGAATGTCTCCTCATGGATGATGATAATTTAACCTTGGAAGAAGTCATAACCTTAGCATTCCAGATCGAATCTGCCGTGTTAGATTCGAAGAGGTTACACACACATTGACCCATAGACTCCAGGTTGCAGACACAGCTTGCCCAAATAGCTTCAGTGCAAAGATTAAGGACAAGAAGACCTCAGCAACGTCATCAAAATGTGTCCCATCATGATCAGTTGCCTTCAAAACTGTGCCTAAATTGAGGAAACCTTCATCAAGTTACAATGCCACGTCCAGCTCAAGGGAAAAAGTGTAGCTCATGTTGAAAGCGGAACCATTTTGCAAAGATGTGCAGGTCATCAAAGAAAAAGGCTTCATCGATTCGACATGTGGGGGAGTCTCTTCCTGAGAGTGAGATAAAACATGTATATTCCATCACCAAAAGTAAAACACCAGGTCACTTTAAGGAGTGCTCAGTGCAGGCATCTCAGTGTCATTTCATATCGATGTTGGTGCAAAAGTATCTATCTTGAGTGACAAACTCTACCATAATTATTTTTCTCAATTCTATCTCACTCCTGCAACAGACACTCTTCAAGCTTATGACGACACTATCATTCCAGTTTCGGGGATGATCAGTGTTCCAGTACGCTACAAAAACGTCACCCTAGAGTGCTTTACTTTCTATGTACCTAAAGGCCGAAGGTGGAAAACCTTTTCGATAGGCTTGCCTTCAAACTCGCTGACCCCACCAGAGCACACATTAATGTGATTGATAAAGCAGACATGGAAGAAAACGGGGATAAGGAGTTAGAACATGAACAGAATGTTTCAGAGTCTGTTTCCGAAAGTGAAAGCACTGAGACCAGCACCAAAGAAAGCTCAGTTGGCAGCCTGATGTACGGCTTCAAAGAAGAACAGTGAAAATTGTTAAATCCAGAGAGCAAGAAGCAATATGACCGGAAATTTCTCCTTGGGTTCCAGTTCACAGCAGGTAGTACCCAGAAGCCAGATGGATTACCAGCAATCAGCGATGTTGTCCTTGACAGGATTAACCAGAACAAACCAATTGCAAGATCTTTGGACCCCTCACGAATCCTGTCCTGGGGCCCAGACCTCACACCTTCCTCACAGATTTTGGAAGGCAGCCACAAAGTGAGCGAGCAGGTGCAGTGCTAATTGTTGGACCAAGGAGATCACAGCACCAACAAAGGAGAAAGCCAAGGAAGATTATTGCAAATATGAGTGTTAATGATGATGTCCAGCCGAAGAAGTCTGAGAATGCATGGAAACCTATTTTAAAACGTGATGATGTTTCTGATGATTCTGTCATGCAAAAAACACAGGAACTATTCCGACGAGTGAGAAGCATCCTGAACAAGCTCACGCCACAGATGTTTCAACAGTTGATGAAGTTGACAATTTTACACAGGAGAGGCTGAAGGGAGTTATTGACTTAATAGTTGAGAAGGCTATCAATGAGCCTAACTTTTCTGTAGCATACACCAATGTGTGTCACTGTCTAACAATGCTGAAGGTCCTGATGTCAGATAAGCCAGCAGCCTCAGTAAATTTTCGCAAGCTGTTGCTAAATCACTGTCAGAAGGAATTTGAAAAGGACAACAGCAAGTGGGATGTGAGAAGTTTGATAGGGAGCAGACCAGGATATTTTGATGATAGTAGTTATGGGGATAGAGTTCCTTTTCTTATGAACGATATTGATAATCCGTCTCATCAAGTTGATCAAACAGATCCACAATTTCAAATCCATAAAACTAATCGAAGACCGAAGCAACCTTCCTATCTCAAGGACTATTCCTGTACTTAGAAAAAACAGACAAGTTGAACACTAAGAAATAAGTTGATGTACATATATTTGATGTTTAGAATACTTTAATTCAAAAAATAATGTCTACAGTCAAAAGGAGGAAAAATGTAGTGTTTGATTGATTAGGGTTTGATTGTATCAGTCTGTCCATTATCTGTGTTCACTGTGTTTGATTGTAGGTAGAACTGCAGAGCAAAAGTGAAACGAAGACTGATAGAAGCTTCCACAGAATACTGGCTGCTCTCAAGACATGTAAATAAACCAGTTAGTTATTTAACACAAGTGTGATATCTGCATTGCTCTGAATTAAATCAGATATTAAGAATTAAACCCAGTAACCCAGTGTAAACATAACACTGACCACACTACCTTGGGATACTTTTTTAGTAGCAAATCTGTCAATGGAGCAGCTATAGTGCTAAAATTTGGTACAAACTTGCAGTAGAAACCACACAGCCCCAAAAACCTCATGATTTCTCACTTAGTCTTCGGGGTAGGGAACTCCACCAATGCTTGCACTTTTGCTGTTCTTGGCAACACTTGTCCTTGCCCTACTATATGCCCAAGATAGGTTACTCTGGCTTTTGCAAATTCACTTTTGTAATTTTGTAATTTGTAATTTTCTAAACAGAGCTTCTAGTTGTTCTAAGTGGTCCTTCCAAGTGTTACCGTATACCAGCACATCATCAAGGTAAACCACACTGGCTACCACTTGGTTCATTAGTCTCTGAAAAGTGGCTCAGGCATTTTTTAGCCTGAATGGAATCCCTTGGCATTGGAAAAGACCGTCTGGTGTGACAAAGGCCAATATTTCTTTAGCGCAGGGTGTTAAAGGAACCTGCCAGAACCCCTTTAACAAATCTATTTTGTAAGAATATGGCACTGCCAACTCTGTCAATACTGTCTTCCAAGCAAAGAATTGGGTAGGAAGCTGCCTTACTGCATTAACTTTTCTGTAGTCTATGCAGAATTTAGTTGAACCGTGAGGTGAGGCAATGGCACCACTGGGAATCTCCAGCTGCTTTGACTGGGTTCAATTAGGTGGTTTTCCAACATTTTTCTTGGATTTCTGCTTTTACCTGGCCTGTTTCTCTGGACTTAAGTGATAATGATGCTGCTTTATTGGAAAGGATTCCCCTAATCCACATCATGTGTGACGAAAGCTGTACATCCTGGTTTGTCCCAACAGACTCCTTTAAATTCTGTGAGCAGTCTTGTTAGGTCTTCTCGTTACTCTGTATCTAAATATGAAAGCATATGTCCAATCTCCCTAACAATTCAGTAAGAATAATTCTAAGCAGATAGTAGGAGGTTCAATTTGAGAATTGTCTCGGCCTCCTTCTGCCTCATCCTCACTATCCCTTTCATCCTTCACTGTCCCCACTACCTGACATACCTGTGCTTGGCACTGTCCTCCTCCTGGCGATGATATTGTTTCAACATATTGATATGACACAGCCAAATCTTTTTCCAAAGATCCGGGGTGTCAATCAAATAATTTACTTTACCAATTCTTTTGACCACCTTATATGGACCACTGAACCATGTTTTCAGTGGTTCACCCTGTAAAGGCAATAATATTAACACTTCATCCCCTGATTGAAGTGTTCAGGTCTTGGCATTGTCATGCTAGGCCACCACCTGCCAAAAATGAGGGACATTAATTTTGTCATGAACATTGATTTTAAACTGTTACTGGAGTGATGAGTGCCGTTGTTTAAAAAGGGAGACAAGGATAGATCGAATAATTACAGACCTGTCAGCCTAATCTCAGTGATGGGCAAATTATTGGAAAAACTTCTGAGGGATAATATAAAGCATCATTTAGAAATACAAAAATACAGGGATTAAATGAGGACAGTCAGCATGGATTTGTTAAGGGAAGGTCATGTCTGACTAACCTGATTGAGTTCTTTGAAGAGGTAACAAGGAGGATCGATGAGGGTAGCGCGTTTGATATAGTCTATATGGATTTTAGCAAGGCTTTTGGCAAGGTTCCATCTGTCAGATGGATCAGAAAGGTAAGACCCCATGGGATCCAAGGGAAAGCGGCAAGTTGGATCCAGTATTGGCTCAGTGACAGAAAGCAAAGGGTAATGGTTGATGGGTGTTTCTGTGACTGGAAGGCTGTTTCCTGTGGGGTTCTTCAGGGTTCAGTAACAAGTCCCTTGCTTTTTGTGCTCTATATCAAGTGTTAAATGTAGGGGTGTTATGAACAGGTGAGAAAGAGGTCTAGGGTTCCCTTTCAGCCTTCACCTGGTCTTACTGTAACAGGGTTTAATTTTAAACACATTGTGTTTTGAGCTCCCCCTTTGGTGAATCCTTGTTCACCACTTTCCAATTATAAGGCAAAGAACTGAGCATAAACAGGTTTTCATAGGTTTAAAGAAGAAAAGTGAAATTTATTAAACCTTAAACCAACATGGTTAATGTCTACAGATATTCACCGCGCCCACGCGAGCATGCACACGTGATACACACATGCAAAATAGGGACAGAAAAGAGCATAAAAAGATAAGTAGAGAGGTTTGAGGCAGTCTCCAAAGGGGGTTTCCTGTTACTGTTTCTGTGTTTCCAGCTCGCCGTAGAGTCCTTGATTATAGACAGCTCTTACATTTCATTGGGCCCCAGTATTCTTCTCAAACCTTGTTCACTGTAGGAGACTTTTCTCTCTTGGTGTTCATCTGTCTTCAATGGTTTCTGAAGTTGGTAAGAGCAAGATAAGAGCAGATAGGAGAGAGGTGTTCTCGGACCAGGAGAAAACAGCCTTCTGAGTTCAAAATCCCTGTTGGAAGTTCAAATTCAAAAAACTCCAACAGTCAGCCAGTCATGTGACCAAACTAGTCTGACCACACCTATTTGTGTATTCGGCCATCTTAGCAGTTAACCTGGAATGCTAGCCTTTCCACCTTCAACATCTGCTAATTAAAAGTCCATTGTGGATTAAATTGGAGCAGAGAATAGCTCCTTTGTCCTTTGAAGTATGGTCTGTTAATATGCTAATGTCTCTCTCCAGCCAAAGTCTCCAACTGTTTTTTAAAGCAATTTCTTTTGTCACCATCAACAGTTTAAAATCAGTGTTCACGTGACAAAATTAATTTTCCTCATTCTTGGCAGGTGGGGGGCTTGCCTGGCACCCAGGGGAATGAAATGCAATTTGAAAAAAAACGGCGCATTTCATTTCAGGGTTTGAGAGAAATATAAGATACAGAAGAAAAAAGCATGCATTTCTCTCATTCATTTTCATTCATTCACTAATCTTAAAGCCTATAAAAAATGGTCTTTTTTGGGTGCCAGGGCTGTTTTAATTACCCCTTTTTTCTCAGGAGAGTTATTAGTGGGTGGATCTATCCTGAACTCTCTGAGTCATGCACAGACTTTTGACTTCAGGTGATGGGTGGTTCCGTTTTCCTGTGACTATAGGGGAGGATTATTTGCTACTCTTCTCTTTGTTCTCTGGGACACTCTTATCTGCAGGTATTTGTGCAGATTTGACTGCACTCTCCTGTGACACATCAACGAGGTGAGGCATCACCCAACAGTTTCTGTGCCCCCTACAGGTCTCTCTTTGTCTCTGCAGGTTATTGTAAATGCTGTTAGCAACTCTGGTGGGGTGCTTCTAGAGTCTGCATTTACATAGGATGATGTGGGGTCTAACTTTTCACACTTTTTGGGGTTGGTTGACTGGACAGTAGGGATTTTCATCCGGGACTCTTCCTGGACCTCCTTTAACCTGCCCTCTTGGTCACTTTTTTCCCTTCTCTTTCTAAACCTTTGCCAGTCATGTTCCTGCCTGTCCCCTTTTGTTCTCGGCAGGGGTCCCTTACAGTTCACCAGCCCTCTACTGGAGGGTCCTCCTAACACCGGTACAGGACCTAGGGGTGCAGGTTTCTTAGGTTTAAGATCTCTCCTGACTGGCTCGCCACAGCCTCTCCTGTCTGCCTGCTCCCATCTCTTTCCCAATGAAAAGATCAAAAACGGGTAAGAGGCCAGAGGGAGGGGTCCAGGTAGAGGGGGAATGCTGGAGGCGGTTGAATGGGTCTACTGGTCGGGGGGAGGACTCCGGGTCAAAGAAGTGAGCATGGAGGCAAAGGCAACAGAAGGAGAGCTCAACTTTATGCTGAGCACGAAATTCATTGAGGTGGGGGCGTAAGGGGATAAAATGGAGTCCTTTGCTGAGTACAGAACGTTCAGCATCAGAGAGGGGAAGGTCAGAGGGTATAGTGAATACACGACAAAGTGTCAGATCAGAAGGGGTGGGGTCAAAGGGAAGTGAAGGGGAAGAAGGATCTGGAGGGGCATTAGTCCCCATCAGCTGCTGGATTTTTTGGTTCCCTTTTATGTTAACTGCCATTCTATTTTCATATTCTCTCTTTGCCAGTCTTATTTTCCTCTTCATATCACCTCTCAACTTATTGTATTTGGCCTGGTTCGCGCTTGAAGAATTCACCTGACATGCATCACACACCCTTTTTTTCATTTCATCATTATTCTCTATCTCCCTCATCATCCAAGGAGCTCTGTTTTTGGTTCCTTACGTTTTGTCCTTGTTGGAATGTTCCTGGCCTGTACCTAAACATCTCCTCATTAAAGATCACCCATTACAGTTTATCCTGTCAATCTTTGGTTCCATTTTACCCTGGCTAGATCGCCTCTCATCCCATTGAAGTTAGCCCTCTTCCAGTTTAGAAGTTCAACTATAGATTGTTTCTTGCTTTTCTCCAATACACATCTAAATCTTATGATATGACGATCACTCTTACCCAAGTGTTCTTCCAACGACACTTGGTCCACTTGGCCCACCTCATTCTCCAGCACTAGATCCAACAATGCCTCCTTCCTTGCTGGTTTGAACATACTGGTCAAGGAAGTTGTTCTGAACACATTTCAGAAATTCTTACCCCTCCTCACCCTTTATTCTAACATTGCCCCAATCGATTTTTGGGTAATCAATGTCCCACAATATCATCACTCTAAAGTTCTTTCACATCTCAGTGATTTCCCTATGGATTTGCTCCTCCAACTCTCTCTCACTATTTCGAGGCCATAGAATACCCCTAGAAGTGTGATCATACCCTTTATGCTTCTCAGCTCTAACCAAATGGATTCTGTCTTTGCCCCCTAAAGGACATCCTCCCCTTCCAACACTACAATGTCTTCCCGAATCAATACTGCAAATCCACCTCCCTTTTTTTCTTCCCTATCTTCTCTGAACACTTTGTATTCTTGAATATTAAACACCCAGTCCTCACAATTTTTAAGCCATGTTTCTGTTATTGCCACTACATCATATTCCCACATGGCTATTTGTGCTTGTAGCTCACCAACCTTATTTACCACACTTTGTGCGTTTACATACATGCATTGCAAATTTGTATAAAATACAAGTTAGGGCACAACTAAAGTACTGAGTACAGTTCTGCTTATCACATTACAGGATGGATGTGATCATACTGGAGAGGGTACAGAGGAGATTTATAAGGATGTTGCCAGGAATGAAGAATTTTAGCTATGACTAACGATTGGATAGGCTGGGGTAATTTCCTTTGGAACAGAGGAGGCTGAGGAGAGATTTAATTGAGATGGTTAAAATTATGAAGGGTCTAGATAGAATGGATAGGAAGGGCCTATTTCGCTCAGCAGAGAGGTCAATAACCAGGAGACAGAGACTTAAAGTCATTGGCAGAAGATTTAGAAGGGAGTTGAAGAGAATGGTTTGCATCCTGAGGATGGTGGGGGTCTGGAACTCACTGCCTGAAAGGATGGTTGGGGCAGAGACCCTCATCGCATTTAAAAAGTACTTGGATATGCAATTGAAGTGCCATTATCTACATGGCAATGATCAAGAGTTGGAAAATGGGATTAGAGCAGATAGCTATTTTTCAGCAGACACAGACAAAATGTGCTGAGTGGCCTCTTTCTGTACCATAAAACTTCTATGTTTCTATCATAGGACATATTACCGAAGCTACAGTTTCTAACATAATATACACACAACAATTCATAATTTATAACACATAATAAAACGTAAGGGCCAATTCCTATATGCACATCCCTGATGCAGAGCTTTCTCCCCCCAGAATTGCATATCAGGAAACCATCTGTCTGTTAGTTTTGTTGGTATGAAATCTGTTGGGTGTGCACTCATGATTTTTTGATAAGCACTCTCAGCAGGTGAGGCTCCAAATGGGAGTTTCCATTCAGAAAATTGCACCTTCAGTCTTTTGTATTTAAAACGCCTTTGAGCTTCTATTTGGAAACATATTCCTGTTTCAGAAACCTGTGGCTTGAGGTTTGGTTCATTTCACAGCTCCTGAACGGAAACTTTCTAACCAAAAAGCAGGCTCTCAGAATACCTCAATGTCATTCTGAGTATGTATTGATCACAAAATGCACTATTGTCAATCTGTGTGTCACTCTGATAAACTACAGCTCCCGGAATGTAATTTATGAATGCTTATTTTCTCACAGCCTGAAAAAATGCAATTTTAGTATGAATATATATAATTCAAAGAATACATATTTGGAATGTATATAATCCCACTTGCTCCATATTTATTGCTTAGTTCCATAACTGTTCAGATGTAATTTGAATATATCAGCATGGCGAGATGGCCTGTCCGGTACTATATAAATTACATCTAAAAAGAATTCTGAGGCTTTAAATACATTTCTCATTTTTCTGATTAGACAACCAATTTCCCCACAATACATAGCTTTTTGATTGGAGATCTCTGAACAGCAGTCATCATAATTCACCATGGTCCCAGTACTACAAAATAATTAAGCCTATTGTAGTCTAAAACGGTATACTACATTCCTTTCCCTGTCCTATCTGCTGTGCTTTATTCACTACCGGCTCCTTCTTGGTATCTTCCTGCACCCTGCTCCATACCCCCTCAATGTTCTCTGCTCCTCAATTGGTCACCATTTATTTCATGGCCTGAATTGAAATCATGCAGTATAACACAACTACCATGAGCAATGCCATAGAAAAGCATCTAATATTTAAAAACAATGCCACATTACCAACATAACCTAATTTTTTTTTTTAATTGTTACTTCTTAATTTGCCTGCTTTAAGTATTATGTATAAACTCTAATACAAATTTCTGAATTCATGTGCCATTATGTAGGACAATAGAATAAAAATACTGATAATGCCAAAGAGTCAATAGGCCAGAATTTGCTTGGAAAACAACAGCAAATTTAATGGCACTCACCGTTATTAGTGTGTAAGTTGTCCAGCAGCTGGTGGCGAGGAAGAGCGATCCTGCGGATTGCGAATTGCCACAAGTTTTTTGGATGATTAGCACCACTCCACTGTTAGCCTTGCAGCTCACCTCAGCCCCTCCTTGAGTTGTAAGACATTTCTGGATTTGCATAGCAATTGCCAATTAAACTTGCCAATGAAGGTTAGGGCCGTACTTAGCAGCATAAGTGCCCTTTTAATGAAGAAATATATGTTCCTGGAATGCCACTCAGCCTCTCCAGCCCAGAAAGGGAACAATTAAAATCATGGGGTCTCATTTCTATAGTTAGTCAATGATTAGATTAGATTAGATTAGATTAGAGATACAGCACTGAAACAGGCCCTTCGGCCCACCGAGTCTGTGCCGAACATCAACCACCCATTTATACTAATCCTACACTAATCCCATATTCCTACCAAACATCCCCACCTGTCCCTATATTTCCCTACCACCTACCTATACTAGTGACAATTTATAATGGCCAATTTACCTATCAACCTGCAAGTCTTTTGGCTTGGTTGTTAGAGATTTTATAAATTTAAAATTCAAAATAAAAAATAAATATTTTCCATTCTGACTCTCTTTTTTCTCTCTCTCGTAATCCAATTTTACCTTCCTACTCTTCATTTCTCTTTCTGTAGCTGCTTCTACTTTAATTCACCCTATTTCCTTCTCAATCATTCCTCTGTTTCTTTCTCAATCCATAAATCTCATTGGTTAAAGAGCTGCACTGTTGGGCCTGTCACTCACCAAGGTCCCAGTTACCCCACTACCCTTGCAGCACCTTTATTAGCAAGTTAAAATAGAAAAATCTTTGAGTTGAAGGGTTAAGGTAAACTGTTTAATAAACAAGGCACACCACGAGATGCCCTGGTCCAGCAAATTCTGGACCAGTATTAAAGCAGGTGGCTAATATTACAACTTCCTATGTACATTAGAAAACCATTTAAAATTCTGAGCAACTCAGTCACATTTTTTAAAACTTGAGTTTATTTGGACTCCAGGCTGTTGTGAGAACAGTGCCTCATTTCTTTACTGAAGGGCTACTGAATCTAAGGTTGGAGCAGTTGTGTGCTCCTGAGTATTGGGTTGAAAATAACAGAATACTGGTAATCCTTTCCCAGCTATCAGTGTGTGACCTCCTCTCCTTTCACTGGACTAGGTTTTCAAAGGTCAGCAGCTAGGCCTACTGTCATAAGCCCTGTTAAGTGTTTAAGCTCACCTCTGCCCTGAGCCAGTTCATACACTGGATGGTATCAAATTCCTAGCACCACGCACATGTTGTGCTTTCTCCAGAATATGGCTGGGGACTGAGACATTCTTTTTACACCTGTCTGATTCCAATTACATTGACTCACCTGTTGTTAATCATTTATCAGAGTTGCTTTAGTATTTGATTCTCAAAATTGAATGCACTAAACTGAAAAATAAATTTGCAAAGGTTTCAATAAACTGATGGCTTACATTTGTATGTATTCACACTCTCATTATAATCCTGAATTTGCTGTCTTCATATTCTTGATATAGATCCTGTCTTGAGTTAAGTCTGTTCCTTCTTATAGCATATTATTGGAAGATACCAAGAGATATAAAAGTACAATCAAATAGAGGCAGTGCAGTTACTATGGGGTTGATTTGAACTCCCCCACAACATGGCAGAAAGCAGACAGGGGTTTGGAGGGGGGAGCAGTTAAACTGGAATGTGGGACTTACCCCCCCACTTTCTGAAGTCATCAGAAAACATGTCAGGTTCCACAGGTATGTTGATGATACCCAGTTCAACCTCACCACCACCTCTCTCAAACCGTCCTCTGCATCTAATTTGTCAGGCTGCTTGTCTGACATCCAGTATTGGATGAACAGAAATTTCCTCCAGTTAAATACTGAGAAAAATGAAGCTATTGTCTTTGATCCCCACTACAAACTCCATTCCCTAGCCACCAATTCCATCCCCTTCCCTAGCCACAGACTGAGGCTAAACCAGCCTCAGCACCCTATTTGACTCATCAAACCCTATATTCTCTCCATCACAAGACCACCTACTCATACCACAATCATATCTGCTGCAGAAACCTGCATCCATGCTTTTGTTAGTTCCAGACTTGACTATTCTAGTGTTCTCCAGCATTGACATGTTGGGCCGAATGACCTGTTTCTGTGCTGCAAATTCTATTTAATTCCATGAAAGGTGTTAAGGTTGATGGCAAGGTGTCAACTGTCGTATGAAAAGATTCATATCCAGATAGAAAAACTCTACCAGCAGTTCCTCCGATGTCTAAGTGAGTCCATGTTGAGTCAGCTGTTGGAAGAGAACTCTTGATATCCCCACGCCAAAGAAGATTAAAACCAGGCAGCGTTCTTGCTCAAAACAGCTGTCCAGTGAATGATGAAAAGTTTTCCTGGATGGACTTTGGATGAGGGTAAGGATGGGCTCAGCTAAAATCCCCACTTGCAAGGCTGAATAGTCTTCTGACACTCTAGACTCACACATAAAGAATAGCTACTTATGAAGGCTGCCAGTACTTATGAACATATGAAAATGAGAGGCCGGAAAAGACCAATTGGTCCATAAAATCTGTGCCAAGTTCATGATGCCTAGGGCATTATGACTACTCCCGAACCATATCCCCCACGCCAAATTTCCTGCAGCCATGTAATCTCTGGATAAAGGCAAAAAGCAGAAAAAGGAGCCAATGAGGGAAACAAAAAATTTGAAATATTCCTCTCCCATTCTCTCAGGAAATCAAAATCAGTCCAGGGGATCATATTGGTCATGTATACATTAACTGTTAATCCACTGACCTTCAATATTATGCAATCTATGCTCCAGCCAAGAACCTTATCCTAGCACAAGTCCTGGCCTGCAGGGGAGGAGAAAACAAATAAGATATTATTTTTTAAAAGTTGTCACCAGTAATCCTCCAGTGCGAAACTGAACTGATCACACTATTTAGGAAAACAAAGCAATGCTCAAGAATCTGTTCCAAACAGTGATGGTGTCAGGCATAAATTACTTTAGTGGCTCACTGATGGTTTAAGATGGCAGCTGAACTGCTCAAGTGTCACAACCTCGCAGTTTAATCCCAGCTGTTGGTTATTCCCCATGTAAAAGATCCCAAATAGAGAATTATTCTATGGAGAATTTTGTTCTGATTAAAGTGAATGCACCCAGGTTTGGGGAAAAAGAATATTTTTCTTCTTTGCACCCAACATCAGCTTTAAGCACTTCCAGGATAAACATAGCACAACTAAATTCAGGGGCAAGCCTTCTTCAAAAAAACTTCTCAATCAAAGCCTCAAAGCGGCACTTGTTGCTAAACCCATACGATTCTTCGGTTTTCCCATGCCATCCATCCATATGATAGCTCTAATGCTGCTTAGTATTCCAAAAATATGCTAATTTTGCTGAATCTGATGTCCTTTTGGAATACTAAAAACGTCAAATTTAGAAAAATCGGCCTGAGATTTTGAGATGGCCAAGAAGCACATCAGATCATAGTCTGAAACTCAGACTGCCATTCAGAGTCCAGAAATTGTAGGTGGAACCTGGATCCACTGGGTGTCTGCTCCTTTAAACAAATTGAGCTCCATGTGTAGGCAATTCTTCTTCCCCTTGAATAAGCTCCCAGCTATCCCCTGTGCTTCTGTCTGTTGTATGATTGCCTTTAAGAGTGATGTCCCTTTAAGATCTTAGTATGCTAATGAGCTGAGTATCAGGATGTAGTCTTGTGACTCAAAGCCTGAGTCACTCTGCAACTAACACCTAGTAAATAGTGCTGTACTCTATATATAATAGTTAGCTGTTAATAAACCTGTTTGAGATCTTCAGCACAACTGGACTCCATGCATCTCATTTATGTTGCATCAGACAACAAAAAAGAACTCATTACATGGTGGCAGTTCCTCATTACATGGTGGCAGCTGTGGTGAGAAGACAAAGTCTAAGTTGAAGACCAGAAGTAAAACTGCTTTAAAAACTACCCTTCCTACAGCCACTGGATAGAAAAGTCAACAGAAATACTGGCCCAAAAAGTGGACAGACAAAAGAACTTACCTCCAGCTGTGGAAGACAGAACACAGAACTTCAGGCTGCCAGTAAATTGGGTGAGTCATTGTGATGACCGGCGAGGTATACTGCTTTAAAAAAAGCTCTGAAGTGCTTAAAAATCAATTATTTTCAAAGGCTCAGTGTACAAAACAATGGTTCTTCTCCCAGGCTGATTAAGGTTGCTGCCATTACGGAGGCATCCAGATAGAAAAAGTGTGGGAAAACTCCAATCATTGCAGAGCTTTCAGCCACACAGCCAAAATTTGAAAAACACATTAAATCACACGAGCATGAAGAACAGCTTCCATTCACAAAGCCACAGCTATAAAAATACCATTAAACCAGTCCAGCGTGCAGAGCATAAAAAAAACTCTAGCTTAAACAAACTGCCTAGTGAACAGCTGTGTAAATATACCAGCTTAAGTGCTAGAAGGTAGATAAACACAGAACACTATTAAACACCTGCTCCTGTCAATCAAAGCAGTTAGCCTAAATAACAGAGAATTTCTTAAAGAGAAAACAGTGCAGAGTCACAGAACAAGTCTTAAAGCAAGTTTTAAAGCAAAAGAACAGCAGAAAGATGGATACCAAATTTCCCAGCATGAACTAGAAGGCCATTGATATCCACCGGGGTTCCAACTTTTCAAACAAGTATGCAGTTATGCTTTACAGACCAAGTAATTGTAGAACCAAAGAAACAGGCTATAAAAATACTAATAGCAGTTGGAAACGAGGGATTACACAGAATCAATACCTCAGGCTCATCTGAAGAGGACCAGAAAGACCCCACAAAGATACAAAGATATGAAAAGTGCTAGAAGATCAACTCCGATTAAGAGTAAATTTTAGAATTTACCACCTGGAATTAATGTCCCACAGGCAACAGCCACAGGAATCAATAGACCAGTTTGTCAGTAGATGCTGTAGTAAGGGCAACAACTGCAATTTTTCAGAAGTTGAGCTGTCAGACCGAATAATGGAGCTGGTGATTGTATCAACACCCATTGAAATGTTTCAGAAAGACTTCTTGGAGAAAAAAGAAAGGTCACTGCATTGATGCACTGCTGGCAGTGGCAGGAAATACGAAGCCATTGTAGTTGGACAACATCATCTGCAAGCACTAGAGGCAGCTAACAGTATTGGCACCATAACCAGGTCGAAAAGAGCAAGCAAGTTGGGTGCTAAGTGTGGTTGGTCCCACTCACCGCGACATTGTTCTGCATTTCAAGACTAGTCTAAGGTTTGCAGTGCAAAAGGACACTGGGCCCATCTATGCAAGAAATCTGATTCTGAAGATGCAGCCAGAAGTCACGGTAGGGTGCAGACAAACAGATGACAGGAGCAGCAACAGAGCAACAGCAGCAAGGAGAGCTCCAGAGACCAGTGTAAACGCAAGCTGATACACGACATCCACGGTGAAACAGACCTAAGACACGACTCAGAGAGAAGCATTTCTCAGCCAAAAGCTAGAGAGTTTGTGGTGCAGGACAAAGATGATATATGTGGTCTTCCCAGTGTCCAGCTGGAACAAAATGCAGATCAGCCAAGTCTGGATGTCAGACAAACAAATCAAACAAAGACAAAGCCTAATCAAAATAATAACACTAAGACCAAAACAAATTACAGCGGTCCCAATTTCCTTCTTGACCCTGAGCTGACCTTTCTAGCTGGTATCATCTCTATCAAAAAGACCACCAACTTCTACCTCTGTAACACCATCCACCTCCACCCTTGGTTCAGCCCATCTGCATCAGTTCCAAATTTGACTTTTCCAATTCTTGCCCGGTAGCCTCTCACCCTCACCATCCGTAAACTTCACCATTTTCAAAAAGCTGCCATCAGAATTCATGCTACACTAACCTTGCTCACCCATCACCCCTATCCTTACTGACTTGCATTGGCTTGTGGTCTCCAAACACTCAAATTTAAAATTCTTTTCCTTATGTTTAAATTCCTTGCTGGCCTCACCCCTCCCCATCTCTGTTACCTCCTCCAGCCCTACAACCTGCCAAAACTCTCCATTCCTCTGACTCTGGCTATTATGCATACAAACGCTTCTTTCACTACACTATTGTCGGCTGTGCCTTCAGCTGCTTAGACACCATGCTTTGGATTACCTTTCCTAAACCTCTCTCCCTCTCTGCCTCTCTGCCTCCTTCTCCTCCTTTAAGATCCTCCTTAAAACCCATCTCTTCTCCCAAGCTTTTGGTCACTCTTCCTAATATCTCCTCCTTTGGCTCAGTGTTTATTTAAAATCTCTGTGAAACATTTTGTCAAAGGTACTATGTAAATGCAGGTTGCTGTTGTTGTTCTAATAAAAATTAAAATTGGCCCCATGAGATTTAGAAATTGGTCCTGCATGGCAACTTACTGATCTGAATGTACAAAGGTCCACAGCACTATAGTACCCATGGAAGTACATTGAACTGCTACTGACCCCATCCCAAATCTCAGCAAGTGACAGAGCTCAGCGGCATCCCGATGCCTCCCTCTTATTACACTTTCAGCTTGTGTGTTGGTTGTTCAATAGATCCATATTGGAATCGCTGGCTGTTCTTAGGGTGCTTTGGACAGAATTCTGAGGATTGCATGGATAACCCCCAGAAATGCCCCAAACATGCAAGATCAACATCATAACAACCAACTTGCATGAATGTAATGACTTTAATGCAGAAAAATGTCTCAAATGGTATGAAAATCGGCTGAGTTCCATGACAGGTGGACGATCTGTGAAAATTCACTTCCAAGAATGAAGACTTGCTCAGTGCAGAGGCTGGGGGACTAAAAAAAGAGAGGACATCTTGGGGAGATGCTCAGGATTGGTCTTGGAGTGGGTGGTAAATAGTGAGAGTTTTAAGGGGAGGTGAGAGGGGTGGAACAGGCTGAGGCACTCAATAGATAAGAAAGTGCTAGAAGAGTAGGAGAGAAACCAAGTTGTGGTTTGCTGCTGAGGTCTACACCATCATTGATAGCTTGGCATAGTAGTCAAAAGTATAACCAGGTAGGGAGGCTTCAGTAAGGGACAAAATGCCATTATTCATGAGCCAAGTTTTATTCAAAAGCAGATGTCAAGGTAATCATCTACATTAGGTCATGGATGGCAAAGGCCTTGTTTGGGAATGAGCAATATTCTGGAGGGAAATCTAAATAGGAGTGGTGATTGCTGATCTCCCCACGAGACTTAAGGAAGCAATAGAGATTGGGATGAGTAGAACAGGAAGATGCTTATCCCTGACTGGGTGGACAGGACAGAAAGGTAAGCAAGGGAAGGGGATGGAGCAGTAGCACTGCTGCTCATAAGGTAGCACCGAAAAGTATCTTGATGGGCCTTTTGCAGAAGTGTAATGAGTTCTTCTATGTTGTCTCCTGCAACATAAATCAGATGCATGGAGTCCAGTTGTGCTGAAGATCTCAAACAGGTTTATTAACAGCGAACTATTATGTATAGTACAGAGCGAATACAGAGCTAACTATTTAATCCCACATCCGTGACCTCTACCAACTAGAAGGACAAGGGCAGCAAATACATGGGAACACCAACACCATCCTGACTTGGAACTATTTCGCCGTTCCTTCACTGTCGCTGGGTCAAAATCCTGGAACTCCCTTCCTAACAGCACTGTGGGTATACCTACCCCAAATGGACTGCAGCGGTTCAAGAAGGCAGCTCACCACCACCTTCTCAAGGGCAATTAGGGATGGGCAATAAATGCTGGCCTGGCCAGCGATGCCCACATCCCATGAATGAATTAAAAAAAATCCAAATCATTGATATAGATTGTGAATAGCTGGTGCCCAAGCACTGATCCTTGAGGTACCCCACTAGTCACAGCCTGCCAATCCGAAAATGACCCATTTATTCCTACTATCTGTTTTCTGTCCATTAACCAGTTCTCAATCCATGCCAGTATATTCCCCCCAATCCCATGAGCTCTAATTTTGTTTACCAACCTCTTGTGTGGGACCTTATCAAAAGCTTTCTGAAAATCTCAATCTATCACATCCACTGGTTCCCCCTTGTCTAATCTGTTAATTACATCCTCAAAAACACAACAGGTTTGTTAAACAAGATTTCCCTTTCACAAATCCATGTTGACTCTGCCCAATCCTACCATTATTTTCTAAGTGTCCTGTTATCACATGCTTTATGATAGATTCTAGCATTTTCCCTGTGACTGATGTTAGGCTAACAGGTCTGTAGTTCCCTGCTTTCTCTCTCCCTCCTTTCTTAAATAGTGGGGTTACATTTGCCACCTTCCAATTTGCAGGATCTATTCCAGAGTCTATAGAATTTTGAAAGATGACCACCAATTCAAAAAAGGAGGGAGACAGAAAGCAGGAAACTACAGGCCAGTTAGCTTAACATCTGTCTTAGGGAAAATGTTGGAAGCTATTATTAAAGACGTTATAGCAGGGCATTTAGAAAAAATCAAGGTAATCAGGCAGAGTCAACATGGTTTTGTGAAAGGAGAATCATGTTTAACCCATTTATTGGAGTTCTTTGAGGAAGTTACATGTGCTGTGGGTAAGGGGGAACTGGTGGATGTATTGTACTTAGATTTCCAGAAGGCATTTGATAAGGTGCTACATCAAAGGTTATTGCAGAAAATAAAAGTTCATGGTGTAGGTGGTAACATATTGGCATGGATAGAAGATTGGCTAGCTAACAGGAAACAGAGAGTCGACATAAATCAGTCATTTTCTGGTTGGCAAGATGTAATGAGTGGTGTGCCACAGGGATCTGTGCTGGGTTCTCAACTTTTTACAATTTATATAAATGACTTAGATGAAGGGACCAAAGGTATGGTTGCTAAATCTGCTGATGACACAAAGATAGGTAGGAAAGTAATTTGTGACGAGGACATAAGGAGGCTACAAAGCGATATAGATATGTCATACAGGACTCCACCTGCCAAGAATGAGGAATATTAATTTTGCCACATGAACATTGATTTTAAACTGTTCCTGGAGTGAAGAAAGAATTGGTTAAAAAAACCCACAATGAATCCTTGGCTGGAGAGATATTGTTGCATATTAACAGAGAGTACTTGGAAAGGACAAAGGAACTACTCCCTGCTCTAATTTAATCCACAATGGACATTTGATTACCAGACAGGAGCGAGATGTTCTCAATCCAGGAGCCAGGAGCTTTCTGTATGTTCAAAACTCTGTGGCAAGTTCAAATTAAAAAAAGACTCAGGTGGCCCAGCAAGTTATTCATGTGAGTAGCTGGTGTGACCACATCTGTTTGTGCATTCAGCCATCTTAGCAGTTAACCTGGAATGCGAGCTCCTCCACCTTCAAGATTATGACCAGGTGAGAAAGGCGTCTCGGGGTCCCTTTCAGCCTTCACCTGGTCTTACTGTAGGTTAAGTGAGTGGGCAAGGACCTGATAAATGGAGTATAATGTGGGAAAGTGGGAAATTGTCCACTTTGGCAGAAAGAATAAAAAAGAAGCATATTATCTAACTGGTGAGAGGTTGCAGAGCTCTGAGATGCAGAGGGATCTGGGTGTCCTCGTGCATGAATCACAAAAGGTTAGTATGCAGGTACAGCACGTAATTAGGAAAGCTAATAGAATGTTATCGCTTATCGCGAGGGGAATTGAATACAAAAGTAGGGAGGTTATGCTTCAGCTATACAGGGCATTGGTGAGACCACATCTGAAGTACTGTGTACAGTACTGGTCTCCTTATTTAAGGAAGGATGTAAATGCATTGGAGACAGTACACAGAAGGTTTACTAGACTGATACCTGGAATGGGCGGGCTGTCTTACGAAGAAAGATTGGACACGCTAGGCTTGTATCCACTAGCATTTAGAAGAGTAACAGGCGATTTGATTGAAGCATATAAGATCCTAAAGGGTCTTGGCAGGGTGGATGTGGAAAGGATGTTTCCCCTTGTGGGAGAATCTAGAACTAGGGGTCACTGTTTAAAAATAAGGGGTTGCCCATTTAAGACAGAGATGATGAGAAATTTTTTCTCTCAGAGGGTCGTGAGTCTTTGGAATTCTCTTCCTCAAAAGGCAGTGCAAGCGAGTCTTTGAATATTTTTAAGGCAGAGGTAGATAGATTCTTGATAAGCAAGGGGGTGGAAGGTTATCGGGGGTAGGTGGAAATGTGGAGTAATCAGTTCAGCCATGCACTTATTGAATGGTGGGGCAGGCTCAAGGGACCGAGTGGCCTACTCCTGCTTCTAATTCGTATGTTCGTACGCATCTCTTATCTCTACAGCCACGTCTTTCAACACTCTGGGATGTAGATCATCAGGTCCAGGGTATTTATCTACTTTAAGTCCCATTAATTTCTCTAGTCCTTTTTTCACTAATATTAATATCTTGCAGTTCCTCATTTATACTAGTCCATTGATTCTCCATTATTTCTGTGAGGTTTTTAGTATTTTCCTCTGTGAAGACAGACACAAAGTATTTGTTTAGTTTCTCTGCCATTTCTTGATTATCCCCTATAAATTCTCCTGACTCCACTTGTATTGGACCCACATATGTCTTTGTTAATCTTATACTTTTTACATACCTATAGAAGCTTTTACAGTCCATTTTACAGTACTGAGATGAGGAGAAATTACTTCACCCAGAGAGTGGTAAGCCTGTGGAATTTGCTACCACAGAAAGCAGTTGAGGCCAAAACATTGTATGTTTTCGAGAAGGAGTTAGATATAGCTCTTGGAGCAAAAGGGATCAAAGGATATGGGGGAAAAGCGGGAACAGGTAACTGAGTTGGATGATCAGCCATGATCATAATGAATGGCGAAGCAGGCTCGAAGGGCCAAATGGCCTACTCCTGCTCCTATTTTCTATGTTTCTATTTTTATGTTTCTCGCTAATTTACTCCCATATTCTATTTTTCCATTCTTAATCTTTTTCTTGGTCCTCGTTTGCAGAATTCTGAAATGCTCCCAATCCTCAGGCTTACCATTTTTTTGGGGCAATTTTATATGCCTCTTCCTTTGCTCTAATACAATCCTTGATATCTTTCCGAGCCACGGTCGGAACACTTTCCTTGCTGGGTTTTTGTGTATTAAAGGAATGTATTTTTGTTCTAACCAAGTATTATTTCTTTAAGTGTTAGCCATTGCCTGTCTACCATCATACCTTTTAATCTAGTTTCCTAATCCACCATAGCCAATTTGCCCCTCACACCTTCACAGTTTCCTTTGCTTAGATTTAAGACCCTAGCTTCTGATTATTAATTAGCCCTTTTTCATTGCACAATACTAGATCTGAAATAGCCCGTTCTCCAGTTAGTTCCTCAATGTACTGCTCTAGAAAACCATCTTGCATACATTACAAAAATTCATCCTCTGCAACATTAGTACTAATAAGGTTTACCCAGCCTATATGTAGATTGAAAGCCCCTATGATTACTGTATTACCTTTGTTACATGTACCTCTAATTTCCTGATTTATACTGTGATTTACATTACCACTGCTGTTTGGAGTGGACCAGGGTGTCGCGGAGGGAACGGTCCCTTTGGAATGCTGACAGGGGAGGGGAGAGGAAGATGTGTTTTGTGGTGGTGTCACGCTGGAGGTGGTGGAAATGGCAGAGGATGATCCTTTGGAGGTGGAGGCTAGTGGGGTGGAAAGTGAGGACAAGGGGAACCCTGTTGCAGTTCTGGGAGGGAGGGGAAGGGGTGAGGGCAGAAGTGCAGGAAATGGGTCGAAGGCCCTGTCAACCACAGTGTGGGGGTGGGGAAATCCTCAGTTGAGGAAAAAGGAAGACATATCAGAAGTGCTGTTGTGGAAGGTTGCATCATCAGAGCAGATGCATGGAGATGGAGAAACTGGGAGAATTGAATGGAGTCCTTACAGAAGGCAGGGTGTGAGAAAGTGTAGTTGAGGTAGCTGTGGGAGTCGGTGGGCTTATAATGAGTATTAGTAGACAGCCTAACCCCAGAGATGGAGATAGAGAAGTCGAGGAAGGGAAGGGAAGTGTCGGAGATGGACCATGTGCAGGTCAGAGAAGGGTGGAAATTGGAAGCAAAGTTCTACATACCCCACAAAAAGACAGGCATAACTAGGACCCATACTAGTACCCTTAGCAACAGCTTTAGTTTGCAGGAAGTGAGGGGACCAGGCGGAGCAGGGTGGTGGTGGATGGGGACTGGTTGAGCCTCTGTTCAAGGAAGAAGCGGAGAGACCTCTGACCATCCTGGTGGTGGATGGGGGTATAGAGAGATTGGATGTCCATAGTGAACAGGAGGCGGTTAGGGCCAGAAAACTGGAAATTGTCAAAATTACATAGGGGGTCAGAAGATTCACGGATGGTGGTGGGAAGAGACTGGGCAAGGGGAGAAAAATTATAGTCAAGATAGGAAGAAATAAGTCCAGTGGGGCAGGAACAGGCTGAAATGATGGAGCTACTGGGACAGTCCAGTTTGTGGATTTTGGGAAGGAGGTAGAAGCTGGCTGTCCATGGTCGCGGGACTATGAGGTTGGAAGCTGTAAAGAGAGGTTCCCGGAGGAGATGAGGTCAGTGACAGCCCTGGAGACAGTGACTTGATGTTCGGTGGTGGGGTCATGGACCAGGAGGAGGTAGGAAGAAATGTCTGAGAGTTGGCGCTCAGTCTCTCCAAGGTAGAGATCGGTATGCCAGATAACAACAGCACAACCCTTGTCACCAGGTTTGATCACAATCTTGGGGTTAGACCTGAGAGAACGGAGTGCAGCAAGTTCAGAGGGAGAGAGATTAGAGTGAGTAAGGGGGCAGAGAAATTCAGACAGCCAATGTCACACCCACAGTCCTCAATGAAAAGATCAAGAGCGAGTAAGAGGCCAAAGGGAGAGGTTCAATTGGAGGGACAATACTGGAGGTGGGGGAATAGGTCCACTGGTTGGGAAGAGGACTCCTGGCCAAAGAATTGAACCCGGAGGTGGAAGTGATGGAAGAAGAGCTCAGAGTCCTGCTAAACACAAAATTCATTGAGGTGGGGTTGTAAGGGAATAAAACTGAATCCTTTGCTAAGTATAGATCGTTCAGAGTCGGAGAGGGGAATGTCAGAAGGTATTATGAATACACAGCAAGGGGTGAGATTAGGAGAAGGGATGAGGTCAGAGGGAAGTGAAGGGGAAGAAAGATCCGGAGGAGCGTTGGTCTCCATCAACTGCTGGAGCTTGTGTTCCTTAACACCTGAAAGGAAGACAAAAAGTCTTTTGTTAATGTGTCGGATATGATGAAGGATAAAATGAAACTGTGGAGCAGGGCAGATTTGAGATAGGGTGAGTTGGTGCTTCTGGAGAGAGAGGTTGATTATGCACATGTGCCGGCACATGGCACTGAGTCTGGATCTCAGGTGCAGTGGAAACAGTAGTCTGAGATACCTGTAATCCTGGGTGGATTCAAAACATGAAGGATGGAACTTCAGTTGGACTCCTTTCCTACAGAATTGAAATAGCCTTAAACACATCACAAACGATGTTTTCTGTGACTCTGACATATTACAATATCTCTCCTCATAGACCTCTCTGCTGCTTTTGGCCTGATCAACCACTCCTCTCCAAAAACTCTCCTCCATGTCTTCTCAATGTTTAACTAAGGGGTTAAGGAACATTCAGGACTGTATGGAGGCAGTGGACAGGTTGAGAGATGTAATGGAGAGTTAGTGCTGAATATCATCAGTGTACATGTGAAAGCATACAAATGTCTGTAGATGATGTTGCCTAGGTTCAGCATGTAGATGAGGAATAGGAGGGGCCAAGGATAAATCTTTTGGAAACTCCAGAGATAACGGAGCAAGGGTTGGCAGAGATGTCACTGTTGAAGTTACTCTGGCTATGATTAGTCAACTAAGAGTGGACCATGGAGGAGAGGTTTTGAAGAGGAGTGGTATGGTTGATCAGGCCAAAGGCTGCAGAGAGGTCAATGAGGAGAGATAATGTAATATGTTTATAATCACAGAGACCATCATTTGTGATGTGGTTAAGGCTATTTCAGTGCTGTAGGAAAGATGAAAATCTGATTGGAAAGAATCAAGTAGGGAGATGTGGGATAGATGGCCATGGTTTTCTGAAGCAATAACATTTTCAGGTATTTTGTAGAGGAAAGAGAGGTTGGAGATGGGCAGTAGTTTGCAAGATCAGATGGGTCAAGAGTGTTTTTTGTTGAGGAGATAATGATGATGGTAATTTTGAAAAGGGAGGAGGCATTACCCGAGGATAGGGAACCATTTACAATGTGATGAAGCATCGAGGCTAGGAAGATAATTTTGGTGGTCAGCAGTTTAGTAGGAATGGGGTTGAGGGAGTAGAATGTGAGTCTCAAGGACGAGATAAGCTTGATGGGAATGTAAGGGAAGATAAGACAGAAGTTAGAGAGAGAAGCAAGTTCAGAGTTAGGGTTAGGGGAGCTTGGGGAAGGTTTTGTTTGGTGGGCAAGGGGAAGGAAGAGTAAGTCGCAGAAGCAGCTGGATGGATTGTCTCAAATGTAGTGACAAAGAAGTCCATGAGTTGCTCACACTTGTTGAAGAGGAGGGTATAGGAAACAGAGGAGCTGGATTCAAGACGTTATTGGTAGTGGAGAAAAGAAACTGGGATGATCTTGGAATAATAGGTGGCTTTGACCAAGAGTAGTGAAGCCTAATAATAGTAGATGTGATCCACCCTGATTTGGTGATGGATGGTTGAACCTGTTGTATGTCAGATTCAGTCAAGCTAATGTCTCTTGGGCTTCAGGGAGCTAAGATATGGATCAAACTGAGAGAAAGACCAAGATGGGAGAGTGTAAATATTTTGCTGGTGACAAGTATATAAATGGTGGAGCTAAGGGAGTGATTGAGCAAATGGACCACTGTAGTGGTATGGTGGAGGCATCCAAAGTAATTGTAGCTGGGATGTGATAGAGTGTTGAAATGGCCCAATGGATCTCTGCCATTTTGCACACACTGCTCAAGTTTCCAGTGGTGTCTCAGGTGGGCAGGGAAGCTCCTACCCAAATAGATGGAAATTTCTTAACAATATTTAAATGGTGCGAAAGTATTGTCATAGGGGTGAACTTCCACTGGTTGGAGGTGGGGGGAGGTGAGGGGGAGGGGGACTCCTGCTCATTGCTGTAACTTTAGCAGAAGAGCCACAGAAAGCATGGAGGAACAGCATAAATTGCATTTATATCATTTTCTGCAGGTTTTCCTTGGTTCTTCTGCCAAAGTTACAGCAGATTAGCAGGACTCCCACAGAAATTCACCTGAATAGCATTTCCAGCATCATTTTCCAGCCCTTCTGCCAGTACAGTGTCAGGTCGGAAAGTAGTCCATATATAATACATGTCTGAGGTTTTTAGGATGAGCTGCATATGGAAGGACTAGTAAGAAGATTAATTTAACAGATTCATTACTGTACTAATTTTCTTAATTTTTTTCAACTTCCATTTAGGCTTCCATGTGTCTTTGTAGTAATTATTCTGCTTCTTCCAGCTCCATTACAATGTTTTCCCATTATGCATTCCCATCTCACCTTATAGAAGGAAGAAGAAAAGGACCAATGGAAGGGATGCCAGGCAAGCCTTGTAGCACCACAGATGACCAGATATTCTAGGCCCATTCGCCAGCACCTACACACCTACATCTTTTCTTTCTTTTGGGCCTCCTTATCTCGAGAGACAATGGATACGCGCCTGGAGGTGGTCAGTGGTTTGTGAAGCAGCGCCTGGAGTGGCTATAAAGGCCAATTCTGGAGTGACAGGCTCTTCCACAGGTGCTGCAGAGAAATTTGTTTGTTGGGGCTGTTGCACAGTTGGCTCTCCCCTTGCGCCTCTGTCTTTTTTCCTGCCAACTACTAAGTCTCTTCGACTCGCCACAATTTAGCCCTGTCTTTATGGCTGCCCGCCAGCTCTGGCGAATGCTGGCAACTGACTCCCACGACTTGTGATCAATGTCACACGATTTCATGTCGCGTTTGCAGACGTCTTTATAACGGAGACATGGACGGCCGGTGGGTCTGATACCAGTGGCGAGCTCGCTGTACAATGTGTCTTTGGGGATCCTGCCATCTTCCATGCGGCTCACATGGCCAAGCCATCTCAAGCGCCGCTGACTCAGTAGTGTGTATAAGCTGGGGGTGTTGGCCGCTTCAAGGACTTCTGTGTTGGAGATATAGTCCTGCCACCTGATGCCAAGTATTCTCCGAAGGCAGCGAAGATGGAATGAATTGAGACGTCGCTCTTGGCTGGCATACGTTGTCCAGGCCTCGCTGCCGTAGAGCAAGGTACTGAGGACACAGGCCTGATACACTCGGACTTTTGTGTTCCGTGTCAGTGCGCCATTTTCCCACACTCTCTTGGCCAGTCTGGACATAGCAGTGGAAGCCTTACCCATGCGCTTGTTGATTTCTGCATCTAGAGACAGGTTACTGGTGATAGTTGAGCCTAGGTAGGTGAACTCTTGAACCACTTCCAGAGCGTGGTCGCCAATATTGATGGATGGAGCATTTCTGACATCCTGCCCCATGATGTTCGTTTTCTTGAGGCTGATGGTTAGGCCTACATCTGCAGACAGATAATTAGTACAGGCAGAGATTAATGGGAAATTGGAGGATGCTTTTGATGACAGTACAATTCTGACCAGAAAATTGGAAGGGGTACTAAATGGGGAAAAAAAACCTAACATAACAGATCCCTGATCATTTTTCTGATTAAGTTATGTCTACTTAAGGCCCAACAATCGGATGTAACCATTCAGAAAATCTACCCTTAATTGTTGCCTTAGTTATCAAACAATCTCATCTAAAGGTGTAAGCTAGTGCCAAGAGAGTAGGCATTCTTGAGAACGAGTCTAGCAGAGCAAAAAACAGTCTGATAGGAGCTCTTAAACTGCTTCTGTTTGTGTGTGCTCGCTTTTGTCCTGTTCACAAATGGTAATAATGAACATCTCAGCATGTTTTATACTGAAATTAGGGAGAAAGAACCAATTAAAGCATGAGTCACAGTGGAGTGCTTTAACCACTCGCTGCTTCCCTACTGCCACATAGAATATAGTGGAATGTTCATTATAACCATACAAAGTCATAGCAGACAATCAGAAAGAGTAAAATTCACAAATATCTAGACTGTGTTACAACTTACTGCTTACTGGTACCTTATTTTGATCAGAGCAAGACTTAATTTGTACATGTTTTGTTCATTTGGTATCTGGTGACAGCTTAAGGAACTCAAAAAGTCAACCTCTGATCTAACAGATTGAAAGTTACTATTCATCTGAGAAACGTGTTGTTTGAGAACCCTTTGATGATGTTAATAATTACATGTCAAAGGCAGTGTTTGGTTATAAGAACACAAATGTATGCAGACCTTTGAATGGACACAAACTAGCTGGAAGCTACAGTGGAAAGAAAACTGCAGCCCTGATGTATTATGGGCTAATAGTTTAAATAGTGTCAATAGCAAAATATAAACTGAATTGGGAATCAAATTCATACATTAGTTTCTGAAGCTTTTGTTATGTTAATCCAAACATATTTACATGAAATTGGTTACATGGAATTCTTTGTCAAACAGATTAAATTTAGCTACTAAAATATGCTGATTCAATATTCTTGGCTATTTACATCTATTGTTGACTAGTTTAGTATAGTCAAAATATTTGTTGACAAATTTCAAAATATTGATGATTCTGGAATTTTTTGGCATTTTATATGTATACAAATGCAGAAAACAGTTGGCATAAATAAAATCCATCAAGCAGATTAATAACGAGTTTCTATGAATCGTTCATGCTTTGAAATTACACAGTTATTTTATGTTAACAAATTTCAATCTGTAGTTTACTTACTTATTTTTTGATCTGTCAAATATAGACAAATTTTCTGATCTTAACATATAAACAGAAATGATATTGTCCATCAGTAAGGCAACACAGTAGGTTAGCTGTCGATCTGTCCATTGAGTTCTTGACATCATGCACCAGGGCAGAGGCAGTACTTCATAGAACTAGAGACAAATCGCAAGAAAAGTTATCACCTTGTAACTCTAAAGAAGCCTGAAAGTGGTAATTTGCCAGCACCTCAGGTACAAGCTGTAGGGGAAAAATCAGAGAGGAATAGAGCATAAATAATCCTAAATAACCTCATGCTATATTAAATGAGGTGATCGAAGGCTATGCTGAAACCCCACCTGTTCCATGTCTATATGACCTGGATCCAATCTCAGTGCAAAGCAATAAGATTTGCTAATGACACCAACCTAGGGGCTATTGTATACTCAGAGGAGGTAGGCAGGATCTTATGAGGAGACAATGACAGGATATGCATTTGGGCTGATCAGTGGAAAATTAAATTTTATATACACAAATCAAAGGTATTGCATATTTGGAAGTAAAGGTAGGAGGAAATATACTCAATGGATGAAATAAAACTTACAAAGGGGGAAAGTGAAGGAGTCCTAAGAGTATTAGTTGATGCTTTGTAGCTAGGTACAAATAGTGAAAGGTATCAATAAATACAGCTTATAGGATGTTGGGAAACACTGTTAAAACAGTTGAATCCAGAAGTCATTCTGAAGCTACATAGCACACTGGTCAGACTATATCTGGAGTATTACATATAGTTCATGTAGCTACATATAGGGGTGATTCAGGGCCTTGAGGTGGTGTGGAAAAAATTAACAAAGCGGATCCCTTGTCTTACAGGAATGAACTACAAGGACTGACTCGATAAATTAGGACTTTTCAGTCTCAATGAGAGATGTCTTGGGGGGATATTGCAGAGAGAAATAAGATAATTAATGTCCAAGGAAGAAAAGCCAGAAGATTGCTTTCAGTTATGCCAAAGAGGATAAGAGTGCAGTGGCTCAAGGTTGTGAGAACAAGTTTAGGATAGATCCAGGAAGTATTTCTTTCGACAGATAGATGATCAACAGCTGGAACAGGTTGGTGGGAAGAACACTCAAACGTAGGACAATGGGTTCATTTAAATCCTATAATGGGAAGACATTGAGGCTGCTATACTGGGGGAAGAGATCAAATGCGTTCAAAGGCCTCTAGCATTGGAATGTAGCTTGTGCTCTTATATGAATGGGACCATATTAACAATCCATATGATAAAGGTAATTTTTTAAATTTTAGTTTTTGATATTGCAGTGAAAATTGAAATGTATATATTCATAGGTCAATGATCAAGATTGTTTTGTAATTAAATCTGCTGTTATAATATTGCTAGTTCTATAAAATCTCAACAAAACTTAGTTTTAACCATACTTAGGTTTTTCAAATCATTCATATCTAAAATGCAAGATTTAACCAGCGTGACAAAATTGATTTCTGTCATTCATCTTCAGTTCAGTAGTGTTCCGTCCTTGAACATAACTGTCAAAGAAAGAAAGATATTTCAGGGGTTAAAGGGGCACTGTCATCATACAAAGGTGTTTGGCATACCTTACATTTGTTATCCAAGCTCACTATGTAATAGGAATGCAGTAGTGCATCACAAAATATATGACCTGTCTCTTATGTATACACATGGAAATACTTTTAGAAGAAAATGTGGTGGGACTGAGTTAAGGATACCCTGATAGCCCTTTTTAACCATGGCTGGAAATAAAGTGATTATTTTCAGTCCAGTACCTTTATAATGAGTATCTCCTTGTGACCATACCAGAGAGTCCTGATAATATTTTCAGGGATTAATAAGTATGCAATGGACATGAATGTTCTATGTTAGCAATTGCATCTAGAAGCTAATAGGAAGAAATATTAAGGAATGGAAAGTCTTTGACATAATTGCTGATATTCAGTACTCTGTCACAGACCACCTTAGAATCATAGAATGGTTACAACATGGAAGGAGGCCATCCTGCCCGTTGTGTCTGTGCCAGCTCTCTGCAAGAGAAATTCAGCTAGTCCCGCTCCCCCGCCCTTTCCCCATAGCCCTGCAAATTTTTTCTCTTCTGATAATTATCCCATTCCCTTTTGAAAGCCACGATTGAATCTGCCTCCACCAGACCCTCAGGCAGTGCACTCCAGATCCTAAACACTCGCTGCGTAAAAAAGATTTTCCTCATGTCGCCTTTGGTTCTTTTGCCATTCACCTTAGACTGGTGTCCTCTCCTTCTCCAACATGATATTTTATCTTGCATATGTGGCAAAGATAGTTACTATTTATATTTAGCTTAGAAAGTACATGATGACGATTGCTTAAGGTGGAGGTAAAAGATCCCATGGCACTCTTCAAAAAAGAGCAGGGGAGTTCTCCTTGGTTTCCTGGCCGATATTTATCCCTCAACCAACATCACTAAAAAACAGATAATCTGATTATTATCTAATTTTTGTTGGTGGGAGCTTGCTGTGCACAAATTGGTTGCTTTGTTTCCTACATCACACTACTGCCCACACTTCAAAAGTACTTCATTGACTGTAAAGCGCTTTGGGATGTTCTGAAGTCATGAAAGGCACTATAGAAATGAAAGTTCTTTTGTTCTTTGCCTGATATTTTATGATAGATGTAATTTATTCTCTTTCTCAACACTGTAGAGAAAAGAAAGTGTGCGGGAATGTGTGCATGCATATGGGAGAAAATTAAGATGTGTATCTTTGAAAGAAAGATTAAGAAAATAGTGGAAGAATGGTGATTGAAAAAATATACGGCATTCTGGGCCAATTAGGGTCAGCTTTTCTTTTCTAGTTATACAGTTTGACTGTCTCCCATTTCATTCCTGCTCACAAAACATAACTACTCATCTCCCTACTTTACCCCTCTTGCCCGTTACTCTTGTAGAACACGTTAAGAGATCACTAATTCCCCCACAACTTTTAACACAAATATAAATTGGTATTTCACTAGGGCTGAAGTGCAGGAAGAGGAATGTGACTTATGTGAGTCTCAAAGAGTTCATTTCAGGACACGCTGGATGGGAGCACACAGGATATCAGTGCCTGAACCAAGTATAGTCTATTTGTTGCCCTTGGGTTTCTCCTTTATCAATTCTTTTGTCTATTCGACAGGCCCAGGTCATTATTCGGCCCACCCTGTTGTGACGTGTAAATGGAATAAGTCTGCAGATTACTGCCAGTGGTAACTGGATTGAGCACAGTTACTGATTTATCGGCCTATAAAATCAATAAAAGAAAACAGTGTTGCTAAGCATGTGCAGATTTTACCTTAAATCTGCTCTTTCAGATATTTTGTTCCTCTGTTCCCAAAGGCATAAAGAAAGTAACAACAGAATGTTATAGAAACAATGGCCGGAATTTTACACCACCCCAACGAGCGGATGGTGGCAGGGGTTGTGGCGTAAAATAGAGTGGAAGCACTAGGAGACCTTCCCAACCTGTTCCCGCCTCCGCCACCAATTTACGCAGGGCACCGACGACGAAAAATGGCCCACGCGCCCTAGGCCAATCAAGGGCCTTGAGTGGCCACTCAACAGCCACTTAAGGGCCTTCGCCCACTTCCACGCGGATTTTATGCGTGGCAAGCGGGCGTCCAGGAGCTGGGAGAAGCTGCCTAACGAAACCAGGTGGCTCTTGAACTTCCCGGGGGAGTGTCCTCATTTTCAGGCACCTTGTGCCCAATGAAGGGCTGCCCCCACTATCCCAACCACCCTCAACACCCAACACGCCCCCCCTTTCCCCCAGTCGACCACCCTTGCCTCACTGGGGCCTGACCGATTACCCCCGTCGAGGCAACCAAAACTTACCTGCCTTCTTGGCTCCGAGGCATCTTCTCTTCATGCTGGGCTGCAGTCCCAGCAGTTGCCACCGCTCCCAGTGGCTCTGCTGGACTAAGAGCTGCCGGCCCGCTGATTGGCCGGCAGCTCTATTAAGTTAGACCTCCTACCTCAAGTGGGTGGAAATCCCGACTCACACCAGTTGAAGCCTGGGGACCCGCAAAATACGGGTTGGATCCACAGGCGAGGTGGAAGCTGGCTGGCTCCCGTCCGCCTACTGTAAAATTCCGGCCAATGAAAACATTAAATATAAAAATAGAAAATCCTGGAAATACGCAATGGGACTGAGTTTCCTGCTGTTACTAATCTGCGTTCATAGTTCACAGAAGATAAGAGAACAGAAAAAGGGCAGAACAGAGTTCAAAGTGCTAGTTAAAAAAAAAACTTTCAACACTTATGAGTCTATTTCTAGCCCATTTTGTTGCTTCTCCCCTGGTATTTTGATTCTCATGAGCTTTTGTGCCAATCGTTTAATTTTTATTTTTCTCTCAACATCATTACTGGTAGCAATAGGTATTGCTCATCTAAATCATATGGAAGTAGAGGAGCACCACCAAGGGTTGCCAGGCAGGTTGGGCTGCATGAGGCATGCTCTGTGCCCACCTGCTAGTTGATCTGGTGAACGTTAGTGGGGTGGAAATGAGTATAAGTACGACCCTATCGTTGTTAAAACTGAGAAGTTGATCAAGGAATGTAATTGTTACATGGGGCTGAGATTAGCATACCCAAGAGGACTAGATAACAAGGGTGTAGAAGTCATGCTTCAGCTATACAAGGCCTTGGTTAGGTCATACAGAGAGTACTGTGAGCAGTTCTGGGCACCACACCCTAGGAAGGGTATACTAACCTTGGAGGTAGTGCAGCATAGATATCAGAATGATACCTAGACTCCAAGGGTTAAATGACAAGAGAGATTACACAAACTGGATTGTATTCCCTGGTATTTAGAAGATTAAGGGGTGATTTCATTGATGTTTTCAAGTTATTAAAGGGAACAGATAGGTAGATAGAGAGGCATAGTCTAAAAATTAGAACTAGAGTTTTCAGGAGTGAAATTAGGAAACGCTTCTACACACAAAGGCTGGTAGAAGTTTGAAATTCTCTTCCCCAAACAGCAATTGATGTTAGATAGTTGTTAAGTTTAAATCTGAGATTGATAGATTTTTGTCAACCAAACATATTAAGGGATATGGGGCAAAGGTGCTTATATGTAGTTAGGTCACAGATCAGCCAAGATCTCATTGAATGGCAGAACAGGGTCAAGGAGCTAAATGGCCTATTCCTGTTCCTATGTTCACAGTTCCTGCTTCAATAATGGGCCCAAAGTATTGAAATGGGAACAGAAAGTATCGGAAATACTCAGCAGGTCTGGCTGCAACCTGAAACCTTAACTCTGCTTCTCTGTTTCTCTCTCCACAGATGCTGCCAGACCTGCTGAGTATTTCCAGCACTTTCTGTTCTCATTTCAGAGTTCCAGCATCCACAGTATTTTGCTCTTACCAAGGTATTGAAAATTGCTAGTTTGATGATGTCTAGTTACACATGGAAAATGCCAGTGTTTGTTGTGTTTCATACATTCTGGTAACCACTACAGCCGGTTAATAGAATAACAAAAGTAGATAGAACACTATAAAAGGTGAGAGGAATCACGACTGAATTTTTACTGAACTAGCTTTGCAACTACTGTACCAACTCAGTATTCTAAACACAATGAACAACATGTGCTCTATAGCTAAAATGCTCTTACTGGATGTGCTGTCTGATGTCTGCATGCAATTCGTTAAAAGAGTTTTGCAAATCTAGTGTTATGAGGTGCCTTGTAACAGCAAATTACACAACATGATTGTTCTGCATTTGTGATATATAACTTTACTTCATTTTGCCCATCCACCGTTTCAGCAGACTGGTGCATAAATTAGATTCCATATGGATCATTGCATGGAATGAGTTTATGCTCAGACAGATAAGCACCTGGTCACGGATCACTGACCATTTAATCAATCTGTTTGTTCAGTGATGGAGCATGTCAACTAATTTCAGAGGTAAATCTTGGATTAAGTGTCCAGATGAAATTACATTGGAATGTCCCGATTGTCCATCCCCAGTAGCCATCTGACATGCTCTTGTACATCAGTAATAAAATCCTTAACAACTGTAGTTTAGTACTGAAACTCCAGACTTGAAATCATTAATGTTTAATGCACACAGCGTTGCTCTATCTATTTATTTATTTATTGATACAGCACTGAAACAGGCCCTTTGGCCCACCGAATCTGTGCTGAGCAACAACCACCCATTTATACTAACCCTACAGTAATCCCATATTCCCTACCACCTACCTACATTAGGGGCAATTTACAATGGCCAATTTACCTATCAACCTGCAAGTCTTTGGCTGTGGGAGGAAACCGGAGTACCCAGCGAAAACCCACGCGGTCACAGGAAGAACTTGCAAACTCCGCACAGGCAGTACACAGAATCGAACCCGGGTCCCTGGAGCTGTGAGACCATTTGTTCTTTCATTCTTTCATCTATAGTACACTGAAAACAAGTTTGCAAATAAACAATTACTTTCAGCCATGGTTCAGTTGGTTGCACTCCCACTGCTTGGTCAGGAGGTTGTGAGTTCAAGTTCCATTCCAAAGCATAACAATTAAGGCTGACGCTCCAATGCTGTACTGAGGGAGTGCTGCATTGTTGAAGGTGCCATCTTTTGGATGAGATGTTAAACTAAGGCCCCAACTTCCCTCTCAGATGAATGCAAAAGATTCCATGGCACTATTTTAAGGAACAGCGGGGGAGTTATCCCCGGTGTCCTGGCCAATATGTATCCCTCAATCAATATCACAAAAACAGATGATCTGATCATTGTCACATTGCAGTTTGTGGGAGCTTGCTGTGATCAAATTGACTGCTGTATTTCCTACATTACAACAGTGACTATACATCAAAAAGGTACTTCATTGACTGTAAAGTGCTTTGGGAAGTCCTGTGGTCATGAAAGGTTCTATATAAACACAAGTCTTTATTTAGCTGGTAACATCCATTAACATAAGAAATAGGAGTTGGAATAGATCATACAATACAATCATGGTGGATCTTCTGCATTTACTGCTTTAGCATAATTGTTGGTGGATTTAAGACCAAATTATTTTGTCCCACTATTTACTACTGACAATATTTGCAGTAGATTTAGAAATGTAAAACCAAAATTGTATATTTTAAAAAATTTCATTTCATAAAAATATTTCTTAGCTAGTGATTAAACGGTGACTTCAAGTGGGTGACTCCAGGTACCATGGAAATAAAGGCTGAGATTTGCAGCGCTTTTATAACTGCAGATGGAACCTCAAACTCCAGCCACCCAGTTGCAGAGGAGAGATGTTTCAGAAGGGTTGGAGACAAGCTGTGAGTATCCAAGGCTGTCACACTGGATGTGAACTGACACAAAGCCATGTTTGTAGGCAATCTGTGGTTTGCCAGAGGTGAGATTTTGTAGTCGTATAATTCTGGAGTGAAGGATTTACACAACAAATGTCACTCCAAAATTACATTCTTACTGGGTTCACTAAACTGGGTGCAATTTAGCACATGGCTTCACTTCATGTCAAGTTGAGTCCAATTCTTGGCATACCATAACTCACAACAAAGTGCACGCCTTCCAGGATTATTTATTTTCTGTAAGATTTATGTCCAAAATGCAACTCTGTACCAAGACTTTTTTTTTGTTGTCGTTGTGGTGGTAATCTTATATGGCAGGAGAGTGCCACAAACTAAGAAAGCTTTCCTCTTCAGTATTGCCAATACGTCTGTTTCAGGTTTCAGTCATTTTAGGGAATCATTTTTTTCACTGAAACATCGCTGCCTGGCCTCCTTAGAAACCTGTGCAAGTGTAATCCATGCCAAGCCCTTGTCAGAACAGAATCCGCCAGCTTCAGACAAGGAGGAAATCGATCTCCCGAGTCTGTCACATAAGTATGGAACTCTGTGAAATACCGTATAATGTTACAGCGTGCAGGTGCATTACTCCTACAGTTTGCTGATGGTAGCTGACTTCAGGAAGGCCTATTCTTTCTCAGAGCTGAAGAAAGAAATTTGTCAGTGCTTTGAGGGATGGCCGGCATGCCTTGGATTCCTCTCTATTCAAAATAATGAAAATAAATAGAGGAAAAATCACAATTCTGCCAAGGATGTCAGCACCAAACTTAATGCAGGTGCAATATTTCTTCGAACAAAGAAAGCTTTGTTTCTGTTATAGTTCGTGTGATGAATTAGGTCCTGCTGTTTTATCGGTGGAAGGTAGATTATAATGTTGATATGCTGATGCTACTGCCAACAGTGAAACATTTTATATATTTTTAGTTGACTAAGTTTTGGCAAGGCTGCCTCTCAGCTCCCCTCCCCAACCAGCAAGTAAAAATCTGGTATTCTATGGAAAATTTCTGTTGAACATAAGTCACTTCAATGTGTTTAAAGAAAATAGTTATGCAAAATGTAGATATAAATTCAGTGAAGCATTCATAACTGTCAGCTGACTATGCCATTTATGGGTAAACAATGCCAGAGCCTAGTTGATAAGTTTATAAACTTCTATCTGCAGAATACACATGTGCATATAGACTAAATATATTAATTTATTAGATGAAATGTAAATTAGTAATGGCAGAAGACTTTCTGTTGCTGTGCCATCATAACTTCATTGGAAGTGCCATGGAAATCTTGAATACAAAATTGGGCTCCATGTACTGTTGGTGCTGGTGTTATGGAAGCCCTGAATCAAGAAAATGAAGCAACTGTGTGTTCAGGAACTTCCAGCACAGCCTGCGTGGTGCCACATGCTGGGAAAGTGCTAGTGTGGGTGTGCTGTGCATGCACTGAAGGTGACAGGAGCCGTGCAATTGTGACATCAAGCTGGTTTGACATTAGTTGCAGTAACTACGTCGATGCATGTCCAATGAACGCCTCTGTTGATCACTTCAAACTGCATGGGTGTTCAACAGCATGAGGACCCTCACCAAGGAGTGTTGTTTAAAACGCCAAATACCAACTTACAGGTGAGGTGATTTTGACTTACCTCTGCTTAGGCTGAGTTTGTGGAAGCACTGTGCTGTAGTTTTGGAGGTGTTTTGGATAGCTGCTGATTAAAATCAAGGAGAAGACAGGATTTGGGGTTCAAGGTTTGGGGGCTGTGGTTACAGTGACTCTTGCTCTGCAAAACGATCATCGAATGGAGCAAAGGCAGTAGAAAGGAAAAGCTCTTCGAACAGGGAGGAGAAGGAGGGCTTGCCACAGAAGGCCGTACCCACCGAGGGTTTTTTTGGGAGCACTTCTCCTACCACCACCTGATCCAGGGGCAGTCATGAGGCAACTCATGACCTCATGTATTGTGTCACCTCCTACAACCCCAAGTTGGAGCCTCGCACCAGGGCAAGAACGGCCCCACCAGAGACCATCAGGGTCACAGTGGCATTGAACTTTTATGCATCTGGGTTTTTCGAGGCAGGAGTGGGTGACATTTCAAACATTTTTTAGTACACCATCCTTCGGGAAGTCATGGAAGCTATCTATTCCAGAAATAGTAGAGTATGTCACCTTCTCCCTCAGCAGGGACAAGCAGGATGAAAGGGCACGTGGCTTTCCGAGGATAGGATGATTCCTGATGGTGTACGGCACCATCAACAGCACACACATGACTCTGTGGACTATTCATATCAACAGGGAGAGGTACAAGAACCACAGGGGCTACCATTCTATCAACATGTGCGAACACTCCCAGTACATCTTCTCGGATGATGCATGTTATCCTGGCAGCAGCCACAATGCATTTATCCTGCGCCAGTCAGCCGCACCCACCATCTTCGGGCCTCCATGGATAACCAGAAACTGACTCCTCAAGGACAAAGGCTGCCCCTTGTACACATGGCTAATCATCCCCACTCTGCCACCCAACCACGCAAGCGCAGTAGTGTAAAAATGAGGGGCACAGAGCCACAAGGACCATCATGGAGCAGACAATCGGGCAACTCAAGCAAAATTTCCACTACCTTGACCATTTGTGGGCAGTCCTTCAGTAAACATCGGAGTGGATTTTGAAGATCATGGTGGACTGCTGTATCCTCCATAACATTGCCATCATGAGGGCACAGCCATTGCTTCCTAGAATCTGGAGCCCATCTTGGGAGGAGGACAAACAGGAAGGGTGGAGGAAGGTAAGTAACATCCTAGACTGTTTTGCTCAGGAAAACTGTCAGAAAGCAGCTTCTCAGACTCCGCTTTCAATAAAGCAACTTCCCTTGACCACCATGAATCTATCATTTCCCACCATTACATTCATCTGAAAGATCATCCCCTTGGCCACCTTCCAACAATGTAGGCCAGCATCAAAAACCTTTCCATTAACATTTTTATCTAACAATACATCCAATTGTGCAAACAGAAATGAACTATCCACCCTTGTGCATTCCCTGAGTGCCTGTCTTGTGGGTGCCTTAGCCTGAAATAGTGCTCCTATGCAGTGATACCCCAGTGGCTGTAGCCTAGCTGGTGGAAGGCTGCTGAAGTCACTGGGGGAGACTGCATATGGCCTTGCTTGATACCCTCAAGCAGCTCTGCAGCTTGGGGGCCCAGCTTCAGACTGCACCACCTCAGCATGGGTGGCAGTAATCTGGGCTGCCTAGGTGAGAGGCACCAGCAAGGGCACAGCTGGCGTGGCAGTGGAGGGAGTAATGAATGCTGTCATTCTAGGAAATGACAGCAGGATCGTGCACCATGGAGTCACTGCCACACCCACAGAGCAGCACCTCAGCAATCTTAGTAATCTGTTGGAGGACAAATTGCTGAACTGCTGTGAGAGCCTGCATGCCCCTGACAGCACTGAGATCCACAGCTATGATGGCAGTAGTCTGAACCTGCACAGCAGCAAACATGCATCTCATGACATCAGTCTAACCTTCCACTGCAGCACTGAGACCTTGGGTGGCTTCTGCCCGCGCTGCAATGGAAGCTGAGACAATGGCCACCAGATGCTGCATCATGGCTGGATCCACAAGTGCTGTCATGGAGTTGGCCACCACTCCCATGGCAGAAAGGATTGACTCCAAGCTCTCCGCGAAACCCTGTGCCACATTGGAGCTGAACTCCTCCATGCTCCTTGCCAGTAACAAGAGGCTGTCTGGCAAGCCTGCCGATGCACCAAGCATCTCCTTGTGCATGCTTATCAGTGTTCTCCTGTACGCTGCCTCATTGAACATCCTCATCTGAGTCCCCTGTTGCAGGAACTCGTCTGTGACCTCACCTTTTGGGAAGCTGGCACATGGACTGTCCTATCCCACTGTCGTGGCTGCAGCCCACTTGTGCCCACAAATCCCAACTCTATACTACCCTCTAAGGTGCATGTAGTGCCAGTATCTGAGCTGGTGACTGCGAGTGTCAGATCAAGTAACGGTGCTTCCTCATCATTGGTGTGGGGTTGCTCCTTCTCTTCCTCCTGGGCTGCTGTGGCTGGGCAGGCAGCAATACCTGGGCATCCGAAAACATAAAATCAGAAGCAAAAGGTTGGATTGAGGGAATGGGTGTGGGGAGGAAAGCAACAGATCTATGGTCACACTATCTGCAACATGTACATTGTGGAAGATAGCAAGATGAGGGTGAGGAAGGAATTAAGAAGGAGCATAAGGCAGTAACATCATCATCTTAAATGGTCTTGGTGACGACAGATGCAACAAACTCTGTGGCAGCCAGACTCATGATGTGCTGCACAACTCGGCCATCGGGCTCAATGCCCGCTACTGGTTCTCTGTTACTCCTTCCTGTTAAGGGCCATATTGTCCTGCAAGAGAGAGGGAAGAATTTCAGTGATTGCATGGCAATGTGTTTGGGTGATGTGCCTGCCACAGCCAAATAGCTGGAGGTATGCGGCGGCTGCAAGAGGTAGTTTTGAGGCTGTTAGCACTGATGTGAAGATGAGATGGTGTATGTGAATGTTAGATGTGAGTCCTGAGTGCTAGGGACTGCTGCTGGATGAGTGATGGGTGGTATACTGCATTGAGCAGCATGAAAGACTGGTGGTTTGGTGCGTAGGAGATATCAATATCATGTGAAGATGCATTCACTGACAATGACCACCCCTGTGAGATCACTAAACTTCTTCCAACACTGCTGCCAGGTCCTCAGGGCCAGACTCCGGGCATTGACCTTCCATGCCACCTGCCTCCATTGCCTTCGGAAGGTTTGGGGTTTACCTTGATGGCCTCCTGGCCACCCCATGGAAACATGGCCTCTCTCCTTCTGTCCAGCTCTATGACTAACGCCTCCAGTGCCAGAAGACTAAACCTGGGAGCCCATCTTTGGCCTTGTGTTCCATTTTCCTTGCATTGAACAGAAGAAATAGTATTCAGCCGCAGCCTCCTGTGATTCAATGCAGCTTTCCTTTAAGAGGGACAGACTCCCTTTACGAGCATCTGTTGTTCATGTAGCCAGCCAGCAGCATGGGTCACACTGAAATCATGCAAATGAGGAGGCAGCATGACGTTTGTGTGCTGCCTGCCACAACACAAATGGTGACCCCTGCATGCAGAAACGGGACAAATGAATTTTAAGCCCCTTGTTTTCCTCCCACATATTCGATGAAGTTACGGCAAAGCAGCAGAACAAAGTTGGAGGATATGTACTAAAATCATAAGTCCTTCAGAAATGGATTTATAATTCTACTTCAGATAATAAATAGAGAAAACCTGCCCCAGCGAGTACTAACTCATTATATTTTTAATCCAGGTGGTTACATTTAATTATTCGCAGTGGCTCTGAAATTGTGTTGGATCGTAGCTTAACATATTCATTTAAAATTCCTCTCCCTGCTTTTAATTGGATCTACAGCTCCATTAAAATAATGTTGAGAAAAATTCCAGACAAATGTATTCCAAAGTTAATCCATTCCTACTTAAGGCGGGTGTCTTTGCTCCTTTTCTTACCCTTAGCCTAGAAACATTTTGGAAGTCTTTTTTTTTACACAAACTTGATGTACAATATGATGAACTTTAATTCAAGTAACAAGGTTCAATTGAAATATATGAGAACAAATTAATGATAATTTAAATGTGGAAAGAACAGAATACACTCAGCAATGTACCTTCTTTTCTTTATGAGAAACACATACCATCTGTACGGCTGTTGTACTCATCTGAAATGTTAGAAGGATAAATAGCAATGCTTCCATCAGCAACATATCTTGTCCTGCTCACAAATACCAGTTCCATTGCTATGGTGGGCATACAATTGGCTCAACTTACAACAGACTTGCACTGTCCAGGCAAAAGCTGATACTGAGATGTGCACAAATCATTTAGTGCACCGAGACATCAGGATTGTTCGTTTTTATTTGATGAGGACTGTGTGTCACTGTGTTCTGATAGATTAAGGACAGATATCCAAGCAAAATAAGAGGAATTTATCATTTGTACAGTAAATATGGAGAAGACTGAAAAGATACCTCTGACAAAGCTTTAAGATGCCCCTGGAATTTCTGCGTGTATAATTAAACAGTACTTTGGCATAGTTATAGCATACACTCCCATATTCCATGTAACATGCTCAATTAATATCAGTCCTTCCATTAAACAGCTTGTCCTGCTCTCAAAATCCAACTCCTTTTTCCCAATCTGAAGTGTCTGATATTGCCAATGAATGGCAAAAGTATTCATCCCAGTTTTGACATTTTTCACTTTGATGGGCACATAAATTAAACTAAAACTTTTAAAGAACTAAAATTGCTCTACACAGGGACAATTTTATCAGTCTGGATCATTTTTCCATTTCCAGAGCAGTGGGTTTGAGTTTAAGGATAAATTAAGTTTAGCCAATAGCACCAATGAAACAATTGACCTTTAATTATAACTTAGCAAACAGAGATACATTTTTTCAAAGTGCATCTAGTTTTGACAACATGCAAGAGATGCACATTGGAAGAAAGAAAGAAACTGTGTTGATGTAATTCCTTACAGTCTAGGACGTCTCAGAACATTTTACTATCAATGGATTATTTTTTTATAGAGTAGTCACTGCTATTCTGTAGGCAAACAGAACAGTCAATTTACACACTGGAAGATTCTTAAAGCTACACAGGAACAGTTTGCTGAACAACTGACTGGAAGCTGAGAGTTATGTATTTATAAAGTTTCAGAGAAAAACAGTACTTTTTAAAAATTCAAATACAAATCAGTTCTAAAAATGAACATTCAGACACAGTAGGTGTGAATTTATCTCTGAGTAGGCAGTAAATGATGATTGGCAACTATACATGTGGAAAATTTGGTATTGCAGCTTCCAGACAATGCTTTATAGAAAGTCAATAGCAAATCTGGGGCAAAAAAACACTTGCTTTCAATAAATAGGAGAAATTCAAGACTGGTAAATAACAAAATTAAGATTACCAGCAGTAGGAATCATGCAGCACAGAAAGAGGTCATTCAACCCATCGTGCCTGTTCTGTTCTTTCAAGGAGCTATCCAATTAGTCCCACTCCCTTGCTCTTTCCCCATAGACCTGCACATGCTTTCCTTTTTAAGTATTTATCCAATTCCCTTTTCAGTCGTACTACTGAATCTGCTTCCACCATCCATTCAGATTATCTGGTCATTGTCACATTGATGTGTGGGAGCTTGCTATGTGCAAATTGGCTGCCATGTTTCCTGCATTACAACAGTGATTACACTTCAAAAGTACTTTATTAGGTGTAAGCACTTTGGGGCCTTCTGCGGTTGTGAAAAGCTCTATAAAGGCGTCTTTTTATTCACTGCTCTGAGTTTGGTCCATTAAAATGGCCAAACATAGGGCTCCATAAAGGAGCCTTGTAAATAGGATTACTGTAATGCTGAAAGATTAAAAATATGCAAAAAAAAACTCCTATGCATCAGGGGGATGAATTTATAATTTCTAATATTTACTCAGTACCTTTCCTTTTCTGAAAGAGAAAGATTCAAACGAGACTGTATTGTCCTACAGAAACTTATTCTTATTTTGTTTGTATTAATCTCACTTGAATTTTGGGCTGCATGTTTGTAATTGTGTTAACCCTTCAAAAATCCTTTATTGTAAATTTAAAGAAATGTAAGTAGATTTTCTAACTACTTTTTCCTTTAAATTCAAGCCAAAATGATAGACCAATGATCTTCAAGAAATCTGTAATGTGCTTAATAGCAGTTGTTACGAAAGTGCCTCTGTGTTTTGTTAAATATATTTTTTGACGATTCATTTTTGAAAGATTGAAGAAATGTTAAACTTTGGGGTGGTCAAGGGATATAGAGGATTGGATAAGGGAAAAAAAGAGGCTTATGGCAGATTCAGAGTGCTGAAAACAGCGGAGGCCCTAGAGGAGTACAGAAAGTGTAGGGGGGTACTTAAAAAAGTAATTAGGAGAGTGAAGAGGAGGCATGAGAAAACACTGGTGGGCGAGATAAAGGAAAATCCCAAGGCGTTTTATAAGTATATTAAGGGCAAGAGGATAACCAGGGAAAGAGTAGGGCCCATTAGGGACCAAAGTGGCAATCTGTGTGTGGAGCCGGAGGACGTAGGTGAGGTTTTAAATGATTACTTTTCATCTGTGTTCACAATGGAGAGGGATGTTGTGGGTGTAGAGATCAGGAAGGGGGATTGTGATATACTCGAACAAATTAACATTGAAAGGGAAGAGGTATTAGCGGTTTTAGCGGGCTTAAAAGTGGATAAATCCCCAGGCCCAAATGAGATGTATCCCGGGCTGTTATGTGAGGCAAGGGAGGAGATAGCAGGAACTCTGACACAAATTTTCAGATCCTCTCTGGCCACAGGAGGGGTACCAGAGACTGGAGGACAGCGAATGTGGTACCATTATTCAAGAAGGGGAAGCAGGGATAAACCAGGTAATTACAGGCCGGTGAGTCAAACATCAGTGGTTGGGAAATAATTGGAAAAAATTCTGAGGGACAGGATTAATTTCCATTGGAGAGGCAGGGATTAATCAAGGATAGTCAGCATGGCTTTGTCAGGGGGAGATCATGTTTAACAAACTTCATTGAATTTTTCGAGGAGGTGACTAGATGTGTAGATGAGGGTAAAGCAGGTGATATAGTCTACATGGACTTCAGTAAGGCTTTTGATAAGGTCCTGCATGGGAGATTGGTTAAGAAGGTAAGAGTCCATGGGATCCAGGGCAATTTGGCAAATTGAATACAAAATTAGCTCAGTGGCAGGAGGCAGAGGGTGATGGTCAAGGGTTGTTTTTGCCATTGGAAGCCTGTGACCGGTGGTGTACCACAGGGATCGGTGCTGGGACACTTGCTGTTTGCAGTGTACATTAATATTTAGATGTGAATATAGGAGGTATGATCAGTAAGTTTGCAGATGACATAAAAATTGGTGGTGTCATAAATAGTGAGGAGGGAAGCCTTAGATTACAGGACGATATAGATGGGCTGGTAAGATGGACAGAGCAGTGGCAAATGGAATTCAATCCTGAGAAGTGTGAGGTGATGCATTTTGGGAGGACTAACAAGGCAAGGGAATATACAATGGATGGTAGGACCCTAGGAAGTACAGAGGGTCAGATGGACCTTGGTGTACTTGTCCATAGATCACTGAAGGCAGCAGCACAGGTAGATAAGATGGTTAGGAAAGCATATGGGATACTTGCCTTTATCAGCCGAGGCATAGAATATAGGAGCAGGGAGGTTATGATGGAACTGTATAAAATGCTAGTTAGGCCACAGCTGGAGTACTGTGTACAGTTCCAGTCGCCACACTCTAGGAAGGATGTGATTGCACTGGAGAGGGTGCAGAGGAGATTCACCAGGATGTTGCCTGGGCTGGAGCATTTCAGCTATGAAGAGAGACTGGATAGGTTAGGGCTGTTTTTCTTAGAGCAGAGAAGGCTGGGGGTGGGGGGGGGGTGGGGTACTCATTGAGATATACAAAATTATGAGGGGCATAGATAGAGTAGATAGGAAGAAACTTTTTCCCTTAGTGGAGGGATCAATAACCAGGGGGCATAGATTTAAGGTAAGGGGCAGGAGGTTTAGAGGAAATTTGAGGAAAAATTATTTCACCCAGAGGGTGATTGGAATCTGGAACACACTGCCTGAAGGGGTGGTAGAGGCAGAAACCCTCACAACATTTAAGAAGTATTTAGATGAGCACTTGAAACACCATAGCATACAAGGCTACGGGCCAAGTGCTGGAAAATGGGATTAGAATAGGTAGGTGCTTGATGGCCGGCATGGGCACAATGGACCAAAGTGCCTGTTTCTGCGCTGTATAACTCTATGACTCTATGGCAAAGGGGGTCATGTAAAGGCCACTTGAGTTTGAAAAACAGTCCCTGGAAATTTTTTTTAACAGGGGCACTGAGAGGTCTTGTAAGGAAAACAAGCCTTTCTGGGAAACCACCTGACTTCCAGCAACAACAACAAGCCTTTCCGGGAAACCACCTGACTTCCAGATCAATAAACAACAGAGAACTTTGGACTAAAATAAAAGCAAAATACTGCGGATGCTGGAAATCTGAAATAAAAACAAGAAATGCTGGAACCACTCAGCAGGTCTGGCAGCATCTGTGAAAAGAGAAGCAGAGTTAACGTTTCGGGTCAGTGACCCTTCTTCCGAAGAAGGGTCAGAGAACTTTGGACACCTGGAGAAGTTGTTTACGAAGAAGTGACAGGTCTATATTGATGGAGGTCAAAAGGTTGACCTCATGTTGTCAGTTTCGCTTTTGAATTGTTTGGAATTGGGGTTGAACTATATAAAAAGGTTGAGAACTTCCAAGGAAAGAGAGAATTTTCAAGGTGAGCAGAGAATTCCCAAGGAAGGAGAGAAGACCAAGACCCAGCTCAGCTTTCCAGCACCTCTCTAAAAGACCCTGAGAAGTCCATTGCGGCAACTCATCTTGTCTCCTGACTTTGAAGAAAAACTTGCTAAATTAATTCTCAACGCCGCCAGAAAAGAACTGTTCTAAGATATCCCAGTTACCCATCTAAGTGTATTCGGAGGCCAGACTGTATGCCAGTTTTAGAACATAACATATCTTAGCTGCGGTTTCTTCTAGAATGAGCAAGTATGCAGCCCAAGTGTTTTTTTTGTCTGTAATAGAGCTCTAAAAACAAAAATCCCTTTATTTTTCCAGTTAACCAGTGTATGTGTGTGTGAGTGTGAGGGGCTAAGGTAAAACGGGAACTTTAATATTTCAATCTGTGTGCTTATGCTTTACTTCATTACTAGTTAAGACTTGTTTTACAATCAACTGATAATTTTGTTGTTTATTAAAGAAACCTAGTTACTGTGTTTTATGCTAGGAAAAAGAGTATATGATTAACTGTATTGATAAGTGGGAAAATTTAAATATATGTTGTGACCTGCAGAGAAGTAGGACTAGAATTAACAGTGCACTCCTCCCGCCTTGGTCGTAACATAGTGTATGTACTGGCATACTCTGTATGGTGCTGGTGGTGCTTCCACACTTCAACACCAGATTCATAGGAGAAGTAACACCTGTGAATATGTTGCACACCCTACAGAGCAGGTTAACAACTATGCCTAACATTCCCTTAGATTCAGTCCACTATATTCAATGCAAACAGCACATGCTGAATAGAAATAACAGAAGAGTATCTCATGCTCTTTTTCTAAAACTATAGATACCTCCAATATTTATAGCTGAGCTAGTGGAGCCAGCATTTTTCCATTGCTAAAGCTCTTAGATAATGTAGCACAAGGTAAACTGTAAGGCTAATAGATACTTGGTGACAAATACAGCTATTATTATGTCTCATATTATTGCTTGTGCTACATTATGTTTATGTCAAAAAATAGAAAATTAAAGTCATGCTGTCCTTTGATCTCAACAGTGAGAACATAAAATTGAGTATGATTGCAGTAATTAGTTTATTATTCAAAAAGCCAGTCTCACCATAGTAAACAGCAATTCAGCTTAGGGCCAACAATGAATTGTTTGAATGGAGCAACATCTGTAACTCTTCCTCTCAGAGGTTCCCAGGTAAAATCCTGGGCCTAGAAATTGGACCCCGTTGCACCTGAAATACAATACTGATGCTCAAAATTGTTGGGCAGAAAGCACTTTCAATTGGAATTGTGCCACCCAACATATTGGGCAAGGAAGCAACAGACATTTTTCTACCCACACCAGAAGCCAGAATTATGCCCTTTGCTTAGGCAAATAAGGAGTCCAACACCTGTTTGAGGTCTCCGCTCCTTGGGTTTGACCCAAGGCATCCTGCACCATTGCAGGCAACATTCAGGGAGACCAGCCCTACAGAACTCCTGCATAAAGAGAGTATGTAGCTTATCTGAATGTGGAACCAGGAGGAGCAGGAGTGCAGCTCTTGACCCTACATTAAAGGGAACCTTAATTGCTGCCACTCCTGCTCCACCTACTATCCCTCCCTCTGCCATGGCCCAGAGATCCCTGACCACCAATCTCTCACCCCCCTGATCCCGAGCCCCGATCTCTCAGTTACCAGCCCCCGTGACTCTCAATCTCCCTCCTCCAAGACTCCAAGCCCCCCAACCCATATGAATGCAGACCCCCGATCCCCAATTTACTCCATGATCGCAGCTCCTGGCCTGATCCACAGTCTCACATTGTCTCGCACTACCGCAACCCCCATCACCAACCAGATCCCCCGGACCCACTTACCTGAGTGCCACGGTGGTGTTAGCATTAGCCCGATTTTCCATGGGCAGGCTGTAGCGCCATACCAGCTCTATGACAATGAGATCCAAGGCCCAATATCTGGGACACCTTGGACTATGCCATTAAAGCACAGGGAAAACACCCTATACCCCCGAATGCCTGAGAATCATTGTCCCAAATTTCTGGGCCCTGAAATAACAGTGTATCCCACTGTTCCTCCCATTGTCTTCTCTGAAACTGTCAGAAAAGACTTCAGTTAACCAAGAAATCAGAATTAAAATTCAGGTTTCTGAAACGGAAAGCTCCTACCAGGTCAAAGCTGGATTTAGATTCTCATTCAGATTTGCTCCTCAGATAATGGCTTAGCCTGCTGTATACTTCCAGCACTTGCTGTTTTTACTGGACCTTAATTATTCCCCATTTCATATTCTGATTATCCTACAAATAAAACACGGATGCATCAATGAGATTTGAATTTATTGCCAGGCTTCATATCCTTGATTCCTATCCACTGAGCTCTCCTTGAAATATCCTGGGAATATGATATTATTGCTATCACAGAGACATGGTTGAGGGAAAGGCAGGACTAGCAGCTCAATATTCCAGGATTCCAGGATATAGAATTTTCAGGCGTGATGGGGGAGGGGGCGGTGGGGGCTGGGGTGGTGGTGGGGGGGCGGCTGTAAAAGATGTGGTGGTATTGCACTATTGGTCACGGAGTCAATTACTGCAGTAAGGAGGGATGATATCTTAGAAGGTTCTTCAAATGAGGCCATATGGGTAGGACTTGAAAACAAAAAGGGGGCAATCACTTTGCTGGGAGTGTACTACAGGCCTCCAAATAGTCAGGGAGAGGAGCAGATATGTAGGCAAATCTCAGAGAGGTATAAAAATAATAGGGTAATAATAGTAGGGGATTTTAACTTCCCCAATATTAACTGGGATAGTCTTAGTGCAAAAGGCAAAGTGCACACAGGAGAGCTTTTTGAGCCGCATGTAGAAAGTCCTACAAGAGAAGGGGTGGTACTGGATCTAATCCTAGGGAATGAACTCAGACAAGTGGTAGAAGTGTCAGTGGGAGAGCATTTCGGGGATAGTGACCATAAATCTGTAAGAATTAAGGTAGTTATGAAAAAGGACAAAGATGGACTGGAAATAAAGGTACTGAATTGGAGGAAGGCCGATTTCAATATGATAAAACAGGATCTGGCCAAAGTGGACTGGGAGCAGCTACTTGTAGGAAAGTCTACATCAGACCAGTGGCAGTCATTCATAAAGGAAATTGTGAGAGTTCAGGGCCAACATGTTCCCGTAAAGGTGAAGGGTAGGACCAACAAGTCCAGGGAACCCTGGATGTCAAGGGATATGGAGGATTGGATAAGGAAACAAAAGGAGGCTTACGGCAAATTCAGGGGGCTGAAAACAGCCGAGGCCCTAGAAGAGTATAGAAAGTATAGCGGGGGTGGGGGGGGGGGGGGGTACTTAAAGAAGTAATTAGGAGAGCAAAGAGGGGGCATTAAAAAACACTGGTGGGCAAGATGAAGGAAAATCCTAAGGCATTTTATAAGTATATTAAGGACAAGAGGATAACCAGGGAAAGAGTAGGGCCTATTAGGGACCAAAGTGGCAATCTGTGTGTGGAGCTGGAGGACTTTTCATCTGTGTTCACGATGGAGAAGGACGATGTAGGTGTAGGGATCAGGGAGGGAGATTGTGATATACTCGAACAAATTAGCATTGAAAGGGAGGAGGTTTTAGCGGGCTTAAAAGTGGATAAATCCCCAGGTCCAGATGAGATGTATCCCAGACTGTTATGTGAAGCAAGCTAGCAGATAGCAGGAACTCTGACTCAAATTTTCAAATCCTGTCTGGCCACAGGAGAGGTGCCAGAGGATTGGAGGGCAGCAAATGTGGTACCATTATTCAAGAAGGGTAGCAGGGATAAATCAGGTAATTACAGGCCAGTGAGTCTAACATCAGTGGTAGGGAAACTATCGGAAAAAATTCTGAGGGACAGGATTAATCTCTATTGGAGAGGCAGGGATTAATCAACAATAGTTAGCATGGCTTTGTCAGGGGGAGATCATGTCTAACAAACTTGATTGAATTTTTCAAGGAGGTGACTAGGTGTGTAAGATGAGGGTAAAGCCGTTGATGCAGTCTACATGGACTTCAGTAAGGCTTTTGATAAGGTCTCGCATGGGAGATTGGTTAAGAAGGTAAGAGTCCATGGGATCCAGGGCAATTTGGAAAATTGGATCCAAAATTGGCTTAGTGGCAGGAGGTAGAGGGTGATGGCAAAACTGTCTAAAACATGTGACTTTGGGGAGTTTCTTGAGGTCACAATAATCAGATGACAGTAACAAAGTGAGTGATAACCTAAGAATATATGAAATAGGAGCAGGAGTAGGCCATTCAGCCCCTCAGGCCTGTTCCACCATTCAATAAGATCATGGCTGATCTGATCGTGGCCTCAACTCCACTTTCCTGTCTTCTCCCCCATAACCCTTAACTCCCTTGTAGATCAAAAATATATATTCAATGACCCAGACTCCACTGCTGTCTGGGGTAGAGAGTTTCAAAGATCAGCGACCATCTGAGAGCAGAAATGCCTCCTCAATTCCATATTAAATGGGAGATCCCTTATTCTGAAACTGTGCCCCTAAATTCTAGGCTCCACCACATGCAGAAACATCTTCTCAGCATCTACCCTGTCAAGCTCCCTCAGAATCTTATATGTTTCAAACAAACCACCTTTCATTCTTCTAAACTCCAATGAGTATAGGCCCAACCTGCTCAACCTTTCCTCATAAGACAACCCCTTCATCGCAGGAATCAACCTAGTGAACCTACAGAAGGAGCTCCTGATGATTCAAAAATACAAAAGACTGCAAGTACTATTTTGAAGAGTGGAAAATATCCTGAACCAACTCTCATTGCAGATGTTTTATAGCTAATGAAATGGGTTCAGGAGTTGACAACTGATACTAAGGAAGTAGCTGTTAACATTCCCCGAAAACTTCAAATCTTTTGCCTCTTCCCACGTACAGTGAACTAACCACCTCCCAAGATGTTGTTTGTGCTTTTGATTCTGGTGTGAACTCTCCAAGGCAGTCTCTGAAGAAGGTTGTGAACTGTGATAGTGCTAAAACCAAATCTGCAAAGTTACCATCTACTGCCTCCATTACTAGTCTCAGTTTATCCATTGCCAAACCAACTTGAAGACATCTACAAAGGTCAAAGTAATCTGCAAATTGCGTTGTGGTTTTCGTTATGGTTCTAGCATTGACATAACCCATCTTTACTGCAGGAGTGTGCTGTGGTCATTTGTTTAAAACGTTATTGTAAGATCTATGTGTTGAATTTCCTTGCTTAATTGTACTGACCAGGCTCATTGTTGAGATGATTATTTTTGCCTTGTAACTCTGAGGGGAGGCAAGTGATGTGTACTGCACTTGGATATTTTTGACTCAGTGGGAGATGGCCCCCTGATGAGAGTAAGCACATTGTAGCAATTGCACTCCATAATTTCTCATGTTCCTTTGCTATTCTTTGACTGAAGATTAAAGTGGGTATGGAAATAAAGATGGGGCTAGTTTTTACTCACCAATTTGAGTGTTTACTGTCATAACAATGCCCTGCTGATCTTTAAGCATAGATGGTGCTGAAGTATTCATAATTCTGCACAAGTTTAGTAAAAAATATTGCTTAGGCATGTCATTAAGTTATTAGAGAATGAAATGCAAGAGCTAAGCTCTCTTACATGTTTGCCGTTGGAAATTGCAGTTTGAGTTTTTCTTTTAAAGCTGCACAGAAGTTTCCCAGTAATTCAGCTACTTACACACATTTTATACCAGTTTTACACCAATGCGCTCACCACTGGGAATGCAAATGAGCAGACCCAGGAATCTCATATTAATCTCCCTTTGGAGGCTACTGGTGCAACCCATTTTAAGGAAATTCTAGACCTTGTGTCAACAGGAGCAACATAGCCAAGCCAGGTCCTTTCTTCATATGCACATTGCCAGTCAGAATCACTTGATAATAATAAAGGATAATAATAAAGAATATTAGTTAATTTCCTCCCTCCGAATCACTCTGGAGTACTGGCATTAATCATACCATCCTTAGCAACCTTCTTTTTTATTCATTCATGGGATGTGGGTGACGCTGGCCAGGCCAGTATTGATTGCCCATCCCTAATTGCCCTTGAGAAGGTGGTGGTGAGCTGCTTTCTTGAACCGCTGCAGTCCATTTGGGGTAGGTATACCCACAGTGCTGTTAGGAAGGGAGTTCCAGGATTTTGACCCAGCGACAGTGAAGGAACGGCGATATAGTTCCAAGTCAGGATGGTGTGTGACTTGGAGGGGAATTTGCAAGTGGTGGTGTTCCCATGTATTTGCTGCCCTTGTCCTTCTAGTTGCTGGAGGTCGCGGGTTTGGAAGGTGCTGTCTAAGGAACCTTGGTGCATTGCTGCAGTGCATCTTGTAGATGGTACACACTGCTGCCACTGTGCGTCGGTGGTGGAGGGAGTGAATGTTTGTAGATGGGGTGCCAATCAAGCGGGCTGCTTTGTCCTGGATGGTGTCGAGCTTCTTGAGTGTTGTTGGAGCTGCACCCATCCAGGCAAGTGGAGAGTATTCCATCACACTCCTGACTTGTGCCTTGTAGATGGTGGACAGGCTTTGGGGAGTCAGGAGGTGAGTTACTCGCCTCAGAATTCCTAGCCTCTGACCTGCTCTTGTAGCCACAGTATTTATATGGCTACTCCAGTTCAGTTTCTGATCAAAGGTAGCCCCTAGGATGTTGATAGTGGGGGATTCAGTGATGGTAATGCTGTTGAATGTCAAGGGGAGATGGTTAGATTCTCTCTTGTTGGAGATGGTCATTGCCTGGTACTTGTGTGGGGCGAATGTTACTTGCCACTTACCAGCCTAAGCCTGGATATTGTCCACGTCTTGCTGCATTTTTACACGGACTGCTTCAGTATCTGAGGAGTCATGAATGGCGCTGAACATTGTGCAATCATCAGCGAACATCCCCACTTCTGACCTTATGATTGAAGGTAGGTCATTGATGAAGCAGCTGAAGATGGTTGGGCCCAGGACACTACCCTGAAGAACTCCTGCAGTGATGTTCTGGAGCTCAGATGATTGACCTCCAACAACCACAACCATCTTCCTTTGCGCTAGGTATGACTCCAGCCAGCGGAGGGTTTTCCCCCTGATTCCCATTGACCTCAGTTTTGCTGGGACTTCTTGATGCCATACTCAGTCAAATGCTGCCTTGATGTCAAGGGCAGTCACTCTCACCTCACCTCTTGAGTTCAGCTCTATTGTCCATGCTTGACTGAAATCAGCTAACTCAGCATAGACTGGGAATCAAACATGAAACGTTATTCATCTATGTGGTGCAGCTATTTACTGGACAATCTAATTGATTTATCATGGAAGCCTTTTGTTTTTACAGTAATTTATTGAATTCACATTCCTTATACTGATTGTTTCGTGGTAATTTTGCATTTTGAATTCCTGAAAGTTGAAGCAGGGATACATATTCATTAGATGATAATCTAGTTTTAGTTTAAATCTGAGATGGACGGGTCTAATAAAGTCTGATTCCTTGGCAGGGCATCAAACCTACCATTTACCTTTCATGTTGGGATTTAGAGTACTGCAATTTTGAATTATCGAGATATAACATATGCTATTTAAATACCTGTCCTTAAAGGCATAAGCACAGACATTTGTTGAACTGAATTACAATTACATGATGAGGCAGCAGAACAGCTCCATGACATTTTAAAGAATGAGGTTAGTCTTCCCTGCAGCGTATTGCTTCCATTTTCTATTACTTAGTCTAGATTTTCATGTGGGTGACATAAAAGGTGTTCTTCTACTGCAAACATTAAGGAACATACACAAATAGTCCAAGCATAGGTTTCACAGAGTGGTAACATTAGGGTACTTTCCACATCAAATAGATAGAAATCTGCTCGAAAATTTCTCCAGCTCTTTTTCCAGCTCTTGGAGAGGAAATCACAACTCAAGTTAGAAGAAAAGAAAGGGAGAGGATTGGGAAGGAGAAAATGGAGGCAAGTATAGTCAGAATGGATGTGTGAAAGAGAGATGGTAACAAAGATTGAGAAGAAAATGATTCCTAATCCAAACAGAAATAGACATGTAAAATCCTATTTGTGGTAATACACTCTAATCATAAAGACTAGTCTTAAAATGACTGAAAGCCTTCAGCCAAAATAGGAAGTTCTTGTGGTGAGACGGCTGATATGGTCAGGCTGGAAAACCTCACAACTGCTTCCTGTGGTCACCTGAATTCCATGTGCTCGCTGATTTGTAGGAGCCATCGAATCAAAGGTTTCTTAGAAATCACTGTGCACTAATCATAGACTCCACAAATGGCATGTGATTCTGAGGTAGATGAGTTCAGTTCCTTGAGCAAACTTGCAGATGAGATTGCATGAAACACTCTCACACTTAAAATGGAATGTGGCCTGGACTTATTTCTGAACACCAAATGCAGAAATTTCTTAGCTGTTTCATTGAAACTTCTTGGTCAAAAGGCAGGTTATCCCTCTTTTTCTCTGTTGCTTCAACTGAAGGAATGTGTTTTGGGCAAAGTATTTATGTATTTTTTTCTCTCTTGTTCTTTTGCCTTTTTTGAAAGCTGCTCATTTTATACCCTGGACTTTGGAACACAACCACCACCAATAAGGTACGATTCACATAAAGCAAGGATTTTAATACTAGAATGTCCCCTCCTTACTTTTTCACACTCGACCAAGTAGCTGAGAAGCAAAGTAAACAGTAAATTAACTGAAGAGAAAGCAATAGGCAGTTAAAGAACCTTAACTCATGGGGTAAATTTTGACTTTGTACGAAAGTGTAAGATGGGTGATAGTGAGTCAGCAACCCACTTTACATTGAAGACAATGGAAATAAAAATTAGAAGGGATATAAAATGGGTGCTGACTAATCCTTACCTCTTTTACACTACTTCATAAGGTCAAGGGCAAGATTTTGCTGGAGTGAGGAATTTCTTGCTCAATTAATGAGAATTGTTTGTGCATCTAAGACATTGGTGAACAATGGGACAAGCAGTGTATCTCCTTAACCAATTAAGTGCAAGGATTGAGAAAGAAACAGGGAGGAATAAAAGGAGACTGAATTAGAGTGGGTGAATTCAATGTCACACCAGGTACAAGAGAAGCAATAAGGGGGGGAAAGAGAGATTAGATTAAGAGAGAGAGAGGAGACAGAAAGGAAAAGTAAGAAAAAAAGTGAAAATGTAAATTTTTTAAATCTCCTAAAACAATTCACAAGCTGAAAGAATAAGACTCTGCACTTTTAATTATTCACTTTCCGGGCAAGAGAGGTTGATTGGCAGTCACTAGCAATTATTACATCACTAATAGGGTACTTAGGTTGTTAATTAGTAGACTTAAATTTCTGATGGCAAGTTTAATAGGCAATTAATGTACAAATGCAACACCTTAAGGAAAATCATGGGGAGATCAAAGGCAAGATATCGTTTTCATGAAGCTGACTGCAGAGCAGCACAAATCAGCCAGGAACATGTGATTCACAATTCACGGGATATTTCTTCGTCATTGAAAATTGCTGGCATTAATATGCATCAGACACCATAATTTTTTCAGCAAAGTCTAGTCCAAGATCTATCATATTACCTTATAATTGAAAGCCAAATGATCCACAGCATATATGCCTTGCTGCTAATATTTATAAATCGGCACATAATTATTCTACTAGACCAAGGATAAATTTGCAGCGCAGCTTGAATATTCTATATAGTCACTCACCCATAGCATTACACATGAGGAATCAAGACCCAATATAGTTTTCAGATGAAACAGAGTTACATAGCAGAGAGTAATTGCTTCATGGCACTGCAGACATCATTCAATCTTGATTTAAAGTTAGATGTTCTCATATAATATTTTGATTCCATATTATTTATAGTGAAATAACAAAACTTGTGGATATTTGGGACGCAAGGAAATGGAATTGGTTGGAGTGTAGGAGTCTTTCTGCAGTACATACAGGGTGAGGAACTGAGGGATGCAGAACAAAGGTGCTACAGCACCATCCCTGGTGGGAAGCTGTAATTAAAGGGTGACAAGTTTACATTGTAGTTTCCATTATAAATCTGGTTATAAGAGTTGATAACAAAAATGTAACATTAGGAAGTAAGGTTTTATAGATAAATGTGTGAATAGTTTTTTTTTAGGTAGTTTAAGCTTCATGATGCATTGCAACCATATAAAATGCAAATCTTTCTTTTTAGCTTTTAATCATAGTCTTAACCTTATTACATAATGGAGCCACCCTCCACTAACCTCACAGTAAAACAAGATTTTTAGGGAACCATTGTGAAGAGATACATTAATGCATTTATTGATCTAAATGGAGAAAATAAATATTACTGAGCACACTGAAGCTAAAGTCATAGAAGCATTTTAATTTATGACAGATCAATATACACATTGTTATAACAAGCCAGTGTCCTTAAATTTTAAATCATGCAAAATAATAAAAAAATTCAAATATTATGATTTGATCACACCGCAAATGTAAATTGGAAATAAACATCTCACCATGAATAATCCCACCAGATAAACTTTCTAAATTCTATTTTGTTTTATTTTATTGCACACGTTTAATATTTACAACTCCAAGATGATGACCTACCACAGTAATAAAGGGAAAACTGACCTGTAACAAAATGGCAATCTATTGACATCACCATTAGCGAGTGACCACAGTATCTAGCTCTTGAAATAGAAACATAAGAACAGGAGTAGCCCATTCAGCTCGTTGTGCCTATTCATAGCCAATCTGTACAAAAACTCCATTTACCCATTTTTGTTTCATATCCCTTCATACCCTTACCAAACAAAAATCTATTGATCTCATTCTTGAGAAATTTCAATTGGCCCAGATTCATAGCCTTTTTGGAAAGTGAGTTCCAGATTTCTACGACTTTTTGTGTGAAAAGGTGTTTTCTGATTTCACTCCTAAGCATCCCAGCCTTAATTTTGATATGATGCTCTCTTGTTCTGGATTCTCCCCACCAGAGGAAACAGTTTCTCTGTATCTACCCCATCAAATCCCCTACTCATTTTAAATGTCTCAATTACATCACCCCTCAACCTCTGACCTCAAGGGAAGACATTTGTGCAACCTGTCCCCATAAATTAAAAGAAATATTCTGATTTGCCTTTCTCAGATCCAAAGTGAATGACCTCACCCTTCTCCCACATTGAACATGATCTGCCACAGTTGCATCCACTAAGTGCCTCAGTAACTACCTCCTCCAATCCACAAAACCTATGTGTGATACTATTCGACTGGTTCATCCAATCTGTGGGGAATAAGTGCCTAAATTTGTATAGTTAGAATGGATTGCAAATGAAATGGAATATGTATGTGGAACTACCTTTTCCAATTAGATTGCAAGATACTGGGCAGGCCTATTCCCACCACAGTCACATAGCCTGCCCTTTTGGGTTAAGAACCTGGAACTCCCTTCCTAACAGAACTGTTGGTGTACTGCAACAGTTCAAGAAGGCAGCTCACCGCCACCTTCTCAAGGGCAATAAACGCTGGCCTAGCCAGGGACGCCTACATCCCCTAAACGAATAAATTAAAATAAATAGAATAATGCATTTTTATTGTTAGTAACAGTCAATAAAAAGTTTTAAAATAAAATTGTAAAGCTTCCTAAGCACTTCAGTGATCACCAGGGAATGCTTAAAATTTTAGTATGGCCAGTTACAGTTATACTGTATCCAGGCTGATTATGCTACAAATTGTGTATCACTACAAAGACAAGGTTCCTCCACAAGCACACAAAATGCGCAATATAACTGACCTATAAAAACAGAATTGATGCATATTCCAGAAATGCCATCAGCAATAGGACACTTTTTTTTCATAAGATTAAGCCAAATCAGGCCATAACTGGGAAAAATATGTATTTTTGCTTTATAATGTATTTACCTTTGCAATTCTGGCTGTAGCCACAGACAGCAGACACATGCTCATCAACCACCATCAGCCAAGCAAAATTATGAGGCTTTGGGGAACATTCTGTCCCTTAGCATGTGGGCGGTAAAATGTTTTGGAAAGGGTTAGGCCAACATGAAATCAGACATTGTATTTCTTCGGAATTAGCTACAAAAATGGTTCATTTCATGCAACTTTGGTGTGAAATTTTCTTCAATGCTGCTGTGTGAAACTTCACTATGAAGCCCCCATCACAAAGTAGCAGTGTTTCTGCTACTACTTGAAGCAAAGGGGAGGCATTCTGTGTCCCCTTTGCACCATTTGAAGTGTGATGGGACAGAACTTCCAACCATTGCATTGAGCTGGCCATGACTCCAACCCAAATCCTTAGGACAGGGTCATTTAAATAAAAGGGGCAGGCCCCTACACCTGCAGCAGTGCAGCAAAGGCTGACACTCATTGGGTAAATTCACAGGGGCCCAAAGAATATATTTCTATACATCAGAAAATGTATTAAATTATCACAACTGAAAGCCTTATAGAATCAGTAATATGTAAGAAAGAAAGACACATTTATATGGCATTTTTCACATCAAGATATTCCAATGAGGTATTTTTGAAGTGTAGTCACTGTTGTAATACATCAGGATATAATATATGTAATATATGTAACTAGCAAAAGTTTCAAACATAGTTCATTGACAAAATTGGTTCAGGCAAATTGTTCACTAAGGTAACGGGTTCAATCGTCAGATTATCTTCTACCCAAGACAAAAATAAGGAAGTTATAAATTAGGAGTAAAATGAGAAATTGGAAAAACATTTTTTAACATTGGGAATCAGAGTTGAAGAATAAATGACATAGAAGCCTATTGAAGTGGACATGTGAGTTTAAGGAGTAACTTGATGTGTTTTTGGAGAGTGGAGGAATTGAGGGATATGGTGAGAAAGTGGGTAGAGGAAATTGAGATCTATCAAAAGGCACCAACTTGTTGGATCTAATGATCTTTTCTCTGCTCCAAAATTTTTTTATGTTCTTCTAAATATCTCAAGTAGGCCATGAAATTTATTTTATCCCTACATTTTATATGCATATATTCAATGTACCCAAATCATAAACACCTGTTAGTGATCTATGATAAAAATGAGATACTTACTTGTTTTGTAGAAAGTAATGCAAAGTTAATCACGTAAAAATTAAATGTAATAATATCCAAAGAATTTCTGGAAGACTGGACACAGCCTAAATGGAGTTAAAGCTTACCATGCAGTCCCACTTAGACTTGATATAAACTCTGATTGGTTGAGGAGAGCACAAATCAAATAGTTAATACAGGCTAGCCATAACTAATCATTTTTTAAAAAGAAAAACCTTTGGTTTTCAAGCGTTTTAAATTGGCTTTCTTACTCAGATCAGATTTCCAAATTGCAAGCATGCCAAGCTCCACAATCATCAACACCGACACTGTGGGGCTGCAGGATCAGTGCTTAAGACTTGGATTGTATGTAAGATGATTTCTAATTTCATATAAAAAAGTGATTTTAATTCCAATCTCCAGACCGCACCCCCTCCCCCCCCCCCCCCCCCCCAACACTACCCTAAACATACACATAGGCATACACATGAGCTGAAAGTCCAGACCTATAGCATGTTTTATACAATAATCACTACACTTCAAAATGTAAAGCACTTTAATTCTGACAACGCGATTCCTGAACTAACAACTAGGAGGTCTGCAAAAACATTGCAGTTTGACTCACTCTTTGCCTGAGGGGAGGTAGTTCCCCTGGCCAATTGATCCAGGTAGGCTGGCTGAGATTGGCAACTCAAGGTGCAGAGAATTAGATGAGTAAACATTCATTCTGCCTCTCTATTCCATAGCACATTTGTATGCCAATGCATTGCGCCACCCAGGTACCCTGTTACTTTTTTGCAAAGAAGTAAGCTAGGACAATACCCCATCACAGCTATTTTATTAAGTATCCTTATTCAAGTGTTCTCAAGTATCTTATTTTAAAGTAAGAATTAAGGAGCTGTTATAATGATGCCATTGCATATGTCTTCATATATCTTGTTACAATGTTGTGCCCACCACGTTTTTGTAACTGACAGCAGTTAGAGAATATAAACCACAATGCTCTCAAATTAGCACTACTCCTCAGATCATCTTTGGGCCAGCATGAACATGTCCAGCCAAATCTAAAGCAGACCTGCATTTGTCCCACATTAATTGCAGTGCATTAATCTGAATGCCACAAGCCATGCTTATAAACAATAAATGGCCCAATATTCTAAAGAGTAGTTCTTAAAATCTGATTGCTTTCACCTCCTGCCTCTGTCCTGGCTACACTAACCTACCATTCTGAAGTTTCAAAGAGCACATTAAGATCCTTGATGACAGTTCTTCAGACAAGAGAATCTGCAGGAAAACCAGTGCATTACTGTACATGACATGCTTTTTTAAAAAAAGTATGGTTGTTAAAAGAGGGATTATTTGGAAACCAAAGAGTAGATTCAGGTGTATTTGCATTTCTGAGCATTTAACAACAACAAACTAATTTTTCTTAAAAACAGGGTAACATGAGAAATTGTCAAGAACCCATACAATCAGTCCTATATCATAGTCGAGCAAGCATAACATGCAGTTCTGATTGGCATTATATTCAGATTACAACTTTGCAATAAAATGTTTGGAAGAATTTAAACGGAATCTTGTTTAACTGATTACGGATCAATGCTGTGAAACCTGCAGATCTCTTATACTATCCTTATTTGCAGAACAGTGTACAATAACATCTTGATAGCCTGGTGAAGTTATTTTGCCTTTTGAATTGTTATGTAACAGAAATATGGCAGAGGCAATGTTTCACCCAAGTCTTCTTCATGTCCACATGATTTTCGTAACAAAACTGTAATCACGTTCATATCAGCAACAATGATCACCTTGATTTCTTTCCAGTTGTAATACTTTAATTTACACCATAACAAAATTAATGATCGTACTTTTCATAACTGTTCAGCCAATAGTTAGTTTATCATGGTATTTACAACAAAACCCCTTAACACCTTCATTAAAATTAGAATGGGGGTCTAGACTTTATTGGTTTGCATGTCTACACTTTAATTAGCACTGTGGTCAATTTATACAGACATGTTAACGGAACAAATATCCTTGTGAAAAGTCTGTGCAAGTAATAATAATTACTGAGTCATGCAGTGACAAAGCATGGCTGATCTACGCGGGCTGCCATGAGCTTCTGCAATCCAAAATAAGGGGCTGAATTTTACGCCGTCCCAGCGGATCAGATGGTGGCGTGGGGGTGGTGTAAAATTGAGCGGGAGGCACCGGGAGGCCTTCCCGCCCTGCACCCGCCTCCGACCATCTTTACGGCAGTCGGGTGGGAGGGGTGGAGGGGGGGGCGGAAACGGCCCGCCTGCCCGAGGCCAATCAAGGCCCTTAAGTGGCCACTTAATGGCCATTTAAGGGCCCTCGACTGCCTCCAAGGGCATTTTACCCGTGGCAAGCAGACGTGTCGGGGACATGAAAGACCGCCCAGTGATAGCTGCGGCCTTTCTGTGCGCTGGGGGTTGCCACAGCAGTCGGGCACAGGGTGCCTGATTGAGGGCCGTCCTGCCTCCCAACCCACCCCCGGGACCCAAGACGTCCCCCACTCCCCACAAATGACTACCCTTGCCTCACCACCATGACCGATCACCCCCCCCCCTCCCCCCAGCGAGGCAAGCCCAACTTACCTGAAGTCCTGGCTCCATGACGTCGGCTGGGCTACAGTCCGAGCAGTGGTCACCGCTCCCGGTGGCGCTGCTGGGACTGAGCTGTCGGCCCGCTGATTGGCCGGCAGCTCACTGAGGCGGGACCTCCTCCCTCAAGCAGGTGGAAGTCCCGCCTTGGGACAATTAAAGCCCGGGACCCGTAAAATGCGGGTCAGATCCCCAGGCTAGGCGGAAACGGGTTCGCCAATGACTTTTACGTCGGTGGCGAAGTCCTGTCTGCCTACAGTAATATCCAGCCCAAAGTTTTTGCTCTCAGTCTAAACTATGGCAAAAGCAGCAGCATTATTAAACTTTAGCCAAATAATTCCACAAGGTAATGAATTAATTACAATTATGAATAATTTTTTCAATAAAGATAAAGCTTAAGTTAGATATTACCAGTGCATGGCATATGCTATGTGAATGGAATTACTCAACAAAGAATTACTCCAGTACTGCAGTGCGTCACTAAATATCAGTGCTCTGATCCTGACCCTTATATCCAACATATTTGCAATGGGTTTTGACTGCTTGGACTGGGAGCCAGGTGACTGGGATTTGGTCTCCTTCTTGACAGCATCAGTTCGCATGTTTTCAAGTGGGAAGTAAGCACACCTGAGCCATTGCTGGCAATTTAGCATCATAAGAATAAGAGGCCTTGATTAGAATCTACAGGAAATAGTAAGCAAATGAAGAAGCAAATAATATGGTGGGGTGAAGATTTCTCCTGCACTGTTGCCGGCCTGTTACAGAAACCTGTCCAATTTTTGATTTCCATGAAAGTCAATGGAAATGGAAATTGGGTGAGTTCTATAATGGGCTGGTGACCCTCTCCAATTAGTCCTATTCCCTTCCTCATTTCCCATAGCCCTGTAATTTTTATTCCCCACAAGTATTTATCCAATTCTCCTTTGAATGTTACTATTGAATCTGCTTCCACTGCCCTTTCAGGCAGTGCATTCCAGATTACAACAATTTACTGCGTAAACTCGATGTCTTTGTTTGTATCATGTGTCACAGCCCTGGTCTTGAAGGCACCATATGGTAATAAGCACAGATTGAGAGAAGGGACACCTCACCCTCACCAGGAATTGGAATTTTTCTGAGCTCCTCAAAAGGCTCAGTGGGTAAATGGATCAAACTGTGTGGTACTGAGCCACGAAAGACTGAGACTATCCCAAGTTTTATCCCTGGGTTTGCTGATCTGAGTCACAATGATGGTGTGAATTCTACAATTGGCCTGATTCCCTGGTTGAGGCGTGTATTATAATGTAATATAGTCGACATTAGGTTGTTACTGGGCAGATTATGGACTAAATTTTACCAGCCCCTCGATGCCATGGGTCATGGCGAGGAGGCCCGTAAAATGCTCGTAGGAGTGGCCTGTCTCGACCCACGACGCTGAGAAGGTCCCGCCTGATATTAGCGGCGGCAGCGAGGCCTCAGTGCGGGCCACCCACCATTTGGCGGCGGGGTCTCCATTACAATATTAAAATGAGTATAATTAAAATGCAAATTAACTTACTTGCCGATGGCAGCCATCCCACACTGATTTTACGGCCAACCGGCTGCAACTTGTGCACTTTCAGAACTCCGTTGAAATTCCGAGGAGAGACACTGGTGGGGAGGGGGGAGGAATAAAATTATCACGGCGGGAGTTGGGGGGGGAGTGGGGAAAACTATTCCTATTGGTTGTGGGGATGGTGGGAAGGGGGTTGAGGGTCAAAGATACTGAAGTTCGGGGGGGTAAGTTCATAATTTCAAAAAGTGTATTTTTGGGGGAATAGGTCAATTAATGTGTTGAGGATTCAGTGGGGGGGGGGGGGGAGAGAGGGGATTCAATGTTGAATGAAACATTTATTAATTTTTTTAATCACACCGGCACCTTTAAATATGTTAATATATCCTGAAGGACTTGAAGCTCTTTAAAAATGGCACCGGCGCCTACGCAGTGGCACCGGCGCCTATGCAGTGGCACCAGACACTGTTGCCAGGGACACAACGGCAGCCCCCTCTACGTCATCAGGGCAGCTGCTCGACCCCCTCCATTTAAAGGAACCCCCCCACGTAATATCGCGGGACGTCACAGCGTGCCTCCGCGGAGCATGGCGTGCTGATAAAATTCAGCCCTGTGTAAATAGACAGTGTGCATCATCACAGGAAGTGATGTAATGTAATCTGTACAGAACCTCGTGGAGAGTTGTAGAGGAAATCTTGGATGCAAGACATGTTCAGTAAACTCCCATTATTTAACTGTCAGACTCTTATATATTCTGTACTAAGTCTTGACAGTTAACAGAATATTACAAGGAGGGGAAGAAGTAAATCATCATTCCACCTGTTTGTTGACTCATGGCCACTGCTATAAAGTGCACTTATGCGGACATGCGTCAACAAGATCAGATTCAGCTCTGTCACTCCCATGGTCAAGCAGGCAGCTGACAATGTCTAGATTCAAGCATGGTGACTACTCATTTGGGTCAGATACTGGAGGACTGCTACCATCTATAGAACTGTTCTTCAGGAAGACAAGGGGCAAACACTGGGGGAAAATATTGGCATCTTTGAGCTGCAACAGGCTCCAAGTATCTAGAACAATCTCAAACAACGGGGTCAGATTTACACTCCTGAGCTTTCAGGCAATCAAAATATGTTGCAAATTTATTTATCAGCTAGGTTAGTAAGTCTGTACTTTGAATGCGGTTGCTAAATTTCTGAGCTGGACAAGGTCAAAATGAGCAGTATTCAATATTACTATGTAGCGCATCTTACTGCATTGAAAAGTTAAACGGGTATGTCTTCACGCATTTTATTCTCATTTTTCAGCGATTCGAGCTTTTGGGAGGGTGGGGGGTTGGTGATGAAAGCAAGTGCTCATTGGTTTTATTACTGCCAGATGTGGATGCAACATAGTTAATGCCAATTTTTCTGTATCCATTATATACATTGGTATTTGTATGAAGCATCAGCAGTGTTTGGCCATGGGAGCAATCAGAGTCATATGAGGAATTGTTATTTTCCCACGTTCAACTGCTGATTGTTCGGAATAAGCTAATATCTTGCAGATGCTCCTTTGTTTTTTTGTGTTTATTATTGAATAGTTATGCTTTAAAAATGTTTATATCCTGATATTTGGACAGCATGGTTAACAGGCATGATGCAGTTATTTTGTTTCTGAATTAGATGTTTTCCAGCATTGCAGTTAAATGTATTTCATCATGCCTACTTCTTCAATCACATTCTTCAGGATAGTGTCTAGTTTATTTATTCCTATTTCTATTGACACCAGGCCTGACATAGCAATGTTTTGTGGATATTCTCACCTTATCTTGTTACTTTAAAAAAGTTACATAGAATTTACAACATAGGAGCAAGTCATTTGGCCCAACTGGTCCATGCCAGTGTTTATGCTCCACACAAGCCTCCTCCCACCCGACTTCATCTCACCCGATCATTATATCCTTCTATGTCTTTTTCCTTCATGTACTTATCTAGCTTCCCCTTAAATGCATCTGTAACTATTAGCGTCAACTACTCCATGTGGTAGCAAGTTTCACATTTTAGCCATTATCTCCTCTCCCTTACGGAGTTACTGTTTCAATTTAAGCCTTCTACCAACACTAAAATAAAAGCAAAAACCAACACTATTGTTCTCACAATAAAAAGGTGGTTTTCATAAGGAGCATGAGTCTTGTAGGAACTAATGCAGAGAGAGGGATCCCACACCAAGGGTTAACATTCATTTTCTATTGGTTGTATCGATCACTGGGATCCCAAGGGATGCCAGCAATGTTTTTCTGACTCTTTCAAAAGATACCAATACCATGCTGTCAGGGTAATTTGTACAGTCAAATTTATTTGCTAATTGAATAGTAAGACACAGCAACATACTGAGAGCATAATACTTCAAAAAAAACAATAAAAATAGAATCAATCTATAAGTGGTTACAAATTTTTTGAATATGTTTTGTACACAGTTTGCTAAGCAGCAGGACCTCATGATGCAATATTGTACAGATCATCCACAGAGTTTGGAGATTCAGCCAAATGTACCTGCTGATTTCCTTATCCATTGACTTCAGTCGAAAAGATAATTGGGTGTAAAATGGATAGCTATCAGCTAGTTGATTTGCTATCACTTGCTTTGCATTACTGCCGACAAGACCAGTTTCAGTCCCCTCAAGTCCAAACCTTCATTTTATATTTTGGTAACAAAAACCATCTTCCATTTTTAACCTGACTGTTGTAAAACTGAGGATGAAATAAAGTAAACATTCCTCCTAATTCAGCACAGTTCTATGGGCACTAGCATGCCTTTGGTACCATGTGGGCTTTAGTCCTGTGTGTTCCTTGGCAGTGAATACACCAAAGCCAAAGCAGAAGAACATAAGTCAATTGAAGTTGTGCTTAATCTATGCATTAAGTAAGTATTGCCTCAAACATTTTATCAGGAGACAGAAAGGAGGCATTCAAGCCCTGGAGAGGGTGCAGAGAAGAGTTATAAGATTGCACCTGGCATCAGTGGACTCAGTTAGGAAGAGGCATCACAGTGCTCAAGCAGCATCTGTGTGCATGCAATTCCAACTAGGGTGACTTCGAAGAGACCAGAAGTTTAGGCTGAAGCTTCAGCTGGAACCAGGTAGCTCAGCACAAACTGGAAATCACATGTATATGGCTCAGAGACAATCACTTATTCTCTAAGCTTTTGAGGGAACTATTTAAAACCTTAAATAAAAGCAAAATACTGCGGATGCTGGAAATCTGAAACAAGAACAAGAAATGCTGGAATCACTCAGCAGGTCTGGCAGCATCTGTGGAAAGAGAAGCAGAGTTAACGTTTCGGGTCAGTGACCCTTCTTCGGAACTGACAAATATTAGAAAAGTCACAGATTATAAGCAAGTGAGGTGGGGGTGGGGCAAGAGATAACAAAGGAGAAGGTGCAGATTGGACCAGGCCACATAGCTGACCAAAAGGTCACGGAGCAAAGGCAAACAATATGTTAATGGTGTGTTGAAAGACAAAGCATTAGTACAGATTAGATGTGAATACACTGAATATTGAACAGCAGCAAGTGCAAACCTGAAAAAAAGCCCTGAAAAAAACAGTGGGTAAGCAAACTGAACAAACTAAGATGAAATTAAATAAATGCAAAAAAAGATTGTAAAAAATGTAAAAAAGAATGTAAAAAAAAGGAAGAAAAAATAACTAAAAATGAAAGTAAAATGGGGGGCTGTCATGCTCTGAAATTATTGAACTCAATGTTCAGTCCGGCAGGCTGTAGTGTGCCTAATCGGTAGATGAGATGCTGTTCCTCGAGCTTGCGTTGATGTTCACTGGAACACTGCAGCAATCCCAGGACAGAGATGTGAGCATGAGAGCAGGGGTGAGTGTTGAAATGGCAAGCAACCGGAAGCTCAGGGTCCTGCTTGCGGACTGAGCGGAGATGTTCCGCAAAGCGGTCACCCAGTCTGTGCTTGGTCTCCCCAATGTAGAGGAGACCACACTGTGAGCAGTGAATACAGTATACTACATTGAAAGAAGTACAAGTAAATCGCTGCTTCACCTGAAAGGAGTGTTTGGGACCTGGGATAGTGAGGAGAGAGGAGGTAAATGGGCAGGTATTACACCTCCTGCGATTGCAGGGGAAGGTGCGCTGGGACGGGGACGAGGTGGTGGGGGTAATGGAGGAGTGGACCAGGGTGTCGCGGAGGGAACGATCCCTTCGGAATGCTGACAGGGGAAGGGAGGGGAAGATGCGACTGATAGTGGCATCACGCTGGAGGTGGCGAAAATGGCGGAGGATGATCCTTTGGATATGGAGGCTGGTGGGATGAAAAATGAGGACAAGGGGAACCCTGTCACGGTTCTGGGAGGGAGGGGAAGGGGTGAGGGTGGAGGTGCGGGGAATGGGTCGGACACGGTTGAGGGCCCTGTCAACCACAGTGGGGGGAAATCCTCAGTTGAGGAAAAAGGAGGTCATATCAGAAGCACCGTCATGGAAGGTAGCATCATCAGAGCAGATGCGTCGGAGACGGAGAAACTGGGAGAATGGAATGGAGTCCTTGCAGGAGGTAGGGTGTGAAGAAGTGTAGTCGAGGTAGCTGTGGGAGTCGGTGGGCTTATAATGGATATTGGTAGACAACCTATCCCCAGAGATGGAGACAGAGAAGTCGAGGAAGGGAAGGGAAGTGTCAGAGATGGACCATGTAAAGGTGAGAGAAGGGTGGAAATTGGAAGCAAAGTTGATAAAGTTTTCTAGTTCGGGGCGGGAGCAGGAAACGGCACCGATACAGTCATCAATGTACCGGTAAAAGAGTTGGGGGAGGGGGCCTGAGCAGGACTGGAACAAAGAATGCTCGACATATCCCACAAAAAGACAGGCATAACTAGGACCTATGCGGGTACCCATAGCGTCACCTTTTACTTGAAGGAAGTGCGTGGAGTTGAAGGAGAAGTTGTTCAATGTGAGAACAAGTTCAGCCAGGCAGAGGAGAGTGGTGGTGGATGGGGACTGGTTGGGCCTCTGTTCCAGGAAGAAGCGGAGAGCCCTCAAACCATCCTGGTGGGGGATGGAGGTGTAGAGCGATTGGACGTCCATAGTGAAGAGGAGGCGGTTGGGACCAGGAAACTGGAAATTGTCAAAATGACGTAGGGCGTCAGAAGAGTCACAGATGTCGGTGGGAAGAGACTGGACCAGCAGAGAAAAGATAGAGTCTAGATAGGAAGAAATAAGTTCAGTGGGGCAGGAGCAGGCTGACACAATGGGTCTGCCGGGACAGTCCCGTTTGTGGATTTTGGGAAGGAGGTAGAAGCGGGCTGTCCAGGGTTGTGGGACTATGAGGTTGGAAGCCGTAGAGGGAAGATCTCCAGAGGAGATGAGGTCAGTGACAGTCCTTTGGACGGTGGCTTGATGTTCGGTGGTGGGGTCATGGTCCAGAGGGAGGTAGGAAGAGGTGTCCGTGAGTTGGCGTTGAGCTTCTGCAAGGTAGAGGTCGGTATGCCATACAACAACAGCACCACCCTTGACTGCAGGTTTGATGATCATGTCGGGGTTAGACCTGAGAGAACCTCAAGTTCAGAGGGGGACAGGTTAGAGTGAGTGAGGGGGGCAGAGAAATTGAGACGACCAATGTCTCGCCGACAGTTTTCAATGAAGAGATCAAGAGTAGGTAAGAGGCCAGGGGGAGGGGTCCAGGTAGAGGGAGAATGCTGGAGGCGGGTGAATGGGTCTGCTGGTCGGGGGGAGGGCTCCTGGTCGAAGAAGTGAGCCCGGAGGCGGAGGCGATGGAAGAAGAGCTCAACGTCATGCCGAGCGCGAAATTCATTGAGGTGTCGCTATGGTTACCCGCATGGGTCCTAGTTATGCCTGTCTTTTTGTGGGATATGTCGAGCATTCTTTGTTCCAGTCCTACTCAGGCCCCCTCCCCCAACTCTTTTTCCGGTACATTGATGACTGTATCGGTGCCGTTTCCTGCTCCCGCCCCGAACTAGAAAACTTTATCAACTTTGCTTCCAATTTCCACCCTTCTCTCACCTTTACATGGTCCATCTCTGACACTTCCCTTCCCTTCCTCGACTTCTCTGTCTCCATCTCTGGGGATAGGTTGTCTACCAATATCCATTATAAGCCCACCGACTCCCACAGCTACCTCGACTACACTTCTTCACACCCTACCTCCTGCAAGGACTCCATTCCATTCTCCCAGTTTCTCCGTCTCCGACGCATCTGCTCTGATGATGCTACCTTCCATGCCGGTGCTTCTGATATGACCTTTTTCCTCAACCGAGGATTTCCCCCCATTGTGGTTGACAGGGCCCTCAACCGTGTCCGACCCATTCCCCGCACCTCCACCCTCACCCCTTCCCCTCCCTCCCAGAACCGTGACAGGGTTCCCCTTGTCCTCACTTTTCATCCCACCAGCCTCCATATCCAAAGGATCATCCTCCGCCATTTTCGCCACCTCCAGCGTGATGCCACTACCAGTCGCATCTTCCCCTCCCTTCCCCTGTCAGCATTCCGAAGGGATCATTCCCTCCGCGACACCCTGGTCCACTCCTCCATTATCCCCACCACCTCGTCCCCATCCCAGGGCACCTTCCCCTGCAATCGCAGGAGGTGTAATACCTGCCCATTTACCTCCTCTCTCCTCACTATCCCAGGCCCCAAACACTCCTTTCAGGTGAAGCAGCGATTTACTTGTACTTCTTTCAATGTAGTATACTGTATTCACTGCTCACAGTGTGGTCTCCTCTACATTGGGGAGACCAATGCGCAAACTGGGTGACCGCTTTGTGGAACATCTCCGCTCAGTCCGCAAGCAGGACCCTGAGCTTCCGGTTACTTGCCATTTCAACACTCCCCCCTGCTCTCATGCTCACATCTCTGTCCTGGGATTGCTGCAGTGTTCCAGTGAACATCAACGCAAGCTCGAGGAACAGCATCTCATCTACCGATTAGGCACACTACAGCCTGCCGGACTGAATATCGAGTTCAATAATTTCAGAGCATGACAGCCCCCCATTTTACTTTCATTTTTAGTTATTTTTTCTTCCTTTTTTTTACATTCTTTTTTACATTTTTTACAATCTTTTTTTGCATTTATTTCATTTCATCTTAGTTTGTTCAGTTTGCTTACCCACTGTTTTTTTTAGGGTTTTTTTCAGGTTTGCACTTGCTGCTGTTCAATATTCAGTGTATTTACACCTAATCTGTACTAATGCTTTGTCTTTCAACACACCATTAACATATTGTTTGCCTTTGCTCCGTGACCTTTTGGTCAGCTATGTGGCCTGGTCCAATCTGCACCTTCTCCTTTGTTATCTCTTGCCCCACCCCCACCTCACTTGCTTATAATCTGTGACTTTTCTAATATTTGTCAGTTCCGAAGAAGGGTCACTGACCCGAAACGTTAACTCTGCTTCTCTTTCCACAGATGCTGCCAGACCTGCTGAGTGATTCCAGCATTTCTTGTTTTTATTTAAAACCTTGTTTCTTTAGTTTGTTTCAAAAGTTTGCATACAAACATCAATTTTATGAACCCCGTGCATTTTGTTTCGATGGTACTTTTGCATAGTGATACATTGGTACTTTGTCTTTATGAGGATAGTGTTGAAATGGCAAACATTTTAAGGATCAAATTAATTTATTATTCATGTTCCTGGGGTTTCCTTCAAGCAGCCCTTCACAGGACTTCTGCTATAACCTCATTTTATAACATGTTCCCTGTATACAGTACTGGATCCATCATATGAATGGGGCTATGCTATTATAGGTAGGGTAACCAGGATACTTCACAAGTCATCACAGCATTGACTTGTTAAATGATTTCAGAGTTTAATTGCCTTGGTTTAATGTCTCATCTGAAAGATGGCAGCTGATGTCCATTCATACATTCATTCTTTGTATGAAGAACTAGTCCTAAATTTGTCTTTCACAAGTTTGAGCCTCTGTCTTATTATCATCATTTAGTTCGAAATAGTGTACCAGATTTAGCTCCTCTGTGCTATCATAGCAACACGACAATGATGGCTAGATAGTCTGTTTTTGTGATGTTGATTGAGGGATGAGTATTGGCAAGGACACTGGGGATAACTCCCCTGCTCGTCTTTGAAATAGTACCATGGGATCTTTTATGTCCATCTGAAAATGTAGCATCTATTAGGCTAAATACATTCTTTTTCATAACTCACTCCTCTGAAACTGTGATCAGTTTCATGGAAAAAAAGCAAAATATTGTGCATGCAGGAAATCTAGATAAAAATAGAAAATGCTGGAAATACTCAGCAAGTCAGGCAGCATCTGTGGAGAGAGAAACAAAGTTAATGTTTCAAGTCAATGATCTTTCATTAAAACTGCTTTTTTTTAGGCCAAAGGAATGGTGATGGGGTAAGTAAAGAAACAAAAGATGGGTTTAGGGGAAGTGCGAATGGCAGAATGATGAACAGCTGACATCCAAAAGCAAAAACAAGTGAAAATGAGAATAAAACCAAAACCAGCAAAGAAAGAGAAAAACAAAGTTGGGGGCAGAAATTACTGTCTAAAATTGTCAAACTGAATGTTGAAGGCTGTAAAGTGCCTAATTGAACGATGAGGTGTTGTTCCTCGAGCTTGCATTGAGTTTCATTGGAACACTGCAGTAGGCCGAGGACAGAGATGCCAGCGTGAGAGCAAGGTAGAGAATTAAAATGACAGGGGACAGGAAGCTCGGGGTCATGCTTGTGGACTGAACAGAGCTGTTCTGCAAATCGGTCACCCAATCTGCATTTGATCTCCCCAATGTACAGCAGACCACATGGTGAGCAGCAAATACAGTATACTAAATTGAGAGAATTTGGAAGGAGTGTTTGGGGCTTTGGGAAGTGAGGAGAGAGGAGGTAAAAGGGCAGGTGTTGCATCTCCTGTATTTGCCATGGGAAGAGGAGGGGTGTAGGGGGTGATGAGGAGTGGACAGGAGAGGAAACAGTGCCCTCTGAATCCTGAATTGAGAGGGAAAGATGTGTTTGGTGTTGGCATCATGCCGGAGATGATGGAAATGGCAGATGATAATCCATTGAATCCGAAGTATGGTGGGGTAGAAGGGGAGGCCAAGGGGAACCCTATCATGGTTCTGGTAGGGAGGGTAAGGAGTGAGAGTAGAAGTGTGGGAAAGGGGACGGACACGGTCAAGGGCTGTGTCAACCAGGGTGGGGTGGGGAATTCCTCAGTTGAAGATAAAGGAAGACATATCAGAAGCACTGGTATGAAAGGTTGCATCATCAGAACAGATGTGACGGAGACGGAGAAACTGGGAGAATGGAATGGAATGCTTACAGGAAGCGAGATGTGAGGAAGTGTAGTCAAGGTAGCTATGGGAGTTAGTGGACTTATAGTGAATATTCATTGATAAACTATCGCCAGCAATGGATACAGAGAAGTTGAGGAAGGGAAGGGAATAGTTGCAGATGGACCTTGTGAATGTGGGAGAAGGGTAGAAATTGGAAGCACAGTTGATTGAACTTTCCTGTTCAGGGTGAGAGCAGGAAACAGCACTGATATAGTCATCAATGTAACAGAAAAAGAGGTGAGTTGGGGGCCTGAGTAGGACTGGAACAAAGAATGTTCCACATATCCCATGAAAAAGCAGGTACCCAAAGCAACACCTTTTAATTGGAGGATGTGAATGGAGTTGAAGGTGAAGTTGTTCAATGTGAGAACAAGTTCAACCAGAGAGAGGAGGGTGGTGATGGATGGGGACTTGTTGGGCCTCTGTTCAAGGAAGACGCAGAGAGCCCTCAAACCGTACTGGTGAGGGATGGAGGTGTAGAGAGATTGGACGTCCATGGTGAAGAGGAGATGGTTAGGGCCATGAAACTGGAAACTGTTAAAAATGAAGGAGGGCATCAGATGAGTCATGGGTGTAATGGGAAGGGATAGAGCAAGGGGACATAAATAGAGTTGAGATAGGAAGAAATCAGTTCATTAGGGCAGGAATAGGCTAAAACAATGGCCTACCAGGGCAATCCTGTTTGTGGATCTTGGGAAGGAGGCAGAAGCGGACTGTGCAGGTTTTGGGGGCTATGAGAATGGAGACCGTGGAGGCCTCCAGAGGAGTTGAGGTCAGTGACAATTGTGGAGATAATTGATATTCAATGATGTGGTCATGGTCCAGGGGGTGTTAAGAGGAAGTGTCAGAGAGTTGGCGTTCAGCCTCTTCAAGGTAGAGGTCAGTTTGCCAGACAACAATCAGGCGTGATGACTGTTAGGGTTGGACCTGAGAGAGCAGTGTGCTGCAAGTTCAGAGGGAGACAGGTTAGAGTGAGTGAGGAAAACAGAAAAATTGAGATGGCTGATGCCATGCTGGCAGTTTTCAATGAAAAGATCAAGAGAAGGCAACAGGCCAGAGGGAAGGATCCAGGTTGAGGGAGCATACTGGAGACTGTTAAAAGTATCCACTGTGCAGAGGAGGACTCCTGGCGGAAGAAGTCTAATCAAAAATCATAGACCTGAAATGTTAACTCTGGTCTGAATTTTAGGCCCCCATAAGGATGGGAAGGTAGGCAGGGGGGTCCATAAGATTGCGTGGGAAGGCAGGGGTGGAGTGCCCATTCCCTTCCTGGCACCTTCCAATTTAATCCCGGATGGGGAAGGCCAAGGATGGCCTTCCACACCAGGCCAGTTGAGGCCCTTAAGTGGCCAATTAATGACTCCCACCTCCACCTCAATTTAATGGAAAGTGGAGGGGCCTGCCGCTGCAGGAAGACATGCCTCCTGGGGGAATTGGGGGATGTCCCATTTTTGGGGGCAATCCAGGGCCCCGAGAGAGCACCTCCGGCGGCAATGGCCATCCCCCCCCCACCCCACTGGGAGCACCCCTGCCACTCTGCTGCCAGCACCGGCCTGAATGGCCCCGGTGACCCCAACTGCACTTAACCGTCCCAGGGTCTTCATCACTCTTGTCCTTTACAGGGCCTTCTGCATTACCAGCAGTGGCCAATGCTCCCAGTGGTGCTGCAGGTATTACAGAGCTGCCGGCCTTCCGATTGGCCGGCGGCTCTGGAGGCGGGAGCTCATCCCTTAAAGGGAAGGCATTCCTGACTGCGGGCAGTTATTGCCAGGCCGTCTTTAAATAGTACTGGGGCCGAGGCAGGGTCTCCGCCCACTTTCCGGCCCCCCACTGGGATCCCAGTCACCAGAATAAAATCCGGCCCTCCATTTCTCTCTCCACAGATGCTGCCTGACCTGTTGAGAATTTCCAGCATTTTCTGTTTTGGTCAGTTTTATGGGTCTGGTTTGCACCACCTCCAGCTTTGCATTTCATTTACAACTTTAGCCTACCATTTAAACCAAAAGAGCAAGGAAGCAGCCACAAGTCTTGCATTTGGTCCAGAAATAAGGAAAAATTGATTCTCTTGTCCACCCCATTTTGGTGAGCTCCTACTAACAACCAGGGGTCAGCAATGTGTCTGTATTGACACGCGTGTCCGTGGTAAAAATTTTGCGGTCTATGGCTGATAATTTCAGGACTGAGAAATTTCTCATTGATGACTTCTTTCCAGACCAGTCTGACTTTTAAAAATTCACAGCCATCATTTCACAGCTGACAGGTGCTCAGAGCGGGAAAGCGGCTTCGGAACTCAGGACAAGTTCGGGGTTTTCCGGCGGGTTCCAATTTTTTTTTAAAGCCCGCCGAAACCCCCCAACTTGTCCTGAGTTCGGAAGCCACTGTTCCCACTCCTGCCAACTGTGAACCTGACGGCTGTGAATTTTTTTAAAAAACTGACCCATCAGAAAGCTGCTCTGGGGAGAGTACCCGCTCTCTGCAACTGTCACAGAGAGGGAGGGGGAAAGAGGGGGAGAGATGGAGAGAGAGAAGGAGGGAGAGAAGAAGAGAAGGAGAGAGATGAACACAGAGAGGTGATAGGGATTGACACAGCGAGGGAGAGAGAGTGAGAGGGGAGAGAAAGAGATCAAGGTCACATTTGACAGATGGGCATCTATCCTGATTCTCCGCATTGCTACATCAAGTGTGTGGGCAGACATTGACTATTTGTGCAAGCAAAAACAATGCCAGGTATCACACTAAATAGGGAGAAACACATTTTAAATCGGACTGTGTTTTGATGGCATAGGTTGGCTATGCACTTTATATAAGATTAATTACCCTCATGTAAATGGCTGAGTCAATAATTTTGTCAAATGTCCATGGTGCAACATGTTGTTAACAACTAAATAAAGCATTGGATTGTTTATGGTTCCTCAATACCCCAAACATTCAGTCACTATAAATAAAGATTCCAAAGATGTCACAAATGCTCTTTTTACTGCTATAACAGAACTCATGGTAAAAATACTGAGTGATGAATAGCCTATTTTCACAATTGAGAAAGACCCAATGATTCACAAATGAAAGAATCATGATTGAATTATGAAAGTCTACCTCACAAGTAAAAGAAACAGGATGTTCCCATTTTGTACAAAGAAGAAGAAAACAAAGAAAAAAGCAGTTGCAGAAAGTTTTAAACATGACACAAATTGCTGGAAATACGCAGCAGACCTTTCAACATGTGTTAAGAGAGAAAACAAAGTCATGTTTTAGGTTTAACCTGAATCATTAATCTGTCACAGTTGCTGGTGGAGCTTTTGCCTATTTCCAGTATTTTATGTTTCCCAGTATGTTCTATTTAAACAACAGATATGGGAATATCTACCTATTAAATACATTCATTTTATTTTATTCAGTTTTGATCGTCACTATTATAGTTGCAAGGACAATTTAATACTTTGCGGTATTTTACAAAAGCTACTTCCTGACCATCAAAAATGTTCTCAGTAATGTAAAAGGAAGTGCACTTCAACACTAGAGTTCTACACAGCTGGGTTGTGAGTGTGGTACTACTGCAATAGGTTGGTTCGATGCAAGATGATGAAAAAGTGACACCACTTGCTGTTGTCACACTGAATTGACGCTAAAGTTAGTAGCACACCTGTGTGCAATAATGGGATTAACCTTTGAAAGTATCAAGATACAAATATATATAAATATATATATATATACCTATAGTTTAAATGGTTCCTTCTCCTTGTACATACCATGCCTTAAGCAACTCAAAGCCACTTAATTTCAGAAGTAAGGTTCTCCATTACCTTCCATGTTACAGGAATGTTTGTGTGACAGAAAGCAGTTGCTTCATTAGTTTAGTCATGTTTAGGTCTATTTGGATGTTGATGGTATGTCCCGTAGGCAGTGCACAGGCCTGAATTGTCGAGATATTCCAATGAACAGTCTCTATCACTTCTATTACATATGTCCAAAATGATTAATCTTTGGGCATGACCAAAATAAATTCAAGACAGTGCCACAATTGTTATATTTCTCTCAGCAGGCAACTGCTGAGGTCCAAACTTTCCATAAGGCAGATGTTGATGAGGGATGAAGGAGAGGAAATAGGGATACAGAGCTATCTCCAGACAGTTGGTGCCCTGAAGCTTCTGTACTATAAGCATTTAGAGCATACTAAACAAGCCTAAAATGCTGTTTTCAAATAATATATAGACCATTCATAATATATTAACAATCTGTCTGTGCATACTTCCAGTCAACTCTTTCCATTATAAATCCTTATATCCACATTTACAATGGAAACTGTTTATATAAACTTATCAAATTATAATTACACCCTTCTACCTGAAGCACCACCACTGGCAGGATGGTATAATGACAGTGTGACAAGTTTACATAGATGGTAGATTTTGACTTTGCGTGATGGTGGAAAGAAGGTGATAGCAAATCAGAAGCCCGTTTTAGCGATTTTTATTTCCATTGTCAGCGGACATAGCAAATAAGAGATCATGAAATGTGAAATGAACCATTTTCCCTATTAATCACACCCCTTTTAAGTGAAATTGCAGTGTCAGTGACAGAGATACAGAGTAAAGCTCCTCTATTCTGCTTCAACAATTTTCCTCAATCTCAAACTCAAAATATTTTTTCATTCCTGCACTAACCACCCTGTGACCTCACTGAGAAACTATTTTCTGATTTTAGAAACAGGGCTGTAGAGTTTCCACTTTGGGCACAATCAGCAATTTAGGGCGGCACAGTGGCACAGTGGTTAGCACTGCAGCCTCACAGCTCCAGGGACCTGGGTTCGATTCTGGGTACTGCCTGTGCGGAGTTTGCAAGTTCTCCCTGTGTCTGCGTGGGTTTCCTCCGGGTGCTCCGGTTTCCTCCCACATGCCAAAGACTTGCAGGTTGATAGGTTAATTGGCCATCATAAATTGCCACTAGTATAGGTAGGTGGTAGGGAAATATATAGGGACAGGTGGGGATGTGATAGGAATACGGGAATAGTGTAGGATTAGTATAAATGGGTGGTTGATGGTCGGCACAGACTCGGTGGGCCGAAGGGCCTGTTAAAGTGCTGTATCTCTAAACTAAACAAACTGGGTGCAAATTGCTTTTGAAGTTATAGTTCAAGTTTCTACTCAAACTCATTTGCATAATTATATTTATAATATTTTCCATGAATCACCTCAATCGGGCAGTGGTTTAGACATAATTGTTATTTTTTACCCTTGCATTAAAAAATATTCCTTGATATGCTTAAGAGTGGCAACGAGGTGTAATTGGGTGGAGGCAATGGCATAGTGGTAATGTCACTGGACTAATAATCCAGAGCTCAGCCTAATGCGCTGGGGACATGGGTGTGAATAGCACCACCGCAGATGGTAGAATTTGAATTCAATTAATAAATCTGGAATTAAAAAGCTAGTCTAATGATGTAAAAACCCATCTGGTTCACTAATGTCCTTTAGGGAAGGAAATCTGCCATCCTTACCTGGTCTGTCCTACATGTGACTCCAAACCCACAGCACTGTGGTTGGCTCTTAAAATACTCTCTGAAATGGACTACCAAGCCACTCAGTTCACGGGCAATTAGGGATGGGCAATAAATGTTGGCCTAGCTAGCAATGCCCACAAAATAATTTTTTTTAATTGATACAGCTGAAAATGGGGTTAACCACAAAAAAAATAAGTATTTTTAATCAGTGATTTAGTCTACTGCCACCTGATTTGAAATAGTTGAAAATGACTTTGTTTTAAAAAAAAACTATCCTGAACCATTTACGAATCTCACTGTGTACAGTTGTCAGTTTCTTAGTAAATTAAATATTTTAATATTTCATAACTTTTAAAAGGTGTCTACTTTGCAGCTAAAAATACAAGCTTAATTTGAAGAGTATCCTCGAAGGGCTGCATATGGGCACAGTTGGTAGAAATTCAGCATGTTCATTAATTTAGACTGAGGGTGAGGCCTCCTGTCAAATGCTAATTTACGCAAGATGCAACAGATGGCTGATTTTGGAAACCTTGGGAAGTCTGGTCTGCAATACCCCATCTCTAACCTGTACATATTGGAATCTTGGCCTGAGAATGCCAATTGTGTGTTACACCAGAATTCTGAAGGAGGCAGGGATCTAATTGTATCTACCTTCTGTGGTGGTTCATTGGTTTCTCAATAAGGCCAGTAACCTTTTATCCCTCAAGGAGTCATCCTTCAAGTCTCCCTACAGCTTCAAATAATGGTAGGACAGTGACAGAAACAAAATGAAAGCTTTTGGGCATTCACAAGATTTTGTTCCGATTGTCTAACATCACCTGGATATAAAGGAAATGGAACACTTTCTATCTAAGTGAGCCCAAGGGTTGGTATCAGGGGCGAAGATGACCCTGTCTGTCATCAATAAGACCCTGCATTTTTGGACACCCCACAACCTAGTAAAAGTTTTATGCCCTCTCATGCTGCTGCTTCCTTTTTAGGAGAAGAGTGATGCAAGTATTTCCCTATTCAACAAGGTGCTTCCATCATCCGGCTTAGAAGGATCCAGGGTCATCAAATGCTACTTTAAAAGCCATAGGAAGAGCTGACCCTATACCGAACGTTGTTCTGAATGTCAGGTTTGAGAAAATATCATAGCTCAATATTTGCCATGCCTATGAAGGGCAGGCTATAAAGGGAGGTAGACATCATCTGACACACCGAGGTAGTATGTCTGGGTCTGCGCACAGCCCCTTAGGTAAGAGTGATTGGGTGACAAGCACTTCATTTGTAACTGTATCTGCCATCTTATCTTTCACCAGAACTTCTATTCTTGCTCCAAACTAAGGAGTGTCAATGAAATCCCCAAAGGAATTTCCATGCTGACCAGTTTTCTGGCTGCAAGTGAAGCAAGACCCAATTCTGACAAAAAGGTTTGCTCCTGAAACATTAATCTGTCTTTTCTCTTTATAGATGCTGGCGGCCTTGTATAATTCCAGCATTTTCTGGTATTATTGAAGAAAAATCCTTCCTGTCCTTTTAATTTCACTGATTTGCTCAGTTATCTTGGCTGTAGAACTCAATTAGGGCATCATGCCCAGCACTTTCACATCCTACACCTCAGTGCTGACCTCAGAGTTTCCTGAGGTTAAGACTGCAGCACAGTATTAACAGTTACTTCAGGCATTCTGTCTGGTGTAGGATGTTACTCAAGTACAATTCTCTGGAAGTAGATCAATGTTTGGACCACTGAGTTTCCATTAACAACGTGACTGCCAAAACTGCAACTTGGCCACGAGCATTGGCAGCAAGAATCATAACATTCAGCTTGATATGCGCAGAAAAATGACACTGGTCAGAACCTGTACAACCTTTAAATTGATATAGGTTGGGTGAACTAAATCCACATTGACAACAAGCAAAGGAATCCTTATCAAAGAGGGCCTTTATCGTTTTTGTGTGTTTTTCTGTCTGGGGTTGTGCCTCCTAAAGTTGGCATGCATCAGGGCACATACAATTCCCTTTTCGGAGTTCATCCAAACCTTTATATTTTAGCATGAGCCAAAAGTAATACCAACTGGAATGGATCAGTTCTGAATGGATCAGCTCTGCACTATCAGCTGCTAATATGGTTGGATACCTTTTTGTCATTTTGTTGGTTGCAGTTGCCACTGTTATCAGTTGCACCAGAGCTGGAATAGTTATTCTCAAAGCTACTTATCAATTAACCAAACAGGAGTATTTCTAGCCACTGTTAATTGAACCTATGTGAAAAGTACTTAAAGTACTCTTTGTCAGTAATCTCATTGGTGTCCCGTGTGTAAAGAACTCATGGATTAATTTAACCTTTCAGGGAATAACGTAAGGTACCTTTAATCTATTTATTTTAGGCTTACACCTCACAGATGCATGCACTACCTGTTTAATATACTTTATCTGAGTAATTGGATCTTATATTCAAATGTTAATATAAGGACATGAAGGGTCAATTTCCTGCATGGGCACTACTTGGCAAATTTCCTTTTTGGGGAATTGTGGATGCATTGCCCAGGCTTTCACATCCATAATGGACAGGCAAGGACAGAATCCATTTGGTTTGAGATGAGAAGTTGAGTGTACGATCATGCTACTGAGGGTATTCTATAGGCCTCCAAATAATGAGAGAGAGATAGAGGAGCAAATCTGCAGGAAAATCACCGAGATGTACAAGAACTATAGAGTGGTGATATTGGGAGACTTTAATTGGGAGACACAAAATATTAATTTTGTGTTAGAGTAAAGTGTAAGAAGGGGAAGAAATTCCTGAAATATGTTCAGGAGAACTTCCTTGACCAGTATGTTCTCGGTTCAACTAGAAAGGAGGCATTGCTGGATCTGGTACTGGGAAATAAGGTGGGTCAAGTGGAGCAAGTGTCTGTGGCGGAATCTCTTGGGTAAGCGCGATCATTGTATCATAAGGTTTAGATTAATGATGGAGCAGAGCAAGGAACAATCTAAAGTAGAGCTTCTAAATTTGAAGAGGGCTAACTTCAATGGGATGAGAGGGGATCTATCCAAAGTAAAATGGAGTCAAAGATTGACAGGAAAAACTATAACTGAACAATAGGTGATCTTTAAGGAGGAGATGTTTCTGGTATAGGCTCAGTCTTTGGGCCTCCTTATCTCGAGAGACAATGGATACGCGCCTGGAGGTGGTCAGTGGTTTGTGAAGCAGCGCCTGGAGTGGCTATAAAGGCCAATTCTGGAGTGACAGGCTCTTCCACAGGTGCTGCAGAGAAATTTGTTTGTTGGGGCTGTTGCACAGTTGGCTCTCCCCTTGCGCCTCTGTCTTTTTTCCTGCCAACTTCTAAGTCTCTTCGACTCGCCACAATTTAGCCCTGTCTTTATGGCTGCCCGCCAGCTCTGGCGAATGCTGGCAACTGACTCCCACGACTTGTGATCAATGTCACACGATTTCATGTCGCGTTTGCAGACGTCTTTATAACGGAGACATGGACGGCCGGTGGGTCTGATACCAGTGGCGAGCTCGCTGTACAATGTGTCTTTGGGGATCCTGCCATCTTCCATGCGGCTCACATGGCCAAGCCATCTCAAGCGCCGCTGACTCAGTAGTGTGTATAAGCTGGGGATGTTGGCCGCTTCAAGGACTTCTGTGTTGGAGATATAGTCCTGCCACCTGATGCCAAGTATTCTCCGAAGGCAGCGAAGATGGAATGAATTGAGACGTCGCTCTTGGCTGGCATACGTTGTCCAGGCCTCGCTGCCGTAGAGCAAGGTACTGAGGACACAGGCCTGATACACTCGGACTTTTGTGTTCCGTGTCAGTGCGCCATTTTCCCACACTCTCTTGGCCAGTCTGAACATAGCAGTGGAAGCCTTACCCATGCGCTTGTTGATTTCTGCATCTAGAGACAGGTTACTGGTGATAGTTGAGCCTAGGTAGGTGAACTCTTGAACCACTTCCAGAGCGTGGTCGCCAATATTGATGGATGGAGCATTTCTGACATCCTGCCCCATGATGTTCGTTTTCTTGAGGCTGATGGTTAGGCCAAATTCATTGCAGGCAGACGCAAACCTGTCGATGAGACTCTGCAGGCATTATTCAGTGTGAGATGTTAAAGCAGCATCGTCAGCAAAGAGGAGTTCTCTGATGAGGACTTTCCGTACTTTGGACTTCGCTCTTAGACGGGCAAGGTTGAACAACCTGCCCCCTGATCTTGTGTGGAGGAAAATTCCTTCTTCAGAGGATTTGAACGCATGTGAAAGCAGCAGGGAGAAGAAAATCCCAAAAAGTGTGGGTGCGAGAACACAGCCCTGTTTCACACCACTCAGGATAGGAAAGGGCTCTGATGAGGAGCCACCATGTTGAATTGTGCCTTTCATATTGTCATGGAATGAGGTGATGATACTTAGTAGCTTTGGTGGACATCCGATCTTTTCTAGTAGTCTGAAGAGACCACGTCTGCTGACGAGGTCAAAGGCTTTGGTGAGATCAATGAAAGCAATGTAGAGGGGCATCTGTTGTTCACGGCATTTCTCCTGTATCTGACGAAGGGAGAACAGCATGTCAATAGTCGATCTCTCTGCACGAAAGTCACACTGTGCCTCAGGGTAGACGCGCTCGGCCAGCTTCTGGAGCCTGTTCAGAGCGACTCGGCTCAGTACATTCCAACAAAGGGGCAAGTCAGGGGAACCAAACCCAGGATACCTTGGATGACAAGAGAGATAAGGAATGTGATGAATAAAAAGAGGGTGTATGATGCATGTCAGGTGAACTCTTCAAGTGAAAACCAGGCCAAATACAATAAGTTCAGAGGAGAAGTGAAGAGGAAAATATGATTTGCAAAGCGAGAATATGAGAATAAAATGACAGTTAACATAACAGGGAACACACAGATCTTGTACCAACATGTAAATAGTAAGCAAGCAGTAAGAGGTTGGGTGGGTCCTATTAGGGACAAAGAGGGTGTTTATAGGCTCTGGACAAGGCTGGAAAATATCGGTGTTTACTAAAGAAGAGAATGCTGACAAAATATTGGTAGAAGCGGAGATGGTAGAGGTAATGGATCAGATGAAAATTGATAGGAAGGATGGACTGGAAAGGCCGGATGTGCTTAGAGTGGATAAGTCGCCTGGTTCAGATGGCTTGCATCCTAGATTGCGAAAGGAGGTGGGAATGGAGATAGTAGAAGGTCTTGCTATTATCTTCCAATCTTCCCTAGATATGGGGGGAGGTGCAAGAAGATTGGAAAGTGGCAAATGTGATACCCTTATTCATGAAATGGTATAATTACAGGCCGGTCACAGAATCATAGAATCATAGAAGGTTTGCAGCACAGAAAGAGGCCACTTGGCCCATCGTTTCTGTGGCAGCCAAAAAAAGAAGAGCCACCCAGCCTAATCCCACTTTCCAGCATTTGGTCCATAGCCCTACAGGTTATGGCACTTCAAGTGCACATCCAAGTACCTTTTAAATGAGTTGATAGTCATATTTAACATCAGTAGTGGGTAAGGTTTTAGAAACAATAATCAGGGAACAGGCACTTGGAGAGGTTTGAGTACATTAGGAGAGCCAGCACGGATTTGTGAAAGGCAGATTGCGCTTAACAGTGGTGCAGTGGTTAGCACCGCAGCCTCACAGCTCCAGCGACCCAAGTTCAGTTCTGGGTACTGCCTGTGTTGAGTTTGCAAGTTTTCCCTGTGACCGTGTGGGTTTCCACCAGGTGCTCCGGTTTCCTCCCACAGCCAAAGATTTGCAGGTTGTTAGGTAAATTGGCCATTGTAAATTGCTCCTAGTGTAGGTAGGTGGTAGGAGAATGGTAGGGAATATGGGATTAATGTAGGATTAGTATAAATGGGTGGTTGTTGGTCAGCACAGACTCAGTGGGCCGAAGGGCCTGTTTCAGTGCTGTATCTCTAAATAAATAATTGAAATTTCTGATGAAGTAACAGAAAGATTGATGAAGGGAAAGCATGGGTGTTATCTATACATGGATTTTAGGAAAGTGTTTGACAAAGTACCACATAAAAGGCTGGTTAACAAAATTGAGGCTCCTGGAATAGGAGGGTCTCTGTCAGCTTAGATAAAGATAATTGGCTTAAGGACATAAAACAGCGAGTCTTGTTAAATGGTTGTTTTTCAGAGTGGAGGATGGTAGACAGTGGTGTTCCCCAAGGTTCAGTGGTGCTAGTTGAGTTTTCACCTGGTGACTCATACCTCTGCTGAGGAATGGTACATGTGAGCAAGAGCAGATGGTGGTAACAAGGACAGCAGTGAAGAGCCCCCGTCATTGGGAGCGGCCCTCTCCAAGCTCCATGCAGCTGACCACTGATGCTGTAACCCAGGGGCCGTAAATGAAGAAGATAATTATTGAGCAGCAACAGATAATGTGCAATGTACTGACATGCCTTCAAAGCACACTGTCCACAATTGTAGAGAGATTGGAAGATCTCAAGCATGATTGATGTTGATGTCACTTGGCACTGCGATGATGTCTTCTTGCATGGATAGGGTGGCCAAGTGCATCAAACATCAAACACGGCAATTAAATGAGTCTATGCAGGCCTTGAGCATGGCTTGGAGACTCTGGATCCCATGTTAAATAGGATGACAGATATCCTAGCCTTGGCCTTGCAGTGCCCCACTGATCTGCAGCAAAGTGTTCTCCAGCATAGTGATAATAGTGAAGTAAGACTGGGCCACGAGGGGGATTATGGCAAAAGGGGAGATGGGAGTAAGACTCCTCTCAAAGGACTTCCAATCCTCACCTATTTTCCGCTCCCGCTCCTGCAGCCAGCACCCACATATTGCCTCGTCTCCCGATGGCTGAGTTTGCCCCCACACAGATGCTGGTGGAGCAGTCTTTGGCATGGCCCACACAGGCTCCAAAGCCCAGAGGACATCGGCCAAGGGCATCTCTGCAGTCACCTTGCTTTCACTGGCGCGTTTCAGGAAAAATCTGTGTCAATATCACTCTTAATTACATGATTAACATACATTAATTGCCAACCCACCTCTCCCGAGGGACTTGCGCACATGAAGCCTAACGTGTTTGAGTAAAACCTGGAAGTCGATGAGCTGGCTTCCCGATGCACTGTTAATTTCACCAGCATTATAACCCTCCCCCACAACCCACTCCCAAACCTACACACTCCTCCATGTTAAAATTCCCACCCATGGCCTTTTCTGGCTTTGACATTTTATAGTGTGCCTAATAGCTATTGTGTGACCATGTGTTTAATAAAGCGATTCTCACAATATTCACAAAAGGTATTGTTATTATTCATTAATGATAAAATCAGAAAAAGATAGATTTCAATGAATAGACTATTCTTTCCCAAATGCCAAAACCAAATTTTTTAAAGATTCGCAAGCGGATTTCAGAATCTAGCCCAGATGTGTACAAAAATGTGAGCAGCATTATTTTATTTAACCCAACTGAACGCACAATCCTCTTAACATTCTCTTTAAATACCATGCAATTTGAAAGCATGTTTTAATCCCAGAAATCAGTACCAAAATGTTCAAATGCATATCTGTAGTGCACATACTGGTGAGGAAATCCGCTCCCTTAAAACGCAATTGTATCCCCCTAAAGGTCATTTTCTGCCATCAGTAAGGTGCAGATAAGTAAATGGCAAAAGCAAAACAATAATAAAATTGTTACAGTCCTGTTAACCACTTGTTAATGTCAGGAATGTGCACCTTGAACATTTTTCCATGGGAACTAACTATGAGGGACATACCTAAGTGCATGATTCCAGTCAGAATTGACAGCATAATATCTGCATCTGCTTCAGATAGTGTTTTCTCAAGTAATACAGAGGTGATATTCTCATCTGGTCAGATCTGACAACAACTTATTCCCTAAGGTAGAACCAAACAGTATATTTCTTTTGTGTGTATAGTTAGGGAAAAATTAGCTTACTGCAATGTCATTATTAGTACAACAATTCCTGTACACAGGTAGGAAAATCTATCCCATGTGTCAGCAGCCCACACTGTCAGAACCAGGGTGGCTCCTTTCCAAGGATGCCGGTAATTATCCCACTGCCATCTCGGTCTTGACCCGTTCACTCACATATGGCCTCCCCAGTCAGTCACGGTCTCCACAATCACACCCTACCTGGCTTACATAGCAAGGAGAATGTGTAGTGAACTTCTGCTGGGAGACTGCATGTTGTAAATCACCCTGTCAGCCACATAAATCATCTTTGCTTTCCTCTATCATGTATTGCACAAGGGCACTGACTCACAAAATCATGCACTTTAATGAGTAATCACTCATTACACCTTGACCTTGTTGTTTGGCTAGATAACAACAGCCACTACAATCCATTCTGTGAAACAATTTGAGTGATAGGATGCTATATAAATGCAAATATCATTGTAACTGTGCACTCACCATTTCTAGTTATGCTGAGTTTTAGTTTGACTGCAGTCAGGAGAACTGTGCTGAGCTTCTCTATATGCCAAATACAGTGGTATGTTTTTTCACAGAATGATTCCTTAGAAGTCATTGTCACCCTCTGTTCATTTGGATTGCATACTCAGAATTGACATGTGATGCACTTCAGGCCATTTCTTTTCATTGTAAAGAATAGTGTTTACAAGCTGAAAAGGATTTTGAGCATCATGTACTGATATTATTGTTTCCTGCACCTACTCACTAGAAGAAGGATAATTCCAGGACCAGTGTATCGGTAGGGAATAGAGGAAGTGCATGAAACTGAACTGGAGTAGCCATATGAATACTGTGGCGACAAGAGCAGGTCAGAGGCTGGGAATCCTGCAGCAAGTAACTCACCGCTTGACTCCCAAAGCCTGTCTACCATCTACAAGGCACAAGTCAGGAGTGTGATGAAATACTTTCCACTTGCCTCGATGGGTGCAGCTCCAACAACACTCAAGAAACTCAACACCATCCAGGACAAAGCAGCCCGCTTGACTGGCATCCTGTCCACAAACACTCCCTCTACCACCGACGCACAATGGCAGCAGTGTGTACCACCTACAAGATGCACTGCAGCAACATACAAGGTTCCTTAAACAGCACTGTCCAAACCCGCGACCTCCACCACCTAGAAGGACAAGGGCAACAGATGCATGGGAACAACACCACCTGCAAGTTCTCCTCTAAGTCACACACCATCCTGACTTGGAACTATATCGCCGTTCCTGCACTGTCGCTGGATCAAGATCCTGGAACTCCCTTCCTAACAGCGTTGTAGGTGTACCTACCCGACATGGACTGCAGTGGTTCAAGAAGACAGTTTACCTCCACCTTCTCAAGGGCAATTAGGGATGAGCAATAAATGTTGGCTAGCCAGCAATGCCCACATCCTAGGAACGAATAAAAAAAATATGGTGAATACTACAGAAAGGGAATGCCGAGGATCAGCGTGAGGCCTGCCATCTGCTCCAGGTTGCAGGCACTTCTGTGCAATGTGCTGCTAGCTGCATCTCACCATGATACAAGCATCTGATGAAGTTCAGGCTGAATAAAGAGGCTGTCATAAAACTTTGATTCTCAGTTCAGGAAAATCCATGGTCAAGGTCAACACAGGGAAGAGAGTCTTGAGTGTTCAAGTACCCGTTACAGTGAATTTCTACATCACCAGTACCTTCTAGGCATCCACCAAAGACTGGACAGGAATCAGCCAGTAGGCAGCAACTGCTGTACTTTATGATGTGGCAGAAGCTCTCGATCAAAAGTCACACCGGTTCACTGAGATTAACATAGACTGTGAGTAGCAGGCATGGTAAGAACTTGGTTTTCACTAGTTGATACATATGTCTAATATCCAGGGCATTGTCAACTGCATCTATATCATTATTGTTGGCCTTCCTTAAGGTCCAGGGCCATATATGAATAGGATAGGCCTTCAGTTCTTCAGCTTTCAAATGGCTTTCAACCAGCTGCTCAAAACCGTGCACAGAAATGTCTACCACCTAGAAACTAAGTATGATTCATTCGTTTTGAGGTTCTCCAATGTACCTAAGTTGTCTGAAAGGAAAAGGTGAATGGAAGGCCATTTCCTGGAAGGCATAGGATATGCACTGTTCCTACTAATGATAAATCCTCTGGTGATCCTCTGTACTCAATTGGGACAAAGGTATAATGAAGCCCATTGCAGAATCAGGATGGAATTCAGTGTGGGAAAGTGCAAGGTGATCCACTTTGGATCTAAGAAAGATAGAGTGTTTTCTTGATGGAAAGAAGCTAGGAACTGTGGGTGAGTAGAGAGATTTAGGGTTCCAAGCAGAGAAATCACTAAAAGCTAGGTGGACAGGTAAAAAAAATATTAAAATGGTTAACGGAATGTTGACCTCAATCTCAAGGGGGCTGGAATAGAAAGGGATGGAAGCTATGTACAGAGGTCTGGTGAGACCCTATCTGGAATATTGCATTCAGAGCATACACCACAGCTCATGGGGGATATATTAGCCTTGCAGTAGATGCAGTTCACCCGAATGATACTAGGGCTAAAATGGTTACATTGTGAGGTTAGGTTGCACAGACTAGGCTTGTATTCAATGTACCTTCTAATTTGCATGGCCACGCAGTAACCTGAGAGTTCTTATATAAAAGTTGGCCACTTTAAGTTACCGCACACACATAGCCATGCAAAGTAAATTAATGGGGTTGCACACTTAAATCGCCCTGCGCGGTCAAAAAAAAATAGAAGGTACATTGCTTGGATTCCCTAGAATATAGAAGATTAAGTGGTGATCCAACTGAGGTGTTTAAGATAGTTAAAGAATTTGATAGCGTAGATAAAGAAAAACTATTTTCTCCAGTGGCAGAATCCAGAACCAGGGGACATAACTTTAAAATTGGATCTAGGATGTTCAGGGATGAGGTCAGAAATCACTTCTTCACATAAATTGTAGGTATTATGTAAGGTTACTGGATTAGTAATCCAGAGGCCTCATCTAAAACTCTGGGGACTTGTGCCAAAATTGGAAGAGCTGTCCCACAGACGAGTCAATGGTTCGTTGAGGAGTGCAGGAAAGCATGCCAGGAGTAATAAGGTCGACTGGACAGGGTGTGCCATTGTCATTTCCAGTAGTAGTCCTCTGTTGTTGCTTCAGCAGGTTGACACCTCATTTTTAGGTATGCCTGGTGCTGCACCTGGCATGCTTTCCTGCACTCCTCATTGAACCATTGACTAGTCTGTGGGACATTGTCATTAAACAACTAACTGGAGGAAGAGGGTCCACAAATATCCCATCCACAATAATGGAGGGAGCCCGGCACATCAATGCAAAAGAAAAGGCTTAAGCATTTGCAATGATCTTCAGCCAGAAGAGCCAAGTGGATGATTCATATCGGCCTCCTCCTGAAGTCCCCAGCATCACAGATGCCGGTCTTCAGTTAATTCGATTCACTCAAAGTGATATCAAGAAACGGCTGAAGGCATTGGATACGGCAAAGGCTCTGGGCCCTGACAACATCCCGGCAGTATTACTTATGACTTGTGCTCCATGCCCCTAGGCAAGCTGTTCCAGTACAACTACAAGACCAGCAGCTACCCGATAATGTGGAAAATTGCTCAGATATGTACTGTCCACAAAAGCAGGACAAATCCAATTAATCCAATTACCGCCCCATCAGTCTACCTTTGATCATCAGCAAAGTGGTGGAAGGTGGCATCGACAGTGCTATCATGCAGCACTTACACATCAATAATCTGCTCACTGATGCTCAGTTTGGATTCTGCCAGGGCCACTCCCCAAATCCAGTCCACCATCTACAAGGCACAGGTCAGGAGTGTGATGGAATACTCTCCACTTCCCTGGATGTGTGCAGCTCCAACAACACTCAAGAAGTGCGACATCATCCAGGACAAAGCAACCCACTTGATCGGCACCCCACCCACAACCTTAAACATTCACTCCCTCCACCACTGACACACTGTGGCAGAGTGTGTACCATCTAGATGATGCACTGTAGCAACTCACCTTGTCTCCTTTGACAGCACTTTCCAACCCATGACCTCTACCACCTAGAAGGACAAGGGCAGCAGATGCATGGGAACACCACCACCTACAAGTTACCTCCATGTCACACACCATCCTGACTTGGAACTATATCGTCATTTCTTCATTGCCACTGGGTCAAAATCCTGGAACTCCCTTCCTAACTGTGGGTGTACCGACACCAGATAGACTGCAGTGGTTCAAGAAGGCAGCTCACCATTACCTTCTGAAAGGCAATTAGGGATCGGCAATAAATGCTGCCCTTGCCAGTGATGCCCATTTCCCATGAAAAAAATTTAAAAATTGCAGTTTGTCCGATTCAGGAACATCTGCCCCACTAATCTCATCATGACCCTTTTTGATAGCATGCATTTGTAATAAGGAACTTTTTGGACCAGAGGCCAACCCATAAACTAAGTTCAGTCTGCCTAGCCCCTACCCATAACCACACAAGCCCTCCATCTTCATCTAGTGCTGAAACATCTTTTCAACTCCCCCATCTCTGCCTTCTCCAAATTTACTTTGCCCATTGCTTCCTCAATTCTTTTCCAATTAAACACTTGACCATCCAGCTCCTGTTTCTGTTCCCTATGCTAACTGACATTTTCAATAGTTCCCTCTCTTTAGAAAACCTGGTTGTTCTCTTCAAAATTACTGTTTTCACCCCCTTCTCAAAAAATGCACCCTGGACCTTCTGTCCTTGCAACTACTGTCCCATCTACATTATCTCTTATTTTCCACAAATATTTTGTGGCATTTGACATAGTCAACAACACCATCCCTCTCCAATACCGCTCCTCTTTTGTCCAGCTCTGTGGGACTATCCTCACTTAGTCTACTTTTGGCTATCTGAACATAATTCCATAGAGGATCTTCAGCAATGGCTTCTCATCCCATACACACAATATTACCTCCAGAGTTCGACAAGAACCTGTCCTCGGCCCACACCTCTTCCTGATTACACTCCTCACCGACATCCTCTGCAGGGCAAATTTTCACATGGACACTGATAACACACAGCTTTACCTCTCCATCACTCTCTCACCTCTTAAGCTATCTCAGAGCTGTCAAACTGCTTGCCTGGCATTCAGGCTTGAGTAAGTCTGAACTTCATCAGAAGTGGAAGGACTGAAACCATTGTCTTTTCCTCTCAAAAGAAACTCCACTCCCTTAGCACTGATTTCAATCCCCTCCTCAACTATAGTGTCAGGCTAAAGCAACGTGTTTGCAACCTCAGTAACCTATTTGACCCTGTATCCTCTCCATCACATAAACCTCATATTCCACTTCTGCAGCACTGTGTACCTATACACCAATCTCATCACCCCCACTTTGGAAATCTTTATCCCTGCTTCTGTTACCTCCAGACATGAGCACACCAATGGTCTCATTACTGACTTATTTTCCTCCATCCTTTATCAATTCCAGTTTGTCCAATATCTTGCTGCATGCATCCTGTCCTACTATGAGCTCCACTCACCCATCATTCCTGTCCTCTCTTGTTTGAGACGGTCATTGCCTGGCACTTGTGTGGCGTGAATGTTACTTGCCACTTATCAGACCAAGCCTGAATGTTGTCCAGGTATTCTTGCATGTGGCCATGGACTGCTTCTGTATCTGAGGAGTCAAGAATGTTCCTGAACATCATACGAACATCAGTGAACATTCCCCTTATGATGGAGGGAAGGTCATTGATGGAGCAGCTGAAGATGGTCGGGCCTAGGACACCACCTTGAGGAACTCCTGCAGTAATATTTTGGGGCTTAGATGGTTGGCCTCCAACAACCACAACCATTTTCCTTTATGCTAGGCATGACTCCAACCAGTGGAGAGTTTTCCCCCTGTATCTCATTGACTTAAATTTTTCCAGGGCTCCTTGATGCCACAGTCAGTCAAATATTGCCTTGATGTCAAGAGCTGTCACTCTCATCTCCCCTCTTGAAGTCAGCTCTTTTGTCCATTTTTGAACCAAGGTTGTAATGAGGTCTGGAGCCGAGTGGCCCTGGCAGAACCCAAACATCGGTAAGCAGATTATTGCTGTGTAAGTGCCACTTAATAGCACTGTCGGCGACACCTTCCATCACTTTGCTGATAATTGAGAGTAGACAGATGGGGCAATAATTGGCTAGATTGGATTTGACCTGCTTTTCGTGGACAGGACACACCTGGGCAATTTTCCACATTGCCGGGTAGATGCCATTGTTGCAGCTGTACTGGAACAGCATGGCTAGTGGTGTGGCTAGTTCTGGAGCACAAGTTTTCAGTACTACTGCCGGGATGTTGTCAGGGCCCATAGCCTTTGCTGAACCCAGTGCCTACAGACATTTCCTGATATCACCTGGAGTGCATCAAATTGGCTGAAGACTGGCTTCTGTGATGCTGGGGACCTCAGGAGGAGCCCAAGATAGATCATCCACTCAGCACATCTGGCTGAAGATGGTTCCAAATGCTTCAGCCTTTTCTTTTTCACTGACATGCTGGTCTTCCTCATCATTGAGGATGGGAATGTTTGTAGAGCCTCCTCCTCGAGTTATTTGTTATTGCTCATCACATTCAAGACTAGATGTCGTAGGACCACGGAGTTTTGAGCTGATTCTATGGCTGTGGGATCGCTTAGCTCTCTCTACCGCATTCTGCTTCTGCTGTTTAGCATGCATGCAGCCCTGTGTTGTAGCCTCACCAGGATGGTACCTCATTTTTAGGTATGCCTGGTGCTGCTTCTGGCATGCTCTCCTGCACTCCTCATTGAACCAGGGTTGATCTCCTTGCTTGATAGTAATGGCAAAGTGAAGGATATGCCGGGCCAAGAGGTTACAGGTTGTGGTTGAATACAATTCTGCTGCTACTGCTGGCCCATGGTGCCTCATGGATACCCAATTTTGAGCTGCTAGATCTTAATCTACCCCATTTAGCATGGTGGTAGTGCCACACAACATGATAGATGGTATACTCAGTGTGAAGATGGGACTTCATCTCCATAAGGACTGCGTGGGGGTTACTCCTACCAATACTGTCATGGACATGCTGGCTCCCACCTGCCAAAAATGAGGCACATTGGTTTGGTTATATGAACATCAATTTTTTTACTGTTGCTGGAGCAAGGAAATGACTTGTTGAAAAGATCAACCGTGGCTAGCAAAACATTTGCATACTAACAGTTGGTGCTTGTGTAGACAAAGGACCATTCCCTGACACATTCAACCCACAATGGATGTTGATCACCAGACAGTGATGGAGTGGGGAAGCGCATTCCAGGGCCTGCTGGGGTAATGCAATCCACAGGGGCCAGGACTGGTTGGACCAGCTGGTCACATGACTAACTGGCTGTTCCAGGGTTTTGTTGAAGTAGCCACAGAGAGTTTGAGCAGAAAGACTGTTTGCTGCTGGACTAAGAAGATCTCTCCTGTCTGCTCCCATCTCTTTCTCACAAGCCTCTGAATCCATTGAAGACACAGAAAGCCCAAGAGAGAAAAGCCTCCTATAGCGAACAAGGTTTAAGAAGAATACTGGGCCCCAATGAAAAGCAAGAACAATCTACAATCAAGGACTCTACAGTGAGCTCGAAGAACCAGAACAACAACTCTTCAGATATTGCCTCAAACTTTTCCACTTTATTTTTTTCTTCTGCTCTTTTCTGTCTCTATTTGCATGTGTGTATCATGTATGCATGCTAGCGTGGGCATGTTGTGTATTCGTAGGGGTCAACCGAATTAGAGTTTAAGTTTAATAAATTTCAACTTTTCATCTTTAAAGCGAAGAAAGCCTGTTTGTGCTGGTTTCTTTGCCTTATAATTGGAAAGCAGCGAACAATGATTCACCAAAAACGGTGTTTAAAATTAAACCCTGTTACGGTAAGATCAGGTGAAGGCTGAGAGGGACCCCGAGACACCTTTCTCACCTGGTCATAACAGATGCATCTTTGACAGGTAGATTGATAAGGGTGAAATCAAGCAGGTTTTCCCTCTTGTTGTTTCCTCAGCAGCTGCTGCAGACCCAGTCTGGCAGCTATGTCCTTCCAGACTTGGCCAGCTTGATCGCTCTTGGTGATAGGCATTGGAGTGCCCCACCCAGAGTACATTCTGTGCCTTTGCACCCTTAGTGCTTCTTCAAAGTAGTGTTCAACATGGAGGAGTACTAATTCATCAGCTGAGGGAGGATGTAGATAGTAATCAGCAGGAGGTTTCTTTGCCCATGTTTGACCTGATGCCAAGGGACTTCATGGGGTCCGAATTAAATGTTGAGGATTCACAGGGAAACATCCTTCCGAATGTGTAACACTGTGCTGCCACCTGTGGTGGGTCTGTCCTGTGGTGGAATAGGACATAACCAGGGATGGTGATGGAGGAGTCTGGGACATTGGCTGTAAGGTATAATTCAGTGAGCATGACTGTGTCAGACGATTGCTTTTTAAAAAATCTTTCATGAGATATGAGTGTCGCTGGCAAGGCCAATATTTGTTGCTCATCCCTAATTGCCTTTGAGAAGTTGGTTGTGAGCTGCCTTTTTGAACCGCTGCAGTCTATCTGGTGTAGGTACACCCACAGTGCTCTTTAGGAAGGAGGTTCCACGTTTTTGACGAAGTGGCAGTGAAGGTGCAGCAATATAGGTTCAAGTTAGGATGATGTGTGACTTGGAAGGAACATGCAGGTGGTGGTGTTCCCAAGTGCCTGCTGCCCTTGTCCTTCTAGGTGGTAAAGGTTGCGAGTTTGGAAGGTGCTGTCAAAGGAGGCTTGGTGAGTTGCTACAGTGCATCTTGTACTTCTTTTTAATTATTCATTTCATGGGATGTGGGCGTCGCTGGCCAGGCCAGTATTTATTGCCTATCCCTAATTGCCCATGCAAAGGTGGTGGTGAGCTGCCTTCTTGAACCACTGCAGTCCATGTCGGGTAGGTACACCCACAGTGCTGTTAGGAAGGGAGTTCCAGGATTTAGCCCAGTGACAGTAAAGGAATGGCGATATAATTCCAAGTCAGGATGGTGTGTGGCTTGGAGGGGATCTTGCAGGTGGTGGTGTTGTTCCCATGCATCTGCTGCCCTTGTCCTTCTAGGTGGTAGAGGTCACGGGTTTGGAAGGTGCTGCCTGAGTAGCCTTGGTATGTTGCTGCAATGCATCTTGTAGATGGTACACACTGCTGCCATTGTGCGTCGGTGTTGGAGGGAGTGAATGTTTGTGGACAGGATGCCAATCAAGCGAGCTGCTTTGTCCTGGATGGTGTCGAGCTTCTTGAGTGTTGTTGGAGCTGCACCCATCCAGGCAAGTGGAGAGTATTCCATCACACTCCTGACTTGTACCATGTAGATGGTGGACAGGCTTTGGGGAGTCAGGAGGTGAGTTACTCGCCTCAGGATTCCTAGCCTCTGACCTGCTCTTGTTGCCACATTATATATATGACTATTCCAGTTCAGTTTCTGGCCAATGGTAACCCCCCCCCCCCCCGCCGGATATTGATCGTGGGGGATTTAGTAATGCCGTTAAATGTCAAGGGGAGATGGTTAGATTATCTCTTGTTGGAGATGGTCATTGCCTGGCACTTGTGTGGCAACTTATGCCAATATTTCATGTCTTAAAACAAGCAGAAATCACACAAGCAATTGGAGCCCAACGAAAGCACAGATTATACACCTCTTTTACGTATTTCAATTAAGGTTTGTAGCTATCAAACTATCTTTTATGCAATTTAAGCACAACATGTTTAAGAAAAGGCAATTCTCTGTTCATTTGCATTTGCATGGGGGAGGAGTTGTGTTAATGAATGGCAGAAGTTTGCAATAGGGATATCTCAAAAGCAGAGTGAATGATTGAGGAAATTTGGGCTTCGTGTAAGAATATGCACAAGTCACCGATGTGCAATAGTCTGCAATCTTTTGCATTGAAAATTGCTGTTGCATCATATGTACGTTAATGTTTCACTGCAAATTTCCATGAAAATCCTGACCTATGGTCAGAAACTCTGAGTTTTCAAATGTTGCGAGCAGCAACTGGGGCTAATTTTGACTTTGAGTGGCGATTTCGATTCAGATGCTTGATGTTGAAAGATACTTCATTGGCTGTAAAGCTCTTTTTGGGGTGTCCTGTGGTTGTGAAAGGTGCCATATAAATACAAATCTATCCTTTTCTCTCTATAGCAACTGAAATGAAAATCAGGAAAGATGTTTAACTGGTGACTAATTTGATAGTGCCCATTTTACACTAACACTCAAAGCCAAAATTATTATCAACACCCATTTGTTTTTTGTACCTTTTTGGACGGACTGGTTAAGTACATAATTTGTTGAACACTTGAGAAGTGTGAAAATTAGTTTTTTCTCGTTATGAGATTATTAAATTCACGAGGCCTAAATGTGACAAAAGGAAGCCCAGATGTACCTGGCAGTGTAATCACACGCACCTGGAAATGGATGAACTTTAATAATTACTCCTCAGGGGAAATATATACTTAATTGTATTTAAATATCTAATTCTTTGGTTGACTTGAATGGAAGAATCAACTTTACATGTCAGTCAGTCCCTTCTTTGCTGAAGAAGGTGAGCTCCAGTTTTATTACAATATCCGTGGTTTTACTCCATAGCCTCTGGATGGTTACTATGGTAACACAATAAAATTGGTCTCATTATCGTCAAAAGCTAAGGGGAGAATTCAGTAAATAATCCAACATAGTTCACAGTGCAAGAGCCAGGCGTGTATTAAATTATTTCTCAATAATAATAATGTAGCTACACTAAATGCAGCATTTCATTGCACTAAATGTGAAAACTTAGCATAACCCTGCATTCATGAGCAACATATGCAAATAGGATTGGCAGATGAAAAATCAGTTTTAAATACAAATCAGCATCCAAATGACTTTATGTAAAGTGTTCAAATGAGAATAAAGAACAAATTGCATAAAACATTTCTTTCTTAATTGTACTGTCAGAAATGACTGAAACATTTTGACCATGTCATGCAAAGCTTCTAGCACAGACTGCTAAAGAGTTAGCTTATGTCTCTCATGGGAGTTTGTCTGGGAACTCACATTCTAAACAGTCACATCTTTTCAAATAATCTTTATTATGTTCCACAGACTTCTGGAGTGGTAAGAATTGTTTTAATTTGGTGGAGATAACACTTTAAACTGGAGCAAACACTAAAAACTACAAAATAAAATCAATTTAAAGTTAAGATGCTCTTGGGGTGTTCTGAGGGCATTGTCATTCAATTCTCATTACAAACTGGCCCTTTTTGGTCACTTATTTAAAAAGGATCAAAATTGTCACAGCCCACTTTGTGCCCTTTTTTTCAAATGCATATATTCTTGCCATGATGTTCTTGAAAAATACTGCATGTTGAAAACAAGTAGCTAAGAAAAAGGTTACAAATTTTATTCCTGGAAGATATATCCTTTTCTGTTTGGATGGAGCGGGGTTATAAAATAATACATGGCATTTTTTTAGGGTAAATGCTAAATCAGGGAAGTTTTAGGGTACATTGGATATACACATATGTCTGGCAATATGTGCTTTTTATAAAAGTGAATGACTTCCCTTTTGAACTTATAGTTACAAAGGGCTCTGTTGTTAACAGTGCTGATCTTCTGTAAAAGAATTCACTAAAGTATCCTGCACAATTTGTGCCTCGCAATATTTACAAGAATTTGAGATGTAAAAATACACGATAAAAGGCAAGAGATATTCCACAGGAGCTTCTTCATAATTTGTACACAATTTTAAAAAAATTAACCTTATCTCTCTGGATGGAAATAATACAACTAAAATGGCAATACCAATTAATAAAGGCATAAAAAAGCAAACAAAAGCACTAGGATTCATTTCTAGAGGGATAGCATTGAAAAGTAGGGAAGTTATACTTGTATAGAACCTTGGTTAAACCACACTTGCAGTAGTGTGAACAGTTCTGGTCTCCCTATTATAAAAAGGATGTGGAGGCACTGAAGAAGATTGAAAAGAGAAGACTGAGAGGTGATCTGATGGAGGTCTTTAAGATTATGAAATGATATCTGAAGGTAGACATAGAGACAATGTGTCCACCTGTGGGGGATACCAGAACTAGCGGCCATAAATATAAGCTAGCCACTGATAAATCCAATAAGGAATTCAGGAGAAACTTCTTTATCCAGAGAATGGTTAGAATGTGGAACTCACTACCACACAAGTTGTAGCTGAGGTGACTAGCATGGTGCTTTTAAGGGAAAGATGGATAAACACATGAGGGAGAAAGAAATAAGGATATATTGATAGGTTAGATGAAGAAGAGTAGGAGGAGGCTGAAATGGAGCATACACACTAACATGGACCTTTTGGGCCAATTGGCCTGTTTCTGTGCTGTTAACACTATGTAATATTGAACTTACCATAAGCTCACAGAAACACATTAGATGCTAATAATAGTGTTGGAATGTTGGCTTTTAAAAAGGTAGGGAGTGAAACTGGACTTGGGCAAGGTGGGGGGCAGTGCAAAACAGGCGATTGCAAATCATTATCCCATTTTACGCTCTGCACGATTTTCTTTTCCATTGAAGTGGAATAGAAAACTGGCACAGGTTGAATGAATCATCTTTGCTGTGAAACTGGGCACAGTCCTGAAATATCTGCTGCCTGTGGTCACAAATGAATTGGGCATTGAGAGAGTGGTATCCCTGTCTGTTCATGAGGATGCCAGGCTGCTGATGGCAAGCACACAGAGCAACATATATGCAATCTATGGCCCTTTGAGAAGCCTGGCATGTGAGCAAAGACCAGTGCCCTCTAGTCCTATTTCATTGCTTCCATGAGGAAGCAAATAAAGCTTTACCTCCTGGAGTAGAGAGTTTTGGTCATCTCCATTATACAGCAGTGCATAGCCAACTGGGAGATATCTCTGATGTCACCTGGTGCAGCCTGAAAGGAATTTGTAGTGTAGAAGATAAAGGTCACGGTAACCCTCAGTCACAAGCACTGCTATCCTGGGCTCCAGTCCTGGCTACAGCAGGTGACACAACTCATTTACATGTTTCTTGGTGAAGTGCGCATGTCTCGTACAGTTGCTGCCATGCCAGGTTGAGATACAGTTGCCCAAAGACCCGCTGTGGGTAGGACTTCCTGCACAGGGATTTCCTCCTCCCTCTTCTCCCAGTTGCTCTGTGGAGTTATCTTTGCTGCTGCTGCCTTTGCTTCTGCAGTCACAAAGGCAGTCCCAACAGAGCAGCCGTGAGACAAATAAAATATTTGCAAGACAGGCAGCCATTACTCTACTTCCAAAAATCTGCTTCCAGAGCACGTAAGTCTGTGCTCCTACAGGCAAAATGGCCAAAATAAAGCCTCAGATGTTCACCAGCAGCATATCAGGACAAACCAGCAACTTCTCCGTATGGAGTGGATGATCACTTTAAATAGCCCTGCTGCAGGCTCCTTCCCGATGTTAGCTCCAGAATCTGCTGGGCCAGTTGCTGACATGGCTAGGGCATACCAATTTCACAAAAGGATCCTACAACCAGTGTACGGTCCTTAATTTTAATATTATCAGACTATTTCCTTACTTCTGACACGCAACTAGCACCCAATCCAATATAGCAGATGGCACCCTTGTGCCATTGGATGGGCACACACATTCCGCCTGCCATATTGGATCGCTAGACACCCATTATGTGCCTGAAAAATAGGCACTGCGTGATTGAATTTCTGGGGCACTGTTTTAAATTGTGAATCAAATCTTTGCCATTTGCTCGAAACATTAACTGTTGCTTGACAAGGCAGACTGTGGCAAGAGGTTCACCAGAGTATTCGCTCATCGTCACACTTGCCGGTTTCATTAGAAAAATAGAGGCTGTATCAGTGCAGTAACCTATGAGCTCAGCTTGGCTCAGAACATTTTTTACTGTTTAAACTAACAGCCTTGGGGGAAAAAAAACGGCCAGTGTACTCAAATAGGGTGGATTCAGTGAATGATACCCATGACATGACGCATAACACAGGAAATAAAGTGGTGTGAGCTACCGAGAAAATATTTTCAAGCAAGTCATTAAGTTGCAAAGCCCCAGCCTGTGCTTTTAGGAAGTCACTTATTAAGAAGCAACACCACAAGTGCAAAGCTAAGCTTTAACCTTTTGGTTATTTTCCAATCAAGCATTCAACACCCAGACTTGGTCTTGTTTTGGGAAGTACATGCCTGGAATGTTAGCAAGCTATTTGCAGAGAATGCCCACAACAGTCTCGATGTTGATCGCATTAATACGTTTGAGTGGGTATAGAGTGCAAATGATTGAAAGTGCTTCCAGATCTTGGTTGTCGACAATGCAGGCACTGTTCTCTGATCTGATGGTCATTTTTTTGCCAGAGGATGTGGTGCAGGAAGAGGGAACAGTGCCAAGCTCTGTCTAATGGTTGCAAATAGGGTCTGGCCCATATCTTGGATTCTGATGAGTGGGAAATGAAACACAGATGGGTCAGATGGGCATAGAGGGGATTACAGGTCAGGCCAAAGAGTTGGAATATATTAGGTGCTTATGAGGTACAGAATGGTGCATTGTTAATGTGAATGGACAGGGGAAAACAATGCAATCTTTGTCAGTCACTGTGAACACAAACCCCTTTACAGTTCACTTTAGTCTATCATATCATTATTACAGCTATGTGCAGTTTGATGTCTGAATCAGTGTGGCAATCTTTAAATTGTTAGCAGCATGAGTAGGTGCCTATCACAAACAATTTTTGCAAAAATGTACGAGAAATTTGGGGAAATGTTGCAGCTCCAGGCCCTCACAATGCTCATAACTGCAGTGCACGCTATGTTAATGGTCCACATTTATGCATAGAGCCCATACAGAAACTGTGTGCAATTTATACAGCTGACATAAAAGAGCTGCTCATCAATCATAGAGATTTTGTACTAATCTAATCAAGAGTAATGCCAGTTCTTACATCACCAATGCTAAAGTGGGTCTATACAGCTCAGCAGGTTTACGGTATACAAGATGCCACATTGAGACATCCAGAAGCTTAACAATCACCACATCGAATTGGATTGTTTTCTTTCACCTGCTGTGCACTGTACTTCAAAATACTTATCATGCACATCAATAGTTACAATGCTCATGCATAACTTGCCTTTAGACAAGAAATATCTAGCAGTTCTTCTGTCATCTCTTTGAGAACTGTAATTTGTTTCCATTTTTCCCCCCTCCTATCCTGAAGGTGCTGATTTTTGCTGGGCAAAGTTCCATCATGTTCTACAGGTGCTGACAGGCCTTCAGTACCTCATTCCAAAAGTCCATCATTCTTATGTGAACATAGACGGTAAGAGCCGGCAGGCTATGCGGCCGTGTCAAGCCTAATTCTATCCTTAGCTGATGCCCACATGTATGGATCTTCCAGCAGGGGTCATAAATATGGAACTGAAATATATTTTTACTCTCCATACCCAGGGGGCACTAAGACCAATGACCTTGGCCATGATCTGGTAATGCAGCACAGAGCAAAGAGCAAACATGCAACCTTATTGGTCTGCATCGCTTAGTGCACACCACATGCTAATCAAGTGAAAAAGTAAGGGTCACATTTGAAGACTGAAAAACATTTTCAGTTGCGAAATGATAGTTACTCTACTTAATAAAAATGTCTTGTTCACAGAAATATAGTTCTTGAAACAGTATGCTGAAATAATAATAGATAAGGAGATCGATAGAAAATAGATATTATATAGGGTAAAAGTTGGTCACACTGGCTTACAACAGTGACAAAACTTCAAAATTACTTCTTTGGGGCGTCTTGTGGTCATGAAAGTCACTATATAGATGCAAGTCTTTTTGTCTTACTCTTGTGACTGGAGACCAGAAAATCCACTACCATTAAGGCACTAGGCCCTGCTATTAATATAGAATGTTCTATTTCTCTCCCTGCTAACAGATAAGAGATCTTACACAGAATGCATACTTCATTCATTTCAGCTAGGGCATTGCATTCTCTGACCTTAGGGCAAGAAATCCTGCACTGTTAATGCTAGGTTTCCTACATTACAACGTGATTACACTTCAAAAGTACTTCATTGACACGTCCTGAAGTTGCAAAAAGTACTATACAAATGCAAGTCTGTTTTTAAAAAGTGGGTGTTATTGTCAAGCAACATTCTTGCATGTGGAGAATAAACCCCCACTCCAGAGATTGCCTGCTTGGAGACTTATGTATGGAGGCAGAGGGCACAGCTGAGGTACCAAATTAGTACTTTGCACAAGGGTAGAGGTGAGTAATGTTATGAAGGTGGAAGTAAGCAGTCTTTGTGATGAATAGGATATAGGATTTGAAATTGGCTTCAGGGTGGAACAGGATGCTAAGGTTGCAAACAATCTGGTTCATCCGGAGACAGTGGTGAGGGAGGGTTTGTAATCAATGGCAAAGGAGTGAACTTTGTCCTAGATTGCAAAGACAATAGTTTTGATTGTTTAGTTGGGGGATGTTAAGACTCATCCATATTTGCATAAGAATTTATTGGCATATGAACACATTTATAACAGGTATTTAAGTTAATTGTAAGGTTATTACTTGCAGTAGTCTGCATGTGAAGAGATTCTATACGGCAGAGCTTGCATTCACCATTTACTGTATAAAATTCATAGCAACAGACTAAACACAGTTGAAGGAGCAAAAGAAAAAAATGGGACATTTTGTATATGATCAGATTTTAGATTTATCAAATTTGTATGTGTGGATTTCCAATATGTTCAGACAATTCACTAGAAAAAGCAGACAAACCCAAAGATGGTCAGATTGCAGGTGACCTAATCTTACCAGTGTGATACCCAGAGCATCAGGAGGTACAGGCTAAGCAAGCATCTAGTACTGGATGTCTGCAATAAACTAAAGTGTGTTTGGAGACTAGGACTCTCACAACAAGGTGAAGGTCACAGCTGCATTATCATTTCTTCCTTCAGGTTTCCTTTAGACCCTTGCATGGGAAATTTCTGGCAAGTCAAGTATCAATGTTCTGATTGCAACTCAAGTAGATTCAATTATTATTAGAACTGGAACATAGATCTACTTTTCAGGACAATGAAGCACCAAAATCACCGCAATCCACGAGTTGCTTATTTTCAAGTTTTGCAAATTGTGACTCTCGGCTTTTAACATATGGCATTCAGACCACCTGGACAGAGTGATAAATCTTTGGGAACAGTAATCATTAAAATTCCAGAAATCAGTAAAATTCCATGAATAGGCAGATAGTCTGTGATACCAAGAGGAAAGGTGGGTGGGTTTGGACAATGCAGGCTTTTCCATATTTAGAGAGAAAAAAACACGATGAATGCGCTTCCAAAACATACAGCTGAATTTTCCCACGGAACCGATTTTGGGATTGTATGTGGGCCCCGAGCGGCGTGTAGTCTCAGTGCACCAAACGGAGCAGCTTTACATGAGACGGCCTCTGAATTGGCCGTCTCCGCATTCGCCATCCAATTAAGGAGGGCCTGCAGCAATGTCTGGACAGCAGCGGCACCGGGAGAGGTGAGCACTGCTAAGCACCTAAGCGCACCTCAAAATGGAAGCATTCACAAAGGCCTCCCTCTTCTGGGGCTTCAGGGTGGAGGGTTGCCTATTCCAGAAGAGTGCCAGTGGCCAGTCCTGGACTCCTGTGAGCATTGTGGCTCCCTGGTGCTGCCAATTAATTCAGCCACCCATGGTCCACCGACCTCCCAGTGAGAGGCCACTTCCACAGTTCTGCCGAGCTCCCAACACAGTGGAGAGCCTATCCAATGTCCAGAAAGCTGCAGTGCTGGTGGAAAATGACCCTTGATTGGGACCTTATTTGGCTTTATTGCCTGCTTGTGTCCGAGGAGGCGGCTGCCGATTCCCATGGCAGCCCACCCCTGAGAAAGTAGCCCGGAGGTGGGCTAGCTTTGGACAGCCGTACCAACAGGATTTCGCTCTACTTTCCTGCCCCCAAACCTGCTTTTATGGGGCTGGGAAAATTCAGCCCATAGAGTGGAATGCAGCTTTTAAGATTAAAGAAATACAAAGTACATTATTTAGATTATCCTTTCCAATGTATTAATGCATAAACTACATGGAAAACCAATGTTTCCTCCAAACCACAGGGTTAAGTTCCATGGTAGTGACAGATTACTACAATCTATCTATGCATGTCAAAGTACCAGTAATTATTATTCATGTTCCATTATGTGGATGGTAACTTTCTAAGGTTTTAAAGCTGAGCAGTATGACTACAATTTGTTGCAAAGTGGTTTGCTCTCTGTGGTGCTATGGATTTCAATTTTTGAGAACCTAAATTTTTCATCCTCCTGGCAAAGTCTGAATTTACAAACTGAATGGATTCGCAGGTTTCTCTACAAATAATGCACTCTATACCTGAAAGTATTTGGTGATATTACTTGGTGAAAAATTGATCCAATTCTCTGCACAGACACTCTCCCAGTTGATGGTTGCAAAATTCACCCAAATTTCCATTAATGCAGTTAGTGTTGTTGCATGAAAGGTGAATATATATGTCACATGCACTGATATACACATTACTTTAAACAATCAATGCCTGTTATGCATTTATTCCTCAAAGTATCAAACCTAATTTTCTTAGAACAAAATCCTGAGGTCTAAAGGAAAATTATGTTTTATTTGTTGCCCAGTTTTGTTACAGATTTCCCAGATGACATGCCTATATTTGACAAAGATTACTTTCTGTAAGAATAAATGTTCATTTATGTATCTTCAACAAAGTGCTCTAGACTGTGTCTCCAACCTGACCTTAAAATACAGTAAGCTATATGAGGTAATATTGTGTATTGGTGCTTCAGTGTGCAATATGATGAGGAGTAAGATGTTAATTCAAACACATGGTTCATCTCATGATGAAAGTACACCATATCTTGGACTGGTAGGATGTGAATTCAAACTGATGGTTCACCATATCATGGGTTGGTAGGGTATGAATTCAAACTCATGAATGGAATGAAAGAGAGAATCTTCAGAACCACACTTTTATACCTCATGGCATTTAGAGTGTTGTCGTCAACATTGTTGGAGCAAGTGGTCTCTGATTCCTCACACCCAGAAATGTTCATGAGGTAGGTAAAAAACTTGCAGATGTCTCAAAGCACTTTACAACCAATTAATGTGCATTTTGAAGTGTAGTCACGATAGTAATGTAGGGAACACAGCTAACTCCCACAAACAGCAATGTGATAATGACCAGGTAGTCTGCTTTTGTGATGTTGACTGAGGGATGAATATTGGCCAGGGCATGTATTAAAATATAAATAGAATGAAGAAACTCTGCTTTCTCTAGGCCTGCCACAGGAGTAGGATGCAGATCTCCATGGAAGTTGGGAAATGGAATCTTCTAATTTCCATAATGTGAAGCAAAGTAAATAATCCAGAGTATAAATGGGTAATGTCAGCTCCTCAGAAGAGATCATCTTCTCCACTCCTGGAGGAAAGGAGCAATGAGTATATTTGAAGAACCCACATGAAAAAGGTTACCAGAGTAATGCACGAAGGACAACCAGTGGAGCTATACCCCAGCATGAGTCAAAAGATTCGCATTATTAAAAGTTGGTAAGTCACCTGGTCCAGATGTAATGCCTCCTAGGTCGCTGAAAGAAGCAAGATGATGAGAAATTTTGAGTAGATAGAGAAACTCTGTTCCCTCTGGTGAGTAGGTAAATAACCAGAGATCTTAGATTTAAAATCATTGGCAATAGATGTAGAGAGGAGATGAGGAGGCATTTTTTCATTGAGAGTTGTCAAGATCTGGGATACTCTATGGGAAAAGGTGGTGGAAGCTGATTCCATAAATAATTTTAAATGGGAGTTGGACCATTTACCCAATGATGAGGAACTCATAGGGTTACAGACAAAAGGCAGTGATGTCAAAAACCTAGCAAAGGTATGACAGACCGAATGGCCTCATTCTATGCTGTAAGTTTCTGTGATTCCATGATTCTATGAGTATTGTCAGGGTGGAACGAGAAAAACTGAGAAAAGTAAGGAAACTTTTAACATATCTACTTATTTTGTGTTTTTAAGATATTGGTTTATGTAGGTTTATATGAAAAACAGCAGTCAGCTTAGTTACATTTTCAGCATTTTGATAATGACTTAAGTGTTGCAAATCATACACATCAAGCTATAGAGGAAATCAAACTGAGCAGAGTAATAAATACCATACCGCACAATTTGATTGAAGTCAAACTGAAAAAGATTTACAAATTCTATTTCAGGAAGAGCTGTCTTCAGGAAAATAGTTTGACAGATAGTCAATACGGAGGAGGACTACAGCAAATTACAGAAGACATTAATAAACCTGCAGAATGGGCATATGATTGGCAAATAAATTTCAACATAGATAAGTGTGAGGTATTACATTTTTGTAAGAAAAATAAGGCCACTTATTACTTGAAAAATAAGAATCTAAATGGGGTAGAGGAACAAAGGAACTTGGGAATACAAATACACAAATCACTAAAAGTAGCAATGCAGATTAATAAGGCCATATAAAAAGCAAAACATTCACTACGGTTTATTTCTAGAGGGATAGAACTGAAAAGTAGAGAAATTATGCTAAACTTGTATTGCACCTGGTTAGACTACATTTGGATCACCATATTATAAAAAGGACAAAGAGCCACAGGAGAAAGTGCAAAAAAGATTTACAAGGGTGGTGAGTTTATACCCATCAGGAAAGGATGAACAGGGTGAGTCTCCTTTTCTTGAAAAGAGAAGGCTGAGCGCTAACCTGATAGAGGTCTTTAAAATTATGAAATGTTTTGATAGAGGAGACACAGAGAGACTGTTTCCACTTGTGGAGAAGAGAGAAACCAGAGGCTATCAATATAAGATAGTCACCAAGAAATCAAATATAGAAGCCAGAAGAAACATCTTTACCCAGAGAGAGGTGGGAACGGAGAACTTGCTCCCACAGGGTATAGTTGAGGTGAATAGTATAAATGCATCTAAGGGGAAGCTAGATAAGCATATGAGGAAGAAGGAAATAGAGGGTTTTGCTGATGAGGAAATACGAGAGGCGGCTCGAGTGGAGCATAACGCCTGTATGGACAGGTTGGGCCAAATGGTATGTTTCTGTGCTGTATATTTTATGCAAATCCATGTAATTCAAAGTATTTCTTCCTCTATTTCTATGGGATGCAGAAAATGTGTTATTTTCATCACGTTATACAAAAATAATGCAACTTGATTCATTGCATCGTACATTTGCAAACAAATGATAAATGATTTTTTGCATGAAGGTAGTGCCGCTTCAGGAAGTTCTGTTAAGATAATTGCCCATGGTTGACATGCATTAAAGACATTTTTTGAAGTACATACTTGAAACTGCTTTGGAGAATTCCATCAAAAATATCACCAGGTTCAGGCTTGACTATGGAGCTCTCCACAGTTAAATAGCGCAATGATACTCAACGTTTAGGCTGACACATTAAGAATGTCCACTTGGGTGAGGTATACCCATGGAATTTTATCCCTGCAAGTGTCAGTTCTTCAACGCAGGGAAGAAGGGAAGAAAATTGAAGAATAAACTACTAGAGAATACAATTTGAAGCTGTAACTAATTACACTGTTTAAGGAAATTGTACTCCAGAAAATATGCAATTTTTCACTGTCAATTTTATATTTCCATTCCATCAAAGGAACGACAGCCGGTTTAGCGAAACTGAAAACAGGAATTCAACAGGCAGATTTAAAAATTGTAATTACCTAGGAACTAATAATAAAACATGGAATTTTTAAAACTATTGAAAAATTCAAACATCCAAATCTCTTGTCCATAAATTGAGGGTGGTAACCTGAATTTAAATCACACCACTTGAGCCTTTTACGTTAATCAAAGCAATGCTAGAGTAGCTATATTTCATTAAAGGCATTTTTAAGTTCCCATTTAGCCATCAGCTTAAGAGTTCCTGTTTCAGGAACATGACCTCTGTGCAGCACTTTCTTATTTTCACACTCTGTATCATGAGATGATTTCTGTAGTTGTGTTGGGTTGTGTTGTGTAATATAGAGACCCAAAGTGTGCAGGATGGCTTCCTCTGCTTTCATTACTGAAAAACCAGCTCGTTAACTCAATGGCACATTCATAGACCCCCATTTTAAATAATGTAATTGATCCCCAAATACTGGTTCGTATAGAATGCAGCTGACAGAGGAGAAATCATTCATAAGCCATCAGCTACAGTCCCGTTGTGCACAAATGTCATAAGATTCCTAGTTTTACCTGGCATTGAAGACCACTCAATGTCCAGACTATTCAACACAGCGTGAATATGGACCGAGGGATGGTCCCTTCCCCACACATGGCTGCGAGTTTGTTTCTGGAGAACAGCTGCAAATACGTTCTCTGGAGGTTCCAGCTGGCTTGATTTGCCAGGCTCAAATCCCATTGATCTAGTTCCGTTCTAGCTTTCTGTTCTCATAGTTCAAAGAACAACAAGGTCTGTAAAGAAATTACTGCCATATTGTTCAATCGTCAACTGCAAGCATTACATTCAGATATAATTAGGAACACATTAGGAAAAACAGCTCAATGGAGATAAGCCCTTTCACTGAGTACAGTTTTTCAATGGGGGCTTAGCACCAATTCCAGATAAAAATGATTAAACATTTGTAACCATTGCCTTTGAACTTCTAACTGAACATGTGGTGGAACATTTTTCTGTTCAAATTAAAAACATCCTGGGACAAAAGTATTTTTTGCCAGAAGGTTCCCAGGATGGTTTTAAAACTAATGCAATATATTTTAGTGTTTTTAATATAAATTCAGCCACTTTGCACATGTGTTAAGATTATGCTAAAATCTGTCCTTATGTTGAAGACTGCTGAATGTAATAATACACGGACAAAACTGATTCAGTTTTATCAAAGGGGAGGGGGAGGGGGGGGGGGGTGGTGATGGGGAGATTCAAGAGGAAAGTGACTGATAGAAGGTGGTTTTAGGAACATAATAACAGGAGTAGGCCATTCAGCCCCTCAAATTTGTTCTGTCATTCATGTATCTTAACTGCATCGGCTGCTTTAACTCCATGTTCCTTCATACCCTTGTCAATCAAAAATCTATTGAACTTAGATGTAAAATTACTAATTTAGCTAGCATCTACTACTTTTTGTGAGAGTGAGTTCCACACTTCTACCACACTTAGTTTGAAGAAGTGTAACCTAACTTCTCTGCTGAATGGCCTGGCTCTGATTTGAAGGTTATGTCCCTTGGTCCTAGACCTTCCCATCAGCGGAAAAGGTTTCTCTCTATCTACCCTACCAACTCCTTTCTAAATCCTAAACAAATCATCCCTTAACCTCCTACATTTCATGGAATACAAGATTAGTTTATGTAATCTCTCCTCACAATCTAATCCTTGGAACCCTGGTAACATTCTATCGAATCTGCACTGCACTCCTTCCAAGGCCAATATATCCTTTGTAAGGTGCGGTGTCCAGAACAGTACACTGTACAGTAATTTTCTTTTTTAATTTACGACTGTAATCATTTCCAAGATATGTCCACTACTAGCGAGCTGAGAGAAAGGGGTGCTTGGAATATGCAGGGACATCTTATGCCATTCACAGAGTTGAATAGTGAAGATGTAAGGCTGGACGTCCAATTTTCTCCCTTCATCTCCTCAAGATGCTTGATTCTTCTGCTATACAGGTTCATGGGCACCATTATCCCTCTGGTCCTTGCCATTCTTCATGTTTAAGTATAGACGGGAAAGGAAGGGATTTTAATCCTTCCAGGCAGGAATTAAAATCAGAGCGGTCCACTTACCACCATTTTTCCACCGTGGATTTATCTTAAAGCTGAGCAGCTGAGGTGTGGACTTTGGGCACTCTGCTCAATGAGTTGTTGAGCCGAAGCGCAGGCCCTCCAAGGTAAGTAAAGGGAAGATTTTTTCTGTGGGGCCAGGATGAGCAACTGTGCTCCTCTGGACCCCCCAAAACTAATTAGAGCTGCTACCACCCCCTCCCCCATTCCCCACTCCTCAGTATTATTTCCCAATCCCTTCCGACCCCATACAACTGACCATCCCCTCTACCCACTCCTCTTGCTGCTGGCCAAGCAGCCTCTGGACAGACAGCTCATCCTTTGCATTTAAATGGGTTGGTGGTTAAAATGGATTGGGCTTCCCTGCTGCACCTTTCTAATAGTCTACTGACTATACGGGGGATAAAATTTTCCTCAGAGTTTCAGCAAATCTTTTGGGTATGGAGAGTATTATGACTCAGCTTGATCCTGTGCTTGCTCAACATCGATGAGTTCCAACAGGCGTCATTGATTAGAAATCAGAGTGCTGCCGCAGTTGTACTTTTACCTATCCGTAGCCATGGGTCTGTGACTAACTGTAGTGCTCCAACTGCTTTACTGGCTAAGATTGACTAAATTGAAATTGTACTTGGGAAATCATGATCAGGAAGACTTTTGTACCTTGTATGTTCGGCCACTGGGGAAGATATAGTTAGAAATAAACACTGAGGTTTACCTTACCTTTAGCTTTCAGGGAGTCTTTATGAAGAACTTTCTCAGGACCTTAAGCAAACTTTTTGATAGGATAGATTGAATGCAGGCTATGGAGAGAGCAGGCTCACTGGCCTATTGTTACTCCATGCTTTCTTATATTCTTATTACAAAGTTACAAGGTATCCTTAGCCTGTGTATTGCTGCAGAAATGTAGCTTAAACTCCATGCAGCACAGGGTGCCCTGCAGTGCACAGTGACATTTTATTCCCCATAAATTTCAGTCCAGGTTTCTTGGAAGACTGGACAACAAATTTGACAAGAAACCAAAAACAGCAGCTTTCATTTATACAGCACCTTTGATCCAAAAAAAATTATTTCCACCTTGCTCTCTTCCTTCCAGAACTTCCTTATAACTCAATGTTTTTTGACCAAGCTTCTACTTACACATCCTAATATCTCCTTCTTTGACTTGGTGTACATTTATGCTCACACCTCTGTGAAACAACTTGGGACATTTCTCGACATTAATGCAAGTTGTTACCATCACCCTTATCCTCAGGTAAAGTGAGGCAAATGCTGTAGAACGTATGCATGGCTGATGCAGATAGCATGATGTATATATGTAGTGTCAGCTTCAGTATGAGTACAAATCATGTGGTTCATTGAACTATATTTTAATCCATGGTAAAATCAATTTAAAATGAACCCACAAATGTTCCAAATGCTCTAAATTTTGCTGGTTTTACATTATGCTCCTTAACCTGAGTCAGTTAAGAATTCTTCTGAATTTATAGATGTTTTGAATCAAAACACACCATGTAAAGCATGCAAATTTATTCAGTCCAATGTCAGTGCAGTGAAAATAGAGTCAAGCAAACTAATTCAAATCAGCCTGATGTAGTTTGAGTCAAATCCCTGCTCAATTCTGCCCTACAGCACATGCCATAAATAGCCTCGCTTCCTGTTCCATATCACGTGCCATAAAGAGTCTAATTCTAATATCCACTCATTTTCTCCCCATCGGTCATGATCCAAACAATGAGCAGGCTGATTCGAATACTCTGTCACTTTCTGCCACATTGCACGTTTAAGGATCATTAAAGTTGTTTTGTCTCAATTGCCAATTTAAAACCACAGTTTTCTTTTCGAGTGTTTCTCAGCTTCTGTTTTTAGTTTGGAGAAAATCAAAGGGGGAAAATGGAGCCCAAAAAAACACAGTAAGTCAGTAAAAATCAATTTTTATTTGAAAGACCACTAGAACTCAAGAAAGTAAATGAGGAACTGTAAAAATGCAGTTAAGCAAAATAGCAACACTAAATTATACAGTTCACACACATGGCGTTTGTGCAATTCCAAATGATAGTTCCATAAGAATTTTCCATTCTATTTTGTTTTTGTTTTAAAAAAAATTGCCATGGAAAGAACAGGAATTGGGTGCCTTTGAAGATAAATGAACCGGAAAATTATAGGCCAGGAATTTCCTCGTAGATGCTTCTGTTCCTTACCTTAACTTCGCTGAGATGCAGCAAAAGCCTTGTTTATGTACATGAATGGGGTTTCTGCTGCAATTCCAGCAACGTTACAACAGTGAATTGTGAGCAGTTTGGAGGAACTCCTTCCTCCCAATATTAATCATAAATGTAGTCAATGTGATAAAGTCAGCTTGACATGGAATACCTAGTTCAAAAAAAGGTCAAATTACATATTTAAATTATCTTCTTTAATCAGATTTTTTTGAAGCAAGTGCATTAACTAAATGTAATTTCTGTAAACATTTGCCTATTTCAGAACTCACCTCAAGATGACTCCCATTAAACTAGTTGAAAATCATGTCCCAATTTGGAAAGACATCTCAGGATCCAATTTTCAACATAAAGAACAGGAAGAACTACAGGGAGAAATTTTTTTAGCTAATCCATGAACCTTAAAATAATCTAGAATTGGAGCTGAAAATCTGGAAAAAAAACAACTTTACTGATCTTCACACATGTACGTGACAATCATTGGAGTCTAAAAAAAGACTAATTTATCATCTGAAAAGCGTTGAGATATTTTGACATGGTAAGGCATTATGCAAATACAAGTATTCTATTTGATTCATTGTCTGTGCAGTTACTAGCATAACTTTGATGACCTGCTACCCATTATCCATGGTGGTATATTTTAATAGTGTATAACGTATGCTATAGACTGTGACAAAAATACATCAAACAATTAGTAGGTTACTTGGACTCAATGGGATCTGTTCCATTTCTGCTCTCCTTATCTCTTAAAGGTTAAAAGTACTAGACAGTGTGACACACAGCCTTCGAAAGTAGGATTGCTCCAGGTTCGAACCCTGGTCTGATCTGAATTGGACAATATCAGGAAGATTTTGGGAAGGGTTAGAGCTTAGTTCTTTCAGACTAAGGAGGAGAAAAGCTTGACTTGGTCCCTACTTTTGATCGGCTCCTACTGGCCTTGGCCGAAAAATGAAGAAAGCATCCTGAGAACAATGATTAATGATGATGCCACCCTTGATCACCAGCTTTCTAAAATCCACTGGCTAGGATCACATCTGGATAAAGTACTTGAGGTCTGCCAGTGCCTACAGAACTTTACCCTGCACCTTCTGGAGAGAGGGGGAAGAAAAATGGGAAAAAAGGGAACAAAAGATCTGATTTGAATCTCGAAATGTAAAGGAAATAATGAACACAGAATGAAAATTCAATATGTCAGTTTTATTGACAAATACCAACTCTTCCTGCTTTGGTAATTTGTTCTCCTAATTGATAGCATGAAATTCTAGAGAAAAACAGCTGATTTCACATAGTCGAGCATTGGATCTTCCAGCATACTGGATGCATTCTATCTTCATGTATGCAAAATGAAAACTATTATGGATATCAGGTGCTATCATGAAAACTTGCTTGTTTATGTGACATTTTGCCATGATCACAGAACATATAAATATATTAGCGTCTTATTACTAATGAATTTCCAGCAGTGGTACTCATGGTAAGTCAGAGAATGTGGAGCTTTATCATGCAGGTCCACTGAGCACCAGAAGCATCATCCTTCCCAATCTGAGCAGAGCCAAGGATGCACTAGGCATCATTAACCTGGGGCTAACTATGGACAAAGGTACGACAAATTTTGCTTTTTGTCACCCCAGGAAAGTACGTACCTGGATTCCAAGATAAGCAGACCATATATATTGCACACTATAAAGGATCTGAAATAGGAGCAGTGGTGGGAAATATTGTGGAGGTAGAAGTAGGTGGTCATTACGCTGGAGAAGATACGTGGTTAGAAACTCATTTCAGACAATCTGGTTGAGCCTGAGGGGGATGGGGTTTGGGATGGGAGACAAAGCTGATGCCTTCAGTCTTTCCAAAGTTAAGCTGGAGGAAGTTAGGATTCATCCAATACTGGTTGTCAATGAATCCGACAGCACACAAGCATTGTTAGCTTCTTCTCACCACGAGAGGTCTCCTAATTAGTTTACTACTTTTTCAATTTGAGCGTTATCTTTTTTCATCTTAACTAGGTGTTTCTGGGAGGTACTACTTCTTTCAACAATGGATCTTAAACTAAGAGATAGGGTGGAAACAGGTGTCCTAATTTTACCACGACTCCTAGGGCCTCTTGCTTTAGGGCAATATTCACTTGGGTTACCTTATGTGTTCTTATGGGAATTAAGTGGGCATTCCCTACTTAAGTCATTTCATAGGGTTTAAAACAAAAGGCTAGCCACTTGATCTGACAGATGTTGAGTTCATGTGTGTATTGGGTAGCAGAGGTGGTCACACAACATCGTCTCTGACCTAAATAACTGCTCCAAGTGTGATTGTCACCCAGTGTCTGTGCTTTGATGGTTCAAGTAGGTGATTCTTTATCAACAGTGAACCCTGGATCCAGACTATCACACCTGCACATCCAGGATCCCTTGTTCTTATTACAACAGTCTAGATTAGGGGCCTTCCAGGTCACAACTTGTTTTTAAAAAAATTTCATAGGATGTGAGCGTCACCAGCATTTGTTGCTCATCCCTAATTGCTCTTGAGAAGGTGGTGGTGAGCTGCTTTCTTGAACCGCTACAGTCCATGTGGTATAGGTACACTCACAGTGCTGTTAGGAAGGGAGTTCCAGGATTTTGACCCAGTGACAGTGAAGGAATGGTAATATAGTTCCAAGTCAGGATGGTGTGTGACTTGGAGGCAAACTTGCAAGTGGTGGCATTCCCGTGTTTCTGCTGCTCTTGTCCTTCTAGGTACTAGAGGTCAAGAGAAAGGTGCTGTTAAAGGAGGCTTGCATATGGTACACACTCCAGCCACTGTGTGCCGGTGGTGGAGGGAGTGAATGTTGAAGGTGGTGGATGGGGTGTTGATCAAGCGAGCTACTTTGTCCTAGATGATGTCGAGCTTCTTGAGTGTTGTTGGAGCTGCACTCATCCAGACAAGTGTATTCCATCACACTCCTGATTTGTGCCTTGTAGATGGTGGACAGGCTATGGGGAGTCAGGAGTTGAGTTACTCGCTGTGCAATTCCTAGCCTCTGACCTGCCCTTGTAACCAAATATGGCTGGTCCAGTTCAGTTTCTGGTCAATGATAATCCATTTGTTCCCATTGTTGAGGTTGATGGTGGGGGTTTCAGTGATGGTAATGCCATTGAATGTCAAGGGGAGATGGTTAGATTCTCTCTTGTCATGGTCATTGCCTGGTACTTGTGTGGCACTTATCAACCCAAGCCTGAATGTTGTCCAGCTCTTTCTGCATGTGACATAGACTACTTTATCAGGTAGCATGGATGATCTTCATATTGTTTATCTACCTTTCCTTCTATGAATTCTATTGATTCAACCCTGAAAACCTCCCACTTATTTTCTCTTTCTAATCGGGGCAGCCACAGGACCACAGGTAGTCGGTGCTTTTGGAGTTAAATAATCATTGCCTTTCCCACCTGGGCAGGCCAATTTGGTGTAATAAAAGCCGCCCATAGAATCCCTGTTTGTGCATCATGGCCCTGTCTGGGTAAACCATTTTCCTAAGTGTCTATCACTCTCAAAGTTGGGAATCTGATTGTTTTCAATGTCAGTAGAGCCTTTTTATACCTGATTTAACAGGAAGCTTCCATATATAGTGCATGTGATAGCTCTGGAAGATTGATCCTTACTTTCCTTAGATTCTTTAATTATTTCATTAATTTTATCTTGGACTTCCTGAAAATTCTGTACTATATCTAGTGTTGATTTTCGCACCTCCTATCATTCTTTAATTTAATTAGAACCACCCTTATTCAGTTTAGTCAAACTTCCCTTCAGTTATTCCCTCATAGCCTCATCTTGTTCTCAGATCGATTTTGTATCCATCCTACTCCAAACAACAGTACCTGCTGTAGCTGCTACTCCTATCCATTCTCCCACTCTTCACCTCCTTGTCACATACTCTGTACCATTATCACTTACTTTAACCTTATGATGTCACTCATCCTCGGTGGGTGTTGGGGGGGGTGCGGGGTGCAAAATTCATCACTATCTTTTCCTGCATTCCTTCCAACAAAGTCCTTAACTATTTGTTGTACTATTTTGCAGTAGAGTATCTCATAGGTGTGATTATACAAGCCATTTGACATTTGAATGGCTGACAGATTATCACTGGGACAATTTCATGTCTAAAATAATTGAATAGACTCCCATGGGTACAGGTTACTACTAAAACATTCTTAGGGCCTTCAGTTATCTCAGGGCATGATTTTATTCCCTCATCCCTTGTACCATTACTGGGTTTTTTTCTCTTTTCTTTCTTTATTGCTTTTGTCATTATTCCTTTTTTTTATATTTGTTCATTCTGTATCAGCATAACTTCTATCACGACATCGGTTGTCTTCCTCCCATGAAGCCTTTCCTATGTACACACCTTCATGCCTTGGCCAAAATTCTTCTTTGGCCTCCTTGTCTCGAGAGACAATGGGTAAGCGCCGAGAGGTGGTCAGTGGTTTGTGAAGCAGTGCCTGGAGTGACTATAAAGGCCAATTCTAGAGTGACAGACTCTTCCACAGGCGCTGCAGATAAAATTGGTTGTCGGGGCTGTTACACAGTTGGCTCTCTCCTTGCACTTGTGTCTTTTTTCCTGCCAACTGCTCAGTCTCTTCGACTCGCCATTCTTTAGCCCCGCCTTTATGGCAGTCTACCAGCTCTGGCGATCACTGGCAACTGACTCCCACGTCTTGTGGTCAATGTGACAGGATTTCATCACGCATTTGCAGACATCTTTAAAGCTGAGACATGGACGGCCGGTGGGTCTGATACCAGTGACGAGCTCGCTGTACAATGCGTCCTTGGGGATCCTGCCATCTTCCATGCAGCTCACATGGCCAAGCCATCTCAAGCGCCGCCGGCTCAGTAGGGTGTATATGCTGGGGATGTTGGCCGCCTCGAGGGCTTCTGCATTGGAGATACGGTCCTGCCACCTGATGCCAAAGAATCTCTGGAGGCAGCAAAGATGGAATGAATTGAGACATCGCTCTAGGCTGACATACATTGTCCGGGCCTCACTGCCGTAGAACAAGGTACTGAGGACACAGGCTTGAAACAATCGAACTTTTGTGTTCCGTGTCAGTGCGCCATTTTCCCACACTCTCTTGGCCAGTCTGGACATAGCAGCGGCCGCCTTTCCCATACGCTTGTTGATTTCTGCATTGAGAGGCAGGTTACTGGTGATAGTTGAGCCTAGGTAGGTGAACTCTTGAACCACTTCCAGAGCATGGTCGCTGATATTGATGGATGGAGCATTTCTGACATCCTGTCCCATGATGTTCATTTTCTTGAGGCTGATGGTTAGGCCAAATTCGTTGCTGGCAGCTGCAAACCTGTCGATGAGTCTCTGCAGACACTCTTCTGTGTGGGATGTTACTGCAGCATCATCAGCAAAGAGGAGTTCCCTGGTGAGGACCTTCCGTACTTTGGTCTTCACTCTAAGACGGGCAAGGTTGAACAACCTGCCATCTGATCTTGTGTGGAGGAAAATTCCTTCTTCTGAAGACTTGAACGCATGTGAGAGCAGAAGTGAGAAGAAGATCCCAAACAGTGTAGGTGCGAGAACACAGCCCTGTTTCACGCCACTCAGGATAGAAAGGGGTCTGATGAGGCACCGCTATGCTGAATTGTGCCTTTCATATTGTCATGGAATGAGGTGATGATACTTAGCAGCTTTGGTGGACATCCAATCTTTGCTAGTAGTCTGAAGAGACCACGTCTGCTGACGAGGTCAAAGGCTTTGGTGAGATCTATGAAAGCAACGTAGAGGGGCATCTGTTGTTCGCGGCATTCCTCCTGTAGCTGGCGAAGAGAGAACAGCATGTCAATGGTGGATCTCTCTGCTCGAAAGCCACACTGTGCCTCAGGGTAGACACGCTCAGCCAGCTCTGGAGCCTGTTTAGAACGACTCGAGCGAAGACTTTCCCCACTATGCTGAGCAGGGAAATTCCACGGTAGTTGTTGCAGTCACCGTGGTCACCCTTGTTCTTATAGAGGGTGATGATATTGGCATTGCGCATGTCCTGTGGTACTGCTCCCTTGTCCCAGCACAGGCAAAGCAGTTCGTGGATTGCTGAGAGTATAGCAGGCTTGGCACTCTTGATTATTTCAGGGGTAATGCCGTCCTTTCCGGGGGCTTTTCCACTGGCTAGAGAATCAATGGCATCACTGATTTCCGATTTTGTTGGCTGTTCCTCCAGCTCATCCATGACTGGCAGAGACTGGGCTGCATTGAGGGCGGTCTCAGTGACAACATTTTCCCTGGAGTACAGTTCTAGGTAGTGCTCCACCCAGCGGTCTATTTGCTTGCGTTGGTCAGTGATCGTGTCCCCTGATTTAGACTTGAGGTGGGTGATCTTCTTGATGGTTGGCCCAAAAGCTCTCTTAATGCCATCATACATTCCTCTGATGTTTCCGGTGTTGGAGGCCAGCTGAATACGACCTCATAGGTGTTGCCAGTAGTCATTTGCACAGCGCCTGGCTGTTCTTTGCGCAGCACTTCTGGCTACTTTAAGTGCTATGTATGTTAACTCGCTGGGGGCTTTCTTGTAATTCAACAGTGCAGTGCGCTTAGTGGCTATGACAGTTTCCAGCTCTTCAATGTGAGATTGAAACCAGTCTGCATTCTGCTTCTCATGTTTGCCAAAGGTGGTCCTTGCTGAGTCATAGATGGCGTCTCTGATGTGGGCCCACTTGGTCTCTGCATCCCCTGCAGAAGTGTTTTGAAGGGCTTTTTCAAGTGAATTTAGAAACTTTAGAAAATAATGCCAGTTTAAATCATATGTTTTAATGTCCCAGCCCTCACCTTCTTTTTCATAAGGTGCACCCATCATCTCTGTTATGGCCAGTGAAGTGTTCCTTGATGGAAAAGTAAAAATACGAGGATTTAGGAATACAAATGTCCTATTATACCATCCTATTGCTTTTGGTGTGACCCCTCCCGTGTTGCATTCCAGCCACAGCTATACGCCACTACTCTCAGGAACGTACAATTCCCTTCTCCAGATCGAGGAAGGTTTTCTTTTTTTCCCAGTATTCCTCGCACACTATTCCAATTTTGCACACTTCCTTTATAGGCAGACATCTCCCACTCTCAGGGTATCTGATCCACGCGTTAGTTTCCGAGATCTGGACCTATATTCTCTGGAGTTTTGAAGAATGACAGACGATCTAATTGTGACATACAAGATTCTGAAAGGGCTTGATTGGGTAGAAGCTGAGAGATTGTTCCCATTGGTCAGGGAATCTAGTACACGGGGACACAGTCTCAGGATAAGGGGCCAATCATTTAGGACTGAGATGATGAGAAATTACTTCACTCAAAGGGTTGTGAATCTTTGGAATTCTCTACCCCAGAGGGTTGTGATGCTCCATCATTTAAGGCTGGGATAGATAGATTTTTGGTCTTACAGGGAATCAAGAGAATGGGGAGCGGACAGGAAAGTGGAATTGAAGCCCAAGATTAGCCATGATCGTATTGAATGGCGGGCAGGCTCGATGGGTCATATGGTCTACTCCTGCTCCTATTTCTTGTGTTCTTGTGTCTGTTCTCCATTGATTGTGGGTAGGCATTAAATGTGCAAAAACCTAAACAGTCCATCATGTGATTCCTTGCTAAAGACAAAATGTGCAGTATTTATTCTTTCACAGTTTTTAACTGATTGATATGGTACTATTTGGCCACATTCACCTTTCCCTTGTCCCAAGGCTCAAGTGTGGAATAGAAGAATATGCTAACAGGGTTAGATGAAGTAGGGCGGAAGGAGGTTCATGCAGAGCATAAGCACTGGCACTGACCAAGTTGGCCGAATTGCCTGTTATCTCTGCTGTAAATTCTAAGTAGTTCTTTGTTAAACAGATTTCTCGTTGTGCACTTACGCTGACTGCTTTGCTAAAATTATCGACAGGAGGAATTAAAGTATCTTGGAGTTTCAAAAGTTTTCTTAAAAAGTTTCAAATGAAACTTAATTGATAATTAAATAGGATTGAGATCCAAATGGGATAGTTTTGATAACAAAAGCTGATTTTTTTGTTGTCTGATTGACCCTGGAATGTGCTCAGAGCGTGTTATTGACATCATTGCATTAACAAGTGCAATGCACCTGAGAAGGCCTGGTTCCTGTTCATTATTACTGCAGCAGCTGCTGCACATCAGTCATGTTAGTTTGGCTTTTTTTTCTGCACCAGAAACATTCCAGAGTCACTTCAGCAAAGATCTCCAGTGTTTTAACGATACTCTTTTAAACTGGTATATTATTCTTTGAAATGATTCAAAAACAAGGAATTGCAAATCTGAGCATGGTGGTTACACATCACTAGCATGTTGCTGGAACATTTTAGAACTTTAAAACCTTATCAAAAAATATAATGCACACGTTTGCTAGGTCAACCTTTTAATTTAAGTACTATATAGGTACTCATGCAATGAGTTCCCATAGACTGGTTCATTTGAGCAAATTACTTTGTAAAGTTCCTTACAGCCGCCTTTATTTTCTCTTTGTGTTTCTGGCAGTCATGGTAACGAGAACTTTTCCTTACATAAGAAATGATGACCTCCCTGTATAAAAGGCCTGATAGCCTTTGTTCACCAGGCCATTTTCTCTCTTTACTGTTCATTTGGCCTCCAGGGAGGACATTGTATAAACAGGATAGGGCACTTGGCTGGTGTGGATAGGAATTCTGTAGCTGACCCGCTGGGTCACTACAAGCCTTGAGTTGCCACCTGTGCCAAATGACAGATGGGACAAGGTCAGTGGATCAGAGCAGTGAAAGGGCAAGGGTGGCCGAAGAAAAACACAGTGGGCCAAGTGACAGCTCACCTGCAAACTGAACTGGTTATGCAATACTGAATTTAAGGTAGTAACACACCAGGATTAATGTGAATACAAGTCAAGGTCGACTGCCCTAAAAGCATTGTGTGAAGGCATTTAGCTCCTATATTTATACTATGTTGGTAAATTAATAAGTAGAACAAAGCACATTCTCTTAAAGCTACAGCAATTCCTAGAAAATCACTGCTACTAGTTTCAAACATTAAATAATGTAGTTAATTTTGTTTAGATAAGACAGATAGATTGGGAGATAATTAATTTTTTGAGATGAGCACTTCTGAATCTTTACTCATTAATTATATTTTTCTTGATGGCTTATTGTCTGAATAATTCATAATTTTTTACGTGAAAACTGAATAGCCAGTATCTCCTATAGGCTTCCTCATATTGCATAGTGCAGTAAGCTACTTTTGGGTTGCTTCAGGACAACAGGCAGAACCGAATGCGAATGTTCAGAATCATGTTCTGTGCAGTTGTCTGTAGTTCTAGTCACATAATCATCGTGATTCCAAGTTAAAACAGAAAACATGATGATACTCAAGGTTTCTATGCTTATGGTCTAGTTGCCTTGAGTGGGAACCTGATTGGAAACTTACACAAGTACATTAAACCCACGATTACATCTGGCAAAATGACCCTAGTTGATATTTGATGCATGTCTCACAGCTACCATTACTTCACCACTTACTTCAGTGGTGTAATGAACTGTGTATGCAGTGGATCAGTGACTAAACTCATGTTGGTGAATGCTTGTCTTCAGACAAAACACTATGAATAAATCAGGGCATTTTTCCATGAGATGTGGTTTTAAATTGAGTTCCTTCTCAATTGCATTTCCATCTACTAATTTACTAAACCTAACAAGAATTGGAATAATGAATGCCAGCATTCTGAAGTTCTAGTGTGATGGACATGTTGGGGATTCTCTTCCTTACTCGAAGACCAACCCCTTCTCCCTACACTCGAGTTTGTGACACCAGAATTACAAATGCATGACTTGAACAGAATAACCAGCAAGACAAGTTTCTTCTGATAACTCACTATCTCTTTATTGAATTATCCACAATCCTTAGAGAAGTAGGTTACACTCAGCAATCACAAGTTACAGTTGCAACTACAGTTACGTGACCCAGGACCCTGTTCTGCTAGAAGCTAAACATAGGTTAAACTCCCCTATTCCTAACTTAATTTCCCAACTTAATTTCCTAACTTTAATACTTACAATCACCCCTCGGTTGGTCTGCCGATGATGTTCATGGGTCCTTTGGAGGAGTTGACCAAGCTCTACCGTCTTCCTTGACTGCCTGCAGGAACTGTAACATAATCCGATTGCCGTGTACATTTATACATTTCTTGCTGCTGGCTGGGTCATCTCGTCTCCAAATTTGGCAATGCTCCAAACCTTTACTTCTGATTGGCAACTAACGTCCTCATTCTTGATATTCCGTTTTTTTTTAAAAAGGCTTTCTGTGAAAGACATAATCACCTATTTCCTGCTGATAATTAATTTCAGGAAGACCAATCTTTCACATCTCTTCAATCCTTAGATTTACACAGTACATGAGCCCATCTCCTTCCATTGTCTAGTTCTTAAGGTCACCAGGTGCTAATCCCTTCTATGGTGGTTGCAAGACATATATGCTTATTGCGCCCTTGATTTTTAACTGGGCTAATCTGACTATCTGTTTCCATTGAAATCTTGGGCTGAATTTTACCAGTCCCTCACCACCATGGGTCGCAACATGGGAGCCTGTAAAATTCTACAGGGAGAGGCCCGCCTCGACCCCTGGCATCGAGAAGGGCCCGCTGCATATTATCAGTGGCGGGGGGGACCTCAGTGCGCCCCCACCCCCCCACTGACACTTGGTGGTAGGCCCTTCATCTAAATATTTAAATTAACATAAAGTAGATGTAAATGAACTTACCTGCTGGTGGCGGACGTCCCATGCCGATTTTACCGCCTCCGATCGCACCTCACACACCTTCGGAACTCTATACTGAGTTCCGAGGCGAAAACTGGTGGAGAGGGGGGAGGAATAATATTTTCAGGTTGGGAGGGGTGGGGGGAGCGGGGAAAACTATTTTCATTGGCTGTGGAGATGGTGGGAATGGGTTGAGGGTCAAAGGGAACAGATTTCAGGGGGGGGGGGGAAGTTCGCGATATCAATAAAAGTTTATTATGGGGGGAGAGGGCAATTTAAATATAAATTACCTATGGGGAGAGTGGGAGACGGGATTTAGAGTTGAAATAACATTTTATTTTTATTTCATGGAGACCGGGACCTTTAAATATTAAAATGTTACCGAAGGGTTTGAAGCCCTTTAAAAATGGTGCCAGACACCGTTTCTGGGGACGCAGTGGCTGCCCCTCTATGTCATCGGGGGCGGTCGCTCCACCCCCTCCATTTAAATGATCCCCCACGCATAATATCGCGGGGGCTCAGCGGCGGCTCTTCCGTGTTGTGAGAGCAATTCCTCTTAAAATCCCAAGAGATAATGTTGACCAAGAGCACAGTTTCAGTTCCGAGAATCATTTATAGACAGCTGGGCCGAGTTCCATGAGGATGCAGGTGGTGATCTATGTTAAATCCTTTCAGTATTCCACTGGGTATTAATTTAGCATTATTCAAACCTTACTCACAGTTCATCACAAAGACAGCTTACTTCCACCTCCAAAATATTGGCTGTATCCCACTATCACTGAAGCCCTCAGCCAGACATTCATCATCTCCAGTACAAAGCAAAATATTGCGGATGCTGGAAATCTGAAACAAAAACAAAATTCATCTTCTCCAGGTTTGTCTTTTCCAATGTCCTCCTTACCAGTCTCCTAAGCGGCACCCTACATCGACACCATCAAACACTTCTTATCCCACACTAAGTTCCATTCATCTTTCACCATTGACAATCCCCTCTGCTCCCAAGCCTTGGTGCATTCAATTGAAAATTCTTGTTTTCACCTACGAATCTTTCAACTACCTCAATCCTCCCTGCCAGTAGAACTGTCTCCAGTCTTATGTCTCTGCTTACCTTCTGTTGTTCCAACTCTGGCTTACTGTGCATCCTTTCCTTTAGCTCCATCATCAATGTTGGACTTTCAGACATCTCCAGTTTGAAGTCATTTGGATATTTTGTTATGTTAAAGGAACTAACCAGAGTTTTTGGCCGGAATTTTACAGTGGGTGGACGGGAGCCGGACTCCGACGTAAATATCGGTGCTGAACCCGCTTCCGCCCAGCCTGGGGATCCATCCCGTAATTTACGGATCCCCAGGCTTTAATTGGCCCGAGGCGGGACTTCCACCCACTTGAGGGAGGTGGTCCTGCCTCAGTGAGCTGCTGGCCAATCAGCGGGACCAGCCGACCGAGGAGGATACCAAGGAGCCGGGACTGAAGGTAAGTTTGGGTTGCCTCACCAGGGAATCGGTCGTGCCCTGGTGAGGCTAGGGTGGTTGTTTGGGGGGTGGGGGGCATCTTGGATCCCGGGATTGGGTTGGGAGGCGGGGGCGGCTCTCAATCGGGAACCCTGTGCCTGATTACCAGGCCCCCTACCCCGCCCCCCTCCCCCAGCTTGGGGTGCAGAAAAGCCGGCAGCTATGGCTGGGTAGCCTTTCACATCCCCAGCACAACCACTTGCCACGGGTAAAATACCCATGGAGGCGGGCAAGGGCCTTTAAGTGGCCGTTAAGTTGCCACTTAAGGGTCTTGATTGGCCTTGGGCGGGCGGGCGGGCCACTTCTTACCCCCCGCCTCCCCACCGGACCTCCGTATACTTGGTTGGAGGCGGAATTGGGGCGGTTAGGCCTCCCGGAGCCTGTCGCTCAATTTTACGCCGACCCCCCATGCCACCATCTGACCCGCTGGGGCGGTGTAAAATTCCGGCCATAGAATTATACAGCACAGAAACAGGCCCTTTGGCCTATTGTGAAATCCAACTAAATCCAATTGTTATATATATACTTTAACCAAATAATAATTAATTAATTATTTTATTGTTCCTTCCAAAATTATTTTACTGATTATATCTAATTAAGCTCTGATTTTTCGAACTATAAGTAATCAGTTTAATTTTGATGCAAAAAAAAATTTCACCCAATTTTTGGGGAAAAAAACTAGAAATCAGAAGCCAATGTGTGCTGTCTACAATCTGTGTACACGAGCCTAGTCACCCTGTCTCCTGCCCATTACACACAGACACATCGAATGTCATACTGTCACATGGTTTAGAAATCAAAAGCTTTTCTACCGTTAACAGAAATGACCATTTTGCAGTTTACCTATAATTTACACTAACTTTGCACGATAAGGTCACTGAGCAGAATTCTATTTCATTTTGTGCCATATGGATGGAATCTTCTTCACTAAAACAATGTGCGCTATTTTCCCCACTCATTGTATAATCAACGGCCCACAATATGCAAGGTGCACAATAAAGAAAGGAGTCAAACTGTACTGATTTGGGCTGGGATTTTAACCAGGCGATAGGGGTCTCGGCGTCCGGATAAAGCAACACCAAGAACTCCATGTTGCCTCTTGTGTAGGAGGCTCACCGAATCAAGTGCCAATTAGACCCTTAACTGGATAACGGTGGGTCTGCCACAGGGTCAAGGATCCCGGCGACGGAAGCCCCACTCTCTGAGAACTGTTGGCCAGTCAAAGGTGAGCAGCTCTTTAACTGAGCAGCGCCACCACAGTGGCAGTGGCTGCTGCCGGTGGAGCACTCACCCAAGGCCCAGGAGCGGCGCTGGATCCAGGCCACAGGTAGGTAAGGGCGGGAGTGGTCTCATGGGGTGGGGGTCGTAGGGGAGGGAGTGTAGGGGGATTGGTAGCAAGGGCAGGGGGGGTGGCTCTCAGTAGGCCCCCCACTTCCTGATGCCAGGTCCCTCATTTAAGCACTAAATGCCTTTTATCGAGGGACCCACCCACCCCAGAACCAGCAAGCAGCCCGCACGTGCAGCCCGGGCAGGGCCACCCACTGCGCAGCTCATTGTGGCAGCAGCGGGATAAGGCCCATAATTAGGCATTAATTGCCCAGTTAAGCGCCTTAATTGGTGGCGGGGCAGAAAGGCTGTTCACAGGCCTTCCCACCCTGAACTTAATTTTGGCGGAGGCGGGAAGGTAGCTGGTTCCCCTCCCCCCCCCAACTCCCACCACCATCTCACCCAATTATATGCTCCCCCCACCTCCAAACCCGCCGTGGGTAAAAGCATAAGTTTTCCACCTTGGTGTCTGAGGTAAAATTGACATTTTTTATAAAACATTGTCGCCACACAAGCCTTGTCCCTAGGATGTACATTCCACCACAAATCAGCAGGGCCAGTGGAATATCATGGCTGAAACAGGCTCCTTCCTGCTACTTTGCTCAGAAGATCCAACTCCAATGAGTTCAGCGGGTGGTCCTGTGGAGCTTTGCAAGATTGGGATTCCCTCCCAAAGTGCACAGCGGAATTTAATCCTGGGCCCCGTGAAAATAAAAATAGTTTTGAAACATTTTGATAGATTTAATATTGGAGATCACCAACACATATCCACAATAGCCTTCAATGTCTCCAGAAGAAATAATGGAAAATATCTGCAATCTTTGCCATAATTTTCTTCAATTTTCCTGTCCTGCTGCATCTGAATGTTGCATAATTGACGTTTTGTGCCAAATCAGTCACTTTTTGCCAGATAAGGAAAGAATCGTAGTTGGTGGTGATGCCCCCTGGAGTTAAAGAAACTGTTGACACCCATTGCCCAGACATTTATTTGAAAAATGGCTATTTGGTGATATAATGAAGGGCTGCCATCATCTGTGGAAGTGTAATCCGACACAAGTCACCACAGAGATCCTCTGAAATCTGCGCTCCTCTAATTTTGGCATCTTATGAACCTCTGATTTCCTTGGCTTCGGACATTGGTGGCCGTACTTTCAGCTGCCTAGGCCCTAACCTCTGGTGTCCCCTACCTATTGTGTCAGCTCAGAACATAGCACGCTTGCCTCTGAGTCAGAAAGTCATGGATTCAAGACTACTGCAGAGGTTTCAGCACAAAAAAAAACTAGGTAGACATTCCAGTGGAGTCTAGAGGGATCGCTCCACTGTCAGAAATCCTGTCTTTTGGATAAGACATTAAACCAAGGCCCCAACTGCCCTCTCAGGTGGACATAAAAGATACTAAGGCACTATTTCACAGAAAAGCAGGAGACATCTACACAATGTACTGGCCAATTATATTCATCAATCAATCAACAGATTGGAAGAGAAATTCATACACGTAGTTCGAAGACTTACATCAATTCATTGGAACAGGTAGCATCACGGGCTGATAGAAATGGCACAATGCAAACAAATTTCTCCCCCGTTATCTGCTCATTATCACATTGCTGTTTGTGGGACCCTATTATGTGCAAATTGTCTGCCACACATCCTACCTTATAGCAGTAACTACACTTCAAGTATACTTCAATGACTGTAAAGCACTTTGGGATGTCCTTGTGAAGGGTGCGATAGAAATACAAGCTCTTTCTTTTTCACCAAACTTCCCCACTTTATTGCCTCTCTCCTGTTTTCGGTTGCTCCTTAAAATCTATCTCTTGCACCTGTCCTCATCTCCTTACGTATCTTGGTGTCAAATGTTGTCTGATAACACTCCTGTGAAGGTCCTTGGGATGTGTTACTACATTAAAGGCACTATATAACTGCAAGTAGATGTAGCTGTAATGAGAGGAAAGAAATGAGAATGAATCAGAAACAAAGATAACAACTGGAATTTTGTGTTGCAGCGGTGGCCCCACTCTCTGGCTAAAAAGTCGGGGGTGAGCCCTCCTCCACCAGGTCAGAAACCACGCAACAATTTTACATGGCCCAGGCCCTTAATTGGCCTTGGTCGGGACTTCCGCCCCTCTGAGGTAGAAAGTCCCGCCTCCAAGCGCTCCACTGCTGGGACTGCACCCAGCCAGGACCGGCTACAATGTAGGAAGTCCCGGAAAAGATAAGTGGGGATTGGGAGTCACCGGGGACAATTGTCTCGGCACCAGCAAGGTGGAGGGAGTTGTTCTGGGGGGGGGTGGTGGTTTGTGCCATTGGGGAGCCCCTCTGTGGGACACAGGGTGCCCGATCAGGAGGGCCCTCACCCCCTCCCCCCAGCCCACAAGGAGGCTCTCAATTATTACTGGGCAGCCACCTCAGGTGCCAAAGTGCCCTTCTGTCGCCGGTAATATACCAGCAGTAGTAGAGGAGGCCCTTATAAATGGCAATTAATTGGTCACTTAAGGGTCTCAATTGGCCTGGGGTGGGTGGATCAATTGTCACCTCCCCCGCAGCTGGTAAAATAGCAGCGGGAGCGGGTAGGCAACAAGAATGGCGCCCTCCACCACCCACTTGAGTTTACGTCCTCCCCCCACCTCTCATCCCGCCCCCCCCGGGGAGGCGTAAAATTCCAGCCAATTAACTTTTTCATGATCTGCAAATAATACATACCTTATCTGTTTCATACTTTCTCTGTGTTCTGTGAATTTCAAATAAGAGTTTCACAACATTTTGTTTTGCCATCAGCAAGTCTGATGCAATATAACATTCTCACAGTGTTCACACTAATTATTCGCGTATCGTAAATGTGCTAAAGCTTTTGTTCAAACACGGATACTTTCCATGAGACTTTTTAGTGCTTCTAGACCAGACTGCTATACAGAGCTTTCCCTATGGTAGCGTGTTCGGGGCAGAACAAACTGGTCAACAGGACTACCTATTCTACCAACCCCACAAAGGGTGCATCCATCACTGCCAAACAGCATTGATGATGACATGATAGGAATCAACAGCCCTGTCCTGATAAATCAAGGTAGAATAGCATAAAGCTTTGAAAGCTTCAAAATGGATCAACATAAGGTAAAATCAGCTTAAAGTGACGCCATTTTGTGGATCTCCACAATGCCAGTCATTATTACCCTCCACATTACTGAGCTGTCACTCAATTTGATCTGACTCAGATGATCATGGTCAGATGATAAAACAAGGCTGAAATAGACCAAATAGAAATGTAGAATGGATCAGTGATATTGATAGTCTGAGTAGAGTGTTATAGGTTTAATAGAGTTGGTTGTTTTCTTCTGATTTAGAGAACACTGGCTCCCAGTGCTGACACAAATATACGATAACGTTCATTCTTTTTATTTATCACGCCAGAGGTGCCACCAATTGAAAAACCTCATATGTCCGGCTGCAGGTGCAAATTTCCATAGCTACCCTATGGCTGCAAAATTCAGACAAAACACAAAATCTAGGAAATGGCACACCATGTCATTTATTGCTGCATCGTGAAGAACACAGGCAGCAACAGAAAATGTTATGGATATGCTTTGTTCTCACAGAGCTCACCCTTTGTCTTCTGGAGTGATGGGAACACGGCAGGACACTCATAAATAGACAAATTTACAATCTTGCCTGTGTAAAATGCCCACAGCAGCATTCACATCCGAGCCCTCATTGTGTTCATGCACCACCTGTGATGCCAGAGGGCATGAGGTCAAAGCAAAGTCATTCTTCAGCCTTTATACAAATCAACAGCAACTGACTGGCCCTTTATCTATATCTATGGCTTATATTTTTTTGCAACGAAAAAAAATTTGCCAGTGCATTTCCTCATTCATATGAAGGACAATGTATCAGTGTTGATCACTCCATCCAATCACAGCAGTCCTTTCATCAGGGTGTTTATGACCACTCAGCATTGAGAAATGAAGAAACTGTCATTTTCTCTTTCATTCAGAAGCCACTTTTTTGTTGTCAGCTTTCACCTTTTGACCTAAGCTGCAGCAGCACTGGTCACTCAAGGGCAAAAGTTCAGACTGCGGTTAAGTGGGCAATGTCGTCTGTCCCACTTCCTCTTGCTGTTCCTACAGAATGCTATTGTTACTCGAATTTCAAAGTTCACTCCAGCTGAACACTGTCCCCCCTGCAAAGTGTGCAAGAGGAAGAAACTAGCATTCCTCCCAGACACCCAGTAATGAATGAAAGGGCTGTTCTGTTTACATTCAAGCCGACCCAGAGAGGAGCAATCCAGCCTCAACGACAGTGGCCATAATTAAACTCATTTATTTTATTACTCACCATAGGGCACTCTGATAAAAAGGGTAATAATCTGACTGCACCCTCATTGATTTATCACCAGGACGTTTAAAGAAATTACACCCTGCTTTAAATTTGAAGTACTCTTTCCCTGGACTCTTCCTACTGATTGTCTGTAAGATGTCCTGTTTTAAGTCAGATCAATTTATCCTTTAAGCATTATTATACTGACCACATGCTTTTATAAATACATTGATTATTGGAAAGGTGACACTGCCTTTAAAACACCAAGTTATGAAAGAATACTTAAAGACTTGTTCTCACCTGTTTACAAACCTGCAATGCAATGAAGTGAAGCATGACAAAACATGCTTGACTTGCATGTTGTATGGCCGTTACAAAAAACATTTCGCAACTCACCAAAATGAGGCTTAACTCTGCAGCTTCCAAAAGCTATCTCTGCTAATTGATCCCCTTTGGGAATGATTGCCTGCTCCCTCCAGCATGTTTGGAGTTTCACTGGACCAGTAATGGAACCTACACCTATTCTCAACAGCTGGACCAGGAGAACTTCCTCAGCCATGTCCCCATGACTTGGGGGTGGAGGGCTGGGGATAGAAATCCACCTCTGTCCCCTCACAAGAACTAGAAGGGCTGGTGCATATGAAGCAAAATACCAGCATTTCCTGGTTTTGCCCCATCGAGATGACATTCAGGTTTTCCACCTTCTCCAGCTCCAGAGGTTTCAGGGCCATGGACTTTGTATTAATGCACATTCTGATTTTTTCTACTGTAACTGCTTATCCCTCCATCTGGGTAATGCCCTCTGTCAGACTGTACCTTCAGACATGTCTGTCTGGGTTAATGCCCTCTGTCAGACTGTACCTTCAGACACGTCTGGGTTAATGCCCTCTGTCAGACTGTACCTTCAGACCCATCTGTCTGAGTTAATGCCCTCTGTCAGACTGTATCTTCAGACCTATTTCTCTGGGTTAATGTCCTCTGTCAGACTGTATCTTCAGACCCATTTCTCTGGGTTAATGCCCTCTGTCAGACTGTACCTTCAGACACATCTCTCTGGGTTAATGCCCTCTGTCAGACTGTACCTTCAGACCTATTTCTCTGGGTTAATGCCCTCTGTCAGACTGTATCTTCAGACCCATCTGTCTGGGTTAATGCCCCCTGTCAGACTGTACCTTCAGACACATCTCTCTGGGTTAATGCCCTCTGTCAGACTGTACCTTCAGACACATCTGCCTGGGTTAATGCCCTCTGTCAGACTGTACCTTCAGACACATCTCTCTGGGTTCTTGCCCTCTGTCAGACTGTACCTTCAGACTCATCTGCCTGGGTTAATGCCCTCTGTCAGACTGTACCTTCAGACCTATTTCTCTGGGTTAATGCCCTGTGTCAGACTGTATCTTCAGACCCATTTCTCTGGGTTAATGCCCTCTGTCAGACTGTATCTTCAGACCCATTTCTCTGGGTTAATGCCCTCTGTCAGACTGTACCTTCAGACACATCTGTCTGGGATAATGCTCTCTGTCAGACTGTATCTTCAGACCCATTTCTCTGGGCTAATGCCCTCTGTCAGACTGTACCTTCAGACCTATTTCTCTGGGTTAATGCCCTGTGTCAGACTGTATCTTCAGACCCATTTCTCTGGGTTAATGCCCTCTGTCAGACTGTATCTTCAGACCCATCTGTCTGGGTTAATGCCCCCTGTCAGACTGTACCTTCAGACACATCTCTCTGGGTTAATGCCCTCTGTCAGACTGTACCTTCAGACACATCTGCCTGGGTTAATGCCCTCTGTCAGACTGTACCTTCAGACACATCTCTCTGGGTTCTTGCCCTCTGTCAGACTGTACCTTCAGACCTATTTCTCTTGGTTAATGCCCTGTGTCAGACTGTACCTTCAGACACGTCTGGGTTAATGCCCTCTGTCAGACTGTATCTTCAGACCCATTTCTCTGGGTTAATGCCCTCTGTCAGACTGTACCTTCAGACACATCTGTCTGGGATAATGCTCTCTGTCAGACTGTATCTTCAGACCCATTTCTCTGGGTTAATGCCCTCTGTCAGACTGTACCTTCAGACACGTCTGGGTTAATGCCCTCTGTCAGACTGTACCTTCAGACCCATCTGTCTGGGTTAATGCCCTCTGTCAGACTGTATCTTCAGACCCATTTCTCTGGGTTAATGCCCTCTGTCAGACTGTACCTTCAGACACATCTGTCTGGGATAATGCTCTCTGTCAGACTGTATCTTCAGACCCATTTCTCTGGGTTAATGCCCTCTGTCAGACTGTACCTTCAGACACGTCTGGGTTAATGCCCTCTGTCAGACTGTACCTTCAGACCCATCTGTCTGAGTTAATGCCCTCTGTCAGACTGTACCTTCAGACACATCTCTCTGGGTTAAAGCCCTCTGTCAGACTGTACCTTCAGACACATCTGCCTGGGTTAATGCCCTCTGTCAGACTGTACCTTCAGACCCATCTGCCTGGGTTAATGCCCTTTGTCAGACTGTACCTTCAGACCTATTTCTCTGGGTTAATGCCCTGTGTCAGACTGTATCTTCAGACCCATTTCTCTGGGTTAATGCCCTCTGTCAGACTGTATCTTCAGACCCATTTCTCTGGGTTAATGCCCTCTGTCAGACTGTACCTTCAGACACATCTGTCTGGGATAATGCTCTCTGTCAGACTGTATCTTCAGACCCATTTCTCTGGGTTAATGCCCTCTGTCAGACTGTACCTTCAGACACATCTCTCTGGGTTCTTGCCCTCTGTCAGACTGTACCTTCAGACTCATCTGCCTGGGTTAATGCCCTCTGTCAGACTGTACCTTCAGACCTATTTCTCTGGGTTAATGCCCTGTGTCAGACTGTATCTTCAGACCCATTTCTCTGGGTTAATGCCCTCTGTCAGACTGTATCTTCAGACCCATCTGTCTGGGTTAATGCCCCCTGTCAGACTGTACCTTCAGACACATCTCTCTGGGTTAATGCCCTCTGTCAGACTGTACCTTCAGACACATCTGCCTGGGTTAATGCCCTCTGTCAGACTGTACCTTCAGACACATCTCTCTGGGTTCTTGCCCTCTGTCAGACTGTACCTTCAGACTCATCTGCCTGGGTTAATGCCCTCTGTCAGACTGTACCTTCAGACCTATTTCTCTTGGTTAATGCCCTGTGTCAGACTGTACCTTCAGACACGTCTGGGTTAATGCCCTCTGTCAGACTGTATCTTCAGACCCATTTCTCTGGGTTAATGCCCTCTGTCAGACTGTACCTTCAGACACATCTGTCTGGGATAATGCTCTCTGTCAGACTGTATCTTCAGACCCATTTCTCTGGGTTAATGCCCTCTGTCAGACTGTACCTTCAGACACATCTGTCTGGGATAATGCTCTCTGTCAGACTGTATCTTCAGACCCATTTCTCTGGGTTAATGCCCTCTGTCAGACTGTACCTTCAGACACGTCTGGGTTAATGCCCTCTGTCAGACTGTACCTTCAGACCCATCTGTCTGGGTTAATGCCCTCTGTCAGACTGTATCTTCAGATCCATTTCTCTGGGTTAATGCCCTCTGTCAGACTGTACCTTCAGACACATCTGTCTGGGATAATGCTCTCTGTCAGACTGTATCTTCAGACCCATTTCTCTGGGTCAATGCCCTCTGTCAGACTGTACCTTCAGACACGTCTGGGTTAATGCCCTCTGTCAGACTGTACCTTCAGACCCATCTGTCTGAGTTAATGCCCTCTGTCAGACTGTACCTTCAGACACATCTCTCTGGGTTAATGCCCTCTGTCAGACTGTACCTTCAGACACATCTGCCTGGGTTAATGCCCTCTGTCAGACTGTACCTTCAGACCCATTTCTCTGGGTTAATGCCCTCTGTCAGACTGTATCTTCAGACCCATTTCGCTGGGTTAATGCCCTCTGTCAGACTGTACCTTCAGACACATCTGTCTGGGATAATGCTCTCTGTCAGACTGTATCTTCAGACCCATTTCTCTGGGTTAATGCCGTCTGTCAGACTGTACCTTCAGACACATCTATCTGGGCTAATGCCCTCTGTCAGACTGTACCTTCAGACCCATCGGCCTGGGTTAATGCCCTCTGTCAAACTGTACCTTCAGACACATCTGTCTGGGATAATGCTCTCTGTCAGACTGCATCTTCAGACCCATTTCTCTGGGTTAATGCCCTGTGTCGGACTGTACCTCCGGACCCATCTCTCTGAGTTAATGCCCTCTGTCAGACTGTACCTTCAGACCCATCTGTCTGGGTTAATGCCCTTTGTCAGACTGTACCTTCAGACCTATTTCTCTGGGTTAATGCCCTGTGTCAGACTGTATCTTCAGACCCATTTCTCTGGGTTAATGCCCTCTGTCAGACTGTATCTTCAGACCCATTTCTCTGGGTTAATGCCCTCTGTCAGACTGTACCTTCAGACACATCTGTCTGGGATAATGCTCTCTGTCAGACTGTATCTTCAGACCCATTTCTCTGGGTTAATGCCCTCTGTCAGACTGTACTTTCAGACTCATCTGCCTGGGTTAATGCCCTCTGTCAGACTGTACCTTCAGACCTATTTCTCTGGGTTAATGCCCTGTGTCAGACTGTATCTTCAGACCCATTTCTCTGGGTTAATGCCCTCTGTCAGACTGTATCTTCAGACCCATCTGTCTGGGTTCTTGCCCTCTGTCAGACTGTACCTTCAGACTCATCTGCCTGGGTTAATGCCCTCTGTCAGACTGTACCTTCAGACCTATTTCTCTGGGTTAATGCCCTGTGTCAGACTGTATCTTCAGACCCATTTCTCTGGGTTAATGCCCTCTGTCAGACTGTATCTTCAGACCCATCTGTCTGGGTTAATGCCCCCTGTCAGACTGTACCTTCAGACACATCTCTCTGGGTTAATGCCCTCTGTCAGACTGTACCTTCAGACACATCTGCCTGGGTTAATGCCCTCTGTCAGACTGTACCTTCAGACACATCTCTCTGGGTTCTTGCCCTGTGTCAGACTGTATCTTCAGACCCATTTCTCTGGGTTAATGCCCTCTGTCAGACTGTATCTTCAGACCCATTTCTCTGGGTTAATGCCCTCTGTCAGACTGTACCTTCAGACACATCTGTCTGGGATAATGCTCTCTGTCAGACTGTATCTTCAGACCCATTTCTCTGGGTTAATGCCCTCTGTCAGACTGTACCTTCAGACACATCTATCTGGGCTAATGCCCTCTGTCAGACTGTACCTTCAGACCCATCGGCCTGGGTTAATGCCCTCTGTCAAACTGTACCTTCAGACACATCTGTCTGGGATAATGCTCTCTGTCAGACTGCATCTTCAGACCCATTTCTCTGGGTTAATGCCCTGTGTCGGACTGTACCTCCGGACCCATCTCTCTGAGTTAATGCCCTCTGTCAGACTGTACCTTCAGACCCATCTGTCTGGGTTAATGCCCTTTGTCAGACTGTACCTTCAGACCTATTTCTCTGGGTTAATGTCCTCTGTCAGACTGTACCTTCAGACACATCTCTCTGGGTTAATGCCCTCTGTCAGACTGTACCTTCAGACCCATCTGTCCGGGTTAATGCCCTTTTTCAGACTGTACCTTCAGACCCATTTCTCTTTGTTAATGTCCTCTGTCAGACTGTACCTTCAAATCCCTGACTAGATTAATACATTTTGTCACATTGTACCTTCAGATCACTGCCTAGATTAATGCCCTTTCTCAGACTGTACCTGTACATCTGCCTGGATTAATTTCAATGTCAGATTGTACAAACAAATTACTGTTTCTGGTTTAGTGCCCTGTTTCTCAGACCTGCAGATTTTCTCTCAAGCGCAAGAGCAATTTCAAAGCAATTCTCTAGCACTGGATCTACCTCCTCTTGGTTATGAAGGCTCACAAACCCCAGGGCCCAAGACAAATTGAATAAAAAGCACCAATGGACATTTCACTGGTAAATTTATACACTTACAATTAACAGCAACACTGTCTCCAGAATTATTTCAGCTTGTTAACTGGAATAAATAATTAATGAATAAATCACAGAAAAATATCCAAAGATCAAAACTCTGCTAATTATCTAAAATGAATGTTTTATGTTTTTGTAAAGGCATTTTGACACACTTAGAAATCTATCACCATGGTTAAGAGTTTTCAAAACAACTTGCTAGGTGTATCAGCTGTGACTCAGTTGATACTATTTGTGCCTCTGAGTTGTAAGATTTTGTATTCAAGTCCCACTCTAGGGTTTGAGTTCAAAAATCAAGGCGGACACTCGAGTGCCGCGCTGCCTTTAGGATGAGATGTTAAACTGAGACCCCAACTGCCTACTTCGGAGGATGTTAAAGATCCTATGGCACTACTTTAAAGAAGACCAAGAGTACCCCCATAGATACTTAGCCCACCTTATTCCCCACAGCACCAGATCCAGCACTGCCTCCTTTCTGGTTGGATCAAGAACATACTAGTCAAGGAATTTCTCCTCTACACATTCAGAAATTCCTCCCCCTCCTTAGCGTTTACTCTAACATCATCCCAATTGATAATTTGGATAATTAAGGTCCCCCAATATCACCACTCTATAGTTCTTGCACATTTCTGTGATTTCTCTCTCTTCTCTCTCCCTTTCATATATTTTATTTATATATATATATATATATAATAAATATATATAGATATATATCATACCCTTTTTTCCAACTGAACCAAATAGATTCTATATGTACCTTCTCAAGGATATCCTCTTCCCAACAATACAATGTCTTCCCTGATCAATACAGCCACCCACCTGCCTTTTTACCTTCTCTATCTTTTCTGAATATCTTGATTGTTAAGCTTCCAGTCCTCACCATTTTTAAGCCACATTTCCATTAGGCGGTGTTTGCTGACAACACAACCACTTGTTGGCGCTGCACAGGCACATGCGCAAATGCAGCCTGTGCCACTAAAACGTCAGTCTGTGACGTTCAGGCAGCTGCCAGGACTAAAGATGGCGCTGCTCAAATAATCACACAAAGCCAAAGTAAACACATGATAGCACACAATGGCTGGAGAGCGCGAGCAGGTCCAAACTTGCCTGCCTCCATCTCTTTCCCACAGACCAGAGCGGCACAGTGGCGCAGTGGTTAGCACCGCAGTCTCACAGCTCTAGAGACCCGGGTTTGATTCTGGGTGCTGCCTGTGCGGAGTTTGCGGGTTCTCCCTGTGACCGCCTGGGTTTTCGCCGGGTGCTCCGGTTTCCTCCCACATGCCAAGGACTTGCAGGTGATGGGTAGATTGGCTGTTGTGGATTGCCCCTAGTGTAGGTAGGTGGTAGGGAATGTGGGATTACTGTAGGGTTGGTGTAGATGGGTGGGTGTTGGTCGGCGCGGACTGGGTGGGCCGAAGGGCCCGTTTCAGTGCTGTATCTCTAAATAAAATTTTAAAAAAAGAGCAGGGGAGTTATTCTCAATCAAAATCACAAAAACAGAAAGGAAGAAACTGTTTCAATTGGTGGATGGGTTGAGAACCAGAAGACACACATTTAAGGTAAATGGCAAAAGAACCAAAGATCACATGAGGGAAAGCTTTTTTTGACATGACATGTGATTAGGATCTGGAATGCGTTGCCTGAGAGTGTGGTGGAGGCAGATTCAATAACAGCTTTCAAAAGAGAATTGGATAATTACCTGAACAGAAAAGAATTGCAAGGCTATGGAGAAAGGGCGGGGAGTGGGACTCGCTGAGTTGCTCTTGCAGAGAGCCAGCATGGACACGACAGGCCAAATGGTCTCCTTCTGTGCTGTAACCATTCTATGATTATCAGAGCATTCTCACATTGCTGTTTTGGGATCTTGCTGTGCACAAATTGGCTGCTGCATTTCCTACATTACAACTGTGACTACACTTGAAAAGTACTTCATTGGCTGTAAAGTGCTTTGCGATGTCCTTAGTCATGAAAAGTGCCATATAAATGCAAGTCTTTGAAAAATCCACAGTTACATTCTTTGTTTGCCCAATAGGAAGTGTGCACTTTCTCTCTGTAAGAACACAATCTACTCCCAGTTACCTCAACGCAGACAACTTAAATACCAACTCTCAGGACCCAAGTGTTATAGGCAGAATTGAGAGAGAACTGAAACCCCAGTTCTTTTCTCTTTACTGTCCATAATCAGTGTGGTTTTGAAAAGGAAGATGTTTGTCTCTCTTAACCGCTGAGTGTATGGCCAACTGGAATAACCAGCAGCATGCTTTTCATAGGTTTAAATAAAGTGGATTATTTTTATTCACACATTCAACCCAAAAGTCTAATGCTACATTACTCACTCATCACTCACACAAGTACACTCGAGAAAGAAATCCGTTATAAAAGATAGTGCACTTTTACAAATTACAGGCAAAGGAATAGTTTGTACGTCACGTGATTTGTCTCATCTTGGGGAAAAGGCATGCATTGCGGGCCTGGTGAAGAAGGTGTTGACACTCCTGAAGTGTCGTTAGGTGGATTTGTTGCTGGAGTCACATGTCAAAGTTGTTGCAAGATTCTCTCGAAGAGGTGGATTTTCAGCAGGTCGCAAAGTTAGTTTCTTGTAGTCTTATCACTGAGAGGTTGGTTTTCTGTACAGGTGGACTTGAAAAGAAACAGTCTCAGAGACCTTAAGTTGTTACAGCCTCCAATTCTTTTAAGGCACAGTGGTACTGCCTTGTCTGCTTTAGCTTTTTCCTGCAGTCTGTATTTTAAAAGATTTTTAAAAGGAGACCAACATGGCTGCCCCACCTTGTGACATCTCACAGTTCCTTTTCCAAATATGGTGGGGGTCTAGCTTGATATCCCCATCCTGGTTTATTGTTTAAAGACATTCATCCTGAGGAGAGTTAAGACAATCACCTTCTTTGTTTCAGGAGAAACCCATTCAATATCAAGAATGTCTCATGATGGTTTCAGGATGTGCATCGATGACCCCTCTTGGTCTGGAAGGTATTCCTTTATTCTGAGTCAGTTTTTGAACACACAGGTCAGGTCAACTGACCTTTGGTGGCCATCTTTGTAGCACACATCCACTTTTAATGTCCATTGTGGTTCATTTAAAACAAAAGGAAAATTCAGTTCCAGAAGATTCCATGTCGGATACAGTCCATGTTTAAAGTTATGAATAGAACATGCCTTTACTGGGCATGACACAAGGCTTAGGGGCACTCAAGCATGCACTTGGATTCTGCTGGAGCTTAATCACCTGAAGCTGTACAGACTCTCCTGCACAGAGCACTAGTTACCTTACTAATTATCTAGTCATGGCACCCTGCCTTTTAAGTCATTGGTGTACATAGTTATCTGGAGGCAAGTACGAAGATTCCTAATGTGATGAGCCAGACTGAATGGTCAATCGTCAACAGTGTCCTGGAGTAAAAATATATATTCTCTAAATTTGTTCTCCCTAATTCTGAAATACTTGTAAGTACAAACTCCTGAGTTTTAAAATTCAATATAGCATAGATTGGAAGGTAACACATGCTCAAGGACATTGGGCTAAATGTTACGCTGCCCCAGCGGGTCAGATGGTTGCGTGGGGGCGGCGTAAAATTGAGTAGGAGACTCTGGGAGGCCTACCTGCCCCGCTTCCGCCTCTGGCCAAGTTTACGGCGTCAGGTGGGGGGTGGGAAACAGCCCGCCCGCCCGAGGCCAATCAAGGCCCTTAAGTGGCCACTTAATGGCCCTCGCCTGCCTCCACAGGTATTTTACCCGTGGCAAGTGGGCGTGCTGGGCGATAGATGCCAGCCTTTCCATGCCCCCGGGGTGGTGGGGGGGCATGGCACTCAGGCACAGAGTGCCCGATTGAGGACCATCCCCACCTCCCAACCCACCCCGGGACCCAAGACGCCCCTCCCCCGAAATGACCAGCCTCACCAGGGAAAGACCGATCACCCTGATGAGGTAACCCCAACTTACCTTCCCTCCAGGCTCGCTGGCGTCAGCTAGCCTGCAGTCCCAGCAGTGGCCACCGCTCCCAGTGGCGTTGCTGAGACTAAGAGCTGCTGGCCCGCTGATTGCCCGGCAGCTCACTGAGGCGGGACCTGCTCCCTCAAGTGGGTGGAAATCCCGCCTCGGGACAATTAAAGCCCGGGGACCTGTAAAATGCGGGACGGATCCCCGGCAAGGTGGAAGCAGGTTCGCCACTGACTTTCACATCGGTGGCGAATTCCCATACGCCAAAGATAAAATCCAGCCCATTGGAAAGGAAAGGGAGGTTGGAGATGGTAGTTAACAAGGAGAGAATAGTCAAAGATGAGTTTTTTGAGCAGTGGGGTGATGACAGAAGTTCTGAAAGTTAGGGTAACAGTGCCTGAGGAGTGGGAATCATTTACAATGTCAGCTGGAGTTCAGGGGATGGGGAGTGGTGCAAAGAGGCAAACTGGGAAGTCTAAAGCTTATTGAGAATGAGATCAAGGCAGCAAGAGATACGTCACACGGATGAATTGAGCTTGAAGAGGGGATGGGGTGGAATTAGAGAGAATGGTTTAAGGCTAGGTTTTAGATGGGTCTGAGGGGGAGGTTTGAATTAATCCTCAACGGATGGTCTCTATCTTGGAGATATAGAAATTCATGAGCTCCTCACACGGCGGAAAGAGATTTAAGGATGCAGCTGGTAGTGGAGAAAAGGAGCCTCGGATTATTTCTCCTCTCCAGAATGATCCTAAAGTAGTGAGCCAGTTTGGTACAGGGGAATGAAGCCTGCTACAGCCTGATGTGGTCAAGTGGGAGTAATTGACCAAATCAACAGTTGAAGAAATATAATGGCAAATGGAGTATCACAGTTTAGTTAGAATAAGAGTGCGGTTATGAATGACTAGGGGAAGTGTTTTTTTACCAGGGTGGTTATAACTGAAATTTGGTTAGAGGAACATAAAGGGATGTGGGTGGTAAGCAAGTCTTATTGGTGCTCATGAACATAGTATTGCAGAGGCCTCTTAAGATGGTGATTTCCAGGAAATGGCTCTGACTGTAGGGAAAAATAAGTTTAATTGGAGGCAAATGATTAGGGAGGGCAAAGGGGCAGTGAATTTGTAGCAGAGAGGGAAAAGATGGCCATGATGGGGACTGAAATCATCTAGAATGAGGAAGTATTTATTGCAGAAGTTCTTGCAACAAAGAAGGGAGCATTTGTTGGTGAGAAGCTCAGAGTGGGGCTTGGGAAGGGAATGGTAGACAATGGGATCTTTAAAGGAGAGCTAGAGGGGTGGAACAGAGTGACATTTTGATGTAGGATACAGGGAAACAGAAGTTAATTAAATCTCGAGGCTGGATGAGACCTTTCCTGGTGTCTTCCACTTCAGCACTAACCACCCATGATTCTCCTACCATTTGCATTTTGAATGCACCAAGAATATTTAAATTAGCTAACCCAGGAAATTTGTGTGTATCTCCCTCTGCTGGTAAATGATGTAAATTCTTACAACTACAGCACAACTGACATCCAGGAAATTTGGAGCCATAAGGTGCTTGGCAACAGATTTTGGCACTGCAGAGGAAGCTCTTGAGACATTCTTGAATTGGGCTTCGTGGTAAGGAGTCCAATTGTGGAGGGGTGGAGGGGGGATGTAGGGGGTTCAATTGTGGAGGAACACAGGGATGTAGGCAACCATGAGTGGTAGTGAGCACTGGTGCTACATGTTCTGTTTTAGCAGTTCCAAGGATGATGGCACTATGATCAACAACACCACAGAGTCATCTGTCTTGGCAATGCAGTATCTCTTATGATATTGCACATGATATATCTAAGGATATGGTATCTTTCATGTCTCTCAGTCATTCATCTGTTGCTATTGGTATTTTTTATTCTAATTCTTTCCATAACTATTTTTTGCTTCTGTTTCTATGTCTTTCGGTTTCTCTCCCTGCATTTTTCTTTTTTTAGGTGTTAGGTGGTGTGGAAGGGAGACACTGAGGGTACTAGGAAAATAAAGCCAGGAGCTCTCAGTTTCTTGCTTCCCTGCCCACCTTCCATTCCTTTTTAACCTCAGTCTCCTTCAATCCGATTGTGTCTCCTACCCATTAGCTTCCTACTCCCATTTATGCCAGCTCCTCACTTTCATTGCTTCCCCCATTTCTTCTGAACAATACACTCAACCCAATATTGTTACATCTCTCTCACTTTCCTGTTGCTTTATCCTTCTCCAACTCGCCCACCTCCTATTCTACCAATTATTTCCTATCTTTCCTAAGGACAAGCAGCCAGAGCCCTAACTCGAACACCACTATTAGCTCCTGTTATCCTAAATCTCCTGCCCGCACACCTCTATTTCCCCAACACCCTTTGTCTACTGTCCTCATTACTGCATCAACCTTCTTCTGCCATGTCATACCCACCTATTGTCCCCAGTATTCTGACTCTCCCTATCCCTTCTGACTTTTCCAGAGAGCCATAAAACACCTCACCCTCCATTTCCTCCTCTCATTCCCTCACCTTCACCACCCCCCCCAACAACATATATCACCTCCAATCACCACCCCATCCTATTCCCTATTACACCCACACTCAAAACTTCTTGCACATCCTATGATGTCCTCTCCTGTCTGCCCGATCACCCCTTGTGTCCTCGTACCCCACCAGAGCCTGAGAGAAAAGCTTCAGGCCTATCGTCACCCGTACTTGCTACTCTCTTGCCTGCCTGCACCCAATCCCACACTTGCTGCCATTTCCCTTCCCTCCATCACCTGTCTTCAGCATACCCATGCCATTCCTGTCTTCACCAGGCAGCTGGAAATTTGTTTTCAAGAACTTACAGCACTATAAATAGATCTTAACACTATAAGTGCTTTAAAAATAAATTGCTGATTTATTGGCAAAAACAGAAGCAGTACAGGGCAGATGAAAGAGGGACCAGATGAGGGAACAATGGCATGTAGGCAAAGTAGTACCAAGCAGAACCAGGCCTATGCCCCAGCGGACTGTCAAAACAAAATATTGGTTTGCCGCCAGAGGCAGAGTGATGCAGGGTTGACTAATGACAGGTGAAGGAGAGCAAGTGGGAGAGGAACTTTTTAAGTAGGTGAGGAAGCACTTGCATGTTGGCCAAAGTGAAAGCAGGCCCAGGCCTTAACCCTGGCAGAGAAGCAGCAAAGGTGCCAAGGGAAGGAATGTGGAAGTGCAGATAAATTTCACGTTGTTACAATTAAAACAAAATAAAAATTATATTTGGATAAAATGTTCACTTTCATGCAGTGCCATCTAGAGCAACAGACCTGGGAGGAAACACAGCACCACTTAACATTAGGAGGACTGAAAGATTAAGCATAATGTGTGTGTGTATAGTAATACTCATTGCTCAATAATGACATGACTGTGAAAATCATGACACAGGAAATCAGTGTGACAATAGGAAGATTGTACTAGGAGGCTGTCCATATTTTAGAGATGTGTACAATTATCATGAGACGTTCATTTGTGGCAGCTTATTTCAGAACACCCATTGGGGAATTCACATCTCTGAGTGATGTAGAAATAAATGTGGGAACGAGAGAGACTCACGGTTGGTGTGTTGCCTCCCAGGTGCCAGGGTTCGTGATGTCTCGGATTGTGTTTTTGGGATCCTTAAGGGGGAGGGGGAGCAGCCCCAAGTCGTGGTCCACATAGGCACCAACGACATAGGTAGGAAGAGAGATGGGGATTTAAGACAGAAATTCAGGGAGCTAGGGTGGAAGCTTAGAGCGAGAACAAACAGAGTTGTTATCTCTGGGTTGTTGCCCGTGCCACGTGATAGCGAAGCGAGGAATAGGGAGAGAGAGGAGTTGAACACGTGGCTGCAGGGATGGTGTAGGAGGGAGGGTTTTGGTTTCCTGGATAATTGGGGCTCTTTCTGGGGTAGGTGGGACCTCTACAAACAAGATGGTCTTCACCTGAACCAGAGGGTACCAATATCCTGGGGGGGGGGGGCGGAGATTTGCTAGTGCTCTTCGGGGGGGGTTTAAACTAATTCAGCAGGGGAATGGGAGCCTAAATTGTAGTTCCAGTGTACAGGATGTTGAGAGTAGTGAGGTCAGGGATAAGGTTACAAGGACGCAAGAGGGCACTGGCAAGCAAGAACTTGGTTTAAAGTGTGTCTACTTCAACGCCAGGAGCATCCGGAATAAGGTGGGTGAGCTTGCAGCATGGGTTGGTACCTGGGATCTCGATGTAGTGGCCATTTCGGAGACATGGGTAGAGCAGGGGCAGGAATGGATGTTGCAGGTTCCGGGATTTAGATGTTTCAGTAAGAACAGAGAAGATGGTAAAAGAGGGGGGGGTGTAGCATTGTTAATCAAGGAGAGTATTACAGCGGCAGAAAGGAAGTTTGAGGACTCGTCTACTGAGGTAGTATGGGCCGAGGTTAGTAACAGGAGAGGAGAGGCCACCCTGTTGGGAGTCTTCTGTAGACCTCCGAATAGTTCCAGAGATGTAGAGGAAAGGATAGCGAAGATGATTCTCGACAGGGGCGAGAGTAACAGGGTAGTTGTTATGGGGGACTTTAACTTTCCAAATATTGACTGGAAATACTATAGTTTGAGTACTTTAGATGGGTCAGTTTTTGTCCAGTGTGTGCAGGAGGGTTTTCTGACACAGTATGTAGACAGGCCAACCAGGGGCGATGCCACATTGGATTTGGTACTGGGTAATGAACCCGGCCAGGTGTTAGATTTAGATGTAGGTGAGCACTTTGGTGATAGTGATCACAATTCGGTTAGGTTTACCTTAGCGATGGGCAGGGACAGGTATATACCGCAGGGCAAGAATTATAGCTGGGGGAAAGGAAATTATGATGCGATTAGGCAAGATTTAGGATGGGGAAGGAAACTGCAGGGGATGGGAACAATCGCAATGTGGAGCTTATTCAAGGAGCAGCTACTGCGAGTCCTTAATAAGTATTTACCTGTCAGGCAGGGAGGAAGTTGTCGAGCGAGGGAGCCGTGGTTTACAAAAGAAGTTGAAGCACTTGTCAAGAGGAAGAAGAAGGCTTATGTTAGGATGAGACGTGAAGGCTCAGTTAGGGCGCTTGAGAGTTACAAGCTAGCCAGGAAGGATCTAAAGGGAGAGCTAAGAAGAGCAAGGAGAGGATACAAGAAGTCATTGGCGGATAGGATCAAGGAACACCCTAAGGCTTTCTATAGGTATATCAGGAATAAAAGAATGACTAGAGTTAGATTAGGGCCAATCAAGGATAGTAGTGGGAAGTTGTGTGTGGAATCAGAGGAGATAGGGGAAGCGTTAAATGAATATTTTTCGTCAGTATTTACAGTAGCGAAAGAAAATGTTGTCGACGAGAATACTGAGATTCAGACTACGAGACTAGATGGGATTGAGGTTCACAAGGAGGAGGTGTTAGCAATTTTGGAAAGTGTGAAAATAGATAAGTCCCCTGGGCCAGATGGGATTTATCCTAGGATTCTCTGGGAAGCCAGGGAGGAGATTGCAGAGCCTTTGTCCTTGATCTTTATGTCGTCATTGTCGACAGGAATAGTGCCGGAAGACTGGAGGATAGCAAATGTTGTCCCCTTGTTCAAGAAGGGGAGTTGAGACAGCCCTGGTAATTATAGACCTGTGAGCCTTACTTCGGTTGTGGGTAAAATGTTGGAAAAGGTTATAAGAGACAGGATTTATAATCATCTTGAAAAGAATAAGTTCATTAGCGATAGTCAGCACGGTTTTGTGAAGAGTAGGTCGTGCCTCACAAACCTTATTGAGTTTTTCGAGAAGGTGACCAAACAGGTGGATGAGGGTAAAGCAGTGGATGTGGTGTATATGGATTTCAGTAAGGCATTTGATAATGTTCCCCATGGTAGGCTATTGCAGAAAATACGGAAGTATGGGGTTGAAGGTGATTTAGAGCTTTGGATCAGAAATTGGCTAGCTGAAAGAAGACAGAGGGTGGTGGTTGATGGCAAATGTTCATCCTGGAGTTTAGTTACTAGTGGTGTACCGCAAGGATCTGTTTTGGGGCCACTGCTGTTTGTCATTTTTATAAATGACCTGGAAGAGGGTGTAGAGGGGTGGGTTAGTAAATTTGCGGATGACACGAAGGTCGGTGGAGTTGTGGATAGTGCCGAAGGATGTTGTAGGGTACAGAGGGACATAGATAGGCTGCAGAGCTGGGCTGAGAGATGGCAAATGGAGTTTAATGTGGAAAAGTGTGAGGTGATTCACTTTGGAAGGAGTAACAGGAATGCAGAGTACTGGGCTAATGGGAAGATTCTTGGTAGTGTAGATGAACAGAGAGATCTTGGTGTCCAGGTACATAAATCCCTGAAAGTTGCTACCCAGGTTAATAGGGCTGTTAAGAAGGCATATGGTGTGTTAGCTTTTATTAGTAGGGGGATTGAGTTACGGAGCCACGAGGTCATGCTGCAGCTGTACAAAACTCTGGTGAGACCGCACCTGGAGTATTGCGTGCAGTTCTGGTCACCGCATTATAGGAAGGATGTGGAAGCTTTGGAAAGGGTGCAGAGGAGATTTACTAGGATGTTGCCTGGTATGGAGGGAAGGTCTTACGAGGAAAGGCTGAGGGACTTGAGGTTGTTTTCGTTGGAGAGAAGGAGGAGGAGAGGTGACTTAATAGAGACATATAAGATAATCAGAGGGTTAGATAGGGTGGATAGTGAGAGTCTTTTTCCTCGGATGGTGATGGCAAACACGAGGGGACATAGCTTTAAGTTGAGGGGTGATAGATATAGGACAGATGTTAGAGGTAGTTTCTTTACTCAGAGAGTAGTGGAATGCCCTGCCTGCAACAGTAGTAGACTCGCCAACTTTAAGGGCATTTAAGTGGTCATTGGATAGACATATGGATGAAAATGGAATAGTGTAGGTCAGATGGTTTCACAGGTCGGCGCAACATCGAGGGCCGAAGGGCCTGTACTGCGTTGTAATGTTCTAAAAATGTTCTAAATACATCCTGTAAGTCTTGTACAAAATACATGTTTCATCTCTGTCAAAAAAGGATCAGTTTATTTTCCTGGGGGGTGGGGGAGGAGTTCATCTCTCTTTTCCGGCCCATGTTCCTTTCCTTTCCCTTCTCCTTTTCTGCCAGTTTTCCAAAGGTTCCCCATCTTTTCCGCCAAAGTTATGGAAAACAAGCAGGAGAATCGCTGTGAAAATCTATCTATATTGACTCTTTGCTAGAGTATGGTACTGCAGACATTGATTACCTTCCAGTACCTCATTCATGTCAACAATATTCACTTGGCCGCTTCATGATTGAGTATCATCAGGAATGTGGGCATCACTGGCAAGGCCAGCATTTATTGCCCATCCGTAATTGCCCTTGAGAAGGTAGTGGTGAGCCTCCTTCCTGAACTACTGCAGTCCTTCTGCAGCCGCACAGTGCTGTTAGGTCGGGTGTTCCAGGATTTTGACCCAGCATCAATGACGGAACGTTGATATATTTCCAAGTCAGGGTGGTGAGTGATTTGGAGGGGGCCCTGGAGGGGGTGATGTTCCTATGTGCTTCCTGCCCTCATTCTTCAGGCATTGGCGTGTATCATAGACAGGCCCATTCTGGGTCTCACCCAATGTCCAACTCCTGCACACTTCTTGCAGAGATTGCTGGACTTGTCACAAATTTAAATGAGCTTGAGTCAAAGTTGAGGGAAATAGACACATATAGAGCCTCCTCCATCACTAATCCCCTGGGATTCCTGTCAAGTTGGAAAACACTTTTTGCTCACACACCAGGCCATTCTGAATTGGGGTTTATTATTTAAAGTTAGAATCATCAAATTTCTTCAATGGTGGAACTTCCTTCTGAATTCAAACACAGTAAAACTCAATTAATAACAAAATAAATCATATATCAAAATTCACAAGTTATCTGTTGGAAGGAAAATCCATCTGTTGTATTGAAAATTACTACCCATTTACAGTGAAAAGCTAAGGGTTAATCTTGCATTATGGAAAGCTGTAACAGGCAGTGGAATGTGCCTGTTGATCAATCAAGGCTACACACTCTGTTCCTTAACAATCTAATCTCTGCCAATTCTGCCTGAATTTCTTAATTATACATTTTTGATCAATTCAATATATTCACAGGAAACAGTCCCACAGTAGCAATCATTTTTCAAAGTTTACAATCAGTTGTGGATGAAACTCACAATCCTAATGAGCAAAGTGTATCAGAGTTTTTGGATTATAAGCACTTTTTTGTTGCTTTTCTCTCAACACTCTCCCCTTCTCTCCTGTAAGTGGCTGTGTCATGGACTTCAAGCATTGTTCATTATTTTGCCCATTTGGCCATGGTTCATCTGTTACCCGAAGAGCAAGTGACATGAGGCTTATCAGCACTGAGATCACAGTTGTGGCTGATCTTGCCCTCAGCACCCACACTTACATTATTTGAGGGGGTTGGAGTCAGTCACTGGATAGCTGTCAGCAGCGGGAACAATATTTGATTTCCTGTTTACTTTCCTAACCAATTAGCATCAGCAGGCATGATGGCGACTTGCATGATGCGATTTCAACTCCAGTATATAAAGGGACACTCCAAACATGCACTTTGAAGGAGTTTGGGATTGGGAGTTGACAAGTTCAAAGGCTGCACCACAGGTCAATGACACATCCCTGGATTTGCTGCTGAGGGCTGTGAGGACCTGAAGGGATATACTGTTTCCTGGCAACAGGAGGAAGAAACCGGTTGGGCACATGGTTGGAGGTGACACAGGATGTCAGCTGCAGGAGCGTGGTTTTATGCTCATGGATACAATGTAGGAAGTGGGTCAATGACCTAAGAAGGGCAGGAAAGGTGCGAGCAAAGATACATCCATCTATATCCAGATGTGCAAATCACCCCAACACCCTCACTCTGCCTTCCCAAACCTACTCCAGCATCTCAGTCCTCACACTAACTTACCAGGTGCACCCAACCCTCTCTGTCTATGCATTTCCTCACATCCCCAACTGTCAACTCATTCATCCTTATGCAATGTCATGCCTCTTCCTCATAATCACCCTCAACACATGCTCTTAAATCTTCCATTCAACACTCACAGGTCTCTTCTTTCACTCCTTACAGGAGAAGAGAGCACAGAACTGGAGGTGGCCCTCCACAGATCTCGCAGCTAATGAGTGCAGAAGAGGAGGCACTGGCAGTCAGTGGAGTCTCAGCATACCTGGCATTGGAGATGAGAGCCTCCCAGGTAGCTGGTAGCACAATTAAATATCGCACAGCCACATGGCATACAACACTTACTCATGTTGACTTGATGTCATCAGTGAGTGCAATATGATCATGTGTGCAATGATAACGTTAAACTTTATTCCCTTGACGAGAATCATTTATGCCTTTTATCTCCCACAGAACCTTCACTCGTCCCTCAGGAGGTGGTCCAGGTGCCGCTGCTGATGACTCCTCATAAGAGGTCACTGCCTCTGAGGGTGCACTGTCACAGGACTCATCCAGACTGTGCACAAGCTCAGATACTCACACTTCAGTGGAACCAGTAAGGAAGATTGTTGGGTTCTAACCTGGTGATTCACACGTCACAAGTGAGTATGAGCAGATGATGGAGACACGGACAGCAGCGGAGAGTTCATGTAGAAGGGTGCAGGAGGGTGCAGGACGCTCCAAGCTCTGCTCAGTTGGACACAGGTGCTTTACTTCAGGGGCTGTCGAACAACAGGCTGTTGTTCTGGAGCAGCAGCAGAGAATGTGCAATGCACTGGCAGGCATTACAGCCACAATGTGCAAGCTTGCAGAGAGATTGCAGGAGTCCGTCTCAGCCATGAGTTGCATGATATCACAGTCTTTTGCAACGATGTCTTCATCCATTGAAAGAGTGGCCATCTGCTTAGAGCATCAAACACAACAATCAAGTGTGCATGCATGTATTTAATAATGGCTTGCACACTGTGGGCTGTATTTTATGCAGCCAGTGGGGGTCCCAACATCGGGCCCAAAAGGTTAGGGGAACCCCCTCTCCCCCTCAGCCCTTTGGAGGACCACCTGGCTGTATTTAACGGTGCTCAGGCAATTAACTCCCGGCACTGGGGTCTCCGTCCCTTTCAGGACAGGGATTCTGCCTCGATGAGCTGCTGACCAATCAGAGGACCGGCAGCTCAGCAGTCCCAGCAGCACCACCAAGCACGGTGGCTACTGCTGGAACTGCAGCAGCGACTTGAAGAGGAGCAGCTATGGAGTCTGAACTGCAGGTAAGTCAGGGAGGGCTCGCTGGGGCCAATCAGGCAGGGCCTGGTAAGAGGTGAGGTGGTGGGGGTGGGGGGTGGGTTACTGAGGGTTGGATCTTGCCACAGGGGTGGCCTTTGCCACCAATGGCCCTCTGTGGACCACAGGTTGCCACATGGAGCCTGCCTTGAGTTCCTGGACAGCCTTGTCATGTGGCGGAGGCACCCCCCAGCCCTGGCATTGGTAAAATGCAGTGGTGGCAAGAAGAGGCCATTAATTGACCACTTAAGGGCCTCAATCAGCCGTCCCAGCCCCGGACTAAATTCCAAGACCTCAGGAAAGCGACAGGCACTCCACCCCTGCCTTCCCATGCAATATCATGGCCCTCCTGCCTTCGTTCCTGTCCATTGGGAGCCCATAAAATTCAGCCCTATACCTTATATAGAATGACTGATACCCTACCCTTGGCTATTCATTGCCCCACTCTTCTGCAGCAAAGTATTCTCCAGCTCATTGTTAGCTAGGAAGTGCAGTTGGACCCTAAGAGTGATGATGGTGAAAGGGGACATAGAAGTGGGGTCACAGCTCAAAGCATTTACAATTCTCATCCATTTCCCCCTACTCCCTCTCGGTCAGTACCCCACATGCTGTCGCATGTCCTGATGGCTGAGGTCACCCCTGCACTGGTTTCAAAAAGCAGACAACATCAGCCAGGGGCATCCCAGCAATCAGAGCAGGGATCTGAGCAGCTTGCCTCTGTCTTTGCCTTTGCATTTACTGAAGCCACAGTGATTACACAATGTAGAAGTGCCAGGAAAAGGAAGACTAAAGATTTGTAGTTGCACAGGGTTACCCATTTTTAGATTGGTAAGTTTCTGATTTATATGTGAGCCACATAAATATTATTGCTTTGTGCCCCTTTACTGTCCTGCCCATTCTCGGCTGCTGGTTCGCAAGTGGCCTTTTCAGTTGTGTGATGATAAATGGCAAGACAGGAATTGACACCGAGCAATGGGAGGCTTGGTAGTTTGCAGGACTGCTTTCTCTTCGCGGAAAAAGTTGCTTTTTTATGTGGCTGTTGCGCTGGTGGAACTTTCGCGAATCTTGAAATAATGATAGCATCCCAGGCAGCAATGTATGCCCCTGGTCGTCTGTTGCTGACATCATCTTTTGTCTCTCCACCTCCTCTTCATTTTCCTCCTCTTCCTCAGAATCGTCCTAAGAGATTCTGTGCTCTGCTCCTTGATCCTCCTGCAGGTCCAAACCTCGTCACTGTGCAATGTTGTGCAGAGCAAAGAACAAAGAACAGTACAGCACAGGAACAGGCCATTCGGCCCTCCAAGCCTGCGCCGATTTTGATGCCTGCCTAAACTAACACCTTCTGCACTTCCGGGGCCCATATCCCTCGATTCCCTTCCTATTCATATATTTGTCAAGATGTCTCTTAAACGTCGCTATTGTATCTGCTTCCACCACCTCCCCTGGCAGCAAGTTCCAGGCACTCACCACCCTCTGTGTAAAAAACTTGCCTCGCACATCCCCTCTAAACTTTGCCCCTCACACCTTAAACCTATGTTCCCTAGTAACTGACTCTTCCACCCTGGGAAAAAGCTTCTGACTATCCACTCTGTCCATGCCGCTCATAACTTTGTAAACCTCTATCATGTCGCCCCTCCACCTCCGTCGTTCCAGTGAAAACAATCCGAGTTTTTCCAACCTCTCCTCATAGCTAATGCCCTCCAGACCAGGCAACATCCTGGTAAACCTCCTCTGCACCCTCTCCAAAGCCTCCACGTCCTTCTGGTAGTGTGGCGACCAGAATTGCACACAATATTCTAAGTGTGGCCTAAATAAGGTTCTGTACAGCTGCAACATGACTTGCCAATTTTTATACTCTATGCCCCGACCAATGAAGGCAAGCATGCTGTATGCCTTCTTGACTACCTTATCCACCTGCGTTGCCACTTTCAGTGACCTGTGGACCTGTACGCCCAGATCTCTCTGCCGATCAATACTCCTAAGGGTTCTGCCATTTACTGTATACCTCCCACCTGCATTAGACCTTCCAAAATGCATTACCTCACATTTGTCCGGATTAAACTCCATCTACCATTTCTCCGCCCAAGTCTCCAACCGATCTATATCCTGCTGTATCCTCTGACAATCCTCATCATTATCCGCAACTCCACCAACCTTTGTGTCGTTCGCAAACTTACTAATCAGACCAGCTACAGTTTCCTCCAAATCATTTATATATACTACAAACAGCAAAGGTCCCAGCACTGATCCCTGCGGAACACCACTAGTCACATCCCTCCATTCAGAATAACACCCATCCACGGTTACCCTCTGTCTTCTGTGACTGAGCCAGTTCTGTATCCATCTTGCCAGCTCACCTCTGATCCCGTGTGACTTCACCTTTTGCACCAGTCTGCCATGCGGGACCTTGTCAAAGGCTTTACTAAAGTCCATATAGACAACATCCACCGCCCTTCCCTCATCAGTCATCTTCGTCACTTCCTCAAAAAACTCAATCAAATTAGTAAGACACGACCTCCCCTTCACAAAACCATGCTGTCTCTCGCTAATAAGTTTGTTTGTTTCCAAATGGGAGTAAATCCTGTCCCGAAGAATCCTCTCTAATAGTTTCCCTACCACTGACGTAAGGCTCACCGGCCTAAAATTTCCTGAATTATCCTTACCACCCTTCTTAAACAAAGGAACAACATTGGCTATTCTCCAGTCCTCTGGGACCTCACCTGTAGCCCATGAGGATGCAAAGATTTCTGTCAAGGCCCCAGCAATTTCTTCCCTTGCCTCCCTCAGTATTCTAGGGTAGATCCCATCAGGCCCTGGGGACTTATCTACCTTAATGCTTTGCAAGACACCCAACACCTCCTCCTTTTTGATAATGAGATGACTGAGACTATCTGCACTCCCTTCCCTAGGCTCATCATCCACCAAGTCCTTCTTCTTGGTGAATACGGATGCAAAGTACTCATTTAGCACCTCACCCATTTCAATGCACACCATAACCATTCTGGAGGCCCTGGGTGGTGTGCACTGAAGGATGCTTCCAGATCTGTCCAGGCACCTGAAGCACATCTTCAGCATACTGATGCCTTGTCCAATGACACATCTTGTGGTCCTATGGCATATTTTGTATCTCTCCTGGCCTCATTCCTTGGGTTTTGAGAGGGGTCATCAGACATGTTCTCAGTTGGTATCTCATGTCTCTGAGCAGTCATTTGGAACCTCTACTTCCAGGTGCGAAGAGACCGGGTGGTGGACTGTCACAGGATGAAAGCATCATAGCAACTGCCCAGGATGCCAGCCAGAAGCGAAAACTCAAGTGCCCACTCATTCTGACTAGTGTCATCGCAGGCAAATTGTACATAATTGCCAGCCCTGGCAAAGAAGCAATCAGACACCTATCTAATGCAGTTGTGCATTGCCGACTGTGAGATCCTGCAAATGTCTTCATAAGCCCTGGATGGAACCAGAGGCAAAAAGGTTCAGGTCGTTGGTGATTTTGACAACCACTGGTACAGCCTTGGACAGCCAGGTCCGGTTGGCAGCAGGTCTTGGTCCAGAAGGCTGCAAATGTCTGCCACTACCTGATGCAACACTCTGAACCTCCTGAGACACTGGTGTTCTGACATGCCAAGGAAGCTTATACCCTACCTGTGACCCTATGTGCTGGCTCTATCCTCCTGCAAGTTGCTCGTCTCTGCTGATTCCCCTCTCCTGTGGAGCTGCAGGCTGTTGCTGGTGCAGGTCCTGGTGCTCCTGCTGCTACTGGTGCAGCCCCTGATACTGCCGCTGCTGCTAGTGTCGCTGGTAGCTATCTTGGTCCTCATCTGTCTTCCAAAGTAACACAGCATAAGCGGCACCAATGCTATGATAGATCAAAGCTCCAAAGTGCAGATCCAACCTCCGAAACCTCCAAAGTGTAGATGACAAGAGCAAAGTGTGTGAAGTAAGTTCAGCACCAGCACTGTGAATAAACCCTTTCGTACAAGCAGGTAAGAAAGCAATTGTGAATACTCAGTACTTAATAGCATATTTCTTCAGCTGCCTCAACTGCCACTTTTATCTCACATTGCTTCCATTGGCAAATTCCAGGAAGCCTGAGAAATCCATGGAAAAAATGAAACTCCAAAATCTACTTGAATATCGCTGTAATTGAGGGAATAATGTGTCAAAATTGACAATTTGCCTTTCCCAAGGGCATTACATGCATGCCGCCTAAGGTGCTGCAGTTAATGCGGAAGTCGACGGTTTAGAGCCATTTTCCCAATGCACTGTCAATTTCCGGGCTTTTAACCCCACACCTTCTCCCAAGCTCGCATGCTCCTGCAAGTTAAAATGCCCTCCAGTGAATGGGAAATGGTTGTTCTGTAGTGAGGACAATTAGCCAACAATTTCCATTGCGGTGGTGGGGCTGGTTCTTCCAATCTCCTGCATATCTTCAGCGGGAGTTCAGAGAATGCAGTTTCTACGGGGTTTCTACCTATTTTCTGGCAAAGCTCTGGCGGGAGATTGGGGAACCTCCATGAAAATTCTATTCCATTGTTTTCCAAATTATGAGTTATTCCTTTGACATTTGTACACAGTATAATATTGGAGAACTGTTGCTGAATATTATTCATTAAGCTGCAGTCATTTTCTCCTCTAAATTTGGATCTTTCTATCTAATGGATCCTCTGTACTCACTGAACATGATTTTAACTCTCGTAGGTTTGAAACAGGTAAACAGCGAGATGAGTGGAAGCTCCAGAAATGAGGCCTGGGTTACTTTAACTCATTTAAATCCTGACGGACAATTTCCCACTTGTTCCGGGCAGGAATTTGACAGGAAGTGCCAGAAAATAATGCTATCTGGAGGCAGCCTACTGACAACACTTTCTGTTCCTTCTGGCCCCACAAGGAAAGTAAAAGGTTTTATCTGTTTGGGCCTCTTCTGGCCCTGTCTCTTCATTCAGCAGAAAAGCCACCACAACTTCCCACTTAGTCCCATCTGTTAAAATTGAAGTTGGGTGCCAATAACATCATCAGGACCAGACATCCATATGCACAGAAGAATCCCATCAGCTTTGGGTGGGTGTTTGTCCCAACTGCTCAGTAGAGCAGGTTCAAATTCAGAATGCTCAGTCCCCAGCAGCTCCAGGGCATGTTAGGAAACTGCGATTTTAATTATTTACCAGCTTGGCTTCTGCCAGGCGAGTAGGGTTAAAAACACCAAAAGCATAAAAAGAAAATAGCATTGGAATCAATAGAAACTATGTCAGTAATAATGAGTTTTATTGTTTATGCTACATCTGAGATATATAGTTCTTTAGTGTTACCATGTTTGTGTAAAGCATACCTATATTATAAGTGCCTATGTAATGATTTTCATGATAAATCATCTTACTTTGAAACATTCACAGTGCTTTATCTCCATGCCCAGAAACACAATTAGACTCCGATTTAGAACTAACCCCAGCCCTGGAGCTCACCAGAACATGTAGGCTACTGTGACTATAATTCTAACTAAGGATGAGTGATCTGACTGGATTTGACTTTCCTTTAATGGAGCAATTCCTTTGATGTATTTTTTTCTCAGTCTCTGCTGCAATGCTTCCACTATGGGGAACATGTGTCTTTTCCATAAATCAGACCAACAAATCATATCCCAATCACCTGATCAGTCTTATTCCGAACTACAAGCTGTAAAAAGTTAATTAAAACTCATTTCAACGATGAGATAAGCTGAACCGGGTCAACAATTGTTCAAAATATGGTGAAATAATGAAAAGGCTTCATGCTTCTGAAATCCTTTATTCTTTTACTAATTTTTAAAAATCACCACATGTATATTGTGAACATTCAGTGTAAATGACAATGCTTGTGCTGTGTGGATTGTGAGGGTCTCAGTGGGGAACTAACAGGAATACGTGAAATTAATCCCGATAGAAAATGCAACATTAACCATAATAATAATACTGCCCTTCACCAAACTCTCAGGATATTAAATCAACCACAATAGAAAGTAAAATTAAAGAGCCATATCACCTTGCAACACAGAAAATGCACTTTAACATTTCCGTTTCACATTTAAAAATGCAAGTAATCATTAAACAATATTTTTGACAGTTTCATATGTTCCAAAAAATCTATCATTTCAATAAAGAGAATGGAGTACTATGCTAATGAATGCGATATCTGCTGCTAGTTGGTTTATAAAAGTTTATTCCCGGGATGTGGACATTGCTGGTAAGGCCAGCATTTATTGTCTATCCTTTGAGAAGGTGATCCGTGTTAGTCTTGAGATGGTAATGATAAGCTGATATAAAATCTCACATTTTCCATCATCTCCACTCTATTTATGTCAAGTCATAGTAATATGCCAGTGTAAAACTGGTATCCACGGATGCTAGATACTACTTTGAAGATGCAAGGGATTATCAAGAGAACTAGTTTATACATTCCAAATTATCGTGTTCTTTCTGGACTGTTTTGTGGCCACCTACTTGCTATCTTCCCATGTGTCAATTGTGAAGGGACAACCATTTGTCCTCTCCCCCGTTCTCAGATGCAACACATTGGGAATTCACACATGTCCTTGCCTCTTGAAAAAAAGGGTATAAGTAACTGAGGGGGGCCAGGCTGTTTGATGTTGCATCACATGCACATTGGCACCCACCCATCTGTACCCCCAAGCTACTAGTCGACATGCTCCTACTTTTATTTGTGGAGGCTTTGGTTTTCAAAGGTAGCTGTCTGCAATTCTTGTCACATGCTGTAAGCAAGCCCCCTCCACCTCAGTCACTACTCCATTAGTCGCTGTTAAGGTCATAACCATTCCCCACTTCCAAAAGCTCCGATGCTATCGGCTCATTCCAGGCTGCCACTGGGGACATCTGAAACATAATCCAAACAGCTGTGTATCGATACAACAAGCAAATCGTGGATGTATTGATCTCTTGAGCATCCCCATCAGTGACCTGTGACAACATGACAGGTATTGCAATTTTGTCGAGCAGAAGGATTCCCTGAAGTTTGAAGAGCCATAGATTGAAGTTCATGAGACTATATGCTTCCTTGATCAGTGTCCATATAAAAAAAAGAGAGAAGACTTCCCTTTCTCAATGTGTAACTTGTTTACAACCATCATTCAAGTGAACGCTCGGGTCCAAGGGAGATCCCACAATGCTTTTATGTTAAGAAACTCCATTATGTCTGCATTCTTTACCAAAGAAAGACAACTCTCAGGGTGGATGCTTGGTGATCGAGGCTATTTTCTACAACTATGGTCAATTATATTTGTATCCTTTCCCAGGAGTGTAGCTCAACTGTGTTATAAGATCCATTAATCTACCAGAATCATCAGCAAGTATACCAGACATGTTGATGGAGCTTTTCAGGTGCCTGGACTGATCGGAGCCGGCTTGCAAGGGTCACATTGCCCTTGCATCCAATACCTGAATATATAGTGGTTTGTTAACCCTCTAGAAAGGCACACAAATGTAGGTGAAATGTATCACGATTACTGCATAATGCCTCTACAAGTTTAAATATAGATAGTATGTACCCTCATTTCAAGTGACACATATAAAAAAGCTTTTGAAGGTACTGTCCAACTTCTAGGGTGAGTAGATCATGACTGATTTAGAATTTGCACTGTGACCTAAACTGATTGAAACTGCTGCCCAAAAATTGGTTGAATTGCATTTTATTTCACTAGTGTGAAACATTTATTCCCTTTTTAAATGAATTTTCAAATTGGCAAGAAGACATTAATACAGACCAAAGTAGCCTTAATGCCTAGTCTGCCATTTTCTACATGGCAGTAAGTCAGTATAAAAATTAATGGAAGCTTGCATATTGCTGCACTGATCTCTCCGAATAAATGTCACATACATCTCTCTGTGCATCGTCAACTGAAGGACAATAAGGTGGGATCCAAGAGTCTCACTTTCCCAATTGAGAAACAATAGCTACACAGAGAAAAATACTTTTAACTTAAGATCCATGGGAGTGCATAGGGTTCATTTGTGTGTGCATAATTAACTGAACCTAAGATTTAAGTTATGCCTACTGAAATGTTTTGAAAGGTCACACACTTACATAAAATGAAATGGAGATTTTCTGTGCTGAACATACATTTCTTGAGCCTAAGCTCAAGAAAATCCTGTGTGATATTCTGTTTATTCTGTGTGTGGGGGCAGGAGGGTGTGAACATATAACATATTTAGGCTAGACTAAATTAATTGTTGGCTTCCTTAACACCAACAAACCAAACATGTAAACAATGGGATCTTTCTACCGTTTTTGCATACTGCATGCAGTGTTGTAGCCTCTCTAAAAAACTGGAAGCAGTTACATCGTGTATTAAATATTCTGACAAATCCCAATAAAATGTAGAGAAAGATGGTGTAGTTTCTGGGCAATCACTGCTTTTTGAACGAAGTTGCCGACATCCCCTCCCTGCAAATAACAGTGTTCAATTGCTTCCGCTGAAAGCATGTTTGAGCAGCTAAACCACACACTGAGGCAATGAACAATGTACTGGTAGAGCTTTTAAGTTACTAACCTTCATACCAACAATTATTTAGGCTTGTACCATGAGGCATAAAAAAATTAATTACATTTTTCCAAATTGTTGTTTCTGTTTCTTGGCCTATGATAACATTTTTATCTTAAGTAGTAAGGTGACAACCTGGTAGGATACACTTAGGAAGTTGAATAAAAATTGCAGCAAGGTTTTTTACACTCCCAGATAAGTGTTAGTTTGTCCCAGTTGGTAGCCCTCCAGCCTGTTAATTTGAAGTTGTGGTTTATTCAAAGCCCATGCCAAGACTTGAACAGAAATTGGTGGATTGTTTTCTCCACTATTGCACACAATTTGGCTGCCACATTTGCTTGTGGAGCTACAGTGGCCGCACTTCAGAGGAGCCGTATTCTTTGACACCCTCTGAGCATGGGAAAGGCACCACATAAATGCAAGTTCTTTCTCTTGAGGGTTGCATGCAGCTTTTCTATCATCAGTCAGCAGGAGGCAGGATTCCAAACAGTGGTGCAGTGGTTAGCACCGCAGCCTCACAGCTCCAGGGACCCGGGTTCGATTCTGGGTACTGCCTGTGCGGAGTTTGCAAGTTCTCCCTGTGTCTGCGTGGGTTTCCTCCGGGTGCTCCGGTTTCCTCCCACATGCCAAAGACTTGCAGGTTGATAGGTTAATTGGCCATTATAAATTGCCCCAGTATAGGGAGGTGGTAGGGAAATATATAGGGACAGGTGGGGATGTGATAGGAATATGGGATTAGTGTAGGATTAGTGTAAATGGGTGGTTGATGGTCGGCACAGACTCGGTGGGCCGAAGGGCCTGTTTCAGTGCTGTATCTCTAAACTAAACATGAACAACATCAGTTTTTTCCACCTGCTCACATGAAACTCTTCTATTTAGCAGTCTTGCTGAGAACTGAGGAAATTTTAGTGACAAGCATTCCCAAGCCTTAAACTTTCAACCTTCTGTTGATGGGCAATCCACAGACTGCTTGAACCATTGGGCCATCATACAACTTCAGTTTGTTATTTTTACGTACTGTTAACATCAGCTTGATTTATTTATTAAAGATATTTATACAGGATATCCAAGTTAAGCTTCAATTCTTCTTTACAGTGGTTTCCTGCCCTAGGGCAGTTAACAGACACAACACAGCACAGGAGACAGAGTTGATACAACAACAGATCAACATGAAGCATTGTTAACTATTTGTATTCCATAATCATTTCAATATCATGTCTACTCATTTAATTAAAACTTGCGATGCTGTAAACTGACTGCACATCTACAAGGAGAAAATTGCATAATAGTTTTATGATGTTTTTCTTTTCTATAAATGAGGCCTTATGTAAAAATTTTTAGGGATAAGGGGTCAGGGTTGACTTTGAGTGTAACTACCAACTTTGCTAGCAATTGAAAACCATTACTTCCTGCAGCAGCAGCATTCCTTTCTACAGCACAATGGTTCAGCTTTACCCAGCTGCTATATCTCATTAACGCGCATTTGACCATCACAGCAGACTTTTGAGTGCTGACACTTGAAAGGCAGGCGCTGGCAGGCCATCAACTATGGGAACAGGAAATTGCCTGAAGACAACAATGAAAAAACGCCAGCTGCAAAAACCAAAGCAAAATAACTTTACATGCTGGTTGTTGATTTTTTTGTTTTTTAATTTACACATTCTATTAGATTTAAAACTTTATTAAGGTTTACTCCAAGCAAAGATAAAGATGACCAAGAATAACATGATCATATTTATTCCATAAAAATTACTGCAGTAATTAAGTTTTTGGATGAAAAGACAACACAGCATTAAATACAATATAATTTACCAGAATCAAAATATACTTCAAATCATGCAGAAATCTGACCTTACTGCAATAAATCGCAATCCGTATAATATTCATATGCTGCTACAAGTTGTTGTATTAAAATTGGAATCTTGGGCATAACTTGCTTCAGGATTGACTCTAACAGCATCTACCATTAGTTAGAATTGCCCTTGTCGATTTCATCTTGATGTCTTGATAATAATTTTGCGTTACAAGTTGCTGAAAGTGTGAGCTGATAACATTCCAGCACGGGAAACAGAGCATCTTGGATCTGAGTGAATGGACAACCAACAGGGTATCTGCTTAACCAATCAGATTGAAGGATTATGAACATAACAATGCAAGGTCTGAGAAGGAAGTGTACATTGGAGTGTGTGAATTCAATGTCAAATCAGGTCGAGAAAGAGAAAAAAAGAGAGGGGAAGAAAGATTTGGATTAAGAGAGAGAAAAAAGGGAAAGATTAGATTAAGAAAGAGAGAAAAAGGGCAAAAAGGAAAAGTTAAAACAGTAACTATCACATTCTTAAGATATCCAACAACAATTAAAACCTGAAGAAATTACATGCAAAATTGTACTAGACAACTTTTGGTGCCGGAGTGAGCCATTGGTAGTGACTAAAGATTAGCACATCTTTAAAAGAATCTCTGGTAGCTACTCCAGGTTTAATTAGATATGTACAGACCTAAAATGGCTCTTAAATAGGTTCCTTGTGTCACTTCAGACTAGCTCTAATTTACTGTGGTGAGTTTAGTTGGTGTCTACCATGCAACAATGACAACATTGCGTCACTCAATGCATTTCAACAGTGAATCAGACAGTGAGACGCCACTTTTATAAAGCTAAAAGCATCTCAGTGAGTGACTTTTGGATTTCCACAGTTAGTCGCATATCAGCCCCTTACCTGAAGTTGCTGTAGCATTTATGCAAGAAAATGGTGGGTACTATTAGCCTCATTGTTATTTTGATGGAAACTTATGGGCCATTATCAATTCAGAAATATAAAAATAATATTTAATGCTACTTACAGTGAAATAATGCAGCTTAATGAATCTACGTGTGTAAATAAAAATGTCTATTCCCAGAGAGGAATAGATACACCAGCATCGGAGCACCAACATTCAGTGCCACAGACTTCAAGGACACAGAATTTCTGTTCCCTACCTCTCTTCCCCTCTGCTCAGTGCCTGATCCTAAGCTGGAGATATTCAACAGAGATTGTGACTTTTCCTGGCACTGGGGGAGGAAAATTGGATAGAGCCATCCAACCTGTGTGGTGAATTGCACTTTCTATCACTGGCTATGGGGAGCTTTGAAAAGGGTTTGGTTGAGGTCACCCACCTGCTGCTTTGTAGTTGAGGTGTGAATGACATTGGACTGACGAATGGGGATAGAAGGCTTGGAAATAAAATTACCAATTAAAAAATAGAGTATGGTATAAAATCCCCTCATACATTGAACTACGGGGTGTTCAGATAGAGGTAGTACCCTTGTATTTTTAGTCAGCCGTACCCTATTTCTAGGATGGACTGGAATCACTGGTCCTCATCTACACCCAGCTGTCACTGCTGGCTCCAAGCGCCACACCCCGGTACATCGTCTCAGCTGACGGGCGAAACGTAGTGAGGGGAGAAATGATGAACATGACACCACCTGGGCGGATATCTTTCTTGATCAAGGTAACGGCCAGGGCGGAAGGATTCCAAGCAGCTCAAGTGACCATCATATTCTGGAACAATGGTGTACCACACCATATTGCGTGGGCTGCAATTGTTGGTATACCAGCTATGGATAAAATAGCAAGGGAAGGAGCATCCCTTCAAACCTTTGTCGGCAACCCACCTAGGAGAGGAAACTCTGAATCCAAACCTATGGCTTGGAGACCTTGCTGCTGCCATCCCAGTTCACTGGGCCATGACAGATGAGCTCTAGGCTTAAAGGGTGGGGTCAGTCAGCGCAAACTGTACTCCATCTTAAAGCACCACTGCACAGTCAGGAAGGAAATCCATCCACTCCAACTATAACTCAACAAGTAAGTCCTGTAGCAATGGGAAAGGGGCAAAAACGGCAGGTGCAAGATGGCACTGGCAACCGCATTTCCAATCCTGCATGCAGGCGGCTCAGGAAATTGTTCATTTTGATGATGACCTAGAGATGACATCATCACCTGGTAGCACCCTGAGCGACCAAGCAGCCTTTTTGACAGACAGCACTGCTTGCTCCAAAATTGGAGAGGGGCCTAGAAAAGGTGGCCTAAACAAATGCTCATCTCCCGACCACCCAGTTGGCTTGCTGCAGTCAACAGGCACCTCTTAGTGCGGTCAAACTATGACAGAGAAGGAAACGTGAACTCCTAATCCTTGCTTCAAAAGGTGGGAAAAGAAAAATTCTGAAACTCGCCTGCTGGAACATGAGAACAATGCTCGACTCTTGTGATAACAGCCGCCCCCAATGACGCTCAGCCCTGGTGGCCCATGAGCTAGCCAGAGTAAACATTGATATAGCGGCACTGAGTGAGGTCTGCTTCTCAGAGCAAGGCAGCCTAACAGAACACAATGCTGGCTACATACTCGATTGGTCAGGTAGACCTCAAGGTGAACAACACCTCTTCGGTGTCGACTTCATGGTGACAAAGACAATTGCCACTAAACTTTCAAGTCTGCCAATTGGTCACTCCGAATGCATCATGTCCCTGCGCCTACCCCTCCAAGACTAGCAGCATGCAACCCTCATCAGTGTTTATTATCCAACTCTGAAGACTAACCCAGCTGCCAAAGATAAGTTCTATACAGATCTCCGTGAACTCATCCAGAATGCCCCTCCCAAGGACAAAATTGTCGTCCTTGGTGATTTCAATGCCAGAATGGGCCGTGACAGCCTGGCATAGAAGGGAGTGCTCGGGAACCATTGAGTTGGAAACTGTAATGAAAACAGACATTTACTCTTGGAACTCTGTGCAGAAAAGCAGCTGTCCATAACCAACACCTTTTTTCAACAAAAAGATCGCTTCAAGACTACATGGATGCATTCCTGCTCTGAACACTGGCACCTGATAGATTACATCTTGGTGCGCCAGTGTGACCTAAAGGACATCCTGCATATTAGAGTCATGCCCAGTGCTGACTCTCATACAAACCACCAGCTCATTCATTCAAAGCTGAACTTCCACTTCAAGCCAAAGCCCAAGAACAGGCCGAGAGATAAACCATCAAAGAAATTTTGCGTCAGCAACCTGCAAGCCTCATCTTGCAGAGATAGATATCAAGCAACCTTACAGACTAGACTGGAACATCCTGATCTCACTGCTGATTCCACTCCAGAAGAACTCTGGGAATACATCAAAGCTGCAGTACTGAATACTTCCAATGAGGTCATCGGACCCAGCACCAAGAAGAATAGGGACTGGTTTGATGAAAATGACAAGGAAATTCAATATCTGCTAAAAATAAAAAGGTCAGCTGATCAGGCTCACCTGGCTCAGCTCATCTGCCAAGAGAAAAAGATAGCCTACCATCAAGCATGCAGCACCCTCCAATGTAAACTGAGGAACATCTAACATGACTGGTGGATCGCACTTGTGGAAAAAACTCAACTGTACGCTGATACTGGCGACATAAGAAGTTTCTATGAAGCACTAAAATCTGTCTATGGACCAGCACATCAAACCCAAAACCACTTGAGGAGCGCCGATGGCAAGATCCTAAACACTGACAAGGAGTCAGTCCTGGATCACTGGTCGGAGCACTTTGAATCTCTCTTCAGCACCAAGTGCACAGTGCATGATACTGCCATCAATGGCATCCCACGACAGCCTGTCAAAGAAGAACTGGATGAGAGCCCAACTCTGGAGGAAACTGTGACCGCCATCAACCAGATGAAGAACAACAAAGCCCCCGGAGCCGATGGGATTCCACCCGAAGCCTTGAAGCATGGTGGCCCTGCCCTATACACCAAGCTCCATGAGTTTTTCACGGCCTGCTGGGAAGAGGGCAGGATTCCACGGGATCTTTGTGATGCCATTATCATCACCTTGTACAAAAACAAAGGAGAAAAATCAGACTGCTCTAACTACCGTGGGATCAGCCTCCTTTCTATTGCTGGGAAGATCCTGGCTAGAATAAATCTGAACAGGCTTGTGCCCACCATTGCGGAAGAAAACCTCCCAGAGAGATAGTGTGGTTTCAGAGCAAACAGAGGCACCAGAGACATGGTATTTGCACTCAGACAATTACAAGAAAAGTGTTGTGAGCAAAACAAAGACCTGTACGTCACTTTCAAAGACCTCACCAAAGCATTCAACACTGTGAGCAGAGATGGACTTTGGAAAATCCCTGAAAAACTTGGATGCCCACCCAGGTTCCTGGCCATGGTGAAGCAGTTTCATGAAAATCAGTAATGACAAGTCAAGCAAAACAACTACCTCTCAAGTCCCTTCCGTATCTCCAATAGCGTGATGCAGGGATGTGTGCTGGCACCTACCCTATTCACCATCTTTTTCAGCATAATGCTGCAGCAGGCAACAGAAGACCTTAAGGAGGGAGTTTATGTATGCTTCTGGAATGAGGGAGACCTTTTCAACCTCAGGCATCTTCAGGCTCACACAAAGTCACAAGAAAAACCCATCCATGAACTTCTTTTTGCCGATGATTGTGCTCTCCTGGCCCACAGTCAGTCAGACCTGCAACGTATGACAACACATTTTCCCGAGGCGGCACAATTCTTCGGACTAAAAATCAGTATAAAGAAAACTGAAGTCATGCATCAGCCTGCACCCCAAGAAGAATATAGAGCACCAAGCATTGTCATCGAGGGAACCAAGCTGAATGCCGTCAAGCAATTTATTTATTTGGGGAATGTCATCTCGTTTGATGCCACCATAGACAAGGAAGTGGACAATAGGCTCTCAAAAACAAACAGTGCATTTGGCAGACTCTACAAACATGTGTGGAGCAACCACAGCCTAAGAGCACAGACCAAACTCAAAGTGTACAAAGCCATAGTCCTCATCACCCTTCTGTATGATGTCAAGTCATGGGTCCTATACCGCCGTCATGTACGCCTTCTGGAGCGCTTCCATCAGCGCTGTCTCCACAGCATCCTCAAGATCCGCTGGCAAGACCGCATCTCAAACATTGAAGTCCTGGAAACAGCCAACATCACCAGCTTTGAGGCCATCCTCCTGCAAAGCCAACTGCATTGGGTGGTCAAGTTGCCCGGATGGACGACATTCGCCTGCCCAAGTTGTATGGAGAGCTGACCATGGGTAAAAGGAACAGAGGGGCCCCATGCAAACGTTTCAAGGACTCCCTGAAGAAGTCCCTCTCTGTGTGCCACATCGACCATCACCAGTTGGAAGCACAGGCCCATAGATCGTGATGCCTGGAGGTGCTACATCAGGAGGGTTACAGACACCTTTGAGACTGAGCAAAGAACCATCATGAAAGAGAAAAGGAGGAGAAGGGTAGATCCAATTGCCCCCAGCAGCAACTACGCCTTCACCTGAACCCGCTGTGGGAGAATCTGCCGGTCGCCGATAGGCCTGACCAGCCACTAGCGGGCCTGTAACCTATGCCTACAACCTTCCCAAGACTTTGTCCGCGAAGAAATGCTAAGAAAAACATTGCACTACTGAAAATAAATCATTTTGATTAAATCTGTAAGGTAGAATATGATATTACTTTATAATCTGATATATTACATTAACATTATCATTTAGAACACTACACTGTAATATACCAGGTGGGTGCTTCATACCAAACAAATATGTACACTGTGAGATGGCTGGAGCATATGATTGATTATGGCAGTCTTGTGATGATTGGCAGGTTAATGAATACTAAACCTGCAGGGGATTCTGTCTATCCTTTATACTGTCAGTTACCTCAGTTACATTGACTTTAACTCTATTGAATGCCAACTTTCAAAAGAAGGGATAATACTGTACATGTCCCCTATAGGCATTCATTTGATGATTTAACATACAGTTGATTCACTTTGACTTTCAGATTTCTTATATCCAGCTCCAAGATTCTGAAGCTGCAGATTTGACTCCAGCAGGGAACCATATCACTATTATGTCAGATTGTTTGTTTGGATGTGGCCTAGACCATATAAAAGCAGCCATGTGTTTGTGAATGTGTATTGGGGGTGCATGACCCCAAAATCAAAGCCAACAAGTGAACAAAGAAATGAGAGAATTTACATGATCTCTTGGTTTCACTCCTGTCATATATCTGCTTACTACTGTGAATCTCTGAAAGAAACTGTAGTCTTCTGATTACAGTTGCTAGTGACTAACTTTTTTATGTGCTTGCTTTTCCACTCTTTCCAGTATCTTCTGGCTGCTATTGGTATTTGCCCACAGTCTGGGATTTCCTCTCACGTCTCAACCTTACTTTGCCATTTGTTTTCAATCCTTCCTGCCACCTTCCTGCCTGACTAACTCAGCTAACAGCCTAACCTTACAAAAAAAGGCCATAGCTTCAAACTTAGAGGAGGAAGGTGATGAAATGTAACTATTTGACACAGAAGGTGTTGAATGTGTCAGTCAGACTGCAGAGAGAGGCATTGGGGGTTCAGAGGGAGAGACTGTTCTTAAGTACCTGGCAAAAAAAAAATGATAGCCATGATTTTTCATGGACATTGGAACCAACAACAACTTGCATTTATATAGCACCTTTAATATAGTGAACTACTCAAGATGCTTCATAAGAACATTATCAGACAAAAACTGGCATTGAGCCATAGAAAGAGATATTAGGGTGGGTGATTAAAAGTTTGGTACATAGGTAGGATTTAAGAAACATTTTAAACAAGAAGGGAAAGGCGGAGAGGTTACCATATGGGCAAGGGAATATTAGATGAGCTCAATTTATGGAGTCTGGAAGACGGGAGGCTGTCCAGAAAAGCATTGGAATAGTCAAGGTTGGATGCGGATTTCAGCAGCAGATAGGCTGAAGCAGGAACATAGGAACAATGTCACAACCAAAGTTGGAGGATAAGATATCGAATGTTCCAGATGGCCTTTCACCTGGTGTCCAGGTGCACGGAGATAGCTGTCACTGGGATCTTTCTGGAGCAGTTCTGTTCAGGAGAAGTTGAAGAGTAGTCTTGCAGGATTTTCAGGAGAATTACTGCATCAGTGGTTTCAGCTATCACACTGGATTCTCAGACGATTTGTCAAAACAGGTGGAAAAGGATGAGTTGGGTGGCTTCTCTCATGGTAGGCATTCAAACAGTCCCAGTCCAAATCAGAAAGCCAAAACTCCTGACAACCAGAAACCTAGACAAGTGACTTCTCTGTAAACAACTCCAATAGCCACCAAGGCTCCTTATGTTTATTTAACACTTCATTGTCTCTTCCAGTAATTGTTTTTTAAAAAAATATCCAAAGTGTCCTTCCAGTAACCCTTAAAAAAAACACAAATTCAGGCATTTTCTCAGTCTTTCAAATGAACCAATTTTTACAATCTTTTAAACATGAGTCCTCAAAAAATATTAATAACGGAAGCACCTTCATGCCAACAGGAGTAGGCCATTTAGCTTCTCGAGCATGTTCCTTCTTTCAATGAGATCATGGATGATCTGCAACCTCACTTCATATACCTGCCTTTGCTCCATATCCCTTAGCCTCAGGCTAACAAAAATCTAGAACCCTCAGTTTTAAAATTAACAATTGATCTAGCATCAATTGTTGTTTGCAGAAGTGAGCTCCAAACTTCCACCACCCTTTACAGGAAGAGACGTTTCCTAATTTCACTCCTGAAAGATCTGGCTGTATTTTCCTGACTAAGCCCACTCGTCCCGCACTCCCCGACTAACGAAAGTAGTTTCTCCCAATGTACCTTATCTGTTCCCCATAATATCCGGAAAACATTGATCAAAACACCCTTTAAATTCTAAATTCCAGGGAATACAACGTTAATTTGTTTAATCACTCCTCATAGCTTAACCAGAGGTGGAGACGGGCGATACTACAGGGATGGAAGTTAATAGTTTTGGTGAGGGAGAGGATATGGAGTTGACACCTCAATTCAAGGTCAAACAGTCTGGTTCAGTCTGAGAGTGTGGCCAGGGAGGAGGATGAAATCCGTGGCTAGGGAACGGAATTTGTGGTGTGGGCCAAAGAAAATGGCTTTGTTTTCCCAGTGTTTAACTGGAAGATATTTGTCCTGTACATTTCAATACTCCTTTGATCATCCTTTTGTTATCAGGTGGGGAAGTAGTAATGAATCTTGTTTAGTAAGAGAAAAGGAGTTCATTTAGAAATAGCAATGTATTAGCAGGTAATATAGCAGGCTCTACACTGCATATAAAAAACTTATTTCATTAAATTATAATCAGACAAACAATAAGGGAGTAATTTTCATTTTAACGCCTGGTAAAGACTGAACATTAGCGAGTTAACTATTTGTTTTACACTTCACTCAAATTTCTTTTCATTAACTTCGCCCATGCACTGCCTGGTGAGAAAAGTTAAACCTGCCCCCTAAATTTCATAAATGGTAACAATTGCTAGTAGTAACTCAAGAGTATTGAGGTAATTTATAATATCCAGCTATTGTACTGGCCAAGATCAGCTAACCGATACACTAAGAATCAAGCCTAGAGCATTCTGCATGCCTTAGTGCAATGCCAAGGGGTACTTTTACTTAAAAGTCCATCAAAACAACCTTTAAGAACTCCTGTGGTCAATAAAAAGAAGGGAAAAACTTCATAGCAGAAATAGATAAGAAAATTAGCACTTTTGAGGTAATTGCTGAAGGTGGCAGGAAATTTCCTCAGCCAAGATTTAGGCAGAAACTACCACACAGGCAGAGAGTGAGCTAGCTGGAGGCCATCCCACATATCACTGCCACTAATAGTGAAGCAGTCTTAATCCTTATAGAATGGTTGCCAACCATTTAAGACTGAAACAAATTCTACCTGAAGGCTACTCATAAGAACTAGGAGCAGGAGTAGGCAATTCAGCCACTCGAGCCTGCTCTGCCATTCAATATGATCATGGCTGATCTCATCTCGGCCTCAACTCCACTTTCCTGCCCATTCTCCGTAACCCTTCAGCCCATTACTAATTTACAAGCTGTCTATCTCCCCCATAAATTTACTTGATGTCCCGGCATCCACTGCACTCTGGGGTAGTGAATTCCACAAACTCACGACCCTTTGAGAGAAGTAATTTCTCCTCATCTCTGTTTTAAATCTGCTACCCCTTATCCTAAAAGTATGACCTCTCATTCTAGATTGCCCCACCAGAGGAAATATCCTCTCTACGTCTACTTATCAATCCCCTTAATCATCTCATATACCTCAATTAGATTTCCTCTCATTCTTCTAAACTCTAGAGAGTAAAGGCCTAAACTGCTCAATCTCTCTTCATAACACAAGCCCCTCATCTCTGGAATCAATCTAGTGAACCTCCTCTGAACTGCCTCCAATGCAACTACATTCCTCTTCAAGTAAGAGGACCAAAACTGTACGCAATACTCCAGGTGCAGTCTCACTAATGCCTTGTACAATTGCAGCAACAATTCCCTACTTTTATACTCTATTCCTTTAGCAATAAATGCCAAAATTCCATTTGCCTTCCTTATTACCTGCTGTACCTGCATACAATTTTTCTGTGATTCATGCACAAGGACACCCAGATCCCTCTGCACAGAAGCACTCTGAAGTTTCTCTCCATTTAGATAATAATTTGCCTTTCTATTCTTCCGACCAAACTGGATAACCTCACACTAATCCACGTTAAACTCCATCTTAAAATGTTGACCCATTCACCTAACCTAACCATATCCATTTGTAAATTTCTTATTTCTTTATTGCAACTTACTATCCCACCTACTTTAGTGTCGTCTGAAAATTTGGCTATAGTACCTTCTATCCCTGAATCCAAATCATTAATATAGATTATAAATAGTTGGGACCCGAGGACTGAACCCTGTGGCACCCCACTTGTTACATCTTGCCAACCAGAAAAGGACCCATTTATCCCAACTCTCTATTTTCTGTTGGTTAGCCAATCCTCTATCCAAGCTAATAAATTACCACTAACCCCATGTGATCTTACCTTGTGTATTAACCTTTTGTGTGGCACCTTATCAAATGCCTTCTGGAAGTCCAGATATACTACATCTACAGGATCCCCATTATCCACTTTACCGGTTACATCTTCAAAGAACTCCAGAAAATTAGTCAAACACGATTTATCCTTCATAAAACCATGCTGACTCTGATGGATTGCGTTTTGACTTTCTAAATGTCCTGTTATTACTTCCTTAATAATGGATTCTAACAATTTCCCAACGACAGATGTTAAACTAACTGGTATGTAGTTTCCTACTTTCTGCCTCTCTCCATTTTTGAATAAGGGCATTATATTAGCATTTTTCCAATCCACTGGAACCTTTCCCATATTCAGGGAATTTTGGAATATTAAAACCAATGGATCCACTATCTCCACTGCCACTTCCTTTAAGACCCTAGGATGTAGGCCATCAGGCCCTGAGGACTTGTCTGCCTTCAATCATAATATTTCATATTCTAAACCCACCTGAGTACAAAGCATCCAAGCTGAGTTTGAGGTCGGTGGGCAAAATGTAGAATTGTTGGTGCTGTAATTATTGAAGAAAAAATTCCTGTACAATTCATAATCTCATAGTGGAGTGAATTGAGAGAAAAGCCTTGAAAGGAATGTATGATGGGTCTGGCATATAAATAGAGTGAGTAGAAATAGTGTTTGGGCCTCCAGTGTGGAGTCACTGAACTTGACTTAAGTTTTGAATTTGGACCTATTTTCACACATAGCGAGTACCTACTGTAGGAGTGTTTTCTTTGTCTCAAATGCATTGGAGTCACTTGGGTGGGAGTGATTCTTAATATGCAGTTTTTTTTGTGGCTATTGTTGTGAAATTAACAGCATTTACTTCAATGCAGAAGTTAAGACCCTTTCGAATCCAACTGGATCTGCATTGAGCAAGGGTAGCTATACAGTGACATCAACTCACTGTGCTATGTGCTCAGGCTTTGAAATGTGTAGCACAGATTGACTGGAGAGACTAAGGACTGTTTAGTGCATTACAACCGAGGCTGGAGGAGAGCACTGTCTTTCTCTAATTCCACTTCTCCACAGGTCACAACATATATTTAACTGTTTACCCAGTTACCGATACAGCCAATTATATACTCTATTTTTATTTCAGAATAAATCCACCAACCAGGTTTCTTTAATAAAGAACAAAATTATCAATTTATTATAAAACAAGACTTTTTCAGCAAAGATGCAAAGCATTAACACACAGATTGAAATATGAAAGTTCCCTTCTAACTTAGCCCAATACACACACACATACAACAAAAACAAGAAATGCTGGAATCACTCAGCAGGTCTGGCAGCATCTGTGGAAAGAGAAGCAGAGTCAACGTTTCGGGTCAGTGACCCTTCTTCGGAACATACACTGGTTAAAGAAAAAAATAAAGAAATTTTCTCTGCAGAGAAGGCAAAAAAATATACTTTGTCCAAATACTTGTTAATTCTTGAAAGAAAAGGAGAAGATATGGAACAATATCATTTGTTTCTTTATTCTGGCATCCCAAAGATGTGTAGCCGGCTGTTACTGGGATCTTTTTTAGAGCAGTTCTCTTCAGGCGACGTTGAGGATTAGTCTGGCAGGCTTTCCAGGAGAAATGTGACATCAGGGGTTTCAGCTATCACACACTTGATTCTCAGGTTTTCTCAGAGAAGTGGAGAAAAGATGAGCTGGTGTATTCTCTCTTAGCAGGCTGACCCCCAACTGACTCAAAACAATATCCAAAACGAAACCAACTCTTGACCACCATAAACCTTGACATGTCACTTCTCTATAAACAACTCCCCCTAGTCACCAAGGCTCTTGCTATTTACTTAGCTGAAGACATGTGACTTCCAGTAAGTGTATTTTTAAACTATGTCCGGAAGTCCTTCCAGTGAACTTTAAAAAAAAACAAAGTCCAGCAGCTCCTCAGATTTCCACAGACTTTTACACACAAGTCCTGAAAAATATCAAAACATGAAAACACCTTCATAACACCTCCATCCTTGGAGAAATAAAACACCATTTTTAAATACATTTCATAATAAAGTGTGGACAAAAAACAGAATATGGAAAAAATAGTAAAACAATTTACACACTCATTCTCGTTCACTCTTTACCTGTGACTGATACAGTTAAGCCCTGTACCATCTTGGTACTCAGATAGCTCAAGGCAAAGTTAAATTCTAGACAAAGCATCAGCAATTACATTACTTTTCCCTGCAATGTGGATAATCTTTAAGTGATAGGGCTGAAATCGCCATCAAAATAATCAGGCATTCTGGTTTTTGAATTTTTCCACAAAGGCTAGGGAGTTATAATCAGTCTATACCAGTGTCTCACTGCAGTCGTAGCAGACATATACTTCAAAATGTTTAAGAGCTAGTAGTAAGCCCAGAGTGTCTTTTTCCACTGTTGAATATTTCTTTTGGTGTCAATTTAGCTTTTTGGAAAAGTATCCCACTGGCCTATATGCCTTAGGTAGGTTATCCGCACTTTTACAACTTCACTTTTGGCAAGGTTTATCACCAAATCAGCCAAGTGTAATTTTCTAAACAGAGCTTCTAGTTGCTCCAGGTGGTCCTTCCAAGTGTCACTGTATACCAGCACATCATCAAGGTAAACCACTTGGTTCAGTCTCTGGAAAGTTGCTGGATCATTTTTTAGCCCAAATGGCATCACTCGGCATTGGAAAAGACCATCTGGTGTGACAACGGATGATATTTCTTTAGTTCAGGGTGTTAAAGGAACTTGCCAATATCCCTTTAACAAATCTATTTTGGTAAGAAACGTGGTGCTGCCAACTCTGTCAATACAGTCTTCCAAGCGACGAATTGAGTAGGAGTTTGTCTTTGTTACTGCATTAACCTTTCTGTAGTCTATGCAAAATCTAGTTGAACCCTTTAGCCATTTCTCAGGTCATTACACATGAAGGAAAAATTCCTGGAACCTTTTCCTGCAACTACTCTGGCTCTTTGACTTCAGTTGGTCTTTCCATGACTACTGGAGAAGCTACTACCTTTGTTCCGGTTTACCTGCCTCACTTGAGGGATAAGGAGTTGCTTTTCCTTTTGATACGATAATCAAGGATATAGTGATCATACTCAGTGCACACAAACTAAGAACAAACTGAGTATTGAGTTAATGTGGGATCGGTTGCTTCAGTGTCTTATAGCATGACTGTTGTGCAGCTTAAAGTTTTAAGGAGAATTAGGTGTACTCTTTGGCAAAACCTCTTTTTTATTGTTGGATCAGCTAACACCTGGCGGGAAGCAATGTCTTGGTTCATGACCCATAAATAAGGAATCAGTGGGAACCATGATTGCGTGAATGAGAAATTATAGGATTTGGTATGTAAATGACTACAAACAGCAAGGTAAGTGGACTATAATATATCAAACATCAGGTACGTGCTTCACTGACGAAGTGATAATAAAAACTATTCACATGGAGAAGAGTCATTTAGGACTTTTGAAAACTTTTATTATGTTTGCACTGGAGATTAAATGAAATTGTGCAAAATTTGCCAACTATTTGCTTAGTATTTGTTTGGTATGGTGCAGTATTTGAATGTTGCTTAAATTTATACTTTGAGCTTCTTTGTAGGTTTAAATAAATGTCTTGCAATTGTCTGATGTATACTTAAATCTCAAATTATGTTAACTGTTCAATGTTATATTAGCGTGGTGCTGGTGATTCCAAAGTAGCAATCAACAAAAATGTAAACGTCACAGGCAAAATGCCATTAAAAAGCAGACCTCAGAACTGATGCAATCAAATGTACTATTTAGAGGTAATAATTAGTAACTGGAGGCATACTTTAGGCTGTGTTTGAAATTCAATCTTGAATCTTGCACGTTTGTGCAGATCTCTTCCTTTGTGACAAATTGCTCGGAAATACCTCATCTTCGACAGGCATGAGAACAGTGCTTTCAGCACACACGCTCACTTAGACACTCACTATCTCACTCACCAACTCACTCACACTAACTGACCATTTGACATTATTTTATAATATAGTTCATGAATAAGCAAGTACCATTAGAGAAGACAACTCAGTTGGTATATACACTGCTAGCATGGAACTGCACTATGCACACCAGGAATGTCCCAAGTTGAATTCCCAGTCTGTGCTGAGTAAGCATCCAGGGAGATAGTAGGAGCACTGTTTAGGCTTTTTAGTGAACATTAGTGAAAAGCGATCTTGGGTGGATGTTGGATGGGGAGAGGATTGGATTTAGCTGTAACATGCTCATGGTTGGATAGCCAGTCCCACTGATACTTGCTGTCCACTTGGGTAAGGTACTAAGTGGTGACAGCAACCAAGGAACTATAGCCAAGTGAAAGGTTGAACCAACAGGAGAGAGAGAGAGAGAGAGAGGGAGTCAAAATTCCAGCATGGTACCAATGTAAGACCAGAAGCAATTGTATCTATTAATGGCCTAACCCGACAGTAAAAAAAACCTTCAAAAGATGTTACCAAGCAACAGTTCTGACTATCTGAAACCATCCAACCTGATAAGATTTTCAGAAACTTGGTGGCAGCTTAACAGAGAACAATGGATATCATTACTAGCAACGATCAACGTTGTGTGTTTACCCAGACATCTGATGTAGGGTTACCTGGCTTTCTACTATCTGCTTTTGGTACATGGTCCAGGAAGACCAGAGAACAACTCAGAGAAAAATAGTGGGAGGGAGCTTACCCACGACAGAAAGATACAAATCTGTCCCAGAATCTTCAATATGGCTTAATTCATTCCCTGCATGCTGTTTCTTTCTTCTTTTCTTCCTAAAACCAGCTTCTTTTTCCCCACTTTCCTGTATGAATCATCTGAGCTTGTGGCTTACATGTTCTTTTCTACTGTGACCTTTCCTGCATCTTTTCACGTTTATTCAACACTCTTCGCTCATTCATATGGAGATCTTTAAGCACTAAAATTATCAGCCAACTAAACTTCCAGCTTTTTAATACCCCAAATAATATTTTGTTAACCTGGGACCTCCAAGATGTTTTGGGTCCTAATTACTGTTGAGTGGGAAATGCACTTAAGAGTTTATTTTGGGCTTTTCCTTATGCCATAATATTCTGTACAAACATCTACAAATGATTAAACAATGAATTAGTTTGAGTAATTAAAACCAACTATGTAATCCAGGATGTTCAGTGCTCAATTGCTCCTGCAGTCTTGGGACTGAATTTTACCAGCCCGAGTGGTGGGAGCAGAGGTGGACGGGGCTGGTAAAATACCAAGAAGCCAGCAGTGGGCTGTGTGCTGCATCGGCTGCCCACCCCATGGAAGCAGACAGCCAATTGAAGCATTTAAGGCCCAAATTAGGAGCTATTAAGTGGGGCCACAGGCATTTTTTCATCAGCAGAGAGGCCCCTGCAATGTGGGGAGGCTGCCAGCTTCATGAAGGTGGCCACCCAGCAACAGCCTGGTTGGGGGTGGGGGGGCATCCGAACCAGAGTCTCCATGGCCCAAAGAAGGGGCCGCAGGCTGGGAAGACAGCCCCACGACCCTAACGATCATCCCGGAAGGGTTTCCCCTCTGACCTTTGGCTCCCTGGTCTTTATTTTCAATTTACATAGCTGGATGTACCCTGAGGTCTCTGAGCTGCCTCAGCAGTGCCCACCTATCCCGGTGTTTTGATCTGATTGGACTGGCAATATCAGGACCATGCCCCCGCCCTTAATTGGGTGGTGGACCTGGAGGTGGCCAATTAGGAGCCTGTCTCGCTGCAGGTAAGTCGGGGCTCGGGACCCCCATTTGGTTCCAATATCAAGGTCCCAAAGCCTGCAGTAAAATTGAGCCCCTGCAGTCGAACTGTAGCTTATTAAAGTTGGTATCATCAAAGCTCAGTGCACTTTGAGTAGCTTTATTTCAGAATTATTTCAGAATTCAGAACAACTGTGGTTAATGCCACATCTGTATAATCTGCAAGCGCAGGCCGTAATAGCCGCAGTTTCTCATTTAACAGAATAAAAAATGGAGTCTTGAGCTCACGGGAACAGGAAGCTTCACCTCGTGTTATATAATTGGTCTACTGGGAAGGTGCCACACTGTTCACAGTATCAAAGTTTTTATGGGAATAGGAGGACTTTCAGAAATTGTTGTAAACTAGTTAGAAAAGAAAATTGAGGCTCAGAAATAGCAACAAACAGATGAGTGTAAGAAGTTGTATTTCAATGATAGCAGCATGTTGAAGTGTAACACCTTGCTGAAATCAAAGAGACATCTTTCAATACTCTACTATCTTCAATCTATGGAATCATGCCTGGTGAATATCTTGTTGACATATTGGATGCTCCTGCCTTGAAGGCTTGTCTCAATGTTTATATCAGTGGATAATACATTTTATCAGCAAAAAAATGATTTTGAATTAATAGTTGACTGTACTGGGTTCTGACATTTATAATGTTTTACAGCATGGGTCAGCTAGAAAAAAAATAGGTTTGATATAATGCAAGTTTGTAAATGCAAGTGAGTTGGCTGACTGAACATTTTAGTTTTCTGTAAACTGTATCCTACTTAACTATTCTTCAAAAGATTGCATACAGGTGCATATTTTTCTAGTTGTACACTTTGAATACCAATGCCTGTGGTATATTTGGTTTATTTCATGGTTGCAATGTGCTGCAGCTAACAATAGTTCAGAACTGAAACAATGGCCTCAATATTAACAACTGCACAATGAGTGTGTGAGGGGTTTAAAAGTTATATATGGGAAACGTGACACCGACCCACCACTCACACCCCCACAACCTTTTTTATGCTATGAAAACAGAAAATTCTGAAAATACTTGTAATGAGTTATTTACTGTTGTCTGATGCAACATGAATGAGATGCGTTGAGTCCAGTTTGCTGAAGATCTCAAACAGGTTTATTTACAGCTAGACTATTATATACAGTACAGAGCTAACTATTTACAGAACCTTACTCTGGGTGTTACAGTTGCAGAGTGACACTGGCTTGTAGCCACATGACTGTGTCCTGGTACTTGGCTCATTAACACATTAAGAGCTTAAAGGGGCATCATTCTTAAAGGCAATGATACAACATCCCCCTTCTTTCCGATGATAAGTCTTGTATGCTAAAAGTAAAAACACATAAAATTAGATTACAAAATCTACAAGTATAGAGGCTCAAAAGTCCATATATCGTCTCGGTGGTTTGACAACTCTTGCTCAGGGAATTTGTGTCTCATCTGTTGCTGTTCTTTCTGAAGTTTCTCCCTCTCTGCATTCAGTTTCTGTTGCTCTGCCCTCAACCTGCTAACATACTCTGTTGCTTTTCTCAAGATGACCACTTTTGAGGCCTTGTCATTCTTGGAAAGTTCCAGCACCTCATTTTGAATATCCAACAGACATTGCTTTAACTCATTCCTCCTCTGCCTCGCATAGGCGGGCCCAATGTCCTTTTGCACCACACGCCTTGCACAGGTCTCAAAATGCAGGAGAGCTTTGCGGTGAGTGGAACCAACCACACTTACCACACAGCTTTCTTGCTCTTTTTGACCAGGTTATTGTGCCGATACTGTTGGCTGCACCTAGTGCTTGCTGATGCTGTTGTCCAGCTACAATGGCTTCATATCTCCTGCCATATTCCAGCAGTGCATCAATGCTGTGACCTTTCTTTATTCCCAAGAGGTCTTTCTGAAACGCTTCAATGGGTGTCGATACAATCACTAGCTCAATTATTCGGTCCTGTTTCTGAGAAGTTGCAATGGTTTCCCTTATAAAGGCATCCAACGATGAACTGGTCTATTGATTCCTGTGGCTGTTGCCTGTAGGACATAAATTCCAGGCTATGAATTCGAAAATTCATTCATAATCGGAACTGATCTTCTAGCACTCTCCTTATGTTTGCAGGATCTTTCTAGTCCTCGTCAGATAAGCCTGAGGTATCGATTCTGTGTATACCCTCGTTTCCGACTGCTATTACTATTTTTACAGCTTTCTTTTCAGCTTCTATTGTCTCTTGGTCAGTGAAGCGTAACTGCATTCTTTGTTTGAACAGTTGGAACTCGGATAGGATATCCAAGGCCTTCCAGTTCATGTTAGGAAATTTTGCATCCATCTTCCTGCTGTTCTTTTGCGTAAAACTTGCTTTAAGACTTGTTCTTTGACTCTGCACTGTTTCCCTTTAAAAGATTGTCCATTATTTATACCAGCTGCTTTGATTGACAGGAGCAGCCGTTTTCTTGTGCTGTGTGTTTATCTTGCTTGCAGCGCTTAAGCCTGTTCTGTTTAACCAGCTGTTCAATAGGCAGTTCAATGGGTTTATTTTAGAATTTTTTCATGTTCTTCACACTTGAGTGGTTTTAATGGTTTATTTTTACTGTGGCTTCATGAATGGAAGCTCTTGGGTGCTAGGCTCTCTGGTGGGTGCTGAGGGACTTCAGCCTGTGCTCAGAGGGGATTGGAAAAGGTAATGTTCCAAAGGCAAGGCCCTCTCTCCAGTAATAGTACACAGGAGGGGGCACGTCCAGCTGGCATGGGTTTCATACTCCCAGTCATCATAGACCCTCGCACTGCACAGCAGAGACTCAGAGGGAGGCAGGGCCAGGCAGCAGCTGGGCGAGCCGGTGAAGATTGACTAGGGGGGCCACAGCAGCTGGCTGCACCAAGCAGGGCCTATCCATGGCAGAGAGTGTACCAGACTCGCCTCAACTACCTCCAAATGTCCAAGGGACAGTGTCAGCGAAGACTGTGGCACTCAAGGGAAGCCGTCACCGACTCATACACCATGCTGCAGGATGATCTGCGACCAATGGGCTTTGGTGGACATCCTATGCTGATGGGCCTCAAAATCACCCTGGCACTCAACTTATATGCATCCAGATTTATCCAGGGATCCACCAGGGACATGTGTGCGCAGTCCCAGGCGCAGCCCACCACTGTATCAAGGAGGTGGCCAATGCTTTGTTCAAGAGGGCCGGCGACTATGTGCTCTACCGGACCGACCATGGCAGTTAGTCAGAGAGGACCATCGGCTTCGAGGCCATCACTGGATTTCCCAGGTGCAAGGTGTCATTGACTGCACGCATGTGGCCATCAAGGCTCCTACAGAGCACTCAGGGACAAGGGCTACCCGTTGAAAACATGATGCCTTTGAGGAATCCTTACAATGCAGTACAGGAGAGTTGCAACACCTGACACGGATCCACCCAAGCAACCATCAAGCAGGCCATTGGGCTGCTAACGATGAGATTCCAGTGCCTGGATCAATCCGATGGAGCCTTGCAGTATGCCCCTGCAAGGGTCTCCCATATCGTGGTAGTCTGCTGTGCTCGGCACAATCTAGCACTGCAGAGGGAGGATGCTTTGCATCAGGAGGACATGATTGAATGTCACTCCTCATCCACAAGGAGGATGTGGTGGAGGATGCTGAGCAGGCAGTGCAGGATGATGAAGCCCTTGTATCGGAGGTGAGGGCCATTGAGATATGTACAAGGGAGGCTCGGGACAATCTCACACATACCCGGTTTCTGCCACCATGGTGCCCATTTCAAGTGAACTCAATAAAGACTGGCTTCACTCTATTCCGCATGTCGCCTCTTCCCTATCGCACTCATGTGCCTTGCGCTCATGCTCACCAGGTGCACACACAGAGCTGAGAAGGTGACCATACGCAGCCTGCCCCTGGTAGCCCATTGAGGGAGGAAGGGTGAAGATGGCATCTGACAGGGCAGCAGGGAATGCATGAGAGATTCTCAACAATGAAAGTGACCTCCATTTATTTAAATGTTCACAATACCCAATAACAAGACCAAGTTGAAAATACCCATGAAACCCCAAGTGTGTCTAGATGCTCTTCTTCACGTGCTTCCGTGAGCTTCTATGAAGTGTTCCTCCTGCGCTGGCAGGTAAGGTTGAGGCAGGCTGCTGAACGCACTGCCCATGGCCTGGGATGACTTTTGCGGGTGTCCCCTGGCTGCCTGAGGCCAGGAGGCCCCTGGCTGGCTGAGGGATTGCTGCACTGGTGCAGGAGCCTCCTTAGTCATTGCAGCTACTGGAGCTGGGGTCACTGGCAGAGGGACTGAGGAGCCACTGTCCACATTCAGAGCACCCTGATGGGAGCTGCTCCTCCATTTCAAGGTTCACTTGAACCTCTCTGCTGACCAAAGAAGGACAAGGACCCGGAGAAGACTCCAGGTGCCTTGTCTCCTCTTGCCTTGCCACTGCTGCATTGATCTCATTGCCAAGGCCAGGGTATGCAGGTCTGTGTGCATCTGTGGGATTTGGCTCTTCTGGAGGGTCGGCAACCTCTGGATGAAGAAAACCATGTGCTCACACTCATGGCATGGATGGATTCCTCCATCATCTGCCATGACTGCTCATTACCTCTGGAAGCTCCACCAGATGTTCCCTTACCTCGGTCTGCAACTCCAGCATGTTCTGTGCTGCCGACACCAGAGGCTCGCCATCAGCTGGGGGCTCAGCATGGGCCTGGCCTCCTACAGTCCTCCGACTGTCAGTGGCCTCACCTGTCATGGCTTCCATCAGCTGCTTGGAATTGTGTGTGGTGCTTTATATCTAAGCCCAAGCACATTCTCACCAACATGAAAATATCTGCACTGGTGGAGGGTGCAGAGGAACAGTGTGACATTGCATCCTCTGAAGATTCTTCCTCCTCCTCCTCAGTGACTGACGGGATTCCAGTGGCGCCAGCAGACGATCTTCCCTCTGACGTGCCACAACCTGCATGAGAAAACACAAACATTTCGGGGTTCTTCTGCATGGATTTGCCCATGTCAATCATGTGTGATGTGGTTCTCTAGAAGGATGGTGGTGGGCACATGAAACCAATGCCTCCTCACTCTGTTGGGTGAACATTCCTGTCTCTCCGTTTGCTATGGAACGGCTGCCCTGGGAGCCTGCTAAGTCCAGGACCTGCTTTTCTGCCGGGATCAGTTCTTGGATGCCCGAGATCCCACCTCCAGTCTTCATCCTTTCCCTAGAATTGTTGATCATTTTCTCCTGCAGGCAGAAAGAGGGACACTGTTAGTCTTTCCACAGAGACCAGCTAGTGGCAGCCCTTTAGCCCTGATGAGGGCTCCCGAATGCCTCCTCCTCACATCTGCTCTCAAGAGACATGCAGCGGGCAAGCTAGGACAGAAGGCCGGCTGTCTTCGAGATGTAGCTATGCATGTGACATGATCTGCTGTTGCCTCAGCCCCTTGGCATCCCCTTTGCAAACACACTCTGACTATGTCACACTCCCTCCTGTGTGACCACATGCCAACTCCAAAGATGGGATGGGTATGAAGGACTCACCTTGGCAGAGCAAAGGGGGTTATTGACCTTGTTGTGGCACTAGATGGTGACCCCACAGTTGCTGACCTCCTCTGTGTTCTCTGTACAGGCTTGCTTGGTCAGGTGCGAGGGTCTCTTCCTGCCATTCCTTAGGAAGCGGATCTCCCGCCTTTCCCTTATAGCCTGGAGCAGTATCCGCAGGGAAGCATTGCTAAACATTGGGGCCACCCGGTGACTTCCGTCTAACATGGTCCCTCTTGGCTCCTGGTCAGCTCCTGGCCTAATGAGGCCTTTGTCAGCAGCATAGCGGCACAGGAACTCCAGCCAGGTGGAGTCAGCAACACAGCAGCACAGGATCTCCAGTCAAGGAAGGGCTGGGGGTGGGTGGGCGATCAGCAGCACAGGGTTTCCAGGCAGGGGGTGGGGGGTGGGGTGCGGGTCAGTAGCACGGCCGCACTAAGGGAAACCAGCATCAAACTGATCAAGTAAAGCAGCAGTTCAAGCAGGGCTGGGAGCGTTTTAAATATGGCGCCAGCACTTGCGTTCGTCTCACCTGATGACACCATACATGTCTCGTCGCCTACCCACAGCCTCCACTCGGATGGACCTCACACCTCCTGCATTCAAATGGACCAGCCGCCACGTAATCGCGGCCGTACACGTGACGTGCAGCGACGCCACCTTTATCTGGTGCCGTCATCAAGACCTGGCTGATAAAATTCAGCCCACTCTTTGCAGACAGGGCTTTCCACCAGAAGCACATGGTCAAAGAAGTGTTGCTGATGGCCTTGTGCTACGTCAACCTCCAGAAGTGGACACCAGACTGCCTGATTTTTCTCCAGCTGCATCTGACTTTTGTCAGCACCTGTTACTACACATTCTTTTGCATGCTAAGTATGGAAATCCTGAAACAGAAGAAAAATAACCCACATTTCCATTGCAATAGGGCTGAATTATGGATTTGAATTTACTTTAACAATTGGAAAGAAACAAAATTTACATTATAGCTATCTTATTCCCTTCAGTTATGATTATATGAGAAAAGTATGAAAAACCCTTTGCTCAGGTAGCGTCACAGTAAAGGGTGCTACAACAGGACTATTCAATTGCTTGTATATAGAAGAGGGTGCAATGTGATTGACATTATTATTATTGACATAATTACATATGACATTACAAATTTGTTAACTTTATCTTAGCTTTAAAGAAGTATTTTGCCAAGTAGTTCTATGCAATTTTCTCACAAACTGGGTTTCCGTTGCACTGCTGGGAAAGTTACAATAACAGAGCAGGAGCAACTCCGAGGAAATTCACAGCCTGTGACAGCAATTACATTTTCTTTGTTTTTTGTCTTTTCCTTCATGCCTCCAGTGCTTTAGGAAAGGCTTGCAAACAATTTTTTACTGTCCATCTCATACAAGAATTCCCTACATATGGTCGAAGCATGTTTCCTTTTTCATGAATACTTTTTGGAGAGTACTTTATTGTGAAAAGTTCTTCCTAATGTGCTTCAGCTTTTCCTTGAGAAAACATGTAAATATCCATGAAATGTTATTTCCAGTTGTTTTATCATGGGATAGGCATAAGAATTCAAAAAATGCTTGAAATTGTAGGGAGCTCCTGATTATAACTTTTTCATATCTTTTCAGTTTAACTGTATTTCAGTAAATGTCCATCATTCTGTGTTTGCTGAATATTTCTGATGCAAATTTTAAGAAATGGCCATTGTTGAGCATTAACTTGCAGATTAAGTACACATGAAAATCTAATTACATGAATGAAAAGCATAGTAAAGAAGAACTTAATATTTTTTATCAAGATTTACTTTGGAGTAAATTCAGCATTGGTGCAACTTTGAGACAAACTTTGTGGTGCAAACTCTGCTACGAAAGAAAACACTGTCATTAGGAAACCTTAGATCTGAAATGTCAGGATGCAGTAGCACCAGCATGAGCCAAAAGTGTGACGAAGTCCACCACTTTTTTTTCCTACAAACCTTTTGGTTGTGTTCATTAAGGCAAAGGATTTTGGCTCCAATGCGTGAAACACTTTATGGATTTGTACCACGATTGGGTGGGGAAGAAATATTCCTCAGACAGGTTCCAGAGCAAAGATTCTACTGCTCTGCTGTACCCCAACAATACATCTTAGCCCCACCTTCAGAACTATCTATAATACACCACTCACAATGTTTCCACCAATAAGTTTACAGATGTCTCTACTTGTCATGATCTTCATGGTCCAACAGAATCACGTCATTAACTTTGTGTCAACTAGTTCTGAAGTAGTTTTTTTGTGCTTTAAGAGGGATGACAATCCCAAACTCAATTCAAATAGGCCCTTTACAATCTTAAAGAGAGGAGACTATTGTTCTAGTATTATGGCCTAGATTCATAGTAGATCCTGGAGATGGAAGGGTACCAGCCCAACCCCCCTCAAAAGTCCGCCTTTGTTTCACCCTGCTTACTTCCAGTCAATCTGTTGAAAAGGTGTCACTGCACTCATCCCTTTTCGGGTTCCTGCAGGTCTGAAGTTTTCTGTTCTGAGGTGTACTTAGGCTTAAACACTTTAAACCAAAAGACGTGGCGTAACACGTAGTAAGAGAAAGTGGTATTATCAGCAAGAATTGCATCTCAGAAATAATAACTGCTGGTCAAGGGGAATTGTGAATATTCAAACCCAAAATCAATCCTAGAAAACTTAGGGGTAATAATACTCTGGAGGTGCTGTGTGTGCTGCATCCAAACAACTTGACCTTGTGCCATAGTGTGAAGTTAATTCACTAACACAATTACAGTGCATGGGACACAATGGGGAAATGTTCCACTTACCTGACCTGCAGGGGCCGGGACAGCCAGAAATTTGTGGGGAACCCGCTAGTTGGGATTCCTCTACATGCTGTGGAGTATGTACATCTACGACATCACTGCTTGGTTCTGCACCTGGAGGCCAGCATGATTGACAGGCTGGGCCTCCAGTCGAGCAGGAACCCAGTCAGTGAAGGCCGCAGCAGCAGGTATATTTGCGTGGGGGATGGTGGAGCTGGGCGCAGGGGTGGTGAAGGGGGTCAATCGGGAATGGGGGAAGGAGGGGGAAAGGAAGGGGGTGGGCGGGGAGGTGGGGTCAATCGAAAGTGGTTAGATCTGGGGTTTGGAGGAGAGGAAGTCAATTGGGGAGGAGGAGGGGGATCAATCGGGGTAGATGTGCCGATTGTGGGGGAAGAAGGGCGTCGATCCCAGAGGTCAGGAGAGATCAGGGGCCTGAGGGACAGGAGGTGGGAAGCTGCTTGGCAGGGATATCAGAGACCTTGTGGTAGGATCAAAGGCCTCAGAGGGAAGGTCAGTGGGAGGTAGGCATTCGTGGAGGGTCCTCAGGCAGACACCTGCACCAAGGCGGTAGGTGCGAAGGCACTCACCTCCTGAATCCATCAAGTCCTTGCTTCGATGAATCAGCCAGGTTCATGAAGCCCAGGAAACCTGGCTGATTGGAGATAAAGTTGAAAATTTGAATGACCTGAATTTAAAGTTCCAACCTGCTTCCTGGAGGGAGTTAGCTGCCCGGCCAACCTCCAGCCTCAGTTCAAGCCAGAAATGGGTAGGTTGGAAGTCGATATAGGTTGGGAACCAGATTTTTCAGACTTTAACTCACCGCCACCCCCACCCAACTCAACCCATTAAAATCCAGCCCAGTGAATTGGAAGCACAACAAAGGTTGGCATATCAAGCAACAGTAGCAATGAATGGGCTGCTAGCTGCCCATTCATTGCCACCATTTGCTTTTTTTGTGCACTGGGGGACATAAGTCCAGTGAAGGTCAGAAACAAAAAAAAAACAGAGGAATAGGGAAGACTACCTGCCTCCACTGAAGCACCTGTGAATAATTATTTAGTAGATCATCAAAGATCAAAGTAAATGGATAGGGAAAAAAAGGCAGTATTTGAAAAGGCCCTGAAGTAAATACACAATGAACAAAACTCAGAAAGAAATACCACAATAGAAAATAAATGAGCAATATAGAAAAAATGAAGGAAAGCTTTTTTTTCATTCATTCATGGATGTGGGCATCGCTGGCAAGACCAACATTTATTGCCCATTCTTAATTGCCCTTGAGAAGGTGGTGGTGAGCCACTTTCTTGAACTGCAGCAGCCTATTTGGTGTAGGTACTCCCACAGTGCTGTTTGAGAGGGAGTTCCAGGATTTTGACCCAGTAACAGTGAAGGAATAGCAATATAGTTCCAAATCGGGATGGTGCCTGACTTGGAGGGGATCTTGAGGTGGAGGTGGTCCCATGAAGTCACATCTGAAGTTCATTACCCAACATTGCAGAAATCTCCGTTTATTTCCCTTTTACATTGCTTTAACATCAATCTCTCTCATCGAAACCTTCATGTCATAGTAATGATCGCTTCTTGCATATGCAATGCTTGACTTCTGGTAGGAAGCAATAAACAGCCATGTGACTTCATGAAGCATCGAATTTTTCACAATCTGGTTTAAAAAAATGTATTTCCAATGTTTAAAAAAAACTTGTATCTCAGTATTTCCTAAATGGCTCAGAAAATGTATCTAATCATTAGATGAGCCACGCAAAGTAGAACAGTCCCAGATTTGATCCCCAATCTGTGTTGAGTTAACTAATCTCAGTAAGGACTCTACAAATACACTTGGTGCCAGCTGCATTTGACAAGGAGAACTAGGCAGGGTTTCTGCTCCTGATCCCAATTCTATTTTGACTGTCACCAGATCAGCTAGCATGGGAAGAGGTGAGTGGTGGGAGTGGGTTGAACAGAAAGGTATTAAGGGATATGGGGCAAAAGTGGGCCTTTAGAGTTAGATCACAAATCAGCCATGATCTCATTGAATGACAGAACAGACTTGAGTGGTTCGATGATCTGCTCCTCTTCCTCTGTTCCTATGAAGGCAGTTGCTGATCAAAGCTGATTGCATGAGGCAATGCAGCTCTATTATTTTTAAATTAGCGCCCCCCCCCCCCCCCCACCACCCATTACACTCCAGCTTGCCCACTCCCTGCCCCACCCTTACTTGGGCTACCTTGGCAATGAGTGCGGTAATATTCCTAATGTCAAATGACAGGATATAATGACAGGAAATATATTGAATGATGTATTCCTATTATTCTTTCATTTAAATGTGCCTGCCAAATATTCAATGTCCACCATCATATCTCACAGAAAATCACTGAAGTGACAGAGGTTGCTGGGGAACTGCCGCCCCACCACATTTCTGCTCATTTACCCCACTCACCCAGAGAGAGAAAGCAGGCGATGGGCTGGATTTTATGGGCCCCCCTGAGGTGGGGTCAGAGGCAGGGGGGCATGATGAGAAGCTTTTTACGTTGTCTGATGCAACAAAAATGAGATGCATGGAGTTCAGTTGATTGATTATTTCAAAACAGATTTATTAAACAGCTAACTGTTATACAGTACAGAGCTAACTATTTCCAGTTCCGAAGAAGGGTCACTGACCCGAAACGTTAACTCTGCTTCTCTTTCCACAGATGCTGCCAGACCTGCTGAGTGAATCCAGCATTTCTTGTTTTTATTTACAGGACTTGCCTCTTGGTGTTACAGTAGCAAAGTAGCATCCTGGTACTCAGCTCATTAGCATACTAAGATCTTAAGGGAACATCACTCTTAAAGGCAATTACACAACAGGAGGGTCCATAGAATCACCACAAGTAGCGGGGGTGGAGGGTGCGTCGCTGCCCCATTGCCAAGCAATTTTGCCAGGCACAGGATAGGCTGACAACAGCCTTCCCGTCCAGAGACCAATTTAGGCGCTTAAGCGGCATATTAACAGCCAATTAAGGGCCTCTTCCTGCCTTCACTAGGATCTAACCAACATATCTCCATCACACAGGGTGGACACCTTGTAAACCCAGCAACTACAGGCCAGTCAGTTTAACTTTGGTAGTGGAAAAGATTTTTGAAACTAAAATCCGGGACAAAATTAACAGTCACTTGGACAACTGTGGATTAATTAGGGAAAGCTAGCATGGATTGACTAAAGGCAAATCATGTTTAACTAACTTGATTGAGTGTTTTGATGAGGTAAAGGAGAGGGTTGATGAGAGCAATACGGCCGCTGTGGCGTACATGAGCTTCCAAAATGCGTTTGATAAAGTGCCACAAAACAGGCTTGCCAACAAAGTTAAAGCCCATAAAATAAAAGGGAAAGTGGCAGCATTGATATGAAGTTGGCTGAATGACAGGAAGCAGAGAGTATTGGTGAATGGTATTTTTCAGACTGGGGGAAAGTATACAATGGGTTTCCTGAGGGGTCAGTACTAGGACCACTGCTTTTCTTGATCTATATTAATGACCTAGATGTGGGTGTGCAGGACATAATTTCAAAATTTGTGGATGACACAAAACTTGGAAGTATTTTGAACTGTGAAGAGGACAAAGATAGAATTCAAGAGGACATAGGCTGGTGGAATGGGCAAACATGTGGCAGATGAAATTTAATACAGAGATATGTGAAGTGATACATTTTGGTAGGAAGAATGAGGAGAGGCAATACAAAATAAAGTATACAATTTTAAAGGGGGTGCATGAACAGAGAGACCTGGGGGTATATGTGCACAAATCACTGAAGGTGGCAGGGCAGGTTATAAACAGACTTTATATAAACAGGCTTTATAAACAGACGCTTAGAGTACAAAAGCAAGAAAGTTATGATGAACCTGGATAAAACACTGGTTCAGCCTCAACTGGAGTATTGCATCCAATTCTGAGCCCCACACTTTAGGAAGGACGTGAAGGCTTCAAAGAGGGTGCGGAAATTGTTTATGAGAATAACTCCAGGGATCAGGGACTTCAGTTACGGGGATAGATTGAAGAAGCTGGGCTTGTTCTCCTTGGAAAAGAGAAGGTTGAGAGGAAATTTGATAGAAGTGTTCAAAATCATGAGGGGTCTTGAGAAAGTAGATAGGGAGAAACTATTGCCATTGGCAGAAGGGTCGAGAACCAGAGGACGCCAATTTAAGGTGACTGACAAAAGAAGAAATGGCAGTATGAAGAACTTTTTTATGCAGCGACTGGTTAGGATCTGGAATGCATGCCTGAGAGTGTGGTGGAGGCAGAATAAATCGTGGCTTTTGAAAGGGAATTGGATGGCACCTAAGGGAAAATAGTTTGAGGGCTACAGGGTAAGGTCAGAGGAGTGGGACTAGCAAAGTTTCTCTTCCAGAGAGCTGACCAGACACGATGGGCCGAATGGCCTCCTTCTGTGCTGTATGCATTCTATGATTCTGTGATTCTATGGTGCCATTATTTTGCAGCTCAAAAAATGTTAATGGGAACAAGGCAACCATAACAATCATAACAATATTTCACCCCTATATTATAAATATTACATAAATTGCATAGTATTTACAGCACAGAAACAGGTTATTCACCCCAACTGATTAATGCCAGTGTCTATGCTGCATACGAGCCTCCTCCCACCTTACTTCATCTAGTGATCACAAAATATCCTTCTATTCCTTTCTCCCTCATGTGTTTATCTAGCTTCCTCTTGAATGCATCAATGTTGTTCACCTCAACTACTCCCTGTGGTAACAAGTTACACATTCTAAACACGCTATGAGTAAAAAGGTTTCTCCAGAGTTTCCTATTGGACTTATCAGTAACTGTCTTATCTTTATTGCCCTTAGTTCTGGTCTCACCCACATAATGATATTGTTTTCTCAGACAATCTTTCAAGTTAAGCTAATTTATAATAAAGCTGCTTGATGCTAAATATGTTTATTCAATCAGAAGCTGAGCCATAGGGCTGAGTTTTCACGCAGACGGCAGGAACCCGACGGCAGGACTGTATGCGGGTCCCAAGCCTGCTCCTGTCATCGAGGCCCTCACCACTGCAATTTGATGTGAGGCAGACTACTAATTGGCTACTCTGCATTCACCGTTCAATTAAAGACGCTAGGCAGGTTCCCGAGGCAGGAGGCCTGTTGAGAGGGCCCATAGCACAGGCCGGTTGGCAGCCCCACCTGGATAGGTCAGCGCTGCTGAAGCAGAAATGTGAGCGTGAGGGCGCCTCAAAATGCAGGTGCTCTTGGAAGCCTGCCGAAAATTTGAAATTAAAGAAGGCCCACAGTTTCTAGGGCCATCAGTGTGGATGGGAAACACCTTCCCAGGAATGGTTTCGGCCATGGCTGTGGCCTTTTCACACTTGCAGCTCATTCATTGGGCCAATGAGTGGAGGCACTAATGGCCCTCCGGCCTACTTCCAGGAGGTCGCCTCCAAGTTGCTGCAGGCCTCCGGACTCAGCAGGGAGCCAGTCCAATGCTGGGAAAATGCCATTGGCGCCTGACTTTAATTGGGGAACTTTAATTGGCTGTGCAGCTCTGTGGAGTTGTTTACCGATTCCCATGGCAACCATCCTTGGGAAACTCGCCCGGAGGCAGGACAGTGTCGGGGAGTCACCCTCACTGGATTGTCTGCTTATTCCCCAGCCCCCTTGCCTCCAAACCTGCCTCCACGGGGCTGGGAAAATTCCAGTCATAGACACCAGAAAGGTCACAAAGAAAACTCCCAGTTTGCACTGATTAAGATGATCTCTGCTCGTCGGCGCCACTACAACTGGCCTGAGTTTGAGAGGCAAATATCAGCCATTGAACACTTGATGGATGGGTATCTACCAGCTGGAAGTTGGGTTTTGGCTGTTCTGCCTCTCAGATAAGTAGCTAGCTGACACCACCAATGTTCTTCCATGCAGAATGCCTACTTAATGAAGCAACTGTCAGGTGCCCCAGGAATCGTCCCCAGTGAGTAGTCAATGGTTTCGGAAGGGGAGAGATATGAAAGTTGCTGGAAAAGAGTGCACAGTAATGAATAAGAAATATGCACCATTGTGGCACTAGCCCACATGGGACTGTTTTGACATGTGCTAAAACTGTTCAAAATCTGGATCAACACATTCCTGAAATAATTTCTGTTACTGTCTCTGAATGTGTTGCCTTCATAATAGCAGCTCAACCAAGCTTAGAGACAAGGCTGACACAGTTTATTATGGTTTTCACAATGTGTGCAAGGGAATCATAAAAGTTCCATTTCCCATGATCGATTACAAAGGGATTCAGTCACTTCTGCATTTTGAAATGGAATTTTGTGCAGATTTTAATCACACTGCTGGCTTAGATGGAATTTCACACTTGTGACTGAAAAACAGTGTATACATATGCACAAAAATGTTCTTCATATGACTGAAATTTGACAGAAATAATGGGCAGGATTTTAACGCCGGGGGCAGGAAACAGATGTCAGGACTGATTCCGAGTGCAGAACCTGCCCCCAGGGGTAAACATTCACTCTTTGTTATTCTCAGGGGGGCACACCCTTAATTGGCCTAGAGACGGGCCTGCCGTCCAATTAAGGATGTCAGTTGGGCTCTTAAAGCTGGAGGGCCAATGAGAGGCCTTCCATCTTGAAAGGAGCAACAGGCTGTAATAAAGGGTAAGTAAGGGAGAGGGCACTTCAAGATGGAGGCGCCCTCTCTCCAATTTTTATAAATATTATATTTAAAAATGGATCTTTCAGGCAGGCCACCACTTTGGGGGAATGTGGGGGGAGGGGGGGAAGACAATCTACAGGGTGGCCTGTGGCTGCTTCTGCACCCAAGCAGCCAGGAAAGGCTTCTAGGCTTGCCAGGAGCGCTGGCCCCAGTCTGCCGGCAGGAGGCCACCTCCAGGCACCTAAACAGTTCACTTGTCGTTTGTGGAAACCTGGAAACCAACTGGAAAATCCCAGTCGGCCTCCTTTTATTGGCTTCAGTAGGTTCCTAATGATCTGTGTCAGTTACCCGCTGCGTGCTGGCAGGTCACCCTTCCACCCCGGCAGCATTTCACCTCCGTAAAAATGGCCTGGGGCAGGATGAAGCCGAGGAACCGGCATGTTGGCCAGTGGGCTATTTTTAGCTCTCACCTGCCTCAGATCTCGGCCCCGGTGGGGTGGAAATCCACCCCAATGTCACAAGAAGAAGTCTCAGATATAATAATGCAAATGTATTGAAAAAGTTGGAAATTTACAAACCAGTTATGGTTATTCCTTCAAGTGAGAGCTGGACTTGCTTTTGTATGTACTCATGCTTGCAAATCAGCAGCGAGTTAGGTCCTAACAGTCCCCATTCAAGCCTGTAGGTTTCTGAACAGGCCACAAATAGACTGCAATTCGGTTTTTAATCTGCACTGCTGCATCAGATAGTTTTTTTTAAAATTTAGATTTAGAGATACAGCACTGAAACAGGCCCTTCGGCCCACCGAGTCTGTGCCAACCATTAACCACCCATTTATACTAATCCTACACTAATCCCATATTCCTACCACATCCTCACCTGTCCCTATATTCCCCTACCACCTACCAAAACTAGGGGCAATTTATAATGGCCAATTTACCTATCAACCTGCAAGTCTTTTGGCTATGGGAGGAAACCCACACAGACACAGGGAGAACTTGCAAACTCCACACAGGCAGTACCCAGAATTGAACCCGGGTCACTGGAGCTGTGAGGCTGCGGTGCTAACCACTGCGCCACTGTGCCGCCCTCAGTTTTGTGCTCAGGGGAGCTTTAGTCATCATAGATCATGGTGGAAATGATGGTTTCACTTAACAAATGGAGAGATAATGGGACATTATTTCAGCTCATTGTACATTTGCTGCTTAATAGTTTCTTTGAAGTAGTGCGGTGAAATATCGGGGTAGATATTAGTACTGAATGCTCCCGCAGCAAAGCTTCATGCAACAGAACTGCAGAGTTTCACACAGCAGAAGCACATATGGGGAATTCAGAAGCAGAGGTCAATGTGTTCCACATCATTTCCCATCCATTATAACTCCATACTGCGGTTCTAGCAGTGCTTTCCAGTTGTGTGATCTCTATGCTAGGGACTCCAATTCTTTAAAAAAAAAATCATCCTATTATGTCTCAATTACAGGTACTCTATTATGTTCAGTACCTCAGGCAGGCACTCAGCCCCTAATGCCTGCTTTAGGCATGGATAAAGGACACGTCTTGTTTGTCATGACCCAATTTGACAGGCCAGAAGTGAGTACGTGCTTCCTGCCCCCCACTTTGGGATAGTAAAAGGCAGTCTGAAAAATGGGTGCTACACAAACTAATTTCTAGACATTGTCTCTTTAACGCTTGCTCCCGCAGTTAGAAATTACTAATTCTGCCTCTTATGCATACTTTCATTTTGTCCTGCAATACAAGTGATGGAATGTTGAGCGCACGTGAAGGGTAAGTTACGACAAGCCTGTGCCCCACTGCAGTTTCAGTGTAACTACAGTGTAACCACTGACCACCTCCAGGTGCTTACCCATTGCCTCTCGAGACAAGGAGGCCAAAGAAGAAGAAGGACTTGGTTTCAAGTCAAAGGCTTATATTCAGGGTTCTTTGTGAGTTGAGTTGCCAGAGCCAGAAGCTCTTTGCTCACAGCAGCACATAACAGAAAATCACAGGCCTTGCAAAATTTACCTCATCCTCTTTTTGTGTCTAGATTTTTGAAGTAGTTGGTCAGTTATTTATTTACTGTTTCATGCTGGCTCATATATTACTTTTACATTATTTTGAACAAACCCCATATCAAACTAGAAAGGAGAACAAAAGAAAATGGAGGAAAGAAATGACACAAGATTGCCAGAAATCTTCACAGCTAGCAGTTAAAAATAAAGAAATGAAACATTTTTTGTCTCTCCCTAAATGCAATGTCATGTGGAGGTGCGTCTGAGATCTGCTAAAATCTGTTCTGATTATTGTACTTCTTTTCTCTGGTCCTATGGTTTTGATTGTGTCATTAAGCTTCCGTAAATAATGGAAAGAGAAGAATCTCTTCTCAGCAACTTCACCTGTCCATGTCTTCCCCATTGTTTTATTTTAAGTAAACAGCTCGTCACCAAAGTAACAATTATCATTTGAGACTTTTGGATGTATTACCTACATGCTTAACTTGCCTCTGGGGCCAGGTGTAAATGTAAAATTCTAATTTTAAAGTCCTGTCTGCACAAAAATGCTCTTCATTTGGCTTTACATCAGAACGGTTTTCAGTGCATTAACTGTACAGATCAGCAGAATTTAGTTTGAGCTTAAAATGAACAAGAGTATGCAATGCCTGGCATGTCTGAAACCACCCAAAGTTTAATGTCACTCCAGATGCTGAACAGTTTCATTGTTTGATACATTCCTGGCTGCATCGTGTGACACAACTATTCCTGACCGAAATGGAGATGATTGGATAATCCCGCCACCAATCATGTTTGAAGACTACATTGCTGTCAGTGACTGGGATTAATTTTACACACATAATTTATATGTAACTATCTTCAACTCACTGCATTCTGCTGGCGAAATGATCAATTTGTATTATGTAGCTATCCTCCACGCATTGCAATTTGCTGGAGAAATTACCCTGCTTTTATCGGGAGATGTTGCTGTAATTTCGGTCATGAATTCTGTTTGCCGTAGTCCACAGAGACTCTTTTCAAATAAACTCTATAGACTGTTTGCTGTAGTGTACTGTTTAAATAGACTCTCTTTGCTGAGTAAATAGACTTGCGTAAAATGGTGCTTGCCTTGAGTGCTGGCATAAGTCCCACCCCTCCTCCAACTCATTGGCTGACAACGCCTCTCCAGTCATCTCATTGCTGAGGCGTTCCTGACACCGGGACCGAAAGTTGTCGTAATTTCTGCTCCCGCCGGAAATCCTGTTTCCCACGTGATTTTGTATTTAAATTAGCCATGCAGCGACAGGTACGGGGAACATGTGGGATCATGTGACGGGGCGGCCTTTCATTGGTGAAACCTGCCATCACTGCCCCAAGCACAATGATCGCAGCTGATATAAAACATTCTGTGCTTGCAGCTTCTAGCATCAGCTGCCTTCCTTTCATGTAAGTATCTTCAGACTAACTTAAAGTGAAGCTTTTACTTAAATCAATATATTTTTGCCTCCCTTATTTTGTGGAAGTCGCCACCAACTTTACATCATTTATTTTCCCTACAGCCAAAGTGAATTTCATGGCAGGCAGCAGGCAGCGTCCCACCCCACGGTTCAGTGATGCCTCCCTGCAGGTTCTCCTCCAGGCCATCAGGAAAAGGCGGGAGGTGCTCTTCCCTGCAGATGGAGTCAGAAGACCCTCCCCCCTCACCAAGGCAGCCTGGATGGAAGTAGCGGAGGAGGTCTCGAATTGTTGTAATTCTTAGAACATGCTGTGCTGCAAGCGAATCAATGACTTGCTCAGATCAGCGAGAGTAAGTGGTCCTGGCAAAGCTGCTACATTGTTTTCTTCCATGGCTCTGTGTCTTTAAGGCAGAGGGTACACAAGCAATGCAGTGGAATGTGTGAGCAGCCTTGGTGTCATTCACTAAATGATGAAGATTGGCATTGTTTATGTGATTGGATGTTTCATGCGAAAACCAATGCAGAATGAGTGATGTTGATGCATGTATGCAATGGTTGTGATGCATCATTTGCCATGTCATTAAATCTGCACTGTCTGCTGCAGGATAAATGAAGCCACTACCAGTGTAAGCATGCTAAGATGGGAGAAGGGGTCCCTGTCATAAGGCTGCTGACCATGGCTGAGGAGGAGGCTTCGGAGATCGTGAGAGAGGAGGGAGGCGGGACAAGTGGAGATGGCAAGGCAGGAGCCACAAGGCGTAAGGATGAAGTGTAATCTCTGCTCTTTCAGCCGTATGTGGAAACTGAAGGAAATTGTGTGAATTCATGTGAAGCACATGCTTAAAGTGCCTCTGTTTGTGTTTCCACTGCAGGTGCCCGCACTCAAGTAGCAGAACACCACGTGGCCCAGGAATCCTCCTCTGGGGAAGAAAATGCAGCCAATGCCCCAGAGGGTGCAGCATCACCTGCCTCTTCTTCCACCTCCATCAGCGCAGATATATCCACATGATCCGCGGGGGGTTTAAGATTAGAATCTAGGTCACAAGCTGGTGGTCACGACACAGACATGTCCCAGCAGCTGAGGGAGCATGTACCGGCCAGGTCCCCTGACAATCAGAGCACTGCTCAGCCCCACGCTCATGATGATCCTCTGTTTGTTGCTACGAGAATTTGGCTGAATGTGCAGCAAAGCCATGTGGAAAATATGTTGGTGATGCCTAAGGTCACTTGTGGCTTTGCACATGCCATGGAGGAGACCATGCAAGCCATGACGTCTGCCATGTCCCAGGCTTTACAGCGTATGGCTTCCTCAGTTGAGAGTCTGACACACTCAGTGGCGAGTCTGGTTGAGTGCTCGAGCCATATGTGATGTGACCTGCACTTCATCGCTGTGAGCTCCACGCAACAGAGTCTAAGTTGAGGAACCTGGACCTCCCTCTAGGTGCTCCTTCCCCTCAGGGAGACAGGCAGGTGCCATCGTGCACACAGATGGAGGAGGAGCACGTGTCAGCTGCCCTGGGGCCCTTTGTTCAGGACATCCCCAGGGTAAGCAGCATCTCATCCTCCCCCACCCGCCCCCACCCCGTGACATTGACCCTCTTACCTCCAACAGGCCAGCGCATAAGGGATACTCAAGCACCATTACTGCAGACCCCAAGTAGGATGGAACCATCAAGGCTCCATTCCTCCAGAGGAGGCCAACGAGGGTCATCCACAGCAATGGGGCAGTGCACTGAGCAGACTGCCTCCACCATAGCTGTTAATGTCAGGGTAGCACCTAGACATATTGCGGGGGGGGGGGAGGGGAAAGGAAATTGAAACAGTCTTGATCACGAAGGTGGCACAGATGCTGAACATATTGTCACAATTGCAAAGATATCAAAACAGTATTGTTTCATGCAAAATTTGATCAACTCTCGGTAATGTTTTGCTTGGTTACAGTTTGTCATGCAGGCTCCCACCTGCCAAGAATGAGGCACATTAATTCCACCACATGAACATTAAATTTCAAATTGTTGCTGTGAAGAAGAGAAGGTCTGTGACAAGGAATTAACAGGCCCCTAACCGCAAAGACACTTTTGCATATTAGCAGACAGTGTTGGAACAAAGGAGCTATCCCCTGTTCCCATAAAATACACAGAACAGATCTGGTCAAACCAGTCAGTCACATGACCACCCTGCTGGCCAACTTGGGGAGTTTTAAGTTGTAGAGACAGTGTTTGAACTGGCAGAAAGCTCTTTGCTCCTGGACTGAAAAAGACCCCCTCTCCTCCTGTCTGCTCCCATCTCTTTCTCACGGAACTGAAACCCACTGAAGACACATGAACCCCAAGAGAGAAAAGTCTCCTACAGTGAAAAAGGTTGAAGAAGAATACTAGGCCCCAATGAAAAGCAAGATCAACCAACAGAAGGACTCTACAGTGAACTTGAAGAACCGTAACAAACTCTTCAGATATTGCCTCAAACCTTTCCACTTTATTTTTCTTCTTTTTTCTGTTTCTATTTTCATGTGCATATCGTGTATGCATGCTAGCATAGGGCACAGCATGTATCCATAGGCATTAACCAAATTTGAGTTTTAAGTTTAAGTTTAATAAAATTTCACCTTTCTTCTTTAAACCTAAGAAAGCCTGTTTGTGCTGGTTTCTTTGCCTTATAATTGGAAAGCAGTGAACAAGGATTCACCAAGGGGGAGCTAAAACACAGTGTGTTTTAAAATGAAAAAAAACCCTGTTGCAGTAAGACCAGGTGCAGGCTGAAAGGGAAACCTAGACCTCTTTCTCACCTGGTCGTAACAAGATAGATACAAAGAAGTTTTTGAAGGCCTATGGCAGGAGCGCAATGATGCTTGCAAAGCATCTCAGGATTTGTTCAGTGTCCATAGCTCATTGGAATTTGAGCCTTCACTCTTTAATGATGGCTATTTTCCTATTGATGATTAGTAACTTTTTCCAATAATGTTGTGCCTTACTTTGGTTTTCTACGGTCATAACTTAACGCTATTTGTAGTGGTGTGTAGTCGCATTCATCATAGCCCATAGATAATTTCAAATGCCAATAACATGAAAGTGCAGCAACGCTTCATTAAGATTGCAGAGATGAATAAGATCTCAAGCAAAAGGGAATTTCTATGGGGAATTGTTATGTTTCTCCTCCCACCATTCCATGATGATGTGGCTTATTGTTGGCTGAAACGTGCAAAAATGAGGTTCTCCCTGATGTCCTTGCATGTCTCTCCATGGCCCTCATATCAAAGATGGCATCGTTGTTATTGTTGTCCTCCCCCTCACCCTCTTCATAGTCATCCTCATCTGAGGAGGACTGGTGTTCCTCCTGTTCCTCTGCCTACAGAATGTTGTTACGTCTAATTACAAGGTTGTGCAAGGCACAGCAGAGAACAATTCGTGACACCCTCTGGGCGTGTACTGAAGAGGCCCTCCAGCCAGGTCAAGGCAACAAAATCGCATTTTCAGTATGCCAATGGTGTGTTCAGTGATGGCTCTGGTGGATGTGTGAGCAGCATTGCACATCTCTTCAGTAGTGCTTTGGGGATGATGTACAGATGTCATCAACCATGTACAAATGGGTAACCCTTGACACCCAGGATCCATCCGTCCACATCAGCTGGTTCCTTGAAAACTGCTGGCAGCTGGGAGCTGCTCAAAATGTTTTAGTCATGACAGCTCCCTGGGAAACATGTGCAAACGTGCAGAGTGGAAGCCTTTGCAATTGACAAAGACAGCAAGCAGGCTGGTCCCAGGGAGCTCTAATGGCCATATAAGTGCAGTCGATCACCCTTTGCACTCTAGGGAAACCAGCAATTGCGCTGAAGGCCACAGACCATACTGCCTGGCTGTTCTTGTCGACAGGTATGTAGATGAAATCATTGGCAAGTCGAGAAAGGGAATTTATCACCTCTTTGATGCACCTGTGGGTCACAGACTGCAAGATGCCACATATGTCACCCATCGATTCCTGGAAGGAGCCACTGGAGAAAAAATTGAGTGCAGCAGTCACCTTGAGAGCGACTGGCATGGGATTCCCACCAAAGCCAAGTGGCTGCAGGTCATGCTGCAGAATCCAACAAATTTCTATGGCCATTTAACGTGACATCCTTAGGCCTCTCCAACATTGCCTCTCTGACATTTGAAGGTAATTTGTTCTTGTCCTGAGGATGTGATGACATGCCAGTGCCCGTCTTCGATAAGCTTGTTCCTCGATGTTATCATTCAGAACATCCTACCTTCCTGTTCTATCCGCTGCTAGCGAGCATTCAGGCATCATGAGTTGAGGGAAAAGAGCCCTCCTCAGTCTCTCTCTTTGTTCTTCTTCCCGTGGTACTAGACAAATTGGGTGTATGAGACCCATGTCACTGTGGCTTTTCTGAACAATAAATAAGCAGAGCATGGCACTTCAGCCCTCTGTTGCTAGTGAGCTAAAACATCGAGGCAATGCAGCCAGATAGAAGACACACCCACTGTCGTTTGCCTCCTTCCACTCTCCTTGCAATCCTTGAGTGTCCACATGGTTCCCATTATCATAGGTAAAGGTGGTGTGTGTGGAATTCAGGGCAAGTCTCTTCACCTTCCAACCTCTTCCTGCAAACTTCCAGCTTGAACCCATCACCCTTGGCCCATCCAATGTTACCGTTACCCTTCCCTCTGTTACTATTGAGCCTCTTCCCATTACCGTGCCCAGTGTAATCATCAATGTATTGATGTCATTCCTCCCCTGTTCCTACTCCCGTTACTATCGACATGCTGACTCTTCTCCCTGAACTTCCTCACATCGAACTGACCATTGTTGCCGAGCCCCATCCCCTCCATATGCAACTGTCGAATACCCACCCATTATTCCAGAATCCATTTGCCCCCTTTGACCATGACCATTCCCTGTGCTAGCCAATATCCTCAATTTGCCACACAGTTTCCTGACGTCGACAGGAGTCATCCCTCCCTTTAGGCCTTTGCCAAATATCTTAATGCTGTGCTGATCTAATCCACCCACCGTCTCCACAGCGGTCAACATGCATCTTCACCGTCAACATCAACCATTCAACATCCTGGATGCTCCACTCCACCCTCCCCTGTTCCTCGATGCACCTGATCACCCCCACCCTTCCTTCCCCAACCATCTTCCCCTTCTCCTCCAAGCACCCGATCAACTCCACCCTTCCTTCCCCGACTACCCTCCCCTGCTCCTCCATGCACCCAGTCAACCTCACCCTTTCCTCCCCACTACCTTCCCCTGCTCCTCCATGTAGCACCCGCCGCCATCCCCTGAGATGATTCACCCTTGCTGCTGCTGAGCCTGGAGGCAAACATCCATTGCAATGCTGGTGTTAGTTTAGCAGCTGAGTGAAAGAGAGAAGAGCACAGTCCTGAGACTCAACTGCATAAATCCGACTGTTGCACGCCCCATTGAAACATTCATGAACCTGGTGGCATGGGAATTTCGCTCGCCGTTCAGTTAATCTGGCAGGTAGTACTAAATCATAACTATGTGTTGGGTAATGAGTATTTATGTTATTTAAATAAATGCAAAGCTGCAATCTGCCACCGCGCTGAGGGAACCCTAGAATGCCACAAACCCGCCGTCGACTTACTTCCTCTAAAATAACCTGCCGTTGGGAATCCGAAAAAACACCTCCCACCAAATTATATCACCCCGTAGGCCACCAAATACGCACGGCGGACAGCATAAAACTCCCGCCAGGATTCCTCTCTCATGGTTTAGCTGAGATTGGGAACTCATCACATGAAGAATATTATGGATGTAAGTATATACTGTGACACTCCATGCTTTTGTCTGTCAATATTAGATTGATCTGAATTTTTTTTATAATTTTCAAAACAAAATGGTTCTAAAAAAATACAACCTAGCTGTCCTCATTATTAAAGATTCACTGTGTCAGCTTGTTTATACTGCCCAAATGTAACGTTGCTCCAGCCTTTTTGGAACACTTGTGTGCATGGATATAAGTTCATCATGGAAATATTAGTATAAGAAGTACATTAATAAATACATCTTAACACTGAATGGATTGATTGTTTGCATTATGACTAATATGTCATATTAGACACACTGAGGTTACACCTACTGAGAAGATTATGAAACCTCAACACAGTTGTATTATATATATATAGCCTACCCTTACTCTATGAATCTGTGGAAACCTTTGAAGGCTGCAATAGCTTGTCTGAACCAAAATAAACAAGCTGAACTGGCAAGTCAAACAATAGCCCTCTCATCCAAAGTCAGCAGATATGATATATAACATTGGTTGTTGCTGCCACTTAGCTGACCCCAGAAAGCTTCATGGGAGGGATGAGAGAAGAATTCATTTCACACTTCAAAGGAACCCACTTTGGTTTTCCGAAATAGCCAAAATTTGCCCATTAGATTTATTTGGAGGTTCAATTGATCTGGTGCAAGAGTAAAACGGGAAAGGTAGCCAAACCATGGCATACAAGAGAAATTAGAGACAGCATTAAATCCAAGGAAGAGGCATACAAATTTGCCAGAAAAAACAACAGACCTGAGGATTGGGAGCAGTTTAGAATTCAGCAAAGTTTGCAAGTTCTCCCTGTGTCTGCGTGGGTTTTCGCCGGGTGCTCCGGTTTCCTCCCACATCCAAAGACTTGCATGTGATAGGTAAATTAGCTGTTGTAAATTGCCCCGAGTGTAAGGAAATGATAGGGAATATGGGATTACTGTAGGGTTAGTATAAATGGGTGGTTGTTGGTCGGCACAGACTCGATGGGCCGAAGGGCCTGTTTCAGTGCTGTATCTCTAAATAAAAATAAAAATAAATAAAATGAGACCATGCACAAAGGAAAAACTGCCCCTGTACATGGGCACTGGTGCTGTGCACATCCTGGCATTTACTTTCTGCCATCACAGTGCATGACAAGTAAGAGCTGCTTATTTTGGATTAATAGAGGTTCTGCCTTTTTTTCTAAATTACCTGGTCGTCTATTAGTGAAGCATCTTGATTCTCAGTCATCTAATAAGGACAATGAGTTTAGTGGGAACAAGGGGCAATATTGTCTCGTACACAAAATGCACAGTGTTTCCCTTTATTTCTGAATCAAGCTCCACAAAATAAACAGCCTAAAGAACCGTAAATGAGGATAGGTAGGCAACTTCCTTTATATTCCTGTTACTTAACATCGGCAGATACCTAACCACCAAAAGTAGCAATATCACAAATATATGTGCATCTTACCTGGCCACTGAAGGCAATATACTTGACTATAATATTGGTTGCAGAGACCCTGGGAGAGATTATAACTATCATTATGTCACAAAAAAGTCATACATTGTGCAGCACGGGTACTACCATGGGCTTTCCACAAGTGGCCCCATTTACATTAATTTGATCTTTTACATTTGGCATGTAAATTTAGCTCAATTTGCATAATTATTTTGTCCCCTTATTAAAAAAAAACATATAAACAAAGATTACCTTAACCTGTCACAAGTTCGCCAGCTGCAACTAAATACCTACCATTTAGGACCAGAACCAGGTTAAAAGTTTTTTTTAATTCCCTGGCAATGAAATAGGAACATCTGATTGCTCATGCTCTGGAGGTTGTGGAGGTGTATCAGATTTTTTTCATTAACAATTTTTTACTAGTCCCTAGTGGTCTTTATTCCTCCTGATTTGATTCTTTAGTAGATTTGTGACAGTTTTTGGGTTCGCATTTATTAAATTTAATCTAAACAAATTCCTCTGAATAGTAAGTTTATCATGTCCACTATTTCATGCTGGATATGGCCATTTTTACATTTGTGTGACTCTGGCACAATATTTGCTTTGGCAAGCCTGGCTTAACCTAATACCTAAGAAGTTTAATTGTTTGGCTTAACCCATTTAAATGCAAGGGTCACTCAACCCAATTCAGGGTAATATCTCACAGATACACACACAAACACACATAAGATCATAGGAATTGTTAGATTAAAAAAGACTAATGTCCATTCAGTTCGTCTTGTATCATTCTGGTCGTCGCGTGATACAACTAAATTGAGTTGTTGACTGATCATTGCCATAAATCTCACACACGCACACACATTTCAGAATTTTTTGATCATTTTTTCAAGAGAGGATTTGGAAAAAAATTACTTTTAAGTGTTTGATTTTAATAACAAGTTAGATTTGGACATGGTAAAAAAAAGGTAAGATCATTGGCAGCCAATATTTGCCAAAAGTGTATTAAAGATAGGCATTGACCCTGATATGCAAGCTGATCAGAAACATCAGGAGAGCCACTATCTCATCCTTGGAGCTCCCAACAGCCACCTTGTGTGTGGTGGGAGGGGAGGTGTGGAATTGGAATGTCCCTTCCTGTAGAGCTTTACATGGAGTTAGTTTCAAAGGGAGGAGGTATGGTGGCAGGTTTGATTAATACCTCTCTGGCTAACCCCCTGGAAAGGGGTGGGAGTCAGGAATCAAGCCCCAATTTCCAATAGGACTGGATACAGCAGGGTTGTCCAACATACGGCTTGCAGGCCAGATCCGCCCCGCTAAATGTTTCCATCCAGCCCGCGGGTGTATTTCAGAGATGAGAAATTTTCCATTGTCTTCTTCTTTCAGACCAGCTTTTTAATAAAATCACAAGTCAGTTTCGCAGCTGTCATAGGGAATAGCGGATTCCCAACTTCGGGCAGCTTCAGGGTCTTCTGGCAGGTTCAGATGTTTTTTTTTAAATGCCGCCGGAAAACCCCAAATCTATCTGAAGTTCAGAAACTGCTATTCCCGATGTCGGCACCTGTCAGCTGTGAAACTGACATGCAATTTAAAAAAAAAGAACTGACCAACCACAAACCCAGATGGAGTTTCCAGTTGTACTCTTAAGCTGCTGTGCTGAGCACTCCTGATCCCTGCAACTGTCAGAGAGAGAAAGATGGGGGCAGGAGAGAGAGAGATGGGGAACAGAAACAGAGAAAGAGGGGAAACAGAGAGAGAGAAGGGAGGAACAGAGACAAAGAGAAAGAGGGGGAACAGAGAGAGTGGAGGAGAAAGAGGGAGAGAGAGAGAGTGGAGGAGAAAGAGAGGGAGAGAGAGAGAGTGTGACAGAGAGAGAGAGAGAGGGAGAGAGAGAGAGGGGGCAGAGAGAGAGGGGGCAGACAGAGGGGGTAATAGAGAGAGAGAGGGGAGGGGAGAGAGGGATAGAGGTGGGAGAGAGAGAGAGGGAAAGAGAGAGGAGAGAGAGGGAGGAAACAGAGAGGGGGGGACAAAGAGAGAGGGGCAGAGAAAGAGTGTGAGGCAGGGAGAGAGAGGGGGGAAACAGAGAGAAAGGGGGGCGGACAAAGAGAGAGAGTGAGAGAGGGGGAGGGAGAGACAGTGATCAAGATCACTCCTGACAGATGGACTTCTATCTGGAATACTTCGCATCACTACAAGGTGGGCAAACATTGACTACTTGTGCAAGCAAAAAAATGCCAGGTGTCTCATTATAGCTATGCCCAACACAGTGATGAGTAAGTAAGTCAATAAATTAATCTTCTCATTTAAAGCTTCATCACAAAAGTGCACATTTGTTCTTGTTTTGATTAATAGTAAGATAATTTTTTAATGTCTTTATCTTCCTGAATTTGTCTCACCAGCCCACTATGTAAGACAAAAATTGTAATGTGGACAACCCTGAAATAGAGAGAAATAAAAATGCACATGTGAGCAGACCGGCTTCATTGAAGAAATAATTGTGAGGACTTTTGCTGGAGTGAAAAACTAGAAACAGTGGTGGTCCAACGAAAGTTGGGAGTCCATAAATCATCAAAATGTCATGAACAGGTACAGAAAATAATCAAAAAGGCTAATCGAATTCTGGCCTTTATATCTAGAGGACTAGAATACAAGGGAGTAGATGTTACACTACAGCTATACAAAGCCCTGGTTAGACCACACCTGGGGTGCTGTGAGCAGTTCTGGGAACCAGACTTTAGGAAGGATATATTGTCCTTGGTGGGAGTGCAGCATAGGTTTACCAGAATGATACCTGAATTCGAAAAGTTAAATTATGAGGTGAAATTACAACTAGAGTTGTACTTCCTGGAATTTCAATGGTTAATGGGTGGTTTGATAGAAACTTTCAAGATATTAAGGTGAACTGATAGGATAGATAGAGATAAACTATTTCTGCTAGTTGGGAATCTAGGACAAGGGGACATAGTCTAAAAATTACAGCCAGACCTGTCAGAAGTGAAATTAGGAAACTTCTACATGCAAAGGGTAGTATAAGTTTGGAGCTCTCTTCTTAAGTCAATTGTTAACATTAAATCTAAGATTGATAGATTTTTGTTAACCAAAAGTGTTAAGATATATGGGACAAATACAGGTATATGGAGTTAGGTTACAGATCATTTAAGAACTCAATGAATGGCAGAACAGGGTGCAGGGGGTAAACGGCCTATTCCTGTTCCTATTTTCCTATGCAGCAACTTCAGAGAGTCAGAAATATACAAACATAAGAAATCTGAGCAGGGGTAGGCTATCTGGCCCCTTGAGCCTGCCCCGCCATTCAATAAAATCATGGCTGATCTGATTGTGACCTTAACTCTACTTGCCTGCCTGCCCCCATAACCCTTTACTCCCTTGTCAAACAAAAATCTAGCTCAGCCTTGAATATATTCAATGATCCAGGCTCCACTGCTTTCTGGGGTAGAAAATTCCAAAGATTAACAACCCTCTGAGAGAAAAAATTCCTCCTCATCTCCGATTTAAATGGGAGACACCTCGTTTTGAAACTGCCCACTAGTTCTAGATTCCCCACAAGAGTAAACATCCTCTCAGCATCTACCCTGAGAAGCCCCCTCAGAATCTTATATGTTTCAATAAGATCACCTCTCATTCGTCTAAGCTCCAATGAGTCTCTTTCCATTTAAATAATATTGTGCTTTTCTCTTCTTCCCACCAAAGTGGGTGACCTCATACTTCCCCACATTATACTCTATCTGCCAAATTTATACCCACTCACTTAACCTATCTATATCCCTTTGCAGGCACTTAGTTTCCTCCTCAAAACTTGCTTTCCTATCTATCTTTGTGTCGTCAGCAAATTTGGCTACAGTACACTTGGTTTCTTCATCCACGTCATTAATATAGATCATAATTAGTTGAGGCCGCAGCACTGATCCCTGTGGCATCCCACTAGTTACAGTTTGCCAACCTAAAGATTCTCCATTTATCCTGACTCCATTTTTTCCTGTTAGTTAGCCAATTCTCTATCCATACTAATATATTACCCCCAACACTATGAGCTGTTATCTGGTGCAGTAAGCTTTGATGTGGCACCTTGTCAAATGCCTTTTGGAAATCCAAATGCACTACATCTGCTAGTTCCTCTTTATCCACTCTGCTTGTTACATCCTCAAAGAACTCTAATAAATTTGTCAAACATGATTTTCCTTTCACAAAGCCATGTTGAATACGCCTGATTGCATTATGATTTTCTAAATGTCCTGCTACTACTTCCTTTATAATGGATTCCACCATTTTCCAAATGACAAATATTAGGCTAACTGTAGTTTCCTGCTTTCTGTCTCCCTCCTTTTTTGAATAAAAGTGTTACATTTGCAGTTTTCCAATCCCCTGGGACCTTTCCAAAATCTAGGGAATTTTGGAAGATTACAACCAATGCATTCATTATCTCTGCAGCCACATCTTTTAAGACCCTAGGATGCAAACCATCAGGTCCAGGGGACTTGTCAGCTTTTAGTCCTATTAGTTTTACTCATACTTTTTCGGTAGTGATAGTGATAGTTTTAAGTTCCTCCTTCCCTTTTGCCCCTTGATTTTCTACTATTCATGGAATATTTTTGTGTCTTCTTCCATGAGGACAGATACAACATACTTGTTCAAAGTCTCTGCCATTTCCTTTTTTCCCTTTTTTAATTCCCCGGTCTCACCCTCTAAGGAACTTTATCTACTCTCTTCCTTTTTATATACTTGTAAAAGCTCTTAGTGTCTGTTTTTATATTTCTTGCTAGTTTAGTCTCATATTCTAATTTCTCCTTTTTTTTTCGTATCCTTTGCTGGTTTCTAAAATTTTCCCAGTCGTCTGGCTTACCACTAATCTTCACAGAAATGCTGGAGAAACAGTTCGAAGACTTTGTTTATAAATCAAATAAGATGGTCCACTGATGTGGGGCAATTTGGCATGCTGTGTTCTTTATTTTGATAAATTGTACCAATTGAACAAAATTATTTTAATCATAATTGTTGTACTGTATGTTTTCTTACGGAGAACTGAAGCAGCTTAATAACTTGTTTGCAGCCTCGCCTCATATAACGGCAATTTTTGGTCTGCTTTTAAAAGATTTAACAAATATACATGCAAAAGACGCAAGTGTCAAGTCCAACTCACAAGGGGATGCTGTGGTTATATTCACAGGTTTAGCAGATATAGGTCAGTGTGAGTCAGCTCCAATAAAAGTAAGATACTCAGACCACTTAAAAGACTGCTATTCACCACTGAACCCAAGAAGGAACCTAAAGTTGTCACACACGCCCCACCTGAACAGATTACTAATGCAGCTATTCAAAGGAAGCTGGCGATAAATAAAATGACATTATATTTCATCAGCTAATTTGGGAATTTATAGAAAATTGTTATGATAGATGTCCAATTGAAAACATATGGGCATTTTGAAATCTGTAAAAGACACTCTTTAAAGCAATTAACCAGTGGAGCTGGAAAGGGCTCTACCAGAAGGTCTTTAGAGTTAAGAGTGCATACCAGCTCTAAGTGCTGTAAAGCAGCAAATACCTTTCTTTGAAAAATGGGCTGTCATTCATCTAACTGCAATAATTCCTTTTAAAGATATATCTCAAATTGGGAAACGTTATTTGCTGACACTCATTTCTCTAATTATGATTTATAATTATCAGCATCTTGAATGAAAACCATACTGTTTTTGCAGCTGCTGCATGATACAAATCATGTCCATATTTGGAAAACTGCAAGGGGTACACATTACAGAGAGGGTTAATCCAGGATGCCTCACTATTATACAAGTTGATTGATTAAGCATTTGCTTAGGTGAGCAGATAAACAGATAAAAAAGTACATTTTCTAACACTTATTTCATGGTATTTTCAGCATTCCTGGGTAGTTATTGAAATCCAGTGACTGTTCAGATACTTAACAGGCACTGCAGTCTTGTCTTCCTCTCTTGAAAAATTGTCATGTGCAGAGGGAGGAATGCAAAAAAAGTAGCAAGATAATTCCCAGTAAATTTGATTCCTTTTGTGGCTTAAACATGACCATCACTTCAACAATTCCTTAGTGTGCTTGAAAATTTCTTCCGTAACATAAGTTTCATATGTTGTGGCCAACTCACTACCATTTACTAATGGCTTTGGCTAGTCATTACTTAACCCCTGTCTATTACGCTACCTTTGGCAGCTTCCCAGAAACTGTAAAATCAGGAAGAGTGTTATAAAAAAGGTATTTTAGAGTGAGGGAGACAAATGTTTGTTATATCAGAGAGTGCTTTTGTAACTGAACTTACTTGCCATACATTTCAGACCAGCAATTTTTTTGCCAGTTGTTACAACAAGGGAGAAAGGGGTCTAGGGGTTCCCTCTCAGCCTTTTCCTGGTTTGGCAGTAACAGGGCTTAATTTTTAAAACATCATGTTTTAGCTTCCCTCTCAGTGAGTCCTTTCTCACTGCTCTCTAATTGTAATAGCAAAGAAATCGACCAGACAGGTTTTCTCAGATTTAAACAAGAAAGGTGTAAGTTTATTAACATTAAAACTCTAATTCAGTTAAAACTACTAGAAATACGCGAGCGACCACACTGGCATGCATTCGCGATAAACACGCATGCAAATAGAGACAGAAAAAGAGAAAGAATCAAAGGGGAAATGTTTGAAGCAATAGCTGGAGTTCAGTTACTGGCTTTGGGTTTGATGTAAAATCTTTGATTGAAGTTAAGTCTGGCAGTTCTCGTTGGGGCCCACTGCACACTTTCAAACTTGTTTTGCTGGTCTTCAGTCTTGAGGCTTAAGTTACTTCTGTGCATCTCTTGAACTTTGCTTGAGAGAGAGAGAGACAGGGACAGACCTTCCTTCTCTGTTCCATGAGCACAATTCAAGCAACTCCACGTTGGCCTGCAGGTTAGTCATGTGACTAGCTCCTTATTTGGAACAACCTCTCTGGCGAGATTTGTGGATTTCCCCCAAGGTTAGCAGACACTCAGTGGGGTGTTGGGGGGCGGGGAGGGGTGGCGTGGAATGCTGGCTTTTTCACATCCAATGTCTCTTGATCAAAAATCCATCTGGCTAATTGAATCAGGGAGGCACTCCCATTGTCTTCTTCAGGCAACAGAATGCAAATAGGCAGCCATGTTTTCAGCCACTGTCCTTTAGAATGCAAATGTACAGCCATGTTTTTAGCCACTGTTGTGGTCTTTTTAAACAAGTTATTTCAAGTCTAGTAACAGTTCAAAAATAATGTTCCATATGATGAAATTAATATGTCTTATTTTGGCAGGTGTGGTTTTCATTACACAGTAGATAAACAAATCATGCTTCTCAGTGATTATAAATTATGTGTAGGGGTACTCTATTTTATAACTCTAATGGTGTTTTACAATGATGCAATTTCCTGCACTGCTCCCTATTTATTATCAAAACTTCTGATTTATAGGAAGACAAATTCAGTTTTTATTACATGGTATTCTGAGATATTTATCAGTTTTTATTACATGGTATTCTGAGATATTTAAAGGTACTTTGAGGATCAAATTCTATCTTTTTTGTGAAAACTGTAAGTGTGTCCTTGATTATTGTTATTCTTTTTTAACTGGCATTTAAAAAAAATATTTTTTAATGTTCTGTAAACAAGAAAAATAATAGATAAATTGGAGATAGATATGTGTGGTATTGGAGCAGTAATGTGGAATTGTAGGGCTTTGGTAGAATTGGGGATGGCTGTGGGGTATGGCAATACTATCTGGAGGGCAAACCTATCATGTGTTAGCAGTGGGGAGCAGAATGTGGTTCTTGATTTACTGGATGATTCTTGAGGTATTGCAATGGGGAGAGGGATATCTCAGGGTTTGCAGAGGGATGCAAGAAATGACTTAGGGGATGGCAACAGAATAGTGAGCATTAAGGGATGTCTTAGAGGCCAGAACGGGGCATGGGGTCTGGTGGGGGGTTGTGGTTGTGCAGTGGGTTGGGGTAAAGCCAAGCACCATTGGAGGGCATGGCAGTATGGCTGCACTAGGAAAGGTCTCCAAGATTTGTACCACTGGAGACAATGTAGTATAACTGCACAGTTGGGAAGTCTCAAGATGGTGTCCTGAAATATGGCAGCACTGTAGGGATAGCAAGATCCCAAGGTCTCAGAGCATTTATTTGGTGGAGGTATCTAAGGTCTCAGTACTTGGGGAGGGCAGTCTGGGTTCTGGCAGCAATGGAAAGGGAGCCCAATGGTGGAAGTAAGCCAGATCTGAAAGCACTGATGAGTGGTGTCCTGTGACTAACAGCACAAGGAAGGGTGTCCTGGGGTGTGAAAGCACAGTGAGACCAGAGTCTGATGGGAGAAAGAGAGGGAGTCAGGTTCTGGGAGGACTGGGAGGAAGGTTTCAGGACCTGGGAATATTGTGAGCAGCAGCCCAGCACAGGAGAACATAAAGAGGGAGTCCTTGGGACTGGAAGTGGAGGGATGGATATTCCAAAGTCTGAAAACACTGAGGGATGGAATAATGGGGTGCTGGAGCACTTGGAAATGGGATATTGAAATGCAGGATTAGGGAGAAGGTTCCAAGGAGCACTGAGGAGGAACAGGATCTGGCACCAATGGACTAATGGGGAGGAGGGGGACGCTGGGGTTTATTCTAATGAAAGGTCACCGACCTAAAACGTTGGGCTGGATTTTGTCATACCAGTGGGGCTTCCAGTGCCAGACCAAAAAGGCGGGAGGAATCCCGCCTCACCCATTTGGAGCCACCCGGCGAGATTCTGCATTGCCCGGGCAGTTAACAGCCCGACATCGGGATCCCTGTCCCTTTACAGACAGCTCAGCAGTATCAGCAATACCACCGAGAGCGGTGGCCACTGCCAGTATTGCAGAGGCCTTGGACCCAGGCCTAGTGTTGGAGCCCCTGATCTCAGGCAAGTGAGGCGGGGTCACCAGGGTCAGACCGGCAGGTCCCGGCAAGGTGGGGTGGGGGAGTAGGGGGTTGTTTAGTATAGGGGGAGAGGAGTTCAGGGAGATGGAGTTTTTCCCGGCAGGGTCCTCTGTGGGCCACAGATTGCGCAAGGAGGAGGGTCCCCCTTCACAAGCCCGAAGGCAGGTTGTCTTGTTTTACTGGACGACCGCCACATGTGGCGGAGTCCCCCCGCCACTGGTTAAATCCCACCGACAGCAGGAAGAGGCCCTTAAGTGGCCAGTAATAGGCCACTTGTGGGCCTCAAGTGGCCTCTGGACAGGAAGGCTATCTTTAACCTATCCCGCTTCCGACAAAATTGCGTTGTGACAGGGAAATGTCAGGCTTTCTATCCCCCGCCTCCCATCACAATTCTATGGGTCCCCTCGCCTCCGGACTCGCCTCCAGGGGAACCCATAAAATTCAGTCTGTCAACTTTGTTTCTCTCTTCACAGATGCTGCCAGACCTTTAGAGTGTTTCCAACATTTTCTGTTTTTATTTCAGATTTCCAGCATCTACAGTATCTTTACGCTTGTCTTGTGAGAAACTGGGGTCTGGCAGGGTAGAGAGGCAAGAAGGCACTGACTAATCTGGGTTGACCTGTCTTTGAGAAACAAACTATCTCAAACTGTTCTTGGCTATCACGTACCCCCATTGTATATTCCCAGGCTGTCAGCTCAGTTATTAGCCTCAAGCTGGTTTCAAGCACTAAAAACACATTTAATATTGCTGGGTGATTCCTGGGATACTGCAATGGGGTGGGATGGTCCAGGGTTTACAGGGTTAGGAATAAATGGGAATTCCCAAGGTAACATTGAGGGTGTGAGAAGGAGGAGTCGCTTGTTTTACGACTTGTTTGCACCAGCAATGGGGAAGAGGTCAAGAAATGGCACTGGGCATGATGCCTCGAAGTTAGCCGCTGAATATTTATAATGGGGTAACGAAAGTGATGTCATTAGTTTCTTTAGAGACAAAGACCGAAAATAAACCAACTCGTAATTAACCTTATTTATTTAATTGAAAAGTTTCAAAATTTAAATTGCCTTTTAAGAAAAAAATCCCCCAGCATTAAGCTTTACTGGATAATGCAGAAAAGTACATATTTTGCAATAACATGATTAAATATCTCTCTGTCTCTTTCTTGCTTACTGTCTCTCTCTCTGTCTCTGTCTTTCTCACTGTATTTTCCTCTGTCCCTCAACTTGATACACTTCCTGTGGGAAAAAAATGGGGATCTTTTGTTAAAAACTATTGTTGAAAATCTATTCAAATTCATTATCCAGTTCATATTCAAATAATTTTCAAAACCGTGTGAATTGAACATGAGGCAGAACTTTTAACTGCTCAGGGATGCAAACAGTGCTGTACCAGATTGCCCGGCCATTGTACAACCTGCCCAATTTTCCCTGGAGTGTATAATGGGTGACCAATCTGCGACTGCATTTGTTTACACCCCCACTGAAGTGGAAAGTTCTGCCCATTGTTATACACAGACACAATTTGACCTTTCTTTAACTAAAACATACTAAATATTTTTGCCGGTGGAAAAGTCACTTGGTTTCAAAAATAAACAAAAGCTGCCATACATGAGGGACATGACTTTTAGCTCCTGCTGTGGCCAGGAGAGGAGGCAGATGATCATTAAAATAGCACCATAATCAGCGTGCCAGTTCCCTGGTTCCATCCTACACCTGGGCCATTTTCACGACGGCAGGCTGGGAGCGGGCAGCAGGGTGACCAGCCCACACGCAGCGGGTAGCCAATCTGACTTGTTAAGGGCCTATTAAAGGCAATTAAAGGAGGTCGACTGGGATTTTCCAGTTGGCCTCCAGGTTTCCACAGGCAGCAGGGCCAGTTTAGCTGGCTGGAGGGAACCATCTGGCAACAGGCTTGGGGGGTGAACGCATCAGCATTCTTAGGCAGGCTTAGAGGCCCTTCCTGCCTGCCTGGGAGGAGGAGCAGCTGCAGGCCACCCTGCACAGGGGTTCCCACAGTGGTGGCCTCACTGAAAAGCCATTTTTTAGTTTAAATTTTCAAAACTTGGAGAGAGAGCACCTCCATTTTGAAGCACCCTCTCCCTTACTTGCCTGCTGCTCCTTTCAAGCTGGAAGATCTCTGATTGAGCTTCCAGCTTCGCGAGCCCATCCGCTGTCCTTAATTGGATGGTGAACCTATCCTCTGGTCATTAATTGGCTGCCCCAAGGAAAATCACATTGAGTGACTGTTTCCCACTGTTACATCAATGTGCTTTGTTGAATGATAATTTTCTTTAATCCACTGATTGGAGATCTGAATTTATATATTTTTTAAAGACATTTTTTTAAAAAGTCCAACTAAAAGAATGACTTTGCTGGCAGCTTAGGATGGTCACCTAGCTTAAAGCACTGTACCCTACATTGCAAGGATTATGACGAGGGAGACAAAATGGCTGCATTTCCCAACAAGAACCAAGGTCCAGGAAGTTTAAGGGAACTGCTCGTTCTTTTTCATTTTAGCAAGTGAGAAATACTGCTAACTGCTATGTTTTGAATCACTGAGTGACTGTCGTGTGACAAACCCCTCCCCACCTGTGGTTTTAAGCTGGTATTTCTCTGCAGCCAAAAGGAGAAGCTTCTGGACTCTGACCCATGCAGACCCAAGTACAGGTCCCCCTCTCCCTCTCTCCATTTCAGCTTCAAAACTTCAAATCCTGCCTGTTGACTGACCACCTTTGCATACACCGGCTACAATCAGAAACCCCATTGGAGGAAATCATCTGCATCGCTGCCTCTAGGGGACCCACCTTAGCAGTCATCGACCTCTTCAAACTAAAAGCCTCAGAACCATCGAAGTCATCTAGAAGCCAGCCGAATCACCAATCACCACAAACTGTATATCCCTTTTTTTCTGTGGACTTTAACTCAACCAATCTACCTTCCCCAAGTCTGTAACCTATTTGTGTGTGTGTAAACCTCTAGTGTGCATATGTGAGTGAAGGTTAGTGCGTAGTTTATTATTTTTATTAGTTCCATTTAGGTACAATAAAGTTAACTGTTTTCTTTGTTGACTCAAGAAAACATGTCCGATTGGTTCTTGGTATGATCATAGCAAGCAAGTAATCAAACACCTACTGAATTGGCCAGTACATCCACTTTAAGAAAGAATTAAACCTGTTGTGGTTAAACAAGGAGATGGAAAAGAGAGAAGCCCTTTGACTCCTCCTCACTTGACCATAACACCATACAGTGCTGGCTTCTGAACCATATATGAACCTGACAGCAGGGTACAGAAGCCGACTGGGAAAATCCTGCCCGTGTAATTAGTATTGTCAGTTGCATTTGAAGTGCCTCTCTATTCTTCTTTTTCTCTGTCACACACAGATACATTTTTTTTTTATTCTTTCATGGGATGTGGGCGTCACAGGCCAGGCCAGCATTTATTACCCATCCCTAATTGCCCTTGAGTGGCTTGTTAGGCCATTTCGAGGGCAGGTAAGAGTCAACCACATTGCTGTGGATCTGGAGTCACATGTAGGCCAGACCAGGTAAGGACAGCAGATTTCCTTCCCTGAAGGACATTAGTGAACCAGATGATTTTTTACAACAATCGACAATGGTTTCATGGCCATCATTAGACCAGCTTTAAATTCCAGATTTATTAATTGAATTCAAATTCCACCTTCTGCTGTGGTGGGATTCGAACCCATGTCCCCAGAGAAATACCCTGGGTCTCTGGGTTACTAGTCCAGTGGCAATACCAGTACGCCACCGCCTCCCCACAACATAGCATTATTTTAAATTTTAAAAAGACTCAATCTAAACTTTACCTGAAAAATGCTTTTTTTTAAGTTTGTCTTTTAATTTTACTTCTAATATTTTTGAAGATTAACCAAACAAATAGTCTTAGAGGCTAAGAAAATCATCTTTCCACTTGTTCTGGCAAAATGCTACTAATCCAACCTGAAATATTGGGATCTACCTCCGGCTCACAGAGTCACATATCTGGGATAAAGTAAAAAATATAAGCCCTAGATAATCTACAAGTACCACACATTCAGCAAATCAGCCAATTTACAGATAGTCATGCTTACAGGTTACCCCTGGCATTGATCACTGTAAGCCAAGTGGTCCACTGTTTTTTAAATACAGGAATATTAAACCATTGTTACAAGAGTTTCTATGTATTTTTGTTAAAATTTGGAATCTATATTTTAAAACTGAAGAGGCTGAACTTTGGGTGTTTTTTTTTAAAGGAAGTTTAACAAAAGGTGAACTGTAAACAAGTTTTGCTGGAAAGCATGTGATTTCATGTAAACATAGCAGCGGGTTTGACTTAAGAGTTATTTCTGAGTTGTGACAAGACAGAATGTATGATTATCATGGGACTGAACCTGGGAACTGTTTTGGTTTCACTTTGAACTGTTAAAAGTTGCTGGTTTTTGGACTAAAAGAGGCAATTGGAATTTGTTTATGGATCTGCCAGGAGTTCGGAAGAAAATTGTTACCTCTCTTTGAAGAATCCCTGCTCTTGAAAAGAAAAGCCCTGTATGAAGTTGTACTCTTGCCTCCTGTATGTTTGAAGAACTCCTGAATGGTTGCAGAAACCTTGCATCTTTAAAAAAGGACATTGCATTGAAGTGTAAGTACTGAAACCTCTGTTACTGCACACCTGATGGAAAACCTGTGTGAAGCCTTCTGTAGTTGAATTTCTTTGAACGCCTACCAAAACAGACTGTTCGTCAACATCTCCTGGAAAGATTCCTAGTGGCAGCCACCTATTCGACTTTGGGACACCTCACCAAAACAAAGGACTTCCATATTCAGTATAAGTTATTTTTTTTCCCTTCTATTTCTTTGTAACAGCTGTAAATAAAAATCCCTTTTCCCCCCGGTTAACCATTTTTTGGATGCATATGTGTGTGCATGTGAGCTAGGATTTTAAAAAACGGGGCTTTAATATTTCAATTCACGAATGTATTTACTTCATGATTGGTTAAGACTTGGTTTATAACAAACGGATAATTTTGTTGTTTATTGAAGAAACCTAATCAGTGTGCTTTATTCTGGAGACAAATAGAGTATCTAGTTGGCTGTTTCGGTAAGTGAGAAAATTTATTGATATGTTGTGACCTGTGGAGAAGTAGGACTGAATTAACAGTGCACTCCTCCCTCCTTAGTCATTATACCATAAAATACACAATGTTTTATTTTGCTATGATAGAGTCCTGTCTCTTGAAGGACAAGCTCAGTCGATGAGAGTTTAATTGTTGTTTTGTTGCATTCAAGTGTTTTGCCAGTTTCAAGCTGTAACCCAGAATGACCTAGCATCTTAAGATTATTTTGCTTCCATAACAAAGCACAATGTCTGTTGTCTCTAGCATCAGCAGGGTGACATTTGGGGGACACAAGGCCTGCCACTTTGACAGATATTAATAGTTAGATAGTCATTAGCCATATTTTCACTTATAAACCCCTTGATATTTGCATTGTTTTATTTACAGTATAATGTTGATATTTCAGAGCTTTTGATATAACTTCCATGTATACATATAAATCCAAGTTTTGATAATATGTCACATGATACAAACATATGCACCCATAAAACCAGAATTGAAAGATACTTATGCCAGTATAAACATTTCAAAATCTGACATATTAGTCACTAGCTAGGGAGCAAACATTAAAGCAAGTATGAGGCACAAACCATGCCATTCTTGGCACTCCAGCCAATCCAAGAAACACACTTTTATGTTGCCAAGGAATGTCACTATACAGCATATAAACATATCCTAGTCCTCTGACTGTTGATATCCCTTATTTTTCAGGTCATTTAATGCTAATGTTCTTCAGTTTGAACTCCCACACGTTTTCCACTGGGAGAGTTCTTTCACCACTTCGGCATGAACATTAACACCAGAGTTCTAGCCAATCCTGATTTACCTCTGTTAATGCCAGTTTCACACTTCTGAAGTAGTTTAAGAGCCACTTAACTGCTTTAAGTGCACCCATTAACATTAAGCCAACTGGAGAGAATGCAGTTCAGGGTCTATTATATCAGCCACAGGGAATAAAATTTTACATCTCAGACAGATCTCAATCCAAACTTATAGATGTGGCCTTGGCATCTTTCTGTCTCAAAGAGTCTTGACAACACCAGGATCAGGGGTCAACTTGCCTGGCACGAGGTTTTTATGGTTTGAGCCCAAAACTTGTTTGTGTCACCAAGTCTGGTCAGGAAGAAGTTCAATGACCTGCCCAAAAGTATAAAGGTCAGCCGACACTAATATGTAAAGGAAAGGACAAAGGACAAATTCAGATTGTTAAAGATGATGCAAACATGGTATGACAGTCGACGTTAGTGTGCAATTAGTCCAACCTCCAATTATAGGGCAAACTTAATTGTATATAATAATACTTTAATTAAAGTACAGTCTGCCCAATAAAGCCAGATGGCTCCCTGGAAATGACAAGGGAAGTGTTATGGGGGCAGGGAGAATATATATATATTATATGTTATTTAGGTCTTATGTTTGAAATGGCGTGAAGGAATTGGTTTACATTTTGAATGATTTGGCAGAGCAGGGCATATATCACAACATGTATGCCATGACTGCACAATGAATATTAACATGGCTCCATTGTTTCTTCACAGGTGAAGAATCCACAGCCTGGTCACTGGGGCCTTCATGAGATTGGTAGGTAAAGTATTTTCGCTAACTCTCCATATTTATAATTCACAGGACAAGAAAGCACAGAAGGTTTCACTCAATGAGTGTAACAGCACTGTTGCTGAAGTTCTCTTATCTTAGGAGTCTTCGGTGAGATTCAGAGGTACGAGTAGACGAGCTAGGAGCAGAAGTAGGCCATTCAGCCCCTCAAACCTGCTCTGCCATTCAATAAGATTATGGCTGATATTTTTGTGGACTCAATTCCACTTTCCTGCCTACCCCAAATACCCTTGACTCCCTTGTTTGTCAAGAATCTGTCTACCACTGCCTTAAAAACATTCAATGACCCTGCCTCCACTGCTGCCTGGGCAAGAGAGTTCCACAGGCTCACGACCCTTCGAGAGAAAAAAATTTCTCCTCAGCTCTGTCCTAAATGGGAGGTCCCTTAATTTAAACTATGCCCCCAAGTTTTAGTCTCTTCCACAAGGGGAAACATGCTTTCCACATCCACCCTGTCAAGTCCCCTCAGGATCTCTCAATGGGATCACCTCTCATCCTTCTAAACTCAAATGAATACAACTTTTCCTCATATGATAACTCTCTCATCCCAGGAATCAGTCGAGTGAACCTTCTCTGAACTGCTTCCAATGCAATTATATCCTTTCTTAAGTAAGGAGACCAAAACTGTACACAATACTCTCGATGTGGTCTCACCAATGCCCTGCACAACTGTAGCAAATGGGATGTTATTTGTATCCTCTACAGTGAAGACAGATGCAAAAAATCTATTCAATTCCTTCACCATTTCCTTATTTTACATTATTAACTCCCCAGACTCACTTTCTGGAGGACCAACTTTAATTACTCTTTTCCTTTTTAAATACCTTTTATATTCTATTCTCCTTGCAATAAATGACAACACTGCATTTACCTCCTTAATCACTTGCTGTACCTGCATACCCACTTTTTGTGTTTCTTGTACTAGGACACCCAGATCCCTCTGCATCTCAGAGTTCTGCAGTCTCGCTCCATTTATATAATATGGCACTTTTCTATTCTTCTGGCCAAAGTAGACAAGTTTACACTTTCTTACATTGTGCCCATTTGCCCACTCACTTAACCTACCTCTGCAGACTCCTTATGTCCTCTTCACAACTTACTCTCCTACCTATCTTTGTGTCATCAGCAAATTTAGCAACCATACATTCTGTCCCTTCATCCAAGTCATTGATATAGATTGTAAATAGTTGAGGCCTCAGCACTGATTCCTGTGGGAGTCCACTAGATACAGCTTGCCAACCCGAAAATGACCCATTTATGCCTACTCTCTGTTTCCTGTTAGCTAACCAATCCTCTATCCATGCCATTATGTTAGCTCCTATATCATGGGCTTATATTTTGTTTAGTAACTTTTGATACTTTGGTGAGGTGAGAGTGACTGCCCTTGACAACAAGGCAGCATTTGACCGAGTATGGCATCAAGGAGCCCTAGCAAAACTGAGGTCAATGGGAAACAGGGGAATACCCTCCGCTGGCTGGAGTCATACCTAGATCAAAGGAAGATGGTTGTGGTTATTGGAGGTCAATCATCTGAGCTCGGACATCACTGCAGGAGTTCCTTAGGGTAGTGTCCTAGGCCCAACCATCTTCAGCTGCTTCATCAATGACCTTCCTTCAATCATAAGGTCAGAAGTGGGGATGTTCGCTGATGATTGCACAATGTTCAGCACCATTTGTGACTCCTCAGATACTGAAGCAGTCCATGTGGAAATGCAGCAAGACTTGGACAATATTCAGGCTTGGGCTGATAAGTGGCAAGTAACATTCGCGCCACACAAGTGCCAGGCAATGACCATCTCCAACAAGAGAGAATCTAACATTTCCCCTTGACATTCAACGGCATTATCATCGCTGAATCCCCCACTATCAACATCCTAGGGACTACCATTGACCAGAAACTGAACTGGAATAGCCATATAAATACCGTGGCTACAAGAGCAGGTCAGACCGCCTTGTCAAGGGCAATTAGAGATGGGCAATAAATGCTGGCCTGGCCATCGATGCCCACATCCCATGAATGAATAAAAAAAAATGAGGCACCTTGTCAAATGCCTTCTGGAAATCCAAGTACACCACATCCACAGGTTCCCCTTTATCCATGTTGCTTGTTACTTCCTCAAAGAACTCTAATAAATTAGTCAAACATGATTTCCTTTTCACAAAGCCATGTTGACTCTGCCTGATTGCACTGAGATTTTATAAATGACCTGCTATAACCTCCTTAATAATAGATTTCAGCCTTTTCCCAATGGCAGATATTAAGCTAACTGGCCTGTAGTTTCTTGCTTTCTGTCTTTCTCCTTTCTTGAATAGTGGAGCTACATTTGCTATTTTCCAATCTGATGGGACCTTTCCAGAATCTAGGTAATTTTGGAAAATTAAAACCAATTCATCCACTTTTTCAGCAGCCACTGGGATAAAGTCCATTAGGAGCTGAGGACTTATCAGCTTTTAGTTCTAATAATTTTCTCAATACCCTTTCCCTGGTAATGGTAATTGTTTTAAGTTCCTCCCTTCCTTTCAACTCTTGAATCACAATTATTTCTGGGATGTTATTTGTATCCTCTACAGTGAAGACAGATGCAAAACATCTGTTCAATTCCTCCGCCATTTCCTTATTTTCCATTATTAACTCTCCAGAGTCACTCTCTAGAGGACCAACTTTACTTACTTTTTTCCTTTTTAAATGCCTGTAGAAACTCTTACTACCCATTTTCACATTTCTAGCTTGCATTCTCTTGGTACTCTCATTTCTGTTTCATTATTCTTTGTCATTCTTTGCTGTTTTTTATATTTTGTCCAATCTTCTGACTTGCCACGTTTCTTCACTAAATTGTACGCTTTTTCTTTCAATTTAGTCCTATCTTTAACTTCGTTAGTTAGCCACAGATGGTGCGTCCTTCCCCTGGACTCTTTCTTTCTCACTGGAATGTATCTTTGCTGTATGTAATGAAATATCTCCTTAAATATCTGCCACTGCACCTCTACTGACCTGACCTTTCCCTTAACCTAATTTCCCAGTTTACTTTAATCAGCTCTGACTTCAAGCCCTCATAATTACCCTTATTTAAGTTTAAAACACTAGTTTTAGATCCAGCTTCTCACCCTCAAACTGAATACAATATCATCATGTTGTGATCACTGCTACCTAGGGGCACCTTTACTATGAAGTCATTAATTAATCCTGTCTCATTACAACATTACCAGATCTAGACTAGCCTGCTCTCTGGTTGGCTCTAGAATGAGCTGCTCTAAGAAACTGTCCTGAAAACACTCTATGAACTCATCATCCAGGCGACCTTTGCCAATCTGATTCGTCCAATCTATCCATAGATTAAAGTCACCCATGATTATCGCTGTACCTTTCTCACAAGCCCCCATTATTTCTTTCTGTATACCCCGTCCTACAGTGTGGTTACTGGTGGGGGGCTTATAAACTGCTCACACAAGTGACTTCCTACCTTTACTATTTCTTATCTCTACCCAAACTGATTCTACATCTTGATTTTTAGAACGAATGTCATCTCTCTCTCTATTGTACTAATGTCATCCTTAATTAACAAAGCTACCCCTCCACCTTTTCCTAGTTTCCTGTCCTTCCGAAATGTCATGTACCTTCGAATATTCAGGTCCCAGCCTTTGTCATCTTGCAGCCATGTCTCTGTAATGCTTATCAGATCATATATATTTATTTCTATTTGAGCTATCAATTCATTTGTTTTGTTATGAAAGCTACACGCATTCAGAGCCTTTAGTTCTGTCTTTTTACTATTTATGCAACCTCTAGCCTTAGCTACTTGCACATGCTTAATTTTGTACATTCTGTCCCTTCCTACCATGCTATGATTATTTTCTTTCTACTATTTTGCTTTCTAGCCTTGTTTTCTCCAATATAACATATCTTCCCTCACTTGTTCCCTCGCCCCCACTATTTAGTTTAAAGCCCTCTCCACCGCCCTAGTTATATGACTCACCAGAGCATTGGTCCCAGCATGGTTCAGGTGAAGACCGTCCCAACAGTACAGCTTCCACTTTCCCCAGTACTGGTGCCAGTGCCGCATGAATCAAAATCCATTTCTCCCACACCAATCTTTGAGCCATGCATTTAACTCTCTAATCTTGTTTACCCCACGCCAATTTGCTCATGGCGAAGGTAATAATCCAGAGATTATTACTTTTGATGTTCTGATTTTTAATTTAGCCCCAAGCTGTTCATACTCACTATGCAGAAACTCTTTCCTAGTCCTATCTATGTCATTGGTGCCCATGTGGCCTACGGCAACCGGATCCTCTCCAGCCCAAACCAGATGTCCTGAACCCTGGAAGCAGGCAGGCAACACAGTCTTCTGGACTCTTGCTATTGGCTGCAGAGAACTGTGTCTATCCCTCTGACTATATTATCTCCTACTACCACTATATTTCTGTTTACTCACCCCGCTTGAATGGCTTCCTGTACCACGATGCCATGGCCAGTTTGCTCATCCACCCTGCAGCCCTCGCTCTGACCCATAAAGCTGAAAGAACCTCAAACTTGTTGGACAATTGACAATTGTAAGGGCTGAGGCTGCTTCACTTCTGCCTTCTCAATCTCCTTATCTGCCTCACTCGCAGTCACCTCCTCCTGTCCCTGACCACTGACCAAATCAGACGGCCCTATCCTATGGGATGTGACTGCCTTCTGGAACAAAGTGTCCAGGTAACCATCCCCCTCCCTGATGCATCACACTGTCTGTATCTCGGCCTCCAGCTCACTGACTCTGAGCCAAAGCTCCTTGAGCTGCAGACACTTACTGCATACGTTTGCCGTGGATCCCACTGGCGTCCACCAGCTCCCACATACTGTAGCTGCAACACATCACCTGTCCTGCCACTCTTAATGAATTTTAATTAACCATTAAATTAATTATTTTGTAATGTTTTAAATTAACGCCCCACCTCACCAGCACTTACTGTGCTAACTTAACCGTGGTAATACAATAAGCCTTACTGCTTAAACTAATAAACAACAGCAGACTCACCAGCTTTTACATTTTTCTATTTTCCCGCTATTTACACACCTTTTCTAAAAGTTGTGAATTAATCTAGCTATTTGCACACCAACCCTTGCAGTAGATACTCAGCAACCAATCAACTTATGACTTTGCTGTGACATCACTGCTTTTTTCTCACGCTTTCTACAAACCCAGCACACACCGATTCCAAGCAGCTGACCAGTGTGGCTCTCCAACTCTCAGGTAAGTGTAGGCCTTGAGCCTCAGCCCTTATTTATATCCTCCCACTCTGGTTTGCCGCCTCTCCGACTCCCAGGTAGGTGGATCATTCAAATCATGTGTCTGAGGAAATAGGCCTCAGTAGGCCTTTATGAACATCAGATGTGAGTCCAAGTGCAGTGCATTGACTTCTGTGGCAAGGTCTGGATGCTTTTAATGATTCTGTGTTTAACATCATGAGCAGTCAGAATGATATGGGTAATATGATCAGGCCAGAGGCCTAAAGTGCAGTTAAGTGCCAGCTGCTGTGACAAGTACTGTAGAAGCCTTGGTAATTGAGACCATAAGCTAGAAATTCCTGCCAGTAAAAGTGCTTTTGTTGGTGGCAATTGTGCAAGTGGCGGGGAGCAGAGGAAGGGAGGGTTGCAATTTGGGAAACCTTCCTGCCCCCTCTGCATGTCATTTTAATTTGCTTACTTGGATGATTGTTGGAGGTGCAGAATCTCACTTAAAGGGCTGGATGTTGTTGAGATCCCAATGTCGGGATCCGTGGTGGGGGCGGGGCGGGCCAAAAGATTGTCCAGGGAGCAGCCCAGCACAGAGCCCGATGCCAGGAGTGCCGGGCCCAATCTTCCCAGTGACAATGAGGCTCCAGAGAGCCCACCCCCCACTGCTGGATGGCGGGACCTGCCTTTGAATATGTAAATTAAGAAAATGAATATATTTAATAAAATTGTCAGCGATCTTACTGCTTACCCGGGATCTTCCAAGCGGCATCCGGAACTCGCATGCCTTCACTTTCCCGTCTAGGGAAAGTTGGCGCCACTGAGGTGGGGAAGAGGGCTACTTAGGATTTTCAATGTAGGGTGCAGAGGGGTATGGGGTCAAATGGGCATTAATAATGTAGGGGAGAGGGGAGACGACTGCACTTTGAACAGTTTGGGGGGGAAGGTCAAGTCTTGCACGTAAGTCTTTTTGGGGGGTGGGGAAAGGGCAACTATTATCTGTAAGTGTTATTGGGGGGGGGTAGGGGGCAATATTTTTTATTGCAGTGTACTGGGGGGGGTATAGTTTTAAATATTTAAATTTTAGCGGCAGATCTGGCTGCCCTTTAAAAATGGCGCTAGCGCCTGCGCACGGGCAGCTGACGCCATTGCCGGCGGCACAGAGTCTGCTCCCACCACATGATTGGGAGGGTGTGGCCCGACCGGCGTATTATCTTGAGCAGCTGTAGATCACGGCGGCATGGCAGCGTGCAACCCCTGCAAGTGGGCAGCCATTTTTTCCACCGGCAGCGGGAGAATAAAATTCAGCCCAAAACGTGTAAGAGCTTCAAATTCAATGTAACTGAAGCTAGTAAAATCCCTTTACAGTGCACTATGCTTGTCCATTTAAAATAAGCATTAAAGGCCAGCTAAGTTTTTGCCTGTGAATTAGTAATCCTTTAAAATGCTGTCTCTTTCTTATTGATACCATTTAGTTATAAGGTATGAGCACTGTTTCCAGTGCTTCACTGGGATTAATGGAAAAGAATGAACCTGCATTTGTGTCACACTTTATTACATCTCTCAGCATATCCCAAAGTGTTTCGCGTTCAGCCACTTCTCTTTTTTTTTAAGTATAATCACTGATCTTATGTTGGTAAATGCAGAATTCAGGCTTAATTGGTGGTGCACATAGACGGAGTGATTTTGGGTTGGAAGGAGAACAAATGACAGGGATAACAAATTACACCAAAGGTGGATCAGCTGCACCCAGCATTACGCTAACGCCCACACACATCGACCTGGCAATGATGGAGAGCTGCCTCCACAAGCTTCACCTGTAGGAATGCTCTTATAGAGTAGTGCCAATGAGATTTGCAGCCCACCTCCAGCACTATGAGTAGCAGTGAAGTTCTAACTCCAGATTAGCTGAGGGGTCATCAACAGTATTATCCAATGTGTTGTCCACCTATGTGTCAGACAGGTAGCTTCGAAGCGGCAGCAGCAGTTTGGCAGAGCTGCCCAATTTTACTGTTCTGTTCCCCAAAGTACACAGGGTCATAAAAATACTGCAGATGCTGAAAATCTGAAATAAAAACACAGAAAGTGCTGGAAATACTCAGCAATACAGGCAACATCTGTGGAGAAAGAAACAGAGTTAATGTTTCAGGTTGATGACTTTTCGTCAGAACTCAGTTTGAAGGTAAAGGCAGATTACAAAAGCTTCCCTTTGTAGCTCCGGTTATTGGTACAAGCAAAGCACGGATTCAAGACCCATGCAGCTCTAGAGGTCACTATAGAGGTGGAATTGCTAAGGAAACAGTTCCATCAATTTATTGGAAGGATGCCATCTATTAGTTGATCCATATGAAGTGGAATTGGTGTTGCTTCACCAGTAAAAAAAAAATCTCTGGTCCATTTTCCTGGGTTCTAGCTTGGAATATAGCAACAGGTAACACAAAGGGATTTTTTTTTTTAAGGATGAATAGTGTGTTGCGCTAGGATGTAAACTCCACTTGCTCCTCCCCATCTCTGGAAAGAAAATACATGGCTTCTAAAACTTGGTCAAGCAGAAAACAAGCTTTCTATGGTTTGGGCTTACATGGGTTCCAATGTAATGCAGAAGCACTGAAAAGAAACAAAAATTGTCACTGAGCCAAGTCTTCACTTTGACATTGAGCTGGAGGAACAGCATGTTTAACAGGTCGTAGCAAGTTCAGGTTCAATGGGCTTGACTGAGATCGAACTGAACTATGCTCAGACACTGTTCCTGGGCTGTTCATTCATCCATGCTTAGGGACTCTTTCCCACAAACCAACAGAAAATAAAACAAACGCAAAGTACTGCAGATGCTGGTAATCTGAAATAAAACCAAAAAGTGCTGGAAATACTCAGCAGGTCTGGCAGCATCTGTGGAGAAAGAAGCAAAGTTAACGTTTCAGTTCAGTGACCAAAATGTCTAGTTCACTGCAAATCTGTTATACCCTCAAACTAATATAACACATGGTGACATCAATGTATTGTGTAACTCTGGAAAGTGCTTGCAACTTAATGAATCTTCATTTTCACATTGGTATAATTTTAATTAGTAATACTACTTTCTGAACACAACTATAAATCTCACTTCTGGCAGAATGCAGTATATAGAGTTTGCAGATGCTTACGGATTTGATAAATAGTTGCGTTGTCATGGTTATGGAACAGCTGCTGCAGTTGTCACGCCTACCCTGAGTGAGCATGTCTGTGGACTATGGCAGGTGCATCCCATGGTTCAGGCTACTATTTATTTAGCTATGACACTAATTTCATTGTCTAATTCCAGCTCGATTCTTAACAAACATCTGTTAGCGGAACACGAAGGAATTTAGATGCATATGTGGAGTTTGAGTCAACGAGTATACCCTTTCCATTCGTTGAGTACCTCCTCAACAAATCACTGAGGAAATGTTTTTCTTCATGGGAACCCTCTTCAGTATGTCTGTGTGGAAATGTACACATTTAAGCTGCTTTATGAACAGAGGGCTATTTATTCAACACACGTATTAATAATGTTAGACACACAACTGAAGCTGTGACTCCACATGAGGAAAACATAGAACTGAAACTAAGCCAAGCCCATTGGCCAAACATTTTATCATCTCCAGGTGATACGAAGTGGCAAACTAGATTAATGTAGCTTAATGCAGCAATGAATTGCTAACACTGTACTACTGATACTCTCTGTCCACACTTGTGTGTTTTTAATTTATTTCCTTTCTTTGTTATTTCCTCTTCCACAGCAATAGGGAAATCCATCCTCGTTTTCCCGGCATGGATGGATTTGTACGGCAATGGGTAGTCACACTGTGGGCAGAATCTTCCCGACATAGAAAATAATCGAAGGTTGGGACCATTTCCGGGCCTGACCCCGCTGCTGTCTACTGTTCGCACAGCGTCGCGATCTTATGGGAGGTGGCCAGTTAACAGGCGCTTCTGCGTTCGCCGTCCAATTAAGGACGACAGGCAGGACCGCAACATGGGAGGCCCAATGAGAAGGCCCACAGCACTGGACAAACAGCAGCCCACCCGGGAGAGGTCAGCGCTGCTGAGGCAGGTAGGTGAGCATGAGGGTGCCTCAAAATAGAGGTGCTCTCAGATGGCTGCAGAACATTATCAAAAAAGATGACCCAGAGTTTTTGGGTGGAGGGAGGGGGATTCCCCCTCCACAGGAGTGATTGTGCCATGGCGATGGCTATTTCAGCCTTGTGGCTCCATCATTGAGGGATCACAGAGGAGACTCTGATGGCCTTTCGTCTTAACCGCTGGAAGGCCACCTCCAAATAGTTGCCTGGCTCTGGATTCAGCAGGGGGCCCATCCAGCACTGAGAGTCCATCCAGGACTAATCCCGACAGGGTTTTCCGGTTCCTTCCTGGTACCTCCCCACCCCCCACCAGCACCCCACCCCACCCCCCCCTCCCTACCCCTCCCTCCCCACTTGTGAAGGAACCTCCAAGGTTTGGAAGATTCTGTCCAACATTACAGAAAGTGATAGACATAGGTGGGAAATGTGTGATACATTGATTTGCATAACAGTTAAAATAAAGAGGGCATAATCATACAAAGGAGGAAATATGTGACCAAAAAAATTGGGTTGAACGGTCACAAGTAGTGATAGGAGACAAAAGATCAAATAAAAGTTCACCATTAGCCAGTCACCCTAATTGAATCATTGAATAATAGAATAATACAGAACAGGAGGCCATTCAGCCCATCGTGCCTGTGCTGGATCTCTGAAAGAGCTATCCAATTAGTCCCACTCCCTTGCTCTTTCCCCATAACTCTGCAATTTTTTTTCCTTTTAATTATATAAATAAAGGCAGAGAGGTGGGACTTGGTGACTTGTTTTTGCAGAGAGCGGACACAGACACGGAAATGGCCTCGTTCTGTGCTGTAACCATTCTGCGATTCTATTTATCCAATTCAGTTTTGAAAGTTTTTATTGCATCTGTTTCCATCTCCCACATTCCAGTTCATAGCAGTTCACTGCTTTAAAAATATTCTTATCTCGCCTCTGGTTCGTTTGCCAATTACCTTATTGGGTAAATTAATCCTGGGACATTTCAATCAAAAAATACTTGAGCACTATACATTTAATTTGCTGTCTGACAACACGTCTGTATCAGTGCTTTAGTGGGTAACTTCTCTGCTGGAGTTTCTTTGGGCTAGCACCTGCTTCTGTCAGCACTACGTCTGCTGTAGAACAGAGAAAAGTGGGCCAGCAGTGACAAAGGTTGCTTCCAACAAGAATTGCAGTCCACTGATGGATCCAAAGATGGAGCAAAAATCGTTCATGTCAATTTTGGTTTTCATGCTAATGACCTGCACTCCCACAATATTTCCTTCCACAGCACTGCCCTCTGCTAACTTTCACATAAAAACTGTGCTTATTGTTTGCTCCTGTTTTGAATAGGAGTTAAAATAATTAGAGGGCAGTAAATTCCAAGCAGTTTTCAACGGGAACAACATTACCACTGTTTGCTTTCCTTGTCTAGGCACTAAAAACAAACGTTGACAGGGAGCACGGAATGCACATACCCCCATGGAACATGTTTACAGCCTCAGAACTAACTATAGGACTGAAGAGGATTATTTGTTTAATGAGTTGTATCAATTATTGGCACCCGACCTGGCCTACAAAAGCAAATCAACAGTGCATTCTCTCATTGCTCTTAAAGTGACGACAGCCCCAAATTGTTATACTTTCACTTCCTGCTGAGCTGTCTCATGGATTTAACAGGAATTAGCCGATTCAAGGTATAGCAATGTAGCTGCAATGCCAGTGGGCCTCTGCTAAAGTACCCTTCCCCTCCTTTGTGCACTTTGGCAGCTAAATGCTGAAGCAGAGACACAGGTAGCAAAGCATCTTTGATATTGAGAGTTTTCCAAGGGTACAGGGCATCATTGATTGCACACATCTCCCCATTCGAGCTCCATCAGGCCAAACCATGCCCCACAAAATACACAGATATTAGTATAGGTATTTTGTGATGTCAAACCCAGCTTCTATATATTAATATCCAGGAAGCTGCCATGACTCTTGTGCCCTACGACAATCAAATAGGTATGATCTCAACCATTGTGATGTCAAGTTGGAAGGGTGAGTATTAGATGGTTCCAGCATCGTCAACAACCTCTCCCCGTGCCAGTTACCACGCCAGTTCATTTTGTGACTGGATCTACAGATAATGAAGGTCCAAGGTTTGGACCACAGCCTGTGCTGAGTTAAATCATCTCAGTTGGAGCAGCAGTAGGGTAACTGCAATTGGTTTCAGGACCTTGGAATTAGAGAAGAAAAAAAATCACTCAGGATCCTCAGACTTAAATGATATCCAGCCATCCCTACTGAAATTATGTTTGTAGACATTAGGTGAGCATAGGATTGGGCTCGCTGTGATTCTCCCATGATCAAAATGCCTGTTGACATTTAGTGCAAAGGCTACACATGAGAATAAAGACTATTACGGTGCAGTACTGGGAGGAGACTTGTATCCTTGAAACGACACCGCAGCAAAGCAGAACTGAAGAGTAAATTCAACCACCATATTTATACATGATTTTACATGACTAAAGCAGTAGTTACTACATCCTGTAGCCTAAGACCCAAATCAGAGTCCTCATACCAGAATTTTGGGGTCAAATAGCTATTTAGTAGCCTTTGGTAATGTTGTCTTTCAAATCATATTGAGTAAGCCCAATTACATCCTTGAAGCTATAATGAGCTGGGAAATGTACAGTGTATAGCTTTTAGAAAATCTCTCACACCTTTGGCTCCTGGACCTCCTGAAGCCATTTCTCCACTTGCAATTGTTCCCTCCTATCTGCAGCCAGAGTGCATCTTCCCTTTAAAAGGTGATGGTTACCTTTAAGTGGAATTGGTCAAACACACACACACACAGCCAATGAAAAATGTGGGTAGTGTTGGCTCCACGCCTGCTTCATGATAATGAGCTGCCAACACCAATTTCAAGTGCTGTGGTCCCATTTTGAGCACAAATGAATTTCTAGCCCACACTCTGGCCAATTAAAGATGAAATGGCAAAACATGGTATTGGGCAGAATGCTGAAGCGTAGATGAAAGAGTTCTCAAACTTTGCTCTCCTTTATTAATACAAAACATGTGTTGTTACTAACAATTGTTCATAATTATTGGTTCATGGGTCTTTATCAGGAATGCTGGAACTAATTTACAATGGGCACATTTCAGTAGCTCACCACCGATCCTGGCAGTGAGCTTCCAAAATCACGGACTGCCCATCGCAGAGCCGCCGCGATGTTGATCGTGGCAGCTCATTTAAATGGCCAGGGTGGATCACAACACCCCCCCCTCCCCCCACTGACGTAGAAGGGGAGGGCACTTCGTTCCCGGAAATGGTGTCCGGCGCCGCTGCGCAGGTGCTGGTGCCATTTTTAAAGGGCTTACAGCCCTAAATGACAAGTTACATTTTTAAAGAAACATTTAATGTAAAATTAATAAAACTAATTAAAAAAACAGTCTTTCCAGCCCCTCTCCCACACCCCCCCCCACATAGCCTTACATGTCATTACTGCCCTTTTACCCACCCCTCCCCCAAAAAACACTTGCCTTCAGTATCTGACCTTTCCCCCCACAAAGTTCAGAAACTTTTACCTTTACCCCTTCCCATCACCCCCTCGACCAATCGGAATTGTTTAACTCAGCTCCCACCCCTCCCTCTCGCCCTGAAAACTTACCCGCTCCCCCCTCCCCGCCAGCGTTCCGACATTTTCAGTGGTCGGGGATCAGACGGCATGGGAGTGCCGGCCACCAACCATAATATGGGAGTGGGACGGCCAGCGTGACGAGGTAAGTAATTATTCCTTAATTTTAATTAATTAACATATTGAAATGATGGTCCCATCTTCGAGCGGTGGAGGGGCTACCACGAGGCCTCGCCGCCGCCAGTAATATGGGGTGGGGCCTTCCCGGCATCGAGGCTCGTGGCGGGCCTCTCCCGGAGGTATTTTCTGGGCCTCCCCCCCCTGCCACAACCCCCAACATCGGGGGCCAGTAAAATTCAGCCCAATGTTTGCATTAACATCCCTTTCCTTTAAGCCCCATGTCAGGCAGTCAGTGCCCAGAAAATCCCGGGTCTGTCCGTTTGGCATTTTGTCTAGATACCACTTTTCACTCTTTTATTCTGTCTAAAATTTACTCGGTCCTAATGGTTGTGTTCTGTAATTCATCAAACTTCCTCAACATATTGCCCTGTTTACCACTTACAAGGCACCAGTCAAGAGTGTGTGGAATACTCCCCACTCACCAACAACACTCAAGAAGCTCAACACCACCTTGGCAGCAATTTGGCAAGGATCCCTCGACAGCACCTTCCAAACCCGCAACCTCTGTCACCTAGAAGGACATGAGCAGCAGATGCATGGAACAGCACCACCTGCAAGTTCCTCTCCAAGCTGCACACCATCCTGACTTGAAACAATATTGCCGTTCCTTCACTGTCACTGGGTCAAAAACCTGGAACTCCCTTTCCTAAGAGTACTATGGACATACCTGAGTAGACCGTAGCATTTTAGGAAAGCAGCTCCACCAACACCTTCTCAAAAGCAATTAGGGTTGGGTAATAAATACTGGACTAGCCAGTGATGTTACATCCCATGAATGAATAAAAAAAGTATTTTTTTCCATAAACACAAATATTTGAAGTACCCCCGATGTAAATTTTGACCCAAACACGTCGATGCTGAAAGCTGTAAGTTCCACCAATGCATTAAACCACATTTCATCTGTTGGAGAAAAAAACCAGATTCGAAACACTGACAAAGCACAGGATTAAATCACAAAAATATATATCATTAACACAACAACCATCAATAAACCATAAGGAGAAATTCTTCAGCGGGTGTGAACGCTGCGATGCGGCCTCAAGCAACACTTAAACCAGAAGGCCTGGATTGGGCCTTCCCTAAATAACATGGGCAAGGCTGCCAGTGCAACTAGTCCGTCTGAAGGAGTGAATTTCAGCCCGTGCAGCAGCAGCTTCAGGTAAATGCCTGGGTGGGGCAGGATTGGTGCGGGGGGGCGAGGACAGAAGTACTGTGGAGCCAGAGGGAGCACTGACTAGAGTGTCTAGAACTAGGGGGTGTAGTTTCAGGATAAGGGGTTGGCCATTTAGGACTGAACTGAGAAGAAATTTCTTCATCAATGGGCCGCGAATCTTTGCAATTCTCTACCCCAGAGGGCTGTGGATGCTCAGTCGTTGAGTATATTTAAGACATGGTTTTTGGACACGGTAAGGGAATAGGGCAGGAAAGTGGAGTGAGGAAGAATGGCAGAGAAGGCTCGAGGGGCCACTTGGCCTACTCCTGCTCCCATTTTTCGTGTTCTTATTGCTCCTGCTCCTCAGGACTCCACATGAACTTTTAAAAAAGGACTCCCACTCACCTTTTCAGTGGAGCCGGTTCCGAGACTGCATTGACCCCAGGAGAAGGTGAACAGAAGAGGCTTGTCAACTGCTTTCCGGGGCACCAATTTTCCGATAGGTCCTAAAACAGGTGTTAGACAGTCTCCCTTATTTACACATGTAAAGGCCTAACACCTGTTTTAGCTCACTCTAGGGACATCTGAAAAATAGTCCAACGTGACATTGGACCTCATTGTGCCCATTTTGCATAAAATGAGCACAACAAGGTTTAATTTCTACCCACGGTACATCAGGAAATGGTGGTTTCTGGTAAATAAACCACTTATCCCTAAGTTACATGCCCTGTACCACTTGATGACTCATTTTCCATAAGTCACTGAATGCAATGAAGTGTCCCTTTATGTTTATTTGGAGAAGCCACCCAGTAAAGAAAATGAAGAGTGAAATATATAAAAAGATTGAATTTAGTTTTTCAATTTGAGCACTTACAAGAAAAAAATAAAGAGGCTTAATATAAAATGTACTTTAAAATAGGGTTTCAGGTTCATGACCTGTCTGACTAACAAGTTAGTAATAGGTTAGATAGGATTGAATTGCAGTTATATGTGAAGATGAGTTCTAAATTATATAGGGATACTGAAGCATTCTAAATTGGACCAACTTATTGTGTTCAAAATATGTAAATCTTAGTCAAATCAGACCTTCAAGCTCATACACAGTGTCCAATAAAGAGAAGTAACAAAAAGAAAAGAAAGTCTTTCATTTATACAGTGCTGTTTGTGACCTCAGGATGTTCCCAAAGTGCCAATAAAGTACTTTTGTAGTGTAGTCACTTTGATAATGTAGGAAATGCGACAACTAATTTGCACACAGCAAGCTCCCACAAATAGCAATGTAATAATGACACCATAATCTGTTTGGTTGATTTGGGACCTGTGTAGCGGAACAGCTGATGGCGTCCATTCTATACACGCAGTGTCACCATGGTGTAGATGTGGCTCCACACAAAAAGAGTTTGTTTCAGTTGATTGGCATTGCATGCCTCCAACATGTAGGGGGCACCAGTATAGAAACAGAATCTTACTGTATTGCTGGCCTCCTTGGAAATCTTGTCTGGGATGTTCATAGTCTGCACTAGTATAAACACAACCTCATAAGTGTTAGCTCTGCTGGTCATCTGTAAATTCCACTCAGGAATCAAGAAAAGATGTTTAGAAATGGTGCGGTGAAAATATCAGTAGATAAGTGAAAAAATACTGCTCTAAAAGCTCTAAGAGAATGTCTTCTACAATTATAAACAAGTAAAAATCACTTGGTCATTGAATTTATGAGGATTTAACTGTGTTTGCAAACTACTGCTCCTTCCAGTAGTTGCTGCAAAAAGCAATCCCACTTAATGAGGAAACGTAGTGATTCATTAATGAAGACTATCAATGTCAGTAAGCTGCCCCTACTTAATGCAGCAAAAAGTTGTTTTAGTAACAGAATGTGGCATGCACGTATATTAATCTATTCTTTGTGTAGGTGTTTAACAAATATAATCAACGTTTTTCATAAATATAGAGAGGATTTTACCAAGCCCCTGACATTGTGATCCGTGGCGGGGGGGGCCTGAAGATGGGTCCGGAAGAAGCCCGCCACGGCTCTTGACACATGGAGGACCCAACCCGATCCTCCCGGCGGCGGCAAAGCTCCATGGCAACCCCCCTGACACTGGGCGACGGGACCTGAAATTAAATATTTAAATTAATAAAATTAATACATTTAAATGGACTTACCTTCAATCTTCTGAGCCTGCCGCGATCTTCGGCGCGGCGGCCAGCACTCCTGTGCCTTCAATTCCCCGTACGGGGAAAGGTGGTGTTACACTGGTGGGGAGGGGTAAGAGTTAAGATTTTCAGTGTGGGGTGGGGGGAGATGGGGTCAAACAATGAGTGTAGGGGATGGTGGGAAGGGGTGACCTCTAAACTTTGTGCAGTCTGGGGGAAGAAGCTCACATTGAAAAGGCAAGTGTTTTGGGGAGTGGGGAAGGGCAAATAATTAATGTAAATATTATTGGGGGGCGGGAAAAGGTTGTTACGACCAGGTCAGACAGGTGTCTAGGGGTTCCTTTCAGCCTTCACCTGGTCTTATTGTAACAGGGTTTAATTTTTAAAACATCGTGTTTTTACTTCCCTTTTGGTGAATCCTTGTTCACCGCTTTCCAATTATAAGGCAAAGAAACCAGCACAAACAGGTTTTCTCAGGTTTAAAGAAGAAAAGTTGAAATTTTTAAAACTTGAACTGAAACGCTAATTCAGTTGACGCCTACAGATACACAATGTGCCCACGCTAGCATGCATACGTGATACACACATGCAAATAGAGACAGAAAAGAGCAGAAGAAAAAAAACGGAAACGTTTGAGGCAATATCTGAAGAGTTTTTGTTGCGGTTCTTCGAGCTCACTGTAGATTCCTTTATCATAGGTAATTCTTGCTTTTCATTGGGGCCCAGTATTCTTCTTAAACCTTGTTCGCTATAGGAGACTTTTCTCTTTTGGGGTTCATGTGTCTTCAGTGGATTCAGAGGCTTGTGAGAAAGAGATGAGAGCAGACAAGAGAGATCTTCTCAGTCCAGGAGCAAACAGACACTCTGAGTTCAAACTATTTGTACAATTTAGAAAACCCCAGGTTGCCAAGCAGGTTAGTCATGTGACTAACTGGTTGCACCACGTCTTGGATTGTATCACCTTAGCAGCCTCTGGAATGCTTCTCTTACACACAATACCTGGTGATCAAGGTCCATTGTGGGTTGAATGTGTCAGGGAATGGTCCTTTGTCCTTCCAACCACCATCTGTTAAAATGCAAATGTCTTTCCAGCCACGGTTGATCTGTTTAACAATTCCTTTCTTCACTCCAGTAACAGTTTAAAATCAATGTTCATGTCAAAATTAATGTGCCTCATTCTTGGCAGGGGGGGGGGTGCCTAGCATGAAAGGGGCATTAGAAATTTATTGTATATTTTTTGAGTGGATACTTCTTTAAAAATTTAAATGAGCCGGCAGGGCTGGCTGCCCTTTAAAAATGCGGCAGTACCTGTGCATAGGCAGCTGACGTTATTGCCGGGGATGGGCAGCTTGCCCCCTCCACATGATTGGGAGGAGGAAGCTGCCCCGGCTACTTAAATGAGCTGTCGCGCGAGAGATCGCTGCGGACCTTTGGCAAGCAAGCTGCCGGGCTCTTAAAATCCAGCCCATATATTCCCAACTCCAATTTTTTTTAAAACAATATTATGGGAGATAAACAAGTCAGCTCATAGGCTAATTCACTGCATTGGTCATAATATGACCTTCCTTGCTTTGAAAGCAAATGCTGGTACCAGTACAGAGTAGTGTGCTTTCCGAGATGGGCTACCTGTAACAGATTGGCCTATTTTCCATCACTGAGCTGTAATCTTACAATGGATCCTGCCCGCTATAACACCACATAAATCCAAACCAGTTGTAACTGATCCACTTGAACCAGTTGACCATGGAAATATGGACAACTGGACCAGTTGCACTGGTTCCAGATGAAAATTATATTTGCTCCAGTTGAGACCAGTTGGACTGATTTCAGGCTTAACTTGTTCCATTTGAGGCCAGAGTATAAACTTACAAAAAGTGCTAAATACCACTAACAAGTGAAAATTACCTATGTGGTGTGGGCTGTGGTCATGCAGTGAAGCTAAATACACTCTTGATGTGCTGCTCATTTCAAATTTTATTGTGATGCAGAAAAACACAAAACTCTGTTAAATAGCAAAAACAAATTAAACATAGTGCAGAAATCAAGAAAGAAGTGAACACAGCAGTTAAAGTGCAAAAACGTTAAGCTGTAATCAACAGACGAAACTTCAACATACATTTGGATGTTTGATGGCTTGCCAGATTTTGGTCTTCTATTGAGGTCTTGTATTTTGTCAGCAATTGACAGATCCCTCACTCAGCCCCTGCATTTGGAGGTGATGTGTGAAGCACGATGTAAATAAGACAAAAAGATAAATTCACAGACTTCCAAAACAAGAGGCCTCCCTGCAAGCTCCTGTTGAGAGAGTATGTGATGTTCTGAACTCTAAGGCAAGTTTAGCACTGCAGCAAATGTCATAGTGATCCAACAACTTCTGTTGAAACCAACAATGATTATCTAATGTTTTGAAAATTAATTACAAGAATAATTACTTTGCCATCAATTGCAGTATACAACAGCTCACTGCATGGCCTTTTCATGCTCCATAAGAATTTGGGCTTATTGACTCTGCCTAGTTGGTGCTGGGGGTGAAGGCGTGTCCGACACTGTTTGTTTGCGTGATGCTGGGGATGCACGGCCACACCTAAGCATGTACGATTCTCTTGCTGCAACATGAAGAAAAATAATTTGCATCATTCATATATCAGAGTTGGGAGACTATTTGTGCAACTCTAATTTACTCCATCATCTGTTTCCGATCTGTCATGCATACAAGAAGTACGACGATGAAAAATTATGGACTAAAACTGGAGAGGAAACAAAAATGAATTTTGTCTTTTAAAAAATGGGCCTTTTAAAAAGTGAACAATGCTGTTAAAAATGGCCACATATGCATTCAAACATGCCCACACTGTCTGTTTAGAACAAAGAATGCCTAACTGTCTTGAGAGGTGTCAATTGAACCCATCAATTGAATGGGTTCTTCTGAAAGAAAGGTATGAAGTAGCCACATCCTGGGCCATTGTCTGTCACTACAGGGAAGAAAATACTATCTCCCAGCAGAGGCAAGATGTAACAAATTTTTACCTTAAAAGGTAGCCCTAGAGAGAGAGAGAGAGGCACCCAGAAAGAAGCATCCAAGAAGCTTTTCCAGCGAAAGAGGCTGGGATAATTCCAGCAAGTCAGAATTCTACATCTACATTTATACAGCAATGAATTAGAAGTGATCCACTGCCTTCAAATGTACTTTCAACCAAGAGAGAAACCTACAAACACACCTTAGGCCTGCAACTAACAAGAGCTTGACTTCCGAGAGAATCCAACAGGTTTACTGTGACCCTTGAAACCTACTCCCACTTACAGCCACTTACCCCTTTTCCTCTCTGTCTCTTCTTGTGTGTGTGTGCTCACGTGATCAAATGCGTGAGTGGATGTGGTTACGACAATTTCAGGTTAAGGCGTATTGATCACTAAATAACTGATTTTCTGTTTAAACTTACAAGAAAACCTATCGCTGTCTGTTTATTTGACAAATGAAGCACAAAGGGATTAAATCCTAATAACAAAACACACTTGCTGTGATCAGGTGGGAACTGAACAGTGGGAATCACCCAAACCCTACGCCACATGGCCGTAACATTTCGGGCAGAGCTGTAAGAGCCCTGACCTTAGCCGAGTTCTTGGACAAGACAAAAAGGGCAACAGACGATGGTTTTGGTACAAGTCAACAGAACGAATGCTTAAACAAAATACTTAACAATAGGTGATAGTAGATAAGCTGCTTTTGATCCTTGCTCCTCAAAGTTGCCTGGACACAGGTGATGTTGTCTTTGGTCCTTCTCTGATATCTTCTTCTACTCTGGCTTCTTCTTCTGCGTGGATCTTCTTCTGTGGTTCATGCTGTGTCTCTGTCTCTGCCTGTTCTGTGGTTGGACCCTGCTTTTTTGTATCTTTTTTTCAGAGCTGCCTATATGTGCCAAAGTGCAAATTCTGTTTAGCTTGCCCTTCCTGACCTTATAACAATTGATACTTTTTGTCCTATCCCGATTGGCTTCCCCTGTCTCACCACAGACTTAATGGCACCATCTTGCAAAAGAACTTTCATTAAAAAAACTAACACAACAATCCTTGCAATTTTCATAAATGACTTAAAACATATTTTACAGCCTTTCAGATCAACATATGACTTTAAACATATTTTGCATCTTCTCCAGAGCTGTATTTGAAAAAGAGGTGCAGCAATGCAGAATACAGTCCAATTCAATGGATATCACATAGGCAGCTCTGTTAAAAAAGATACAAAAGCAGGGTTCCTTAAAGAACCAAAGTACACACAGGCAGAGACAGAGACAATGGGGCATTTTTTTAAGCTGCAGGTATTCTTACTGGTTTGATTAAGTCAATCAGTTGGATTCAACGGGATTGACCATCAGTAATATTTTCCAGTTCAAAGATTCTGCATGCCAAGTGGTTACAGTTGAAGCAGCTACATGTCAACTGGCTCCACTTTGCAAAAACTTAAATTATGATTCCAAGAGGTCTCCATGGTAACCTTATTGTGTGAGCTAGAGACGTTCTGTCACCCTCTTACCAAAAAAGTAACTGCATTTTCCTTGAGTTTTATAAGCATCAGAGTTTCAGGTTTATTGCAAGTGAGCACTTGTTTTTACTAAAGCGGCTCAGCAGGATGGTCGTCAACAAAACACGCATGACCAAATGTAGATTAATGGGATTGAGGTAGTGCAGCACTTGGAGCAGTGGCACATAGTACCATGAAGTCAAGGGATACAACATAATCCGCACCCCACCACTGCAGTGTGTTGTCTAATCTCAGCCACACTGCTGGGCTTCAAGCAGAGGCAAAATATCTACTGACAAGGACAAGAAGTAGGACAGAAAATTGTGTTTCCTCTAGGTGGCAAATTGCTCTGGTTGAAGCCAGGAATCAGATCTCCTGCCTGCCTTCTGAGTTGTAGGAAGCATGTGGCTGAGTGAGACTTGGATCGAGAGAAAAATAGATACTTCAGAGTCACCCAAAAGAACACATTATTATGTAAAACAGAGGTAGAAAATATACATTAGAAGCTATGAGAAATTGTGCTTAATTTTTTCAATAGTTTGGTTGTTTCTTTTTCATACTTTAACAGCGATCTCTCATTGCTTAGGATAGTTTAACCAGTTTTTTCTTTGCTGCAAGCCTTTACTGGCATAGAAATTTACAGCACGATAAGCAAAATGTGATACCTATCCGGAGTGGCATTTTGTATCTGTATACGTGCATAAGTAATTTTTAGAGGAGCAGGCTAAAACCAAAACCTAAATGGTGCAAATGAGGCAAAATTCAACTATTCCCAATGAATGCCCAAACTACCCAATTTACATCATTCAGGGTGTTCACTTTGATTTAGATTGCATTCATGGTTTTTCAATAATTTTACATAAAGCAGGCTGTAATAGCAATAAAATCTGTTATGAGTTAATTTATTTAGCATGAAAACTTTCCACCTTGCCATTTATCTAATGCAGTCAAATTTTATTGCTTCATATACTGTCTCACTTGAATAAACTCTGTACATTCCTTTCTCTGCCCCACACCTACTTTTTATTACTTGAATTAGCTGCCATGTGGTAGCTATTATATCCACCATTTATTTAATTATGATATGGTATCAATTTTTTTTCTTAAATTCTTACTTTGAGAAGACTTGTAGAGCAAAGTCATAATACAACTAACATAATGAAGCGGTAAGTGTACACGCTGAGTATATACCCAAATGACAGGGCATTTTAGTCACCTCTGTTTATTTTTTATGGCAACAATTACTGTAGTAACAGCTGCCTTAGATAAATATGCTACCAGAGATATATGTCATAAATAATGGTTCAAAACTGGTGATGATTAAGGGGATAATCCAAAACATAAAGTAATTTTGATTCCGTTCTTTCTATTCTTCTTCCAATCTAGCCCAGTAAACCAGTGTTTGAGGTGCAGTTTAATGAAGGACAGACCAAATGTTTGTTGCTGCTTTTTGAGGAGGAGGGAAAGTTTGGTGGAATGGGACCTTATAAGAAATAAAACAAGTTATTATGCACCATTTAAGTTTGATTTGCCAGGACTAGTTCCATGTTTCAAAAGTAATTATTTGCATTCTAAAATACACATATTTCTTTTCAAAATGAAACAATGGGGGAAATTTTCCCAGCCAAGGGGAGGCGGGTTTCACTAGGCTGGACTTAGTCGTGCTGGCGGATCTCCCGGCACTGGGCCAAAAAGGTGAGGGGAACCCCACCTCGGCCTTTTGGAGCCCTCCTGGTGCGATTCAGCAGCGCTCAGGGACTTAAGTGCCCAGCGCCAGGATTCCTGTCCCTTTAAGGACAGGGACCCGCCTCCAAGAGCTGCCAGCCAATCAGAGGGCTAGCAGCTCAGTAGTATTGGCAACACCATGGGGAGCGGTGGCCACTGACGGTACTACAGGAGACCTGGGAGCAGGCCCAGCGCTGAAGCCCAGGACACCAGTTATGTGAGGCAAGGTCACTGGGGCCAGTCTGGCAGGCCCCAGCAATGGAGTGGAAGGGAGAAGGCCAGTTTTGAGAAAGCGAGTGCACAGCGGGAAGTCATTGGTGAGTGAAACTGACCTGATAGCAACAGTATAAAGGCTGAAATCAGCAAGCCTGTGTTAGCCACAGCGAAAGGCTTGTGCTGACAGGAGCCATTCTATCAGCCTAAATTCACTGATTTTTCTTTGTGATTAGCAACGTTGTTCAGTTACTTTCAAGTGCCTTGGATTCCACTGAGGTCAATCTCAACATCTTGCCTGTGAGACTTTCCCACAACATGGGAGTTACATATTCTGGGGTTGCTTAGTCAACTGAGGAGGAGGTGCAGCTTACTCCAGCACAGCAGCCCCAGCAGCAGCTGCCTTATCCACAGCCACATGCAGCTCTGTGGGACAGAGGGGATGGACACAGAGCTGCGCCTTGAAGGAGGCAATACTCTCAGGAGACGGTCTATAGGGAAAAGATCAGCTTCCTTAACTTGTCCAAACGACAGTGCCTCCAAAGGCTCAGGCTCTTACAGCAGGTAGTCACAGACATCTGCAGCCTTTTGGAAGCAGACATCACACCACGAGGAGCAGATGGCCCGTGGTGGTTAAGGTGACCACAGCCCTCAGTTTCACCATGTCGTTATGACTGAGGCGGGAGGAGTGCACTATTTATTCTAGTCCCACTACTCCACAAGTCACAACATATATTTAAATTTTTTCCCACTTACTGATAGGGCCAATCATAGACTCTGGGCTGAATTTTTCATCACTGCTGCCAACATCAGCACCGGCCGTAAACTATGGCGGTCCGCATGTGCAGACCACTCGTCGCTGAGCCGCCGCAATATTAAACATGGCAGCTCATTTAAATGACCGGGGCGGACCGCCACCTCGATGACATGGATGGGCGGGTGCTCCGTCCCCGGCAATGGTGTCAGGTGCCACTGCACAGGCGCCGACAGCATTTTTAAAGGGCTTTGAGCCCAACATGGAAATTTAAATATTTAAAGAAAAATTGGATTAAACTTCATTTTAATAAATTAAATGAATGTTTCTAGCCCCTTTCCCAACTCCATACACTTCATTCCGTGCCCTCTCCCCATCAAAACACTTACCACGTGTACCTGACCCATCCCTTCCCCAAAGTTCACCAACTTTTATCTTTAACCCTTCCCACCATCCCCTTTATCAATCATAATAGTTTGACCCCACTCTCCCAATCCCTCACTGAAATACTTACCTGTTCCCCCTCCCCACTAGTGTCCCGTATTAGATCTCTGAACGGAGATCCGAAGGTGATGGAGTGCCAGCCACTGGCTACAATATTGGAGCAGGAGTGACGGTGGATGCAGTTAAGTATTTAAATCATTTATTTTAATAAATCTACATATTTAGATTGGTCTCCGTTGCCGAGAGGCGGTGGGGGGCTGCCACAAGACAAGCCGCCACTGGCAATATCGGGCCGGGCCTTCACGGTGTCAAGTCCCATGGCAGGCCTCTCCCAGAGACATTTTCTGGCTCTCCTCCCCCCCACTGCCCCTCCAGAATAAAACACGCCAACCAGGTTTCTTTAATAAACAACAAAATTGTCAGTTTATTATAAAACAAGTCTTAGCTAATAATGAAGTAAAACATAAACACACAGATTGAAATATTAAAGCTCCCTTTTTTATCTTTGCCCCTCACTTTCACGCACATACATACACGACAGTTAACCAGAAAAATAAAAGGGATTATTGTTTAAAGCGCTGTTAAAAGAAATCGAAGAAAAACCACTTAAGCTGAATACTTGATCATACTTGAAGACAAAAAAAAGGTATGGAAAGATGTCCTTTGTTTTGGTTTGGTATCCCAAATGTGTATAGACAGCTGTCACTGGGATCTTCCTAGAACTTCCAGGTGATGTTGAAGATCGGTTTGGGTAGGCTTTTCAAGACATGCAGCTACCGAGGCTTCAGATAGGTCTTACAGTAGGATTGCAACAACAAGGTTTCAGTCCTCATATATCGATACATAGGGTTTCTTCAAATTCAGTTGGAAATAGGAAACTGATGCACTGGAAAAGCAGGATTCCTTTTCAAGAGAGAGAAATGAGCTTGGTATTCTTGTCAGGCCAAAAACCAACTGTCTGTTGTAACACTTCAAATTAAAACAAAAAACATTCCAGAAGTCAAGTCTCCTGACCTCTATAAATCTTGACCTGTTACTTCTTTGTAAACATCTCCCTGAGTCAAAAACAATGATGCTGGGTGATTGTCCACAGACAGGTGCCTTCCAGTAAGACTTGTTTACAAGTCAAATCCAGGAATCTTCTGGGACTTCTTTTAAAAAACACAAATTTCAGCATCTATTCAAGATTCCAGATGAATCAATGTCCATAATTCAACTGTAAGTCCTTAAAACATATCTTGCAAAGAAAAAGTAGAAGCACTCTCATAACAATGTCCAGATCCTTCAGGATCTGCTGGTGACATCCATAGGATCTCGCAATCTGTAGTCAGCAACTGCATCACCCAGGTCACCAATGTCTTGTATGTGAAGTCCTTGAACTATATTCAGTTTGAGAAGGACGAGGCCAGTCAAAACCAGAGTGTTCTTGGCTTTGATTCCCTTTCAGGATTTTCACAGGTGCAGCAGCCCAGAGACTGCACTTGTTTGGCAATCAAGTCACCATCAGATCAGCCAGGCATCTTTGTTAATCGAAAGGACTTCCACTCCCTTAATGTGCTGGTCTGTGACCACTGCAAGAACATCATGCAAGTATGCACCAGGTATCCAGGGAGCTGCCAGGATTCTTCCATCCTTCACCCGAATCAAGCTCCACAGCTGTTTTCGCCACCAGACAGTCTCAACGGTTGGCTCAAGACTGGCTGATGACACCAATGAGGAACCCAAGCACAAAGGCACAACAGGAGCGATGACGCCTCCAAAATGAGGTTCCACTGCCTTACTGATCTGGAGGTGCCCTTCAATATTGGCCAGCAATGGGTATAATAGGATCATAGGGTCATAGGAAATAGGAGCAGGAGTGGGCCATTTGGGCCCATCTAACCTGCTCTGCCATTCAAACAGATCATGGCTGATCATCTACCTCTACGCTATTTTTCCCCACTATCCCCATATCCCTTGATGTCATGAGTATCCAGAAATCTATCGATTTCTGTCTTGAAGTTGTTCACCTCTGCGGTAGAGAATTCAGGATTCAGTATCCAGAATTGTTGTGGTCTGCTGTGCCTTTCTTACATGGCTCTGCAGACAGGACTGGAGCTGCCAGGCACCCTCAGAAGATGAGGAGGAAAAGGAGGAGGTATGTCCTAATGCACCATTTGTTCCTGCAGCCACAGACCTGCATGCCAGAAAAGCCCGTGGCACCCTCATCCAGGCATGTTTCACTTGAAAAGTTTGCTTTCCATCAAAACGCCTATGAAACCCTCGCAACTCCCCACCACCACCAAACCTTCTGCCTACAATCATCCAGCCAACCATCTCATTCACAGCCTTCAAGGCTGCTCATTCCATTCACTGGAATCAAACTAAACTTGGTTAATGGGGAGAGTGAACAAAGCAGAGGGCATGTCAATGAATAATTCACATAAACTCCTTTCATTCAAATAAAGAGGATCAGTTAAACAGTAATAATGTTCTCAGTACCCAAATGAATCCGTTTATGAGACTAAGACTCTTTCTATTACTTCTATGCGGTGCCACCCTATGGCTTCAGTTGAGCTAGAGATAGGCTGCTCAATCTCCTGCTCTGACACATGAGATGCCCGTGGCAGAAGTCCTCTGAGTTTTGGAGCTTGTGAGGGCCCTGTCAAAGAGTGCCCCACCTCCATCTGTGCAGGTGCTGACTTGGTCATCAGGACAGGAGGCAGCGTGTGTGGGTCTGGCTAGGGAGGGGGAGGGCAATGGCCGTGAGGTGGGCGCCTGGAGAAGAGCCCCCATTGCCATGAGTCCTTTCTCCATCTTCCCTCTCAGGGCCTTTTTTTATATCTGTTTGGGTGATGTGGGCGTCATTGGCTAGGCCAGCATTTATTGTCCATACCTAATTGCCCTTGAGAAGGTGGTGGTGACCTGCCTTCTTGAACCACTGCAGTCCTTGGGGTAACCAAGAGCAGGAGAGCACTTGACTGCATGTGAGTGTGGAGTTCAGCCACCAAGGCACTGCTTTCTGTGATCTTCTGTAAACTGGCATCCAGAGTGTGCATGCCATCAGTTTGGTCCAACATGTACTCAGTGGCCTGCCCCGTCTGATTCTCCAGGAGGTTGGACAATCTTTCAATGGAGGTGGTCATTAGCACAAATGCCTGAGACATCATGGCAGTCACGATAGAGATTGACTCTTCCATATTCTGTGCCGTGGTGCACACCGCCTCTGGAAATGCTGACAGAAGCACACACATTTCCTGTTGCTGATCCACAAGTTCCCTTTTCATAGATGACCCCCAAGGCTCAGCATCTGTAACCAGCTGAACTGAGCTTGGAGTGTCCTACACCCTCCGACGGGGACTCTCCACTGCTGTCTCTGTCTCCAACACCTGCTCGCATGTGAGATGCTCATCACCATGTGCCACCCCATCTATCTGGGATGCTGGACCCACCAAAGGTGCGTCTATCTGCACTGGTGGAGGATGCGGAGGAGTCATGTGATAATGCATCCTCAGAGTGTTCGTCCTTCTTGAGGACTCTCAGGTTCCTCCATCGGCGCCATCAATACATCTGTGGGAGATGAAAGACATGGGTTCGTACTAAGCGTAAGTGAAATAGGGTTGCAAGTTAGCATAGTGCAGATCATGACATTTAGTGTATTAGTGACATCAATGCAGCATTAATGGACGTTAAGTGCCAAGTGGCAGTGTGATATCTAATGCTGTCATCGGGTCTCTGGGGCACCCCCACTTCTCCATCACCACAACCTGTTCTGGTGCCATCCTGTCGATCTCCAGGGCTTTATTGTGGCCATGACTGCAGTCCACCCCCAGTTCTCTGCCCCTCTCTGGAGTTGTGGACTCTCTTCTCCTACAATGAGAAAAGGCAGTGTTAGGAGTGTGAGTATTGCTGAGGATAGAAGGTGAACATTTGAGGAACGTGACTTTAAGGAATGGGTGCAAGAGGGTGATAGGTCAAGGGTGACTGTGAGTGTTGTCTGTTGAGATGGAGATTTTAGGAGCAAGCTGGAGAGAAAGGAATGTATGTGGCAGCAAGGTGTGTCAGTTGGTGGAGTGCTGTTAGGGTGGGAGGTGAGAGAGTGATGGCTGCCAGCTGAGAGTTGCAGGATGCTCACCTTGCCGGACCTCATGAGGTCATTAAACTTTTTCCGTCACTGGATCCAAATCCCTGACACCACTCTTCGGCATGCTCGCTTGGTTGGTGAGGCTAGCTGGCCTCCTCCTGAATACCACAGGGAAGAGGACTTCTCTCCGTGCCCTCACTGAATCAATCATCACCTCTGGGAACTGGCGTGGGGGTTGGGGGGGAGCAGCCTTTCCATCTCTTCCATCCATTCTGCAGTTCTTTGCTCCTTTCCACTGGTATCCTTGTATGCTGCACTTCTGCCATTATGAATCCTGCTGGGGTCCCTTTAAGTTTAGTTTAGTTTAGAGATACAGCACTGAAACAGGCCCTTCGGCCCACCGAGTCTGTGCCGACCACCAACCACCCATTTATACTAATCCTACACTAATCCCATACTCCTACCACATCCCCACCTGTCCCGATATTCCCCTACCACCTACCTATACTAGGAACAATTTATAATGGCCAATTTACCTACCAACCTGCAAGTCTTTTGGCTTGTGGGAGGAAACCGGAGCACCCGGAGAAAACCCACGCAGACACAGGGAGAACTTGCAAACTCCACACAGGCAGTACCCAGAATCGAACCCGGGTCACTGGAGCTGTGAGGCTGCGGTGCTAACCACTGCGCCACAGTGCCGCTTTCATTGCTTGGTTAGGCACATCATCTGTTTCTCATCCAGGTGTTTCCAAAGCTGAAAACAACACAAAAAGATGCAATATTTTTAATTTTGGGGGGATTTCTGACTTTGCATGATAGTGTAACATGAGCAATATTAATCCAGTCGCTTATTATATGTATCTTCTGATTTTCATTCCCATTGACATGAATCTATGTTGCCCATTTTACACTATCATCCAAAGTCAAAATTACCCCAATTGAGTTTTAACAGTCAGCTAAATTATATACAACTCCTCTCCAATGGTGAGAAATCTTGACTTTGTAGGCAATGGGCCTAAGTTTTCCAATGGACCTTCAAGAGGTGCAAGGCAACAATTCTGCAAATCTATCATTGCTTTAAATAGAAACCCGATTCTTTTACCCATCATAAGCAATCTCCAGTTTTATGGAGCAACAGGCAGAATTATGCCTCTCCATAAATTATTGTCTCACTTCATCCTCATTCCAACTCCAAAAAAACATTCTCGAGGAATGAGATCAAATAAGTCAAAGGGCCTTCTACATCCAAACTTGTCGTGAGGTTTTGTGAGAGAAAACCAAACAGGACAAACTGAATAGCCTGGTTGCCATGAGATCTGTATATCTCATGACACTGACTATTGTGCACACAGTTTTAGATTACACCTACACACATATTGTGGAGTGTCTATGTATGTGAGATGGTCTATGCCCAGTTATAAGATTCACGGTCCTGAAAATGTGCATGTGTAATCCCAGCAAAAATAGTAGAATGATACTTGTTGGTACCCAGTCTCCTGGCCCCCACTTGGCCCCTCCAAAGGCCCAAGCTGTCTTTCCCCCGCCTATCAATCCCTGTGTAACCTGGTCCAGGGCTTTTGCTGAACTGCTTTCCAGAATACTTCTCTACAGCTGGAATTTGTCTTTGCCCCACCCGCACCACCCGCAGCCCCCACCCCCCGCACCTGGAACCATATCTATTATAATTCCAATTTCATAATCCCAGCCAATCTAAAAAAAAATGTGAGGGTAAACGTTATGAATCCTCATGTGAAGTGAGATACATCTCTTGCTATAAGTGCTCATCAGAAAACCAATTTCAATGAACAGCAAATTACAGGCAATGGGCCCATAATTTTCTAGTGTTCATTCCTGCTGTGCAAAGTTTAGGCAAGGACTTGAAACATCTACATTCCCTTCTTCTATGATCACTGTTCCCCAATTGCCCACCTCAGCTCTTGCCATAATGCCCTCATTCATGGTCAGTAGTCAAGTACACCTTCATTTCTAATCCATTCTGCATAGTTCCACGCATCAGTTTGGTGGGATGGGGCCAAGGATGCAGGCATTGAGTCTCATGGACAAGGTGAGGTCGGAGAAGGCATGAAGGGACATAGGAAAGAAATTAGAGCAAGGGCAGGGGTGAGCCTGGTGAAGGTTTGACTTGGTGAGCAAAGGGAAAGGGGAATAGCAGAAGATGCAGTTGAATGGATGCTCTTAGTCTTCATGGTCAAGAAGTCCATGAGCTGCTCTCATTTATTGTTGGAGGTAAGAACGAAGGGGTAGTGTTGAGGGGTTTAACAATATGGCTGGTAGCAGAGCATAGAAGCTGGAGATTTACCAGGATAATACTGGAATCGTAGACAGTTTTGGCAGAGGAGAGTAAGGCCTGATAGCACTTGTTGTTCAGTTTAATAAAGCTCATCTGATCCATACAGGAAATCTCCTTGCCAAAAAGCACAGTAGTTCCGTAAGAACCTACAACTTTGTGATATGTAATGCACCTTTAAAAATATTTTGACTCCTGTGATCCTAGCCTGTGTCTCTGCTCCTACAAATGGCACAGGTAGTATTTCAGGGAATATTACAACACTGGTTCTTCCTTTGAAATATCTCCCTAGGTTCTGCAATTACTTTGGTTATTTTTTTCCCAGTCCCACCGCCAAAATGGAAATTGCTAGGTAAATTCCCACTACATGGTGAGGTTCTGCCTTCCATCAAATTCAGTCAAGATTCCAGCTGGCTGATGCAAAAATATGCTGGAAATGAATGTAAAGTCACTTAGCAAAATCATTATTTGGTTCATCATTGTACACAGAATTATCCTTTTGTGCCAGCTTCAACTCCATGTGTATTGCATACATTTGTACAGCTGCAAAAAATTAATCTCCTTGTGTCAGAACATTTGGAAAAGACTATCCAAAAATGGAAAATGTTTGATTAAAAAAAGGCACTTGCAAACAGGAGATAAAGATGGATAATCTTGAAGTGTCCCTTTTTCATTTGCAAGAATAAACTGGATTTTGTTGTCACAGTGCATCTGATGGTGTCTGTGATTAGTTAGACTTGCCCCTGCATCCTTTGGTTCAAAACAATTTTGCCCACTAAGTTGCTGAAAGTACAAGCTGATAGCATTGCAGTGAGGGAAACAGAGCATCTGGGACTTCACTGAACAAGTCAACCAACAGGGTATCTCCTTAACCAATCAAAGTTAAGGATTGGGAAATAAACAGTGGAAGGGCTGAGAAAGAGGGTGAATTAAAGAGGGTGAATTCAAAGGCAAATCAGATATAGAAAGGGAAATAGAGAGAGAAGGAGATAAAGATTGGACTAAGACAGAGTAAAAGAGACAGAAAGGAAAAGTAAGAACAACAATTAAAATTTGGCATGTTTACAATCTCTTAAAACAATTCACAAATTGAAGGTAAGAGCCTGCATACCTCCAACAGTTGATTTTCGGTGCCAGAGAGGTTGGTTGACAGTCATTAACACATCACTTTGTTAAAAGGGTACTGAGACTTGTAATTATTGGCCCTAAACATCTGTGGTGGTTTCAGTTCATGCAAATATAGCAACTTGACAACATTTACTGTATGTAAATGGTGAGGCAGACGACAAACTGTCATTTACGCAAATCTAAGGACAGAACTGTGCATTTTGGATGGCAACTTTTAGCTATTAACCACACATTTGCCCCTTGCCTGAAGTTACTGTAGTATTTGTGCATCAATAACAACCCCATTAGCCTCACTTTTAGTTTGACAGAAAAATATTGCACATCATTTATGTCAACATCTAGCAAAGATTTGTTTAATATTGTATATAGTTATTCTTCAGAAGTGCATGAGTAGATATGTGCCCTCATCAAAGAATAGGATGGAGAAACTTTACAGTTGTTACAAATTTCAGGCCTGCCTTAGATATCCTCTCAGATGCTGTTCACCCCATAAGTGGTCCGATCTTGTTAGATTCAAGAGTGTGCTTAAACTGCCAAATATCTAATTATATGATAACGGAAACCTGGAGGTATAGCATTAGGAACCTCTTGATATGAACTGGATATTGTATATTTTGCACATGTCCTGACAAGTGATTCTTCAATCTTTCCATTGATGAATTTCTGGGTACTGCCTGTGCGGAGTTTGCAAGTTCTCCCTGTGACCACGTGGGTTTTTGCCGGGTGCTCTGGTTTCCTCCCACCGCCAAAGACTTGCAGGTGATAGGTAAATTGGCCATTGTAAATTGCCCCTAGTGTAGGTAGGTGGTAGGGAATATGGGATTACTGTAGGGTTAGTATAAATGGGTGGTTCTTGGTTGGCACAGACTCGGTGGGCCAAAGGGCCTGTTTCAGTGCTGTATCTCTAAATAAATAATAAACCACAAACTGTCATGCTCACACAATACAAATTTATGAACATATGAAATCAACCCAAAATGGGTACTTTTCCTGTGAAACAAAATGGACTTGAGAGGTCAGGTGAACTTTCCTATCCTGCCAATACACATAAAACTGCAAGAACGCTGAGCTAATTTTCATGTCTGGACAAGTCTTGGTGAAATCATTAAAATACAAATGATCTTTCTGGACATATCTTTGAGAAGGTATTAAGATGCAAATAGCCCTTGCTATGGTAATGACTGCATCTCTCCAACCAATTGGGCTAACAATACTGTTGCAGACTTTTTGACTCCAGCCTTGAACTCTAGAGAATGGGCGTGAAAATCTCTACTTTATCAAGATTGTATATGATTGACACCAGAACTCTTTTGTCTGACAATGGCCTAACCATCAGAAACTATTTATGAATTTAATGGAAGAAAAACTCTGGTCACAAGACAGGAAATAGATTTTCTGATAAGGAGTTTTAATAAAGGTATATTTTGGCCAGACAAAAGACAGAGAGAGAAGCATCTGTGCCATTGAAGAGAAATGACTCTGCTTAACACCACCAGCTTTTAAGCTACATGTAGGCAGAGACTGGAGTTGGCCTTGAACTCCCCACCGTGAAATCATACCAGGGTTTTGCCATGGACCTTTGACTGGAATATAACAAGAGAAATCTGCAACTGTGCATCCATCCTTTTAAACCTCCCAAGTTGTTTCTTCAGTGAACAAGGAAAAAACTACAGTCCTGTACCATTTCAAGTCTTCACCTCGGGGAAAAGCAAGTGCAACAGAGAACTCTTAAAAATTCATAAGACATAAAGACATGTTACTTTGTAATCTCAATCTCTTCTTCAGTGTCTATGTATCTGTATGAGTGTGAGAGTGGATATAGTTGCATATATTTTGAGTGTTGAATAATAAACATTTATATTTCTTTTAAAACTTATGAGAAAACCTGTCATTTGTCTGCTCTTGACAATTAAAGCACTCATGCTGTCTTCGGTCAGTCGAGAGGTGGAAAAGGGGGAGCCATCCCTATCATCTCTCATCTGTCCATAACAACACCATACTCCTTTTGTGGTATGACTTACCTGTTTTTGGCATTACCTCTCTTTCCAGGCAACTTCTCACTGCACAAACTGACCTTGACTGCCTTGCTCTCTCCTGTTTAAAACAATAACAACTTCCCCATTCAGTGATTTGGCGGGCAGGCAGACTGTCAATAAAAAACACATCATTTTCCTTCCTCCTTGGAGTATGACTCTTAAGAACTACCTCCTGCTCTTCTCCAATATATGCAAACCATTCTGGCTCGATGAACCTGGGATGAGTACATTGACTCCCATTGTCTCAGTTGGAAGTAAGCTGTGAGTCATGGCATTGCAGAAACTGGATTGTCTATCTTTAATACCAGCTTCAGTGCATGTCTCATTAAAAATAAATGCTTTGTCACAGTGGTCACAACTTGTGGCTTTTTTAAGCCTGTGCAAAATTACATTTTTGTAAAAATACACAACACTTAAAGCGTAATACTCTTATAAATACTCTTATCTTAGTTAGATAAATATCAGTGTAACAATGAATGATTTCACAGCCTTGCATATGTAACAATAATTCATGGTCATTCCAAATGGCTTCAGTATTTTGGTGCTTAAATCCTGACTCGGGTTCAATCTGGATCTGTGTAAATGGAGATAAAGTAAATACTGTTTGAGGTTAATATATGTTCTTGGTATGTTCTCTTGCTAACCGAACCACTCCCAAGCTAGACTGAAAGTAATATTCAGCATTCAGCTGCCGCTAGCAAGGCGATAATTACCTAATACCTGAAAGTCTGCTGGCATGGAATGCCTTATTATTTCTTAGCTGACAAAAGTCATCGGGGTAATGGTAAGAAAAACATTTGTGATTTGCTGCAAAACTAGACTGCTGGCAATCTGATTTGAGGAAGTAAATTTTTTTTTAAAACACCGTATTGCAGTCTGCATATGTCCCTGCCTCCAATAAGTTCTGGATTGTCTCTGTACACTCATAAACAGAAAAGCAAGGGTTTCATGGGACATGCAAAGTGACCTCCTGCACGTCAACAAAAAGAATGTGCAGCCCGATATTTGCTTTTCTAACCAGCTCAGATAAGACCAGAAAAAGTAGAGTTGCTTAATCAGCAAGCAAAAGGAGAACGCTCTCTCTACTGACAATTTCAATAGCTTGTATTACCCTGATTGAGCTGCAAAAGGTCTTACAAAGCTGGCACAAATTGGTTCCCCTGACGGGAGATTAGCAAGCTCAAAGCACCATAGTGGGCACAGTTCAGCAAGAAGGACATAGGCTAAACTATGCTGCATAACCTTGACTCTTTGAAATTCAGAGAAATATCCCATTTACTGATACCCCATAGAAAGAAAATAAATAAAAGTTATTTGTTAATACTACTTAATTTGCAGGAGAAGGCACCTCAACCATGCTGGACAGTGGTAATCACATCTAGAAAATGCAGCAGGGGTAAGCACTGAAATGAACTGAAAACCTGAAACAACCAGATGAGATTATTTTGAATGACTGTGCAAATATTTGAATTTGGAGTGAAACTGTCTCTTTAAACAAACTGCTGCAGGAACACAATGGGGGTATTTTTGACTTTGTGCGATATTGTAAAATGGGTGAAAGCAAATTGGCAGACTGTTTTGTATCTCCATCCCAAATTTTATTCTGATTGACTTCAATGGAAATAATTATTGGGAGAGATGTATATACATATAATAACTGAGTCATGCAGACCAGAAGGTGCCAGTTTCAATTCAAAGCCTATTCTAAGCCACCTATCTCAGCTAGGGTTACATATGCATTCAGCGGCCAAGGGTTAGGGAAGGGATTAAAATCATCTGTGGTTTTTATTCTGGAAGTTTTGCTGGAAAGCATAGATATGAGAACAATATAATAGTTGAATAGTCTGTCAGTATTCTAGCCTCTTACAAGAAGGGTGGCCACTCATGAGGTGGCAGCAGTTACCTAGAGCCCAAGAAACTGAATGTTAACACAACCAATGTTTTCAGGAGGCGAGGAGGGGAGAAAATTGCCTATAAAGGTCATTTGCTTTTTGAAAAGCTTTAAATAAATAGATCTGATGATCTGGAGGGTGATGCAATATTTTGGCAATCCTAAGTATGAGTTGATCTAGGATAGGACACAATTGCACTCTTGCTAAGTCCACATCTGATGCTTGGCAGTCTAATGGAGAGGGCAAGAGCTATCATTCAAATGCTCTATCACTGAAAGGTACTATTATTTGGGTGAGGGGAGGGAAAAAGGTAGAATGCATCTGAATTCTCTGAAAAAGCAGTGCTGTGTGTGTATCTAATCCTGGCAGTCTAGTAAATAATATACCATAGCAGAACAGTGTAGGTAAAGGTTGTATTTTTACTTCCTTGGGAATTATTGGTTACTCTGCATCTAATTTCTGTCAGTCCAGTGATAGAGAGGCATAAACTTATGAAGTTGGATGTACTAGTGGTAGTATGCATATTCATTGGTGTCCCTAGCAGTTTAAATTTACTATGATGTAGAACTCAATATGGTAGAAAACAAGAACAGATGTTACATATGTTATAAAAGCAATCTTGTGAAGAATATTTGGGAATGTGTGAGTATTCCGTCATGTTTGATTCCTGGTACAGCTAGGTGTATGTAATGTTGTATATGTATTTTAAGTAGTATAGATTCTAATACCATGCTTATATACATTGCTTTTAATTACGTTATTAAAATATATACATATCCGCACCATTTTTTAAAACTTGTGAGTGCTGAAGTATATCATTTGTGATCTGACTCGATATGTAATTCATGACAAAGGTGAGTTACTAGGTCAGATCATGCATAGGGATAAAATTCATATCTGACTGCCTCATATCTCATATTCTCATATTCTTTAATTCTTATAAGCCTCAATATACCAGCATTGAGCAGAGGAAGCCATCAGTATCACACCGCCATCTTAAGAGTAACCTGTAATATATGATGCAAAAACTAAGTTCCTGAATCCAGATTGCTTGGTCTTTGGAAAGACTGAAAGGAAAAAAAATTAGTTTCAGTCCAGTTCCTGTCATCCACCCATATGCAAAAGTAAACAATGATGATAAGTAACTATGCACATTTTAAGCTTTCCTTGTCTGTGCACTTGGAAGGGATGTTTGCAGACACTTACCTGTGTAGTCACATATCAGAGGTCCCTCAATATCCGCCCCAAAGCAAATAGCCTTTTTATGACTTTTTGTCACATCATTGCAATTGTTCATGCAGTCACCATGGAGTTCCTGGGTCTGCCGGATATGAACAGGCTCTGTAGCCACTTGGGAAAGAATGTACCGGGGAGAGATAGGATACCTTGGCAAACACAGCTCAAAGAGTAACCTCGGAGGGGGAGGAAGCTGGAAATGTAGCCACTATTATTGTGTACTGTGAAATCAGTCAATCTAAAAGCAAATAGAACAGCATTAAAGCTTTGGCAAAGTAATAATTAAAATAAAATTATAATTGGTAATCCTTACAGTTCAGAAATTTTAGCTCTTTATCATCTCAGCAATAATATATCAGAGATCACAAATAGTCAAACATTTTTGTTCGAGGTGTTTAACAATCCTATCAATATGTACATTTGAATTTCATGTTAAAATTCAGTTTTTAATATTCAGTTGATGAAATTAATTCCTGAAGCAAGACTTCAGGGTTTATATTTGCTGACTACTTTTTGCCTTCATTAATCTTTATTTTTTGACCTCATGCATGTGAAATCAGCAGAGAAGCAGAATCAAAATGCTTATTACTGTGCTGAAATATTGACCAAGATGTAAAAATATCTTAATGATTTTCGAATCTAAATGTGTCAAAATCATCATATCCTCAGAAACATATTTTGATATGAATTACTAATTTTAAAAATGGAAACTTGTCAGAAGAAGTGACTAATCACAGGCAATGTTAATATCAGATGCACTCGGTTCAATGCATCGTAGACAGAGGTGTGTTGTCCAACTACCATGCTGGTCCATGAGTTATGCATATAGGTTTTCTTGTGTGTGGCTTTCTCATGATATACATGTATCCCTTTTTTTGTATTTGTGTGAGAATGCCTCTCTCTTTTTAGATTTGTTTGACTTCTTTGTGGTGATCCAAGATGAAAAGCCAAGGGCCTATTATCCTGAAAAGTGTAAAAGAGCAAAACAGAAGATCAGGTACATCAAGCAGTAAAAATTAATTGTCCTCCTGCCAGATCTTCGGATGCCTGCACATTTGGCAGAAAGCAGCCTGAATTAAGTTGCCCTGTGCGGCAGCAAGTAAAACACAGAGTGCAGCAAGTCCCTCCGCGATCTCTCCTGTCCTGAGATAAGGCCCACAACAATCCCAAAGACTCCTGAAGAAAAGCACAAGCCTGGCACCCCAAACCCACCAAAAATCACCAAGGAGGACCAAGATTTGTATCGGGGCTTCCACTGCTGACCTCTTAGGGCAGAAAGTCCACAAGACATGTTGTTAGGGGTGGCAACATGGCATTATTTCATGTTCTGAATCCGCCTCTCCCAAAGCAAGGTAATAAAAAGGCAGAAAATTCAGGCTGCTTGACTTCTGTGTACTTTCCTGTATAAGTGGCTGATCTGCCTACTTCTGCCAGGTTGATCCAAGAAACAGACCTAGTTATCTTTAATGCCAATGGCTTTGTACTAGTTTATCCACCTTCTCACCGTTAGTCCCAACCTTTGCCAAAGGCAGGCAATTCTTTTCTGGTAGGAAGAAGTATTTTATACCTTTAAGCCTCCTGCTACCATTACCCTTCCCTCTCCTTTATCAAGTATTGCTTTCTCCCTCTACATTGCTTTGTTTCATTTTCTTATCTGAAATTTGTTCAACCCTTTTATTCCCTGCAGTACTGAATTGATCTTTCTATATTACTACTTCTCTTTACTGTTGCTAACTGTTTCTTCTTCCTTTGTCATTTCACAAACAGGTTCTTTGTGCAGCTCATTTAAGTAGTCCACCCCCCTCATCTGTCTCACCTACAGCATACAACAAAAGCTCTTCATGGTTAACAAATAGTTTACATTCACTAATCTCCCTACACGTGTCAACTCTATAATAATATTGTCGGACTCTTCAGAAGTTTAATTTGAAGATATTTCTCACAATAAAACTTGTGTCTGACCTCCACAGTTCTAACAACAAGATACACTGCACATCCATGAGACATATTTCATGCTTCACCTCTAATGTTACTGGGCTTGAATTGCAAACCTAATGACAACCTCTTTTAGCCATGAGTGGAGGAATGCCAGTGGGGAAAAACAATCCAATAATGGATCTGTTGGACATTTAGCAAAGAAAGAATATGACAACTACATGTGCCCATTTTCTGCTCAGCATCTACAAATATATGTAATTTAAGTCACTCTCTCCTTATCTTGATAAGTAGAATTCAGAGTGGATTCAATGACTTCTGAAATCTAATCTACAATTACCAGGGTAAACGTGCCAACTTCTACACTCTCAATCTGTCCTGCAATAATGCAAACTCAAATATAGCTGGGGTTTTATCCCAGAACCAGGTCAGAGGTCACACAGTGAAAACAGGCACAGTGTTTACCCCTACATCTGCTTCATTCTCCCTTATAATTAATTCAGTTACTCCGACTGCACCTGCACCTTTTTAGTTGGCATGTGTGTGTGAAATCTTTGCACACATTACAGTACATGTAAAAGTACAATTTATTTTGTATGGTTATGAAGATGCATCTGCTCCTTATTGTCTATCAGCACAGATTTGGCTACTGATCCTAGAGTAAACGTGATGACACTATTGTCATGCTAGGCCACCTGCCAAGAATAAGGCACATAAACGTTGTCATGAACATTGATTTTAAACTGTTACTGAAGTGAAGAAAGGACTTTATAAACAGATCAGTCGTGGCTGGAAAGAAATTTGCATATTAACAGACAGTATTTGGAAGGACAAAGCAGCCATTTCCTGACACATTCAACCCACAATGGACTTTTGATCACCAGACGTTGAAGGTGGGGGAGCTCGCATTCCAGGTTGACTGCTAAGATGGACGACTACGTAAACGGACATGGTCAAACCAGCTAGTCACATGACTAACCTGCTGGACAACCTGAGTTTTTGAATTTGTACAGACAGTTTGGGGCATAAAGCAGAATGCTCCTGGATTGAGAAGATCTCTCCTGGCTGGCTCGCCACAGCCTCTCTTGTCTGTCTGCTCCCATCTCTTTCTCACAAGCCTCTGAATCCACTGAAGACACATGAACCCCAAGAGAGAAAAGTCTCCTCCAATGAACAAGGTTTAAGAAGAATATTGGGCCCCAATAAAAAGCAAGATCTACCTACAATCAAGGACTCTACAGTGAGCTCGAAGACCCATAACAAAAACTCTTCAGATATTGCCTCAAACATTTCTACTTCATTTCTTCTGCTCTTTTCTGTCTCTACTTGCATGTGTGTATCGCATATGCATGCTAGCGTGGGCGCATCATGCATCTGTAGGCGTCAACCAAATTAGAGTTTAAGTTTAATAAATTTCAACTTTTCTTCTTTAAACCTAAGAGCTTGTTTGTGCTGGTTTCTTTGCCTTACAATTGGAAAGTGTGAACAATGATTCACTAAGGGTGAGCTAAAAACACGGGGTGTTTAAAATTAAACCCTGTTATGGTAAGACCAGGTGAAGGCTGAAAGGGACCCCCAGACACCTTTCTCACTTGGTCATAACACTATAAACAAGGTAACAATTCTGGTTGAAGTTTAATTATTTTTGATTGCTCCCTGTAGCTGAACATTAAGCAATAATATCTGTTTTTTCAGTAACTTGAACCAATAAGCCTCTGTGTTGATTAAACGCCAAGGATGCAGAATGTCACATAGCGGAGGGTGAATATACTCTCTGCACAAATATTCAACACCCCTTAAAATCTCTCTCCTCTCCCAGTGCAAAAGAGAAGCAACAAAAAAATCTTTTCCCCAAGTATTTCAGGTTGTTATCTCCCTTCCAAATCCTGATTTAGAAACACTGAAATAAACTGTCATGAATATACGAAAGTGTTAGACAGGGAAAGATTAGCTGGTTCATCTAGGCTTCCACATACCGTTGTGATGCCTTAAGCATCAGGCCTGGAAACTCCCTACCCACTAGTCTCCTGGGAAAAGAGTAAACCCAAGGTCAATTAGCAAAGCAAAATCTGGAAAATTTGTCTCCAACCCCTCTAGGTAATCAAAACTAGTCCAGGAGATAATCTAGTGGAATAACTACTGTGAGGTACCTTATCAATGTCTAGTAGGCTACCCTCATCTGCCAATCTAGTGACTTCGTCAAAAAAATTCAATCAAATTGGTAAAACATGAGCTTCTTTTCCAGAAGCCATGTTGGGTGACCCTGACTCCTTTTCTGTCTAGATGGTCATTGTAGAGCATCTCTTATGATTCCTTTGAGCATTTTTCCAATAGCTGAAATCAAACTAATTGGTCTGTAGTTCCCTGGTACTGCTTTGTCTATTTTTTTTAAATGGGAACTACATGAGCATCCTTCCAGTATGCACAAAAGGCCATAGTTGGAGGAATGCAAAGTTCTTGGAAAGTTGTTGGGTTGGAGGAGGTTACAAAGATAGACAGGGACAAGGCCATAAAGGGGTTTCAACATGAGGATGAGCATTTTAATATTGAGGTGTTGGTAGATGGGGAGTCTGTGTACATAATATAGGGGTGATGGGGGAACAGGATTTTGTATGCATTAGGATAACTAAGACTTAGATGAGGGTTTCAACAGCAGATGGGTTAAGGGGTAGAGATGGGCAATATTATGGAGGTGGAAGTAGATGGTATTTGTGATGGAGAGGATATGGGGTTGGAAGTTCTGGTTTAAATAGGATGCTGATGTTGCAAACCATCTGGTTCAGCCTGTGACAGTGTCTGGGGTGGAGCTGGGTGGTGGTGCAAGGGCTGTTGGAATTGATGACAAAGGAACAGAGTTTGCAGCAGGGGCCGATGACAATGGCTTCTGACTTCACAATATTTAATTGGAGGCAATTGCGGCTTATCCAGGACTGGATAATGGACATGCAGGCTGACCACACAGAAGCAGTGGAGGGTTCAGGACACTGTTGATGAGGTAGAGCTTGTTGTCATCAGCATCTATGTAATACAGATACATCAGTACAGTTCAACTACAACACTGACACCTACCCAACAAAGTGAAAAATTGCCCAGGTATGTCCTGTCCACAAAAGCAGAATGAATCCAATCCTGCCAATTACCAGCCCATCAATCTACTCTTAATCAAAGGCAAAACAATGGAAAGTGTCATTGGCAGTGCGATCAAGCAGCACTCGCTCAGCAATAACCTGCTCACCAATACTCAGTGTGGGTTCTGGCAGGACTACTTGGCTACAGACCTCATTACAGCCTTGGTCCAAACATGACAAAAGAGCTGAATTCCAGAGGTTAGGTGAGAGTGATTATCCTTGACATCAAAGCAGCATTTGACCGAGTGTGGCATCAAGGAGCCCTGGCAAAATTGAAGTCAATGGGAATTGGGGGGGAAGACTCTCCACTGGTTGGTGTCATACCTAGTAAAAAGGAAGATGGTTGTGGTTGTTGGAGACAAATCATCTCAGCCACAGGACATAACTGCACTGTCCAGAGCTCAACCATCTTCAGCTGCTTTATCAATGACCTTCCCTCCAACGTAAGGTCAGAATTGGGGATGTTGGCTGATGATTGTACAGCGTTCAGTTTCATTTGCCACTCCTCAGATACTGAAGCAGTCCGTGCCCGCCTGCAGCAAGACCTGGATTAACATCTAGGCTTGGGCCAATAAACGGCAAGTAACAATTGCACCACACAACTGCTAAACAATGACCATGTTCAACAAGAGAGAATCTAATCATCTCCCCTTGAGTTTTAATGGCATTACCATTGCTGAATCCCCAATCAGTAATATCCTGGGGGTTACCATTGACCAGAAATTTAACTGGACCAGCCATATAAATACTGTGACTACAAGAGCAGGTCAAAGGCTAGGAATCCTCTCGTGATGGTTGTTTGGCAGTACATAACTTGAGTATTGCTGAAAACAGAGACATTTTGTTATCTTGCACTCATCAGGACAATTCGAAAGAATACCAATATAAGGGAAGCAGCAAATTTATACTATATGAGAAGAGAGTCTCTGTTTTCAGCAATTCTCAAATTCTATCGTGAGTAACTCACCTCCTGACTCCCCAATGCCTGTCCGCCATCTAGAAGGCACAAGTCAGGAGTGTGATGGAATACTCTCCATTTGCCTGGATGAGTGCAGCTCCACCTACACTCAAGAAACTTGACACCATCCAAAACAGAGCAACCTGCTTGATTGGCACCCCATCCATCACCTTAAACAGTCACTTACACCACCACGAGCGCACAATGGCAGCAATGTGTATCATCTACAAGATGCACTGCAGCAACTCACCAAGCATGTCCCAAACATGTGAACTCTACCACCTAGATGAACAAGGGCAGCAGGCTCATGGGAACACCACCACCTGCATGTTCCCCTCCAAGTCACACACTATCCTGACTTGGAACTATATTGCTGCTTCTTCACTGTCACTGGGGCAAAGTCCTGGAATAACCTCCTGAACAGCATTGTAGGTGTACCTAAACCACATGGACTGCAACAGTTGTAGAAGACAGCTTGCCAGCAACTTCACAAAGGCAATTAGGGATGGGCAATAAATGCTGGCCTTGCCAGTGAGATCCAGATCCCATGAACAAAATTTTAAAATGTAGTTCTCTTCATGTCTTCGGATGATATCACCCAGGGACAGTATGTAGATGAGAAATAGGAAGGGGCAAGGATAAATCCTGGGGAACTCCTGAGGTAATGGTATGGGGTTGTAAAGAGAAGCCATTACAGGAGACTTTCTGGCTACAACTGGATAGGTAAGAGGGGAGCCAAGTGAGGGCAGTCCCACATAGCTGGAGAACAGAAGAGAGGTGTTGGAGGAGAATAATGTAGTCAGTCACAGAGGGGTCAAGAAAGAGGAGGACTGATAGCGCACCATAGTCACAGTTTTTTTCTATTCATTTGGGAGATCTGGGCGTTGCTGGCTAGGCCAGCATTTATTACCCATTCCTAATTGCCCTTGAGGAGGTGGTGGTGAGCTGCCTTCTTGAACCGCTGCAGTCCTTGGGGTATAGGTACACTAACAGCGCTGTTGGAAAGGGAGTTCCAGGATTTTGACCCAGCGACAGTGAAGGAACGGCGATATAGTTCCGAGTCAGGATGGTGTGTGGCTTGGAGGGGAACTTTCAGATGGTGGTGTTCCCATGCATCTGCTGCCCTTGTCCTTCTAGTTGGTAGAGGTCGCGGGTTTGGAAGGTGCTGCCGAAGGAGTCTTGGTGAGTTGCAGTTACAGGGGATGTTATTGTAACTTTGATTAGGTCATATTTCTTCTGTGGAATGGGCTGAAACCTGAATGGAGAGGTTCAAACATGCAGTTGTGGGAAAGATGGGCAGATTTGGGAGGCAATTGCATGTTCAAGGACTTTGGAGAGGATAGGAATGTTGAAGTTGGGGTTGCAGTTTGCGGCACAGAAGGGTCAAGGATGGCTTCTTACAAGGGGAGGATGGGCATGACAGAATTGAAGTGGGGGGGGGGGTGGTGGGGGGGTAATACCTGAGGAGAGGTAAGTGTTTACAACTTTTCCAAGCCAAGAAGGGAAGTTTGGTGGTCTCCTGTTTTGGGGAACTAGGTTCGCAAGAGTAGGACCCAGTAGGTGGCTTCTTTTTGCTGTTATCTTTAAGATGCTTAATGATTTCTATGAGATTACTAAGTTACACTGAATTATAGATAGCTCTGGATTCACAGATAGCAGGAAATGCATTGAGACAGCCCAAAATTGTTTTGCATTGGACCCAACATATAGCAAACAAAGGAGAGTTTCGTGTAATCAGATTTAAAGATAGAGGTGAAAGCAAGCCTTAACTTGCTGCATCAACAAATCCGCCTTTAGAATAAAATTTATCCCTGAATATCGTGAAAAGAGACTTCAAATGGAAGGTGGTTGTTGATGCATAACCAAGTATAATTATGAACTTTAAAACCAGAAACAGTTGATTATGGAGTGCAGCCGCTTTAAACACAAAAGCATCTGCCCAGAAAGATTTGAAAATGTATACACATTGTGAGACATTTTACAACAATTAGTTTTGATGTCAGAAGAAATATTTTAAATATTTTACACTTCAAAAAGACACAACTATTAATTAACATTCAGAGCTATAATTGTGTAATTTGATGAGACCTGCAAGCAAATTTAAAAGCAGCAATTTTCATGTGAATAGAGTTTGAAAGTATTAAACCAGTTTCCACTATAATTTAACATTCTCCTACACCAAGGGTACTAAATCAAAGAAAGCACAATGAGCAAAATGGTTGCTCACTGGGATAACTGGCGTTTAGATCTAAAGAAAAATGTAACATACTAATTGTTATTTTTGGTTTCCTGCAATACGTATGATCTTGAGGATAAGTAGCACACAGCTGTCATTCAATTTATGGTTTCATCCAAATTTTAATAAAATACAGTACTATAATTTATGGCAATAAATGCAGTAAATTACATCAAGACAAATATTAGAATCAAAGTGATTATTGTTCTGTTCTGACATTCCAGAAGTTGTTAATTTTAGTCCTGCCTGTTGTTTCTGAGCTTTTACACGATTTTTCCTTTTTTCATACATATTTCTAGAAATATGAATATTTCTAGTCATGTTAACATTGTTTTGTAATGTTTAATGTTAATATTCTATCACAGGCCATATTAACCTTGCCTGGACAATACAGTTCCTGTACTGTAGAGTTAATAAGTATTAATGTGAATAATTTACTTTCTATTGTACGTGAATATATTATTTCTTAAAATCAACTCCAACTCAGTAAAATTTAGTAAAGATTTGTTGAATGATATTTGATACTCTCGCACTCTACTTTTGCCCTTTCCTGATGCCTTTTGTTGCTTCATTTGCTTGTTATTTGATAGGCAATCAACTCTGGTCCCTGACCTTTCACTGTGTTGTAATCTTTCTTGTCTTTCTCTATTTAATGGATATTACTATGGCAGTTGCCCTACTGAACTTTCCTCTCTTGCTCCTCTGGAGCAACAAAATCAGTCTGTGCACCATGCTTCCCACTTTTCCTCCTCCTTTCATCAGTTGATTGATCAGGGACAAATGGTTCCCACCCACTTTTGGGCACGAACCGAGTGGGCACGGTCAGAAGAGGACGGCCTAAGGACCATGTGAAATTGGTCCTGGTGCCACGTTTTAACATTGCAGGCGAGCTGCCTATAGTGTTGCAGCGTTTTGAAACTGCAATTGCATTGTGCTTTGTGTACACTTGGAGCTGCTGTAGAACACACATGCTGGCAAAGGGAAAGTGAAAGTAAAACAGACTAAAGAAGAAGCCTTTATGTTCAGCAGCCTGTCTCACATATCCTATACTAAACTCAGCTAAACCTCATTCCAGTCCCATGTTAGCCATGTTGAGGTGTTCCATTTCAAGCCTCCTGCCTCAACAGCAGCAGCCTTTGGGTAAGTGCTTGGGGGACAGGAGGGGGACAGCAAACAGGAGGGATGTAATCGCAGGATAGCAACAGACCTCGGGAGTGCAGTGGATCACCCTTGCTCCTCATTGCTCCACATTAAGCTTAATTTTTTTTTTAACTTACCTTTTTGGTGGAGGCCACTTTCTCGGATGTAGGTCCCAGAAATTGGCCTTTGTTGCACACATTTTACATCCATAAAACAGGAGCACATTCTGCCCCACCATACGGATTCCTAATCCAGCTCATTCTTTCCCAGGAGCTCAAAACTATGGAACTTCTTACCTGCCTCGCTCTTCCCTTCATTCGACAACCTATGTAGTTTTAAACCCCAGCTGGAGTAAAGGGGAATATCCTCAAATAGTTTCACTCACTACACCCATCTCCAAGCTCAGACAACAATTCGTCAATGCTCCACCCTGCCTAGGTCATTCTTTTCCCACCACAAGATCCCTGACCTTGATTCTGGACTCCTTCATGTTATCACCTATCTTTTTCCTATTTCCCATTTGCCATCAGGTCTTTTTGTATCAACATTTTTATGTAACCAGGGGCTGAATTTTAAGGGTCTGTTGGAGAGGGTACCGGACGCAGGGCTGGCGGGGGCATAAAATAGGGACCAGAAGTCCGAAGCCTTGACATCCCTTCTGCATTTTACTGCCGGCAGCTGACATGGAGGGCAGACTTCACACATCCAATTAGTGTATTTAAGAGCCCAATACACAACAATTTTATTCACTGGGTTCAATTTAACTAATGGCTCACTGGAACCACGGGGCTTCAGGGCCTCGCCTGATTAAAGGAGGTGGGAGCTCAGTGCTGGCTTCACTGGGAAGCTGTCAGGTGAGGCAGCATCGCTTGGCATGGAGGATGGAGAAGGAAGGGCATCAGGAACCATGATCAGGAGTGGGAACAAAGGTGCCAGCACTGCGGGGAGCCATACCAGGGTGCCATCGGGGTGGTGCCACCTCATTAGAGGTGACAAGTGAGGGAAAAAAGGGAGGCCATTTACCGTGAAGGCCTTGCACTCAGAGAAAGGCAACCTGTTCTGCACCTCATTTACCCTGGCTTCGAGGCCCCCATTGAGGAGGAGGTGCAGCATAGAGGGAGGAAGGGGCACCACCGCAGCCTGGGGGTCCACAGGAGGGCCAGCCTCAGGAACGGGACACTGGAGAAGGACGGAGAGGAGCACACCAACAGCCTCCTGCACACAGAAGAAGCTACCATCCAGTCCGAGTATACCAGCCAAGGCTCAACTATCTGCCTTGTTGATGTGGTGTCTCCAAAGACTCTGCCTTGCCAGGGAGGCTGTCACTGATCTGTGTGACATGATGCAGGATGAGCTAAGCTCCATGAGAATTGGTGGGGACCCAATGCCAGTGGTACTGAGAGGGCTATAGGATTTGAGGCCATCGCTGGATTCCCCCAGGTGCAGGGTGTCATCGACTTCATGCGTGTGGCCATCAAAGTTCCCACTGACCAGTAAGCAGGAAGGGCTTCCACTCGCTCAATGTGCAACTGGTCAGTGAACACCACAAACGGATCCTACAGGTGTGTGCATGCTTCCCGGGAAGCAGCCATGACACCTGCATACTTTGGCAGTCCCAGGTGCCAGAACTTTTTCGTTCCTTGTGCACCTCCAGGGATGGATCCTTGGAGACAAGGGCTACCCACTGAGAACATGGCCACTGACGTCTGTGAGGAACCCATGCAGAGGAGAAATACAACACCTGCCATACGCCAACCTGAGCAATCATCATGTCTCCTTTCACTTCCCCACTCTCAGACACTCTGCCCTCCCAATTCCCTACCCCAACCCTTCAGTACTTCTCGACCTTCTTGCTCTCTTGTTGCTGTTCCAGGCTTGACTCCCTATTAGATAATCCTTCCCTCTGTGCCTCTCTCTCAGCATCCTCCAAAGGGCTGATCAAGGCACCCAGCGCAGCTTGTAATGTGCAGAAATCCCAATTACTCCGTCTTACTTTCTTGTTGACCTTCCCCTCCCAGTGTGCTGGGGGCTAATCTTACCAATTTCCTTCCTGTCAAACTTACCCTTCCCACTGCTGACTTTGTGGACTCTGTCTTTACCACCTTTCCACACACCTCCTTCCAGAATGTCCATTCACTTGTGAACGAGGCCCTTGCCATCCATGAACCTATTGTGGATGGTTGCATCGACATCATGGCCTTAACAGAAACCTGGCTGAGGAGTGATGACACCTTTCCCCTTAATGAATCCTCCCCACCAGGCTACATCTTCCACTACTTGACCTGTCAAGACCGTCACAGTGGTGGTGTGGCGTTTATCATTAAATCACACCTTGGCCTGACCCCCTACTCCTCTGGCACTTTCTCCTCCTTTGAGCATCTCACCTTATTCCATCTTTCTTACTCTCATTCAAAATGCTCTTTCTTTACCACCCTCCCAAGTACGATTAAAAATTTTCTCACCGAGCCATCTTCACTGCTTTCTCCCCTCAGCCTCTGCACTGAATGACTCTCAACCTCAGTGAATTTCAATCTCCAATTCAACTCATCATGCTCTGTCTCCTCTGAGTTCACAGCCCTCTGATCCTCCATAAATTTCTCCCTCCAGGTAAACTGCTCAAACCGTATTCACGACCCCCCCCCCCCCACCCCTTGACCTTGCTATCTCACATGGTTTTTCTAGTCTCATTGTATCAATTACAGATAAGGCTATCTCTGATCACTTCCTTGTATCACTTTCCACCCACATTCCCCATCCAAGTCCCATCCCTACATCCTTCTGTATCCATCCCTGGAAAAAGCCAATTCACTTACAGTGGCACTTTCAAAATCTTAACTATCTAGCCTTTGGCCCTCCATTCATCACAACATTTCTGCAGATACTGATTTGCTTAACTGCACCCCCACCTCCACCTTTGATGCTCCAGTCCCCAATAAAACCATTACTGTGGGTATACCTGCACCTCGTTGTCTGCAGTGGTTCAAGAAGGTGGCTCACCATCACTTTCTCAAAGACAATTAGGGATGGGAAATAAATGCTGACCTTGCCTACGAAACTCACATCCCAAGAATGAAAAAAAACCTAGGGCATTTCTCCAGTTCAACCCTCATTTCCGCTCCCTTAAGTCCAAGGGATTCAGACTTGAAAGAATATGGTGGACAACTGGTTTAGCTATCCACTGGCAGATCTGGCTGGACTGCGTAAAACACTATCAGGTCCTGCTGTAGTCTACTAAACCTGCTCAGTATTTCAGGATCATCGTGGAATGCAAAGATAACCCCCGGCTTCTTTTGTTTACTTCAAACTGTCATCTTAAACCCCTCGATCCTGTCTTCTCTACCCTCGCCTGCAACAATAAGTGGGAGGATCTCATGGACTTATTTAGCACTAAGATAGATAACATTAATCAGCTAACTCTGGCACGACCCTCACTTCCACTAGCCAACAGGGTCAAACTACCTTTATAATTCGTCACTGCCCTAGCCCAGAACTCACAGCTTTCTCTAGTTTGGCTCCTATCTCCCCTCATGGCTTCTCTGAGCTCACCTTCTCCATGAGACCCACTTACAGCTCCCTCAACCTTATTCCCCACCCACCCTCCCCTCCTGGTCTCCATGTCACCGATGTTAACAGTTCTCTCTGTTCAGGTGTTGTCTCTCTCACCTTTAAATCTGCCATCATCACCCCCTCCTCAAAAAAACAATCCTGAACTTTGTAAACTACCACCGCATCTCCAACCTCCCTTTCCTCTCCAAAGTTCTTGAACATGTTGTCACCTCCCAAATCCTTTCCCATCTTTCCCGGAACTCCATGTTTGAATCCCTCCTTTCAGGTTTCTTCCCCTGCCACAGTATGGAAACGGCTCTTATTAAAGTCACAAATCACTTCCCATGTGAGTGTGTCAAAGGTAAACTTTCCATCCTCATCCTTCTTGACTTGTCTGCCTTTAGCATGGTTGACCACACCATCCTCCTCCAACATCTTTCTACCATCGTCCAGCTGGGTGGGTCTGTTCTCACCTGGTTCCATTCTTAGCTATCTAATTGTAGCCAGAGTATCACTTGCAATAGCTTCTCTCCCCGCACCCACACGGTTACCTATGGTAATCTATCCTTGGTCCCCTCCTGTTTCTCATCTACATGCTGCCCTTCGCCGACACCATCCAAAAACACGGCATTAGTTTCATTATGTATGCTGAAAACACCCAGTTCTACCTCACTAACACCTCTCTCAACTCCTCCACTGTCTTCAAATTATCAGACTGCTTATCCGACATCCAGTACTGGATGAGCAGAAATTTCCTCCAATTAAATATTAGGAAGACTGAAGCCATCATTTTTGGTCCTTGCTCCAAACTCCATTCCCCCCCCAGCTGCTGACACCGTCCCTCTCCTTTTCCACAGTCTGAGATTAAACCAGTCTGTTCACAGCCTTGGTGTCATTTTGACCCCAAGCTGAGCTTCCGACGACATATCCACATCATCACTAAGACCACCTATTTTCACCCCATATCGTCGCTCGCCTTCACCCCTGTTTCAACTCATCTGTTGCTAAAAACCTCATTCATGCCTTCATTACCTCTAGACTTGACTATTCCAATGCACTCCTGGCTGATCTTCTACATTCTACCCTTCATAAACTTGAGATCATCCAAACCTCTGCTGCCCATGTCTTAACTCACATCAAGTCTCGTTCACCTATCACCCCTGTGCTCGCTGACTTGCATTTACTCCCGGTCAAGCAATATCTTGATTTCTTGTCCTTGTTTTCAAATCCCTCCATGGCCTTGCCCCTATCACTGTAATTTCCTCCAGCCTCACAACCCTCCAAGTTGCCTGGGCCCTTAGCTTTGGAATTCCCACCCCATTCCTCTCTGCCTTTCTACCTTTAAGGTACTCCTTAAAACCTAGACCTCTTTAACCAAGCTTTTGGTCATCTGACCTAATATCTCCTTATGTGGCTAGGTGTCATATTTTGTTTTATAACACTTTTGTGAAGTGCCGTGTGACATTTTATTACATTAAAGACACTACAAAAATATAAGTCGTTGCTGTTGTTAAGATCACCTAATAACTACTTCTTGATTCACCGTGTCTTCTTTCTACTCTTGCAATCTTAGTGATGTCCTGCACTCTGAAGCTTGTTGCTTTCCTTGATTTCTCAACAAAAAGATTTACATTTCTTCTAGGTTGCCTGTTGTTCCCCAATCAAGATGCTGGTTTCAAGCCAGTAGCAAAAATACTATTGAGCTGGTTACTAGGTGATGAATCGAGCATGGGTCACTTCTGGATTTCTTCCCTCCTCTAGCCTCTATTCTGTGACTTCATCTGGGCATGTGGCTGATATCAGGAACCTCTATTTGGAAATCACAGGTTCAAATGTGCAATCTTTTTGTCCAGTCATGGCGCAGTCTGTTGAATTGCCAACAGCCTGTGCCAGCAAGGCATATTTCATATAGCACACCAGAAAGAAATTTGTACAATGCAATTTTTATGCCACTCATTTAATATTTAAAACTACAACACCCTCATGTAAGACAGAAACAAATATTTACCTTTCTAAATAGCACAGGTGTATCACACAAACTCAAAGTAAATCATAAATAGGATCGTCAGTGATTCATCACAATATATCATTTCTATTTGCACGAGTAAGGCTGATTGGATAACAGATCAGTGCAACCACAAAGATTAGCTCACGCGGAGGCCCTGCATATTCTGTTCAACACACGCAATATTCTTTCCCAGATTGTAAACACTGACAATTATTAGGAAGTAAAAATGAAGAAACCCATCACAGAAAATGCGCAACAAGTCAGCCAGCACTTGAAAGAGGAAAATAGGTTAAAGGTTTCACGTGGGAATTATTATTAGAACTCTCAAGCTTTCTGTCTTCCAGTTTCCAGCATTCATGGTTTCTCCTCTGGAGATCATTCCAACCATCTGAAACTTGTCAACGTAATGTGAAAATAACAGAAAATACAGCTACAGCTCCCAGCAGACACAGGTGTGGTAAGTGGAAGACAAGGCATGATAAGTGTCACATTTAGCTTCACAAGTGAGGTCTTTCAGTTGAATAAGTCATAATTTGTATTGTCACAAATCATCACATGTTATTCACATTTAATATTCAGGTGACATTTAAGTCACATAATAAACAGCATGTTTGGTCTTAGCATCATTTTATTTAACATTTTTTTCAACAAGTACATTTGTTTACGATTACAGCTCTGTAAAATTGGCTCAAGCTTTTGGGTGGATTCTTTTTTACAACCCCAACTAAACGTGTTTCATTTTTTCACCCGAGCTTAGATAGAACGTTACTGGAATGGGTTACCATGAATTTGAGAGTGGGAAATTTCAATGGATTACAGCTGTGGCACGCACCTTAGTGAAATTAAATCAATATGTCCACTTAGTACGTTTCACTGAAGGAAAATACCGATTTTTGAAAATCAAGATAGCAAAAATCATACAGAGAGAAATTTTTAGCTGCAAGCATTTAATATTTTCAGAGGGAGCAATGGGACAAGTAAAAAAAAAACAAAAGATGTGCCTAGAGGAGGCATGCATGAAAGGATAAAGGATAGCTGCCATCTGAAAGTAAGGAAACGGAAATGAGAGAAAAATAAGCGAGTGAGAAAACAAACCAGCAAAGAAAAAGGAAACAAAATCAGGGTGGAGGTTACAACCTGATAAAAGGTCATCAACTTGAAACGTTGGGCTGGATTTTACCCTAGGCGGACGGGAATTCACCACCGACTTTTGCGTCGGTGGCGAACCCGCTTCCACCTAGCTTGGGGATCTGTCCCGTATTTTACGGGTCCCCAGGCTTTAATTGTCCCGAGGCGGGCCTTCCATCCACTTGAGGGAGGAAGTCCCGCCTCAGTGAGCTGCCGGCCAATCAGCGAGCCATCTGTTCTTAGTCCCAGCAGCGCCACCGGGAGCGATGACCACTGCTGGGACTGCAGCCCAGCCGAAACCATGGACCTTAGAGAGTGGGTACGTAGGGGCATGCCTCACCAGGGAGATCGGTCATGCCCTGGTGAGGCTAGGGTGGTGTTTGGGGGGAGGGGCGTCTTGGGTCCTGGGGGTGGGTTGGAAGGCAGGGGCAGCCCTCAATCAGACACCCTGTGCCCAACTGCCATGGCCCCCTCCCCACAGGGCATGAAAGGCCGGCAGCTTTCGCTGGGTGGCCTTTCACGCCCCCTGCACGCCCGCTTGCCATGGGTAAAATACCTATGGAGGCGGGCGAGGACCCTTAAGTGGCCGTTAAGTGGCCGCTTAAGGGCCTTGATTGGCCTCGGGCGGGCGGGCCATTTCCTCCCCCCGCCCAATTGCCGTAAAGTTCACCGGAGGTAGGAGCGGATCAGGTAGGCCTCCTGGAGCCTCCCGCTCAATTTTACGCCGCCCCCACGCCATCATCCGACCCTCTGGGGTGGCGTAAAATTCAGCCCGTTAACTCTGTTTCTCTCTTCACAAATGCTGCCAGACCTGCTGAATATCTCCAGAATTTTCTGTTTTTATTTTAGACTTCCAGCATCCGCAATATTTTGGTTTTGTAACATTTTCGGGGTTTAACTGGGAAAGTTACACAATTATTATGAACAGCACATAATAAAAATACATTGGTAGCATTTTCTAATAATCACCATTCATATTTTACCTTGGGGCAGGTAAGAAAGTAAAATAATTATAATCTTCAAGTTTCTTTGGTTGATGCTCTTCTCACCAATTCGATCCCTGTTCTTGCATGCTTTCTTAGGTTGAACAAGACTGTTCGCAACCTCAGAGTCCAATTCGACCCTGACCGAGGATTATGACCCTATATCCTTGCCATCACAAAGACTGCTGTCTTCTACTTCTACAATATGGCAGTTTCTCCCCATGTCTCAGCCCATTGCTGCTGCAATTGTCACCCATGCCTTTGTCACCTGCGGACTCGTCAATTCTAATGATCTCCTAATCAGCCTCCCATCCTCCACCCACTCTCTGTGGGAAGAATAGTCCTAACACATTTCCTAGCTCAGGCAATTTACATAAAATAGTTCGGTACCTGCGCCAATATGGATGCATCTTGGGCAACAGTTGTGGGATAGCAAAACATAGCACTTAAAATTCTCTCACTGACTTACCCCATCTCTCTCTTTTGATTTTGGTCCTTCACTTTCTCTCTGCCTCTCTCCCTCTGTCCATCTGTGTCTTCATCACAACACAAAACACTTCAACTTGGAACCCTAACTCTCTGCCTCCCTCCACAGATGCTGCCTGACCTGCTGAGTTTTGCCAGCATTTTCTGTTTTTACATAGACATTCGTATGATCACAACAGGCTTTATTACAACATTACCCAGGTGAGACATCTGAAGAATGTGTTCTGGCGGAGGATTGTTGAAGATAATTCCTACACAGGGCTTTGGAGGCTGGCATGTCAGAGGCAGACAGCAGATCTATGCTTCCCTGGGACAGTCACATCAGAACTGCAAAAATAAGGTGCTCAGGATGGTGAATGGGACAGCCTGGATAATAGGAAGTGAGGGTAGAGTTGAGCAAGCCAGAACAGGAAGTGAGCCACAGGTTGGGAAACAAATGATAGGGTGAAGAAGAGGAATGGGGCAGAGTTTGATGCTGAGCAGCAAGGCCATCAAGAAAGGAAGGGTTAGGTCAGGTGATTTGGGAGACAAAAAAAGAGATGAACAGTGTCACCCAAGGTCAGGAGACCTGCAATGCAAAGTAAAGTAAGTCAGACTAAAAGCCTGCTCGGATCTGCAAATTAAGCCCGACACGAGCCTGACAGAACCACATCCGACCTGAGCCGGACTCGGCCCGAGTCCTTTCATTTTTTCCCGCGCCTGACCTGACTTGACCTCCGGAATATAATCAACTTTATTGAAGAGGTTGTGCTCTACCTTGGATGGAATCGCTCACTTCAGACTAGTGCGGAGTCCAAATGCACGTTTCCTGCCTTGACGTCCTGGCTGTCACTGTGTCCGACCCGGCCCGACTCGACCCGACCTGAGCCCGAATGTCAGACCCGGAAGAGCGACCCGACCTGAACCCGACACATGTCGTCGGGCCTAGTCGGGTTCAGGTCAGGTAGCCATGCTCTAACCCAGACACTGCAGCCCACTATTCAGACATGAGAAAATGTCACATAAATATGACAAAATCATGACACTGGTATTAAGTAATCCTACCAGCAGGAAGTGCATGCATATACAAGACTTTTAGTGTAATGGCTGGTCTCCCATATTCCACCATCCTTCAGCTTGAAGTCATCCAAAACTCTGCTGCCCATCTCTTAACTCGCACTCAATCCCATTCCCCTATCACCCCTGTGCTCACTGACCTACATTGGCCAATTGGTCAAGCAACGGCTTGATTTTAAAATTGTCATCCTTGTTTTCAAATCTCTCCATGGCCTCGCTCCTCACCCCCCACCCTATCATTGTAATCTCCTCCAGCCCCACAACCCTCAGAGATGTCTGCGCTCCTCTAATTCTGGTCTCTTGTGAATCCCTGATTTTAGTCACTCCACCATTGGTGGTCGTACCTTCAGTTGCCTAGGCCCCAAGCTCTGGAATACCCACCCTACACCTCTCCATCTCTCCACTTCGCTTTCCTCCTTTAAGACACTCCTTAAAATCTATCTCTTTGACCAAGCCTTGGATCATCTGACCTAATATCTCCTTATGTGGCTCGATGTCATACTTGGTTTATTTATGCTCCTGTGAAACACCTTGGGACGTTTTATTACGTTAAAAGTGCTATATAAATATAAGTTGTTGTTGTTGATGCTGTAATAATGTGACCTTCAGGTGAAACAAGGGTAGAAGTTGAGAGATAATTGGACCAGTGTTCATAGATGTAATGCACTCCGTATTTCAAAGTCATACATTTTGTCTTATTTTCATATAATACTTTGGTTTGATATGATTATTTACAATTAAGTAGCAAAATGTACAATAATTTGGGAAATTGAGTAAAAGAATTGGCTGGAACATATGAGTTTCTCTGTAGTACATGTGGAGTAGCTGGGAGACCCAAAGCTGAGGCTTCCCTAGCAGACTGTGCAATGATGCTGTGATATGTTTACATGAACAGTTTTCATTATAAATATGCAAGAAGAAATTTATAATGGGAAAATCTGACAAATAAAATTGTGACAAAAACATGATGGCAGCAAGAAGGGTTCCATAGGCAGGAAGTGTGTGCAGGTATATGTTATTCAGTTTATTACGGGTACAATGATCAATCCATAAAGGCACAGAAAAAGGGATCCTCGCACTTTGAGAACAAAAACTAAAGTGTGCATATCAATTCATGTACTAACAAATTCAGCTAATAAAGACTTCAAACCCTCACATAGGGCGGATTTTACATTTTAAACATAGCCTTGAATATTATTATTGCATGGCACATGTAGGGAGCCTGCACAAAGATCCAGTTCTTATAGGTTAAGTGAGATAAATTAGCATACTGGAGACACACTGTTCTCAGCAAGGAGCCTGGTGCACCATTGACTGGCAGCTGCAACAGCCGTCAGAACTGGATCCATTCAGTAATTACCAGTTCGGAAATGTCTTTGCCTTGATTGTGACAGACAGAAACCAACTGTGCTTTGATAGTGAAGAGGAATGGGCAAGGCGGGCTGCAGAAAGTAAAACCTATGTACAACCAGCTGCAGCCTGCAGGTCACACTTCCATGTTAGCAAAATGATGTTATTCAATATTTGCCAAACATTGAAGTGATTCATCACCACACATAAATGGATCTAAAATTTCTGTAATGGCCTGTGCAAGATTAACAGTAGGTATTGAGTTCCCATGCACTGACCCAATGGGAAACAAAACAGCGTGAGCCCAGTTGGAAAGACACACACAGCGGTGGCTACTTTCAAATGTCAGCTGCCCACACCAGTATGAGAAAAGAAACTGCAATCACGGAAGTTGGTGAACTTAGAAATCTCATAGCATCAGTTCATACCATAAAGTATGCTGGTGACGTATACTGGATGCAGGTCAGTGTGCCTCTGCCAAAGAGGATGGTTGACAATAAATATTTTGCTCTGGAATTACTCAGTAGTTTGGCCCCTTTGAGTGTTGTGTTCTGTAGGGGAAAAGAACAAAAGTTTCGGGTGTACTATATAGACAATGCATTGCAATTTTATATTGCCTTGCCACAAAAGCATGCTATTATACAATGATTTACACATAAATAATAAAGGAAAGCTACTTATTTGTATTGTATTAATGCTCTGTACTTTAGCTTCTCTAATATGTCAACATATTCTATAAAGCAGCTTAAATAAGGCTAATCCATTTTTGAAAAGTAGAAGTGTTTTAATCAACTAGGTTTACATCATGTAAACCTTCTATTATTGTATTAGGTAACATCAAATTTACAAGTGCCACCTTGCAAACAAAACATTTTCCTCACTGCGTTTTTTTGATCTTTTATGACTTTAGATCCAAATATTACTGCCACTCTTACGCCTTAAAGCGAAGCATTTATTGGCTAGCATCCTTTAGAAAGTGCAAGTGGATAATCACAGTATTCTTAAGTCAAACATGAATTAACTGCCATTGCTTAGACAATGAGATCAGAATTCACAACTAAATGACAGCCTCCTTTTGCATCCCTCCTTCTCAGGCTCAGAATTAAGTCAACCCTCTTTGGCAGACTTAGTAACCCAATACCTGCTCCTGGCAAGCCCACAGCATTCCAGGACGATGTCAATGATTGACCAGTCAGTCTGGCTCATTAATGCAACATGGAGTGCTAAACCTGTCACTGGTGTTCAGGACTCTTCCCACTTGGCTCCAGACAACACTGCGAGTTGTTAGCTCAATGGGTGGGATTGTCCTTGCTGGACAAACAGCAGGGAGCAGCTTCTTGCAGCCTCAGATCAGTGTTAACCCTTCTGGATGAACTATGTGGCCATTACAGCTGAGACCTCCAGTGCTAACTTTGATCCAGTTTTCCTCCAATTTTTCTAACTAGTAAGGCCATTTTATCCCTTCTAATAAAAAAAATCATGTACCAAATTAAAATTAAAGCAGGCATCCTATAAACATTACTAAATCAAACCTTTCTGCAACCAAAAAAGTACAAATTATTGAATCTTGAGAGTACAGTGGCAGTGCTGCAAGACACTGAAGGAATGTTAATAGTAAATTAACTGAAAACCCTTGATAATGGAGACATCAGTCATAGAGTCATACAGTCATTACAGCACAGGAGGAGGCCATTCGGGCCTTTGAGTCCATGCCAGCTGCCTGTACAGCAATCCAATCAGCCCCATTCCCCTGCTCTAAGCCTGGAGCCCTGCAAGTTTATCACCCTTAAATGCACATCCATGGTGAAAGTAAATAGAAAAGGCTTTGTTTGGCAGAAATGCTGAGCGAATATTTCTAATAATAATAAAAGCAAGTAATGTAACTGGTTGATGAAGTAAGGGAAATTGTTGGCATGCAAATAAATATGAATAAATAAAATTGATTGGCTTTGAAACAATGGATGAAATATGAGTGCCAATTCCCTAATTCTAGGGCAAATGGCCCAGAGATTGTTGTGTGTGACAGCACATTCCTGGAACAGGGAGCTAGATTCAGCAGGCAAGTTAATTTTAATAATTTATCTGTGCTCCCTTGCATATGGAGTATAATGAATATGAAAGGGTTTGGGGGGCACTGTTTCGGAGCATACACTCCTTAAAGGGCTTCTGCACAAAGTTCTAGGGTAGCATGTTAATCTCTTCCATGTTTACTGTTCATCCATGCAAAGCCTTCAAATGATCATACAGCTCTTTTAGCACATGTCATGTCTCAGCAGGCACACAGTCAAGATGTAACCATCAATTGAAAGCCTGTCACACTCACATCTTCTGAGGACTTCAGGGTGGTCACAGTGATGTCTGCACTTTTATAATTCCCCAATGTGGTTATATTAGACATGCATAACATGGTATTCAGTTGTAAAGGAATTAAAAGTGCTGGTCATGCTGATTAAAGCATCAGTTTCTTTTTTGATCCATATTGCAGTGCTAGCATGGAATGAGCCAAGGGTATAATAATTGAGAGCAGTAGTGATCTTGCCAACCACTGGTTGTGCTGTCCTTAAGTTACAGGTGACAAAGTTTTGTCCTATTGAACTGTAGCAAACTAAGTAGTGATCAAGGGTGATTTGCAGATAGCTCAAGAGTTTGCTGATTTCTCTGGCATCCCTTCTTTCATCTTGTACCACCTCAAACATGCAGTATTCTATTTGAGATTATTTAAAACAGGTTGTCCAACCTTTTCACGTGGAGGGGGGGGGGGGGGGCCACATTACAATTTTCGTCTTACATTGGGGGCCGATGAGACAACCGCAGAAAGAGGAAGGCATTAAGATTTATCATTCTATTAATCAAAACAACAACAAAGGTGCATTTTTGTGAAGAAGATTTAAATGAGGATTAATTTATTGACTTACTTTCTGGTCACTATGTTGGACGCTGATTTTTTGCTTGCACAAGTAGTCAATGTTTGCCTGCACACTTCTTGTAGTAATGCAGAGTATTCTGGATAGATGTCATTCTGTCAGGAATGATCTTGATCACTTTCTCCCTCTCTCTCGGTTCCCCGCTCTCTCTCTCTGTCCCCCTTTATCTCTCTCTGTCCCCTTTATCTCTTTGCCCCCTCTCCCTCTCTTCCCTCTCTCTCTGTCACCCCCTCTCTCTCTCAGCTCCTCTCTCTTTCTCTCTGACCCCCCTCACTCTCTGTCCTCCCCTCTCTCTCTGTCCCCTTTCTCTCTCTCTCTGCCTTCCCGCTCACTCTCTCTGTCCCATCTCTCTGATTCCCCCTCGCTCTCCCTTTATGACCGACCCCCTTTCTCTCTCTCCCTCTGTTCCCCTTTCTCTCTCTCTCTCTGTCCCTCTCTCACTGTCCCTCTCTCTCTGTCCCTCTATCTCTCTCTGTCCCCTTTTCTCTCTCTGCCCCATCTGTCTATTCTCTTTTCTCTCTCTCTGCCCCCTCACTTTCTCTCAGCCCCCTCTCTCTGCTCCATCTTTCTGTTTCCCTCTCTCTCTCTCTCTGCTTCCCCCCTCTCTCTCAGCCCATTCTCTCTGCCCCCTCTCTCTGTTCGCCTTTCTCTCTTTCTCTCTCTGCCTCCCCTCTGTCCCACCCTCTCTGTCCCCCCTCTCTCTGCCCCCTCTCTCTCAGCCCATCCTCTCTGCCCCCCCACTCCCCTTTCTCTCTTTCTTTCTTTCTCCCTCCCCCTCTGCCCCCCTCTCTGCCCCCCTCTCTGTCCCCCCTCTCTCTGTCCCCTCTCTCTCTGCCTCCTCTCTGATCCCCTCTCTCTGACCACTCTCTCTCTGACCCCCCTCTCTCTGACCCCCCTCTCTCTGACCCCACTCTCTGCCCCCTCTCTATCCCCCCTCTCTGTCCCCCCTCTCTGTCCCCCCTCTCTGTCCCACCATCTGTCCCTCCCTCTCTGTCCCTCCCTCTCTGTCCCCCCATCTCTATCCCCCCTTTCTGTCCCCCTGACTCTGTCCTCCCCTTTCTGCCTCCCCCTCTCTGTACTCCCTCTCTCTGTGCCCCCTCTCTCTGTTCCCCCCCCCGCTCTCTGTCCCCCCGTCCCTCCCTCTCTGTCCCCCCCCCCCTTCCTCACCCCCCCTCTCTGCTGCCCCTTCTCCCTGTCCCTCCCACTTTCTGTTCCCCCATCTCTCTGTCCCTTCTCACCCTGTCCCCCCCTCTCTTCCCCTCTCTCCCTCCTTTCTCTGTCACCCCCCTCTCTCTGTCACCCTCCTCTTTGTCCCCATTCCCCTCTGTCCCCATCCCCCTCTCTCTGTCACCCCCCTCTCTGTCCGTCCCCCTCTCTCTGCACCCCCCTCTCTGTCCCCCCTCCCTCTCTCTGTTCCCCCTCCATTTCCCCCCCCCCCCCCCTCTCTCTCTGACAGTTGCAGAGAGCGGGAACACTCAGCAGATGGTTGCTCAGTTTTTTAAAATCTCAAATCAGTTTCACAGCTGACAGATCCTGACATGGAGAATAGCAGTTTCTGAACTTTGGATAGATTCAGGGTTTTCGGGCGGCCATTTAAAAAATCACGAATCTGTCTGAAGTTCAGAAACTGTTATTCCCCATGTCAGGATCTGTCAGCTGTGAAACTCAGCATGATTTTTTTTTAAAGTCAATCTGCAAGAAAACAATGGGAAAATTTTCCTCTGCAGTCACTGACCCCTGATGAATTTGAACAGCCTGGATACAGTTTACTCCCACGAGCCGGATGGAAACTTTTGGCAGCCCGTATTTTGGACAACCGTGCTTTCAAATAAACATGTAGGGTGAATAAAATAGCTACAAATTGTATTTTTTTTAAATTGCATGTTATTAAAAATATCAGAAATCTGGAAATAAATGTTTAATAAAGAATGCTGCAATAAATAGGGACTTAACAATAAAATGGCAAAGACTATTTAAGAACTTTTTTTTTCTTTTTTTTTATTCATTCATGGGATGTGGGCATTGCTGGGCAGGCCAGCATTTATTGCCCATCCCTAATTGCCCTTGAGAAGGTGGTGGTAAGCTGCCTTCTTGAACCGCTGCAGTCCATGTGGGGTAGGTAGACCCATAGTGCTGTTAGGAAGGGAGTTCCAGGATTTTGACCCAGCGACAGTGAAGGAACGGCGATATAGTTCTAAGTCAGGATGGTGTGTGACTTGGAGGGGAAATTGCAGGTGGTGGTGTTCCCATGCATTTGCTGCCCTTGTCCTTCTAGTTGGTAGAGGTCATGGGTTTGGAAGGTGCTGTCTAAGGAGCCTTGGTGCGTTGCTGCAGTGCATCTTGTAGATGGTACACACTGCTGCCACTGTGCGTCGGTGGTGGAGGGAGCGAATGTTTGTAGATGGGGTGCCAATCAAGTGGGCTGCTTTGTCCTGGATGGTGTCGAGCTTCTTGAGTGTTGTTGGAGCTGCACCCATCCAGGCAAGCGGAGAATATTCCATTACACTCCTGACTTGTGCCTTGTAGATGGTGGACAGGCTTTGGAGAGTCAGGAGGTGAGTTACTCGCCGCAGGATTCCTAGCCTCTGACCTGCTCTTGTAGCCACGGTATTTATATGGCTACTCCAGTTCAGTTTTTGGTCAATGGTAGCCCCTAGGATGTTGATCGTGGGGGATTCAGCGATGGTAATGACATTGAATGTCAAGGGGAGATGGTTAGATTCTCTCTTGTTGGAGATGGTCATTGCCTGGCACTTGTGTGGCATGAATGTTACTTGCCACTTAACAGCCCAAGCCCGGATATTGTCCAGGTCTTGCTGCATTTCTACACGGACTGCTTCAGTATCTGAGGAGTCATGAATGGTGCTGAACATTGTGCAATTATCAGCGAACATCCCCACTTATAATTGAAGGAAGGTCATTGATGAAGCAGCTGAAGATGTTTGGGCCTAGGACACTACCCTGAGGAACTCCTGCAGTGATGTCCTGGAGCTCAGATGATTGACCTCCAACAACCACAACCACCTTCCTTTGCGCTAGGTATGACTCCAGCCAGCGGAGGGTTTTCCCCCGATTCCCATTGACCTCAGTTTTGCTAGGGCTCCTTGATGCCATACTCGGTCAAGTGCTGCCTTGATGTCAAGGGCAGTCACTCTCACCTCACCTCTTGAGTTCAGTTCTTTTGTCCATGTTTGAACCAAGGCTGTAATGAGGTCAGGAGCTGAGTCCCATGAATCCTCCCCTTGCTCCTAGTCGAAATGGGAGAACAAAGAAAAAAAGAGAAAGTCTAACATATGCCATTTGCGAGATATTCATCTCATTAGTTTTTGCATTTAAGCTGGGCCATCAAGGGAGCTTTTGTTAAAAAAAAGGAACAAGCACACTAATAGTAGAAAATTGCAGCATTGGAGGACAGAAAGAAGCTGGCACAAATCTTACTGTATCAATTAGGCACTTCCTTTGCACCAGCTGTTCACCTGCTCTGCCAGAGTGCGGAATTGGCTCTGTGATGTGGATCAATATAAAGTTATGTATGCCGGAACAGGAAACATCGATTACGCATACATAATAGAAAGGTGTTAATTGACAAAACTTGTGAAAGAAAAAATATTTGTGTATGATTATGAACCATACACTGCAATTATCAAGTCAATTTGAAGTGGTTATCAACAAAGCTAATGAAATGTTGGGATGTGTATCAAAAACATTTGTGTGCAAGTCAAAATAGGTTACTTAATCTAGCTTCCACAGCACAAATGGTCCTAATTTCACATCAATTCACACAAAATCAGCAAATTGCTCATAGAAATCTCAAGGTGGCTGGTACAGGAAATGGGAATGGCTGGAAAAACCTGCTTCTGATAACTTGTGCCCAAAATTGAAAGTGTTTCATTTCCCAGCTGTAACTGCTGTCACCTTGATGAGCGTAAAGAAAAGTCAAATAAATGAATAAATAAGTCAGGAAGTGCACAACTCTGTAGAAAGGAATGGCATAATTGGCAAATATCCTTTTCTCATTTCATGTCTTCTTAAAGTTGCGAGAGTTAGCATTAACAGATATTTAAATTCTTCTAATACCCAAAACACTTACCCCTGATATTCTGCAGATAACCTGAATTTGAGTTTTTCCTTCCATAAAAACCTTATTTGAGTCTTCTTGGCCTTAACTCTAGCCAGTCATGGTATATTTTCAATTCTTAATTTTTTTCCCCACAGGATTTCCCAAATATAATTTCTTCCTTTTGTTAATCCAAGATTCAGTTCACATTCTGTCCAGTCTGTAATTTCCTGACTTCTCTCTTCAAGACTCTGAATAAATTATCCTTTATACACATGCAAAGAGTCTTTAAAACCAGGTATTTCCTTTGGATTTACTTACAGGCTTGCCAACTTTCATTTAATTTACATGCGATGCATTTTCTTTCAGTCCTTTAGGCCATTTCCTTATTCTTATTGGAGTTCTGCCCAATTGACTGGCACACACACATTTCAGCCTTGATTGGAATTTCTATAATAGGTTGTTTGGTAACCGAACATTAACATAGCTATAGTTTCCTTTATTTTTAGCCATCCAGGTTTTTCCCATATGCAATAGTTGTGATTTGAAATCCAGCAAAACTGCAGAAGATGACTTAGGGCTATGAGTCAATGCATTCTTAAAAGCTATCTTTACAGCCCTGAAGACAAGAGGAAGGTAGAAGCTTGACTTTATTTCAAACCACCCCATTATACCTAGATAGATATCAAAAATGTCTACTGCATTTTTTGTACTAATTTATCAGACAAGTAGCTACATATCAAATGATACATAATATATTGTATGTTGGGTTTCCCATAGTAACAGAAGCAACAAGAACTAAAATGAACAAAACAACAAGAGCAGTAGTCCAACCCAAGCAACATTCCTGAGGCAGGGACACCATCACTCTACACTCTTGTCAACATTTAAAAGCAAAGGTAAAATATAAAAACACCATTCATGTCTTGTCTTAAAAAAATGTAACTCATAAGTTAGAATCTGCCTGTTAAGTACACAGGTTCTGCCAAATATATTAAATGATAATCTACCATTCAAATAAGAAAAGATATTTTGCATTTATATTTGTCATTTTTATCTTTAAAGCGAATAAAGTTGGTACCACAGACAATGTACTGCCTATTTCTATCTTAGATTCTGATAGGTCCCGTTACGTCTGATAATGAACAAAAGAACTGAAAAAGACAGAATTGATACAACTGATGAGTCCTTCCACCGCAATGTATCAGTTACATTCCTGTTCAGAATGTGAACAGATCTATTTTGTCTTATTCCTGCTTCTGTGTCCATGACCACACTTCTCACCTGTTAAATTAAAAATCTATCCAGTTTCTTTTGAAAGATTCAAATGCATCAAATTACACAGAAGTTGCAAAATGGAAACAAGCCATTCTGTCCAATAATTCAATATTGTACTTTACTCTCTTTATGAGCAATAGTACTAATTTATACACCGGAAATGTTCCCTTTATTCCTCAAATCATTTCATAAACCACTGTGGATGTTATATATATATATATATATATATATATATATATATATATAAATAAGAAATGTTGGAACCACTCAGCAGGTCTGGCAGCATCTGTGGAAAGAGAAGCAGAGTTAACGTTTCGGGTCAGTGACCCTGGTTCCGAAGAAGGGTCACTGACCCGAAACGTTAACTCTGCTTCTCTTTCCACAGATGCTGCCAGACCTGCTGAGTGGTTCGCGCATTTCTTGTTTTTACTTCAGATTTCCAGCATCCGCAGTATTTTGCTTTTATATATATATATGTGTGTTTTATATAAATATACATATGTGTGTGTGTATAATCTATATAATTATGTTGTAACAAAGAGATGTCAATTTTCCAAGCCTTTCTTTGTAGTTGCATTCCCTCATACCAGGCAGCACCCTAGTGAATCTGCACTGTACCCTTTCTATTGCCTTAACTTCCTTCCGGAACCTAAAACTGCACATAGTACTCCAACTATGGCCCTACTAAAGGTTTTTAATAGATTCACCATTACATCTCTACGCCTCTATTCCACACCTCTTGTCATAAAACCTGGCATTCCATTAGATTTGTTTGAATGGCCTTCTCCACTTGAGATGCTGCTTTTAATATCTTGTGAACCTGAAATTCAGAATCCATTCCCGTTACCCAGCCTCTCCCCGTCAAAGTAGAAGAACTTTTTTTTTTACCTTTTTGATTTACCATGTACTAACTCAGACAAACATCGAATTCCATGTTTCCCCATTCTCCATCTTATTAATATCCCCTTGCAGCTTTTTTTAGCCCTCACATTTATTTTCTATGCCTCCTTTTTTATTATCATCTGCAAATTTGGACACCACTGCCTCTGGCCTGTATGCAAAATATTTATGTAAATGATGTACAGAAGCAGTCCTAGAACAGAACCCTGTGGAACATTATCATCTTCTATCCACTCTGAGAAATTGTTCTTAACTCCTATTCTGTGCTTGCTCCCTTCTAACCAATTTTAATTTACCTTTCCCCTAATTACACAGCCCTTAATCTTCTCTAGTAGTCTCCTATGTGGTATCTTGTTCAAGAATTTCTGAAAGTCCATGTACACCAGATCCACTACATTTCCCCTATTTACCATTTTCATAGCCTCCTCAAAGTTTTGTTAAGCACGGTATTCCTTTCTGAAATCCAAGTGAGCTGTCTTTAATTATATTTTTCTTCATCCAGATATTTAGCAATTTCACTTAAATTCCAAAACATTCCCCAACACAGATGTTAAACTAACTGCTTTGTATATAACTGGGCTTATTTCCGTCTCCCTTTTTAAAAATGGATATTAGATTGCCAGTCTCCAGTCCTCCCACACGCATTCACTCTCAATAGAGCCCTGAAAAAGAGCCTCCACTATTTCTCCCCCCTTTTCCTCAGGACTCTTGGATATATCTCATCAGGTCTCAGCACTTTGTTCTCCTTTAGCTTAACTGGCTTATAGAACATAGAACATACAGCACAGAACAGGCCCTTCGGCCCACAATGTTGTGCCGATCCTTTGTCCTCTGTCAAGGACAATTTAATCTATACCCCATCATTCTCCTTTATCCATATACCTATCCAAAAGCCTTTTGAAAGTCCCTAAAGTTTCTGACTCAACAACTTCCCCGGGCAAGGCATTCCATGCCTCGACCACTCTCTGGGTAAAGAACCTTCCCCTGACATCCCCCTTATATCTCCCACCCTTCACCTTAAATTTATGACCCCTTGTAACGCTTTGCTCCACCTGGGGAAAAAGTTTCTGACTGTCTACCCTATCTATTCCCCTGATCATCTTATAAACCTCTATCATGTCACCCCTCATCCTTCTCCGTTCTAATGAGAAGAGGCCTAGAATGTTCAGCCTTTCCTCGTAAGACTTATTCTCCATTCCAGGCAACATCCTGGTAAATCTCCTCTGCACCCTCTCCAAGGCTTCCACATCCTTCCTAAAATGAGGCGACCAGAACTGCACACAGTACTCCAAATGAGGCCTTACCAAGGTCCTGTACAGCTGCATCATCACCTCACGGCTCTTAAATTCAATCCCTCTGCTAATGAACGCTAACACCCCATATGCCTTCTTCACAGCCCTATCCACTTGAGTTGCAACTTTCAATGATCTATGCACATAGACCCCAAGGTCTCTCTGCTCCTCCACATGCCCAAGAACCCTACCGTTAACCCAGTATTTTGCATTCTCTAATACTTTTATTCATTATGATATTTCTTATCCCATTTTAATCAATTCACGGTTTACTCCTCCCAATATCTGTGTAAACACTGATGTGAAGTATTTATTAATTATTTCCAGCAATTTCCATTTATTGCCTCCTAACATTATTCTCTCCTGTCAAAAGATCCCACCCCACGTTTAACAACTTTCAGAATACTTCACTGTTCCATATAATGATGTTTGAGATTCTCTTCACATACTCCTTCTTTGCTTTCCTTCTCCCTCTTTGGATCTCTTTCCTTATGTTTGTATTCTCATCATACTTTTGTCATACCCCACATGCTTTCTTCTTCAATTTTAGTTTATTTCTAACTTCTTTATTTGTTAGTAGAACCCTGAAATTGAAATTTCCTAATGATACATATTTATTCTGAACTTTTCCCCGTGAAAATCATTCATCTTATTCCTTAATTAGCTTTCAATCATGTGGCCTTGCATGACCTTTGCTGCTGTCATGGGGAATTGGCAGCAAATCACTCCAACCTCCACAGTGAACAATGAGGATGTGGGATGATCGGACAGGCACTGGACATTGAAGTCACACATGTGCAATGACTCGAAAGGCTGCACATGTGTTGATGTACAAAAAATATCAGGAAGCAAGGCACAGCTGAACAAGGCAAGCTGCAAGTAAGGAGTAAAACCTAACCCCTAAGCCCTGAGGGACCTGGGTCTCTTGAAGGAAAACATATTGGATGAATTTCCAACAGGACGTAACAATTTTATGGGCAAGTTTAAGACTTTTGTAAGTGATTAAAGTTTTTATGTGTTTATATTATAAATTTTATGGTTATCTGGCTGAAGAAACAAAATGGCAGTCAAAGAAATTAGAAAGAAACTGTTTCAGTGAGTTGATTGTGCAGGGAGGCGGTGGCATAGTGGTAATGTCACTGGACTATTAATCCAATGCCCATAATCTGGGGACATGCGTTCGAATCCCACCACGGCAGATGGTTTTAGTTTAGAGATACAGCACTGAAACAGGCCCTTCGGCCCACCGAGTCTGTGCCGACCATCAACCACCCATTTATACTAACGCTACAGTAATCCCATATTCCCTACCACCTACCTATACTAGGGGCAATTTATAATGGCCAATTTACCTACCAACCTGCAAGTCTTTTGGCTTGTGGGAGGAAACCGGAGCACCCGGAGGAAACCCACGCAGACACAGGGAGAACTTGCAAACTCCACATAGGCAGTACCCAGAATTGAACGCGGGTCGCTGGAGCTGTGAGGCTGCAGTGCTAACCACTGCGCCACTGGTGAAATTTGAATTCAATTAATAAATTTGGAATTAAAAGCTCGTCTAATAGAAAGCAGGAGTAGGCCCTTCGAGCCTGCTCCGCCATTCATTATAAGGGTAAGAGTAGTCCTCGGGTGAAGGTGCTAAATTGGGGGAAGGCTAATTATAACAATATTTAGGCAGGAACTGAAGAATTTAGATTGGGGGCGGCTGTTTGAGGGTAAATCAACATCTGACATGTGGGAGTCTTTCAAACGTCAGTTGATTAGAATCCAGGACCAGCATGTTCCTGTGAGGAAGAAGGATAAGTTTGGCAAGTTTCGGGAACCTTGGATAACGCGGGATATTGTGAGCCAAGTCAAAAAGAAAAAGGAAGCATTCGTAAGGGCTGGAAGGCTAGGAACAGACGAATCCCTTGAGGAATATAAAGACAGTAGGAAGGAACTTAAGCAAGGAGTCAGGAGGGCTAAAAGGGGTCATGAAAAGTCATTGGCAAACAAGATTAAGGAAAATCCCAAGGCTTTTTATACGTATATAAAGAGCAAGAGGGTAACCAGGGAAAGGGTTGGCCCACTCAAGGACAGAGAAGGGAATCTATGTGTGGAGCCAGAGGAAATGGGCAAGGTACTAAATGAGTACTTTGCATCAGTATTCACCAAGGAGAAGAACTTGGTGGATGATGAGGCTAGGGAAGGGAGTGTAGATAGCCTCAGTCATCTCATTATCAAAAAGGAGGAGGTGTTGGGTGTCTTGCAAAGCATTAAGGTAGATAAGTCCCCAGGGCCTGATGAGATCTAACCCAGAATACTGAGGGAGGCCAGGGAAGAAATTGCTGGGGCCTTGACAGAAATCTTTGCATCCTCATTGGCTACAGGTGAGGTCCCAGAGGACTGGAGAATAGCCAATGTTGTTCCTTTGTTTAAGAAGGGTAGCAAGGATAATCCAGGAAATTATAGTCTGCTGAGCCTTACGTCAGTGGTAGGAAAATTATTAGAGAGGATCCTTCGGGACAGGATTTACTCCCATTTGGAAACAAACGAACTTATTAGTGAGAGGCAGCATGGTTTTGTGAAGGGGAGGTCGTGTCTCCCTAATTTGATTGAGTTTTTTGAGGAAGTGACGAAGATGATTGATGAAGGAAGGGCAGTGGATGTTATCTATATGGACTTCAGTAAAGCCTTTGACCATGTCCCTCATGGCAGACTGGTACAAAAGGTGAAGTCACACGGGATCAGAGGTGAGCTGGCAAGTTGGATACAGAACTGGCTCGGTCATAGAAGACAGAGGGTAGCAGTGGAAGGGTGCTTTTCTGAATGGAGGGATGTGACTAGTGGTGTTCCGCAGGGATCAGTGCTAGGACCTTTGCTGTTTGTAGTATATATAAATGATTTGGAGGAAAATGTAGCTGGTCTGATTAGCAAGTTTGCAGACGACACAAAGGTTGGTGGAGTTGTGGATAGTGATGAGGATTGTCAGAGGATACAGCAGGATATAGATCGGTTGGAGACTTGGGCGGAGAAATGGCAGATGGAGTTTAATCCGGACAAATGTGAGGTAATGCATTTTGGAAGGTCTAATGCAGGTGGGAAGTATACAGTAAATGGCAGAACCCTTAGGAGTATTGACAGGCAGAGAGATCTGGGCATACAGGTCACTGAAAGTGGCAACGCAGGTGGATAAGGTAGTCAAGAATGCATACGGCATGCTTGCCTTCGTCGGTCGGGGCATAGAGTATAAAAATTGGCAAGTCATGCTGCAGCTGTACAGAACTTTAGTTAGGCCACACTTAGAATATTGCGTGCAATTCTAGTCGCCACGCTACCAGAAGGACGTGGAGGCTTTGGAGAAGGTACAGAAGAGGTTTACCAGGATGTTGCCTGGTCTGGAGGGCATTAGCTATGAGGAGAGGTTGGATAAACTCGGATTGTTTTCACTGGAACGACGGAGGTGGAGGGGCGACATGATAGAGGTTTACAAAGTTATGAGCGGCATGGACAGAGTGGATAGTCAGAAGCTTTTTCCCAGGGTGGAAGAGTCAGTTACTAGGGGACATAGGTTTAAGATGAGAGGGGCAAAGTTTAGAGGGGATGTGCGAGGCAAGTTCTTTACACAGAGGGTGGTGAGTGCCTGGAACTTGCTGCCGAGGGAGGTGGTGGAAGCAGGTACGATAGCGACGTTTAAGAGGCATCTTGACAAATACATGAATAGGATGGGAATAGGATGGGAATAGAGGGATACGGTCCCCGGAAGTGCAGAAGGTTTTAGTTTAGGCAGGCATCAAGATCGGCACACGCTTGGAGGGCCAAATGGCCTGTTCCTGTGCTGTACTGTTCTTTGTTCTTTGTTCTTTGTTTTGTATTAGTAGTTGGTTTCAGGTTGGTAGATCTTGGGAGGAAATGAACAATTTGATTGGTTGGTTCTGTGGCTGACTGCTGGTTCATGTTTAGTACAACTTATGTTCCTACCTGCCTAGCAACAATTGGACATTGGCCAAGACAGCATGGTTTGCACGCAGAAAAATGTATTATCAGTGTGATAACCATTTGTCCATGAATAACTTAAATAGTAATTTCCAAGCTTGAATATAAATGATGGGAGCTTCTGATTATCCAGATAGGAATGAAAAGAGCAGTGAAACAAACTAAGAAGAAACACATATACTTAGTGATAGTGCAGGAGTGTTTCTTCACTCACCAGCCAATGTGGGCAGAGGCTATTCTGGACCTAAACTAGTTTTGATTTTGCAGTTATTTCTTTGAATTCAGTCATTGTGCAAAGCAGTTAACAAAACATAATAATGATCTGATTGGGTATAATAATGATCTGATTGGGCATAGTCAACATGGATTTATGAATGGGAAATCATGTTTTTTGAGGATGTTAGTAACAGAATTGATAAAGGGGAGTCAGTGGACGTGGTATACTTGGATTTTCAGAAGGCTTTTGATAAAGTCCCCCACAGGAGGTTGCTGTATTTGCTCAGTAGATATGAACTAAACACGCTGCCAATTTTTAGGTCTCATAATTACAAGCATAAGTACCAATTTAGCAATGTGGTAAATGTCAAAGACTGCCCATCAACTTCTTTGACGTTGAAATTTGACCATTTTTAGTGTGGAGTTTCATTCCTTCAGGTTCTGACTTGTTTCAGGAGATTTTAAAAATGTCAAATTTTAAATTTTTCATTTTGTTTCTTACTTTTCCTTTCTGTCCCTATTTTCATTCTCTTAATCCAATCTTCATTTCCCTCTCTTTATTTCTCTTTCTGTACCAGATTGGACAACATGTGCTCTTGGTACAGAACTCTGCGTCTCGGGATGCATGTTAAGAATTTGAGCACGGAGGTCAGCGGGCCTTGTAAGAATTTTCAAACAGAGAAATTTTTCTGGCCTCCTGTAAATTCTAAATATGCAGTTCTGGTGTACAAAGCAGGTAATTCAGGTAATCTATCTTCACATCTTTCAACAGAAAGGAGGGAAATTCAAGCAAAATATCAGCGTATATTTTCTGCAGAAGTTCTCTGATGTCCCGCCCTAACTTTAGGGGAAGGCTGGTGGAATCTGCAGAGAAACAGCAAATTGTCCCATTTTCCCGGGGTATTTGCTGAAGTTACAGCGGGAGATCGGGACAACCCGCACTGAGATTGTACCCATAGATTTCCAGAGACAGCAGAGGGCTGCCAAACAATACACAAATAATGAGTAGTATATTTAGTAGGTGTCGCACAGCGTTGCTCATGGTAAGTCAGAGGTTTTGCTGTTTTCTAATCATAGAGACTTTTAGATTATGTAGGTGATAACAGCAAGGTTCATTGGCTTCCTGTGACTGCATCAAATTCCATTGTTAATAAATCATATTGTGGGATATTTTCAGTTCTTTTGAGGATTGAATTCCATGGCTCTGTTCATTATTTTGTGAAAACTGTAGATGAGTGGATTTCATTTTTTGTACATTCCGTTACCAATGTATTTAATTTTTAGCCCTTACCAATTTAATGCTGAGAATACACAGCAAGATTCTCTCCAAGATGCACCAACTAGAAGTAGCTTTCTACTATCTAGTGGTGTTGGTGATAGGGAATGGTGTTTAGCTGCATTTGGGGCAGTCCTGCACTTTGGTAGCACCGGATATAGTCCTGAGTTTTCATAGCCTCGCGAATGATCCTGAAACTTGACAGAATGAGAGATAGGCAGTCCTGGATTTGGCAGTACAGCAGCAGGGCTGCTGGTGTTTGACAGTATGAAGGGCGGGGAGAGAGGTGGGGAATGTCCTTTCATTTTGCATCATTGTTGGGGAGGTGGAGGGGACTTTGTTTTACCAGATCCGTACAAGGTGAGCCTGGCGTTCAGCATAACAGAGTGGAATTTGAATTTGGACTGATATTGAATATAGTACATGGCTACTACACGAGCACTTCCACACACATCTTACTCTGTTGGGCAACACCTACAACTCCCTGGTCATGTGTGATGCAACATCACTTCTTCTGATGACCTTCACTTATAGCCTCTTAAGGTGGTCTCACAACGTCCCCCTTTTTTCCAAAGATAAAAACATATGTACAATATGCAATGATGTTGCGGTTCAGAGTAACTATAACATGATTAAATCAAAACATTATTTACAAGTAAGCAAGTTGAAGACTCTCTAAAATGTAGAGAGATTTACTTATTCATCCCGATCTTGCTATTGTCATCCTCTTCTCAGAGCTGAGCTGGTCTTGGCGACTCCGAGACTCTGGTGACTCGGAGCTCTGGTTAGCATGTTCTTCCTCTGTGCTCATAGCCACTGTACCTTCATCTTGAGATTTTGTCTTTGAATATGTCCGCGATGCCACAAAGTTGTCACATGTAGTGTTGTCGTACAGCTCTCTGAGTTGACTTTGGTTCCATCTGAGAATCACACCATAGGGTGTCTGGACCTCGTACGATTTGTGCTGGTTGCATAGCCTAGCAACCTCTGAAGGATACCAAGTTCCCGACGCATGATTGAGGACTCTGACTTTCTGTCCTACTCGCAATTAAGCTAATTCTGGTCCTGCTTGTTGTATATTGTTGTAAGCATAGTTCAAGCATTGATTACAGATTATTCGGAGTCTTTGTATTACTAAATAGTAACTCGTTTATTTTATTTACATAACTATTTACCCTCTCATTAAGCATGTCCAGTGAGCACCTCTCATGATGCTGTTAACTTCTTCCAAGCCTACACCCATGTGACTAATACATCACCACTACACTGCAAGGGGTTACACTCACTGTCTCAAATATTAACCCTTTGAACCCCTTATACAACACTGCTTGCCTGTCATATGATGCCTTCATCTTCGCTTGTTTGGAAAGCTTGGAAAAATAATGACTGCCAACATCACCAATCCCTCTGGCCTCCGGGTACTTGCTGCAACAAACTGAAGCCCAAGGAGAGACTCCCAGTCATATCGTCTCTTCGTGTCGAGACTCCCTGCCTTTGTGCCGTCCTTTAGATGGGGTCACCTGATATGCTCGACCTGGATATTTTGTACCATCTTCAGTGCATTACTGACTTCACGTATCCTGACAATTTGTAAACCTTGGCATACTGGAAGTCCTGGTCCGGTTGTGTCTAGAATATAAAATATGTGTGGTACCCATTTGGAGCTCCTATAGCTTCACTGCAAGGTTATTGTTCCAATGCATTTGATTAGAGAACCATTATAGGCAGTCAACCTAGTTATGTTGGGTCGCACCATGGATTCCTATTTCTTTAAGTACATGTTCTTCAGTATACGGGTGGGCAGAATATCTGCACTTGCTCCAGTGTTGGTTTTTACTCTGAGCTTATGCTTGCCACTTTTCTGTGGACATATAATTCTGATTATGGCAAATGCCTCAGATTGCATAATAGCATTGACATGTTGATCCAAATTAACTATGTGAAATGCTTGCTCGTGTTTGCATGAGTGCATTCTTCATCCGTGTCCTTCTAGCAATCTGTCTCTCTGCTGACCTGATGGACCTGCTTGGGCTTTTGTTGTGCATTAGCATATATTTTATTGTGTTTGCCATCCTGTCTTGCAGTCATTCTCTCTACATGTGATCTGCCACTATTCCTGTGTACTGTATCTGAGCTCAGTCTTCTGCATTGCCTCGCCCAATGTCCTCACGTGTCACAAGCTTTGCACAGGTCCTGGTACACCAGACAACTGTGAATTGGGTGAGTCAAACCACATTTGCCACATGGCTTAGCAGACTTCTGAGCCTTGGCTACCATACCAATTGTCATAGGCACCCCCAGCTATTGGTGCCCAGTCATGATGGCTTCAAATTTCCTTGCATCATTGAGTAGTGCATCTATGGTGTGCCCTTTCTTCTTCTCTTGCAGGTCTTTTTGAAAGGCCTCTATTGGGGTAGATGCAAATACTAGCTCTATAACCCATTCTGACAATTCAGTATCTGCGAAGTCGCATTCTTGAGCTTTGTCTCGGCACCTTGCAACAAACTGGTCAATGGACTCATCTTGCCTTTGCCGGTAGGTCATAAAATCAAGCCTATGTACTCAGAAATTGACCTTTACCTTGAGTCGATCTTCCAGGAATGGCCATAGCTAGCTAGAGTCCTTCATATCCTCACCTGACAATCCTGATGTGTTAATCAACTGCAGGCCTTTGTTGTCCCATTCAATATTGATTTTTATAGCTTGTTTCTCTGGTTTGCTCATTTCTTGATCTAAGCAACACAGTTCCATCCGCTGGCGAAACAGTTTAAATTCAGACACCTTGTCCGACACCTTCCAACCCATAACTGGAGTCACTTTCTGGATGATTTTTTTTAAAAAAATAGGACTTATACTGGTTTTCTTTTTCACAGGCACACTTCTTTAACAGGCTGTCTGCTTTACAGGTTTTCTGTCTCACAGGTACAGCTTTCTATTTCCTTTTTTTTTAGATAGATTTGTTTTTGCAGGCCCGCCGCTTTTAAAGTGAGAGACTATAGCTGCTTTCTTTGTCTACATTGCTCACTTTTTTTTTAAAACAGAGCAGTTTTTTTCTTCAAAACTGCAGCTTGTAGTACCAGCAGCTGCCACAACCAAACTTTTATTTTCTGCTGTACCTCCAGTGGCGCTGTTGAGCTCTTCCCACTCATTTTGGCATCGGCCCTGGCTACAAAGCAAATAAACCTGGGAAAACAAATGCAATAATGGCTACAGCTACTTCTTTTCAAATTTTCTGACCCACTACCAGATTAGTTGAAAGGTCTGATCCCTTGGCAGTTGCCTTCTATACTCACAGTGTTTCAATACATTCTGGGGTCCTGTCTGCAGTCCTAGCTCATTGTACTGTTGTGGGATATGCTGCCAACTGCACTCCTGGTAAGCAACCTGCTGTTCCTTTTTCTCTCAGTGTGTTCTTCAGACAAAAAAAATCGAACATTACCATGATGTATATTTGGTGGTGTTCAGAAAAATATATCCCAAATGTTGCCACCATTTAATATTACTTGCTCCTTTGGTATGTGAACAGTTGTAAGATTCATTACAAGTAATATCCAAAGAAGTACATGGGTTTTATTATAACTTAACTGGAATATAATATAATATTATACATACATGCATGCATACATACACAGCTACAATATGAGCACATCTACACACATCTTACTCTATCAGGCTACACCCATAACTCCCTGGTCCTGTATAATGTGATATCACTTCCTCCAGTGACCTTCACTTACAGCCTCTTAAGGTGGTTCTACAACAAATCAAAGCAGATTAATGACCATATCAAGTCTCATCTCACCAATTGCTTGCGTGGTCCACAGAGAGAAATACATGTGAAAGATATAATTATTCAGTCCAGATCGCAAGCAAGTCATATCATTACATCCCTAAGGTATACTATCCTACAAGTAGATATAGGGCTGTGTGTCAATTCCCATAAAAGCTTACAAGAGTGACAGATGTGAATGAACCTGAGAAGGTATCAATGGCAGACTGGAATTTATAACAAGCTCCATTATTTAAAAAGAGTGAAGAGACATACCTGAAAATTACAGAATAGTAAGTTTAACAGAAAGCATTCTGGAGGCCTGGTGGGTGAACACCTGGAAAAGTGCATGTTGCTAAAGAATAGTCTGCATGGATTCAGGAATGCAAATTCCTTCTGGAATTTTTCAAAGACATTCCTGGCAAGGTAAACATAGAAATGCAGTTTAATATTATACATTTGAGCATTGAAATTACACAGCGTGATACTAGCATAATGGCTATATTTCACCTAAATTTTCTCCCTTCACCATTATAATAGCGACATTAACTCATTTTAAATATACGAGCAAACATCACCATTAAAATAGTGGAGAAGAGAATTTCAGAAAAGCACATTACATTAGATATCTCATATTATAATTTTAGGATCTTGGATTTTCAGAAAGCTTTTGCAAAGTTCCAGGGAGTTAGGAGATAAAGTATGATGCTAAAAAGGATACCAAAATAGCAGACAGATGAAACAATAAGAAACAGTACAAGCTCAATCAAGAAGCTTTTGGTCTTCTAAATAATTGGGCAAATCAGTAGTAAATGCAATAGTGTCGATAATTGGAAATAAATTAGTATGGCAGTAAGGAACCAATGAGAGAGCAAGCATTAAATGGAACAGTGATACAGTACGCTGATTAGAAGGAAAAGCTATGTAATAAAAAGTGAAAATACAAGACTGATTGGATTTTGAGAAGTACAATATACATATAAAGAGGTTTAATCATACAGTTTCTATTTGGAATATTGTGTTCAGTTCTGGTCATGTAATCATAGAATGAATATTTTCCTCCTTGAGAGGATATATAGCAAAGAAATGAAAATAATCCCAGGTATCAGGAATATAAATTATGAGGAAAACTAACGGAAGCTGGTATTGAGTTTTTGTAATTATATAGGGAATTGAATAAATAGACCCAGGTAAACTATTAACCATGGTGAAGGGTTCAGCCATCAGGGGACACAAATTAAAAGTTAGGAATTTAGGATTAAAAGGGAAAGTAACTATAGCATGTTTATCTAAAGGATAAAAGACTTATGTAATAAGGAAACCAATTAAAGCGTAAATTGATTCAATAAACATTTGGAAATGTGTCCAGAGGAGAAGGATGGAGGGTTCTGGTGAGAAGTTGGGTAGATGCAATTAAACCATCAAAAAAAGGGAAAACTTTCAGCGGATGTTTTATTACATTAAATAATCTAACTGATAATTTTATTTTATTTTATTTTTTTTTTACCATGTGCCTGCCTTAAACTGTTTTTTTCATGTTTGGGCTTTTGGTTATGGCTGTTCGTTATTCTGTCATTAACACTCTTTCTGCACTAATGCTTTGTCTTTCATCACATCCCCAGCATACTCTTTTTGCCTTTGCCCCATGACCTTCCTGTCAGTTCATCTCTCCGGTACGCTGTCCTATCACCTTCCATTTTGTTCTCTTTCCCCCCACCCCTACTTTACTTGCTTAAAACCTATTACATTTCTAACCTTTGCCAGTTCTGATGAAAGGTCACAAACATGAAACGTTAACTCTGCTTCTCTCTCCACAGATGCTGCCAGACCTGCTGAGTATTTCCAGCACTTTCTGTTTTTATTTCAAAAGTCCCCATATGTTATTTTCATCATTTGTTGAAAATAGCACAGGCATTCACCAACATATTGGCAATTCTATAAGTTCCCTAATAATGTCACAGTTTTTAAACATTTACTATTTAATTTCCCATGGCATCACTTGGGGGTAGCTTCATGGAGCTGGGGGCGGGGGCGCGGGGGGGTGGGGGAGGGAGGGTGCGGGGGGAAGGCTTTTTTAAAAATTTATTCTACCCATTTTGACATCTGGCATAAACCAAAGGGGAGATGAAACAACAGTTTGGAATTTCATTGTTGATATCTTCATTAATCCCATAATGCCTTTACGGTAGCCACAGTTAAAGAGAATCGGAATAATGAATTTGGGCTGCTTTTTCCCCCACATGGGGAGATTCTTCAACACTTTTAATTAACTTTGTTGCAGAGTCTTCCCAAATTACTTTGGTTGTGGTATAGTTGATGGCTCATCCACTGACTCTTTTTCCATTAACTCTTGAGTTCTCCAAGGCTACATCCTTTCCCCATTCTGTTCTTGCTTCCAGACAAATACCTTCTCCACTCATCGACCACATTCTCATCACCAGAACACATAATCTCTCCTCCTCATGCAGTGTATAAACTGTTGCCACATGTTTGTCTATTCAATTGACACACAATGAAACCAAGTAACTACAAACCCATCAGTTTAACATCTGTTATGGGGAAGCTACTGGAACCTGTAGTTTGTGCTGTCTTCTTAAGTCTTCTTTAAAGACAGATGCAGGTCATACGGCCAAGTGAGGAGGGGTTCACAGTCACTCCTTTTTCCTTTCCTCTTATTTGACCGCAACAGGGTTTGTTCCTTTTAAACAATATTTGTGCTTACCACCTGTTAATTGTGTGATTATAAGCAGGTGAAGGGAATTAATTGGGGTTTTAGTTGAGCACTTAAAAACAGATATTCAGTAGGACTGGGAGAGGGATTAGTGTGATGACCTACATGTTTGTAATCCTTTTATTCTGCACAATAAATGTGAAACTGAGTAAATATAGGCTCCAGCCTTATCCTTCTACAACCAGCTTTCTGGAGTTGAACACCACCTCTGTGAGTGTTTTACCTTTCACCTTTACTGTGATCATGAAGAACCAATCGGACAGGTTTTCTTGAGTTTAAACAAGAAAGAGGTAAGTTTATTATACTTAACTATCTAACCCCGATTTAAAAATAATAAAAATATGCTACACATTAATGCACACATTCACACGAGAATCAGACACACACAAATGGATTACAAAGTGGAAAGTAGGTTTTTTTGGTGGAATTAAAGTCCAGAATAAATAAAAGTTTAATACATAGTCTGAGGCTGGATGATTCGCTGGTCTTCCAGCTGGAGTTGTATTCTTGAAGTCTTGGCTGGTCAAAGTGCACTTTGTGGCTGTCCTGCTTTGCTCAGGGTTTTCTTGGAGGCAGAATTGTAGTTGGCTCTCTTCCCCTGGTTTCTGGCTGTAGCGGTCTGTAGGCTTGGAAGTTCCACAGTCACAGACGGTTTTCAAACTTGATGTTTTCTGAAGAGAAAAAAAAGGGAAGCACACAGCTTTCTGTTGCTGCACACTCAGTTGTTGCTTGTCTCGTGTCTAACAAAACTGCCAGTTTTTTCAGCGATGGACAGACAGTTATATGGTTCTCTCAATTCCCTTTTTTTTAAATGAGATCCAAAGTCTAAAACCCAAAACCTCTCTCAGATGGTGTTGTCAGTGTTTACGTCCTGGAGGGATGTCTCCACTTATGAATGCCTCAGGATGACTTTGAATGACCCACTAACGAGGACGATCTGGATAATCTATTCAGTTAGCAAAAATGCGCACACACACACACACACACACACACACACACACACACACACGTTAATCAAATAAGTAGAGATTTACTCTTTAGAGCTCTAGTACAAAAAAAAACAAAAATAGAATACGTTGGCCAAAATACTTGCTAATTCTTGAAGGAAAAAAAAGATATGAAAAGTTATCAGTTTGGCATCCCAAATACATGTAGACGGCTGTCACTAGGATCTTCTGAGAACAGTTTTTGTCAGGTGACACTGAAGATCAGTTCTGACAGGCTTTGCAAGGAAAATGCAGTTACAAGGGTTTCAGGCAGTTTCTTACACTTCTCAGCTTCCAAGAGATGGAGAAATGGCAGGCTTTCCCAAAGAGCTGGAACAGGCAGGTTTTCTCCAACTGTCTTTTTCAAACCATTGTCCATATTCCAACTCACTGTCCAAAGCAAAACCAAAACCAATGTCACAATAATCAAGCCTCCTGGCCCCTATAAATCTTGACCTGTCACTTCAGTAAACATCTTTCACCAAGTCAAAAACAACTCTTGCTGGGTAATTTATTTGAAAACGGGTGCCTTCCAGTAACTGTTTATAATTCAGACCTCTCAGTAACCCTTGTATAAAAAAACACATCCATGGACTCCTTTTCAGTTTTAAAACACAAATCTTCAAAATGTAATAAAAATTGGAAGCACTCATAACAATATATACCTGATGATGTCATCTGTTGCACCAGTGGCCTGATCTTTTAAAGGTACAGTTTCTTAAAGGTGAAGTCACCACTGCACTACATTACATTATCCTCTGTTTTGACTCTTTTCTCTATCCCTCATGCTTTCCATTGGGTGCATGTTGGGTTATGTAAGCATGAATTGTGGCAGTGGATACTTCTTCAGGATGTCTTCTTTCATTAGGTAGTTCTGTCCTCTGACAATGTTGATCATGATCAGCTTCAATTTGCTAGCAGTTTCAAAACTTAGCAGATTTCCCTTGCTTTAGTCTATAACATGGAACTCAGTCTGACATGTGGACCCATCGGAGGATTTGAGAGTAACTTGGATCATCCCTAGGACCAGTACAGGGTATCTGATCCGTAGAAGAAGATTTTAAAAACTTGTGGAATGTTGGGTCATCACATATATTGACTGTTGCTCCTGAGTCAATTAATGCAGACATTGCCAAATTGTCTATGAACACATCACACATGGGCAGGCATTGATACTTGTGGTTGCGAGTAACAAAAATCTTCTCTTGTGTTGCGAGTATGTAATCTTCCTTCTGGCATTTAACTCGACTAATATCTTGTGCAGACTTCGATCAGCATACTCTTGTGAAATGTCTCATTTTTCTGCAGGTTTTACACTTCTTTCCTCTCGCAGGACAAGTTTTGTCGTGAGCATATTGTCATGCAGACCCCCACCTGCCAAGAATGAGGCATATTAATTTGTCATATGAACATTGATTTTAAACTGGTGGTAGAGTGAAGAAAGGACTTGTTAAAAAAATCACCAGACACTTAGCTGGAAAGACATTTGCATACTAACAGACAGTGCTTGTGGAGACAAAGGACTATTCCCTGGTCCACTTAACCCACAATGGATTCTGATCACCAGACGTTGAAGGTGAGTCAGCTCACATTCCAGGATGGCTGCTAAGATGGCAGAATCCACAAACAGAAGTGGTCAAACCAGCTAGTCACATGACTAACTTGCTGGGCAACCTGGGTTTTTTTGAATTGTGCCACAGAGAAAGACTCAGAAGGCTGTTTGAACTGGAACCTGGAGCAAGGAAGCCTCTCTCTCTCTCTCTCTCTCTCTCTCTCTCTCTCTCTCTCTCGCTTTCTCCCAAGCCACCGGACCCACGGAAGACATGTAAACCTCAAGCGAGAAAAGACTCCGACCTTGAAACAAGTTGAAGTGTGCATTGGACCCCAACAAATTGCAAGTCTGACTGGCAACCAAGGACTTCACAACAAACTCAAAGGACAGTAAAATAGAAATCCATCTATTGCCTCAAACTTTTCCCCTTTATCCTTTTCTACTTTTCTGTCTCTATCTGCGTGTGGTCTCGTCGTATATTTGTAGTCGGTAAACAGATTATAGTTTTAGATGAATAAACTTCTACCTTTCTTGTTTAAAATCTAAGAAAACCCATCTGAATTGATTTCTTTGCCATACAACTGGAGCAGTGAACAAGGATTCACAGAGGGGAAGATAAAAACATGTTTTTTTTTAATTGACCCTGTTACGGTTAAACCAGGCAAAGACTGAGAGGGAACCCCCCCCCCCCCCGCCCCCAGACTACTCTCACCTGGTCGTAACAATATGCACAACCATAATGATTGTATGATGGAAAATGATATGATTGTGACTTATGTCTTGGTCTTCCTTGACGTGCCTCAGACCTTACCCTGGGTTTCGTCTGTTCGCTTGTATTTGGTGTGTTTCTCTGGTGAAACCTTCCCATTGTGGTGTTCACAAATTCTGTTGATGATCCGAACCTGGCCTCAGGGGATTCTCATCTTATGTTATTTGCCTCTTTCCCTTCTAAGACAATGGCTTGTCTTTCGCTGGCTTCCAGCGTTCTGCCAATATCAAGCAACCTTTGCAAGTTTAACAATTCTCTAAGAGCTTTCCTTCTTGGTCTTGGTGATTAGCAGATCATAATGATCTGGGAGATGACTTCTTTCCACATGTCTGTGAAGTTTCAATTCTGGCTCAGACTTCTGAGTCTCATCATGTAATGGTCAAGAGTCTCGCACATGTCTTGTTTTGCTTGCCTGAAGACATAAACAGATAATTAATTTAATTGTTATTGGGAGTGGGATGGAACAGGGTCAAAAAAAATGTTGCCCTCAGTTGAAAATATCCTGTTAGAGCATTCTTCGTTGTGTCATAATCATCGTCGGTTCCAATGCCTGAGTATATCGAAGATATTGTTGACTTTTGGTCCAGCATAGCGTAGGAGTAACACTCTCTTTCTTCGGGATATATTGCTATTGAATGCCACCATTAGGCATTCAAATCCTGCTAGCCATTGGCTCCAGATTGACCCTGGGTTGCCTTCCATCTCCATAAAGGCTGGAAAGACTGGCAACTGTTGCGCACGCATGGAGCTGGATTTTTAGGAGCCCTCATCGTCGGGATCCATGGCGGGCCAGAAGATGGCCCCTGATGAGGCCCGCCACGGACCTCGACGCCAGCAGGGCCTGGCCCGATCCTCCCAGTGGCAGCGGGGCACCATGGCAGCCCTCCGCCACTCGGCGATGAGAGCACAATCACCATATGGAAATAAAGTAAATTAATAGATTTGCATATACCTACCATTAATCTCAATGTCCCGCTGCAATCTTTGGCCCGGCACTTCCGTGCCTTCGGCTCACCATCCGGGGAAACAAGGTGCAACACTGGTGGGGAGGGGAGAGGAGGTAGGTTTATCAGTGCGGTGGGGGTGGGAGAGGACAAATTAACGTCAGGGTGTAGAGGATGGTGGGAAGGGTTGGTGTTTAAACTTTATACAGTTTGGGAGGGAGTAAGGCCAGATGGTAAAGGTAAGTGTTTTTGAGGGAGAAAGGGCAGATAATTAATTGTTCTTGGGGGTGGGTGGAAGAGGGGCGAAAGAAATATTTTTACTTAATTTAATTCATTGTGTCTTTAAAAATTTAAATTAGCCGGTAGGTCTAATAGCCCTTTAAAAGTGGTGTCAGCGCCTGCGCATCAGCAGGTGATGCCATTACCAGGGACGGACAGCCCGCCCCCTCCACGTGATAGGGGTGGTTGGCCCACCCTGGCTATTTAAACGAGCCGCCGCGCTTGAGATCTTGGCGACTCTTTGGTGTGCAGCCCGCCATTTTTGAGCTTATAAAATCCAATCCATGTCGATTGCTTTTGCTTAAATTTGGAATCGCTGATGCAAGTCTTCTGTATTTTCCTGGGTTGTCTGTGTGGTTTGCCTTCTTGTAAACCCTTTTTTTCTTAAAATGGCTGGTGTGTTCAGGTTTACACCTCTTTTAATAACTAATTTATGGCTGCATCATGTTTATTTTCCTTATTTCTGTGTACCTGCAAAATGTATTTTTTGCTGTTCGAGCCTAGCTTTTCACATTGTTCCAGTCTTGGTTTTCTCTTGACTTGTTTTTCTGTGTTTTCTTTCTGTCCTTGGAACCTTCCATGCTTCGGCTTTTTTTCTTTTTTATCTCCTTGTCACCAGAAATGGTAGTGTTGTGCTATGTTCTTAAGTCTTCTTTAAAGACAGATGTAGACTATATATTTGGATTCAACACAAACACTATTTATTGCCTTACTTATCTACATTGCATGATGGCAGGTCCAGGTCTTTTCCATGTGTGTGTGTGTGTGTGTGTGTGTGTGTCTCAAAATGGTGTCTCCTCCATATAAGTGCATGACGATGTCATCAGTTGCATCAATGGCCTGGTCTCTTAAAGGTACGGTTTCTTAAAGGTGACGTCACCACAGCACTACGTTTCAGAAATCAATCGTCAGACCCCACCAGACTGAGAACTTGGACAAGTATGAGTTGATCAAAGAGAGTCGGTATGAATTTGTGAAAGGTAGATTATGTCTGACTAATCTGGGTGAATATTTGAGGCGTTCACTAGAATGGTGGCTAGTAGAATGTCTAAGGATGTTGGCTATATAGAATTCCAGAAGGCATTTGATAAGGTTCTGCTTTCTTACAGAAGTAGACAGTTTTAGCAATGGCACAGATATGGTCAGAAGCTCACTTGGGACAGTTACGACACCGAGTTTGAGAACAGTCTGATTCAGCCTCAAAGATTAGCTGGAGAGAGGGATAGAGTTCATGGCTGGGGAACGGGGTTTGTAGTGGGAACCGAAGACAATGGCTTCAGACTTCACAATATTTAGTTGGAGGAAATTTCTGCTCTCCCAAAACTGGTTGTCAGACAAGCAATCTGAAAATTTAAAGACAGTGGCGGGGTCGAGACAGGTGTTGATGAGGTGGAGCTGGGTATTGTCAGTGTACATGTGGAACCTGATGTGTTTTCACATGATGTCACCGAGGGGCGACATTTAGATGGAAAATAGGAGGGAGATGAGAATAGATCCCTGGGAACAGCAAGAGAAACTATTGCAGGTGATTCTCTGGCTAAAGCTGGATAGATAACAATGGAACAAAGCGAATGCAGTCACACGCAACTGGATGACAGGGGAGAGGTGTTGGGGGAGGAGAGGTGTGATCAACCATGAGAAAAGGCTCTAGGCTTGACTATTCCAATGCACTCCTGGCCAGTCTCTCATATTTTACCCTCTGTAACCTTGAGGTCATCCAAAGTTCTGCTGCCTGTGTCCGAACTCACACCAAGTCCTGTTCACCCATCACCTTTGTGCTCACTGATCTACATTGGCTGCTGATTAAGCAAAAGTTTGATTTTAACATTTTCAATCTTCTTTTCAAATCCCTCCATGGCCTCACCTCCCATTTCTCTGTAATCTCCTCCAGCTGTACAATCCTCCGAGATATCTGCGCTCTTCTAATTTTAGCCTCATGGGCATTCCTGATTTTAATCGCTCTCCCTTTGGTGGCTATGCCTTCAACTGCCTAAGCCTTTAGCTCCCTCTGCCTCTCTACTTCTGTTTCCTCCTTTAAGACACTCCTTAAAATCAATCTCTTTGACAAAGCTTTTGGCCATCAGCCTGATATCTCCTTATGTGCCTCAGTGTCATATTTTGCTTTATATCGCTCATGTGAAGCACCTTGGGATGTTTTATTACTATATAAATACCAGTTACAGTCACAAAGGATATCTTTTGTGACATTGATAAGAGCCATTTTAGTACCATGGCAGGGGAGGAAACCTGATTGGAGGGATTCAAACATGGAGTTCCGGGAGAGATGGGCATGAATTTGGGAGACAACAACACATTGAAGGACTTTGGAGAGGAAAGGGAGGTTGAAGATGAAGCGGTAGTTTGTAAGGACGGAGGGGTCAAGGATTAGGTTTTTGAGGAGAGAGATGATAACGGCAAATTTGAAGGTGAGAGAATCGTTAACAGGCCAACGTGGGAAGCAGGAAGGGAAATTGGGTGGTCTGTAGTTTAGTGGGGATCGGGTCGAGAGAGCAGGAGGTGGGGCTCATGGATAAGATGAGCTTAGAGAGGGCATGAGGGGATATAAGAGAGAAACTAGAGAAAGATACAACTTCAGGACTAGGGCAGGGGGAAACTTGGAAGAAGTTTAGTCCAGTGAGTTAGGGGAAGGGGGGCAAGTGGCAGAGGCAGCTGATTGGATGGTCTCAATCTTGATGGCAATGAAATCCATGAGCTCCTCGCTCTTGTTATTGGAGGTCAGGGTGCAGGAGACAGGAGAGAAAGATTTAAGAAGACAGGTTGTGGTAGAGAAACCAAGGTAGGGGTTATCTTTGCACTCCAGGATCATCCTGGAATAGTGAGCGGTTTTGGCAAAGGACTGCAGAACCCAATAGTGCTTTATCTAGTCCAATGAGATCTGGGGATGGATTGCTAATCCAGTTGTGTGCCATATGGTTTAAAGACTGGATCCATTGGACTTAAGGGAGCAGAGATAAGGGCCGTACCCAGGGAATGACCGGGGGAAAGAAAGTAATGTTTTTCATGGAAACTAGGGCATCAAAGGTAGAGGTGAGGGTGTGATTGCGCAGATCGCTAGCTACAGAAATGGGATGGTGAATAGAAGGCCAAAGGCTAGACAGTTGGGATTTTGCAAGTGCAATTGTAAGTGAATTGGGGGATAGTGTTTCCAGAGGCAGACACAGAAGGAAGTAGGGATGGGCAGGGGATGAGGGGTGTGGGTAGCGAGTGATACAAGGAAGTGATCAGAGATGGCCTTATCTGTGATTTACACAATGGGAGTAATGAAGCCATGTGAGATGGTAAGTGAGGGACTGAGAATATGGGTAGAGGAGAGGTATTGATAGAGAGATAGGGGGATACGAGGGCAGTGAACTCAGAGGAGAGCGAGCATGATGAGTTGAAATGGAGGTTGAAAACACTGAGAATGAGAATTTCCTTGATGTAGAGGCTGAGCAAAGAAAACAGTGAGAATATCGCAGTAAGAAAGTTGGCAGGGTACTTGGGTGGGCGGGAGAGGACAAAGATTTTAAATGAGAGGCAAGAGGAGTGGAACAAGGTAAGATACTCAAAGGAGGAAAAGGTGCTAGGTGAGTAGGGGATCCGGCCAAGGTCGATTTGGTGATAAGGGCTATACCACCACCGCGATGGTCTAGGCAGGGAAAAGTGGTGGAAAATATAGCCAGCCAACAAGGCTTCATTTAAGGAGAAGTTGACATTACCCCTCAGCTAGATTTCCATCAAGGCCATGATGTCAATGCAATCATCCACAATAACCTCATGAATGGCAAGGGCCTTGTTTAGAAGTGATTCTAGAGGGGTTGCCTAGAGGGGCGGTGATATTTGATCCTCCTTGAGAGTCAAAAGGTTCAGTATCGGGAGGGACAGGAGGAAGTAGGAACGATTACCCCCCAGCCAGTTCACTGGGTGGAACGATCGGCAAGAGAGTTGCATGGGACAGCTGGGGTTACTGCCCTTTAAGGAGGCAATGGTGTGTGCCTCAATGGGCATTTCAGTGGATCCCAAGAGAGGCACAGAGTGGAGCTGTATGCTTATCTAAGAGGGAGTCAAGCCTGGGATTGTAGCAGGAGAGTAGAAAGGTTGAGGAGTGCTGAAGGTTTGGGGTAGGTATTTGGGAGGACAGAATACCTGAGAGGGGAGAAATTAAAGGAGGCATGACAACAGGACAGAGAGGTCCAGGAAGCCTAAAGAGAAAAGAAGAAAAAAGGGGGAGAAAAAGTGGAAATGGAAGCGAGGGGCTCAGGTCTGGACAGCAGCCAAAATGCACAAGTCAATGAACACATGTTATGGAATTAAACTGACCACTCTTGAGTCCATGGGATTTAAGCAAGCAAAGATGTTTATTCAAGCATATGCAAGGGTGAAGCTTCTAGTATCCCAAAGAACTTCTCAGCAATACAGAGTTTGCAGCAATATTTTTAGTTCTTAACTTCCTAGATTTACTATACAATTCTATGACTGCCATCAATCATTAATCACTTTAATTCATTACATGCATCATGTGGTTAATAACCTGATCAATGGACAATACCAATCTAGCAGATGTTCCCTGCTATCTCAGTGCCTGGCCATGAGAGTGCTAGTTACTTGGTGATTGTCTGGCCATCACTTCCTCTTTATCTCATTCCCACAGAATAACATGTTTACACAGACTGCTAGGCTTTTATTATCACGTTGCTGAATTTGCAGTCCCAGGACTGACACTGGTCAAGTATCCCATCATGCCTATCTCCACTACAGTACTTATTTTAAGACAATTAGTACACTCTGCGACTAGCCCTATTTAGCTCTATCCAAGACTAATTCCTTTTGTCCCACTAACCTCAAGTTACATAGACCTGGTTATATAGCAAAATTAGGATATATTTATCCTGATAGTACATGGGGAATGAAGCTGTATATCCAAATTTTTTCATGAGGCCATGTTTGGAGGCATAGTGAGATATGTAGATTGGAGCATGCATGAACTTACAGATGGACATATATTGATTAAGTGAGTGGGTAAAATAATGGTAGATTGAGTTCAATACGGGGAAGTGTGAGATCATCCACTTTGGATCCAAGGAAAGCAGGTAAGTGTATTTTCTTAATGTTGAAAGAATTTATCTCAAGGGGGTTAGAATATAAAGGAGAGGAATATATGCTTCAGTTGTACAGAGAATTGGTCAGACCCAATCTGGAGTACTGTGTTCAACTTTGGGCATTGTACCTCAGGAAAGATATTTTGACCGAGGAAGGGGTAAAACAGAGATTTGCCAGATTGACAGCAGGGCTTAAAGGGTTAAATTGTGCAGCTAGGTTGCATTGACTTGGTCAAAACTTGAAAGACTGCAGCATTTTTGTTCTCTCAAGACACAAACAGAGCCCTTTTAATTTAATAAAGGGAATAACTGTTAGGTGATTTCTTATACTGTACAGCTGGCGAGTATATTGAAAATATATCCCTTTGCTGTCTTTCTCTTTTAAAGTTATACCCTATAGATCAGAACAAAGCATATGATAACATACACTGCACAATGTATATGGCATACACTTGTAATTGCATAGATTTAGGGGAAATGATCATTAAAACCTAATTCTATTTATTGTGTGTGATCTATATACACTTACTGGTTATGTGAGTATTGTTTACATATATTAACTTTATTTCATAATATTGAATTGCAATACTCAAAAGAAGAACTTCCACCACGGTTTTAAAGAAAATAGACATTCAGCTAGTGTCAACATTTGCTTGTCAGATGAAGCCCTCACTTGTACATACCATTTCATCCAGTTGTTCAATGGCATGCTGATAAAAGTCACCTGACATCAATGACAGACAGCTCGGAGAATTCAACACTCCAACTTCTGGTTTGAAGTCAGATTCTCAACTGTCAGTTAAGTATTTGGTACAAGGGAGTAGCTAAATCCTGATACTCACAAATGATTGTCACCCCTTTGAGACTCTCTTCACTCAGCTAAGAAATGATTTACAAGAAGACAATAATGGGAGAAATGAAAAGGAAATAGCTGAAGAGAAGAAAAAGAGTTGGAGATGAATATGTTTTGATTTAAAGAGACTGCATGGGCAGGAACCCAAATGCATGGAAAAATAATGAGCTGCTTGTGCTCCAAGTTAATGTAGTAGTACTGATAATTTAATGTGGCTGTCTTCTGTTGCTTGGACTTGCAATTTCCTATGTAGTTGGGAACTGGAAGGTAGAAATAAATGCTGCCAATAGGACTGGGTAAATTCCTATTTATGTCTTCCACAGTGGGGAGCTTTAACTCTCAAACTGGAAGCTGCTGGAATGCACAGGCTGTCTGCCCAACAGTCTGTCTGGTTGGCCAATCCAATATTGGCGGCCACGCCCCATATACATCTTGAAAGGGGCGTAAAGCCATAACTGGCGTGCTGCCTACATGCGAAGATCCGCCCACGCTCAGGTAGTTACGGGGGGGAGTGATCGGCAGGGGTCTCAAGGGTGAGAGAGAAGGCAGCCCAGGCAGCAGTGGCCCAGATTTTCCTGGTGGAGCCTGGAACTTACCGTTTAGGGCCTCTACTTCTTCCCTGACAGGTTCTACTAAGCAGAATACTCACGATGGACACCTCACATACACATTATGCTGTTAAAATGTCATTGGAGTCTAATGCAAGCCAATTAGCATATATTAATGAGACGTCTACCGAAGTCAGGCAAACACTTCGGCCACCTGCAAAAAGAGGTGAGTTAAATCTTACGTAGGGCAGGAATGGAGCAGCAAGTAGGCACCTTGACTTTAACTCCTGTTCCGCCTAACTTATTCCAATTTAAATCTGAATTAACTAGTTTTTACCAAATATCTCAATTCATACTTGCTTCCTCGCTGCTTTCTCCTATCAGCAAATCACTATGTCGTTGAAATTCATTTGCTCTCAATAATTTTCCAGGGAATCAAACAACCAGAAGTTTCTGCTCAGCATCTCCAGGCAACCCGAGTAGCAAATATTGAGAGCATAGAAAATAGCAGCAGGAATGGGCCATTCAGCCCCTTGAGCCTGCTCCGCCATTCAAAAAGATCATGGCTGACCTTCTACATCAACACTTTCCTGCCCTATCCCTATATCCCTGGATTCCCTTAGTGCCCAAAAATCTATTGCTCTCAGTCTTGAATCCACACATCCACAGCCCAGTGGGGTAGAGAATTCCAAAGATTCACAACTCTCTTAATGAAAAAATTTCTCCTTATCATAGTCCTAAATGGCCTATCCCTTATCTGATGTTATGCACCCGAGTTCTACACTCTCCAGCCAGGGGAAGCAGCCTCTTCAGCATCTACCCTGTGAAGCCCTCAAAGAAATTTTATACATTTCAATGAGATCACGGGCTGGATTTTACCAGCCCCCCCGACGTCGGGGGTCGTGGCAGGGGTGGCCGGAAAATACCTCCAGGAGAGGCCTGCAACGGGCCTCGACGCCGGGAAGGCCCCGCCCCATATTACTAGCGGCGGCGAGGCCTCATGGTGGCCTCCTCGCTGCTCAACAACAGAATCCTAATTTAAATATTTAAATAAATGTTAATCGGTGCATAATCACTTTCCCCGTCCCGACAGCCATCCCACACTGAAATTCCAGCCGGTTGCCAGAATTCCTGCGTCTTTGGATCTCCGTTCGGAGATCGGCAGCAAGCTGTAAATATTCAGCCCCACCTCTTATTCTCTAAACTTTAGAGAATATCAACCCATTTTACTCAATCTCTCCCTATAGGATAACCCTCGCAGTCCAGGAATCAATATAATGAATCTTAATTACCCCTTCTAAGTCAAATATATCCTTCCTTAAGTAAATAAACCAAAACTATTCTTAGTACTCCACTAGTCACACCCTGCCATCTCAAAAACTATCCATTTATTTCTACTGTCCGCTTTCTGTCTGTTAACCATCCATGCTAATATATTACCCCTAATCTCATGAGCCATAATCCTGTGAAACAAAGGACCATCGAGCACTCAGTTTGGAGAGAGATTGTTATGAGGTGTCACTCAATGGCAGGAGCTTGGCCCCCAGAATGGGGAGGGTGTGGATGGGTTAGTAGTAACAGACATTGGGCTAGATTTGGTCCTTGTGCAATATTGTAAAATGGGTGAGGAACTGGCAGGACATTTCACATCTCTCCCCCTTTTTATTTCCATTGTCTTTGTCTGTTTTACCCTTTCGGCCACCATCAAAATATCTCCAATGAGTACAAATTAGCCATTTGGCAAAATAATTAAAATCAGCTGCAAACTCAACATTTTAAATGGTTAAATGGATTTTAAATCTAACTAATATTTGGAGAAGTGAAAGTGTTTCATACTTGAGGTTGCTCAGTCCAAAAACTCAAAAGAGAATCTCAGTACACTTCATAGCGCTGCACCCAAAGAGAAGTGTCAATAATCAAAATTGCTTCAGGGGTCATGGTAAAACCTGTTATAATGCAGAAAAACAGCAAAGAAGCATAATATATTGTGAAATTATTTGCTTTATTCATGCAGCAGGTCATCATTGTGTGGGCCAATTTCATCAAGAATTTTACAACCTTTTTATGTTTTAGTGGATCGATGAATGGATTGTGCAGAGTGCCCAGAATGTTCATTGTGCCCACAGTCCCAAGGTATCTTAATCTGGCTCTGATCATGAGACTCTTTTGGTGACGGGTTTATATCAAAATTGAACAAGAGATATGATGATAGTTAATATTCTGGCTTAAAATATAATAAATGTGATATAACAGATGAGTAAGTGAACTTAAGTCAGTTGTACAATCTCAGAGGTTAGCTGACATATTTTAATCAAATTTATTTTATCCCCATTAAGTATATTTTCTTATCTAACTCCTTACATTTTCATCACTGCATCCCAATGAACAGAGTGGAGGAACAACATGTTTTCTGTGTTCTGCAAATGCCACTTTTCAGTCCACCTCATTGTAATTTCTGGCAGTGTTGTGCGTTGCAATTCTCTCCATTTCTCCAACGTTTGCCTCCTCAGTGACATTTGCATTTTACTCTCACTGTTTATAAGACCGCCTAAATCTTTCAATTGGATTGACTGTTATGCGGTTCACTGACAAGTTCACTTGCAGTATCTTCCATCTCCACAATTTAAGTTCACAGTAATATTATGTAATTTCATTTGAACAATATTTGTACATTCTACACAATTTTTGAAAAATGCGTTATCGGTGGAAGTTCTTCATTAGGTCATCCTACCTGCCTACTTGTCACAATCTAATAACTCGCGTGCTTTTCTATGTCCCTAAGATAAGATGCACATGCTCAGAACTGGCAAACAGCATTGCACATATGGCTGGCAGATTCAAGCGTCAATCGCTGGCTGGTATTTAAACCAGTCATCACAGTAGTGGTGAGCCATGAACCGTCATGGCTTGTCTACCTCAGTGTCCTGACCTACTTTTGTGTGTACTTGTACTGGTGTTTCTTTTTGGCTGAGGCTAGCACAAGGGTTTGCTACATAGTCTGCACAGCGATGCTCATATCAAATGACCCTCTCGCATACTTTGCAAAAATATTGCTGCATGGTTACCATAGCAAACACACTCCAACAGCTGGATTGATTTATTTCCACTTCCAACTTGCTGAGGAATGCTTGTTGCTGCAAAAAAAGTTATTTTAGCAACATTTCTGTATTGTCCTGTGTGAGAGAATGTTGTACATAGCATGCTATAAAATACCATTTTTATTTCAGTAGATAATAGCCTGGTGAGCAATCAAATAAGGAATAAAAATTTATTGGCCAAGAGTTTCCGCTTTGGGTGCAATCAGCGTTCCGGCCACAAATTGCACTCAGAATTGAACCAGTTTTAACAAGTTTTTTTCCTCACGTTTCCACTCAAACTCATTTACATATCACCGAATGTAAAATCCTCCATGAACCAGGCAGTGTTTTAAAGCTAATTTTTTGAAAAAAATTTGTCTTTAAAAATATTCCAATGTTAACTTGGTGCAATTTTATCAATACAACTGAACATGGATTTATCACAAAAAAATAATCATTTTAATCTAGTCCACTATCTGTGAGTAACCCGCTTTTAAATAACTGAGAATGACTTTTAAAACACTATACAGAACCATCTACTAAATTCATTGCTGTATAACGATCAGTTTCTTAGTAAATTTTTAAAATTTGAAAAGCTTTTAAAATGTACCCTTTGGTGTCCTTGGACTGAATTTTGCCACAGCCTTCACATTGGACTGAAAAGCAACTCCTGTGCCCACACTTGCCAGCAGCGGGACCAGCTCAACGATTTTACCAAAGGCAGCCCCCTAATTTGTCGCCTGTAGGCCCACCATCCAATCAGAGGCCCAGCAGCTCTAGAGCATTGGTGACCCCACAGGAGAAGTGGACATTGTTGAGGCAGCTTGGGGACAGCGAGGCACCTCAGCATGGAGATGCTCTTGGACAGATATAAAATCTCAGGGGCCAAGGGCGGTAGGCCCTATGGGATGGAGGAGAAACCCCTCCTGGGAGATAGTTGGGGCCGTGGGGGTAGCTTTCGTACCTGCCGCCCCTTCTTTGGGCCGTGGAGCCTCTGGCTCCGATGGCCTCCTAGGCTGCCACAGGGTGGTTGCCTACATGAAGTTGGTGGCCTCCCCACGTGGCAAGGAGGATGCCCCACTGCTGGTAAAATGGTCCATAATTGGGCCCTTAATTATGCAAATCAGCTGCCTGCCTCCATGGAGCGGGCAGCCGATCCACCTTGTGGCTCTTCTCCTGCCTGCCGCTGGGAAACTTGCCCGGCGGCAGGACAGTGACAGGGAGCCATCCCGATGCGGTTTCACGTTGTTTTACCGGCCCCTCTGCCTCCACTCCTGCCACCTAGGAGCCGGTAAAATTCAGGTCCTTGTGTCTAAAAAAAAAAGCTTAATTTTAAGGGTCTGCTCAAAGGCCTGCAAGCAGGCATAATTTGGGATAATTTGCCATGGTGATAAACTCAGTTGAGGATGTGGCCAGTTTAGTGTGTGAGGCCAGCTTCTAAGGCGATGTTTTTTAAAGTAAGGCAATAAATCATGGAAATTTACATTTGAAATTTCTCCATCGTTTGCTCTGGCTTGGCCAATTTCTGGTTGAAGGAAACACAACCAAGCAGAAGCTCCAGACCACTATGTCAAAAATATTTTTTCTAAATTGTTATTATAGGTACAGTTCAATCTTTTTTATATTTTTCCAGAAATAATACTAATACTTGTAGATCAGATAGTTCAGTGGAAAGAACAGTAGGAAATAGAATGGTGATTAGAATGACTGAAAAGCTAAAACATTTGGTGATCAATTAAAAATTTGAAAGTGGTGGTGTTTACAGATGCCTTTAGGCCAAAGGATCAGTCAAGTGGCCTGCAGTGTAAATGTGCTGTAATTAGATGTTCTGGTAAAATGGGTTAAAACTCACTTGTGGCAGAACCTGCCTCTCAAGGATTGGCCTTCACAGCCATCAGCAAAGGTGCAGCAAGAGAAGACACAACACTTAAATGAATTATATTAAAAGCAAAATACTGCAGATGCTGGAAATCTGAAATAAAAACACGAAATGCTGGAAATGCTCAGCAGATCTGGCAGCATCTGTGGAGAGAGAAGCAGAGTTAACGTTTCAGGTCAGTGACCCTTCTTCAGAACAGAAGAGTTCTGATGAAGGGTCACTGACCTGAAACGTTAACGCTGCTTCCCTCTTCACAGATGCTACCAGACCTGCTGAGTATTTCCAGCATTTCTTATTTTTATTCCACCTAAATGGATTGTTTGATGCATGTCCATTATCTTTCCTAGATGGAAGGATGCCAACCATATATTTCACATAAAGACATCGCCAGCTAGTGGATTATAAGCAACATTGTGATTTGAGAATAAACTAATTATGGACCAGCATGAGAAGACTTCCCTTCAGAGTTAACAATGGAAAGAAAGCCTCTTCCCCAGACATTAACTGTGTCCTGAAAGAGTAAAATTTGCAAAAAAAAATGTAGACTTTTGGTAAGTCTGTGGAATTGAAAGTAATTCAATTATTCATCCAATTGGCAATTAGACCTGTTTTCTCTTTGCAAGGCAAATATCACTGAGAATTATAGAAACTTGCAGCACAGAAGAAGGTCATTCAGTTCCTCGTGCTTGTGCTGCCTCTTCGAAAGAGCTGCCCAAATTAGTCCCACACCTCAGCTTTTCCCCATAACCCTGTAAATGAGTTCTCTCCAAATGCACCTCCAATTGCCTTTTGTAAGTTCCGATGGAATCTGATTCCATCAACCTTTCAGGCTGTGTGTTCCAAATCTGAACAACCCTCTGTGAAAAAAAATTCTCATCAATTTCCATCTGGTTCTTTTGCCAATTATTTTGAATCTATGACCTTTAGTTACTGACCCACTAGCCTGCCTGATTCATGAAACCCCTCATTAATTTGAATTGCTGTATTAGGTGTCCACTGAACACTCTCTGCTCTAAAGAGAACAATCCCGGTGTCTCCAATCTCTCCACATAACTAAAGTCCCTCATCCCTGGTATCATCCTGGTAAATATGCTTTGTACTCTCTTGACATCCTAAAGTGTGGTGTCCGGAATGGTACACAATACTTCAGCTGAGGCCTAACCAATGATTTGTAAAAGTTTACCATGATTTCCATGGTTTTGTATTCAATGCCTCTATTTACAGAGTCAAGTATCCCACACACTTTCTTAACTTACCCTGCCATCTTCAAAGATTTGTGAATATGCACCCCAGCTCCCTCTGCTCTTGCACTCCCTCAAAATGAAACCATTTAGATTATACTGCCTCTCCATATTGTTTCTCCCAAAGTGTATCACTTCACACTTATCCATATTAAGTTGCATCTGCCATGTGACTGCTCATTTCACCAGTCTGCCTATGTCCTCCTGAAGTCTGTTCCTATCCTGCTCACTAGTTACTATATTGCCAAGTTTTGTATCATCTACAAATTTCAAAATTGTACTCCCTATACCCAATTGCAGGTCATTTATATGTAACAAGAAAAGCAATGTTCCTAATATCATCCCCTGGGGGACCTTACTGCATCCTATCCCTTAAACAATTACACACCCAAGTAACCAGTGTCCATTTAATACCACGTGCTTCCAATTCCAACCCATAGCATTGTTACAATGCACAAGGAGATGGATTGAGAAGTGGCACTAGTGGGGAATGGAAAGCAGATGGTTCCTCCATTCTGTTAGTTGGAGTGCACTGTAAGAAGAGAACCCGAGGAGCTGGAAAACAAAATATATTAAATAAAGATAAAATAAATTTGATTAAAATACCAAATGTCCACCTGAGCACAAAAAATGTGCTTTATTTCTTATTGCAAAATGTTTTCCTCCTCCTTCCCCTCCTCTTCTGAAATCATTAACTCCCCAGTGGGTTGTGCTAGTTACCCGGCGATACCTCACCCAAGCGGCCATTAATTATGTGTATGTGCTTAGCAGCAGGTGCCAGCAAGTTATCTGACCATGGGGGTGTCACATCCAGGCCTGATCCCATCCTCACCTGATGTCCACATTTTCCAGCAATCAGCACTGAAAGGCAATCAGGGGCAGGAAGCCTGGCCCATTTTTTCCTCTGAAAACTGGGTGCTCTGAGGCCAACTACAGCATCCCTATCACCACCCTGCCTGACATCAGTTAACTCTGCACCAACCACAGGTCAAATTCAGCCTAGTTCAGCTACTTATTAGAAAACTCAGTGAGCAATTACAAAAGCAAAAATGTTCCATTAAACACTTCTGCCATGTGTGAACCTAAACTCAGACTCATTCATTGCAATGCAAGTACTTTAGAAATCCAGGTTCTAACACATAATCAGTACATCTCACCAGACCTCAAGACATACTGCAAAAATAAGCACTCTAGGTTCATGTCAGTGATATTGCCAGGGATCTATTTAAGAAAACAAACAGACAGAAAAAAGACACAGAGCTGTACTCAACTGTTTATCATCAGTGCAGCTTAACCTTGTCAAATAATTTGAAGGCAGGAAGCATTTTTAAGCACACTGGTAGGAATACAAACTGATAAACAAAACAGTCTAGAATGGTAAGTGTTGCACACACAGCAAACTCTCAGAACAGCACATAACTGCTGTAAAACTGCGCTGTTACGAGAACCACACAAACTCGGGTCTGAGCTCCTTTCAAATAAAGTTTTTATTCATTCATCAACCTGCTCTACCATTTAATGAAATGCAGAGCTTGGCACTGAACAAGACCAGCATGGCTTTCAGTGCAATTACTATGTGAAATGCCAATACACTTACACAAATCATAACGCTGAGGAGTAATGCTCTAAAATTATCTGTGTCCCACACTGAGATTATTAGTGGTTTGACAGGTTAGCTAAAACTCTAATAAAACTGTTATCTGCCATAGTCTTGTTCTGTGAAAATGTGATATCCAATTCTTTCTCATGGATACAGTGCTCAACATAACATTAGTTGGAGTTGAGCTGCTTTTTTTTCCCTCATCGCTCTAATCTCCCCAGCCCACATATAAGGTTGTCATGGTTATGAGATGTGGGCAGGTTGCAGCCATTTCCGTTCCAATTATTCTCGCTGCCCTTCCTCCCTGACTTCTAGTAAGCAGCTTTGCTTAGCAATGCATTAAATCCCCCCAAACCCTTGTGGCACAGCGGCTAAATGCACCACGCAGTGTGGTACCAAGGCCACAGCTGGAGTACTGTGTACAGTTCTGGTCACTGCATTATGGGAAGGATGTGATCACACTCGAGAGGGTGTGGAGGAGATTTGCGAGTATGTTTTTTTAATTTGTTCTTGGGATGTGAGCATGGCTGGCTAGGCCAGCATTTATTGCCCATCCCTCATTTCCCTTGAGCAGCTGGTGGTGAGCCACCTACAACTGAAGGGCTAGCTAGGCCTTTTCAGAGAGCAGTTAAGGACCAACCACATTGCAGTGGGTCTGGAGTCGCATGTAGGCCAGACCGGGTAAGGATGGCAGATTTCCTCGCCTGAAGAACATTAGTGAACCAAATGGGTTTTAACAACAATCCAATAGTTTCATGATCATTACTAATTAATTGAATTTAAATTCCTCCAGCTGCCGTGTTGGAATTTGAAATCATGTCTCTGGAGTATTAGTCCTCTGGATTACCAGTCCAGTGACATTATCACTATGTTACCATCCCCCATGTTGCACGGAATGGAGAATTTTAACTGTCAGGAAAGATTGGATAGGCTGGGGTTGTTTTCTTTGGACAGAGGAGGCTGAGGGGAAACCTAATTGAAGTGTATAAAATAATGAGGGGTTTAGATAGTGTGGATAGGAGGGACCTATTCCCGTTTGTTGAGAGGTCCATAACCAGGGGACATAGATTTAAAGTAATTGGTAGAAGGATTAGAGGGGAGTTGAGGACAATAACCTCCTTCTGTGCTGTAAATGTTCAATGATTCTAAGAGTTATGGACCAGAAATATCTCATGACCGTTCCCCTGTGTGTACTGAGTAAGTTAGGTTAAGGATCGATGAGTCAGGATTCCCACTCATGATTTTTACCTAGTGATGTGTGCTGAAAAGCACATGTGCTTGGATACATGTGAAGACCCCACAGTTTAATAGCTTGCAAACAATTCATAAATGATGAATAACAGCTTGGACAAGGTAGTGGAATGCTGTCAGCACCCGAATGTGTCGGACAGAAAGAGGAAATTGCGTGTGTGGGGAAAGGGAAAGAATCTATATTCCCTTTCATGGTGAAAATGTACATTGGTACTTCAATGTAATGAACAACTAATCTAGCTCAGATTTTCCCTGTGCACAATGGGTAGTGGAATTGTACATGTATTTATGAATAGATTTATGATTTTTGCACATAACCCACAGAGGAAATCCACCCCTAATATTTTCCTTAAGTAATAATATTTTTTAAAAACCCAGCTGCTATTTGTGGTCTGTACATTCCATGCCACTGTTAAATTGAAACAGCATAGCAATTTGTGCCTTTATTCCTGTGGGCTATTTGATTTAGTAAGCTGTGGCATAAAAATCATATATCATAGCCAGAATACTAACTTAGGACTGTAGATAAAAAGGCGAAGTCTCAGTTAAATTGCACGTTACAGCCTGGAGCTATTTGAATCCTGAAATCTGACAAAGATGTCAGTCAAATTGTTCATATAAACTTGGAGGAAGGAGTTAAGAGAGATCATTTGGGGTGTTTCTTATACCATGCTTCCTCTACTAGTACTAGGAGTACATTTTATAGGTGTTATACTTTCTACTCAGGGTAATAATAAATGTTGCAGTTTATATTAAATTGTGATACAAAAAAAAATTCCTTTAAGTACAAAAGACTATCTACAATAAATCTAGATGGCAGAGTAACATTGCTACTGAAGATAAGTAGAACAACCCTATATGTATATATATATGTATGTATATATACAGACAATGACTTCTTCAAATATAAGTCACACAGGGAATGATAAAACTGCTCTGTGGACCATATTTTCAGGCAGAGTGCAGTTCTCCTGAGATTTCTCTCCCAAATTAAGCTTCATTATAAGTTTCAACATGAATGTCCAGAAAATGAGGACTGTCATGATTGTATGTGTGGGCTTGAGTATTAGAGACTATATAGTACTTGGAAATGAAACTGAAAGTAACTCAGTGTTTTTGCTGTAGCTTGTTAAAGCAGTTAAAGCTTGTTAAATCGTTGTTAAATTTAAATCTGTGACTTCAAGTGTGATTCTTCAGCCTGAGATGTGACATTGGCAATGAGGATATAAAAGAGAAACAATACAAAAGTAAATTCGGAGATATTTGGGATTGTGTCATGACATTTGCTGGAGCTGATATGTCTGCAGTTCAGGGAATTGAGCTGTTTAATCCAACCGGTAATGCCAGTACCATCAGTGTAAAATGGAAAGCATGGCTGGAGGAGTTTGAAGCGTATGCTGACAGTCACAGTTTGTTTTTGGATGGGGCGACGGTGGTGCAGAAAGCACAGCAATGGACCTTATTGCTGTTCAATGTGGGTGCATCAGTGAGAGAGACTTTCAAGACATTGCCTGACATGGGCAAAGAGACATATTATGAACGTGCAGTGAAAGCTTTGAAGGACCATTATGTGGTGATGCCAAATGCCACATTCCAAAGGTACATTTTCCGTCAAATGAGACAAAAAACAAGGAAAACAGTAGCCCAATTTGTGACTTATTTGAGGCAGGTGTCAGGTGGATGCAATTATGTTGCGATGGATTTGAATACCCATAATATGGATCAGGTGATCCAACATTGCAAGTTGGATAAGTTGAGGCGCAGGCTGCTGGAAAGAGGTGGTTACTTAATGTTGAATGACACTTTGAAAATTGTGGCTACATTGGAAGCAGTGGATGGACAAGTTCACAGCATGAAAACTGGTCCCACCTCTGCCATTGGCATGACAAAATCTGAGGTTAATCGAGTGACACAATAGAATCCAGCTACGTGTAAATGTAAACAGCAAAGGTCTGAGAGAAAGAGTCTCAGTTGCAGCAACTTGGGGCACTATGGAAAAGATGATTACTGCCCTGCCAAGGGAAGGATATGCAGTAAATGTGGGGGCAGAGACCATTTTGCCAAGAAGCGCAGGAGCAAAGCTGAACAGAGTGGGAAGCCTGGCAAACCATGTAAAGGAAAGAGAGATGGAAGTATTACAACTGTGAGACAAGTTGAAGAAGATACAGAGCGTGAGGACATGCATAGCAATTGTGGATACATGTTATCTGTCAATGGAAGCAACCATGAGAAAGTTCCAGCGATTGCTGAGGGTGTTGAAGTGAGCATTATTGTAGATTCAGGCAGTGACAGTAATGTCATCAGCAGAACACTGTGGGAGGAACTGAAGACAAAGAGAATCAAGTGCACATCTCGAAAGTGTGTCAAAAAGCTTTATCCTTACACATCAAAAACCCTACTTCAAACTGTTGGATGTTTAACTGGGAGTGTGAGAGCTGGGAATCAGAGTGTGGAGGCAGAATTCGTAGTGATTGAGGAGAATGGTGAGCCTCTTCTGAGTAGAGAAACTGGCCAAGCCTTGAGGATGCTACACATTGGATTGACAATGAATTCTGTGAAATTCTATGTGGAGCTTCGAGAGGAGTTTGGGCCAGTGTTTCAAGTAATTGTGAAGTTGCACAACTGCCAAGTGTGATTAACAATGGACAAGAATGTGAAGCCTGTAGCTCAGCCTGTACACAGAACACCTTTTGGTCTGAGAGGGAAAGTTGAGGCAAATTCAAGGAACTGGTTGACCAAGACATCATAGAGCCAGTTGAAGGACAAGCACACAGATCTCCACTTGAGAAGGAAGCTGAATCATTCTTGCAATTTGTGGCAGTTCATCTGCACCCAGAGCAATGACAACTAGAGGGATTGAAAGAGAATCAAACAAAGATCCAGAATTGAATGACATCAGACAGAGAATCCAAGCTGGAAATTGGGAGAATTGTCCATTCAGAATGTACATTATTATACAAGATGAACTGTGCACAATTGAGAAATGTGTTCTCAGAGGTAACAGACTTGTAGTGCCACAAAAACTTAAGACTAGACTGGCAATACTAGCTCATGAGGGTCACTTGGGAGTGGTTTGTACTAAGCAAAACTTACGAACCAAAGTATGGTAGCCAGGAATGGAGAAAGATATGGAGCAGTTTGTCAAAACTTGTCATGGGTGTCAAATTGTCAGTAGACCCAATCCACCAGAACCAGTACGCAACACACTGTTACTGGCTGGACCATGGGAGGATGTTGCAGTTGACTTCTTTGGGCCTTTTCCATCAGGAAATTGTGGTGATTGACTATTACAGCCATTATTATGAGTTTGTGGTAATGAAGTTCACAACAGCAGATAAAACAGTGTTTGCATTGACTGAAATATTTGCAAGACACGGTCTACCTGTCACTTTGTATTCAGACAATGGCCCACAATTCATTTCACAGACCTTTGCAGATTACATGCAAGTCACAGGCATTCACCATCACAGAGTAACACCTAAATGGCCACAGGCAAATGGGGAAGTGGAACGACAAAACCAATCCTTAGAGAAATGGATGAGGATTGATCAGGCTGAAGGTAAAGACTGGAAGGAGGTGTTGTTATCATATGTGGCCATGTATAGAGCAATGACTCACACAACGGGAAAGAGCCCAGCTGAGTTGTTATTTGGACGCAAAATACGCACCAAGATACCAGAGCTGAGGGACATTAGAGTTGATCAGGAGGTTCAATATCATGATACTAAGAAAAAGGGTGCTGCAAAGTTTTATGCAGAAACACAGAAAGAGAGCTAGACAGTCTGATGTGGCGCCAGGTGACAAAGTACTGCTGAGACAGGAGAGTCCGAGTGAGATGGATGCATTATATTATCCAAAGCCGTACAGTGCTATTGCCAAGAAGGGAAACAGTATGATTGTGCAGTCGCCAAAAGGAGTACAGTATGACAGAAATTCTTCATGCGTCAAAAAGTATTGTGTTGACAAAGATACAGCAGCAGATGAACCAGATGTAGGAGCTGAGGTGAAGCTGATATTCAGCAATTCAGAAGCTAGTGATACTGTTGGCAGGCAGACAGTTTGCTATCCAGAGGGAGAAACATCGGTTCCAGAGGGGCTGGTGACATTCGCTAATCCTGACGTGGTGACCAGAGTTCCTGAGACAACAGGTAAACCACGAGAGGAGACCGCCAAAGTGATATGAAGATTTTGTGTTGTGATTATGTTCAAAACAAAAAGGGTCTATGCCATACGCTGCCCTTGAAAGCAAACATAATTGAAGAAATTCATTTACTCAGTGTGTTAGGAAAATAATATTTTGTTAACTTTAGTTACAAAATTTATTACGGCATGTTTGGTAAGAGATGGAATTTAAGCTACAAATGCCAAGCAGGAAAATCATGGACCTGTTTTATTCTGATAAGGAAGGAATGTCTTGATTGTATGTGTGGGCTTGAGTATTGGAAATTATATGGTACTTGGAAGTGAAACTGTAAGTAACTCAGTGTTTTGGGGAAAAGTAAGGACTATAGAGTAAGGACTCTCACTGTTGATTACAGGGAACACCCCACAAGAAGAAGCTTTACAATCAGCTTTCAGTGGCAGCTTCTGCAGGCTTGGGCCACATTTTCCTGTGTTCAGTAATCATTAGAAAAAAATAGACATTAAAAAAGTCATAAAATATAGAGAGCAGCAGCAGATAACTGGGAGTGCACTGAGAATTATTCCAATCGAAAAATGTGTTTAAAGAAAATCAACAAAACTTGAATAAAAGCTGCTTTTTGTTCTTTAATACTTTGTTGAATCATGAAGACTTCAGCAAAAATGCATGGGAGTGGATGTAAGAACAAAGAACAGTACAGCACAGGGACAGGCCATTCGGCCCTCCAAGCCTGCACCGATCTTGGTGCCTGTCTAAACTAAAACCTTCTGCACTTCTGGCGTCCGTATCCCTCTATTCCCATCCTATTCATGTATTTGTCAAGATGCCTCTTCACCGTCGCTATCGTATCTGCTTCCACCACCTCCCCCAGCAGCAGTTTCGAAGCACTCACCACCCTCTGTATAAAAAACTTGCCTCGCACCTCCCCTCTAAACTTTGCCTCTCACACCTTAAACCTATGTCCCCTAGTAACTGACTCTTCCACCCTGGGAAAAAGCTTCTGAATCTCCACTCTGTCCATGCCACTCATAACTTTGTAAACCTCTACCATGTCGCCCTTCCACCTCCGTCGTTCCAGTGAAAACAATCTGAGTTTATCCAACCTCTCCTCATAGCTAATACCCTCCAGACCAGGCAACATCCTGGTAAACCTCTTCTGTACCCTCTCCAAAGCCTCCACATCCTTCTGGTAGTGTGGCGACCAGAATTGTACGCAATATTCCAAGTGTAGCCTAACTAAGGTTCTGTACAGCTGCAGCATGACTTGCCAATTTTTATACTCTATTCCCTGACCGATGAAGGCAAGCGTGCCGTATGCCTTCTTGTAAGTAAAAAGTGAGCCTTAAGGTTTCAATTTTACAACAACTACTTGCATTTATATAACATCATGAACATGGTAAGATGGCCCAAGGCACTACACAGGACCGATTATAAAACAAAATTTAACACTGAAACACACAAAGAAATATGAGGACTGGTCATCAAGAGCTTGGTTAAAAAGGTAGGTTATAAGGAGAATATTAAACGAGAAGGGAGGTGTAGGGAGGCCTAACAACAAACTTAACATCAGTCAGCAGAGTGAAGAGCAGCGTTTTGAAGTATCACCACAGCACTGACAGATTTGACAAACACAAAGCACATTTCTGACATACAGCATGGATGCAATGAAGTGTGTCTGATATCTAGTGCAGCAGCAGGAGGAATAGAGGACAACTGGAGACTCCAGAGTGTATTGAAGGCATGCTACTCACAGAACCAAGTTTTGGCTAAGAACTGCATGGGAGCAATTTTCCTCTGGTCCAAGGACACCAGCATAAATCACATGCTGTGCCATCTGCACATCAGGAAAAGTACCATTGGCTCACCAGTCATCTTAGCAGCTATTACCAAACAGGAAATATTTCCTCTTCCCCACACATTCTTTGTCTAGTTTCCTTTTTTTTTTATTAGTTTGTGGGATGTAGCATCGTTGGCCAGGCCAGCATTTATTACCCATCCCTAAGTGCCCTTGAAAAGGTGGTGGTGAGCTGCTTTCTTGAACCGCTGCAATCCATGGGGTGTAGGTACACCCACAGTTCTGTTAGGAAGGGAGTTCCAGGATTTTGACCCAGCAACAGTGAAGGAATGGCGATATAGTTCCAAGTCAGCATGGTGTGTTGCTTGGAGGGGAACTTGCAGTTGGTGGTGTTCCCACGCATCTGCTACCCTTGTCCTTCTAGTTGGTAGAGGTTGCGGGTTTGGAAGGTGCTGTCTAAGGAGCCTTGGTGAGTTGCTGCTGTGCATCTTGTAGATGGTACACACTGCTGCCACTGTGCATTGGTGTTGGAGGGAGTGAATGGTTTAAGGTGGTGGATGGAGTGCCAATCAAGTGGGCTGCTTTGTCCTGGATGGTGTCGAGCTTCTTGAGTGTTGTTGGAGCTGCATCCATCCAGACAAGTGGAGAGTATTCCATCACACTCCTGACTTGTGCCTTGTAGATGGTGGACAGGCGTTGGGGAGTCAGAAGGTGAGTTACTCACTGCAGAATTCCCAGCTTCTGACCTGCTCTTGTAGCCACAGTATTTATGTGGCTGGTCCAGTTCAGTTTCCAGTCAATGGCAACTCCCAGGATGTTGATAGTGGGGGATTCAGGATGTTCTACACTTCCCAGTGGCCTCTTTTCCCAGTATCATCTCCTTAAGTAGGAGCCTGTACAGTGTAACCACTTTCACCCCACCCCTATAATAAGGACATGTTGAAAAGGACGCATTATAGTTTATACCCTTCTGATTCTGTTGTTATTGCAGGAGAAGCTGAGGTAGAGACAGTGACAAGGAAGAATCGTGCATCTCACCCCGGTGAGCAATAGGACAGGTAAGGTAGATCCATCCCAAGAAATTTAGAAAGTTACTTTGAGCAGATTGCACTGAATGAAACACAGAACAACTGAGCAGTGATGGTGGCACAGGTGGAACAAGAAGTGCCTAGCTTAAGGGTGGAATTCTATCCATCCACAGCTGATCTCTGGTACTTGTCCAAAAGAAGGATGCTTTTGCAAACTTGTTAGTCATTTGAAGATATATCTATTGGGTGATAAGGCAGCCAACATGGAGAATTCTGTTCACGTAATGTGCACTGATGCATGGATAGAAACTTTGCAGTTTACCTTGGATCAATGGGTAGGGTGACATGGAGCCCAGGATTAGGGGCAAGCACAATGATGTTGCTTTCTCTCTTGATGATTACAGAATTGCACTATTCTGGTTTCCATTGATGATGACTTCTTCCGACAAGGGGGACACTTTTGTTACAACCTTTAGGTTACAATATCAGATCAGTAGATATTGGCAAGTGTAAGTCAACCTCACCATGTAAAGGGCATGGGATCCACTGAACACAAGAAGGTATCTAAAGCAAATCCATGAATTTGTAACAAACAAGTTGATATTCCTTAACAAAAGGAGAAATACTGCATTTATTTAAAAGTTATTCCCAAAGGATTAGCTTAGTTCTTAGAAGTGTGATTTCTTTTTTGTTACCTTGTCCATTCAAGGTGTTAGATGGAAGGCTGCCTGCTGTAAATAAACAACTTGATATTTTTAACTGAAAGCAAAGTATGTCGTAATGTTCCATTACTTTTAAATACTCAGAGTACCATCTTACGAAAATATAAGTCCACTAGCTAAAAGCAATACCACATAGGGGTTGCTGTTTGTTTCTCAGATGCTTTACCAAAAGTTTACCTCAATTTCAAGGTTGGAAATTACCAATGTGAGTCATACCAATATGAGAGCCAAAATAATCTAGGTTAAGAAGGTTAGATGACTGAAAAATGTAAACATTTCAAATTTGTCCCAATCTTGCTATTCATCCATGACTTCCCAGTCTTTAATACACTCTCTTGTACCCTTATTAGAGTATACTTGATTCCTTCCCTTTCCATCTCCTGTCTAAATATTTCCCATTGCTGATCTACAGGTCTGTTTGCCAATTTTTTCTTCTATTTGTTACTATAGTTAAGGGTCCATTTTAACTCACATTTTTTCCCAGTTAAATACCCTCATCTTCAATTTTTCTTTTTCTATTCTTTCTCTTAATCTAATTATATTGCAGCCATTGCTTCCCAAGCGTTCCTCTATTTTTAGGTTGACTATTTTTTCCACTTTGTTAGCCAGAACTGGGCTAAGTAGTGTTTCCTTCTCTGTTGGATTGGCAACATATTGACTGAGAAAACAGACCTGAACACACAGCAAAAAAAACTTCCCTTTCTCACCACAAACATTTTCCTTATCCGTATCTATTTTTGGATAATTAAACATCTTTCACAACCATGACCTGGAATTTCCTGATATAGCGTAACTGGTAAATTATCCTGAAACATACACCAAAACTTGCATTGATCTTCCTAACACATGAGCATATTCCAGAACGTTAACAAAGGTGGAAATCAGTGTAAACAATCAGGGTCCTGAGCAAAACATCGAACTGGCACTATATTCCCTCTTCAAGTCCCTCTTTATGCATGAAAATTAAAATTTGAAGTTATCAGGGTGCCATTTTTGCACATTAGGCATGAATGCAAGTTTTTGAATTTTTAGTGCATATTCTGATTCCATAAATATTCAATAAAGGTTACAGAGAATACATTTTAGGTCTCAATGAGGGGAAATAAAAAAAATGATGAAAACATTGCGTTAAACACCAGAAATTTTAATTTGTGTCATGCTGTGTGTAAATTTACAGTTCTGAGAACTTGGATAAATTTAGGAAATTTGAGTGAGCTGCAATTTGATATCAATGAGTAAATAGACTTCCTTATGTGCTACTAGGAAGATCCCCAGTTAACTGGTCCCAGCTCGGGTGTCAATAAGAACAGTGCCCTTTAGACTAAGGAGGAAAACGGAATCAGTCATGGGCCTAATTCTGATTGCTTTCCAATGCTGGAGTACATGCGCAAGGATATCAGATAAGGACAGTGTTGAGCTCAGCTGTGATGACTTTCATGGTCAAATTGTCCAACAACACTCTGCACCCACCATGAAGAATGACTGTTTGGGCAAATTACCATAAGACAGCCACTGATTGTGGAACCATAAGACAACGTGAATCATTGTCTTCAGGACAGGAGCAGAGACATTGGAAGGGGAAAAAAAATTCCAGAAATATGCTCTGTCTTAAATGTTTTGCATGGCTGAATTTTCCCATATAAAGCAGACTGTGGGAGGTAGTTTAATCACCAATGATAAAGTAAAACTAAAATTATAACTGAACGAATGACAGCAGGATAGTATTGCAACACTTGCAGCCTGAATAATGGTCTGCTGAAAACATTATGCTTCAATAGGTTAACTTTTTGTGTTTAGAAATCAGCACTGGCCAAAAATATTGTTAGCTAAAGCTGTAGACAGGAATTAGCTTTTAAACAGTTACTTCCACATTAGCCTTACAAGCCAAAAAACTTTTAGCCATTTCCACAGTTGTCTGGAAGAAGAATGGTGAAATTCAATATACACAGGTTCAGCTAAGGTATGCTTTAATAAAAATTTGCAGTCTCAACAGAAGTCTGAAAGACTGGGAGTGAGGGAAGACAAAGTGATATATCAAAGCGGAAGGTTACAGATGGAATAATGACAAAACCATGATCTGGAGGCCATGCTAGTACCTATGTGTTGCAAGCATTTAATGTGCTTACTTCAGCTATCTAAACACTAGGTGCGCTCTGTTTAGTTTGTTCTTTTCACTCTTGTATAAAGGAGTCCTTGCCAATTTGTCATCCGTGCATCATGTTTGGATCATAGACCCTGAAATAAAAACTCACCACAGACATTTTTGATACTTTCTTCATAGCAGGATGTGAGTATTTGATAAACAGGATGTAGATATTCTGAACAACCGAATGGGGTAAACATTTATGGGAAAGAGGAAATACCATGCATTTGATCTCTTTTTCTCCTCATGGTCACATTTAATGCTACTGTTACCCTGTTATTGTATAGGTGATATGTATATGAATTACATAGAATGACATGGAAATTAATCCAAAGAAACAGGCCATTCGGCCCAATTGGTCCATGCCGGTGATTAGGCTCCACGAGCTTTCTCCCACCCTACTTCATCTAACCCTATCAACAAAGCCTTCTCTACTTTCTCCCTCATGTCCTCCTCAAGCTTTCCCTTGAATGCATCTATCCTATGCACCTCAACTCCTTGTGGTAGCGAGTTCCACATTACAACCATTCTCTGGATAAAGAATTTGCCCACTTCTTTTGTGGGATTAAATCAATCCCATTGACAGTTAACTTTGTTGTTGCTGGCTTCACCTGAAACTGGGACTGTCATTATATATATGCAGGCAGAGCAAGTGCAGTACTCCACAGTGAAGATCAAAGCCACTCTCTGTGTGCATGCTATTCATGTCCGTGTGCCTCACTTCACCTGTCCAGATCCAGGTTTAAATTGATTATTGGCGTAAATCAATCACTCGATTTATAGTAATAAATGGGTTAACCGTTCACACTGCGTCAGTTCTAAGTGTTGCACTGAGCCTGGCATAACACACAGACTTTGGGGTGAGGGGGTAGGTTGGATGTTGGGTGTTGCAGTGGGCTTCCAGTAAGAGATCAGGCTGGAGATTTTGTTTTCTGCCTGTCCACTGCAGAATGAGGCCATGCGCAACTGAATCTCATTTTTCACCCTTTGGTTTCCCACCCTGAACAAGCTGGTGTGAGCAGGGAGAGGCTGCCAGCCTGTGAAATATTGGGCATCTCTTGGCCGCCTACCAATATTCAGGTAACTGTAGGCATCGGGTGCTCCAACGGCATCTCACGGTGGGTAGGGGGAAAAATCGATGGGATCTAAATAAGTAGTCCTGCTCCCCATGCCCCACAAAGGAAGGTTAAAGAAAACTTGCTGTGAATTGTCTCATCTGTTTACAAGCCTCCTGTGACAGGCCTTAACCTGCTGTGAAGGTTGCAGCAGCTTCCCCACACAGGGCAGAGTTACAATTGCAGGCAAAATACAATGACTTCATCAGACCGAACCCCCTCCCCGCCAAACACATACATCTGTGGGCTCCAGGGAGGTGGTTTAATTACCTTTCTAAAACCTTTCTTCCTGGTGCATAAGGTTAAAATCCATCCTCTCAACATTTTTGCGGGTCTGATATCAACTTCAATGGGTCCCAAATTCCCAGTGTTATACAACTAATTTAATGCAAAAGTATCCCAACTGTGCGCAAAACCAGCAACAGCTGGTGGCAAAAGGATTTCAAAAGAGCTGGTACATCTCCCATAGGACTGGAAGATAATTGGTTTTATAATTATTGGCCACTAAGTCCCTACAACAATCATCATTCCTGCTTCCAAAAGAGCTAGAGATACCATCTGCCACACAGAACACAAGAAATCAGAGCAGGAGTAGACCATATGGCCCATAGAGCCTGCTCCGCTATTCAATACGATCATGGCTGATCTTAGTCTTCAATTCGATTTTCCCACCCACTCCCCATATCCCTTGATTTCCTGAGAGATCAAAAATCTGTCTATCCCAGCCTTACGTGTGTTCAACGATGGAGCATCCACAACCCTCTGGGGTAGAGAATTCCAAAGATTCACAACCCTTTCAATTACATAATTGCTCCTCATCTCCATCCTAAGTGAATGGCCCCTTATCCTGAGACTGTGCCCCCGTGTTTTAGATTCCCCGACCAGCAGAAACAATCTCTCAGCTTCTACCCTATCCAGCCCCCTCAGAATCTTGTATGTTTCAATGAGATTGCCTTTCATTCTTCTAAACTCCAGAGATTATAGGTCCAATTTTTACTCAGTCTCTCATCATAGGACAACCCTCTCATCCCAGGTACCAATTTAATGAACCTTGCTGTATCGCCTCCAATACAAGTATATCCTTTCTTAAATGCGGAGACCAGAACTGCACACAGTATTCCAGATGTGGTCTTACCAAACCCCTGTACAACTGTAGCAAGACTTCTTTATTGCTGTACTCCAATCCCCTTGCTATAAAGGCCAACAAGATTTCTCTTCCATCTATTTAGCCCCTCTTCCTAACTTTACAGTGTCTCTTTTTATCTCTTTCCCACATCAGCAGGTTCTCAAAACATGATAGGCAGTCAAGAAAGTTTTCTACTTGTTGATGGCAGGGTCAACACGCCTTCTCCTCCTGATTCCTGTTTGTGCACAAGTTAAGTGGAGTACACTTATATTTCTGGATTCAGATCATTACCATAGGTCTGACATTTCCCTAGCTCATGACTGGCAGGCCTGGAATGAGGAGAGGGAAATGAAGGTCTACGAAGCCTGCAGACAGCGGCTATTACTGCTGGCTGCAGGGTTACTGACTGCTGCCCAAAGCCTGAAAGTCCCACTCAAAAGATTTGAGCATAAAATCTAGGCTGACACTCCAGTGCAGTACTGAGGGAGTGCTGCACCACTGGAGGTGCTGCCTTTCAGATGGAACATTAAACCAAGGCACCATCTGCCCTCTCAAATGGACAAAAAATGATCTTCTGACACTATTTTGAAGAAGAGCAGGGGAGTTCTCCCTACTGTCCTGGCCAACATTTATCCCTCTACCAACATCATTAAAACTGATTGTTTGATCATCATCACATTGCTATTTGTGGGACCTCACTTTTGTGTTTCCTACATTACAACAGCAATTACACCTCAAAAGTATTTAATTTGGGGCATCATGAAATCGTGAAAGGTGTTACATAAGTGCAATAAAAACAGAAAATGCTGGGAATACTCAGCAAGTCAGGCAGCATCTGCGGAGAGAGAAACAGAGTTAACGTTTTAGGGCTGTGACCTTTCATCAGAGTACAAACAGAGCCATGGCTGATACACAAGACATGTTCTGCTGAAGGGATAAAGACAAAAGATATGAAATTGCTGGGGATGCCAGAGGGCAGATGAGGGATGGAGCAGAACTTCCCACCCACTGTTGGAGGACACTGACTCTGTCTGAAATCCCAGAGTCTAATTATTTAACATCTCTTAGCCAAGCTGTTTCCCACATAACTAGGGCACCTGGCTGACAGAGGGTGAAGGATGTTGTTTTGGTACTTTGTCACAGTATTAATAAGCTGTGGGTTTGAAGAATGTAGAAGGAATTTAAAAGAAAACTGATGTTGACATCTTCTGTTGCTGTAAGCAATGCAGTTCATTGTATTGGAAAATTGGTCAGTGATTGTCAAAATTGCCTATCCCTTACTCTCCCTGACCCAAGCAAAACTGGACACTCATAGGCAGCCTTGATGCCCAGTGTGTTAAGAGAGTAAATTGAGGGAAATACGTCATTATATTTTATTAATTTACACAGGCTTATAATATATCTGCTTAAATGTTCAGCTGTATTGCAGGCCTGTCTACAAATGTGCTGTGGTATATTCCAATCGGGCTGAATATTATTTAAGTAGTTTGCTACATTTACCCATACTTCTTTGACTTTTCATTTTGTATTGGAAGTGGTCAGGTTGTGCAATATTTTAAATGTGCATTATGCTGTGGCTACTGAGAGCAGTGCAAGTTAGTAAGGTTGAACCAGGCACAGTGGCGCAATGGTTAGCACCGCAGCCTCACAGCTCCAGCGACCCAGATTCAATTCTGGGTGCTGCCTGTGTGGAGTTTGCAAGTTCTCCCTGTGTCCGCGTGGGTTTTCTCTGGGTGCTCCGGTTTCCTCCCACAAGCCAAAAGACTTGCAGGTTGATAGGTAAATTGGCCATTATAAATTGCCCCTAGTATAGGTAGGTGGTAGGGGAATATAGGGACAGGTGGGGATGCGGTAGGAATATGGGATTAGTGCAGGATTAGTATAAAATGGGTGGTTGATGGTCGGCACAGACTCGGTGGGCCGAAGGGCCTGTTTCAGTGCTGTATCTCTAAACATAAACAGACAGCAAGAGGGATTGGGAAAGGGGAGATTGTGAGACAAGTCAAGACTTTTCACAGTCTCCAGGGATTCTGTCTGATGGCATGAATTTCACCAGAAAGTTTGCATTAGTGGGGTCCTATTGACTACCATCCTTCCAGATCTAGTCAAGTGAGAATTTGTGATGAATGTTATGTGTTTGATGCTTGGCTTTGAGCTGGCCCTCACATTTTGCTGGAAATTGAGATCATAGTGGTTAGGCTTATTGCTTTTTCTAGCTGTCTCCTTAAAGAAATGACTCAAGACTTGCTTCCAAGCTCTGCAAACAGTTTCAATGTTATCTGACATGTTAGGTTTACTGTATTTTTAAAGTAAAATTCAGCTCCACTTGAAAACACTGGAAAACACAAACAAATCAGATGGAGGGTGTCCATGGTTACACTATTCCGTTGTTCAGAATATTTACAGCTTGCTTAGGGAACACTCATATCCTGCTGTGATGTAAACATTAAAAATGTCTGTGGTACGTTTTCATTTTGAGTTATTTGTACTTGATGTTTCAAAACTGTGATCAAACAATGAAGCATGGATGATAAAACACTGAGTGCTGTATAATACAACAGTAAAAGGAATGATTAAATAGTGTATCACTGTATGAACTGGACCAATTTCAGAGCATTGGAGAAGGCCTTCCCAGCAATGATCCTAGACACTCTCTCCCACTACAAAAGTGAAGGTAGCAGAGGTATTTAATATAGTAACAGGAGACACAGGGAGGCTTATCCATCTCAAAAGCCAGGGACCAAGGTATTGGGCAGAAATCTTGCAAACATATTTATTGAGATAGAGAGATAAAAATGTAAGATCGGCTACAGAAAGAGATGGTGAAAGGCATTGCCACACCTCTGCCCCTCTAAATATTGCCAATATGCTTCCAAGTTTAAATGCAGAGTTAACAATCACTCCCTGAACCATGTGGAAAATCTGTTTTCCTCTTCAGGGTTAAGAGCTTGGTGGGCAGAAGCCCCTATTACAAAATTAGGAGCAAGCTGCTTCGCAGTATTCTACCCATTTGTTTTGATGGTTGAAAAATGGTAAGCAACTCCTTTATATTGGACTTCCACCTCGGTCAATTCTTAAGTTCCAGCATTGAAAAGGAAAGTCTATCCCTGTTGTCTTTGGTGTTCTAGTATAATACTTGATAATTTTCCCATGCTTGTAGCAACCACCGGAGTCACTTTCATGGTATAATCATACGTATTACAGTTCTCTCAAGGCTGTATCTGGTTTTTGTTTCAATGCCTTTTTTTTATTCATTCATGGGATGTGGGCGTCGCTGGCTAGGCCAGCATTTATTGCCCATCCCTAATTGCCCTTGAGAAGCTGGTGGTGATCTGCCTTCTTGAACCGCTGCAGTCCATTTGGAGTAGGTATACCCACAGTGCTGTTAGGAAGGGAGTTCCAGGATTTTGACTCAGCGACAGTAAAGGAATGTCGATATAGTTCCAAGTCAGGATGGTGTGTGACTTGGAGGGGAACTTGCAGGTGGGGTGTTCCCATTATTTGCTCACCTTGTCCTTCTAGTTGGTAGAGGTTGCGGGTTTGGAAGATGCTGTCTAAGGAGCCTTGGTGCATTGCTGCAATGCATCTTATAGATGGTACACACTGCTGCGTTGGTGGTGGAGGGAGTGAATGTTTGTAGTTGGGGTGCCAGTCAAGCGGGCTGCTTTGTCCTGGATGGTGTCGAGCTTCTTGAGTGTTGTTGGAGCTGCACCCATCCAGGCAAGTGGAGAGTATTCCATCACACTCATGATTTGTGCCTTGTAGATGGTGGACAGGCTTTGGGGAGTCAGGAGGTGAGTTACTCGCCTCAGGATTCCTAGCCTCTGACCTGCTCTTGTAGCCATGGTATTTATATGGCTACTCCAATTCAGTTTCTGGTCAATGGCAGCCCTTAGGATGTTGATAGTGGGGGATTCAGCGATGGTAATGCCGTTAAATGTCAAGGGGAGATGGGTAGATTCTCTCTTGTTGGAGATGGTCATTGCCTGGCACTTGTGTGGCGCGGATGTTACTTGCCACTTATCAGCCCAAGCCTGGATATTGTCCAGGTCTTGCTGCATTTCTACACGGACTGCTTCAGTATCTGAGGAGTCATAAATGGTGCTGAACATTGTGCAATCATCAGCGAACATCCCCACATCTGACCTTATGATTGAAGGAAGGTCATTGATGAAGCAGCTGAAGATGGTTGGTCCTAGGACACTACCCTGAGGAACTCCTGCAGTGATGTCCTGGAGCTCAGATGATTGACCTCCAACAACCACAACCATCTTCCTTTGCGCGAGGTATGACTCCAGCCAGCGGAGAGTTTTCCCCCGATTCCCATTGACCTCAGTTTTGCTAGGGCTCCTTGATGCCATACTCGGTCAAGTGCTGCCTTGATGTCAAGGGTAGTCACTCTCACCTCACCTCTTGAGTTCAGCTCTTTTGTCCATGTTTGAACCAAGGCTGTAATGAGGTCAGGAGCTAAGTGGCCTTGGCGGAACCCAAACTGAGCGTCACTGAGCAGGTTATTGCTAAGCAAGTACCGCTTGATGGCACTGTTGATGACACCTTCCATCACTTTACTGATGATTGAAAGTAGGCTGATGGGGCGGTAATTGGCTGGGTTGGACTTGTCCTGCATTTTGTGTACAGGACATACCTGGGCAATTTTCCACAGTGCAGGGTAGATGCCAGTGTTGTAGCTGTACTGGAACAGCTTGGCTAGGGGTGCGGCACGTTCTGGAGCACAGATCTTCAGTACTATTGCCGGAATATTGTCAGTGCCCATAGCTTTTGCAGTATCCAGTGCCTTTAGTCGTTTCTTGATATCATGTGGAATGAATCGAATTGGCTGAAGTCTGGCATCTGTGATGCTGGGGACCTCAGGAGGAGGCCAAGATGGATCATCAACTTGGCACTTCTGGCTGAAGATTGTTGCAAATGCTTCCGCCTTATCTTTCGCACTGATGTGCTGGGCTCTCCCATCATTGAGGATGGGGATATTTGTGGAACCACCTCCTCCAGTTAGTTATTTAATTGTCCACCACCATTCACGGCTGGATGTGGCAGGACTGCAGAGCTTAGATCTGATCCATTGGTTATGGGATCGCTTAGCTCTGTCTATCGCATGCTGATTACGCAGTTTGGCACACAGATAGTCCTGTGTTGTAGCTTCACCAGGTTGACACCTCATTTTGAGGTATACCTGGTGCTGCTCCTGGCATGCCCTTCTGCACTCTTCATTGAACCAGGGTTGGTCTCCTGGCTTGATGGTAATGGTAGAGTGGGGGATATGCCAGGCCATGAAGTTACAGATTGTGGTTGAGTACAATTCTGCTGCTGCTGATGGCCCACAGCGCTTCATGGATGCCCAGTTTTGCATTGCTAGATCTGTTCGAAATCTATCTCGTTTAGCACAGTGGTAGTGCCACACAATACGATGGAGGGTATCCTCAATGTGAAGGCAGGACTTCGTCTCCACAAGGACTGTGCGGTGGTCATTCCTACCAATACTATCATGGACAGATGCATCCGCGGCAGGCAGATTGGTGAGGACGAGGTCATGTATGCTTTCCCCTCTTGTTGGTTCCCTCACCACCTGCCGCATACCCAGTCGAGCAGCTATGTCCTTTAGGACTTGGCCAGCTCGGTCAGTAGTGGTGCTACCGAGCCGCTCTTGGTGATGGACATTGAAGTCCCCCACCCAGAGTACATTTTGTGCCCATGCCACCCTCAGTGCTTCCTCTAAGTGGTGTTCAACATAGAGGAGTACTGATTCATCAGCTGAGGGAGGGCGGTAGGTGGTAATCAGCAGGAGGTTTCCTTGTCCCTGTTTGATCTGATGCCATGAGACTTCATGGGGTCCACAGTCAATGTTGAGGACTCCCAGGGCAACTCCCTCCCTACTGTATACCACTCTGCCACCACCTCTGGTAGGTCTGTCCTGCCGGTGGGACAGGACATACTCGGGGATAGTGATGGCAGTGTCTGGAACATTGTCTGTAAGGTATGATTCCGTGAATATGACTATGTCAGGCTCCCAACTTTGGCACAAGCTCCCAGATGTTAGTAAGGAGGACTTTGCAGGGTCGACAGGTCTGGGTTTGCCGTTGTCGTTTCCGGTGCCTAGGTCGATGCCGGGTGGTCCGTCCGGTTCCATTCCATTTTATTGACTTCGTAGCGGTTAGATACAACTGAGTGGCTTGCTAGGCCATTTCAGAGGGCATCTAAGATTCAACCACATTGCTGTGGGTCTGGAGTCACATATAGGCCAGACCAGGTAAGGACAGCAGATTTCCTTCCCTAAAGGACATTAGTGAACCAGATGGGCTTTTACAACAATCGACAATGGTTTTATGGCCATCATTAGACTAGCTTTTAATTCCAGATTTATTAATTGAATTCAAATTCCACCTTCTGCTGTGGTGGGATTCGAACCCATGTCCCCAGAGCAATACCCTGGGTCTCTGGGTTACTAATCCAGTGACAATACCACTACACCACCGCCTCCCCCGCCTCTTTTATATGAAGCTTTCTTTCCCATTATACTCCCTCTCTATCCTTTCCTGAAGATATTGGTTCCTTGCTGAGGTAAAATTCTACAGCTACTGGGAGTCTTCCAGTACCTTGCCCATATGGTCATTATTCACAAGACAGCTAATGCCAGGAGGCATGCAACCAGGTGGTAGAGTTATCACATCTAGGCCCAAAACTTTCTAAAATTTATTTAACACACAATAAAAGCTTCACCAGCTTTGTCAGCAGTACACTGTCATTTCCCTCACACACACTTACAGCCACACTGCCATACAAAGAACACTAGCTCTAAAAGGTACCTGAATAAAGCTTTTAAAATTTGTCCTCTAGCTTTTTCTTCCAATAATTTTAAAATCAATGGCGTAGACACTGCTAGATACTTGGGTAAGATATTTCATTATCTCGGGTGACTGAACACAGCTGATGTATCTGGGAAATTAAAACCATTGCTCATGCTCAGACTGCTCAGGTTTTTGGGAGAAGCTGAGATTTTCAAGTTAAAAACTTAATAAAACCATATAAAGACAATTTATTGGGTAATTTACTCATATTGTGAAATGAATTTTTTATAATTTTGTTTAATACTTTTGAAGATTGAGAATATGAGTTATTTAGAAAAATATGGTGAAAGGACCTTTTTTTTTAGGAAGCGTTTCAGTGATTTATGGGAAAAGGGTTGATATGACCACTTGTTCCTTCTGTATCATTGGCTTTGTAAGGGGTGGTTGGAGATTCCATCTCTTACATGGCCATTTGGGAATTTGATGCAAAGGTTCAGAATCCTGGCCTAGTTTATGACCTTTCCACTACACTCCTGTCAGTGTTCCAGCAGAAGTGCTGTGACATTTTAGTCCCAGAGACAGTGTGCAGATAATGAAGAGTAGGGAACCATGGATGGAGCCTTGGGATTTGGAGGTGACCATGTGGTAGCAGCAAGGGAAACCAGTTCTGGAGATGTGCTGGCTCGATTATAACTAGTAAGAATGAAACTGGAGTGAAACTTTAAAAAAATTACTGATGTAACAGAGCCACAATTAAGGTAAGAGGGAAGCCCTTTCTTAGGGACAGGTTGAACATAAGCACACTTCCAAAGAGAATGATAGATGGTATGCGAACAATAGAAAAACTTGGTTTGCAGTACATGCAAACATATGAATTAGGAGCAGGATTAGGCCACACAGCCCCTCGAGCCTGCTCCGCCATTCAATAAGTTCATGGCTGAACTGATTACTCCACATTACCACCTACCCCCGATAACCTTCCACCCCTTTGATCATCAAGAATCTATCTACCTCTACCTTAAAAGTATTCAAAGACTCTGCTTCCACCGCCTTTTGAGGAAGAGAGTTCCAAAGACTCGCGACCCTCTGTGAGAAACAAATTTCTCCTCATCTCTGTATTAAATGGGCGACCCTTTATTTTTAAATAGTGACCCCCTAGTTCTAGATTCTCCCACAAGGGGAAACATCCTTTCCACATCCACCCTGTCAAGACCCCTCAGGATCTTATATGTTTTAATCAAGCTGCCTCTTACTCTTCTAAACTCTAACAGATACAAGCCTAGCCTGTCCAACCTTTCCTCATAAAACAACACGCCCATTCCAGGTATTGGTCTAGTAAAGTTTCTCTGAATTGCTCCCAACTCATTTACATCCTTCCTTAAATAAGGAAATCAATACTGTACACAGTATTCCAGATGTGGTCTCACCAATGCCCTGTATAGCTGAAGCATAACCTCCCTACCTTTGTATTCAATTCCCCTCGCAATAAACGATAACATTCTATTAGCTTTCCTAATTACTTGCTGTATCTGCATACTAACCGTATGTGATTCATGCACTAGGACACCCAGATCCCTCTGCATCTCAGAGCTCTGCAATCTCTCATCATTTAGATAATATGCTTCTATTTTATTCTTCCTGCTAAAGTGGACAATTTCACATTATATGATGTGTCAATCAGTCACATTATACTCCATTTGTTAGATCTTTGCCCACTCATTTAACCGATCTATATCCCTTTGTAGCCTTATGTCCTCTTCACAGCTTACTTTCCTACCTATCTTTGTGTCCATCAGCACATTTAGCAAACATACCTTTGGTCCCTTCATCCAAGTCATTTATATAAATTGTAAAATGTTGAGGCCCCAGCACAGATCCCTGTGGCACACCACTCGTTACATCTTGCCAAACAGAAAATGACCCATTTATGCCTACTCTCTGTTTCCTGCTGGTTAGCCAATCTTCTGTTCATGCCAATATGTTACCCCCAGCTTTTATTTTTCCCAGTAACCTTTGATGTGGCACCTTATCAATTGTCTTCTGGAAAATCTAAGTCAGCAGCACACATTTTGCAGACACTAGATGGGATTGCATCAGATCTAATTGACTCCAGAAAGCAGAGAATTTGATGGAGTTGGTGTGAATAAGACTTGATATTGGCCATCATGGAGGGAACTCATTATGAACATTATTGAGTTTAGGATTTCAGGAGCAAAATGAGACAAAAAGTCAGCTTTCTTTTTAGGAGAGCCATCGGGGCAGAAAAAGTGCAGAAAGGAGCATTTGTAGAAGTCATAAGAGGCAACCTTGGCAAAAGGCCAGAAGAAGCAGCTGCTAGGAAGGCAGGAAGACAGCAGTTGACGTGTCCTTTCAAAAATATTGTGTTTGGCAGATCTAATAGTGAATTTGCAGGGGTTACGAGGAGGCTTCAGCATGATCAAGAGGCCAGGTGCAAGAGGCTGAATTTTACAGGAGACTGCAGAATGGTAGGCGTGACTGAACCAAGGTGCAGTACTAAATGTGATGGAACAGGAAGAATAAGGGGACGTCAGCATTATCTTCACTGGCACAGGTTGAAGGCTCAGCAGAATAAAAGCAGCAATTAATCCAGAAAAAAGCAGCAAAGAGTTTGCAAAGACCATCCCAGCTGGACAAAAAAGAGCTGACTGTTCTGTGATTAAAAACATCCACTGATTGACAGTAAACCTGGAATGTCAGACTTACCCCATGTGGGTGGATTTAATGTATGCTTAGGTAGCACATAGTGATACGTCTGCTATGTGGATTGTCTTCAAAACCACTTTTCCAATCTAGACACCAATACACATTTAAAGAACATTTAATTAGCCTCCAAATAATGTTGCTTGTCTTTATTAACACAACCTTGTTTTCTAGGTGCTCACAAGGTTGAAGGAAAGAATATTGGATAATGATGGAACTTTTGTGTCTGAAGTCCAGTCAACATATCAACCACTGAACTTGGGTGTTTCTCATTAATTCAAGAATTTGTTGGTCACCAGTCGGAGCTGGATGCCAGACTACACTACACATTGCTCATAATGGCGTCGATGATGCATACCATCATTATGCTAGTGGGAGTGCTGTTTTTTGGATATTGTGGTGCCTGTAGTACTTTAGGCTGACTGGGTTATAATGCAAGGTCAGTCTCTTTACATAATATTGCAGCGTTTCTGGTGCAGATCACCTGAAGTAAATGGTTGTGTTATCTAGCACTAGAAGCTCTTAAGAGGCTGTTAATCATCTCAAAGTGGATAATGTTATTGGAAGAGAGAAATGTCTGCAGTAACATCAGTTTGACAAATGGCACCATTCCAAGATACAACTTTGGAGGTCTTACAGCAGGAACTGCTGGAGAAATGGGTGGTCCCTTTTGGAGCAGAATACACGTTCTCTGACGAATAGCACAAGAGCATCCTGGATTAAAGTAGTAGAAAAAGTGAATATCATCAAACTAGATCCTAGGAGCTGCTCTGAAGGAGGCTACCTCAGTGCATGTGGTCACGCTCTATTTTTACAATGTTACTGTACAATGCATCTTAGTAGCACTACACTGTAAGTTTGATTAGGAGAATGTGCAGCACTCTGGCACCTGTTCATACACTTTCCAAAGGCACAGTCATGGCCATGATAACATTGCACTCTGCACTATTATTTCATTTGCCCCATGACCCATGAAATGTGGCAAGAAACAAACTCCCAAACACACAGCCAACAGAAGGTGCCTGCTTCTACATGTTCACAGACGCACATGAGGTGTTTGATGGATGAGATTTTCTGTTGGGGAGACAGACTCTCTTCTTGTCTGCATGTTCCATGGCAATGGCCCTTTGTAGCTTAAGGTTGAGTGAGGCACATTAGGTTGCAATCATCTTGGATACCTAGGCCAACAAGTACAGCATGCCTCCTCTGATCCTGTCCTTTCTCCTCCAAATCTATTAGGTAAAGAGAGATAACCAGTAGAATGCTTTGTGGCTGTATTTATTCCAAGCTCAAATAACCTACCTCTCCATGAGCTAATACTCACATATATCAGATAGTATGCCTCTTTAAGAAAGTATGAATAAGCTGCAGGAGTGAAACTCAAGAGCATCATGAAATTAAGATAAAAGTGCTGGGTCAATATGCAGATAATTTATGCAATTGTAACTAGAGTGCAACATTTTTGTCCACTAGATTATTTACTTGGCTTCTTACACCAGTCACTGATGGTAAGTAAGCAGGTGCAACAGGTGGTAAAAAAGGCAAATGGTATGTTGGCCTTCATAGCGAGAGGATTCGAGTACAGGAGCAGGGATGTCTTGCTGCAATTATACAAGACCTTGGTGTGGCCCCACCTGGAATATTGTGTGCAGTTTTGGTCTCAGCTGAGGAAGGATGTTCTTGCTATAGAGGGAGTGCAGTGAAGGTTTATTTATTTTTTATTTAGAGATACAGCACTGAAACAGGCCGTTCGGCCCACCAAGTCTGTGCCGACCATCAACCACCCATTTATACTAATCCTACACTAATCCCATATTCCTACCACATCCCCACCTGTCCCTATATTACCCTACCACCTACCTATACTACGGGCAATTTATAATGGCCAATTTACCTATCAACCTGCAAGTCTTTTGGTGGTGGGAGGAAACTGGAGTACCTGGCGAAAATCCACGCAGACACAGGGAGAACTTGCAAACTCCACACAGGCAGTACCCAGAATTGAACCCGGGTCACTGGAGCTGTGAGGCTGCGGTGCTAACCACTGCGCCACCCATTGCCAGACTGATTCCTGGGTTGGCGGGACTGATGTATGAGGAGAGATTGAGTCAGTTAGGATTATATTCGCTGGAGTTCAGAAGAGTGAGGGTGGATCTCATAGAAACCTATAAAATTCTAATAGGACTTGACAGAGTAGATGCAGGAAGGATGTTCCCGATGGTGGGGGAGTCCAGAACCAGGGGTCATAGTCTAAGGATACGGGGTAAACCTTTCAGGACTGAGATGAGGAGAATTACTTCACCCAGAGAGTGGTGAGCCTGCGGAGTTTGCTACCACAGAAAGCAGTTGAGGCCAAAACATTGTATGTTTTCAAGAAGGAGTTAGATATAGCTCTTGGGGCAAAAGGAATCAAAGGGTTTGGGGAGAAAGCAGGAACAGGCTACTAAGTTGGATGATCAGCCATGATCATAATGAATGGCGGAACAGGCTCAAAGGGCAGAATGGCGTACTCCTGCTCCTATTTTCTATGTTTATATGTTTCTTAACCACTCATGGCACAGAAGGAGTTAAATCCAGATAATTTGCAGACAATGCCCAGCACTTTTGATGAGCAACAGCTTAGAACCTAGCTGGTTGATTGCATAAGCATTGATGGGACATGCATAGAAAATGAATAATTTTGTGGTTGATGGCCTATACAATTGTTTTCTAAAATGCTGCTGGAAACATATTGCAGCAGCAATGAAATGGGGAAGGGGATTGTTCAGTTCATTGTAGGACTCTGTTTCTTTTTAAAGTATTATGTATAATAGCTGTTGATCGAATGTAGCTGTGAGGACTAGTTTGTTAATGTTTTATGTTCTGGTATGCCTTCCCAGAATATTGAGCGCATCATTCAAGTTAGCTAACAACTTAAACCTGAGTAGAATATCTAGCTCAAACTCAAAATGTAAGACCAACTGCAAAGGGGCTCCCTTTTAAGAACTGGAATCAACATGGCTGAATGGGCCAAACACATAGGGCTGGATTTTCCCTCTGGAGGTGGGAAACAGAGGTTGGGATTCTTTCCGGATACCCAACCTGCTCCCCGGGGTGAAACAGTCACTCATTGTGATTTTCATGAGGGTGTCCCTTTAATTGGCCTGCAGACAGGTTCACAATCCAATTAAGGAGAGCAGGCAGGCTCTCGAAGCTGTAGGGCCAATCAGAGGTCTTCCAGCTTGAAAGGAGCAGCAGGCTACGATGGATGGTAAGTAAGAGAGAGGGTGCTTCAAGATGGAGGAGACCTCTCTCCAACTTTCTCAAATCTAAATTAAGAAATAGCTTTTGCAGCCAGGCCACCACTGTCGGGGGTGGGAGGGCAGTGGGTGGAGGTAGGGAACCCCTCTCCTCTCTACATGACGGCCTTTAGTTGTTCCTGCACCCAAGGCAGGCAGGGAGGGCCTCTCAGTCTGCGGGGAGGCCACTTCCAGGCACCTAAACTGGCCTCCACCATCTGTGGGAACCTGGAGGCCGACTGGAAAATCCCAGTCGGCCTCCTTTAATTGGATTCAAGGAGATCCTAATGAGCCAACTTGGCTAACCGCCGGGTACGGGCAGGTAGCCCTGACGTTCCCAATCCCAACTCTGCAAAAATGACCCACAGGCGCGATGGAGCCAGGAAACCAGGCTATTTTTAGCTCCCACCTTCCTCCAATCCTAGTGCCAGCGGGGGCCGAAAGCCCAGCCCATATTGCAAGTTATATATAGGCAGTGAGCTCCACAGATTTGATTTTAAGTTTGACCACTGGGTAGTAACCTGGGCATTGTGGATTGGCTGTCCGTTTTGCACATGACTTCAATGGAAAGCAAAATCAGACGAGGTGTATAATGGGCGGTCAAACTGCAACCACCAGTATTCCACTGATCCCCAGAGTGAAAATGGCTCCCAGAAGTTAAGTTCAGACAATGAGTTCACATTATGGGACAATATGATCTTATTAACATTTTCATGAGGCCTCAATGAGGCTGGTACATGCCTGGTGTAGTGAATATACACCATGCATCTCATTATTGGCCCCAAAATCTCATTCATCTGACAATAGAAAGTAGTTAGAATGATGTATTCAGCAGGGAGAACATGGGACTTGTGAATGAGACAAGGTGTTTGGGAAGTTTTCAAATACAAGTGAAAATCCAGGATTATGAAGTCATGCATGCTAATTAGCCAAAATTCTCTCGATACTTTCACCCCCCAAGTTAAAGCATGAAGTGACCTGTGTTATTTGACAAAGATTGTTGAAGCAATCGCTAGTGAGAACATCTCACTCTTCATTGGAAAGCAAGATGTCGAGCGTATCGTCTCTGGACTGGAAAAGTAAAACTGCAAAGTTGATTACAAGCCTCAAAGCGCAAAACAAACAACAGATTGGATGCTTTCCAAGAGCAATATTTCAAATCAAATTGAAAAAGCGAAATAGTGATTAAAGTGAAAACCTGCGAAGTGTTACTGTTACTGTTACTGTTCACTCTGTGAAAAATGTAATGCTATTGTCAATAAAAGAGATGACTTTGTATAGGAAACAGAAATAGCTTGCTAATTTAGAAAATGCCTAGAACAGATAAAGACACCAATATGGAATAGATATCTTTGAAAAATATTACCAGTCCAGATATTTAAACAAACTGTTTCAAGCTTTTTTTTCTTGATTAACATTCATTTCCTTAGTTGCAGATCAAAAACCTCTGTATTTCTTAAATTTATAAATAATTTGGAAATGTAAAGTGTTTTAATTTGAACTGGGGAACACCAAAACCTACTATATTGAAATGTTATTATGTTTCCCAAATAACAGAGTTTATAATTCCTTTGATATAAAGAAATATTCTAATTTTTAAAAATTAATTCATGGGATGTGGGCGTCGTTGGCTAGGCCAGCATTTATTGCCCATCTCTAATTGCCCTTGAGAAGGTGGTGGTGAGCTGCCTTCTTGAACCGCTGCAGTCCATGTGGGGTAGGTACAGCCACAGTGCTGTTAGGAAGGGAATTCCAGAATTTTGACCCAGCGACAGTGAAGGAATGTAGATAGAACTGGAATCCTAAAGTGATTTGCTTCCTTTGTGCATGAAAAGATTATTCAAGAACACAAGAAATAGGAGCAGGAGTAGACCATATGGTCCATCAAGCTTGTTCCGCCATTCAATATGATCATGGCTGATCTTGGGCTTCAATTCCACTTTCCTCCCCATATCCGTTGATTCCCTGTGAGACCAAAAATCGATCTATCCCAGCCTTAAATATATTCAATGATGGAGCATCCACAACCCTGTGGGATAGAGAATTCCAAAGATTCACAACCCTTTGAGTGAAGTAATTTCTCCTCATCTCAGTGCTGAATGATTGGCCCCTTATCCTGAGACTGTGCCCCCACGTTCTAGATTCTACGACCAGTCTCTCAGCTTCTACCCTATCAAGCCCTTTCAGAATCTTCTATGTCTCAGTTAGATCGCCTCTCACTCTTCTGAACTCCAGAGAATATAGGCCCAATTTACTCAGCCTCTCATCATAGGACAACCCCCTCATCCCAGGGACCAATTTAGTAAATCTTCACTGCACCACCTCCAGTGCAACTATATCCATTCTTAAATGTGGAGACCAAAACTGCACACAGTATTCCAGGTGCGGTCTCACCAAAGCCCTGTACTGTTTTGGAAAGATTTCTTTATTCCTGTACTCCAATCCCCTTGCAATAAAGGCCAACATGCCATTTGCTTTCCTAATAGCCTGCTGCACCTGCATGTTAACTTTGTGGGTTCCTTGTACAAGTATTCCCAAGTGTTTCTGAACATCAACACTTACCAGTTTCACACCTTTTAAAAAATATTCTGCTTTCCTATTTTTACGACCAAAGTGAACAACTTCACACTTCCCCAGCACACACTGCTCCCATCACGTCACTGCCATTCCCACTCCCGTGGGCTCGTCACTTCCACTGATCTCGGGAGAGCAGACTGCGGAAGATGAGTGACCCCTTAAAAGCCCTTATCAATTCAACTTACCAATCTCTCCATTGTGAAGCCCACGGTCTCCATGACAGTCATTTAGGCTTCCATCAAAACTGCAAAGTGAACTCGCATGGACTTATGCTGTGAGGGTCTGGATGCAGAATCCCTGGAGGTAAACACATTTTCCAGGGTGGATGACAGAGTAGTGATGCCATGAAACAAAGTACCACAGAGGCTTGGTGTGGACTCCTCCACATTCTCAGCCATAATACTGAAGCTCTTTGGCACATCTGCCAATACCATATATATACGTACATACGAATTAGGACCAGGAGTAGGCCACACGGCCCCTCAAGCCTGCTCCGCCATTCAATAAGTTCATGGCTGAACTGATTTCTCCACATTACCACCTATACCCGATAATCTTTCACCACTACCCCCTTGCTTATCAAGAATCTATCTACCTCTACCTTAAACATAATCAAAGTCTCTGCTTCCACCGCCTTTTGAGGACGAGAGTTCCAAAGACTCAGGACCTTCTGAGAGAAAAAAATTCTCCTCATCTCTGTCTTAAATGGGCAACCCCTTATTTATAAACAGTGACCCCTAGTTCTAGATTCTCCCACAAGGGGAAACATCCTTTCCACATCTACCCTGTCAAAACCCCTCAGGATCTTATATGTTTCAGCCAAGTCGCCTCTTACTTTTCTAAATTCCAGCGGATACAAGCCTAGCCTGTCCAATCTTTCCTCATAAGACAGCCCGCCCATTCCAGGTATCAACCTGGTAAACCTTCTTTGAATTGCTTCCAATGCATTTACATCCTTCCTTAAATTAAGGAGACCAGTACTGTAACAGTACTACAGATGTGGTCTCATCAATGCCCTGTATCGCTGATGCATAACCTCCCTACTTTTGTCTTCAATTCCCCTCGCGATAAACAATAACATTCTATTAGTTTAGTTTTAGTTTAGAGATACAGCCTTCGGCCCACCGAGTCTGTGCCGACCATCAACCACCCATTTATACTAATCCTACACTAATCCCATATTCCTACCAAACATCGCCACCTGTCCCTATATTTCCCTACCACCTACCTATACTAGTGGCAATTTATAATGGCCAATTTACCTACCAACCTGCAAGTCTTTTGGTTTGTGGGAGGAAACCGGAGCACCCGGAGAAAACCCACGCAGACACAGGGAGAACTTGCAAACTCCACACAGGCAGTACCCAGAATTGAACCCGGGTCGCTGGAGCTGTGAGGCTGCAGTGCTAACCACTGCGCCACTGTGCCGCCCACAGCTTTCCTAATTACTTGCTGCACCTGCATACTAACCTTTTGCGATTTATGCACTAGGACATCCAGATCCCTCTGCATCTCAGAGCTCCGCAATCTCTCACAATTTAGATAATATGCTTCTTTGTTATTCTTCCTGCCAAAATGGACAACTTCACATTTTCCCACATTATACTCCATCTGCCAGATTTTTGCCCACTCACTTAACCTATCTATATCCCTTTGTAGCCTCCTTATGTCCTCTTCACAACATACTTTCTTACCTATCTTTGTGTCATCAGCAAATTTAGCAACCATACCTTCGGTCTCCATCTAAGTCATTTATATAAATTGTAAAAAGTTGAGGCCCCAGCACAGATCCCTGTGGCACACCACTTGTTACATCTTGCCAAACAGAAAATGACCCATTTATTCCTACTCTCTGTTTCCTGTTTGCTAGTCAATCTTCTATCCATGTCAATATGTTACCCCCTATACCATGAGCTTTTATTTTCTGCAATAACCTTTGATGTGGCACCTTATCAAATGCCTTCTGGAAATCTAAGTACAATACATCCACCGGTTCCCCTTCATCCACAGCACATGTAATTCACTCAAAGAACTCCAATAAATTGGTTAAACATGATTTTCCTTTAACAAAACCATGTTGAGCCTGCATGATTACCTTCAATTTTTCAAAGTGCCCTGCTATAACATCTTTAACAATAGCTTCTAACATTTTTCCGAAGACAGATGTTAAGCTGACTGGCCTGTAGTTTCCTGCTTTCTGTCTCCCTCCCTTTTTGAATAAAGGAATTGCATATGAGGCCAGCAATTTTCTTCTCTTTGTTGGGTCCACAAAATCCTCACCTGTGTCCTTCTCAGCAGAGTTGGAAGAGGGCCCTTCTATCAAGTGAAGTCTCTCCTGGTCCGTTTCTGCCACCACCACATGTTGCAGCCCACTGGTCCTGGGTATTTCACCACCTGCAATCCCCTTTTAGCTCACTGTCATGCAGATTTCTGAGCTGGTGTCGCTGAAGAGTGGAGTGCCATAAGTTGTATCCTCAGGAGGATTGCTTGCCTCCAAGGTCTGTTCTTCTGCAGGAGCCTCTTGATGTTGATAGGACAGAGCCTTACTTAGTTTACTGCCCCATCCAGAAGATGGCATCTCCGACAGTGCAACACTCCCCCGGAATTGTCTAGAATTTTGTGCTGAAGTCTGTGGAGTGGGATTTGAACCCATAACCTTCTGACTCAGAAACATAAGTGTTACCATTGAATGAAGAGAGGAAAGGAAGAGATGATTTTGGAAAAAACAAGAGAGGTGTTGCGATTGTATGTTTTAAGATGTTCTGGAGGCGAAGCAATAATTGAGAATGATGGCGGGCTTGTGGGAGGATTGCTGTGAGGTGCTGGTGAGAGAGGTGGAGAGGTGAACTCATCGTTGCTGCTCTTGTGAGGCCAGTAAATCTCTTTCTACATTGAACCCAGGTCCTGGGGATGATGCTGGTGGCACTGACCTCTGTCCAAGTCAGCTTGACAGTGGCCTTGGGGATACACGTGCTGGTGCTGGGGAACAGTATCTCCCTCCTAGCCCTCGCTTCCTCCACTAGAACCCCCAGGGAGGCATCTGAAAAGCGGAGGGCAGCCCTATGACTCTTTCTTTGCAGCGAACAGTTGTTCAGTAAATAATGCAAGCAGATGATGCATTAGGAGGTGCATCCCCACGTTAAGTAGTCCTCTAGAATTATGTCAAAAAGTACACGTGCCAGGCATTTTTGACGGCAGCCCGTCCTTCAAAAGTTACTGAGCTCTGGGAGATAAAATGGTCAAAGACTCACACTGACATCATCAGGAGGGCTTGTCACTCAACCCCCACCACTCTCCCCACCCCACTCCACTCCCATCTGATTCCTCTCTCGAGCTAAAATTGACCTTATATATCAGCAATTAATTATCAGGACATGTTGTATAAACTTTCAGTCCTTTGAATTTAAAAGGTTCCAAGATGATTTAATTGTGGTGTTTCAAATGATAGAAGTATACGATACAGTAGATGCAGAAAAGCTCTTTCCTATACATTCGAGTATAAGATAAGCATATCAAGAGACTTGGATCAACTGAAGGCAAATAGAATTGAAGTACAGACCTTAAACAGGCTCAAGGGGCTGAATGATCTATTCCTATATTCTTATATTAAGTGCTGTGAGTGTGACATTGCTGCAGTGGTGGCATATGACAATATGCAGCAGGCAATATACCACAGAACATAATACACACGTGTGATAAGTACTTTTTTATGTTGCTCTTTTAAAGGAACAATTTTTAAATCAAAGAATATTAACTAATCACATCATTCATCAAATAATTTTTAAAAAACTACTTCAGGAAATGATTGAAAAAATATATTAGTGCTATACTCCCAAAGCCACAGTCCTTGACCTGGCTTTAGGAAACAAAACTGCCATTTAATAACAAACATGTTTGGTTTGGGAAATTCTGCCAATAGTGCGATTTCAAGGAACGAATCATTGCCCAAAAGCTGTCACAGTAATGCTGTGGGGAGGAGACACACACACAACACACAAAACAACCAGGTGCTTGGAGTTTAAAGTAAACACCATGTAACTCTGAATGTGTTTTTCACCTTTATATTCAAGCATTGAATGACCGTTTGTTTAAGTCACTGAAACTTTAAGACTTCAAGCAGCAGGAAGTAAAAGTCACTGCTAACGCAACGGTTCTACTGGCTGTGGACAATTATTGTCAGCACTTTTCCCTTGTGCTGTTTCTTCTCAGGCTAGTTGCAAGCATTGACATCATACGGGGTCAGGGAGGTGAGGTTTCAGACAGCAGCTATTTAGAGTTTCACATCAAAAACATTTTCCAACAGGCAAGGAGTTATGCAAATAGGTTATTCATTAAAAATTTATATTGCCAGATTCAGGAAAGAAGAGTACAGTATAAATGAATCCACAGCAAAGGGGATGGTTACTGAGCCTTCTGGGTGGGCACTGATATCAGTCTGGATTAAAAAGAACAACTTATTTTTAGGACATCATTAAGCCATGTGGAGAATGTGACCCCATTTGGTTCTACCATTATATAATTACTTATTCTGGAAACAATTAACCCTTACCCTACCATGTCTTTCTTTAATGAATTCTATTGATGAATTACCAGATTTTGTCATCACGCACAATAGTCTTAAAACAAAGACTTGTTTTCTGTGCACTGAATAACATATTGGGTTGGAATTTGCAGTAGAATTAACGGTGAGGCCAACAGCACTCATCATTATTGACGTGTAATTTGGACAGCAACTTCTAGAGACCACACATGCGCAGTTAAACACAGTGTCATGCTAGGCCCCCACCTGCCAAGAATGAGGCACATTAATTTTGCCATGAACATTGATTTTAAATTGTTACTGGAGTGAAGAAAGGACTTGTTAAATAGATCCGCCGTGGCTGGAAAAGACATTTGCATATTATCAGACGGGTGCTCGGAAGGACAAAGTAGCTATTCCCTGACACATTCAACCCACAATGGACCTTGATCACCAGGTATTGTGTGTAAGAGCAGCATTCCAGCGACTGCTAAGGTGATACAATCCAAGACATGGTCAGACCAGTTAGTCACATGACTAACCTGCTTGGCAACCTGGGTTTTTCTAAACTGTACAAACAGTTTGAACTGAGAGTGTCTGTTTGCCCCTGGATTGATAAGATCTCTCCTGTCTGCTCCCATCTCTTTCTCACAAGCCTCTGAATCCACTGAAGACACATGAAGCTCCAAGAGAGAAAAGTCTCCTATAGCAAACAAGGTTTAAGGTTTTTTGCTTTCATTTAAGGTATAAGAAGAATACTGGGCTCCAACGAAAAGCAAGATCTACCTACCATCATGGACTCTACAGTGAGCTCGAAGAACCATAACAAAAACCTTTCAAATATTGTCTCAAACTTTTCTACTTTATTCTTCTTCTGCTCTTTTCTGTCTCTATTTGCATGTGTATATCACGCATGCATGCTAGCATGGGCGCATCGTGTATCCTTAAATGTTAACCGAATTAGAGTTTAATTTTAAGTTCAATCAATTTCAACTTTTCTTCTTTAAACCTAAGAAAATCTGTTTGTGCTGTTTTCTTTGCCTTATAATTGGAAAGTGGTGAACAAGGATTCACCAAGTGGGAGTTAAAAACATGGTGTTTAAAATTAAACCCTGTCATGGCAAGACCAGGTGAAGGCTGAGAGGGACCCCTAGACACCTTTCTCACTGGGTCGTAACAGCAGAAATCAGTAAGTTGCTGTCTGGAATGTCTTGCTCCTCTAAAAGCTGCACAACAACAGCATTTTGCTGAGAGATTCCCCATTCAAATACATTGAACAGTGTAAAGTTCCTGTACATACCTCATCGATATGCACTAAACTTGCTAGAGAAACGTAGGCTTGTCCATTCCTGTGTAAGTACCCAGTTAACACCCTGATAAGTCTTAATTACTGCCAAGCAATCTCTCCGGCAGTGAAAATTAACTTTTACAAGTGTGGAGTCTCATTCGTTCAGATTTTAATTATTCTTGGAGACTTCAGAAATGAAACAATTTGCATAAAACATTTTTAAAAACCTTTTCTTTATCGCCCTCTTTATTTTGCCTTCGGTACATAATATGACATTGAATTAAAATAAGTAACACTATCTAGTTCTGTGCTGCATTTTAATGATTCTTCAATCTGATTGGTTAAGGAGATACAAATTTGCTTCTCCTGTCCACACAGGACCCAGATGCCCTGTTGACAGCACTGTGCTTTTTGGATGGTTGGTTGATAGAAACTTCCAGTATAAGAGCCCATAGAAAGTTTGTGAGTTCATTCACCACTAACCTCAAAAACTGGCCCTAATATGTATAACTAACATTGTTATGCCAGTTTTGAAGAATACTCTGTGTGGTGTTGTACTTACGTTAATCACTCTGGGTAGGCAAAAGTTAATCTCCTCTGTGCAAAGATTGCATTTTCCATTCTGTTCTTCACAAAACAAAATCATGTGGTGACTTTAGAAAATCAAATATAATTAATTCCACATCTATGCTACTAATGAATAGGCTTGTAATAAGTATTTCCATGAGTGAGTTACATTACATTGTCAACCACTCAGTATTTACACAAAGTAATTTATAACTATGCAATTCAATATTAGTTAAAACAATATTCAGATGGTATATGAATACTCCCAATTAAAAGACTTGTATTTATATGGCACCTCATCATATCTCTCAGAAACATGCTGAATGCTTCACATAATTTGAAGTGCAGTCATGTATACAAATTATTTTATATACAGCAAGATCCCACTAACAGCAATTAGATGAATGACCAGTTAATCAATTTTTTGAAGTGTTAGAATAGTATAACTCAGGACGAGGCCGTTCGCCCCGTTGAGTTTGCACTGACTCTTTTGACGAGCAGTCGAGTTTAGTCCCACTCCCATGCTCCTTCTCCATATCCCTGTAATATTTTCACCAAGTATTTATCCAACTTCCTTTTTAAGGCTACTATTGAGTCTGTATACACAACGCTATCAGGCAGTGCTTTCCAAATCCTAACCACTTGTTGCATAAAAAGCTTTCCTCATGTTATGTCTGTTTCATTGTTCCCTGTACATGTGTACAAAATATTACAAAAATGACAAGGTAATTCACTTATAAAACTGCCATTGCACTTCAAAAAAATTAATTGGGTAAAAAGCACCAAGATGTTTTGATGTGAAAGGCACTAGATATTATTTAGTTCACTTGTCAATCAACTGAAGACAAGTTTACATTTTGCATTAAAGTTGGTTAAGGCAATTATGTTGGCTTCACTGTTCTCCTGCTAATAGTATCATAGCTTTCACCTGAATGGGTTGAAGAGGCCTGAGATCAATGCTTCACCTGGAGATTGGCACCTCCAACAATGCAACATTTTCTCAGTACAGCACTGGAATGTTAGAGTGGATTAGGTACTCACATCCTGGTGTAGCTTGAACTGACAACCTTCTAACGTGAGGCAATTGTACTACCTACTCAGCCAAAAAGTGACACAAGCACATTCGGGTAGATTTTATGGATTGTGCTCCCACACTAGAGCAGCAATAGATTAACGCATAGGCCTAAGGAGTCTGTGCCAGGGGCTCCAGTCAGCTTTGGGGACCCCACTGGAGCAAGTGTAACATACAGTGATATATTATTATTAATGCAGTGTGTAAACATAAGAGGGGCCTATTTCCTCATGAATTCTACTACACGAGGGTATTGTGCAGTTAATTGGAGAAGCACTAGGAATTCTTAATCTAGCATTCTTCCAGAGTTTTGTACATCAGGAGTGCATATTAGGAATTCAGGCAAGGATAGATGGAAATTAGTATCAGGCCCACTGATTTCATTGACTGAATTCCCGATATGCTCTCCCAATGTGCAAAGCTCCATGGTTGGACTGCAAATTTGCAAAAGCAAGCCTGTTATGTCTTTTCCAGAAGTGAATGGTCACCATCTTGAAAATCCCCTAACTAAAGTTTAAATATTAAATTCAGTAACAGTCTGTATCCCAAAGGCAACTTGTTTCAATCTTCGAAGTTTAATAATTGTCACTTAACATGGATGTAAATAATTCCACATTTTCTAGTGCACAGATGTGGCATAAATATTTTCCTACTTGTCTCCCAATGTAAGCCTCTTTTGCCAAAGGATGTTGACATGCAACTGAACCACAGCTGTGTGTTTTTTATCTCGAGGGCTATTTTGTGTAAGTTAAACTTCTGTTCATAAACCACGATGGAGAGTAAATAGTGCCCGAAAGAAGGTCTAACCATTTATCACTGCACCTGATGCAATAAAGTGTCCAATAAAGCAATAACATACCAATCCTTCAAATTCAGAAAGACAAAACAACCACTTCTTTTTATAATGTGTCTAATATACAAAATAAAATGTGGAATTATGTTCTTTGAAACAGACTATGGTTCTCGCTGGAAGCTGTCAAAAATGGCAGATTTAAATCTTGAAAACATCTAATATTACAGATAGATTTTACAAAATGTGACTTAGAACCTAAGTTGTAAAAGTCACCTGGTAGACAGATGCATTTTGTAGGAGCAGTACCAAACACAAGTATGTGCAGTTAAGAAAGCAGAATAGTTGAAAATAGCAATTTATAAAATAGTGACCTACTTTAAAATGGTTTTCTATCATTTTTTTATACCTATATGAAGAAAAATCCTAAACATAATGACTTTTATTTACCATCAAATTTATATCATCTTTATATCAAACTACACCATCAATTACCCAGTCATCCAGCGGCACATACATGATGAATGAATAACCAAATTCTAGTGTGCAGCGCGCAGAGCAATTATGTTCTAAGTCAGACTAAGATCCCAGATGATCAAGAAGTTCTGGGAACCAAAGACAATAAATCACTCTGACACTGCAAGTTTTTCCATGCTTAAGGAAGAGGAAAAAGTTGGCTAGGTGTCCCCAAACCATGGTAGCAGCTGCTCCAATCTAGGCTAACAGGAAATAGCATGGAAGGAACTCAGCATTTGGCACATCTGGAAAAGATTGCTTGTCTTTGAAAATAATGCCCAATTCCCTTGTTCCCAGTGATGAAATTTCAGAATTCCACACCATAGCCAACAAACTTGCTTAGAATTAGATAAGAAGAAACTAGATTAACCCTATCCTACTCCTGATAAACTCATGTAATTTACTTGAACTGAAATCAATTTTGAGCAATTAAGGAATATCTAATATTCCATTAAATTATGTAAATACTGTAGTATTAATGCACTTAAAGAAACCAACATATGCAATGCAAATCTTTTATTAGTTATAAAATGTTGACACAGAATCATGAAAGTTTACAACACAAAAAGCAGCCATTTGTGCCACCCGAAAAAGAGCTATTCAGCCTTATTGAGCTCTCAGTCCGTAGCTTTGTAGGTTATGCACTTCAAGTGCATATCTAGATATCTTTTAGTGTGTTGAGGGGTATCTGCCACTACCACCCTTTTAGACAGTCTCATCCTCCTATAAATTACTTTAAATTTATTCCCCCTGATTATTGGCCTCTCTACTAAGAGAAATAGAGTGTATCAGAAGTACCTATCTAGGCCGCTCATAATTTTATACACACTTCCATTAAATCTCCCCTCAGCCTCCTATGTTCTAAAGTAACAACCCTAGCCTATCCAATCTTTCCTCTTGGCTAAAATTTTCCAGTCCTGGCAACATCCTTATAAATCTCCTCTGTACCCTCTCTGGTGCAATCACATCCTTTCTGTATGCAGTACCCTAGCTGTGACCTACTAGTGTTTTATACGGTTGTAGCATAACCTCCCTACTCTATGCCTCGGTGAATAATGGAAAGTATCCCGTGTGCCTTTTTAACCACCTTATCCAGCTCTACTATTACTGTTGGATGGAATGACTGAAATAATCACTCGACACCTGAGGTCTGTAGTTCAATCGGCAATCAGTCTTTATTTTTTACACCGGTGGGGAGACAACCTCTGCTAGTCAAGCCATGAGGCTTCTCCACCAAGACAAAGAACCATGCAATATTTATACCTCGCATTACATCATGATGCATCATTTCAAACTTATCCAATCACATTTAAAAACACATTCACAGTGGTTTTCAACTTCTCCAATCGCAGCCAAGGCACATACACTTGGGCTCCGCCCATACTACTGTGGGCTCAGCCCACACTACCGATTGTTATCAGCTCTACTAACTTCTTTGTTTAAACAAGTCTGAACTCACGATGTTTAAATGTTCCCCTTCACTACCTTCAGGGATTTTGACCTCAAATCCCTATTTACTACTTCATGACAGAGCTGAACTTATAGTTCAGACAAAACTCAAAAGGTATTTGCAAAAGTTCGGTTCCAAATCCAATTTGAAGCTGTGTTTGTGATGAAAATGCCAATAGCAGGGCACCAGCAAGAGAATGATAATATTACACCCAAATTATGACACATACAGGCACAGGCGAGGACATTTTAAAGTTAGAACATACAGACATATGGGAATGAATGCAAAGAGGACTAAGCTCAAGTACACAAGGCAGAATCAAACAGTAGTTTTCCTTCACTCAGACAAAAGGCTTAAATTACACAAAACGTTTAAGTAAAACCTCTAAAAAGTTTAATCCTTGTCTACTAAAAGCGCTATGAAAAGGGAGCACAAACATACTTTTTAACTTTTGAAATCTGTTTATGTAATAAAAGCTGAAATCATATTTGGAAGCAGTGTTTTCAACATATGATATACTGTATCATCTGCTGTCCATATTCTAACTTGTACCAAGTCTTGTTCATCCATCACCATTATGCTAGCTGACCTACATTGAGTCCAGGTCTGGTAATACCTGGAATTTAAATATCTCATTCTTGTGTTCAAATCCCTCAATGGTTTCCAGCCCTACAACCTTCTGAGATCTTTGCCCTCCTCCAATTCTGGCCTCTTTTGCATTCCTAATTTCCATTGCCCCACCATTGGCAGCTGTGCCTTCAGCTGCATAAGCCCTAAACTCTAGAATTCTCTCCTGTTTGAAAACATTTTTCAAAAATTTACCTCTTTAACCAAGCTTTTGGACACCTGTCCTAGTACCTCTTCATGTGGTTCAGTGTGAAGTTCTGTCTGATAACACTCCTGTGAAGCACTTTGGGACTTTTTACAATGTTAAAAGCATCGTATGAATGCAGGTTGTTCTTGCTGATACATGACTTGCAATCAAATGACTTATAGATGTATAATTACTGCTACATAAAATCACTGGCATCACTCATGAAACAATGGCCTGAAGATGACAACATCCTGTTTGTGACACTTCAGCTATACCTGTAGGGACCAGTTCAAGTTATGGTTTGGTTGAAACATGTGGGGCAAGATTTGGTTGAAGATAAACATCGTGGTGAAGGCATTTAGTCATCGGCGTTGATGATGGGAATTTCTATCGTTTGGTGCTGCAGTGTTGCATATTTCATGATAGTAATAACTACTTTTAGTAAATTAGTTAATGATTCTTTAACAAAAATTTGACACTAAATTTTCTTACCGTAACATTTGTCTCAATTGTAGTGCGAAATGTTTTTATTCATTAATGGGACACAAATTACATACCAGAAATGGAGGGTAACCAAAGGGCTAATAAGACTGAGGAAATTAAGGTAATTAATATCAGCAGAGTAAAAGTACTGGAGAAACTTGTGCGACTAAATGCTGACCAATACCCATGATCTGATGGCTTACATACTAGGGGCTGAGTTTTGTTCAGCTCCTGACGTTGGGCTCCGTGGCAGGGGGACCGGAAGATCGGAATGGCAGTGGCCTACTACGGAGCCTGACGCTGGGATTGCCGGGCCCAATCTTCCCAGTGATGGCGAGGCTCCGTGGCAGCCCTTCTGCTGCTTGGCGACGGGACCCGACTTTCAATATTTAAATGGGGTGCTTGCGTGAATTAAAACCAAACCTGCAGTGATCTTACCGGCAGTTCCAAATCTTCAGTGCGACAGGCAGCACTCGTGCCTTCACTTTCCTGTCCAGGGACAGCTGGCGCCACCGAGGCGGGAAGGGGTTAACTCAGGGAACGGGGTCAACTCTGCATTTTTAGTGTGGATGTAGGGAAGGGGTGAACTCTGCACTTTGTGCAGTTGCGGGGAAAAACTTTTATTTTCAGTGTAGTACGGGGGAATGGGGGCAACTCTGCATTCTCTAAGCAGAGCTGGCAACCCTTTAAAAATGGCGCCAGCACTTGTGCAGAGACAGCTGACGCATTTACGGCATTGTCGAGGCCGCACCGCCACGTGATTTGCGGGGGGTTGGGGGGGGAAATCGCTGCCCTGCAAATTGTAATAAGCCGCCGGGCTCAAGATCGTGGTGGCAAGGTGGCACACGTTGCCCGCCATTTTTTTCAGCAGCAGGAAAACAAAATCCAGCCCTAGAATTCTAAAAGAGGTATCTGCAGAGATAGTGGATGAGCTGGTTATGATTTTCCAAAATTCCCGAGATTCTAGAATATTCCCAGCAGATTGGAAGTTGTAACTGTACTATTCAAGAAAGGAGGAAGAGAAAACAAGAAAGTATAGGTCGGTTAGCCTGACATCAGTAATCGGGAAAAGGCTGGAATCTATTGTTATGGAAGTCTTAATGCACTTAATACTTTGGTTTTCGCTCTGAGACGGGCAAGGTTGAACAAACTGCCACCTGATCTTGTGTGGAGGAAAATTCCTTCTTCTGAAGACTTGAACGTATGCGAGAGCAGCAGGGAGAAGATGATCCCAAACAGTGTAGGTGCGAGAACACAGCCCTGTTTCACACCACTCAGGATAGGAAAGGGGTCGAAAGTACGGAAAATCCTCATCAGGGAACTCCTCTTTGCTGACGATGCTGCATTAACATCTCACACTGAAGAGTGTCTGCAGAGACTCATCGACAAGATTGCGGCTGCCTGCAATGAATTTGACTTAACCATCAGCCTCAAGAAAACGAACATCATGGGACAGGACGTCAGAAATGCTCCATCCATCAATATCGGCGACCACGCTCTGGAAGTGGTTCAAGAGTTCACCCACCTAGGCTCAACTATCACCAGTAACCTGTCTCTCGATGCAGAAATCAACAAGCGCATGGGAAAGGCTTCCACTGCTATGTCCAGACTGGCCAAGAGAGTGTGGGAAAATGGCGCACTGACACGGAACACAAAAGTCCGAGTGTATCAAGCCTGTGTCCTCAGTACCTTGCTTTATGGCACCAATGCCTGGACAACGTATGTCAGCCAAGAGCGACGTCTCAATTCATTTCATCTTCGCTGCCTCCGGAGAATCCTTGGCATCAAGTGGCAGGGACCGTATCTCCAACACAGAAGTCCTTCAGGCAGCCAACATCCCCAGCATATACACCCTACTGAGCCAGAGACGCTTGGCCATGTGAGCCGCATGGAAGATGGCAGGATCCCCAAGGACACATTGTACAGCGAGCTCGTCACTGATATCAGACCCACCGGCTGTCCATGTCTCCGCTTTAAAGACATCTAAAAAACGTGACATGAAGTCCTGTGACATTGATCACAAGTCGTGGGAGTCAGTTGCCAGCAATTGCCAGAGCTGGCGGGCAGCCATAAAGGCGGGGCTAAAGTGCGGCGAGTCGAAGAGACTTAGGAGTTGGCAGGAAAGAAGACAGAAGCGCAAGGGGAGAGCCAACTGTGTAACAGCCCCATCAACCAATCTTATCTGTAGCACCTGTGGAAGAGTCTGTCACTCTAGAATTGGCCTTTATAGCCACTCCAGGCGCTGCTTCACAAACCACTGACCACCTCGAAGCGCTTACCCATTGTCTCCCGAGCCAAGAAGGCCGAAGAAGAAGAAGAATGCACTTAGAAAATCATAGTACTTTCAGACAATGTCAACATGGCTTTATGAAAGGGAAATCGCGTTTGACAAATATAAAAGAGTTTTTTGAGAATGTAACTGGTAGGGTGGTACTGATACAGTATACTTGGATTCCCAAAATACATTCGATAAGGTTCCACACAAAAGTCTTGCTATAATTGCACAGGGCTTTGGCAAGACTACACCGAGAGTACCATGGACAGTTTTGGTCTACATATCTAAGGAAGGATATATTTGCCTTGGAGGTGGTACAGCGAAGGTTCACTAGATTGGTCCCTGGGCTGAGAGGGTTGTCCTATGATGATAAAGGACTGAGTAAATTGGGTCCATAGTCTGTGGAGTTTAGATGAATGAGAGGAGAGGTGATCTGATTGAAACTTACAAGATTCTGAAGGGCTTCACAGGGTAGACACTGAGAGGGATTTTCCCCTGGCTAGTGAATCTAGAACATTAGGGCAAAATCTCAGGATAAGGGGCTGTTCATTTAGGACTAATATAAAAAGAAATTCCATCACTCAAACAGTTGGGAATCTTTGGAATTTTTTTACCCCATAGGGTAGTGGATACTTCATCATTGAATGTATTTAAGTTCGACTTAGACAGGTTTTTGATATCTCAGGGAATCAAGGGATTTGGGTAGTAGGCAGGAAAGTGGAATTGAGGCAAAAGATCAGCCATGATCATATTGAATAGCAGAGCAGGCTCAAGGGGCCATTTTGTCTACTCCTGCTCTTATTTCTTATGTTCATTTCCTGCCCATCCCTAATTTCCCTTGAGAAGGTGGTGGTGAGCCACTTTCTGAACCACTGCAGTCCGTGTGGTATAGGTATTCCCCCAGTGCTGTTAGGTAGGGAGATCCATGATTTTGACCCAGTTACGATGAAGGAATGGCAATATATTTCAAAATCAGCATGGTCTGTGACTTGGAGAACTTGCAGGTGGGGTGGTGGTGGTGGTCCCAGGCAGCTGCTGCCCTTGTCCTTCTAGGCAGTAGAAGTCATGCATTTGGGGAAATACTGTTGAAGAAAACTTGGCGAACTGCTGCAGTGCATCTTGTAGATGGCACACACTGCAGCCACGGTGCCCAAGCAACACTCATCCAGGTAAGTGGGGAATATTTCATCACACTCCTAACTTGTGCTTTGTAGATGATGGAAAGGCTTTGGGGACTCAGGTGAGGCACTTGCCACAGAAAACTCAGCCTCTGACCTGCTCTTGTAGCCAGATCACTGAAGTGATGTCCTGGAGCTGAGATGATTTGCCGCAACAACTACCACCATCTTCATTTGTACTAGGTATGACTCCAGTCAGTGGAGTATCTTCCTCGATTCCCACTGACACCAATTTTACTTGGGCTCCTTGATGCCACACTGGATCAAATACTGCCTTGACGTCAAGGGCAGTCACTCTCACCTCACCTCTGGCATTCAGCCCCAGTACCTGCGTTTGGGCCAAGGCTGTAATGAGGACTGGAGCAGAGTGGTCCTGGCAGGACCCAAACTGAGCATCAGTTGCCAATGCCTTCCATTACTTTGTTAATTATTGAGTGTAGACTGATGGTGTGGTAATTGACTGAATTGAAGTGGTCCTGATTTTTGTGGACAGGACATACTTGGGCAACTTTTCAGTTTGTCAGTGTGACAAAACTACACCTGCCAAATGGGAACATTAATTTCAGCATACAGAACACTATTTGAACTTTTACTGGACATTGAACATAACTTGTTTAAAAAGACCATAGAGGTGAACGGCTAAAAACATGGCTGCACATTTGCATTGAGAGACCATTTAATAGAGAGACAATGGAAGTGCTCCCCTGATTCAATTAGCAAGATTGGGCTGGGCAACAGTGACGATCTACATCTTGTCTGTGTAAGAACCAGCACTCATCCACCACCCACCCCGCCAAGTGTGTCCAGTAAGCTTTGAAGAACCAACAACCCTCACAGGTGATGCTGTTTCAAACAAAGAGCTGGTCACATGACTAACCTACTGGCCAACCTGGGAATTGCTTGAATTGTACCTCACAGAAAGGTTTGGGGCAGATTGCAATTGAACTTCAAGAAGAAAGCACCTCTCTCTCTCTCCAGTAAAGTTTCAGGGACCCACGGAAGCAGCTCAAGAGGTCTTCAGCCTTCCAGCGAAACAAGTTTGAAAATGTGCACTGGGCCCCAACGAGAACTGCAAGACTTAAGTCCAATCATGGTCTTTACATCCAAACCAAAGACAGTAACTGAATTCCATTTACTACTCCAAATCCCCCTGCCTTTATTCCATCTTCCCCTCTATCTATTTGTGTGTTTACCGCGTATGCATACTAGCATGGTTACGCCGCGTATTTTTAGTCATTTTAACAGAGTTAGAGTGTTAAAGTTAATAAATTTACACCTTTCCTGTTTAAACCCAAGAAAGCCTGTCTAGTTGGTTCGTTTACAATTACAAAGAAGAGAGCGTAAGCAAGGACTCACCGAGGTGAAGCTAAAGATACTGTGTTTTAAAAGTCAAACCCTATTACGGCCAAACCAGGAAAGGGGCAGGAGAGGAGCCGAAGACCTCTTCCTCACCCGGTCTTAACAGTCAGGTACACATCAATGTTGTAGCTCTACTGGAATAGCTTGGCTAGAGGCACAGCTAGTTCTGAAGCACAAATTTTCAGCACTACAGCTGTATTGCTGTCAGGGCCAATAGCCTTTGCTATATTGTTATGATCCCCACAGAGAGCAACAAATAAAAAGAAATTATTTACCGAACGGACCCAATAAAAAAACAAATGGGTAAGATTTCATTTTTATAAATCTTACTCCAACAATCATTTTGGTAGGAAGAACATGAAGAGACAATATAGAATAAAGGGTACAATTCTAAAGGGGATGCAGAAGCAGAGGGACCTAGGTGTATATGTGCATAAGTCATTGAAGGCGGCAGGATGGGTTGAGAGCGCGGTTATTAAAGCATACAGCATCCTGGGCTTTATTAATAAAGTATTAAAGGGGGCATAGAGTATAAGAGCAAGGAAGTTATGTTGAACTTGTATAAGGAAGAATGTGTAGGGTTCCAGGGAGAAGGTAGGGGAGTGGAACTGAGGGTGTTGCTCTTTCGGAGAGCCGGTGTGGACACGATGGGCCGAATGGCCTCTTTCTGTGCTCTTACGATTCTGTGATTGTGAATCAAACCACAAACAACATTAAACGTGAATTAACTGGCCAAATCACAGTTTACAGACATGTTAATTATCAAATGCAACGAAAATAGATGTCACGGATTTACTGGGCAGTCCTCTCAGCAAAAATGCTACTGAACAGCCACAAAGTTCTTCTAAACTCTGAATTGTTTTGGTAGATTTCCAGCTCCTGACCTCCAAGATGCAGACACCAATGCCTTCTCATTAATAGCAGGAGTTGTAGTCTTCCCTTCAACGTGTCGGTCTTGTTGCCTCTCGAACGTCCTTGGCCCAGCTCAAGATGCGATGGCGTGGTCCCACCAGTATTTCTATAAGTCACCAAAAGCTGTTGCTGCAACTCTTATTTACCAATGGCCAGCTCCCAGAATCAACCTTCTGTCTCTGCAGCTTGTCTGCCAAAAAGCATGCAGCCTACTTGAACTCTGCAATCTTGAAATCGAATTTTGGATAGCCCTCATCAAATAGGCTCTGATCAAATGACTGTCTTTTCTGGTTAGGGTCTGTCTCCAAAAAAAAAAAGCTTTGAAACCAGAGTCATGCACCTAACAGAATTTAACAAGTCATCTGTTCCAACAACAGTCTGCACAGGTTTTCCCACTGGTCTCACAAACCACGGACTCCATCACACTCAGCTATTTCTTGATATCATGTGGAGTGAATCGAACTGGCTTCTGTGTTGAAAGCAACCTCAAGAGCAAGGGTGGACAATCCACTTGGCACTTCTGGCTGAAGATGATTGCGAACATGTCAGCCTTGTCTTTTGCAGTCAAGAGCTTGGCTACGTCGTCATTGAGGATATGGATCCTCCTTGTCCTGTTAGTTGTTTAATTGTCCATCACCATTCACGACTGAATATGGCAGGACCTCTGAGCTATGATCTGATCTGTTGGTTGCGAGATTGCATAGCTCTGTATTGTAGCATGCTGCTTCACTGTCCAGCATCTGTGTTGTCCTGTGTTGGACCTTCACCAGGTTAGCAACTAATTTTTTGGGTAAGCCAAGTGCTTCACCTGACATGCTCTTCTATACTGCTCATTGAACCAGGGTAATACATGCGTGACTAATTCAACCAGTTATGTTAAGCGTGATGTATTTTCCAGACCCAAGCTTCCTTCTTTTGATTCCATAATTTGTGCATTGGAAAGTGCTACATTTTATTAGGCTACACAAGTTTAATTCTGCTACTTGTCAAAGATAAGAAGAGCTTTTCCATATTTTGGATGCGGACATCCAAATATGTTTCTGCAAGATTAAAGTGTATGCAAAAGAACCTATGTTATCTAGACTGAAATCAAAGCAATATAGTTTTACAAAAGTTTTCAAACACATTTTTATTCAAATTCAGAAACTAAAAGTACTCCAATTTTCTAGTCCGCGAGTTGATGAAAAAACAAAACGGAATTACTAAATCAGCATTTATTCTTTATCCTCAAGCTTTTACAAGTGCAGGATTCTGGTTTTATACATCTTTTTCAGTCATAACTGAATCACCATTATTATTCTCAAATAGGACCTTGATTTTCTTTATTACTTGGTTTCTGTTGAACTTGCTTACAAATGATCTAATTTTTAAAAATCAGCACAAAATGAACAATCCTTTTAAACTCATTTGATTTGCTAAAATACTTTTAAAAAAACAGCCAATGAAGCACTTTTATAATACGGTGTAAAAAGTAATTGTAACAATTTACAACCTCAATGTTAATAGCAGGAGTTGTAGTCTTCCCTAAATTCCAGTTATTTTCTCTAGCAATCTGATGCATTTTTTAAGCCAATAAGAAAATAGTTGTGTTAACAAAGCAGTTTCAGGTCATGCAATAGTCACCGTAAAAAGTGAGCACTGAGAATAAACCAGCAAAGCTATTTCAAAAGCTGAAAACCATACAAATAAGTGGAACTACCTCTTGTTCTGGAAATTTTTAGAAAGGTATATCAAGATACTTAATAGAGCTCTAATCATAATTCCATAAACTACATATTTGTTCTTCAAATATTATGTTAACAGGAAAAAAAGGCTGCTTTGAAATTTCAATCATTTTAAATAATTCAAGAAATAGATCAGTTTTCTTTAAATCAAATTTATCAACTGATTATGGGCTGGTTAGGTGGGAAGGCAAAGCACTTTGGATATCCAGTTATAAACTGATTTCAGCGTCAATGATTAAGGGTACAAGGAAGGCTTCACGGTATTTCTTCAGCAGCAATCTGTAGATTAAAACCCTTTTAACATCGAAAAGGATAACTTGGTATTTAAAATTTGAAAGGGAAGGTTCCAACCATCCAGCAACTCAAACTCAGCTCATTTTATGAAGCATCTTGAAATTCAGTATTTTGCTTAGATTTTGTGGTAACACCTTATGTTATTTATTCTTCAGTAGTTTTACATCCAAATAACTTGGCAGCTTGAAGCACAACATCTGCACATTTCACATTAGGAAGGAATGTTCGAGTTGCTCATTAGCCACATTCTGGAAGAAAGATATAGAATTACAAAATTAATCATTTCGGAATTGTTTCTTCTTCCTTATTTCCTCCCAATCTTCTGAAGGTTAGAGCTTACAATAGGAACTTTTCTGTAGGTATAATCAACCTTCTAATACTTCACCCAAAGGACCATTAATTCTGTGTAAACCTGGACAATGAATACTGAATGCTGATCACACCACAGCTCCATCTATTTTCTAAACACTTTCACTTAGAAACACAGAAAATTTACACCACAAAAGGAGGCCATTCAGCCCATTGTGTCTGTGCCAGACAGAAAAGAGCTATCCAGTCTAATCTCACTTTCCAACTCTTGGTCCCTAGCCATGTAGGGTTATGGTACCTCAAGCACATATCCAAGTATTTGCAACAGGAGGAGCAAAACAGCGATGAAAATCAGCAACCATGGCTATTTTGTTGAGGGATAGTGAACCCTGATAACTGGGGGGCAGCAGAGACAGAAAAGATCTATTTAAGATAAATTATTCAAAAATAACTAGCTGCAAACAATCAACATGTATTTATATAGCACCTTTTAATGTAATAAAACACCCCAAAATGCTTCAAAGAGAGATAGTATTACAGAATTGTTACAGTGCAGAAGGAGGCCATTCAGCCCATTGTGTCCATACTGGCTTTCCAAAAGAGCAATCCGCTCAGTTCCACTCCCCCGCCTTCTCCCTGTAATCCTGCACATTCTTCCTTTTCATATGACAGTCTAATTCTGTCACATATCTTTCTCCCACAGGGAAAGAAAGGTTTTCCTCTGACTGGTTGGATCAAGGGATGATTCAAGTGGGATAAACTAACTACCAATTCTCTCTCTCGAGATTGTCCAATCTGGCTTCACCGTGGCCAAGAATGGGCAGAACTCGTGCAATAAAGATCAGCGCATCGGAGTGATAAACACTTTGTGACTCAAATTCATAAGTTTCTGGTTACAAATCAAATATTCAAGAAAGGGTGCAAGGACAATCCTAGCACTACAGGCCAGTCAGTTTAACATCAGTGGTGGGTAAGGTTTTAGAAACAATCAGGGAAAAAAAAATCAACAGGGACTTGAAGAAGTTTGAGCTAATTAAGGAGAGCCAGCACAGATTTGTGAAGATCATGTTTAAAGAAACTAATTGAATTTTTTGATGAAGTAACAGAGAAGGTTGATGAAGGGAATGGGGTGGACGTTGTCTACTTGGATTTTAAGAAAGCGTTTGACAAAATACCACATAAAAGGCTGGTTAATAAAATTGAGGCTCATGCAATAGAAGGGTCAGTATCCAACTGGCTTCAGGACAGAAAACAGAGAGTCGTGCTAAATGGCTATTTTTCAGACTGGAGGATGGTAGACAGTGGTATGCCCCAAGGGTCAGTGCTCGGACCAGCGCTTTTTAAAAAATATATATAACTTGGAGATTGGAATAGAGTGTAATATTTCAGAATTTGTCAATACCAAACTTGGAGGTGTGGCAAACAGTGAGGATGATACAAATCAACAGCAACAGGACATAGATAGGCTAGCAGAATGGGCAGACGAGTGGCAAATGGAATTTAATACAGAAAAGTGGGAGATGATGCATTTTGGCAAAATATGACACCAAGCCACATAAGGAGATATTAGAGCAGTAAACCAAAAGCTTGGTCAAAGAGGTAGGTTTTAAGGAGTATCTTAAAAGGAAGAAAGCGAGGGAGCGAGGTAGAGAGATTTAGGGAGGGAATTCCAGAACTTAGGGCCTAGACAGCTGAAGGCACAGCCACCAATGCTGGAGCGATTAAAATCGGGGATGCTCAAGAGGTTAGAATTAGAGGAACATAAATATGAGGGATGTGGGGCTGGAGGAGATTGCAGAGTCAGGGATGGGCGCGGCCACAGAGAGATTTGAAAACAAGGATGAGAATTTTAAAATCAAGGTGTTATTGTTTAACTGGCAGCCAATGTAATCAGTGAGCGCAAGGCTGATGGGTGAACAGTATTTGATATGGGTTAGGACAAGGGCAGCAGTTTTGGATGACCTCGAGTTTACGAAGTGTAGAACGTGGGAGGCTGGTCAGGAATACATTAGAATAATCAAGTCTGGTTGCAAGGTGACCAGGGTCGGGTACTGAATATTTAAGGACATTTGACATTTCAAAAGGATAGAAAGAAAGGAAAAGGAAGTGGGGTAGTTCTGTTAATAAAGGATGAGATCAGTGCAGTAGAGAAATGATCTTGGCTCAGAAGATCAAGATGTGGAATCAGTTTGGGTGGAGATAAGAAATAGTAAGGGAAAGAAGTCACTGGTGGGAGTAGTTTATAGGCCCTCTAACAGTAGGATAAAGGTAAATCATGAAAGGCAAGAAAGGCACTGCAATAATCGTGGGTGATTTTAATCTTTGTATAGATTGAACAAATTAAACTGGCAAAGGTAGCCTTGAGGACATGTTCATAAGAGTGTATTCAGGATAGTTTTTTTAGAACAGTATATTGTGAAATGAACCAGGTCACAGGCTCTTTTAGACTTGGTAATGCGTCATGAGACAGGATTAATGAATTATCTCAGAGTAAGGGATCGTTTTAGGAAGAGTGATCATAACATGATGAATTTCACATTCAGTTTGATGGTGAGAAACGTAGGTCTGAAACTAGTGTCTTAAACTTAAATAAATGCAATTGTAAAGGTATGAAGACAATGTTGGCTAAAGTGGGCTGGAAAGATAAGTTAAAAGGTAACATGATAGATAAACAGTTGCAGACATTTAATGAGATAGTTCATAACTCTCAGCAAAGAGATTCTTTCTCCATGGAATATATATCAGAAGGATAAACCATCTGTGGCTAACTAAGGAAGTTAAGAATGGTATCAAATTGAAAGAAAAGGTGTACGATGCTGCCAAGGTTAGTGGTAGGCCAGAAGTATGGGGAAATTTTAGATAACAGCAAAAAGTGACTGAAAAACAGGAGAAATTAGAGTATGAGAGTAAACTAGCAAGAAAAATATAAAACAGACAGCAAGAGCTTCTATAAGTATATGAAAAGGAAGAGAGTAGCTAAAGTAAATGTTGGTCCCTTACAGGATGAGACTTGGGAATTAAAAACAGGAAACAAGGAAATGGCAGAGACTTTGAGCAAATATTCTGTATGTGTCTTCATAGTAGAAGACACTAAAAGCATACCAATAATAGTAGAAAATCAGGGGGCAAGAGGGAGGGAGGACCTTGACACCATCAATATCACGACAGAAAATGTACTAGGAAAACTAATGGGACTAAAGCCTGACAAGTCCCTTGGACCTCATGGCCTGCATCCTGGGGTCTTAAAAGAAGTGGCTTCAGAGATAGTGGATGCACTGATTGTAATCTTCCAAAATTTCCTAGATTGGAAAACCATAAATGTAACACCCCATTCAAGAAAAGAGGGAGACAGAAAGCAGGAAACTACAGGCCAGTTAGCCAAACATGTCACTGGGAAACTCCATTATTAAGGAAGTAGTAGCAAGACATTTAGAAAATCATAATACAACCAAGCAGAATCAATATGGTTTTATGAAAGGGACATGATGTTTGACAAATTCATTAGAGATCTGAGAATAAACAGGGTGGATAAAGGGGAACCAGTAGATGTAGTGCATTTGGATTTCCAAAAGGCATTCAATAAGGTGCAAAATAAGAGGTTGCTACACAAGATAAGAGCTCATGGCATGGGGAGTATTATATTAGCATGAATAGAGAATTGGTTAACTAAAAGGAAACAGGGAGTCAGGATAAATGGAGAATTTTCACATAGGCAAACTGTAACTAGCGGGGTGCCACAGGGATCAGTGTTGAGGCCTTAACTATTTGCTATCTATACTGTGACCCGGATGAAGGGACAGAGTGTATTGTAGCCAAATTTGCTGATTATAGAAAGATAGGTATGAAAGCAAGTTGTGGGGAGGACA